>NC_092820.1:820000-2020000 GCF_023375885.2 Dermacentor andersoni | reverse complement strand
TTCGACCCTGATGCCCCTGCAGAATTGCGTACAGATGCCAGCGGTCATGGCGTAGGTGCCGTCTTAGCCCAGCGTCAGCGTGGACAGGATCGCGTTATTACTAATGCGAGCCACCTCCTAGCACCATCGGAGCGCAACTATTCCATTACGGAATGAGAATGCGGAATGCCTTGCTGTTGTCTGGGCAGTTGTGAATATCCGTCCTTACCTTTACGGTCGCCCTTTTTACGTAGTCACTGACCATCATGCTCTCTGCTAGCTTTCATCACTAAAAGACCCTACAGGCCGGCTTGGTCGATGGGCTTTGAGGCTACAAGAATTTTCATATTCCATGGTGTACAAGTCTGGCCGCCTGCACCAAGACGCTGACTGCTTGTCGCGTTACCCGTTGACAACTTTGACTCCTCCAATACTGCCAGTGCTTCACGACGCACCAATGGCAGGACACCTTGCCGTATCTTGAACCTATGACCGTGTACGTCGCCGTATTTTTTGACGGCCCTTGCCCGTTCCGTACGATGTTGCGTCGCCGCTTGTGAACTTTGCCAACAATGTAAGAAGCCTTCCCACCGGTTACCTGCAGCCGCTCGACATCCCTACCAAGACCTTCCATCGTGTCAGCTTAGACCTTCTCAGCCCATTTCCGGAATCCGGAATCTACATCAGGAAACAAGTGGGCTGCAGTCGCAGCGTAGTACGCAACCCGCTCTCTTCCGACCAGTTGCGCAACTGATGCTGTGGACTTCCTCCTGCATGATATAATTTTGCTGTATGGTGATTCGTGTCAATTGCTAACAGACCATGGCCGCACGTTTTTGGCCAAAGTCATTGACGACATCATGCGTGCCTGCTCAATACAGCATAAATTTACCACCTCCTACCACCCCCAAACGAACTGCCTCACTGGGCGTTTGAACCGCACCCTTACAGACATGCTATCCAAATACGTTTCAGATGACCACCGTGACTGGGACCTCGCTCTGTCTTACATTACCTTTGCGTACAACTCTTCCCATCTCGAAACTGCTGGCTTTTCCCCATTTTACCTCTTGTATGGCCGAGAACCGACGGTACCACTCGACACTGTGCTTCCACCCGCCACAGCTTCAACTAGCGATTATGCCCGTGATGCAATCGCCTATGCTGACCATGCTCGCGAACTTGTGCGCCCTCATCTACAAGTGTCTCAAGACAAACAGAAGCATTTACCCTGTTTATTTACCCTATGCTTTCTCTGAATTCATTGCCTATTTTCACCATCTCGTCAAAGAATGATGGCTCAGCTCGATACGGGCTATCAGCTTGGAAGATAAGAATGTCCGAGGAGGCCTAAGGGAGGCTCGGCAATTGTGGATACTGTTCAGAATTGGCTTTAAAAACATAGATGGTTTTCAGCTAAATGCATAGGAAGGACAGTTCATTTGTCATAAAGGTGCTTAGAGTAAATACTCACTTGTGCACTAAACATGAAAGCTTTAGCAATCTAGTATATGCTCCTGACAGTGCAGCTTGCCAGCAAGCGCTGCAACATTTGTCACAGCAGAAGTGCAACGAGGGGACAGATGGGGAATAGGCACCCTGCAAGACAGTGCAGTTTGCGGCTTTGAAGCTGGTCGGGGCACAGCATGGCATTGGCATGTTCAATAGAAGCATCAACCTTTTGAAAGGCGGGAGCTGACGCATACGCTTTCCATTCCGCGTTGTGGTACTTGTTAAGTCGTCAGTCCTCACATCACTGGCAACTGCGCTTTCCATGCTCATATGTTGACATTTCTCATGGAATTGTCATTCTTCTGCCTGTCTGTGTAGAGGTTAAGATGTCCTCTTTGCCACATTAGGGCGAGAAAATTGTTTAATAAATCAAGATTAACATAAAATACATGTTTTCTTTAGATTGTTGCTCTGGGTGATCTAGTGCTTCACTTGAAACAATTTTTGTTTCCATCGCTATGAATGTTCGCACTCAAGCAAAAAAAAAAGACCCATTCTGTCACGCCAAAAATGTGTGCAACAGTGTACAACATTTATCTACGTGAAAGCAAATAATTTTGCTAGTGGCTCTCGTACCACGAGACAAGGGTGTATGAAAAATCATGCCAACCATTTTGCATTGTGCTGTGGGTTGTTCTATGAGATACCTCTCAGCTGTGGCAAGTTCTATGTAGACCAAACCGCCCAATGCCTAAATGACTATTTGAGGGAGCATTCAAACAATTTAAATAAACCGGATGGTGCAGCGCACATTGCAAGGCCTGCTCATGTGAGCCGTGCTTTCGCACCTTGTGATCCTGGGCAGAAGTAGCAACAAAACAGCACATGAACTCACAAAGGAATATTTTATCAGAGAGATCGTGCACATGTCAGTCGCACTTCAATTGCCTTAATTCCCCAGAAGAGCACTTGTTTAATGCCGATTTTTTTAGCATTACTAGACAAACTAGCACTGTCACAACATTCGCCTCTTGCATGTGCACAAAATTTGTACCCTATCTTCCATCCTTTGAATCATTAAGTCAGTTGGTAGTTCGCACTTTCATGCGTCCTTCCTCTATAAATATCTTTTTGCGCACAAAGAGAATATGCGTCGCAGATTTCACCAACTTGCCCAAGACGAAGTCCTAGTCAGTCTCAAAAATCTCCTTCAGAGATTTTCTTGTTGTGATGAGAATTTTTGTCAATGCATGGCACTCTGTTCGAACAAAGTGACAGGTGGTTGACAACTTCACTGAAGATGGGAGAAAAGAAAGGTTATAGAGGCAAAAATTGTCACATTATCACCCAGATATGTTCCCTAACGCAATGCCTAAAAAGATTTTTTTTTTGTTGGACGAGAGGATCAGGGTAAAGCTCAAGACCTATGGGCATTCTATTGCACAGACAAAAGGATTAACCAAACAAGCCCTGCAAAGTGCAGCAAGGTCAAGGAAGATTCATACAATGGAAACTTGGCATTTGCTTGAGAGTGGCATGCATGGACCTGCAAGCCCACACCGGTCATATTAGCATGCATTTCCCATCTATAACAACATGCAGGTTCCTGCAATGAACCTACGTCATGTCTACAAACAAGTTGCAAGGAACATTTGCGCAAACCTGGTACCTCGCACAGCGCCATCATAAGAAGCAATACTAAATAACAGCTTAGCAAACTAGCTGGAAGAAATTTAAGAAAATTTCTCGGTCTTCACGACAGCCAATCTTTACAACAAAATTGAACCAGAGTAGAACTATGAGTGGCTGGGCCACGTTTTGCAATATTTGTTTTCATAGTTTACATTCAGGTTGCTCAACATGTGCCTTTTGAACTGTGGCGAGCAGGTGCACAAGCAAGTCGCCATTCGCTAGCCACCAAAATCCGAGGTAAACAGGGAAACAGCATGAAGAGGTAGAGGTAAATGCGACATTGCCTTAAAAAAATTGCAACAGCACTTACTCGGGCAATATATGCAACAGCAATCCTACGAAGGATGAAGAAGAAACTTTAATAGAGAATGGTCCGGCAGTTTTTGTTGTGGTGGCCTCAGGTGGCGGCTCGAAGTCCTTGAACTCGAGCGGCAAACTCGAGCGGCACCTTCGGCTTGCCGGATGGCCCAGAGCTGCGGTCTGCCAACTCTGAACTTTTGAGAGCCGCCTCCCAGCGGCGGCAACGCCGATGGAGAAGGTCCCCGGCGGCCCTCGAATCCGGGGCGGCGTCGGGAAGAAGCGAGCTTGAGGCTTCCCGCACTCTGGCTGCAGCAACAAGCGTTTAGAACGCGTTTAGACGTTTTTACCATAAGAGAAAAAAGTTCTGCCATACTGAAAGCCAACATGTGCCCCATTCACAACAGCAAATTCAACAAACAAGAGCACTGAAAAACGTAACAGGAGCTACATAAGACCACACTACCAACCATAAACGCGCAGCTCCAGCGTTGCGGCCAAGTGTCGCTCGTGATCGCAAGCTCGAACACCATTCGATTCTTCCAGCGCAACTAGAACAACATTCTAGCACACAATACAGTAAGAAACCGTAAAATTGTGTCTTAGCTAAGCTGAAAAGCTGAAGCAGCTCCAGCAGCGCGCGCAAAACTATAAACCGGAACACGTCATACTTGTTTAAACAACGTCATCATAACTCTGACGTCATTTCCGTGCGTGGCAGCAGCGTTTTAGTATGGCCTTTCGCTTCTACCACGCGCGTGTCAGCAGCTTACGCCTTTATACAACAACCCTAGTGCGTGCAATGACACAGAAACCACGTGCTTCCAAACGCCGCCTACTCCGCTTCGGAATGGCGCACGTCTGTGATCGAGCTGCCACATGCTGCAACACATCAGGAACGTTCACAAAATGGCCGTGGATGTCAAGAAATTGATGAAATGCGACGTATGTGGCACTTCCCTGCCTACAATAGAGAAGTATTCGGTGCAGCAGATCGCTGCGCACAACTTCGAGGCTGACTACGTGCACCTGGTGTTCCGGAACAATAAGGGTGAGGAACAGTTTTATTAAGTTTATTCTCAGTCATCGTGAGCAAATGACGTTTAAACGCAATATTATATCTCGGACTTTTTTTAATTTCTTGTTGCGCAGTGTGCCTCCAAAAAGGCAGTTGTCCATGCTTTGCGGGCCTTTGTTTTCTCTTTCGCCATCTGTTTCGCGAAGAGCAGCTTTTGCGCAGGTGCCTAATTTATTTCCTTGGGGTATTTTGAAGTTTGTATCCTCGTTAAATGTAATTTGTTTGTTTAACCATCTATAGTAAGTCGTGTGCGCGCTCCCAGCGATGCGCTACATGACATACGTTTGGCATTGTCTGCTTTCCTGCACAGCAAGTGGAGTGAAATTTGACGTTTGTACATCTTCATATGTTTTTTAAGCTACAGGAGTAAGCTGTTCTGCGTTCTGACGTTGCTCTGTGCCACATGCGTGCGTGGCCTAGTCTTCGCCTCAGTGCACGTTGCAATGCGGCAGAGACGCAGAACCGCGACCATACATGAATTTGCGCATGTCACCGGGATGGTTTCCCAGCGTATTGTGGGCATACTCTGTAGTGGTACATTTCATAGAATAGAGCGAAATGTGACGCGCGCGCAACCCCCCCTCCTTTTTCTTTTTTTTTTACTTAAGCGAGAGGAGGGATTTGCTCTGCGTTCTGACGTTGCTCTGCGCTACTTGCGTGCGTGGTGTAGTCTTCGCCTCAGTGCAGGCCGCAATAGGTCCGAATGCAGGCCGACGTAGGTCCAGGACCACACTTGTAATTGCGGCTGTCAGCGGCTTGGTCTCCTGGCGTACTTTGGGAAAATTATTTAGTAGTACCACAGTCCTTCAATTGAAGGACTCTGGTTGAGCCCTCGCAGATAGAAGAGCCATGCTCACATGCACATATGTCCTAAAAACCCGTTCACTACCAAAACATCTCTGCTACTCCATAGTTACGAAGTGCCCGTCTAAGCAGCTTTTTAACAACAAACCGAATGCGACGAGACCCCTTATTCTCCGATTTGAAGAAATTTGCCAGGAATTAGGTATTCTAGACACACTGCCTGACGTTGCCCAGAGACCCGAACCACTACCACCTTGGCACACCTTTTCCAGTGTAGGTGACTACACACTGACACATTTTCATAAAAAGCAAACTCCACGTGCACATATAATACAAGAATTTTTGGCGCTAGACGAAAAGTACAAAGGACACACAGCATTTTATACTGACGGTTCTAAAACATCACTTTACGTCGGAAGTGCTGTAGTGCAAGATACATGGGAAAAGGTAGTCAGGTTGCCTCAGTGCACGTCAATTTTCTCAGCCGAATGTCATGCCATTTCGGTGGCTGTATCAAAAATAGTCGAGATGAACATTCAAAACAGCATTATATACACGGACTCGCTGAGTGCAATAACAGCACTGAAAGCCAGAAACGTAAGGGAACCTTTAATAGGAAATATAATTCATAACATAATAACCGCTCAAACACAAGGACACGAAATTAAGCTCTGTTGGATACCAAGCCATCACGGAATTAGAGGCAACGAGAGAGCTGACGCGTGCGCCGCTCAAGCCTGCTATAAGGAGGTCAGTACTGTAAATATACCCTATACAGATTGCATGAAGTTAGTGAAAAACAAGCTGAAAGAAAAATGGCAGTGTACATGGAATAGCGAAGAAAATAACAAACTACATTTAGTAAAATCTATTCTAGGAGAATGGCGATCATGCAGGCATCAGGAACGTTTTATAGAAGTAATTTTATGCCGCCTGCGCATCGGACACACACACCTAACACATAACTTTCTACTGACAAAACAAGAGAAACCCTTATGTGAGAAATGTGGAGATGAACTCACTGTAAATCACATTTTATTCTCGTGCACACAACTCGAACGGCTAAGGAAAAGATATTTTACTGTATTTTACAATGAATGCATTCCCCTTCATCCCAGTCTGCTTTTAGGAGATCACCCACTTGTAGGAACATCATCTCTTCTAAGTTTTTTGAAAGACGCAGCGATCCTAAACGAAATATAATATATCACAGAACTACTAATTCTAAAAATTATTACCTAGTTTTTTCACGCATCTTATGATGCACCTCACCCATTTTCTCAGTCCTGAGAAGAAGGCTGAGGTCTTCATTTGGTCTGTTGGGCTCCTCAGAGTCCTTGTCCGGACAAGGACTTTCGCTGAGGATACCCAATTTTAGAAATAAATTATACCATGTGTTTGGCGCATGATAGCCTCAGTTGCTTATGCGCCATAAAACCCAATACAATACAATACAATAAGGACTCTGGTTGTAGATTTCATAAAGTAGAGCGAAATTTGACGCACGCGCAATCCTTTTTCCTTTAAGAAGAGTGTGTTAGGAGGCTACTTGGTAAGACATCTTTTTGTGAACTTAAACTGCGCTTGGGAAAAGACATCAACGTAGAAGAAGACAGGACGAACGCAGACTAGCAACTGATTTATTGAAATCACACATAATGCTGCCTCTTCGAACCAGGCGCATGCCCAAGCCAGATCATAACCGCGTGACGATGGAACACTCCCTCGCCAAGCCCCTACCTACAGTAAAAAACCAAGCTCTTCTTGAAAAGAAGGAGCTTTTCAAGAAGAAACTGAGAGAAGGGATTCACACTGTTCTGGGGCGTAGCTTGCACCACGTGCTCTCAGTTCGTCTTTGTCTTATCGTAACAGCATTGCTATGAATGTACAGTCTGATTCAATATTGAGGAAGGAGTGAGCATAGGTCATGCTTAAGTTTCATATTTGTTTCTTATTAAAACAAAACTAATATGATAATTTTTTTGAAGTTATGGCGCATTGCATTTGAAATTCAATTTTAACAGAAATTTGAGCAATATCAAGGGTGACCTCATGACACAGTCGAGTTGAAGGTGAGGGAGTAAAATAAATGCTACATTAGCCCATGTCGAAAGCCTTCAGAGTGATTATTTTTGTTTGCATCTCTCTCCCAATAGTACTTGTCACTATCTAATGCTATTTTGTACTTTTATTACAGAAT
This sequence comes from Dermacentor andersoni, assembly GCF_023375885.2. Lineage (NCBI taxonomy): Eukaryota > Metazoa > Arthropoda > Arachnida > Ixodida > Ixodidae > Dermacentor > Dermacentor andersoni. The sequence continues at coordinate 2,012,498 of NC_092820.1, read as the reverse complement.
TTCATGAATGGAAAGCAGAAGAAGAGGGTAGCCAAAACTGCTGGTTCATTTTGCCCAGGGACCCCAAAAAGCTGGCCAGTGGAGAGACAAGCATCCACTATTACAGTAATAGATCAGGCGAGGCAAGGAAAAAGGAAGGTCATAGTGACCGTCGGGAGAAAAGTCACAGGAGCTGTAGGTCTGGTAAGATATGTCTTTCATTTATTACCGTCACAACGGACAACACTCAGAGTCCGACACCTGAAGGCACCACCATAAAAGTCATGTATCAAAGAAACCATTACGGTCATAAACCAGAAATTCAGCACTTGAGAATGAGTGACAAGGAAAAGGCCAGCGTAGCAGAGAACCTAGAAAGGGGTGTGCCCATGAAAACCATTCTAAAGCGAATAAGAACATCTGTGGCATCCAAGCTGAGGCCAGTGCACTTGGCAGAGTGCTCAACCCTGCATAACATCAAACAGCAGTTTAACATCGCTGCTCCTGAACATTGTCACACTAATGACGCTATCAGTGTAGACACGTGGGTGCTTGTGATGAAAGAAAACAGTGAAACACTTGTCCGCCTGTACAAGGCACAAGGTGCAGTGGACCCAAGTGGTACATTTCCTTCAGCAGACTTTGCTCTTGTTCTGATGACAGAGCCTCAGAAGGAGCTACTAGAAAAATTGGGCCCTGCAGGGACTGTATGTCTTGACTCCACACATGGAACTACAGAGTACCAGTTTGAGCTGACCACTCTTCTGGTGCTAAATAAAGTAGGATCAGGTGTAGCTATAGCTCATTTCATCTGCAACCGGATGAACGAGCAAACTTTGACAGCATTCTTCAAGTATCTGGAGTCGGCCATGGCCAAAAAAGTGGCCGCTAAGACATTGATATCTGATGATAGCTCGCAATTCTACAAAGCATGGTCCATGGTCATGGGTGCCGCAAAAGAGAAACTTCTCTGTGCCTGGCATGTGGGTAACAATTGGCATAAGAAGATACTCGAGTGTGTAGAGAAACAGCTAAGGCCACATGTTTACCATAGTGTGTGGCTACTCTTAGAGTTCCTCGCGGAAAAGGCATTTGAAGATTATTTTAAGCAATTCCTTTCTAGTGAGGCAGAAAAACTGAGGGACTTCCTGAAGTACTTCAATGACCACTATGCAGTTAGGCCGCAAGAGTGGGCCTATTGCTTTAGGACTAGAGCAGCTGTCAACACTAACATGCACCTTGAGAGCAAGCACAGGACGTTAAAGCATACTATGCTGGAGAGAAAACAGAATAAGCATGGTGACAAACTAACTTCTGCCCTCATGGACTTGACAAATCATTTTTAATGAAAAGGGCTATCCAGATGATGAAAGGGGCAAAAGGTAAGAAGCTGAGCAGAATTCAGAAGAACCACAGGTCTGGCAGTGAAATGGCAGCTTGTGCCAAATTAAATGAAGATGGCATATGGACTGTGCCATCTCAGTCTATTAAAGGGCTCTCATATAAAGTGTCAAAAGTGGGAGATGGTGCTTGCTGTCCTTTGAGGTGCAAGGAATGCGCAGTGTGTGTGCATACTTACATGTGCACTTGCTATGACCATCTTATACACTTTACAGTGTGCAAGCACATTCACTGTGTGGTCATCGCTAATCCAACTAGCAGCAACAAGGCCCATGAGAGCTCACCCGAAGAAGCATGTGAGGGAAGTCGGGCATTGCACATTGTACAGAGTATAACAAAGCTGGAAGCAGCCAAAGCAATGTCAAGCTCAGCACTCTTAAGAGCAAAAATGGACTCAGTCAGACAGGCAATATCAGATGGTGAAGTCTCCGAGGGTGTGGCTGAGAAGGCAAACAATTTGTTTGAGCCAGTTTTCATGCTTGTTGAAAGTGAAAGTGACCCAAAAAGAAAGATGCCAGACCATTCAAATGAACCAGCCAACAAAAAAGTTGTGCACCTGTTAAGATTTCACTCTACAAAAAACCCTAGATTGTCGCAGCCATCATCTAGCCTTTCAAGGCCCACTGAAGCTCAAAAGGAAGTCCTTAAATAACAGCTTAGGGACAGCAACATAGAAACTCAAGAGATAACCACGTCAGCAGGGCACGATTACTGGTAACAAGCCTCCAGTGCAGTTAGGAAGAGAGAAGTGGTGCAGTAGTGCTGTGCTGTCATGCCTTATTGAAGTAGGTTGAGGGCTCGCATGTTAACAAATCATGACATGTGGTCTCTGATGATTAGCCCGTCTGTTTTTGTCTGTGGTGTGCAGCCATATGTCACAGCTGGATGGTATGTGTGTTAGAGCACGAGAGATGCCTCCATGCTTGTTGTATGAGCTGCTGGTAAGTGTTCTGTGAAAATAGGTACAGACCCAGTGGTCATCTCTGGTATGTGACAGCTGTTGGATGGTAGTGTGTTAGAGCACGCCTCCATGCTTGTCATATGAGCCGCTGGTAAGTATGTTTGTACATAGATGTAAGGAAGTGCATTGGATGGTGTGTAGTGTTTCAGTGTGCAAAAGCCTCCAATGTGTTTTGCTACTTATAAATTTGTGTAAACACTCAGTAGTGCAGTAGTTATGATGTTGCACTGCTGAGCTCGAGCTTGCGGGTTCAATCCCAGCAAAGGTGGCTGCATTTCAGTGGTGGTGAAATGAAAAAAAAAAGCGTGTAGTTGAATTTAAGTGCACATCACAAAACCCAAGGTGGTCAGAAATAATACTGAGTCCCGCACTGTGGCATGCCTCATAATTCGATCTAGATTTTGTGTTCCATGTGATGTTCTTATTGCCCATTTGAATAAACTTTTATTTTTCAGATTACCAAAATAGAGGGCATACGCAGTGGTATTGTGTGCAGTCTGGATAAGTTGCTCTGGTCATGAGCACTCAATTAAAAATTCTGCATATTTGGCTGCAGCAGACAGTGTCATAATGATTGTAAAGACTATGCAGAAAGCTTTAGGCCACTCTACATATCAGATCAGTTTTATATTGCATCCCTTATGGTGCATCTCTTAATTGAGTAGGCGTAATAACAGTTGGCAATGCTTCCTTACACATTTAATATTTTTCTTTTTTTCTTTTGGAAGAGTAACCTTGGAAGAATAATCTACAACAGTGCTCCTACCTTCTCTTTCACTGTCTCCCCATTTCTTTTCTACACTTCAACTTCATTCTACGCACTATCTTATTCTCCTCTTCATCCTACATTGAGGGTGTGGGAAAGTGAGCTAAGCGTGCATAAAGATTGCTGTGCCGAACTTAATTGCGGCACTGACGAAGACAAATCTTTGTCAAAAGGTTCACTCCAGCTACATTCCCCCTCCAAACACTGTTTATCACTTCAAGCCTTCATATTCCTGTGAGCTTTTGTCTTGTTTAACAGTTGTAACAGTCATACTATTTATTACTATCAATAGCCAGCATACATTTAGCACTGCAAAGGGCTGTTTAGAAGACGTGCGAGTTTCTACTTCCCTTATAATAAATACTCCGGACATTCAGACTCTATTTTATGAAAATCTTTCAAACATTGCCAGTGATGACCACCATATGGGTTAATGTCGGCATGGGACTGAGGCTTTCCCGCAAAAAGAACAGTTATGTTCTGCTCATATCATGTGACTGACAGTTTCTGCTGTAATTTTTGCACTTGTCAACTGCACTGTGAAGTGTTCATTTCTGTGAATATGTGCTGGCCTGATTCTTCTTGTTCACACATTTCAGATCTTGTGCTATGAGATGAGGAGGTGTAAAATAAAAATACCGTGTAGATTTCACAATACCTTTAAGAAACCACGCAAAGCTTGGAGATGAAGCATTACATGCAACTTGAACCAAGTGTCTGGACATAGCGAGTGAAAGTTGTTTTGTCATGAGCGAGGGTGTCGGTGTTACTTGTAACTACCTTTAAATAAAAGTTTGTTTCAAAACAGTGGCTCAACTCTGCATTGCATTTGATTTTCTATAACAAATAAAATTGAATTCTCCATTGATTGCGCCGACGCTCACGTTATAATTATATGCTATTATTATTGACTAGTCATATATATTCTTGGGGGGTGGGGGGCTGCACTGGTGGCGTTCTACGAATTTGCGCCGCGTGTTTGTGCGGGTAAGCTTAAGCGCAGAATTTTTTTTGCTCGGTATGAAAACAATGCACTGCAGGTATTTTAATTAATGCAACGAGCTGTATGAAATATCGGTCAAGGGGTTGGAAACGTCGTTATAGAGAATCCCGACGATTTTCTTTTGCGTGTGTGTATTTGGAGTTGATGCAGTTTTCTTTATTTATTTTGGCTACATTGCGCCAATTGCGCTTCCACAGAATAAAGAAACGCGCTTCCACGCGCTTGCCGACTCGATCGCAAGGGGACAGCCTGATCAACACCAATATCAGCAGCAATGGCGGATTTGCGCTTGCCATGGCGCTTGCAAAGTTTTCAATAGTTCTCGCCTTTTAAGTGATGCTTTTGCTATTTGAAAGTGTTGAGGTTCATTGTACGTCCGTTTTTTCAAGTTTGGCATGTGTTTTAACACATGTGAAGGTGTAGCCTTTTCTTCTTCAGCGGATATTTGTACAAGGCCCCGTTCACCGTCTATCAGGTAAGATGTGTACGTATGCTACACGCAATCGTAGTGCTTCATTAAGCCACAGTGCACTACAAAGTTAAGCATGAACGGTACACAAAATTCACAAGTTCTTAGTATTGCCAAGAACAACCATTGCTTGGTGAAGCTCTCACAGGCGTTGTAGAAGTTGTTGGGCGCGGCACTGCTGAACGTAGCGTTAGCGGCTTAAATCGTGTTTTTTACTAGTAACAACGTGTCACTATTTCATATTATTGGCGGCGTCTCCAGGACACCAAATCGGTAACGGGGACACCACAGCTAGAACGCGGACTGGTCCATGGGTTGGGGCTCGCCGAGGCCTGCGCGTGCTAGTAGTACATCTATGATGTCTGTAGGCTGTGTGTAAGTCGTACTTTCCGAATTTTCTGACGCATTTTAAGATCAGCTGTCCACTTTCGTGGACAAGGCTGGAGTCAGGGTGGTCCGTGAGTTGGTGCAACATAACCTGCTTCCAGTTTGAGACCGCCCTGCTTCCAGTTTTGATCCCTCCGCTGCCCCTTGGGTACCCTGCCGGCTCCTTGATTATATTCTAATGCTCTCCTGAGGCCTGTTTGCCGGTTACATGTGCCCTCCTGGAGCAGTACTTGTAAATGAATCCGATCTATCGTCGCAACGAAAAAAGCGCCCCGCGACTTGTACAACACCAGTCAGAACCTTGCCCATTGGTTTACCTATGTGTGGCTGCAAATATCTGAAACTTAATGCCAGTTCAACAGGTTTGTTGGCAAGGGTTTCAGGTCGTTGCTTTGTGTTGAATCGGCCTTTTCTCAATTCTTAAGAATTTAATTGGAATGCACCTGACCAGTGCTGCTCTGTGGTGCTTGCCACCAATCCCTTGGACAGGGAAGACATATGAGAATCCCTGTGCATACACTTTATACGCAGTGGTGTGACCGCTTCCTTTGGGAAACTACCACGTTAGCGATATTGTGAGCGCAATGTGACTTTCCTTCATCTTCCTCATCCGTACGTAGTGTGTGTCGCTTCTTCCTCGCCATAGCTCTAGCTCGGCAAGAATGCCTCCACTAAATAGTCGGAATACTTCCATGTATGATAGAATGATGAGCATTTTAACCTCCAGACATGCAGCAGTCTTTACACCACTGCAAGGCAGAAGCAGACTTCTCACCATGTTCACGCTGAAATAAATGCCATCATTAAGGCATTTTATGGGTCCGCCAAACCGCCTGCACCACCTGAATGATGTCACTTGTTGCACCTGGCTGTTCATTTCATTTGGCATCCTCTGTTCGCACATATTCGTTTCCAATAATTCAGGAAAATTGCAGGGCTGGTTTGCAATCTTTCCTGTTTTCTTTATTTTTCTTTGTGGCCTTGTAGAACTGAGAAACGATAATGAAAAAAAGAAACAAAGGCTGCCTTCCTGTTCACCAGTGAAAGTATTGTTGCTTAGAAAGAGGCGCAGAAAAAGATGTATTGCATGTCGGACAGCCTGCACAAGGTTTTATCTTTGTCTCTTCAAACATGGCGTACCTGCTTGGGGTCAGTGGAATCGCTGTTCTGTAGCATTACCCCTGGCAGCGGTAGCACTGTCCCAGAGCTCTAAAGAGAGTCATCGGAAACACAGTGCTAAACCTTCATCCTTGAAATGTGAAGGACGTCACTGGACAGGACGAGAGATGACAAGGTGAGACTGATTGGGGCAATGTTGTGGTGATGGGTGCTACCTGGTTGAGCGCACAGTATGGTCCCCTGTCCTGAGAAAAGCTTTTCTGGGAGCCCTACACAGTGGAAAGGGGACCAGGGAAGTACAAGCGCACCAGGGGAGAAATGAAAGTCGCATTGTGAAGCATGGTACTGTCATTTCGGGTTGCTTCGTGACGCAGTAATGATAGTCGCAGCACAATATTTTCAATTTATTCTGGCAACTCACGATAAGCAAGTGAATGCTGCTCACTCTGATCATGTGGCTGCGTTTCAGTGCTTGGATATCTAAGGCCACGTTGCAAAATGCACAAGAGATTTATAATCGACTTCATATATACAGAAAATACAAGAACAGTTCTAATAGCACTGAAAAGACAGAGCATTCACGGCGTCGTTCAACCTCAGTGTCCTTGAGCGTGCACAAGAACTAGTCTAACTGATGTTATGACTGGCCTGTGTGGTCAACGATTTGTGTCGCGCCGCCAAAGCAACAGCGAAAGGCTGGACCTTTTAAATACACCGAGCCGCCTGCAACCGTTGGAAAACGCTTAGGAGGCCCCAATAGCAAAAAGGCATTTTCACCTTCTTACCCACGGCTTGCACAACACCCTGATGTCTGCGTAGTCTCCACAGTGCTGTCTCCCTTCAGCAAGTGGGACGGTTAAGCTTCGTGTGTGCATTCGCTCTTTCTCTTCGTCCTCGGCAGGGAAGGTGCCAGCGTTGTGTGTGTGTGTATGCGCACGTCAGTGCCTTTCCTTCTGCTGAGCCAGTGGGGGTTAGAAAATTCGTTGAACACTTCCATGTATCGAGCAGCGGCCGCCAGCATGGAGAGTGTTTTCTCTCTCCTTCTTTTGAGCAAGGGTATTCCAAACACTATAAAGGACGTCTTCGCCAATGGACTTGAGCCTTCAGTTTTTGAGCAAACTAGCATGTCTGTCGCTCTCCATCGGGAAACTTGCAGAGTTGACCACTCCGTAACAATGTGAAGTAAACATTTATTGTTACTCGTTGCATTGTTGCCGTATCTTCTGCCTGGCCCCCTCAGTACTCATGAGCCGCTGCAAAATGCAGTCAGCGGCACGATCCTGAGCACCTAGGTGCACAGTTTGTAACAATTGGTGCCAGCGGTTCGATCCGACAACCAATGGTAAACTCCAGACCACCAAGCCCACGCTACTTCCACAGTCTTGGGTTCCCATCTTTAACACGGAGCAGCAGCAAAAAAAGAATTGACAGCTGCGAATAAGGTATGCGGATGTGGGCTGCTTCCCTTGAACATAGGAGGCAAATGCCTTCAGGAAGTTCAGTCGCACTTTATTTGAAAAGGCGTCTCACCAAGATTGCAAGTTGCAAACCGACAAGTGCAATGCATAGATCACACACTAACAATCCTGTCTCCAAATTATCAAAATGATGCACAGTGGGAAAACAGCTGAAATTTTAAACAAAAGCCATCATGGTCTCAACGAAGCCCTGCTTCAGCCAGAGCCAAGGTTACATGCACAAATGTCTCTATGTAAAACGTGCTGCCTGCAATATCACCAACCATGGCACGTGACTTTCGTAAGCCAACCAATGTTAAATGCCATCCCTGGATGTGTGCCCCACAGCAAAAAAAGGAAGAGAAGAAAAAAAAAGGAAAGAAAAGACAGGGCTCGTCATGTGAGTGTGACGTGAACCCTTGGCTCCGTAATGGGGGAAGATGAAGAAGGAAGATCACTTGGAGGCAAAGGGGTTGAGTGCCGTTGCTTTTAGAAATTAGAAATATTTGTTTGAGAAAATGCTCCCTTAATGGCATCTTACAACTTCCAATGTACCTATAACTAAAATTTGCCATGGTGCTTAATGAGAGGGGCTTTTTCAGCCCAAATTAGATCCTGCAGACTATAGTACTGTATGGAAAATATGGTACATGGAACTGTAAAATTTAATTTTCCACAGCAGTTTCTACCTGTGCAGTTGGAGTTGGCTTTGTCGTAGCATAGACGTGAGGACCGTGAAACAACTTTTATTCCCTAAAGATCCTGTCCTGTAGTATATTTGAGCATTTACATAAAGGCATGGAGACCCTCAGTGTGTTACAATCTAAGTGGCGGCATATAGGTGGTGTGTGCTGTAGGGATGCCACTGTAAGCCATCTACGTATTGGCGGATTTCTGAATTGTGGATGGGAGAAGGCTCATGGCTGTTCTGCCTTTGCACCAAGCACTGCAGAGCACAGTGCTGCAATTTTCTCTTTGTGCAGTTGGAAGAAAATTATTTCTGCAGTGGCAGCGACTATACAGAAAATGCACCCTACGAGAGTGGACAGAGTTCCGATGTGACTGTGGTTTGAAATGGTCCAGGCCCTGTGTATACAAGCACCGATTTTCCCAGACAAGTGTGATAGTGCCTGGCTTTGAATGCAGCGTGCTGCTTAATAAATATTGCAGTTGCCCAGCACTAAGCTGCCTGGATTATGTGGTTGCCATGATGACTTCTCTGTACCCGTGGGACAAATATTTGCACTCGAAATAGCGACAGCAGCCATGCATTTTCTGCTGACATAGAATTAGGTTCCACAATGTCATCTGATGCATACACATGCTGTGATGTGGTTGGTGTGGCCATGCTCTTTTTTCCTCCCTTGAAGTATGCTGGTGAACTGCCACTAGTTACAGATGTCTGCAAGGAGTGCACACTGTGTGAGTGCTGCACATGAATTGAAATTACGACCACCACAGTGATGATAAAGAACACATTGAAAAGTAATCTGACAACACTTATCAAGACTGTCTACAAGTTTTCTGTGAGAGATTTCCTCAGGGTTGACAAAAACCATCTTAGGGACCATTTAATGGGGTGTTACCACCCACATTGAGATGAAAGAAAAAGAAGCCATTAGGATTTCTCTGGTGGTGCAAGGTGCTCTAATAGATGTCTCTTAATTGCAATAGACATAAATATTATCATTCTATCTGTCTGGGCACAACTTCTTCGCCAACCTCTCTGTCATCGCTGTAGCATATTAATCTGGGGTAGTAACTCACTCTGACGCAGGAGATGAAAGTGCATGCCAGACATGCTGACCACACTGACTTGGAGAGTGCCACTTTCTTAAATATGGCAAAAGTCTGTGTTTTGGGCGAAATAAGAGCTCATAGGCAATTTTCATCTGTGATAAACAGAAATAAGTGCTGCCAGTGGTCAGACGTCATTGAGGTCAAGCTTCTCTAGCAAGTGGATGCCAGTGATAGCCATTGTGCAGCAGCTTCAGATGGTAAGGTCCAGCCGGGGTTTCTCTGCACAAGGTCACCAAGTGGAATTCCTAAGTAACGGATATTTTTTCCCGTAAACTGCTACCCTAGAGTGCCCAGAACATGCACCGTTCGATCCAAGCATGCAGCTGTTATCAAAATTTAGTTAAGTCAATTATTTAGGCTTAAGATAGTTTTAATGAATGTACATTAGGAAACAATTGTAAAAGAATGTAAAAAAATTTGAACTGTGTTGACTCTTTGGTGGCATACTGTTGCTAATCCTGAAGTTACGTCCTCAAATGACTTATGCTCCAGGTATTTGAGCAAAACTATGGGTGTGGAAATATGAATTTTTCAATTTCAAAGCTAATTCGAATAATTAAACCTAAGTGCGAAGCGAATATTTTTCGAATATGAATACTATTGGTATTGCAAAAATCCATTTTTTTTCACCAACCAGAGGTGCAAAATAGTTTACTGCATAGCAAATAATATACAGGGATATTATGCTTCGTGGTTAACAAAATTCTCTAATACAACACTTTTGTTTGACAATGTCATAACTGTAGTTACTTAATGTTTCATGAAGCAAGGACAACAGCTCAACATGTTCAAAGAGCAGTGACACCTAGTGCATGTCACCATCGATTCAGACATCAAAAAGAGCTGCTTAGAGTGTCTGGTATCAGCAGGTCGCTCTTCACAAGCCGAGCCAACAGTGGGCACCATGCTTACACCATCGCTCAAACGGATCTTCTTTTTGGCCCAAAATTTCATCATGCAAATATCTTTGAACCTGCGATCGTGGCAGTGAAAATTTCTGCCCCGAGTGAAAATTTCTGCTGGTTGATAAGCTCATCAGTCTTTCCGCAGTGCTGATGTGGAAGTGGCCCGTTCCGAAGCTTTTGTTGTTGAACGCATACTTGGGTTCCTTGGTGTTGAAATTATCCTTCTTTTCTCTAAATCCAAGGTCAAAATCTTGCATTCTGAATGTTTGCTTGCGCTCTCATTATTTGCCTTCACCGTGCTTTCGTCAGCGGTTGTCTGCTTGGTGAAGCGGGAGGGCCTATTGAACACTGCCTACTCACTGATGTAGAAGGTGAAGCAAACAGTCAGAAAGCTAGAAGCTTGCGCAATCTCATCCTAGGTTTTTAATCCAGTTTGACATTGAAGCATCCTGGTAGTATTAAAGTACTTTAGAATGAGGTTCCAGAAGCATTGCTAAGTTTGCCACTTGGTGAAATTTGTAGTTTGGAAACAATTTAGGCTCTTAGCGAGATTAGCAGTGAACAGAGGTTTTCACATGGCGATTGGTGTTGTCCAAATGCATGAAGAGGTCACAGTATGAGTACTTAAGCTGATAGTGTCGGGTAACCATAAGCACCAGCAGGGGCCCCGTGAGAGTGTCCCCTTTAACTTCAGGTATGCTTCACTGCATGATGCTAAATATGCTTCGCCGCATAACACGACTCTGCTGCAGTGAAGGTGACTTAAACCTACAACAGCCGAGAAGGTGCAAATAGCACTGCGCTGCCTGGTTCTTGCTGTTGGCCTTATTTTTCTTCTTTTCACAGTGTCCTTACTGTAAGTGCACTCCAGAGTTACAATGCAGGAATGTGCATGTGTGCACAAGCTTTCATTCAAGAGTAACTCATGATCATAAGTTACGTCATCATGGTTTCGTACCATGTCACGGCATCATAAGCGAGACATAATAAAGGGGGCCTCAAAGGCTGCGGGAGAGACTAATCTTGTGCGAGATTGTGCTATCCTTGCTGCACGCAGTGCAATATTATATGACTCTCATGTCTATGGTGGCATTGTCGATTATGAATGTTTCCTTACTGCGTTAAAAAAATGTGTAGTGCATCTTTCAGATAATAATGGCATTATAGCTTCAGAGTTGTTCAAGTTTGGGGTACTTGTTCACTAAAAGTACATTATTAGAAAAGCTTTAGAATGTCTAGGTCATAATTGCATTTGAAGAACTGTAAGTCTTCCTACACATAGCAATTGGTAGCTTACTGTGCGATGTTGAAGGTGGTTTTTATTCATAGGCCCTACGCAGAGAGCAGCAACACAATGCCTGGCATGTGACCAGAGTTCGTAACAGTGTTTGCATTTCCAGTGCTCGTAACTGATTCCAGTCTTAATGCATAAATTTGCTTTATGAATTCTTTGTAGACAGAAGGTGCTTGAATATTGGTTGCATGAAATGCTCCAATGCACACTATATGTACAGGGTGTCTTTTATTACCATACAGATTTTCTTGTTTTAAAGTTATGAGCGCAGCAAATGTAGCATTCTTGCAGAGGAATTCCTCTATTTTGGAACTCCACAAATTTGGAGGCAGTCACATTTTAATGCACTCTCATTTCTTACAAATCTTGAAAGTTGCACCTAATTCAAGATATTCATCATTGAATTTAACTGGTAAATCGAGGCAATATTGGAACCGAGTGTGCTGGGAGCGCAGAAAAGAAGGTCCCGCTATCTCATCAGATGGAAACACCCCCGACAACAGGCTCGAGAAAGTCTGAAACATCTTGGCCAGTCACTGTAGCTGCTGATACGACACACCTTGCCTGGCAAGCATGTGCGTCAGTGTGCCGTGTCAGGCTATCATTTAAGCTTTGTCCCACACTTCTTGACAGGGCACTGCCTTCTGATGTGGATGCACCAAGTTTTGAGTGTGCTCAATTGAGTGCGATAATGAATATTTCAAAATAAGTGCAATTTTCGATATTTAGAAAAAGAAAGGGTTCGCGTTCACATGCAACTGCCTCCAAATATGCCATTTAGAAGGCTGCCGCCAAGTTACTAATAAAAAAGCGACTGAATTTTTCAAAATTAATTTTCTGAAACTCGCATTAGCAGCAGAGTGTGTCCACCTCACCTAGAAACTCCTTTGCAAAAACGCCGGGCTCTCCGTGCTCAAAACCTTTTGCTAAATATCTGCATGGTTAAAAAAAAAAAACTTGATATGCATAATTGTTAATGTATGAAAATCGTACACTATCACTTTTCAAAATTTTTGTCCTTCTATGCAACACCAGAAAAATTGGAAATAGAAGCTTCAGGTGACCTATCTGATGTGCAAGTTGCATGGCCATATTATTGTTTTAATTTTTCGCTATTACCTTTTACTGTGATGTCGCCACTGCAGCAGCTCGATGGCTGTGGCTTTTCATTCCAGGTCACAAAGCTGCACCCAGGTAGAGGCAGAATCCAAAAATGCTTGTGTACTTAAGTATAGCTGCACGTTACAGAATCCGTAGCCCTCTTGTAGCCCAAGAGTTCCATATATTTTTTTGGGATTGAAGGGTAACGTTTGTGCTGTATACCTCTATTTCAGACTAAATAATGTGCATGCAAAATTATATCTTCATTACTTTACACCATAGCACCAATATCTGATGTCCTTGCATTTGCTATAGCAAGGATTTTTAAAAATCAACCACAAAAGAAAAAAATGGTCAAGGAACCAAGTGGTGTGTAGCAGCTCCCCTTTTTAATCGGCGGCAAGTTTTGCACTCGTGTGTTAGCAACAGTTTCGCCAGTTGCGTACTTCAAAAGAAGTGTTACCTTTCTGCTTTGGAACTTTGTGGTTTTGTTCTGCCAGCTGCTTGACCAAAACAAGCAAAATGTACTTTGGATATTCCACAAATTCATTCTGTATGCACTTCGTACAATAAAATTTATTTCAAGAATGGACAAATGCAGTGATGGTTAATTGAAAACTGCAACATGCCGATTTTAGTTTCATGCTTCATTAATTTTCTCAGCCCCAAAGAAAGCATGCGAGGTTTGAAAATGGATCATGTGACAAAGTGCTGGCCTGCCGTGCCATTAGTTCACTCTGTCTAGAGAACTGATTAATGCTGCACATATATTGAACATGGTGGCCATGACCATCCCTCATGAATTGGCATTCCCTGCCTAAACCACCTCACCAACACAGCCTGTTAACAGCAAGAAAGCTGACGGGGCTTCCAAGAATTTCTATGCACTATTTATTAGTATCGCCCAACTGAAATTGCTCCATTGCTTTGCTGACAATTGTCTTGACGAAAGTGGAAGCCGAATCGGTTGAGTTCGATCAGTTTTATTTACATACAACCTATTATAAAGTGGACCTTTCTTCGCCTCTTCAGCTGTTTCCACAGCTGCTGCCATCTTGCACGCCACATCGAGGAGGAGGGGCAATGTACATGGCAGGTGCATGGGAGGATTTTCCAAGGAACTCTGGAAAGCTGTAATCAGATTGTGGGCAAAGTTAAAAACTTCAATACAAGAAGGGTGTAGAGTATTGTAACCTTGTACATGTTGATAACACAACATGTTTCAGCTACAGCTGTAAGTGTCTCGTCTCATCAACCAAGCTACAGTTTTTGCAATGTTACACTTTGTGATACTCAGTATGAATTGATAAGACTAGCTGCTATTCTAGTGGTTGTGCAGGCCACAAGGGAACAGTGCCTGGTCTTTGTGCTTGTATGTGTCAATTTCTCTCTTTCAGTCTCGCCCAAGCCACACCAAAATGTTATCTACAAGTGTCGTGCCAAAATGGCCTGGCAACATTTCGTATTAAGCCGTTTGACCCATTTATTGCACTGATGCACACAGTGCAACCAAATGAAGGAAATGACATCGCCTAGGTGATTAGTAAATTACCCTTCTAAAATACCACAAGAGCAACTTTGCTGTGGCAAGAGCCTTAGCAAAAACATAAGCGACACCTTCAAGTTCCCGCACCAACTCACCGTGACAAGCACGAATTTTGACAGTGTCTGCTTGAGCTTAGTTATTTGGAGATACATGCAGTTCAATGCTTTTACAAGCATTGAGATGGCCCACTATGCTAGCTTGCCTTTTATGGCTATAGAAAGTCGTATACTGCCACAAGTCTGCCTATTCTTCCGATTGGAATCTATATTGAAGCTGCTCTGAGCAACGGGCGGTATTCTATTTCAGCGCTAATGATACAATGAGAGTAGTGTGCCTGGAAGGAATAGACAAAAGCATTGCAGAAGCTGCAGCACTTTGTGCTCGCTGAATGATCACACGAGAAGGTAAAGATGCCATCAGAAAGCATCCTTCGTATAGAGTCTCTTTAAAAGAAAAACACAACTAGACATGGTGACAATTGTGGTGGCTAACTAAAAATATTATAATGATAGTTCAAGGTGTGGTATGGCATGTTTATGCTATTTCTGAAAAAATAAACACGGCAAGTGTGTCCATGCCACCAATTGACACAGGATGTGCAGATGCAAAGCTGCAATACAGCACCACGGCGTCAAAACGACAGTATGCAAGTGGTGGTCCAGCATCAAAACTTCAATGTCCCTACACTGCAACACTGGGAGGCCATGCTGCGTGGCCAGCAGGCGCTGCTCTGTCGGGCACAGGACATGGCAGCAACTATTTCTCCTAAGGATTCAATAAACGGATTTCTCTACGTCACCCGCTATGCGATGCGCCGTGCGAGGGAATGACAGTGCCACTACTCTCACAGGATATGGATGGTGCACAACACCAGCTTGAGCATCGGAGCGCACGTCTGCCTGTGAGCTCTGTACTACAAACACAAGTGGTGCATGCAAGGTAACATTGAACATATCACTGCCAAATGCCATCAATGAACAGAAGCAGCAAAGAAAGCTGCTTACATAATTTTCACAGTGTGTCGGATCTGTATATATTTTACATCCTGTCTGCATGCCGCATTTTTCATTTGTTCGTCGCTGCTCAAAAGTGCATAGTTACATGGTACTTTTTTCGATTTTGTGCACTTTCTTTTGTCCTGAAAAAATAACAACAGCAGCTATCTTCATAAAAATAAAGCAGATGTTTCTGAATGAGCCGTAAGTATTAAAGTTGCTCAAAAGGGTAGTTTACTGAATTGATTGCATTTGTGTACTGCAGGCCTAGTTTATTTCAGTCTCTCTTTTAAAGCCTCAGCACAAGTTAGCTGAAACACCCTGTATACTGGACGGCTTGCCTGGCCGCCCGCACCGCCGAGGCGGAGCATCAAACGTTTTTGTGGCGCACTTGTCGCCGTCTCGTGGCACCGGTCGTCCATCCCTATCGCGCACACGCCACCGTCGTCTGGTGTTCCGATTGGCTGTGGCAAAGCGGACAGCTCTGGCGGGCGGGAAAAAAAGTGGTCCGCGAGCGATCGGCCTTGCCGCCTCGTTTAACGCCTGCTTTTATCCGCCTGGCCAAGAGCTTTGACCGGTTTAGCCGCTCCGTCTTCGGTGTGAACGGGCCTTTAGAGTCAAAAATCAACAGCTTACGCTTCCACATTTTTTGCTTGGTAGCTGCATTCAATTTGCTTGCTCCTCGTCTTTTAGATGTCTAGGCTCCCCACATTTTAACGTGGCTGAATAGTGCACAAATCAGAAAAACGAGTTTCTGTGGCCTAGCCTTCTCACACTTGCAAGAATACCATCCAAAATTGACCTATTTTTCTTATGGGGTGCCCAGTGATTATGAGGATGCTGACATCGAAGGATCTCAAGTGGTTCTCTAGCATTTTGGCGACGGAATACAGTAATGCCGAGCTACAACTGACTTGATATCTGTCAGCACCAATGAACGCAGTAGGTAGTATTCTCACTAAATTGAGAGTCCAGCCCAACAGCAGATTGACACCAGTGGTTTGAATCCCCGTGTTGCCAAATTTAACTGGCTGAAATCAAGCATTTAAAAGACACGCACTTAGTTCCATCCCTTGAATCTGTGAGCATAATGAAGAACAAAGGTCAGGTTATGTGGCTGCAGCACCTTCTGTTCATGCAGCATACCTTTACTTTTCTTTACCAAGACACTTAGCATGCACATACCTTGTGTGCAAGCCACATCTATTTACAACAGAAACAGCGCTTTCCACTTGTGAGCAAAAGTTTGGAGGTAAAATATGGTAGAATTTTTTGTCCAGCCAACGCATGCAAGCTGAAATCCAAGTGGTACAGCCAATATGTGCCTGTTCAATCACTGCAATGCATTGAGACACTTCTGACAATGCACGGCTGTACCAGAAAAGGTTTAGATTTTTTTCACTAATGCCATGGACTTATGAACTTTTATGAATGTACCTTCAGCTTTCACAGACTTTCGAGTAGTTCGAACGTAAAGTGGCCTGTGTGTTATTGCTATTCAGCCGGAGTGCAATAGGAGCCAGTCAAATTAGTAAAACATGAAGTCAATGTGCACACAAAGACTACATGTACCCTTGCATGACTTCGTGCCACAGGTAGCTAACAGCTTCCAATTCACAGTTCTTGTAATATGCTTGTGGCAGCCATCTACAGTGATCTATTTGATTTAACGGGGGTGTGTATGTTGGCTGAAAACAAGAAAATATGCTAGAAAATATATCAACACCGATGGATGCAATATATCCTTTCCGGTAGTTTCGCAAGGGGGAAACTGCAATTCGAACTTCATGGCAGCGTGCACCTCATTTTATATTCTCGGGCATGCAACAGTGTTTCGCATCAGCATCTTCTAGGCAGCGAGGGAGCACCTTGAAAACCAGCACGACGGGGGCCGTCTCGTTGAACAATCAAGGCCTAAAATTTAAAAGAAAACACAACTATTAGCGCTTATTGTTTCAAATTTTGTGATTTCGGTAGACTTACCTTGATGTTGTCGCATATTTCTTGTGGATCCATGTTGCTTTCAAGGTCGTTTCCGCCAACATAAAGAACGGCGAAATCGACACGCTCGATGCGCATCGTGGAGACAGCTCACGCCAGCCGCACTGCATTGTAGCCAGCAAAACTGAATGTGCAGGCTTTCATAGACTCAATTAGGCGCAGGCGCGACCTATTTAAGAATTTAACCTGACTTACCAACAATGACGCCGCGCAGGGACGGCATGACTGAACACGATCCAGCGAGGCAAGACCACGCGAACGAACGTACGAGAGCCGGCAGTGGCCGCATGTGGCCGGCAGCAACCACAGGGATTTAGCAGCAGCACCTAGCAGCATCTTTCCCTAGGCGTACAAGTACCTATCTGGGGGCAGGGAGTACGCCACTGGCTCACGTCACATCCGGTTTGCCTCCAAACCGGGTACAGCCAGCCTGCGGGGAGACGCTTCTGCTTAGGTACCACGGAGTTGGTTTCTTACCGCGTGTTGTAGGTGTTTGTCCCTAGGCGTTCCGGTATAGCGGAGTGGGGTCGAGTCCGCTCCGACGCTGGCTGCCGGCGCGGTAAAATGGTGAAGCAGTAGGCACTGACGCCCGATTAGGCGACCGCTGTGTCGGACAGACTGTCTCGCACCTGCGGCACTCGTGCTAAGTCAGTCGTGGCGGATCATAGCTTTCTCGCACCTTACGGCGATGTACCTTGTAAATAACATCACGCATGTTTCTGTAGGAGCAGTAACGACCGTAGGGGAGTCCGGACCGCATATATTGAAAACCTAGGAGGCAGAGTGCCTTAGCAACCGCGGTTGAGCGCAAGTGGCTGAAAGGCCGCCGGTGGCGATGACTGACTCAACACCAGCGCCGCAAGTGCGAGAAAGTCTGTCCGACGTACGTACCTTAAAAAGTTCTGACACGGTGTTGCACAATTCGCGAGGCGCGGTACGTGGTGCTGAACTTAGCATCACAAGTTGGCGGCTGGACGTAATTGTATTTATTCAATCTTGTTTTCCTACTAATTAGAACAACGTGTCATTATTTCGCGTGATTGGTGGTGCCTCCACAACACCAAAGCGGCAACGGGGACACCAAAGATAGAACCCGCACTGGTACGTTTGTTGGCGCTCGCCGAGTCCTACGCGTGCCAGGGGTGCATAAGATCGGCTTTCCGCTATCGCATACAGCCAATTTTTTATGCGAACACACCCTGGCACGCTTCGGCCTCCGAGGCCCCAACCCACGGGTCGCGCTTTCAGCTTTGATCCCTCCGCTACCCGTTGGGTGCCCTGGAGATCCTGCGCCGCCTGCCTCAGGTGCTCTCCTGAGGCCTCCGTTCGCCAGCTACATGTGCCCTCCTGGAGCAGTGCTTGTAAAAAAATCCAATCTATCGTCGCGACGAAAAAGGCGAGCCGCGACTTATACAACATGTCAGAACCTTGCCCCTTCAGACACAGCGATCACCAAATGGGGCATCCGTGCCCACTGCCTCACCGCGCGGGCAACCAATGGCGGAGCGTAAACATACTCGCCCTCACTCCGCAACGCCGGCATGTCTAGGGGACAAACACATACAACACGCGCTATGTGGGGGTGCGACTGTTTTCACAACAATAGAGCGCCTCAATTTTTAAAAAGTAGCGCCAAAAGTAGCCACCTCTCCGCTATTCCGGTAAACGGGACCGGTTTGGGCGGATTGCTGGATTTGCGGGTGCGTAAACGTTAGCGGCCAGAGCGGTGCAGCCGCCTGGCAGCGTAGGGTTCAACCAGACAGACACAGAGCTATAACTGCAGTAACCCACTATATTCTGCTTCGCTACAGGTGCAAATTTTCGGCAGCGGCGTAATTAGAGACCTTTAGCGTGTCCGGTATTCGGGCAAGCGCGGGCGGTTTTCCGGTTTAGCGGGAGCGTCAACGTGAGCGGCCAGATTGGTGGCACCAGCTGGTGGCGCAAAGCTCAACCACACAAACACAGAGCTAATAATTAATATATGGGGTTTTACGTGCCAAAACCACTTTCTGATTATGAGGCACGCCGTAGTGGAGGACTCCGGAAATTTCGACCACCTGGGGTTCTTTAACGTGCTCCTAAATCTAAGTACACGGGTGTTTTTGCATTTCGCCCCCATCGAAATGCGGCCGCCGTGGCCGGGATTCGATCCCGCGACCTCGTGCTCAGCAGCCCAACACCATAGCCACTGAGCAACCGCGGCGGGTACAGAGCTAATTACTATATTCTGCTTAGCTGCTGGCGTAAATTTTCGACAGTGGTGTAATCGTGTTCACTATTACGCCGCTGCCAAAAATTTGCACGAGTGGCGAAGCAGGATATGGTGAGTTACTGCAGTTTTAGCCATGCGTTTGTCTGGTTGAGCTCTACCACACCAGGCGGCTTCACCGCTCACGTTTACGCCCCGACCATCCGGTAATCCGCCCAAACCGCTCCCGTTTACCGGAATAGCGTACAAGCTAAAAGTCTCTATTGTGAACACGATTACGCCACTCTCGAAAATTTACACCAGCAGCTAAGCAGAATATAGCAATTAGCTTTGTGTTTGTGTGGTTGAGTTTTGCGCCACCAGTTGGCGCCACCAATCTGGCCGCTCACGTTTACGCCCCCGCTAAACCGGCAAACCGCCCGCGCTTGCCGGAACACCGGACACGCTAAAAGTCTCTAATTCTTAGATCTTTCCGCCACCCCGCTCACCCTGGCGCGTCCTCCTCCACGCCTCCTGTCGCCCCAGCCTCCTCCGCTGCCCCACTGGCCAATCTGTGTCACGTGGAAGTAGGCGCCGCGCTTTTGTATATTTTTTTTCTTTTCAGCGCGCGCCGACCTCCATTGTTGGGCCTGCGCGACGAAAGTACGGCAGGCGGACTGACGGAGTGCGTTAGCGTAATAGAATGTGTAGGGCCGAGAACTTAATTGCGATGCCATGCTGCTGCGCCTTCGGTTGCCGCAACAGACACAACGAGGGCAAAAAGCTTTTTGCTTTGCCGTCCGGCGGGCGCAACGCAAAAAGAAGCGTGGATTCGCAGGATCGGGTGGGCTGAAGTGGCAAAGAACGCACGGTTTAGTGAATTAAGGGCTACGGCTACTCACAGCCTCTTATTATGAGCCTAGTTCACGCCTTCCGCTTCGAAAAAGTGTGTGTTCATGCTCTGAGTGATTTTTAGCGCTTTGTTTGACTTTTTTTTTCCCACGTGGTCTCTTTGTTTCATGTAGTTTCGTCTTGCGGTGAAATGCACGCACCTGCAGCTGGCCTGTGACATAAAAGCGACTTTATTCAGGGTGTGTTTTGAGCTCCACCAGAAGTTAGCACATTCTCGACGCTTTTGCAAGGCTCAATATGACTTACGATGAAGTCTTTTAGCTTCGAATGTACGCCCGCATGTATTGATTTGATTTGTGGTGATTAACGTTTTTAACGTTCCGAAGCGACTAAAGCTAGGATGCAGGTCGTAGTGGATGGCTCCGGATAACTTTATCTATAGCTCGTTTGGGGATGTTTAACGTGCAAATTGATCGTAGAGTCATACGTGGGCCGGAAAATTCCTCGTTGGCTTTTCATAATACTCGCGCGGGCGCCCTAGCGCTGCTTTAGAAGTTGGCGCCTCGGCGCCATTGTATTTCCTGAATAAATTTTATTTACTAGCTGTACCACCTTGTCATTATTTCGTATTTTTGACGGCGCCTCCAGCGCACCAAAGCGGCAACGGGAATACCAAAGCTAGAACCAGGGCTGGATGGGGCTCGCCGAAGCCTGTGCATGCCAAGGGGGTATAAGATCGCGGACAGCCAATTTTGTATGCGAACACTTCCTGCGACGCCTGCATTATTGTAATGTCACGTGGTCTTCAGAGGCCTCCGTTAGCCGTTACATGTGCCCTCCTGGAGCAGTACTTGTTAAAAAAAAAGCAATATATCGTCACGATTACCGAAGCACCCCGCAATGAAAAAAACGGCCCTGTTGCCAGGCATTGCTGACCGTACACAGCCGGAATCCCTCACGCGCCGGCCGAATAAAAGTATCCTGCAGGTACGTAAATGAACCTACGAAAGCACGTACACATACTTTCATGCTGTCAACACCTGAAACTTTGGTAATTACGCGCGTGTTTGAGTACACCGCGTGCTTGCGTCGTGTTTCAGCAACACGAACTCTCAACGTCGCGCACTTTACGCCTTAAATACGCCTTGAATAATGGTCCTTTTCTCTATTTCTTCCGCAATTACAACACGAAATTCTAAAGGCCAGTTACCGACTGACGAAGAAAGATCTCGATTGAAAAAACTGCTCCGCAGGGCTCGAACGAACTTTTCTGCGGATTTTCCTCCCGTAGCGTGTTAGCCGTCGTCAGCTATGGCAGGCCCACCACCGGCGGCGCCACCGCCGAGGCTGCGCCGAGCGGAGGAGGAGGGAAGTGAATGGCGCTACTTTGGGAGATTGAGGGGTTTTACTAGGGTGGTTAGAAGGGGAGGTGTGAATACCGACGGCGCAAACGTGCGTGCGTCTATTTGTCGTAAAAAAATCCCTCACGTGACCTGATCCTAGGTGCCTAGGGACAGCATCGTTTAGGGATTTTTGAAAAGGCGCGATGCTGGCGCCGAGCGACGCCGTGGCGTGTTCGTCCTCGGCGTGATCGTTCTCTGGACCGCGCGTTGTTCAACATTGCTCATGTAATCGTGCGTGCGTTGCTTGTGTGTTGGTTGTAGGTTCTGTGTTACTTGGCGGAAAGCCGTGAATAGTGGCGGTGCGGCAATGCGGCTTTGGCCTCGATGAGCTCTGGCACTACAGAATTTGCGTTGTGTGACCCGTGCTTTCTTGAGAACCCGGCGGTGGTGACAATTGAAATATCGAAGTGGCCTAGCGCCTCGGCAGCGAAGTTCTGCGAACCGCGATGTGGCGTCGCCGTGTCCGACTTTGCTTAACGGACATCGAGGGATGTGCTGCTCGCTGCAAGTCATGTAAATGCAACTGCGTCGACCGCCCACTGTTCAGCGCTGAATGTGTGTTTGGTGTGCTGTGCTTGAAACGAGTGGTGCAGCCGTGCAGCGGGGGTGGCGGAGGAGCAGAGTGGCTTAGGGTTTGCGCGTTCACAGACATGTGCTCCCGTCTTGGTCTCATTAGCGGCTGTCGCGGGATTGTGGTGTGCTAGCTCCTTGCCTAGTATGAAGTTTACGACGCTAACACACAGCATGTTCACGTTTTTCCGCGCTATATGTCATTTGCATGACGGCCGAGTTGAAAACGAGACATATAGTGTTCTTTGCGTTTGTGTGTTGTAAATTACTTTCTATTGTGGAGCTTCTGGGAGTCTCATTACGCAAGGAGTGAGAACGTAAACATAAACACATATGTGTGTCTGAAATTTTGAATTATCCATAATACCCTTTACGACTCATAAGTGGGCTACACGGCCTGTGTGAATCAGCTACCGTATGTTGCGACGCTCTTTCGTGTGGTAGAATGATGCATGGTGCGCGTTTATTTCTGTACTGTTGTAAAAACCATTTGTTTATTCACTCAATACAAATGTACGGCTTCTTAGCCGCAGCACAGCTTAGTTACGCGGTGAAGCATACTAGAAGTGGGAGGGTGGCGCTATCAGCCAGCATAGTATGTCCACTTAGGTGACCTAAGAGGCGGCGGGTGCGCGAGTGTATAATTTAAGAACTCTTATTATGTCCAGTGACAGTGGAGATCATTAACTGTAGCACCAAAGTAGTCTACCACTACCAGAACAAAGGCATGTAGTATGCCCATCTCAATTCTTGTGCTTATGCCAGTCTTATTTTTTACAGCAATAGCTGCTATGGGCTAACTCCCCTGGTTGTTCTGATGTCTACTGGTGTTGTCACTGGAATTCCCGAATTTCTTGCTAGAATATTGCAAATAAAGTTCTCATTGTGCTGCGAGGATTCAAACATACGATCAAAAGAGTGGCAGTCCACAATTCTACATTTCAGCCACTCTGCTGAAGGTACAGTCGTGGTGAATACTGATCCCGGAGAGCGTGATCTAGTCAACAGGTGCCTACATTGGCTAACACCTGCTCAATGTCTGCATACTGTATATAGAGCTGGCATCCACACCTTCAAGTTCTTGCACATCACCTTCCCACTTGTGAAGGCAGTCCTATGTTAAGTTTTCTTCTTGCATGTGATGACAATGATTGGGTGCATCTGCTTCATTAATCTTCTTCTAGTGCTTGGCTTCTCAGATTTACTGGATGGAGCTGTTGGTGTCTTGTTTTCCTCAAGCAAAGCGCGAGACATAGCAATGCGTAGCCCAAATATAGATTTGAGAAAACCAAAACGAATTCAGCAGTAAGAAGCTAAAGGGTTGTTTTGGTGTAGATCAGTGGCTAAGTCCGGATATGAAATAGGAGGAAGAAAAGCCGAGTCTTTCCACTTCAACACTGAGGCACAACTCCCACAAATAAATAGGACTCTTACTTATTTTACTTTTTTAAGGAGATTACCGACTTGCATTGGCAAGTGTTCACTTCAGCAAACACTGCATGAAGTAAGCTTCCTGTGCATATTTCACCAGCTACTGCATCATTGTTTGACATTATGAGTGAAACTGCAATTCTCTTTATGCCACAACTTGCCCAATTTTGTGTTTTGCAGTGGGATGTTAGCAGTGCTAATAAGGCACCTAAATACTGATGAATAGTAATACAGAGAAAAAAAAGTAAGAAAGCAGTGGCTTTTTGTGCGTAGACTATGCATACACCTGGTGCTCTTATGGTCATTTTTCCCTATCCGCTCATCCATTCTAAACAAGAAAAGTTTATACACAATTTGTTTATACACAGACCACAACTAAACCACAGGTATCGTTGGTAAGCAAAGTATATTTATTTGGTGACATTTTCTGCAGCCCTGCCATTGAGCTTTCCTTCCTTCCTTTTCAGCTGTGCAGGTTCAATAAGAAGTGATGATACAGTTTGACAATTTTAATCATTGAAAGACTTAGCGAAACCTTTTTCGGGTTGTTTTTTCTTGGTTTCAGACTCTGCACATCGCATTTTAAGGCATGTTTTCTGTGTTTGTTGCTTTTTCTTTATGGGTAGGGCATGTCAACATTTTTTACACCATTTCAAGTATGTGGTGCCATAGACTGTTCTTAGATGAAGTCTTGCCCTTGCATTCTGTACAATATGATGTCGGTGTTTTGCGTCCAAGGCCGTTTTACAGCGTGATTGTAGCATTTTGCTAAGTTTTGCCTCTGTCACCCAAGCTTGAAAGATTGCTACCCACTGGTGGTGGCATGACACATGCCACGTTTCTTTTTCGATAAAAGGAAGTCTGTCACTTATCCTGTGCACTGGTTGCCTTTTGTCTCTTCGAATTGCAATTTGTTGCCTATATTTGCTCTTTTGTTGCATTTCAGATTAGGAATGGCTATCATAATTGACATTTAACTATATTGCACACAATGTGGATGATATGTAATTGCAATATATGGACACCATAAATATAATAGAAGTTAATAATTCAAGAATAGCGCATTTGCATGGTGGTGCAGCCATGAATTGTGGCTATAAGGTACCAGCGCTGCAGATAGCACTGTTTGTGCAGAATATAGTGCAGCTCTACTACTTTCAAACATCATTGTTTTTATCTGCATTTGTATAGCTCCAGTT
Source organism: Dermacentor andersoni (assembly GCF_023375885.2). Classification (NCBI taxonomy): domain Eukaryota; kingdom Metazoa; phylum Arthropoda; class Arachnida; order Ixodida; family Ixodidae; genus Dermacentor; species Dermacentor andersoni. The sequence continues at coordinate 1,987,671 of NC_092820.1, read as the reverse complement.
TCTGTGAACAACACACATCTGGTGGTAGGGTGGCTTGCACCTGCAGTTGGGTCCAATGAATAGCCAAATTTCTGCCCGTTTTCATGTTATTAGCATATTAGTAAAGGCAGTCGTTTTTATAGTAGCCTGTTTGCCCAGTGTAGAAGCCGCTGCAGGGTGTCAGGATCTCATACACATCTTCAGCTTTGAAGGGGACACAGCATCTGGCACATAGTTTGTCACAGGCCATGTATTCGGTGCAAGTTGAGTTCACTCACTAGCAAAGGGAGAACCAAGCTTGTCGGATATGAAGTAAACCGCCTGTATACTCAGTGGCCTTCATTTCGTGTGACATATGTGGTTATAGCGACCCTTGTTTTAAGCACTTCTTGTCTAGCAGCGGTCGTTTGCTTTTTGAAACACTGAGGATAGCTTTCAGCAAGCTGGACAGGAATAACACTGAAAAACCAGCAGATGGTTATTGTCGCACTTATCTTGCGAAGCTTCATACAGTATGATGAGGGCGTAAATAAATTAGTGTGTTCCTCAAGGCCTTGTAGCACATGTTACGAGTTTGGAGCAACATGATGTATAGCACTTTTTTGATCGCATGCTATAGGTTTAGCAGGTGTGGCCATGGTTGAAGTGCAGTGCAAGGTCAAGAAAACAGATATCTATGAGCAGCACCCTGGTAAGGAGACTCTGGGAAAACTAGTGGGAAGCATGTTGAACATCTGGTTGACCCACTTGCTGGCTCCACCAGGCAAAGTATGATAAAGAGAAGGAAGTCATCAACACATCAGAAGGTTTTTACATATAAACACTGTGCTAAGGTCATAACATGCCAACAAGTCTTAGTGCGCAGGCTATGCACGACCAACTACATATGCCTTTTGTTCGGACATTGCTCATTGTAACTAACAAGGATGGAGTGGACAAAAAAAGAACAGCAGCTCCATTAATTTAGTTTCACTGGTATCGACAGTGTTTTGTAAGCGTACATTGCCATACTCCCCAATGCCTTCTTGGGTGACATCAGCAAAGACCAGCTTGAGGCAAGGGGTAATAGACGTCTTTACAAGCTAAAAATGCATGAATGCATGGAGAGCAGATTGTGTCCAAAAAGTAGGCACTTCACAGAGGCACTGGAGAAGGAACAGGTTATTAACAGTGGGCAAAGACAAGCTACTAAACACTCAACACTGTTGCCATGTAACGACCTCTGAGACAATCCCTCTTAAAGAGAAAATCATCTTTGTGTATCCATAAAGAGGGCACATGGGCAAAGCCCCTTCAGAAATGCTGCCAGCTTCAAAAGCCTATTTTGCACATCCTGAATGCTTCCTTCTTAAGACTTTGCTGGGTGCAAGCATTCTACTGTCCAAAAGCTGTCATTGAGAGCATTGTTGGTTTGGTGGCAATAAAGTTCAGAAGCAATTGCAACAAACCTCCCTTCCTAGTTGGCCTGGATGCTCACGGTGCTTATGAAGCAGCACCATGAGGCAAGGAAGGTGAATGGATGCCTCCAAGCCCTTGTTCGTTTATCACACTGTTCTGTTAGTAACAACCATGAGACTTGAAACCAACAAGCTCATGCTCAGCACTCGCATGGTTACTGCAGAGGATTCATAAAAAGCACAAAAACAGAAAACTCAAGGAAAGGATAAAGCACCATTTAACACTTAGTATTGCTACAGCCCACCCCCTTCTTTTACTTTGTCTGGTCGTGCTACATCATTTTATATATATATAGGCATGAACTTAGGTGATGTTCCCAATCAATGTCCAATATTTATATACACTATGTTCAATGATGTTCGAAACACTGCAATGGAAGCTTCAAGTGGAAAAGGTGCCTGGAAGAAAAAAAACGCTGTGCTGCAACCATCTTGGCAACATCTTGTCCCCTTAATAAAAGTTCTGCTTTCATATCAACTTGAGCCCTCCAGTTTAGAGAAAAGTACGAGTGCGCTTATGAACAATGAATCAATTCTCAAAGAGCATGTGCAGTCCAGCCAAAAGCAGGGGCAAGAATCCGCATTGTGCTCCTGCATTGAAGGTGAATAACACGTACCATAATGGCGAATGTGCTTTAGTAAGCTTCATTGCAATATTAATTTGTAATGTACAAAGAATTGTCAATGAAGCTTACCACGAGCACAGATGCACTTGCAAATTATGTCACAATTGAAAGTAATGAGCACAGTGTAAACCTATGTGCCCTTTCCACTCTTAGTATGCTTTACTGCACGATGCTTATCTACACCCCTGTATTGCGGTGTAGCAAGCTACAAAAGAAACGTTGCAGAATTAGGCTTTTTACGATTATCTTTCTCGCAATACACTATTATTTCGCGGTGAAGCCCTAGCAATGTACTGCAGTGAAGCATACTAAAAGTGAAAAGGGGCCACTGTCACTGGACATAATAAGACTTCTTTAATTATACACTCGCGCACCCGCCGCCTCTCAGGTCACCTAAGTGGACATACCATGCTGGCTGATAGCGGCCCCCTGCCACTTTTAGTATGCTTCACCGCGTAACTAAAATGTACTGCGGCGAAGAAGCCGTACATTTGTATTGAGTGAATAAACAAATGGTTTTTACAACAGTACAGAAATAAACGCGCACCATGCATCATTCTACCTCACGAAAGAGCGTCGCAACATACGGTAGCTGATTCACACAGGCCGTGTAGCCCACTTATCAGTCGTAAAGGGTATTATGGGTAATTCAAAATTTCAGACACACATATGTGTTTATGTTTACGTTCGCACTCCTTGCGTAATGAGACTCCCAGAAGCTCCACAATAGAAAGTAATTTACAACACACAAACGCAAAGAACACTATATGTCTCGTTTTCAACTCGGCCGTCATGCAAATGACATATAGCGCGGAAAAACGTGAACATGCTGTGTGTTAGCGTCGTAAACTTCATACTAGGCAAGGAGCTAGCACACCACAATCCCGCGACAGCCGCTAATGAGACCAAGACGGGAGCACATGTCTGTGAACGCGCAAACCCTGAGCCACTCTGCTCCTCCGCCACACCCGCTGCACGGCTGCATCAATCGTTTCAAGCACAGCACACCAAACACACATTCAGCGCTGAACAGTGGGCGGTCGACGCAGTTGGATTTACATCACTTGCAGCGAGCAGCACATGCCTCGATGTCCGTTAAGCAAAGTCGGACACTGCGACGCCACATCGCCGTTCGCAGAACTTCGCTACCGAGGCGCTAGGCCACTTCGATATGGTGGCTAGATAACTTCGATATTTCAATTGTCACCACCGCCGGGTTCTCAAGAAAGCATGGGTCACACGACGCAGATTCTGTAGTGCCAGAGCTCATCGAGGCCAAAGCCGCATTGCCGCACCGCCACTACTCAGGGCTTTCCGCCAAGTAACAAACCTACAACCAACACACAAGCAACACACGCAAGATTACATGAGCAATGTTGAACAACGCGCGGTCCAGAGAACGATCACGCCGAGGACGAACACGCCACGGCGTCGCTCGGCGCTAGCATTGCGCTTTCTCAAAAATCCCTAAATGATGGTGTCCCTAGGCACCTAGGATCAGGTCACGTGAGGGATTTTTGTACGACGAATAGATGCACGCCGCAAGCGTGACCCCACAGCGCACCGATGCCGCGCGGCGGCGCTGTTGACCAAGGCGGGGTAAAGCAACGCCTCCTAGATAACACAAGGCCGGTGCACTCCGATTTGTGACATCATGCTAGTTGGACCGAAATTTCCATTGCCAAGCCCAGCGTGACGAAGACGATGACGCCAAAACCACCGCGGCCCCATCGGGAGCGTCGCCATTAGATACTATGGCAGTCGGGCAAGGTAGCATGACGTCACGGATCGAAGTGCACCGGCCTTGTGTTATCTAGGAGGCGTTGGGTAAAGTCCCTTGATAAATTGAAAGTAGCGACACTCTTTGAACTCTGCCGCCGCCGCGCGACCTCCTCGCCTCCTCCTCGCCCCTTGTGCGTTCCCCCGCGGCAACCAGTTTTGCCCCCCGTTTTTCTGTACGACGATCGGTCTCCCTGCCGTTGCCCTTGGAAACGCGCGGATCTTGAGCTTTGCTTGTGTTTTTCTTTTTCGTTCACGCCATTTTCCTCCTGAGCACGGCTGGCTCGGCGTAACGAACGTTGTACGCTGTGTTTCCTGCTCTGTGTGCTAGCGCTATGCGGGGCTGTTGCGCATATAACTGCAGCAAGAAGCCTGAAGATAGCGATGTCATTTTTATGATACCACAAGGAAAGCGAGACGGCTTGCGCAGGAAGCAGTGGCTGCATGACATTGGCCGAAGGAACTTTGTTCCGACAAAAAACAGCGTTGTTTGCGAGCTGAGGCGTCTTTCTTATAGCTCGTAGCAAAGCATCCCGTAATGCTGCATTTTTTTTTCTTTCTTCCGCCCTGCTCACCAGCGTTTTTGTTGCGCTTGTCCTCAGTGTGCTTAATACTCTGGGGTGGCTCCGTCACCTTGCACGTCGCTAACTGTTGTTATTCAGTCGGAAGTGGAGCATTACAGATTCTGCTTTGCGCCCTGAAAAAAATAGTAGCAAGTATAGCCGTGGTATTGCAGGTGACGAGCGTTAGCTAGTCAATATTGAGTTTTTTTTAAGTTTTAAGGCGAAAGCCTTTAGATCTCTATGCTTCAGAGTCGCGTTGTAAACTGGAAGTATCACGTCACCCAAGGAAGGCCAGAGGTGACCCAAAGCATGTCAACCCCTGTATAAGAGAATGATTACCCAAGGTAATTAATGAACCATTAGTGATTGGCATAAGATGGATTAAGGTTGATTAGAGTGTATTAAAGATTAAGATTGATTGGAGTGCATTAAGAAGGATTAAGGTGCATGAATAAAGATTAAGGTGGGTGGAGGAGGATTAAGGTGAAGGGTTGATGAAAGGGTATTAAGACCGATTAGGGTGCATGAACAAGGACTAGGGATGATTAAGGTGGATAAAGGAAGATTAAGATCGATTAGTATGGATTAAGGTGAATTAGGATTGATAAAGGAGGATTAAGACCGATTAGGGTAGATTGAGGTGGATTATGAACCATGGAATAGATTAGGTTTGATAGAGGTGGATTAGGGTGTATTACGGCAGATTGGGACTATTAAGTGGGATTAAGGTGCATGAATAACGATTAAGGCAGATTATGATGGATTAGGGTTGATGAAGGAGGATTAGGAAGTATAGGGTAGGCTAAGGTGCATTAGCGGCGATGTAGGTTGATTAGGTTGTATCAAGGGGGATGAAGGAGCATTAAGGTGGATTAGGGTGGACTAAGGTAAATTAGGGTTCTTTGAGTATTAAGACCAATCAGTCTACCATAATCCTCCTAATGCACATTAATCCACCGAATGCACATTCATCGACCTTAATCTTCCTTCATTCACTTTAATCCACCATAATCCATGAAAGTCCTCCTTAATGCACGCTAATTCACCTTCATCGACCTTAATCTACTCTAGCCCCCTTAATGCACTTTAATCCTCCTTAGTCAACCCTAATGCTTCCTAATTTACTTTAATCCACCCTAATTCACTATAATCGGCCTCAATTCACCTTAATCCATCCGAATCCCCCTTAGTCCACCCTACTCCTCCTCCATTCACTTTAATTCACACTAGCCCGCCATAATCCCCCTTAATCCATCTTAATCCACCATTATCCTTCTTCATGTACTTTAATCCACCCTAATCCACTATAATCGTCGTTAATGCACCTCAACGCACCTTCATCGACCTTAATCTAACCTTGTCCTCCTTTATGTACCTTAATCCACCTTCATTCACCCTAATGCACCTTCATCGACTTTAATCCACCTTAATCCTCCTTAATACACCCGAATCCATCTTAATCCAATCACTAATCAATCATTACTTTGCTAACCATTAATGATCTCTTATACGCGGCTGCACATGCTTTGGTTAGCTTCCCGCCTTCCTTCGGTCACGTGATATTTTCTGTAGCTCACAACGGGACCTTGAAACAGAGATCTAAGGCTTTCGCTTAATAAGCCACACACAAAGGGATGTATCACAAGCAATACTAGATCAGACGCACGAAGTAAAGCATCTGGGCTTCCGATCCCCGAGACTGAGGCTGCGGATCTTCTTAACATAACATTTAGTTCAGTTTTTACTAATGAATTACTTGATGGCTTGCCCAATCCACCATACTTCGCATATCCGCTCATGCAAAATATCACATTCGATCCCATCGGCATTGTCAAAGTAATTGGATCATTGAAGAACTCGTCATCTACAGCAGTAGACGGTATCAATGCCAAAGTTCTAAAAAATACTAAACATGTGTGTAGCCTGTTTTTATCACTCATATTCCAGGAATCACTTAACAGCGCCTCAATTCCACATGACTGGCAGGTGGGCAAGGTCATCCCAGTCTTCAAGAAAGGAAGCCGATCATCACCGAGTAACTACCGCCCTATTTCCATAACAAGTGTGTCTTGTAAAATAATGGAACATATTTTATATTCGCATATTGCTAACTTCCTAACATCCGTCAATTTTTTTCACCCAAGTCAACACGGTTTCCGCAAAAATTATTCCTGTGACACTCAACTTGCTCTTTTCTTGCACGACTTACATTTAAACCTAGATCGTAACATCCCAACTGACACAATATTTTTAGATTTCGAAAAAGCATTCGATAAGGTCCCTCACGGTCGTCTCTTAATAAAGTTATCGCGTCTTAACATTCATCCTTGTGTTCTAAGCTGGATTCGAGGGTTTTTAACTAACCGTGAGCAATTCGTATACGCTAACTCACAGTCTTCATCCTTAACACCCGTGCTTTCAGGCGTACCTCAAGGTACCGTTCTTGGTCCCCTCCTTTTCTTAATATACATCAATGACCTACCTTGTAATATTTCTTCTCATATCCGACTCTTCGCTGATGATTGTGTGATTTACCGAGCAGTTACTAACCCCAGCGACCATTTGGCGTTACAAAATGACCTATCGCTCATACAAAACTGGTGTACCACTTGGCTCATGTCATTAAATGTAGCTAAAACCGTGTTAATGTCTATTCATCGTCGTCGTAATTACGATATCCCTAATTATAGCATCAATAACACGCAGATTGCAACAACGGATTCATTCAAATATCTTGGTGTGTACATCTCGCGTGACTTAACTTGGACCTGTCATGTTAACCACATAATAAACTCTGCTAATCGTACTCTAGGTTATCTACGCCGTAACCTTTACCTCGCTCCTCCCTCTATTAAACAACTTGCTTTTCTAACCTTTGTGCGGCCCAAGCTTGAGTATGCCGAAGCTATTTTTGACCCCCACCACAATAACCTTATTAATGCCCTCGAGTCGGTTCAGAACCGCGCGACACGATTTATCCTGTCAACTTATTCATATAATTCAAGTATCTCGGCACTAAAAGCCCAAATAAACCTACCCTCTCTAGCCTCACGCCGTAGAATAGCCCGTCTTAAGCTTTTTCATAAATTCTTTCATTCCTTGCCTTTTGACAACCCGTACATAAAAAGAGCACATCGCATTGCCCGCACCAGTCACTCTAATACAGTATATCCCCCACAAGCCCATACCGTTACTTTTCAGCAATCATTTTTTCTGCGCACAACACGAGACTGGAATGGCCTGCCTGCCGAAGTTGCCACTATCATCGACCCACTTGCATTCAAGCGACTCATCGAAAATATCCCTTTGTAATTTGTAGTATCTACCTTTGTCACTAACTCCCCACTCCCTCATGTAATGTCTCAACAGAGACCTTTGAGGAAATGAATAAATAAATAAATAAATGAATAAATAAATAAATAAATGATCATGTTGCAGAACAATTGTCTGGAGTATAGAACTCGCCTCAAAGCTCCCTTTACATCGGTATACCTCGTTCATACGGCTTTAAGAAAAAACCAATCTCCTCATAAACCTTGCCTCCAGCATTATCGATGCTGTTATTAGCACTTCTCAAGATTTTCAACCCCACTGGGGCGCGCAATTGGCCCAAAATAACATGCCTCCATAGAATCCTGCGGCCCGTCCGCGGGAGCCCAGGAGGAAAAGCGCGCCGTGCGCAGCCGGCGGGCGAGGAGAATCGAGGAGGAAAGTGTTGTGAGGAGGAGAGTGTCGCTACTTTCAAATTATCGAGGGGTTTTAAGGCGGGGTAAGCACACAGCCGAAATGAGCGCCTCGCCAGCCTCGCGTCGGCTGCATCTCTACCACCGAAGTGAAAGTGAGCCCGTTTCGGGTATCACGCGCTTTCTGCGAGCGTCAAAGAATAAATCTTTATCATGAAAGCAATGTTATGTCAGCCCACATCATTACTCCTGTGAAATTTTACGGGCCCAGTTCGCACTGTATCGAGATTCAAACGCGTTTTGTCTGTGCGCATTTTGTGAGCTGGCTTTGGGTGTAGGGGCTAGTGGGGGCTTCGAAATAATTTCGACCACTTCGGGTTCTTTAACGCGCACTGACATCATACGGCACACGGGCGCCTTGCATATTGGCTCCCTGAAAATGCGACCGTCTTCGTCGAGATCAGCAGTCAATCACCCCATGCGTGCCGTAAGACCTGTAAACTGCAGACATTACCTGATAACGTCTGGACGTATTTACAAACTACTTTTTGTCTGCGCTTGCAGACCTGTAGCATGTCATTTTGACGCTCATATAAGCAATTTACTATGATTGCAGACAGTCAAGCAACAGATCTGGTCATGAAATCGTTTATTTATAAGTGAGGAAAAGAAATTTACAACACATAAGGTTTCAATGTTCTCCGTTTCTTCTCACTGCTCTGCTGATTGGCACCTTTAAAGGGACCCTGAAACGCTTTTGACGATTTTCTACAAACGTACTGAGTCGTTAGAGTAGGTCGTTCTGATCATTAATTGACACGTCTAAGTGCTCCGCGTAAAGCCTGTAATTTATTATAAGGTTTTAAAAATGCACATCGCTGCCGATCGCAGCGCACTGCTCGGTGGAATTTTAAGCCGCCCCTACCCATATGACCGAAATCATCCATATGACGTCAGTTGGGCAAGCTATCCGATTGGCTGATCAGGGCGCGTGATCGATAATTTTTCCAACTTTATGGTAAACAAACGATCTTCGTAATAGTTGGAATGTTAGTTAATTTGTTTTTATAAAAAGAAAGTAACATAAAGAGAATGCACAAGAACAATTTTTCAGTACACCCAAGAACTTCCGGCAAACAGCAATGGTCGTCTGCTTGTATACAACGTACCCCATTTTGACGAGAGCTCCACGGTCAGAGTCGGTCTCAGTCTTTTCGCGAGCACTATGATTCGACTTTGTTGCCTTATGGACTGCAAAAGTAGTGACTGGCAATATGTCAAGCTGTGACATCGTGTCCCTCTGCAAGGCAGCGTACGAGCGAACTGGCTGCTGCGCATCGGACTGCCGCTATCCGATCGGCGCCAGGATTTGCGCGTTTGTGGCCGTCACTTTACACCGGAAGATTACTAACGCAATAGCGTTTCGCGAGTCCGGTATTAGGGCAAACGCAAGCACAAGGGGACAGGGTCTGGCCGCTTGACTGCCGTAACGGGATGAGCCATGAGATGAGCAGAAGGGCAAATGTGAATGGTCTGCACGGTGCAGCCACCTGGTGGCACAGAGCTCAACCATACACAGTAGCAGCAACGAAGTGTATTCTTCTTGCTGCTGGTGTGTATTTTTCGGAGGAGTGTAATCATCAACACGTTGTTTTTATACATGTTTAAAATGTTTTACACTTGGTTAGAGCAATATTAGCGCTATGTTTGGCTGGCTAAGCGCTGCGCCAACAAGTGTCTGGACCATGCAGACCGATCAGGCCGCTCACGTACGTCTACGCTAAAGTTCCTTCATCAGCTTGAGTTTATGCCTCCAGTCATATGCCGAAATGATCAGCTTGCCTGTGGTTACCGGAATACTAGACACGTTCGGCGCTACGACAGATTGCTCGCAACGCACGCTGCTTCGATAGCTGCGCTTGTGGTCGACGGCCAAGCGGCTAGCGGAGAGGTCTCGCGCGGGCGGGGGCGGGCTCCAAAACAACTGGAAGTGGCCGATGTGACGTCGCATCGTGACGCTGAACCAGTGAAGGCGGAGCTTAGTCCCGCTCGCTCGGCGAACGAGTTGAGGAGGAAAAGCATGGCTAGGGAGGAGGGTAGCTTCTAATCGCTTGTAGCTCCATTAATACGTAACGCTTCACTTAAATTGTGGTGCGAATGTCCTACTCAAGCTGTACCCTACGCGTCTACAAAATTTGTCCGAACAGTTTCAGCGGCACTTTAACAAGTGCTTTGGCACAAATGCAGGCGCGTGCGCTGTAAAGCGCAGCAGGAGCGCGCTTGGCACGTCGTTTGGCAGAAATCCACGTGCACGCTCTGGCACAAGCAGCATGAGCATGCTTAACTTGTGGTGTGGCAGAAAACAACGTGCGCGTCTACCAAAAGATGCATGTGCATGCTCAACAAGTGGTTTGACACAAATGCTTGCGCGTGCGCTGAAAAGCGCCGCATGGGCGTGCTTAGCACGTGGTTTGGCAGAAATCCACGGGCACGCTCTGGCAAACGCCGCATGTGCATGTTTAACTAGTGGTTTGGCAGAAAACAACCTGCGCGTCTACCAAAAGATGCATGCATGCTTAACAAGTGGTTTGGCACAAATGCACGCGCGTGCGCTGAAAAGCGCAGTATGGGCGTGCTTGGCACGTCGTTTGGCAGCAATCCACGTGCACGCTCTGGCAAAAGCAGCATGAGCATGCTTAACTGTGCTTTGGCAGAAAACAACCTGCGCGTCTACCCAAAGATGCATGTGCATGCTTAACAAGTGGTTTGGCACAAAGGCATGCGCGGGCGCTGAAAAGCGCAGCATGGGCGTGCTTGGCACGTCGTTTGGCAGAAATCCACGTGCGCGCTCTGGCAAAAGCAGCATGTGCATGCTTAACTTGTGGTTTGGCAGAAAACAACGTGCGCGTCTACAAAAAGATGCATGTGCGTGCTCAACAAGTGGTTTAGCACTAATGCATGCGCGTTCGCTGTAAAGCGCAGCATGGGCGTGCTTGGCACGTCGTTTGGTACAAATCCACGTGTGCATTCTGGAAAAAGCGGCATCTGCATGCTTAACTTGTGGTTTGGCAGAAAACAACGTGCGCGTCCACCAAACGATGCATGTGCATGCTCAACAAGTGGTTTGACACAAATGTATGCGCTTACGCTTAAAAGCGCACCATGGGCGTGCTCAGTACGTTGTTTGGCAGAAATCCACCTGCGCACTCGGGCAAAAGCAGCATGCGCATGCTCAACTTGTGGTTTGGCAGAAAACAACGTGCGCGTCTACCAAAAGATGCATGTGCATGCTCAACAAGTGGTTTAGCACTAATGCATGCGCGTTCGCTGTAAAGCGCAGCATGGGCGTGCTTGGCACGTCGTTTGGTACAAATCCACGTGAGCATTCTGGAAAAAGCGGCATCTGCATGCTTAACTTGTGGTTTGGCAGAAAACAACGTGCGCGTCTACCAAAACATGCATGTGCATGCTCAACAAGTGGTTTGACACAAATGTATGCGCTTACGCTTAAAAGCGCACCTTGGGCGTGCTCAGTACGTTGTTTGGCAGAAATCCACCTGCGCACTCGGGCAAAAGCAGCATGTGCATGTTTAACTTGTCGTTTGGCAGAAAACAACGTGCGCGACTACCAAAAGATGCATGTGCATGCTTAACAAGTAGTTTGGCACAAATGCATGCGCGTGCTTGGCACATCGTTTGGCAGAAATCCACGTGCACGCTCTGGCAAAAGCAGCATGAGCATGCTTAACTTGTGGTTTGGCAGAAAACAACGTGTGCGTCTACCAAAAGATGCATGTGCATGCTCAACAAGTGGTTTGACACAAATGCATGCGCGTGCGCTGATAAACGCTGCATGGGCGCGCTAAGCACTTGGTTTGGCAGAAATCCACGTGACGCTCTGGCAAACGCAGCATGTGCATGCTTAACTTGTGGTTCGGCAGAAAACAACCTGCGCGTCTACCAAAAGATGCATGTGCATGCCTAACAAGTGGTTTGGCACAAATGCATGCGCGTGCGCAGTAAAGCGTAGCATGGGCGTGCTTGGCAAGGCGTTTGGCAGAAATCTACGTGCGCGCTCTGGCAAAAGCAGCATGTGCATGCTTAACTTGTGGTTTGGCAGAAAACAACGTGCGCGTCTACCAAAAGATGCATGTGCATGCTCAACAAGTGGTTTGACACAAATGCTTGCGCGTGCGCTGAAAAGCGCCGCATGGGCGTGCTTAGCACGTGGTTTGGCAGAAATCCACGGGCACGCTCTGGCAAACGCCGCATGTGCATGTTTAACTAGTGGTTTGGCAGAAAACAACCTGCGCGTCTACCAAAAGATGCATGCATGCTTAACAAGTGGTTTGGCACAAATGCACGCGCGTGCGCTGAAAAGCGCAGTATGGGCGTGCTTGGCACGTCGTTTGGCAGCAATCCACGTGCACGCTCTGGCAAAAGCAGCATGAGCATGCTTAACTGTGCTTTGGCAGAAAACAACCTGCGCGTCTACCCAAAGATGCATGTGCATGCTTAACAAGTGGTTTGGCACAAAGGCATGCGCGGGCGCTGAAAAGCGCAGCATGGGCGTGCTTGGCACGTCGTTTGGCAGAAATCCACGTGCACGCTCTGGCACAAGCAGCATGAGCATGCTTAACTTGTGGTTTGGCAGAAAACAACGTGCGCGTCTACCGAAAGATCATGTGCATGCTCAACAAGTGGTTTGGCACAAATGCATGCGCGTGCGCTGAAAAGCGCAGCATGGGCGGGCTTGGCACGTTGTTTGGCATAAATCCACGTGCACGCTCTGGCAAAAGCAGCATGTGCATGCTCAACTTGTGCTTTGGCAGAAAACAACGCGCGCGTCTACCCAAACATGCATGTGCATGCTTAAGCAGTGGTTTGGCACAAATGCATGCGCGTGCGTTGAAAAACGCAGCATGGGCGTTTAGCAGAAATACACGTGCACGCTCTGGCATAAGCAGCATGAGCAGGCTTAACTGTGGTTTGCCAGAAAAGAACGTGCGCATCTACCAAAAGATGCATGTGCATGCTTAACTAGTGGTTTCACACAAATGCATGCGCGTGCGCCGAAAAGGGCAGCATGGCCGTGCTTGGCACGTCGTTTGGTAGAAATCCACATGCGTGCTCTGGCAAAAGCAGCATGTGCATGCTCAACTTGTGGTTTGGCAGAAAACAACGTGCGCGTCTACCAAAAGATGCATGTGCATGCTTAACAAGTAGTTTGGCACAAATGCGTGCGCGTGCGCTGTAAAGCGCAGCATGGGCGTGCTTGGCACGTCGTTTGGCAGAAATCCACGTTCGCACTGTGGCAAAAGCAGCATGTGCATGCTTAACTTGTGGTTTGGCAGAAAACAACGTGCGCGTCTACCATAAGATGCATGTGCATGCTTAACAAGTGGTTTGGCACAAACGCATGCGCGTGCGCTGAAAAGCGCAGCATGGGCGTGCTTGGCACGTCGTTTGGCAGAAATCCACATGCGCGCTCTGCCAAAAGCTGCATGTGCATGCTTAACTTGTGGTTTGGCGTGCGCTGAAAAGCGCAGCATGGGCGTGCTTGGCACGTTGTTTGGCATAAATCCACGTGCACGCTCGGGCAAAAGCAGCATGTGCATGCTTAACTTGTGGTTTGGCAGAAAACAACGCGCGCGTCTTCCCAAACATGCATGTGCATGCTTAACCAGTGGTTTGGCACATATGCATGTGCGTGCGCTGAAAAACGCAGCATGGGCGTTTAGCAGAATTACACGTGCACGCTCTGGCAAAAGCAGCATGAGCATGCTTAACTTGTGGTTTGGCAGAAAACAACGTGCGCCTCTACGAAAAGATGCATGTGCATGCTTAACAAGTGGTTTGGCACAAATGCATGCGCGTGCGCTGTAAAGCGCAGCATGGGCGTGCTTGGCACGGCGTTTGGCAGAAATCCACGTGCGCGCTCTGGCAAAAGCAGCATGTGCATGCTTAACTTGTGGTTTGGCAGAAAACAACCTGCGCGTCTACCAAAAGATGCATGCATGCTTAACAAGTGGTTTGGCACAAATGCACGCGCGTGCGCTGAAAAGCGCAGTATGGGCGTGCTTGGCACGTCGTTTGGCAGCAATCCACGTGCACGCTCTGGCAAAAGCAGCATGAGCATGCTTAACTGTGCTTTGGCAGAAAACAACCTGCGCGTCTACCCAAAGATGCATGCGCATGCTTAACAAGTGGTTTGGCACAAAGGCATGCGCGGGCGCTGAAAAGCGCAGCATGGGCGTGCTTGGCACGTCGTTTGGCAGAAATCCACGTGCGCGCTCTGGCAAAAGCAGCATGTGCATGCTTAACTTGTGGTTTGGCAGAAAACAACGTGCGCGTCTACAAAAAGATGCATGTGCATGCTCAACAAGTGGTTTAGCACTAATGCATGCGCGTTCGCTGTAAAGCGCAGCATGGGCGTGCTTGGCACGTCGTTTGGTACAAATCCACGTGTGCATTCTGGAAAAAGCGGCATCTGCATGCTTAACTTGTGGTTTGGCAGAAAACAACGTGCGCGTCCACCAAACGATGCATGTGCATGCTCAACAAGTGGTTTGACACAAATGTATGCGCTTACGCTTAAAAGCGCACCATGGGCGTGCTCAGTACGTTGTTTGGCAGAAATCCACCTGCGCACTCGGGCAAAAGCAGCATGCGCATGCTCAACTTGTGGTTTGGCAGAAAACAACGTGCGCGTCTACCAAAAGATGCATGTGCATGCTCAACAAGTGGTTTAGCACTAATGCATGCGCGTTCGCTGTAAAGCGCAGCATGGGCGTGCTTGGCACGTCGTTTGGTACAAATCCACGTGAGCATTCTGGAAAAAGCGGCATCTGCATGCTTAACTTGTGGTTTGGCAGAAAACAACGTGCGCGTCTACCAAAACATGCATGTGCATGCTCAACAAGTGGTTCGACACAAATGTATGCGCTTACGCTTAAAAGCGCACCTTGGGCGTGCTCAGTACGTTGTTTGGCAGAAATCCACCTGCGCACTCGGGCAAAAGCAGCATGTGCATGTTTAACTTGTCGTTTGGCAGAAAACAACGTGCGCGACTACCAAAAGATGCATGTGCATGCTTAACAAGTAGTTTGGCACAAATGCATGCGCGTGCTTGGCACATCGTTTGGCAGAAATCCACGTGCACGCTCTGGCAAAAGCAGCATGAGCATGCTTAACGTGTGGTTTGGCAGAAAACAACGTGTGCGTCTACCAAAAGATGCATGTGCATGCTCAACAAGTGGTTTGACACAAATGCATGCGCGTGCGCTGATAAACGCCGCATGGGCGCGCTAAGCACTTGGTTTGGCAGAAATCCACGTGACGCTCTGGCAAACGCAGCATGTGCATGCTTAACTTGTGGTTCGGCAGAAAACAACCTGCGCGTCTACCAAAAGATGCATGTGCATGCTTAACAAGTGGTTTGGCACAAATGCATGCGCGTGCGCAGTAAAGCGTAGCATGGGCGTGCTTGGCAAGGCGTTTGGCAGAAATCTACGTGCGCGCTCTGGCAAAAGCAGCATGTGCATGCTTAACTTGTGGTTTGGCAGAAAACAACGTGCGCGTCTACCAAAAGATGCATGTGCATGCTCAACAAGTGGTTTGACACAAATGCTTGCGCGTGCGCTGAAAAGCGCCGCATGGGCGTGCTTAGCACGTGGTTTGGCAGAAATCCACGGGCACGCTCTGGCAAACGCCGCATGTGCATGTTGAACTAGTGGTTTGGCAGAAAACAACCTGCGCGTCTACCAAAAGATGCATGCATGCTTAACAAGTGGTTTGGCACAAATGCACGCGCGTGCGCTGAAAAGCGCAGCATGGGCGTGCTTGGCACGTCGTTTGGCAGAAATCCACGTGCACGCTCTGGCACAAGCAGCATGAGCATGCTTAACTTGTGGTTTGGCAGAAAACAACGTGCGCGTCTACCGAAAGATCATGTGCATGCTCAACAAGTGGTTTGGCACAAATGCATGCGCGTGCGCTGAAAAGCGCAGCATGGGCGTGCTTGGCACGTTGTTTGGCATAAATCCACGTGCACGCTCTGGCAAAAGCAGCATGTGCATGCTCAACTTGTGCTTTGGCAGAAAACAACGCGCGCGTCTACCCAAACATGCATGTGCATGCTTAAGCAGTGGTTTGGCACAAATGCATGCGCGTGCGTTGAAAAACGCAGCATGGGCGTTTAGCAGAAATACATGTGCACGCTCTGGCATAAGCAGCATGAGCAGGCTTAACTGTGGTTTGCCAGAAAAGAACGTGCGCATCTACCAAAAGATGCATGTGCATGCTTAACTAGTGGTTTCACACAAATGCATGCGCGTGCGCCGAAAAGGGCAGCATGGCCGTGCTTGGCACGTCGTTTGGTAGAAATCCACATGCGTGCTCTGGCAAAAGCAGCATGTGCAGGCTCAACTTGTGGTTTGGCAGAAAACAACGTGAGCGTCTACCAAAAGATGCATGTGCATGCTCAACAAGTGGTTTGACACAAATGCATGCGCGCGCTGAAAAGCGCAGCATGGCAGTGCTTGGCAGGTCATTTGGTTGAAATCCTCATGCGCGCTCTGGCAAAAGCAGCATGTGCATGCTTACCTTGTGGTTTGGCGGAAAACAACGTGCGCGTCTAACCAAAGATGCATGTGCAAGCTTAACAAGTGGTTTGGCACAAATGCATGCGCGGTCGCAGTAAAGCGCAGCATGGGCGTGCTTGGCACGTCGTTTGGCAGAAATCCACGTGCACGCTCTGGCAAAAGCAGCATGAGCATGCTTAACTTGTGGTTTGGCAGAAAACAACGTGCGCGTCTACCCAAAGATGCATGTGCATGCTTAACAAGTGGTTTGGCACAGATGCATGCGCGTGCACTGAAAAGCGCCGCATGGGAGTGCTTAACACATCGTTTTCCAGCAATCCACGTGCACGCTCTGGCAAAAGCTGCATGTGCATGCTTAACTTGTGGTTTGGCGTGCGCTGAAAAGCGCAGCATGGGCGTGCTTGGCACGTTGTTTGGCATAAATCCACGTGCACGCTCGGGCAAAAGCAGCATGTGCATGCTTAACTTGTGGTTTGGCAGAAAACAACGCGCGCGTCTTCCCAAACATGCATGTGCATGCTTAACCAGTGGTTTGGCACATATGCATGTGCGTCCGCTGAAAAACGCAGCATGGGCGTTTAGCAGAATTACACGTGCACGCTCTGGCAAAAGCAGCATGAGCATGCTTAACTTGTGGTTTGGCAGAAAACAACGTGCGCGTCTACGAAAAGATGCATGTGCATGCTTAACAAGTGGTTTGGCACAAATGCATGCGCGTGCGCTGTAAAGCGCAGCATGGGCGTGCTTGGCACGGCGTTTGGCAGAAATCCACGTGCGCGCTCTGGCAAAAGCAGCATGTGCATGCTTAACTTGTGGTTTGGCAGAAAACAACCTGCGCGTCTACCAAAAGATGCATGCATGCTTAACAAGTGGTTTGGCACAAATGCACGCGCGTGCGCTGAAAAGCGCAGTATGGGCGTGCTTGGCACGTCGTTTGGCAGCAATCCACGTGCACGCTCTGGCAAAAGCAGCATGAGCATGCTTAACTGTGCTTTGGCAGAAAACAACCTGCGCGTCTACCCAAAGATGCATGTGCATGCTTAACAAGTGGTTTGGCACAAATGCATGCGCGGTCGCAGTAAAGCGCAGCATGGGCGTGCTTGGCACGTCGTTTGGCAGAAATCCACGTGCACGCTCTGGCAAAAGCAGCATGAGCATGCTTAACTTGTGGTTTGGCAGAAAACAACGTGCGCGTCTACCCAAAGATGCATGTGCATGCTTAACAAGTGGTTTGGCACAGATGCATGCGCGTGCACTGAAAAGCGCCGCATGGGAGTGCTTAACACATCGTTTTCCAGCAATCCACGTGCACGCTCTGGCAAAAGCTGCATGTGCATGCTTAACTTGTGGTTTGGCGTGCGCTGAAAAGCGCAGCATGGGCGTGCTTGGCACGTTGTTTGGCATAAATCCACGTGCACGCTCGGGCAAAAGCAGCATGTGCATGCTTAACTTGTGGTTTGGCAGAAAACAACGCGCGCGTCTTCCCAAACATGCATGTGCATGCTTAACCAGTGGTTTGGCACATATGCATGTGCGTCCGCTGAAAAACGCAGCATGGGCGTTTAGCAGAATTACACGTGCACGCTCTGGCAAAAGCAGCATGAGCATGCTTAACTTGTGGTTTGGCAGAAAACAACGTGCGCGTCTACGAAAAGATGCATGTGCATGCTTAACAAGTGGTTTGGCACAAATGCATGCGCGTGCGCTGTAAAGCGCAGCATGGGCGTGCTTGGCACGGCGTTTGGCAGAAATCCACGTGCGCGCTCTGGCAAAAGCAGCATGTGCATGCTTAACTTGTGGTTTGGCAGAAAACAACCTGCGCGTCTACCAAAAGATGCATGCATGCTTAACAAGTGGTTTGGCACAAATGCACGCGCGTGCGCTGAAAAGCGCAGTATGGGCGTGCTTGGCACGTCGTTTGGCAGCAATCCACGTGCACGCTCTGGCAAAAGCAGCATGAGCATGCTTAACTGTGCTTTGGCAGAAAACAACCTGCGCGTCTACCCAAAGATGCATGTGCATGCTTAACAAGTGGTTTAGCACTAATGCATGCGCGTTCGCTGTAAAGCGCAGCATGGGCGTGCTTGGCACGTCGTTTGGTACAAATCCACGTGTGCATTCTGGAAAAAGCGGCATCTGCATGCTTAACTTGTGGTTTGGCAGAAAACAACGTGCGCGTCCACCAAACGATGCATGTGCATGCTCAACAAGTGGTTTGACACAAATGTATGCGCTTACGCTTAAAAGCGCACCATGGGCGTGCTCAGTACGTTGTTTGGCAGAAATCCACCTGCGCACTCGGGCAAAAGCAGCATGCGCATGCTCAACTTGTGGTTTGGCAGAAAACAACGTGCGCGTCTACCAAAAGATGCATGTGCATGCTCAACAAGCAGTTTAGCACTAATGCATGCGCGTTCGCTGTAAAGCGCAGCATGGGCGTGCTTGGCACGTCGTTTGGTACAAATCCACGTGTGCATTCTGGAAAAAGCGGCATCTGCATGCTTAACTTGTGGTTTGGCAGAAAACAACGTGCGCGCCTACCAAAACATGCATGTGCATGCTCAACAAGTGGTTTGACACAAATGTATGCGCTTACGCTTAAAAGCTCACCTTGGGCGTGCTCAGTATGTTGTTTGGCAGAAATCCACCTGCGCACTCGGGCAAAAGCAGCATGTGCATGTTTAACTTGTCGTTTGGCAGAAAACAACGTGCGCGACTACCAAAAGATGCATGTGCATGCTTAACAAGTAGTTTGGCACAAATGCATGCGCGTGTTTGGCACATCGTTTGGCAGAAATCCACGTGCACGCTCTGGCAAAAGCAGCATGAGCATGCTTAACTTGTGGTTTGGCAGAAAACAACGTGTGCGTCTACCAAAAGATGCATGTGCATGCTCAACAAGTGGTTTGACACAAATGCATGCGCGTGCGCTGATAAACGCCGCATAGGCGCGCTAAGCACTTGGTTTGGCAGAAAGCCACGTGACGCTCTGGCAAACGCAGCATGTACATGCTTAACTTGTGGTTCGGCAGAAAACAACCTGCGCGTCTACCAAAAGATGCATGTGCATGCTTAACAAGTGGTTTGGCACAAATGCATGCGCGTACGCAGTAAAGCGTAGCATGGGCGTGCTTGGCAAGGCGTTTGGCAGAAATCTACGGGCGCGCTCTGGCAAAAGCAGCATGTGCATGCTTAACTTGTGGTTTGGCAGAAAACAACGTGCGCGTCTACCAAAAGATGCATGTGCATGCTCAACAAGTGGTTTGACACAAATGCTTGCGCGTGCGCTGAAAAGCGCCGCATGGGCGTGCTTAGCACGTGGTTTGGCAGAAATCCACGGGCACGCTCTGGCAAACGCCGCATGTGCATGTTTAACTAGTGGTTTGGCAGAAAACAACCTGCGCGTCTACCAAAAGATGCATGCATGCTTAACAAGTGGTTTGGCACAAAGGCATGCGCGGGCGCTGAAAAGCGCAGCATGGGCGTGCTTGGCACGTCGTTTGGCAGAAATCCACGTGCACGCTCTGGCACAAGCAGCATGAGCATGCTTAACTTGTGGTTTGGCAGAAAACAACGTGCGCGTCTACCGAAAGATCATGTGCATGCTCAACAAGTGGTTTGGCACAAATGCATGCGCGTGCGCTGAAAAGCGCAGCATGGGCGTGCTTGGCACGTTGTTTGGCATAAATCCACGTGCACGCTCTGGCAAAAGCAGCATGTGCATGCTCAACTCGTGCTTTGGCAGAAAACAACGCGCGCGTCTACCCAAACATGCATGTGCATGCTTAAGCAGTGGTTTGGCACAAATGCATGCGCGTGCGTTGAAAAACGCAGCATGGGCGTTTAGCAGAAATACACGTGCACGCTCTGGCATAAGCAGCATGAGCAGGCTTAACTGTGGTTTGCCAGAAAAGAACGTGCGCATCTACCAAAAGATGCATGTGCATGCTTAACTAGTGGTTTCACACAAATGCATGCGCGTGCGCCGAAAAGGGCAGCATGGCCGTGCTTGGCACGTCGTTTGGTAGAAATCCACATGGGTGCTCTGGCAAAAGCAGCATGTGCATGCTCAACTTGTGGTTTGGCAGAAAACAACGTGCGCGTCTACCAAATGATGCATGTGCATGCTCAACAAGTGGTTTGACACAAATGCATGCGCGCGCTGAAAAGCGCAGCATGGCAGTGCTTGGCAGGTCATTTGGTTGAAATCCTCATGCGCGCTCTGGCAAAAGCAGCATGAGCATGCTTACCTTGTGGTTTGGCGGAAAACAACGTGCGCGTCTAACCAAAGATGCATGTGCAAGCTTAACAAGTGGTTTGGCACAAATGCATGCGCGTGCGCAGTAAAGCGCAACATGGGCGTGCTTGGCACGTCGTTTGGCAGAAATCCACGTGCACGCTCTGTCAAAAGCAGCATGAGCATGCTTAACTTGTGGTTTGGCAGAAAATCACGTGCGCGTCTACCCAAAGATGCATGTGCATGCTTAACAAGTGGTTTGGCACAGATGCATGCGCGTGCACTGAAAAGCGCCGCATGGGAGTGCTTAGCACATCGTTTTCCAGCAATCCACGTGCACGCTCTGGCAAAAGCTGCATTTGCATGCTTAACTTGTGGTTTGGCAGAAAACAACGTGCGCGAATACGAAAAGATGCATGTGCATGCTTAACAAGTAGTTTGGCACAAATGCATGCGCGTGCGCTGTAAAGCGCAGCATGGGCGTGCTTGGCACGTCGTTTGGCAGAAATCCACGCTCGCACTGTGGCAAAAGCAGCATGTGCATGCTTAACTTGTGGTTTGGCAGAAAACAACGTGCGCGTCTACCATAAGATGCATGTGTATGCTTAACAAGTGGTTTGGCACAAACGCATGCGCGTGCGCTGAAAAGTGCAGCATGGGCGTGCTTGGCACGTCGTTTGGCAGAAATCCACATGCGCGCTCTGCCAAAAGCTGCATGTGCATGCTTTACTTGTGGTTTGGCGTGCGCTGAAAAGCGCAGCATGGGCGTGCTTGGCACGTTGTTTGGCATAAATCCACGTGCACGCTCGGGCAAAAGCAGCATGTGCATGCTTAACTTGTGGTTTGGCAGAAAACAACGCGCGCGTCTTCCCAAACATGCATGTGCATGCTTAACCAGTGGTTTGGCACATATGCATGTGCGTGCGCTGAAAAACGCAGCATGGGCGTTTAGCAGAATTACACGTGCACGCTCTGGCAAAAGCAGCATGAGCATGCTTAACTTGTGGTTTGGCAGAAAACAACGTGCGCGTCTACCAATGGATGCATGTGCATGCTTAACAAGTGGTTTGGCACAAATGCATGCGCGTGCGCTGTAAAGCGCAGCATGGGCGTGCTTGGCACGGCGTTTGGCAGAAATCGACGTGCGCGCTCTGGCAAAAGCAGCATGTGCATGCTTAACTTGTGGTTTGGTAGAAAACAACGTGCGCGTCTACAAAAAGAACATGTGCATGCTCAACAAGTGGTTTAGCCCTAATGCATGCGCGTTCGCTGTAAAGCGCAGCGTGGGCGTGCATGGCACGTCGTTTGGTACAAATCCACGTGTGCATTCTGGCAAAAGCTGCATGTGCATGCTTAACTTGTGGTTTGGAAAAAAACAACGTGCGCGTCTACCAAAAGATGCATGTTCATGCTCAACAAGTGGTTTGACGCAAATTTATGCGCTTGCGCTTAAAAGCGCAGCATGGGAGTGCTTGGCACGTCGTTTGGTTGAAATCCACATGCGCGCTCTGGCAAAAGCAGCATGTGCATGCTTAACTTGTGGTTTGGCAGAAAACAAAGTGCGCGTCTAACCAAAGATGCATGTGCATGCTTAACAAGTAGTTTGGCACAAATGCATGCGCGTGGTCAAAAAAGAGCAGCATGGGCGTGCTTAGCACATCGTTTTGCAGCAATCCACGTGCACCCTCTGGCAAAAGCTGCATGAGCATGCTTGAATTGTGGTTTCGCAAAAAACAACGTGCGCGTCTACCCAAAGATGCATGTGCATGCTTAACAAGTGGTTTGGCACAGATGCATGCGCGTGCACTGAAGAGCGCCGCATGGGAGTGCTTAGCACTTGGTTTCGCAGAAATCCACGTGCACGCTCTGGCAAAAGCTGCATGAGCATGCTTGACTTGTGGTTTCGCAAAAAACAACGTGCGCGACTACCAAAAGATGCATGTGCATGCTTAACAAGTAGTTTGGCACAAATGCATGCGCGTGCGCAGTAAAGCGCAGCATGGCCGTGCTTGGCACGTCGTTTGGCAGAAATCCACGTGCACGCTCTGGCAAAAGCAGCATGTGCATGCTTAACTTGTGGTTTGGCAGAAAACAACGTGCGCGTCTACCATAAGATGCATGTGCATGCTTAACAAGTGGTTTGGCACAAACGCATGCGCGTGCGCTGAAAAGCGCAGCATGGGCGTGCTTGGCACGTCGTTTGGCAGACATCCACATGCGCGCTCTGCCAAAGGCTGCATGTGCATGCTTAACTTGTGGTTTGGCAGAAAACGTGCGCGTCTACCAAAAGATGCATGTGCATGCTTAACAAGTTATTTGGCACAAATGCAGGATCGTGCGCTTTAGAGCACAGCAGGAGCGTGCTTGGCACGTCGTTTGGCAGAAATCCACGTCCACGCTCTGGCGGAAGCAGCAGGAGCATGCTTAACTTGTGGTTTGGCAGAAAACAACGTGCGCGTCTACCAAAAGATCATGTGCATGCTAAACAAGTGGTTTGACACAAATGCTTGCGCGTGCGCTAGAAAGCGCCGCATGGACGTGCTTAGCACGTGGTTTGGCAGAAATCCACGGGCACGCTCTGGCAAACGCCGCATGTGCATGTTTAACTAGTGGTTTGGCAGAAAACGTGCGCGTCTACCAAAAGATGCATGTGCATGCTTAACCAGTGGTTTGGCACAAATGCATGCGCGTGCGCTGAAAAACGCAGCATGGGCGTTTAACAGAAATACACGTGCACGCTCTGGCAAAAGCAGCATGAGCATGCTTAACTGTGGTTTGCCAGATAACAACGTGCGCATCTACCAAAAGATGCATGTGCATGCTTAAGTATTGGTTTGACACAAATGCATGCGCGTGCGCCGAAAAGCGCAGCATGGCCATGCTTGGCACGTCGTTTGGTAAATCCACATGCGTGCTCTGGGAAAAGCAGCATGTGCATGCTTAACTTGTGGTTTGGCAGAAAACAACGTGCGCGTCTACGAAAAGATGCATGTGCATGCTTAGCAAGTGGTTTGGCACAAATGCATGCGCGTGCGCTGTAAAGCGCAGCATGGGCGTGTTTGGCACGTCGTTTGGCAGAAATCCACGTGCACGCTCTGGCAAAAGCAGCATGGGCATGTCTAACTTGTGGTTTGGCAGAAAACAACGTGCGCGTCTACCCAAAGATGCATGCGCATGCTTAACAAGCGGTTTGGCACAAATGCATGCGCGGGTGCTGAAAACCGCAGCATGGGCGTGCTTGGCACGTCGTTTGGCAGAAATCCACGTGCGCGCTCTGGCAAAAGCAGCATGTCCATGCTTAACTTGTGGTTTGGCAGAAAACAACGTGCGCGTCTACCCAAAGATGCATGTGCATGCTTAACAAGTGGTTTGGCACAGATGCATGCGCGTGCACTGAAAAGCGCCGCATGGGAGTGCTTAGCACTTGGTTTGGCAGAAATCCACGCGCACGCTCTGGCAAAAGCAGCATGTGCATGCTTAACTTGTGATTTGGCAGAAAACAACGTGCGCGTCTACCATAAGATGCATGTGCATGCTTAACAAGTGGTTTGGCACAAATGCATGCGCGTGCGCAGTAAAGCGCAACATGGGCGTGCTTGGCACGTCCTTTGGCAGAAATCCATTAGCACGCGCTGGCAAAAGCAGCATTTGCATGCTTAACTTGTGGTTTGGCAGAAAACAACGTGCGCGTCTACCCAAAGATGCATGTGCATGCTCAACAAGTGGTTTAGCACAAATGCATGTGCGTGCGCTGTAAAGCTGAGCATGGGCGTGCTTGGCACGTCGTTTGGCAGAAATACACGTGCGCATTCTGGCAAAAACATCATGTGCATGCTTAACTTGTGGTTTGGCACAGATGCATGCGCGTGCACTGAAAAGCGCCGCATGGGAGTGCTTAGGACTTGGTTTGGCAGAAATCCACGTGCACGCTCTGGCAAAAGCAGCATGAGCATGCTTAACTTGTGGTTTGGTAAAGATGCAAGCGCGTGCGCTGAAAAGCGCCGCATGGGAGTGCTTAGCACTTAGTTTGGCAGAAATCCACGTGCACGCTCTGGCAAACGCAGCATGTGCATGCTTAACTTGTGGTTTGGCAGCAAACAACGTGCGCGTCTACCAAAAGATGCATGTGCATGCTTGACAAGTGGTTTGGCACAAATGGATGCGCGTGCGCAGTAAAGCGCAACATGGGCGTGCTTGGCACGTCGTTTGGCAGAAATCCACAAGCACGCGCTGGCAAAAGCAGCATTTGCATGCTTAACTTGTGGTTTGGCAGAAAACAACGTGCGCGTCTACCCAAAGATGCGTGTGCATGCTTAACAAGTGGTTTGGCATAGATGCATGCGCGTGCACTGAAAAGCGCAGCATGGGCGTACTTGACAAGGCGTTTGGCAGAAATCCACGTGGGCGCTCTGGGAAAAGCAGCATGTGCATGCTTAACTTGTGGTTTGGCAGAAAACAACTTGCGCGTCTACCAAAAGGTGCATGTGCATGCTCAACAAGTGGTTTAGCGCAAATGCATGCGCGTGCGCTGTAAAGCTGAGCATGGGCGTGCTTGGCACGTCGTTTGGCAGAAATCCACGTGCGCATTCTTGCAAAAGCATCATGTGCATGCTTAACTTGTAGTTTGGCAGAAAACAACGTGCGCGTCTACCAAAAGATGCATGTGCATGCTCAAGAAGTGGTTTAGCACAAATGCATGCGCTTGCGATGAAAAGCGCAGCATGGGCGTGCTTAGCACGTTGTTTGGCCGAAATCCACGTGCGCCCCCTGGCAAAAGTTGCATGTGCATGCTCAACTTGTTTGGCAGAAAACAACGTGCGCGTCTACCAAAAGATCCATGTGCATGCTTAACAAGTGGTTTGACACAAATGCATGCGCGCGCGCTGAAAAGCGCAGCCTGGGCGTGCTTGGCACGTCGTTTAGCAGAAATACACACGCACGCTCTGGCAAAAGCAGCATGAGCATGCTTAACTGTGGTTTGCCAGGAAACAACGTGCGCGACCACCATAAGATGCATATGTATGCTTAACAAGGGGTTTGGCACAAATGTATGCGCGTGCGCAGAAAAGCGCCGCATGGGCGCGCTTGCCACATCGTTTGGCAGAAATCCACGTGCACGCTCTGGCTAAAGCAGGATGTGCATGCTTAACTTGTGGTTTGGCAGAAAAGAACGTGCGCGTCTACCAAAAGATGCATGTGCATGCTCAACAAGTGGTTTGACACAAATGCATGTGCGTGCGCTGAAAAGCGCCGCATGGGAGTGCTTAGCACTTGCTTTGGCAGAAATCAACGTGCACGCTCTGGCAAACGCAGCCTGTGCATGCTTAACTTGTGGTTTGGCAGAAAACAACGTGTGCGTCTACGAAAAGATGCATGTGTGTGCTTAACAAGTGGTTTGGCAAAAATGCATGCGCGTGCGCAGAAAAGCGCAGCATGGGCGTGCTTGCCACGTCGTTTAGCAGAAATCCACGTGCACGCTCTGGCAAAAACAGCATGTGCATGCTTAACTTGTGGTTTGGCAGAAAACAACGTGCGCGTCTACCTAAAGATGCATGTGCATGCTCAACAAGTGGTTTAGCACAAATGCATGCGCGTGCGCTGTAAAGCTAGCATGGGCGTGCTTGGCACGTCATTTGGCAGAAATCCACGTGCGCATTCTGGCAAAAGCAGCATGAGCATGCTTAACTAGTGGTTTGGCAGAAAACAACCTGCGCGTCTACCAAAAGATGCATGCATGCTTAACAAGTGGTTTGGCAAAAATGCACGCGCGTGCGCTGAAAAGCGCAGTATGGGCGTGCTTGGCACGTCGTTTGGCAGCAATCCACGTGCACGCTCTAGCAAAAGCAGCATGAGCATGCTTAACTGTGCTTTGGCAGAAAACAACCTGCGCGTCTACCCAAAGATGCATGTGCATGCTTAACAAGTGGTTTGGCACAAAGGCATGCGCGTGCACCGAAAAGGGCAGCATGGCCGTGCTTGGCACGTCGTTTGGTAGAAATCCACATGCGTGCTCTGGCAAAAGCAGCATGTGCATGCTCAACTTGTGGTTTCGCAGAAAACAACGTGCGCGTCTACCAAAAGATGCATGTGCATGCTCAACAAGTGGTTTGACACAAATGCATGCGCGCGCTGAAAAGCGCAGCATGGCAGTGCTTGGCAGGTCATTTGGTTGAAATCCTCATGCGCGCTCTGGCAAAAGCAGCATGTGCATGCTTACCTTGTGGTTTGGCGGAAAACAACGTGCGCGTCTAACCAAAGATGCATGTGCAAGCTTAACAAGTGGTTTGGCACAAATGCATGCGCGTGCGCAGTAAAGCGCAGCATGGGCGTGCTTGGCACGTCGTTTGGCAGAAATCCACGTGCACGCTCTGGCAAAAGCAGCATGAGCATGCTTAACTTCTGGTTTGGCAGAAAACAACGTGCGCGTCTACCCAAAGATGCATGTGCATGCTTAACAAGTGGTTTGGCACAGATGCATGCGCGTGCACTGAAAAGCGCCGCATGGGAGTGCTTAGCACATCGTTTTCCAGCAATCCACGTGCACGCTCTGGCAAAAGCTGCATGTGCATGCTTAACTTGTGGTTTGGCAGAAAACAACGTGCGCGAATACGAAAAGATGCATGTGCATGCTTAACAAGTAGTTTGGCACAAATGCATGCGCGTGCGCTGTGAAGCGCAGCATGGGCGTGCTTGGCACGTCGTTTGGCAGAAATCCAAGTTCGCACTGTGGCAAAAGCAGCATGTGCATGCTTAACTTGTGGTTTGGCAGAAAACAACGAGCGCGTCTACCATAAGATGCATGTGCATGCTTAACAAGTGGTTTGGCACAAACGCATGCGCGTGCGCTGAAAAGCGCAGCATGGGCGTGCTTGGCACGTCGTTTGGCAGAAATCCACATGCGCGCTCTGCCAAAAGCTGCATGTGCATGCTTAACTTGTGGTTTGGCGTGCGCTGAAAAGCGCAGCATGGGCGTGCTTGGCACGTTGTTTGGCATAAATCCACGTGCACGCTCGGGCAAAAGCAGCATGTGCATGCTTAACTTGTGGTTTGGCAGAAAACAACGCGCGCGTCTTCCCAAACATGCATGTGCATGCTTAACCAGTGGTTTGGCACATATGCATGTGCGTGCGCTGAAAAACGCAGCATGGGCGTTTAGCAGAATTACACGTGCACGCTCTGGCAAAAGCAGCATGAGCATGCTTAACTTGTGGTTTGGCAGAAAACAACGTGCGCGTCTACGACAAGATGCATGTGCATGCTTAACAAGTGGTTTGGCACAAATGCATGCGCGTGCGCTGTAAAGCGCAGCATGGGCGTGCTTGGCACGGCGTTTGGCAGAAATCGACGTGCGCGCTCTGGCAAAAGCAGCATGTGCATGCTTAACTTGTGGTTTGGTAGAAAACAACGTGCGCGTCTACAAAAAGAACATGTGCATGCTCAACAAGTGGTTTAGCCCTAATGCATGCGCGTTCGCTGTAAAGCGCAGCGTGGGCGTGCATGGCACGTCGTTTGGTACAAATCCACGTGTGCATTCTGGCAAAAGCTGCATGTGCATGCTTAACTTGTGGTTTGGAAAAAAACAACGTGCGCGTCTACCAAAAGATGCATGTTCATGCTCAACAAGTTGTTTGACGCAAATTTATGCGCTTGCGCTTAAATGCGCAGCATGGGAGTGCTTGGCACGTCGTTTGGTTGAAATCCACATGCGCGCTCTGGCAAAAGCAGCATGTGCATGCTTAACTTGTGGTTTGGCAGAAAACAAAGTGCGCGTCTAACCAAAGATGCATGTGCATGCTTAACAAGTAGTTTGGCACAAATGCATGCGCGTGGTCAAAAAAGAGCAGCATGGGCGTGCTTAGCACATCGTTTTGCAGCAATCCACGTGCACCCTCTGGCAAAAGCTGCATGAGCATGCTTGAATTGTGGTTTCGCAAAAAACAACGTGCGCGTCTACCCAAAGATGCATGTGCATGCTTAACAAGTGGTTTGGCACAGATGCATGCGCGTGCACTCAAGAGCGCCGCATGGGAGTGCTTAGCACTTGGTTTGGCAGCAATCCACGTGCACGCTCTGGCAAAAGCAGCATGAACATGCTTAACTGTGCTTTGGCAGAAAACAACCTGCACGTCTACCCAAAGATGCATGTGCATGCTTAACAAGTGGTTTGGCACAAAGGCATGCGCGTGCACCGAAAAGGGCAGCATGGCCGTGCTTGGCACGTCGTTTGGTAGAAATCCACATGCGTGCTCTGGCAAAAGCAGCATGTGCATGCTCAACTTGTGGTTTGGCAGAAAACAACGTGCGCGTCTACCAAAAGATGCATGTGCATGCTCAACAAGTGGTTTGACACAAATGCATGCGCGCGCTGAAAAGCGCAGCATGGCAGTGCTTGGCAGGTCATTTGGTTGAAATCCTCATGCGCGCTCTGGCAAAAGCAGCATGTGCATGCTTACCTTGTGGTTTGGCGGAAAACAACGTGCGCGTCTAACCAAAGATGCATGTGCAAGCTTAACAAGTGGTTTGGCACAAATGCATGCGCGTGCGCAGTAAAGCGCAGCATGGGCGTGCTTGGCACGTCGTTTGGCAGAAATCCACGTGCACGCTCTGGCAAAAGCAGCATGAGCATGCTTAACTTGTGGTTTGGCAGAAAACAACCTGCGCGTCTACCAAAAGATGCATGCATGCTTAACAAGTGGTTTGGCACAAATGCACGCGCGTGCGCTGAAAAGCGCAGTATGGGCGTGCTTGGCACGTCGTTTGGCAGCAATCCACGTGCACGCTCTGGCAAAAGCAGCATGAACATGCTTAACTGTGCTTTGGCAGAAAACAACCTGCACGTCTACCCAAAGATGCATGTGCATGCTTAACAAGTGGTTTGGCACAAAGGCATGCGCGTGCACCGAAAAGGGCAGCATGGCCGTGCTTGGCACGTCGTTTGGTAGAAATCCACATGCGTGCTCTGGCAAAAGCAGCATGTGCATGCTCAACTTGTGGTTTGGCAGAAAACAACGTGCGCGTCTACCAAAAGATGCATGTGCATGCTCAACAAGTGGTTTGACACAAATGCATGCGCGCGCTGAAAAGCGCAGCATGGCAGTGCTTGGCAGGTCATTTGGTTGAAATCCTCATGCGCGCTCTGGCAAAAGCAGCATGTGCATGCTTACCTTGTGGTTTGGCGGAAAACAACGTGCGCGTCTAACCAAAGATGCATGTGCAAGCTTAACAAGTGGTTTGGCACAAATGCATGCGCGTGCGCAGTAAAGCGCAGCATGGGCGTGCTTGGCACGTCGTTTGGCAGAAATCCACGTGCACGCTCTGGCAAAAGCAGCATGAGCATGCTTAACTTGTGGTTTGGCAGAAAACAACGTGCGCGTCTACCCAAAGATGCATGTGCATGCTTAACAAGTGGTTTGGCACAAATGCATGCGCGTGCGCTGTAAAGCGCAGCATGGGCGTGCTTGGCACGGCGTTTGGCAGAAATCGACGTGCGCGCTCTGGCAAAAGCAGCATGTGCATGCTTAACTTGTGGTTTGGTAGAAAACAACGTGCGCGTCTACAAAAAGAACATGTGCATGCTCAACAAGTGGTTTAGCCCTAATGCATGCGCGTTCGCTGTAAAGCGCAGCGTGGGCGTGCATGGCACGTCGTTTGGTACAAATCCACGTGTGCATTCTGGCAAAAGCTGCATGTGCATGCTTAACTTGTGGTTTGGAAAAAAACAACGTGCGCGTCTACCAAAAGATGCATGTTCATGCTCAACAAGTGGTTTGACGCAAATTTATGCGCTTGCGCTTAAATGCGCAGCATGGGAGTGCTTGGCACGTCGTTTGGTTGAAATCCACATGCGCACTCTGGCAAAAGCAGCATGTGCATGCTTAACTTGTGGTTTGGCAGAAAACAAAGTGCGCGTCTAACCAAAGATGCATGTGCATGCTTAACAAGTAGTTTGGCACAAATGCATGCGCGTGGTCAAAAAAGAGCAGCATGGGCGTGCTTAGCACATCGTTTTGCAGCAATCCACGTGCACCCTCTGGCAAAAGCTGCATGAGCATGCTTGAATTGTGGTTTCGCAAAAAACAACGTGCGCGTCTACCCAAAGATGCATGTGCATGCTTAACAAGTGGTTTGGCACAGATGCATGCGCGTGCACTCAAGAGCGCCGCATGGGAGTGCTTAGCACTTGGTTTGGCAGCAATCCACGTGCACGCTCTGGCAAAAGCAGCATGAACATGCTTAACTGTGCTTTGGCAGAAAACAACCTGCACGTCTACCCAAAGATGCATGTGCATGCTTAACAAGTGGTTTGGCACAAAGGCATGCGCGTGCACCGAAAAGGGCAGCATGGCCGTGCTTGGCCCGTCGTTTGGTAGAAATCCACATGCGTGCTCTGGCAAAAGCAGCATGTGCATGCTCAACTTGTGGTTTGGCAGAAAACAACGTGCGCGTCTACCAAAAGATGCATGTGCATGCTCAACAAGTGGTTTGACACAAATGCATGCGCGCGCTGAAAAGCGCAGCATGGCAGTGCTTGGCAGGTCATTTGGTTGAAATCCTCATGCGCGCTCTGGCAAAAGCAGCATGTGCATGCTTACCTTGTGGTTTGGCGGAAAACAACGTGCGCGTCTAACCAAAGATGCATGTGCAAGCTTAACAAGTGGTTTGGCACAAATGCATGCGCGTGCGCAGTAAAGCGCAGCATGGGCGTGCTTGGCACGTCGTTTGGCAGAAATCCACGTGCACGCTCTGGCAAAAGCAGCATGAGCATGCTTAACTTGTGGTTTGGCAGAAAACAACCTGCGCGTCTACCAAAAGATGCATGCATGCTTAACAAGTGGTTTGGCACAAATGCACGCGCGTGCGCTGAAAAGCGCAGTATGGGCGTGCTTGGCACGTCGTTTGGCAGCAATCCACGTGCACGCTCTGGCAAAAGCAGCATGAACATGCTTAACTGTGCTTTGGCAGAAAACAACCTGCACGTCTACCCAAAGATGCATGTGCATGCTTAACAAGTGGTTTGGCACAAAGGCATGCGCGTGCACCGAAAAGGGCAGCATGGCCGTGCTTGGCACGTCGTTTGGTAGAAATCCACATGCGTGCTCTGGCAAAAGCAGCATGTGCATGCTCAACTTGTGGTTTGGCAGAAAACAACGTGCGCGTCTACCAAAAGATGCATGTGCATGCTCAACAAGTGGTTTGACACAAATGCATGCGCGCGCTGAAAAGCGCAGCATGGCAGTGCTTGGCAGGTCATTTGGTTGAAATCCTCATGCGCGCTCTGGCAAAAGCAGCATGTGCATGCTTACCTTGTGGTTTGGCGGAAAACAACGTGCGCGTCTAACCAAAGATGCATGTGCAAGCTTAACAAGTGGTTTGGCACAAATGCATGCGCGTGCGCAGTAAAGCGCAGCATGGGCGTGCTTGGCACGTCGTTTGGCAGAAATCCACGTGCACGCTCTGGCAAAAGCAGCATGAGCATGCTTAACTTGTGGTTTGGCAGAAAACAACGTGCGCGTCTACCCAAAGATGCATGTGCATGCTTAACAAGTGGTTTGGCACAAATGCATGCGCGTGCGCTGTAAAGCGCAGCATGGGCGTGCTTGGCACGGCGTTTGGCAGAAATCGACGTGCGCGCTCTGGCAAAAGCAGCATGTGCATGCTTAACTTGTGGTTTGGTAGAAAACAACGTGCGCGTCTACAAAAAGAACATGTGCATGCTCAACAAGTGGTTTAGCCCTAATGCATGCGCGTTCGCTGTAAAGCGCAGCGTGGGCGTGCATGGCACGTCGTTTGGTACAAATCCACATGTGCATTCTGGCAAAAGCTGCATGTGCATGCTTAACTTGTGGTTTGGAAAAAAACAACGTGCGCGTCTACCAAAAGATGCATGTTCATGCTCAACAAGTGGTTTGACGCAAATTTATGCGCTTGCGCTTAAAAGCGCAGCATGGGAGTGCTTGGCACGTCGTTTGGTTGAAATCCACATGCGCGCTCTGGCAAAAGCAGCATGTGCATGCTTAACTTGTGGTTTGGCAGAAAACAAAGTGCGCGTCTACCAAAAGATGCATGTGCATGCTTAACAAGTAGTTTGGCACAAATGCATGCGCGTGGTCAAAAAAGAGCAGCATGGGCGTGCTTAGCACATCGTTTTGCAGCAATCCACGTGAACCCTCTGGCAAAAGCTGCATGAGCATGCTTGAATTGTGGTTTCGCAAAAAACAACGTGCGCGTCTACCCAAAGATGCATGTGCATGCTTAACAAGTGGTTTGGCATAGATGCACGCGCGTGCACTGAAGTGCGCCGCATGGGAGTGCTTAGCACTTGGTTTCGCAGAAATCCACGTGCACGCTCTGGCAAAAGCAGCATGAGCATGCTTAACTTGTGGTTTGGCCGAAAACAACGTGTGCGTCTACCAAAAGATGCATGTGCATGCTTAACAAGTGGTTTGGCACAAACGCAGGCGTGTGCGCTGTAAATCGCAGCAGGAGCGTGCTTGGCACGTCGTTTGGCAGAAATCCACGTGCACGCTCTGGCACAAGCAGCATGTGCGTGCTCAACTTGTGGTTTGGCAGAAAACAACGTGCGCGTCTACCAAAAGATGCATGTGCATGCTCAACAAGTGGTTTGACACAAATGCATGCGCGCGCTAAAAAGCGAAGCATGGGAGTGCTTGGCACGTCGTTTGGTTGAAATCCACATGCGCGCTCTGGCAAAAGCAGCATGTGCATGCTTAACTTGTGGTTTGGCAGAAAACAAAGTGCGCGTCTAACCAAAGATGCATGTGCATGCTTAACAAGAAGTTTGGCACAAATGCATGCGCGTGGTCAAAAAAGAGCAGCATGGGCGTGCATAGCACATCGTTTTGCAGCAATCCACGTGCACCCTCTGGCAAAAGCTGCATGAGCATGCTTGACTTGTGGTTTCGCAAAAAACAACGTGCGCGACTACCAAAAGATGCATGTGCATGCTTAACAAGTAGTTTCGCACAAATGCATGCGCGTGCGCAGTAAAGCGCAGCATGGGCGTGCTTGGCACGTCGTTTGGCAGAAATCCACATGCGCGCTCTGCCAAAGGCTGCATGTGCATGCTTAACTTGTGGTTTGGCAGAAAACGTGCGCGTCTACCAAAAGATGCATGTGCAGGCTTAACAAGTTATTTGGCACAAATGCAGGATCGTGCGCTTTAAAGCACAGCAGGAGCGTGCTTGGCACGTCGTTTGGCAGAAATCCACGTGCACGCTCTGGCGCAAGCAGCAGGAGCATGCTTAACTTGTGGTTTGGCAGAAAACAACGTGCGCGTCTACCAAAAGATCATGTGCATGCTCAACAAGTGGTTTGACACAAATGCTTGCGCGTGCGCTAGAAAGCGCCGCATGGGCGTGCTTAGCACGTGGTTTGGCAGAAATCCACGGGCACGCTCTGGAAACGCCGCATGTGCATGTTTAACTAGTGGTTTGGCAGAAAACGTGCGCGTCTACAAAAGATGCATGTGCATGCTTAACCAGTGGTTTGGCACAAATGCATGCGCGTGCGCTGAAAAACGCAGCATGGGCGTTTAACAGAAATACACGTGCACGCTCTGGCAAAAGCAGCATGAGCATGCTTAACTGTGGTTTGCCAGATAACAACGTGCGCATCTACCAAAAGATGCATGTGCATGCTTAAGTATTGGTTTGACACAAATGCATGCGCGTGCGCCGAAAAGCGCAGCATGGCCATGCTTGGCACGTCGTTTGGTAGAAATCCACATGCGTGCTCTGGCAAAAGCAGCATGTGCATGCTTAACTTGTGGTTTGGTAGAAAACAACGTGCGCGTCTGCAAAAAGAACATGTGCATGCTCAACAAGTGGTTTAGCCCTAATGCATGCGCGTTCGCTGTAAAGCGCAGCGTGGGCGTGCATGGCACGTCGTTTGGTACAAATCCACGTGTGCATTCTGGCAAAAGCTGCATGTGCATGCTTAACTTGTGGTTTGGAAAAAAACAACGTGCGCGTCTACCAAAAGATGCATGTTCATGCTCAACAAGTGGTTTGACGCAAATTTATGCGCTTGCGCCTAAAAGCGCAGCATGGGAGTGCTTGGCACGTCGTTTGGTTGAAATCCACATGCGCGCTCTGGCAAAAGCAGCATGTGCATGCTTAACTTGTGGTTTGGCAGAAAACAAAGTGCGCGTCTAACCAAAGATGCATGTGCATGCTTAACAAGTAGTTTGGCACAAATGCATGCGCGTGGTCAAAAAAGAGCAGCATGGGCGTGCTTAGCACATCGTTTTGCAGCAATCCACGTGCACCCTCTGGCAAAAGCTGCATGAGCATGCTTGAATTGTGGTTTTGCAAAAAACAACGTGCGCGTCTACCCAAAGATGCATGTGCATGCTTAACAAGTGGTTTGGCACAGATGCACGCGCGTGCACTGAAGAGCGCCGCATGGGAGTGCTTAGCACTTGGTTTCGCAGAAATCCACGTGCACGCTCTGGCAAAAGCAGCATGAGCATGCTAAACTTGTGGTTTGGCCGAAAACAACGTGCGCGTCTACCAAAAGATGCATGTGCATGCTTAACAAGTGGTTTGGCACAAACGCATGCGCGTGCGCTGAAAAGCGCAGCATGGGCGTGCTTGGCACGTGGTTTGGCAGAAATCCACGGGCACGCTCTGGCAAACGCCGCATGTGCATGTTTAACTAGTGGTTTGGCAGAAAACAACGTGCGCGTCTACCAAAAGATGCATGTGCATGCTTTACAAGTGGTTTGGCACAAATGCAGGCGTGTGCGCTGTAAATCGCAGCAGGAGCGTGCTTGGCACGTCGTTTGGCAGAAATCCACGTGCACGCTCTGGCACAAGCAGCATGTGCGTGCTCAACTTGTGGTTTGGCAGAAAACAACGTGCGCGTCTACCAAAAGATGCATGTGCATGCTCAACAAGTGGTTTGACACAAATGCATGCGCGCGCTAAAAAGCGAAGCATGGGAGTGCTTGGCACGTCGTTTGGTTGAAATCCACATGCGCGCTCTGGCAAAAGCAGCATGTGCATGCTTAACTTGTGGTTTGGCAGAAAACAAAGTGCGCGTCTAACCAAAGATGCATGTGCATGCTTAACAAGAAGTTTGGCACAAATGCATGCGCGTGGTCAAAAAAGAGCAGCATGGGCTTGCATAGCACATCGTTTTGCAGCAATCCACGTGCACCCTCTGGCAAAAGCTGCATGAGCATGCTTGACTTGTGGTTTCGCAAAAAACAACGTGCGCGACTACCAAAAGATGCATGTGCATGCTTAACAAGTAGTTTGGCACAAATGCATGCGCGTGCGCAGTAAAGCGCAGCATGGCCGTGCTTGGCACGTCGTTTGGCAGAAATCCACGTGCACGCTCTGGCAAAAGCAGCATGAGGATGCTTAACTTGTGGTTTGGCAGAAAACAACGTGCGCGTCTACCCAAAGATGCATGTGCATGCTTAACAAGTGGTTTGGCACAGATGCATGCGCGTGCACTGAAAAGCGCCGCATTGGTGTGCTTAGCACTTGGTTTGGCAGAAATCCACGTGCACGCTCTGGCAAAAGCAGCATGAGCATGCTTAACTTGTGGTTTGGCAGAAAACAACGTGCGCGTCTACCAAAAGATGCATGTGCATGCTTAACAAGTGGTTTGGCACAAATGTATGCGCGTGCGCAGTAAAGCGCAGCATGGGCGTGCATGGCAAGGCGTTTGGCAGAAATCTGCGTGCCCGCTCTGGCAAAAGCAGCATGTGCATGCTTAACTTGTGGTTTGGCAGAAATCCACATGCGCGCTCTGCCAAAGGCTGCATGTGCATGCTTAACTTGTGGTTTGGCAGAAAACGTGCGCGTCTACCAAAAGATGCATGTGCAGGCTTAACAAGTTATTTGGCACAAATGCAGGATCGTGCGCTTTAAAGCACAGCAGGAGCGTGCTTGGCACGTCGTTTGGCAGAAATCCACGTGCACGCTCTGGCGCAAGCAGCAGGAGCATGCTTAACTTGTGGTTTGGCAGAAAACAACGTGCGCGTCTACCAAAAGATCATGTGCATGCTCAACAAGTGGTTTGACACAAATGCTTGCGCGTGCGCTAGAAAGCGCCGCATGGGCGTGCTTAGCACGTGGTTTGGCAGAAATCCACGGGCACGCTCTGGCAAACGCCGCATGTGCATGTTTAACTAGTGGTTTGGCAGAAAACGTGCGCGTCTACAAAAGATGCATGTGCATGCTTAACCAGTGGTTTGGCACAAATGCATGCGCGTGCGCTGAAAAACGCAGCATGGGCGTTTAACAGAAATACACGTGCACGCTCTGGCAAAAGCAGCATGAGCATGCTTAACTGTGGTTTGCCAGATAACAACGTGCGCATCTACCAAAAGATGCATGTGCATGCTTAAGTATTGGTTTGACACAAATGCATGCGCGTGCGCCGAAAAGCGCAGCATGGCCATGCTTGGCACGTCGTTTGGTAGAAATCCACATGCGTGCTCTGGGAAAAGAAGCATGTGCATGCTTAACTTGTGGTTTGGCAGAAAACAACGTGCGCGTCTACGAAAAGATGCATGTGCATGCTTAAAAAGTGGTTTGGCACAAATGCATGCGCGTGCGCTGTAAAGCGCAGCATGGTCGTGTTTGGCACGTCGTTTGGCAGAAATCCACGTGCACGCTCTGGCAAAAGCAGCATGTGCATGCTTAACTTGTGATTTGGCAGAAAACAACGTGCGCGTCTACCCAAAGATGCATGTGCATGCTTAACAAGTGGTTTGGCACAGATGCATGCGCGTGCACTGAAAAGCGCCGCATGGGAGTGCTTAGCACTTGGTTTGGCAGAAATCCACGCGCACGCTCTGGCAAAAGCAGCATGTGCATGCTTAACTTGTGATTTGGCAGAAAACAACGTGCGCGTCTACCATAAGATGCATGTGCATGCTTAACAAGTGGTTTGGCACATACGCATGCGCGTGCGCTGAAAAGCGCAGCATGGCCGTGCTTGGCACGTCGTTTGGCAGAAATCCACATGCGCACTCTGCCAAAAGCTGCATGTGCATGCTTAACTTGTGGTTTGGCAGAAAACGTGCGCGTCTACGAAAAGATGCACGTGCATGCTTAACAAGTGGTTTGGCACAAATGCAGGCGCGTGCGCTGTAAAGCGCAGCAGGAGCGTGCTTGGCACGTCGTTTGGCAGAAATCCACGTGCACGCTCTGGCACAAGCAGCATGAGCATGCTTAACTTGTGGTTTGGCAGAAAACAACGCGCGCGTCTACCAAAAGATTATGTGCATGCTTAACAAGTGGTTTGGCACAAATGCAGGTGCGTGCGCTGTAAAGCGCAGCAGGAGCGTGCTTGGCACGTCGTTTGGCAGAAATCCACGTGCACGCTCTGGCACAAGCAGCATGAGCATGCTTAACTTGTGGTTTGGCAGAAAACAACGTGCGCGTCTACCATAAGATGCATGTGCATGCTTAACAGGTGGTTTGGCACAAACGCATGCGCGTGCGCAGAAAAGCGCAGCATGGGCGTGCTTGGCACGTCGTTTGGCAGAAATCCACGTGGGCCCCCTGGCAAAAGCTGCATGTGCATGCTCAACTTGTTTGGCAGAAAACAACGTGCGCGTCTACCAAAAGATCCATGTGCATGCTTAACAAGTGGTTTGACACAAATGTATGCGCGCGCGCTGAAAAGCGCAGCATGGGCGTGCTTGGCACGTCGCTTAGCAGAAATACACGTGCGCGCTCTGGCAAAAGCAGCATGAGCATGCTTAACTGTGGTTTGCCAGGAAACAACGTGCGCGTCTACCAAAAGATGCATGTGTATGCTTAACAAGGGGTTTGGCACAAATGCATGCGCGTGCGCAGAAAAGCGCAGCATTCTGGCATTCTGGCAAAAGCATCATGTGCATGCTTAACTTGTAGTTTGGGAGAAAACAACGTGCGCGTCTACCAAAAGGTGCATGTGCAAGCTCAACAAGTGGTTTGACAGAAATGCATCCGCACGCGCTAAAAGCGCAGCATGGGCGTGCTTGGCACGTTGTTTGGTAGAAACCACATGCGCGCTCTGTCAAAAGCAGCATGTGCATGCTTAACTTGTGGTTTGGCAGAAAACAACGTGCGCGTCTACCAAAAGCTGCATGTGCATGCTCAACAAGTGGTTTAGCACAAATGCATGCCCGTGCGCTGTAAAGCTGAGCATGGGCGTGCTTGGCACGTCGTTTGGCAGAAATCCACGTGCGCATTCTGGCAAAAGCAGCATGAGCATGCTTAACTTATGGTTTGGCAGAAAACAACGTGCGCGTCTACCAAAAGATGCATGTGCATGCTCAACAAGTGGTTTGACACAAATGCATGCGCGTGCGCAGTAAAGCGCAACATGGGCGTGCTTGGCACGTCCTTTGGCACAAATCCATAAGCATGCGCTGGCATAAGCAGCATTTGCATGCTTAACTTGTGGTTTGGCAGAAAACAACGTGCGCGTCTACCCAAAGATGCATGTGCATGCCTAACAAGTGGTTTGGCACAGATGCATGCGCGTGCACTGAAAAGCGCTGCATGGGCGTGCTTGGCAAGGCGTTTGGCAAAAATCCACGTGCGCATTCTGGCAAAAGCATCATGTGCATGCTTAACTTGTAGTTTGGGAGAAAACAACGTGCGCGTCTACCAAAAGATGCATGTGCAAGCTCAACAAGTGGTTTGACAGAAATGCATCCGCACGCGCTAAAAGCGCAGCATGGGCGTGCTTGGCACGTTGTTTGGTAAAAATCCACATGC
Organism: Dermacentor andersoni; assembly: GCF_023375885.2. Taxonomy (NCBI): domain Eukaryota; kingdom Metazoa; phylum Arthropoda; class Arachnida; order Ixodida; family Ixodidae; genus Dermacentor; species Dermacentor andersoni. Next base: position 1,947,995 of record NC_092820.1, on the reverse strand, counting down.
GCGCTCTGTCAAAAGCAGCATTTGCATGCTTAACTTGTGGTTTGGCAGAAAACAACGTGCGCGTCTATCAAAAGATGCATGTGCATGCTCAAGAAGTGGTTTAGCACAAATGCATGTGCGTGCGCTGTAAAGCTGAGCATGGGCGTGCTTGGCACGTCGTTTGGCAGAAATACACGTGCGCATTCTGGCAAAAGCATCATGTGCATGCTTAACTTGTGGTTTGGCACAGATGCATGCGCGTGCACTTAAAAGCGCCGCATGGGAGTGCTTAGCACTTAGTTTGGCAGAAATCCACGTGCACGCTCTGGCAAACGCAGCATGTGCATGCTTAACTTGTGGTTTGGCAGCAAACAGCGTGCGCGTCTCCTAAAAGATGCATGTGCATGCTTGACAACTCGTTTGGCACAAATGCATGCGCATGCGCTGTAAAGCGCAGCATGGGCGTGCTTGGCACGTCGTTTGGCAGAAATCCACGTGCACGCTCTGGCAAAAGCAGGATGAGCATGCTTAACTTGTGGTTTGGCAGAAAACATTGTGCGCGTCTACAAAAAGATGCATGTGCAAACTCAACAAGTGGTTTAGCTCTAATGAATGCGCGTTCGCTTTAAAGCGCCGCATGGGCGTGCATGGCACGTCGTTTGGTACAAATCCACGTGTGCAGTCTGGCAAAAGCTGCATCTGCATGCTTAACTTGTGGTTTGGCAGAAAACAGCGTGCGCGTCTACCAAAAGATGCATGTGCATGCTCAAAAAGTGGTTTGACACGAATGTATGCGCTTGCGGTTAAAAGCGCACCATGGGCGTGCTTAGTACGTTGTTTGGCAGAAATCCACGTGCGCACTCGGGCAAAAGCAGCATGAGCATGCTTAACTTGTGGTTTGGCAGAAAATAACGTGCGCGTCTACCATAATATGCATGTGCATGCTAATAAGTGGTTTGGCACAAACGCATGCGCGTGCGCTGTAAAGCGCAGCAAGGGCATGCTTCGCACGTCGTTTGGCAGAAATCCACGTGCATGCTCTGGCAAAAGCTGCATGTGCATGCTTAACTTGCGGTTTGGCAGAAAACAACGTGCGTGTCTACCCAAAGATGCATGTCCATGCTTAACAAGTGGTTTGGCACAGATGAATGCGCGTGCACTGAAAAGCGCCGCATGGGAGTGCTTAGCACTTGGTTTGGCTGAAATCCACGTGCACGCTCTCGCAAACGCAGCATGTGCATGCTTAACTTGAGGTTTGGCAGAAAACAACGTGCGCGTCTACCAAAAGATGCATGTGCATGCTTGACAAGCGGTTTGGCACAAATGCATGCGCGTGCGCAGTAAAGCGCAACATGGGCGTGCTTGGCACGTCCTTTGGCAGAAATCCATTAGCACGCGCTGGCAAAAGCAGCATTTGCATGCTTAACTTGTGGTTTGGCAGAAAACAACGTGCGCGTCTACCCAAAGATGCATGTGCATGCTCAACAAGTGGTTTAGCACAAATGCATGTGCGTGCGCTGTAAAGCTGAGCATGGGCGTGCTTGGCACGTCGTTTGGCAGAAATACACGTGCGCATTCTGGCAAAAACATCATGTGCATGCTTAACTTGTGGTTTGGCACAGATGCATGCGCGTGCACTGAAAAGCGCCGCATGGGAGTGCTTAGGACTTGGTTTGGCAGAAATCCACGTGCACGCTCTGGCAAAAGCAGCATGAGCATGCTTAACTTGTGGTTAGGTAAAGATGCATGCGCGTGCGCTGAAAAGCGCCGCATGGGAGTGCTTAGCACTTGGTTTGGCAGAAATCCACGTGCACGCTCTGGCAAACGCAGCATGTGCATGCTTAACTTGTGGTTTGGCAGCAAACAACGTGCGCGTCTACCAAAAGATGCATGTGCATGCTTGACAAGTGGTTTGGCACAAATGGATGCGCGTGCGCAGTAAAGCGCAACATGGGCGTGCTTGGCACGTCATTTGGCAGAAATCCACAAGCACGCGCTGGCAAAAGCAGCATTTGCATGCTTAACTTGTGGTTTGGCAGAAAACAACGTGCGCGTCTACCCAAAGATGCGTGTGCATGCTTAACAAGTGGTTTGGCATAGATGCATGCGCGTGCACTGAAAAGCGCAGCATGGGCGTGCTTGGCAAGGCGTTTGGCAGAAATCCACGTGGGCGCTCTGGGAAAAGCAGCATGTGCATGCTTAACTTGTGGTTTGGCAGAAAACAACTTGCGCGTCTACCAAAAGGTGCATGTGCATGCTCAACAAGTGGTTTAGCGCAAATGCATGCGCGTGCGCTGTAAAGCTGAGCATGGGCGTGCTTGGCACGTCGTTTGGCAGAAATCCACGTGCGCATTCTTGCAAAAGCATCATGTGCATGCTTAACTTGTAGTTTGGCAGAAAACAACGTGCGCGTCTACCAAAAGATGCATGTGCATGCTCAACAAGTGGTTTAGCACAAATGCATGCGCTTGCGATGAAAAGCGCAGCATGGGCGTGCTTAGCACGTTGTTTGGCCGAAATCCACGTGCGCCCCCTGGCAAAAGTTGCATGTGCATGCTCAACTTGTTTGGCAGAAAACAACGTGCGCGTCTACCAAAAGATCCATGTGCATGCTTAACAAGTGGTTTGACACAAATGCATGCGCGCGCGCTGAAAAGCGCAGCCTGGGCGTGCTTGGCACATCGTTTAGCAGAAATACACACGCACGCTCTGGCAAAAGCAGCATGAGCATGCTTAACTGTGGTTTGCCAGGAAACAACGTGCGCGACCACCATAAGATGCATATGTATGCTTAACAAGGGGTTTGGCCCAAATGTATGCGCGTGCGCCGAAAAGCGCCGCATGGGCGTGCTTGCCACATCGTTTGGCAGAAATCCACGTGCACGCTCTGGCTAAAGCAGGATGTGCATGCTTAACTTGTGGTTTGGCAGAAAAGAACGTGTGCGTCTACCAAAAGATGCATGTGCATGCTCAACAAGTGGTTTGACACAAATGCATGCGCGTGCGCTGAAAAGCGCCGCATGGGAGTGCTTAGCACTTGCTTTGGCAGAAATCAACGTGCACGCTCTGGCAAACGCAGCCTGTGCATGCTTAACTTGTGGTTTGGCAGAAAACAACGTGTGCGTCTACGAAAAGCTGCATGTGTGTGCTAAACAAGTGGTTTGGCAAAAATGCATGCGCGTGCGCAGAAAAGCGCAGCATGGGCGTGCTTGCCACGTCGTTTAGCAGAAATCCACGTGCACGCTCTGGCAAAAGCAGCATGTGCATGCTTAACTTGTGGTTTGGCAGAAAACAACGATCGCGTCTACCCAAAAATGCATGTGCATGCTTAACCAGTGGTTTGGCACAAATGCATGCGCGTGCACTGAAAAGCGCAGCTTGGGCGTTCTTGGCAAGTCGTTTGGCAGAAATCCTCGTAGGCGCTCTGGCAAAAGCAGCATGTGCATGCTTAACTTGTGGTTTGGCAGAAAACAACGTGCGCGTCTACCAAAAGATGCATGTGCATGTTCAACAAGTGGTTCAGCACAAATGCATGCGCGTGCGCTGTAAAGCTAGCATGGGCGTGCTTGGCACGTCATTTGGCAGAAATCCACGTGCGCATTCTGGCAAAAGCAGCATGAGCATGCTTAACTTGTGGTTTGGCAGAAAACAACGTGCGCGTCTACCAAAAGATGCATGTGCATGCTCAACAAGTGGTTTCACACAAATGCATGCGCGTGCGCTGACACGCGCCGCATGGGAGTGTTTAGCACTTGGTTTGGTAGAAATCCACGTGCACGCTCTGGAAAACGCAGCACGTGCATGATTACCTTGTGGTTTGGCAGAAAACAACGTGCGCGTCTACCAAAAGTTGCATGTGTATGCTTGACAAGCGGTTTGGCACAAATGCATGCGCGCGCGCAGTAGAGCGCAACATGGGCGTGCTTGGCACGTCCTTTGGCAGAAATCCATTAGCACGCGCTGGCAAAAGCAGCATTTGCATGCTTAACTTGTGGTTTGGCAGAAAATAACGTGCGCGTCTACCAAAAGATGCATGTGCATGCTCAACAAGTGGTTTAGCACAAATGCATGTGCGTGCGCTGTAAAGCTTAGCATTGGCGTGCTTGGCACGTCGTTTGGCAGAAATACACGTGCGCATTCTGGCAAAAGCATCATGTGCATGCTTAACTTGTGGTTTGGCACAGATGCATGCGCGTGCACTGAAAAGCGCCGCATGGGAGTGCTTAGGACTTGGTTTGCCAGAAATCCACGTGCACGCTCTGGCAAAAGCAGCATGAGCATGCTTAACTTGTGGTTTGGCACAGATGCATGCGCGTGCACTGAAAAGCGCCGCATGGGAGTGCTTAGCACTTAGTTTGGCAGAAATCCACGTACACGCTCTGACAAACGCAGCATGTGCATGCATAAATTGTGGTTTGGCAGCAAACAACGTGCGCGTCTACCAAAAGATGCATGTGCATGCTTGACAAGTGGTTTGGCACAAATGCATGCGCGTGCGCAGTACAGCGCAACATGGGCGTGCTTGGCACGTCGTTTGGCAGAAATCCACAAGCACGCGCTTGCAAAAGCAGCATTTGCATGCTTAACTTGTGGTTTGGCAGAAAACAACTTGCGCGTCTACCAAAAGATGCATGTGCATGCTCAACAAGTGGTTTAGCACAAATGCATGCGCGTGCGTTGTAAAGCTGAGCATGGGCGTGCTTGGCACGTCGTTTGGCAGAAATCCACGTGCGCATTCTGGCAAATGCAGCATGTGCATGCTTAACTTGTGGTTTGGCAGAAAACAACGTGCGCGTCTACAAAAAGATCCATGTGCATGCTTAACAAGTGGTTTGACACAAATGCATGCGCGCGCGCTGAAAAGCGCAGTCTGGGCATGCTTGGCACGTCGTTTAGCAGAAATACACGTGCACGCTCTGGCAAGAGCAGCATGAGCATGCTTAACTGTGGTTTGCCAGGGAACAACGTGCGCGTCTACCATAACATGCAAGGGGTTTGGCACAAATGTATGCGTGTGCGCAGAAAAGCGCAACATGGGCGTGCTTGCCACGTCGTTTGGCAGAAATCCACGTGCACGCTCTGGCATAAACAGGATGTGCATGCTTAACTTGTGGTTTGGCAGAAAACAACGTGCGCGTCTACCAAAAGATGCATGTGCATGCTCAACAAGTGGTTTGACACAAATGCATGCGCGCGCGCTGAAAAGCGCCGCATGGGAGTGCTTAGCACTTGGTTTGGCAGAAATCCACGTGCACGCTCTGGCAAACGCAGCATGTGCATGCTTAACTTGTGGTTTGGCAGAAAACAACTTGTGCGTCTACCAAAAGATGCATGTGCATGTTCAAAAAGTGGTTTGACACGAATGTATGCGCTTGCGCTTAAGAGCGCACCATGGGGGTGCTTAGTACGTTGTTTGGCAGAAATCCACGTGCGCACTCGGGCAAAAGCAGCATGAGCATGCTCAACTTGTGGTTTGGCAGAAAACAACGTGCGCGTCTACGAAAAGATGCATGTGTGTGCTTAACAAGTGGTTTGGCACAAATGCATGCGCGTGCACAGAAAAGCGCAACATGGGCGTGCTTGCCACGTCGTTTGGCAGAAATCCACGTGCACGTTCTGGCAAAAACAGCATGTGCATGCTTAACTTGTGGTTTGGCAGAAAACAATGATCGCGTCTACCCAAAATTGCATGTGCATGCTTAACCAGTGGTTTGGCACAAATGCATGCGCGTGCACTGAAAAGCGCAGCATGGGCGTGCTTGGCAAGTCGTTTGGCAGAAATCCCCGTAGGCGCTCTGGCAAAAGCAGCATGTGCATGCTTAACTTGTGGTTTGGCAGAAAACAACGTGCGCGTCTACCAAAAGATGCATGTGCATGCTCAACAAGTGGTTTAGCACAAATGCATGCGCGTGCGCTGTAAAGCTGAGCATGGGCGTGCTTGGCACGTCGTTTGGCAGAAATCCACGTGCACGCTCTGGCAAAAGCATCATGTGCATGCTTAACTTGTAGTTTGGCAGAAAAGAACGTGCGCGTCTACCAAAAGATGCATGTGCAAGCTCAACAAGTGGTTTGACAGAAATGCATCCGCGCGCGCTGAAAAGCGCAGCATGGGCGTGCTTGGCACGTCGTTTGGTAGAAATTCACATGCGTGCTCTGCCAAAGCAGCATGTGCATGCTTAACTTGTGGTTTGGCAGAAAACAACGTGCGCGTCTAACCAAAGATGCATGTGCATGCTTAACAAGTGGTTTGGCACAAATGCATGCGCGTGCGCAGAAAAGCGCAGCATGGGCGTGCTTGCCTCGTCGTTTGGCAGAAATTCACATGCGTGCTCTGCCAAAGCAGCATGTGCATGCTTAACTTGTGGTTTGGCAGAAAACAACGTGCGCGTCTAACCAAAGATGCATGTGCATGCTTAACAAGTGGTTTGGCACAAATGCATGCGCGTGCGCTGAAAAGCGCAGCATGGGCGTGCTTGGCAAGTCGGTTGGCAGAAATCCACTTGCGCATTCTGGCAAAAGCAGCATGAGCATGCTTACCTTGTGGTTTGGCAGAAAACCACGTGCGCGTCTACCAAAAGATGCATGTGCATGCTCAACAAGCGGTTTGACACAAATGCATGCGCGTGCGCTGAAAAGCGCCGCATGGGAGTGCTTAGCACTTGGTTTGGCAGAAATCCACGTGCACGCTCTGGAAAACGCAGCATGTGCATGATTACCTTGTGGTTTGGCAGAAAACAACGTGCGCTCTACCAAAAGATGCATGTGCATGCTTGAGGAGTGGTTTGGCACAAATGCATGCGCGTGCACTGAAAAGCGCAGCATGGGCGTGCTTGGCAAGTCGTTTGGCAGAAATCCCCGTAGGCGCTCTGGCAAAAGCAGCATGTGCATGCTTAACTTGTGGTTTGGCAGAAAACAACGTGCGCGTCTACCAAAAGATGCATGTGCATGCTCAACAAGTGGTTTAGCACAAATGCATGCGCGTGCGCTGTAAAGCTGAGCATGGGCGTGCTTGGCACGTCGTTTGGCAGAAATCCACGTGCACGCTCTGGCAAAAGCATCATGTGCATGCTTAACTTGTAGTTTGGCAGAAAATAACGTGCGCGTCTACCAAAAGATGCATGTGCAAGCTCAACAAGTGGTTTGACAGAAATGCATCCGCGCGCGCTGAAAAGCGCAGCATGGGCGTGCTTGGCACGTCGTTTGGTAGAAATTCACATGCGTGCTCTGCCAAAGCAGCATGTGCATGCTTAACTTGTGGTTTGGCAGAAAACAACGTGCGCGTCTAACCAAAGATGCATGTGCATGCTTAACAAGTGGTGTGGCACAAATGCATGCGCTTGCGATGAAAAGCGCAGCATGGGCGTGCTTAGCACGTTGTTTGGCCGAAATCCACGTGCGCCCCCTGGCAAAAGCAGCATGTGCATGCTCAACTTGTGGTTTGGCAGAAAACAACGTGCGCGTCTACGAAAAGATGCATGTGTATGCTTAACAAGTGGTTTGGCACAAATGCATGCGCGTGCGCAGAAAAGCGCAGCATGGGCGTGCTTGCCTCGTCGTTTGGCAGAAATTCACATGCGTGCTCTGCCAAAGCAGCATGTGCATGCTTAACTTGTGGTTTGGCAGAAAACAACGTGCGCGTCTAACCAAAGATGCATGTGCATGCTTAACAAGTGGTTTGGCACAAATGCATGCGCGTGCGCTGAAAAGCGCAGCATGGGCGTGCTTGGCAAGTCGGTTGGCAGAAATCCACGTGCGCATTCTGGCAAAAGCAGCATGAGCATGCTTAACTTGTGGTTTGGCAGAAAACAACGTGCGCGTCTACCAAAAGATGCATGTGCATGCTCAACAAGCGGTTTGACACAAATGCATGCGCGTGCGCTGAAAAGCGCCGCATGGGAGTGCTTAGCACTTGGTTTGGCAGAAATCCACGTGCACGCTCTGGAAAACGCAGCATGTGCATGATTACCTTGTGGTTTGGCAGAAAACAACGTGCGCTCTACCAAAAGATGCATGTGCATGCTTGAGGAGTGGTTTGGCACAAATGCATGCGCGTGCGCAGTAAAGCGCAACATGGGCGTGCTTGGCACGTCGTTTGGCAGAAATCCATAAGCACGCGCTGGCAAAAGCAGCATTTGCATGCTTAACTTGTGGTTTGGCAGAAAACAACGTGCGCGTCTACTCAAAGATGCATGTGCATGCTTAACAAGTGGTTTGGCACAGATGCATGCGCGTGCACTGAAAATCGCAGCATGGGCGTGCTTAGCAAGGCGTTTGGCAGAAATCCACGTGCGCGCTCTGGCAAAAGCAGCATGTGCATGCATACCTTGTGGTTTGGCAGAAAACAACGTGCGCGACTACCAAAAGATGCATGTGCATGCTTAACAAGTGCTTTAGCACAAATGCATAGGCTGCGCTGTAAAGCTGAGCATGGGCGTGGTTGGCACGTCGTTTGGCGGAAATCCACGTGCGCATTCTGGCAAAAGCATCATGTGCATGCTTAACTTACAGTTTGGCAGTTAACGTGCGCGTCTACCAAAAGATGCATGGGCAAGCTCAACAAGTGGTTTGACAGAAATGCATCCGCGCGCGCTGAGAAGCGCCGCATGGGCGTGCTTGGCACGTCGTTTGTTAGAAATCCACATGCGCGCTCTGCTAAAGCAGCATGTGCATGTTTAACTTGTGGTTTGGCAGAAAACAACGTGCGCTTCTAACCAAAGATGCATGTGCATGCTTAACAAGTGGTTTGGGCCAAATGCATGCGCGTGGTCTAAAAAGAGCAGCATGGGCGTGCTTAGCATATCGTTTTGCAGCAATCCACATGCGCGCTCTGGAAAAAGCAGCATGTGCACGCTTAACTTGTGGTTTGGCAGAAAACAACGTGCGCGTTTACGAAAAGATGCCTGTGCATGCTTAACAAGTGATTTGGCACAAATGCATGCGCGTGCGCTGTAAAGCGCAGTATGGGCGTGGTTGGCACGTCGTTTGGCAGAAATCCACGCGCACGCTCTGGCAAAAGCAGCTTGTGCATTTTTAACTTGTGGTTTGGCAGAAAACAACGTGCGCGTCTACCCAAAGACGCATGTGCATGCTTAACAAGTGGTTTGGCACAAATGCATGCGCGGGCGCTGAAAAGCGCAGCATGTGCGTGCTTAGCACGTGGTTTGGCAGAAATCCACGGGCACGCTCTGGTAAACGCCGCATGTGCATGTTTAACTAGTGGTTTGACAGAACACAACGTGCGCGTCTACCAAAACATGCATGTGTATGCTTAACAAGTGGTTTGGCACAAATGCATGCGCGTGCGCAGAAAAGCGCAGCATGGGCGTGCTTGGCACGTCGTTTGGCAGAAATCCACGTGCGCGCTCTGGCAAAAGCAGTATGTGCATGCTTAACTGGTGGTTTGGCAGAAAACAACGTGCGCGTCTACCCAAAGATGCATGTGCATGCTTAACCAGTGGTTAGGCACAAATGCATGCGCGTGCGCTGAAAAGCGCCTGATGGGCGTGCTTGGCAAGGCGTTTGGCAGAAATCCACGTTCGTGCTCTGGCAAAAGAAGCATGTGCATGCTTAACTTGTGGTTTGGCAGAAAACAACGTGCGCGTCTACCAAAAGATGCATGTGCATGCTCAACAAGTGGTTTACCACAAATGCATGCGCGTGCGCTGTACAGCTGAGCATGGGCGTGCTTGGCACGTCGTTTGGTAGAAATCCACTTGCGCATTCTGGCAAAAGCATCATGTGCATGCTTTACTTGTTTGGCAGAAATGAACGTGCGCGTCTACCAAAAGATGCATGTGCAAGCTCAACAAGTGGTTTGACACAAATGCATCCGCTTGTGCTGAAAAGCGCAGCATGCCCGTGCTTGGCACGTCGTTTGGTAGAAATCCACATGCGCGCTCTGGCAAAACCAGCATGTGCATGCTTAACTTGTGAATTGGCAGAAAACAACGTGCGCGTCTACGAAAAGATGCATGTGTATGCCTAACAAGTGGTTGGGCACAAATGCATGCGTGTGCGCAGAAAAGCGCAGCATGGGCGTGCTTGGCACTTCGTTTGGCAGAAATCCACGTGCGCGCTCTGGCAAAAGCAGCATGTGCATGCCTAACTTGTGGTTTGGCAGAAAACAACGTGCGGGTCTACCAAAAGATGCATGTGCATGCTTAACTAGTGGTTTGACACAAATGCATCCGCTTGTGCTGAAAAGCGCAGCATGCCCGTGCTTGGCACGTCGTTTGGTAGAAATCCACATGCGCGCTCTGGCATAACCAGCATGTGCATGCTTAACTTGTGGTTTGGCAGAAAACAACGTGCGCGTCTACGAAAAGATGCATGTGTATGCCTAACAAGTGGTTGGGTACAAATGCATGCGTGTGCGCAGAAAAGCGCAGCATGGGCGTGCTTGGCACTTCCTTTGGCAGAAATCCACGCGCACGCTCTGGCAAAAGCAGCATGTGCATGCTTAACTTGTGGTTTGGCAGAAAACAACTTGTGCGTCTACCCAAAGATGAATGTGCATGCTTAACAAGTGGTTTGGCACAGATGCATGCGCGTGCACTGAAAAGCGCAGCATGGGCGTGTTGGCAAGGCGTTTGGCTGAAATCCACGTGCGCGCTCTGGCAAAAGCAACATGTGCATGCTTAACTTGTGGTTTGGCAGAAAACAACGTGCGCGACTACCAAAAGATGCATGTGCATGCTCAACAAGTGGTTTGACACAAATGCATGCGCGTGCGCCGAAAAGCGCCGCATGGGAGTGCTTAGCACTTAGTTAAGCATGCACATGCTGCTTTTGCCAGAGTGTGCACGTGGATTTCTACCAAACCACGTGCTAAGCACGCCCATGGTGCGCTTTTCAGCGCACGCGCATGCATTTGTGTCAAACCACTTTTTGAGAATGCACATGCATCTTTTGGTAGACGCGCAAGTTGCTTTCTACCAAACCACAAGTTAAGCATGCACATGCGGTTTTTGCCAGAGCGCGCACGTGGATTTCTGCCAAACGACGTGCCAAGCACGCCCATGCTGCGCTTTACAGCGCACGCGCATGCATATGTGCCAAACCACTTGTTAAGCATGCACATGTATCTTTTTGTAGACGCGGACGTTGTTTTCTGCCAAACCCCAAGTTCGCATGCACATGCTGCTTTTGCCAGAGCGTGCATGTGGATTTCTGCCAAACGACGTGCCAAGCACTGCCATGCTGCGTTTTTCAGCGCACGCGCACGTTGGTTTCTGCCAAACCACAAGTTAAGGATGCACATGCTGCTTTTGCCAGAGCGTGCACGTAGATTTCTGCAAAACGACGTGCTAAGCACGCCCATGCTGTGCTTTTCAGCGGGCACGCATGCCTTTGTGTCAAACCAATTGTTGAGCTTGCACATGCATCTTTGGGTAGACGCGCACGTTGTTTTCCGCATAACCACATGTAAGTTAAGCATGCACATGCTGCTTTTGCCAGAGCGCGCACGTGGATTTTTACCAAACGAGGTGCCAAGCACGCCCATGCTGCGCTTTTCAGCGCACGCGCATGCATTTGTGCGAAACCACTTGTTAAGCGTGCACATGCATCTTTGGGTAGACGGGCACGTTGTTTTCTGCCAAAGCACACGTTAAGCATGCACATGCTACTATTGCCAGAACGTTCACCTGGATTTCAGCCAAACCACGTGCTAAACACGCCCATGCGGTGCTTTTCAGCGCACGCGCATGCATTTGTGTCAAACCACTTGTTGAGCATGCACATGTATCTTTTGGTAGACGCGCACGTTGTTTTCCGCCAAACCTCAAGTTGAGCATGCACATGCTGCTTTTGCCAGAGTGCGCACGTGAATTTCTGCCAAACAACGTGCTAAGCACGCTCATGCTGCGCGTTTCAGCGCACGCGCATGCATTTGTGCCAAACCACTTGTTAAGCATGCACATGCATCTTTAAGTAGACGCGCACGTTGTTTACTGCCAAACCACAAGTTAAAAATGCACATGCTGCTTTGGCCAGTGCGCGCACGTGCATTTCTGCCAAGCGACGTGCCAAGCACACGCATGCAGCGCTTTACAGCGCACGCGCATGCGTTTTTGCCAAAGCAATTGTTAAGCATGGACATGCATCTTTTGGTGGACGCGCACGTTTTCTGCAAAACCACAAGTTAAGCATGCACATGCTCCTTTTGCCAGAGCGCGCACGTGGATTTCTGCCAAACGACGTGCCAAGCACGCCCATGCTCTGCTTTTCAGCGCACGCGCATGCATTTGTGCCAAACCACTTGTTAAGCATGCACATGCATCTTTTGGTAGACGCGCACGTTGTTTTCGGCCAAACCAAAATTTAAGCATCCACATGCTGCTTTTGCCAGAGCGCGCACATGGATTTCTGCCAAACGACGTGCCAAGCGCGCCCATGCTGCGCTTTATCGCGCGGGCGTGCATTTGTGCCAAACCACATAATAAGCATGCACATGCATCTTTTGGTAGACGCGGACGTGGTTTTCTGCCAAACTCCAAGTTAAGCATGCACATGCTGCTTTTGCCAGAGCGTGCATGTGGATTTCTGCCAAACGACGTGCCAAGCACGCCCATGCTGCCTTTTTCAGCGCACGCGCACGATGGTTTCTGCCAAACCACAAGTTAAGCATGCACATGCTGCTTTTGCCAGAGCGTGCACGTAGATTTCTGCCAAACGACGTGCCAAGCACCCCCATGCTGCGCTTTTCAGCGCACGCGCATGCATTTGTGCCAAACCACTTGTTAAGCATGCACATGCATCTTTTGGTAGACGCGCACGTTGTTTTCTGCCAAACCACAAGTTAAGCATGCTCATGCTGCTTTTGCCAGAGCGTGCACGTGGATTTCTGCCAAACGACGTGCCAAGCCCACCCATGCTGCGATTTTCAGCGCGCGCGCATCCATTTGTATCAAACCACTTGTTTAGCATGCACATGCATCTTTTGGTAGGCGCGCACGTTGTTTTCGGCCAAACCAATATTTAAGCATGCACATGCTGCTTTTGCCAGAGCGCGCACGTGGATTTCTGCCAAACGACGTGCCAAGCACGCCCATGCTGGCCTTTACAGCCCACGCGCATGCATTTGTGCCAAACCACTTGTTAAGCATGCACATGCATCTTTTGGTAGACGCGGACGTTGTTTTCTGCCAAACCCCAAGCTAAGCATGCACATGCTGCTTTTGCCAGAGCGTGCATGTGGATTTCTGCCAAACGACGTGCCAAGCACGCCCATGCTGCGTTTTTCAGCGCACGCGCAGGTTGGTTTCTGCCAAACCACAAGTTAAGCATGCACATGCTGCTTTTGCCAGAGCATGCACGTGGATTTCAGCCAAACCACGTGCTAAGCACGCCCATGCTGTGCTTTACAGCGCACGCGCATGCATTTGTGCGAAACCACTTGTTAAGCATGCACATGCATCTTTGGGTAGACGCGCACGTTTTCTGCCAAAGCACACGTTAAGCATGCACATGCTACTATTGCCAGAACGTGCACCTGGATTTCTGCCAAACCACGTGCTATGCACGCCCATGCGGCGCTTTTCAGCGCACGCGCATGCATTTGTGTCAAACAACTTGTTGAGCATGCACATGTATCTTTTGGTAGACGCGCACGTTGTTTTCCGCCAAACCACAAGTTAAGCATGCAGATGCTGCTTTTTGCAAGAGCGCGCACGTCGAATTCTGCCAAACGACGTGCCAAGCACCCCCAATGCTCGCTTTCCAGCACACGCGCATGCATTTGTGCCAAACCACTTGCTTAGCATGCACCTGCATCTTTTGATAGACGCGCACGTTGTTTTCGGCCAAACCACAATTTAAGCATGCACATGCTCCTTTTGCCAGAGCGCGCACGTGGATTTCTGCCAAACGACGTGCCAAGCACGCCCATGCTGCGCGTTACAGCGCACGCGCATGCATTTGCGCCAAACCACTTGTTAAGCATGCACATGCATCTTTTGGTAGACGCGGACGTTGTTTTCTCCCAAACCACAAGTTAAGCATGCACAGGCTTCTTTTGCCAGAACGTGCACCTGGATTTCTGCCAAACCACGTGCTAAGCTTGCCCATGCGGCGCTTTTCAGCGCACGCGCGTGCTTTTGTGTCAAACCACTTGTTGAGCATGCACATCCATCTTTTGGTAGACGCGCACGTAGTTTTCCGCCAAACCACACGTTAAGCATGCACATGCTGCTTTTGCCAGAGCGAGCACGTCGATTTCTGCCAAACGACGTGCCAAGCACCCCCATGCTGCGCTTTTCAGCGCACGCGCATGCATGTGTGCCAAACCACTTGTTAAGCATGCACATGCATCTTTTGGCAGACGCGCACGTTGTTTTCTGCCAAATCACAACTTAAGCATGCACATGCTGCTTTTGCCAGAGCGTGCACGTTGATGTCTGCCAAACGACGTGCCAAGCATGCCCATGCTGCGCTTTTCAGCGCACGCGCAGGCATTTGTGCCAAACCACTTGTTAAGCATGCACGTGCAACTTTGGGTAGACGCGCATGTTGTTTCCTGCCAAACCACAAGTTGAGCATGCACATGCTACTTTTGCCACAGCGTGCACGTGGATTTCTGCCAAACGACGTGCCAAGAATGCCCATGCTGCGCTTTACAGCGCACGCACATGTATTTGTGCAAAACCACTTGTTAAGCATGAACATGCATCTTTTGGTAGACGCGCACGTTGTTTTCTGCCAAACCACAAGTTAAGCATGCACAGGCTGCTTTAGCCAAAACGTGCACCTGGCTTTCTGCCAAACCACGTGCTAAGCTCGCCCATGCGGCGCTTTTCAGCGCACGCGCATGCATTTGGGTCAAACCACTTGTTGAGCATGCACATGCATCTTTTGGTAGACGCGCACGTAGTTTTCCGCCAAACCACAAGTTAAGCATGCAGATGCTGCTTTTGCCAGTGCGCGGACGTCGATTTCTGCCAAACGACGTGCCAAGCACCCCCATGCTGCGCTTTCCAGCACACGCGCATGCATTTGTGCCAAACCACTTGCTTAGCATGCACATGCATCTTTTGGTAGACGCGGACGTTGTTTTCTGTCAAACCCGAAGTTAAGCATGCACATGCTGCTTTTGCCAGAGCGTGCATGTGGATTTCTGCCAAACGACGCGCCAAGCACGCCCATGCTGCGTTTTTCGGCGCACGCGCACATTGGTTTCTGCCAAACCACAAGTTAAGCATGCACATGCTGCCTTTAGCAGAGCGTGCACGTGGATTTCTGCAAAACGACGTGATATGCACGCCTATGCAGTGCTTTGCAGCGGGCGCGCATGCATTTGTGCCAAACCACTTGTTAAGCATGCACATGCATCTTTGGGTAGACGCGCACGTTGTTTTATGCCAAACCACAAGTTAAGCATGCATATGCTATTTTTGCCAAAGCGTGCACGTGGATTTCTGCCAAACGACGTGCCAAGCACGCCCATGCTGCGCTTTACAGCGCAAGCGCATGTATTTGTGCAAAACCACTTGTTAAGCATGAACATGCATCTTTTCGTAGACGTGCACGTTGTTTTCTGCCAAACCACAAGTTAAGCATGCACAGGCTGCTTTTGCCAGAACGTGCACCTGGATTTCTGCCAAACCACGTGCTAAGCACGCCCATGCGGCGCTTTTCAGCGCGCGCGCATCCATTTGTGTCAAACCACTTGTTTAGCAGGCACATGCATCTTTTGGCAGACGCGCACGTTGTTTTCTGCCAAATCACAACTTAAGCATGCACATGCTGCTTTTGCCAGAGCGTGCACGTTGATGTCTGCCAAACGACGTGCCAAGCATGCCCATGCTGCGCTTTTCAGCGCACGCGCATGCATTTGTGCCAAACCACTTGTTAAGCATGCACGTGCAACTTTGGGTAGACGCGCACGTTGTTTCCTGCCAAACCACAAGTTGAGCATGCACATGCTACTTTTGCCACAGCGTGCACGTGGATTTCTGCCAAACGACGTGCCAAGAACGCCCATGCTGCGCTTTACAGCGCACGCACATGTATTTGTGCAAAACCACTTGTTAAGCATGAACATGCATCTTTTGGTAGACGCGCACGTTGTTTTCTGCCAAACCACAAGTTAAGCATGCACAGGCTGCTTTAGCCAAAACGTGCACCTGGCTTTCTGCCAAACCACGTGCTAAGCTCGCCCATGCGGCGCTTTTCAGCGCACGCGCATGCATTTGTGTCAAACCACTTGTTGAGCATGCACATGCCTTTTTTGGTAGACGCGCACGTAGTTTTCTGCCCAACCACAAGTTAAGCATGCTCATGCTGCTTTTGCCAGAGCGTGCACGTGGATTTCTGCCAAACGACGTGCCAAGCCCGACCATGCTGCGATTTTCAGCGCGCGCGCATCCATTTGTGCTAATCCACTTGTTAGGCATGCACATGCAACTTTGGGTAGACGCGCACGTTGTTTTCTGCCAAACCACAAGTTAAGCATGCACATGCTGCTTTTGCCAGAGCGTGCACGTGGAATTCTGCAAAACGATGTGATAAGCACGCCAATGCTGCTTTTTTAGACCACGCGCATGGATTTGTGCCAAACCTATTGTGAAGCATGCACATGCATCTTTTGGTAGACGCACACTTTATTTTCTGCCAAACCACAAGTGTAGCGTGCACATGCTGCATTTGCCAGAGCGCGCACGTCGATTTCTGCCAAACGACGTGCCAAGCACCCCCATGCTGCGCTTTTCAGCGCACGCGCATGCATTTGTGCCAAACCACTTGTTAAGCATGCACATGCATCTTTTGGTAGACGCGCACGTTGTTTTCTGCCAAACCACAAGTTAAGCATGCTCATGCTGCTTTTGCCAGAGCGTGCACGTGGATTTCTGCAAAACGACGCGCTAAGCACGCCCATGCTGCGCTTTTCAGCGCACGTGCATGCATTTGTGTGAAACCACTTGTTGAGCATGCACATGCATCTTTGAATAGAGGCGCACGTTGTTTTCTGCATAACCACAAGTTAAGCATGCACATGCTGCTTTTGCCAGAGCGCGCACGTGGATTTTTACCAAACGAGGTGCCAAGCACGCCCATGCTGCGCTTTTCAGCGCACGCGCATGCATTTGTGCGAAACCACTTGTTAAGCATGCACATGCATCTTCGGGTAGACGCGCACGTTGTTTTCTGCATAACCACAAGTTAAGCATGCACATGCTGCTTTTGCCAGAGTGTGCACGTGGATTTCTACCTAACCACGTGCTAAGCACGGCCATGCTGCGCTTTTCAGCGCGCGCGCATCCATTTGTGTCAAACCACTCTTTGAGCATGCACATGCATCTTTTGGTAGACGCGCACGTTGCTTTCTGCCAAACCACAAGTTAAGCATGCACATGCTGCTTTTGCCAGAGTGCGCACGTGGATTTCAGCAAAACAACGTGCTATGCACGCCCATGCAGTGCTTTCCAGCGGGCGCGCATCCATTTGTGTCAAACCACTTGTTGAGCATGCACATGCATCTTTGGGTAGACGCGCACGTTGTTTTCTGCATAACCACAAGTTAAGCATGCACATGCTGCTTTTGCCAGAGTGTGCACGTGGATTTCTACCAAACCACGTGCTAAGCACGCCCATGCTGCGCTTTACAGCGCACGCACATGTATTTGTGCAAAACCACTTGTTAAGCATGAACATGCATCTTTTGGTAGACGCGCACGTTGTTTTCTGCCAAACCACAAGTTAAGCATGCACAGGCTGCTTTAGCCAGAACGTGCGCCTGGATTTCTGCCAAACCACGTGCTAAGCTCACCCATCCGGCGCTTTTCAGCGCACGCGCATGCATTTGTGTCAAACCACTTGTTGAGCATGCACATGCATCTTTTGGTAGACGCGCACGTAGTTTTCCGCCAAACCACACGTTAAGCATGCACATGCTGCATTTGCCAGAGCGCGCACGTCGATTTCTGCCAAACGACGTGCCAAGCACCCCCATGCTGCGCTTTTCAGCGCACGCGCATGCATTTGTGCCAAACCACTTGTTAAGCATGCACATGCATCTTTTGGTAGACGCGCACGTTGTTTTCTGCAGATCCACAAGTTAAGCATGCTCATGCTGCTTTTGCCAGAGCGTGCACGTGGATTTCTGCAAAACGACGTGCTAAGCACGCCCATGCTGTGCTTTTCAGCGGGCACCCATGCATTTGTGTCCAACCAATTGTTGAGCTTGCACATGCATCTTTGGGTAGATGCGCGCGTTGTTTTCTGCATAACCACAGGTTAAGCATGCACATGCTGCTTTTGCCAGAGTGTGCACGTGGATTTCTACCTAACCACGTGCTAAGCACGCCCATGCTGCGCTTTTCAGCGCTCGCGCATCCATTTGTGTCAAACCACTCTTTGAGCATGCACATGCATCTTTTGGTAGACGCGCACGTTGCTTTCCGCCAAACCACAAGTTAAGCATGCACATGCTGCTTTTGCCAGAGTGCGCACGTGGATTTCTGCAAAACGACGTGCTATGCACGCCCATGCAGTGCTTTTCAGCGGGCGCGCATGCATTTGTGTCAAACCACTTGTTGAGCATGCACATGTATCTTTGGATTGACGCGCACGTTGTTTACTGCATAACCACAAGTTAAGCATGCACATGCTGCTTTTGCCAGAGTGTGCACGTGGATTTCTGCCAAACCACGTGCTAAGCACGCCCATGCGGCGCTTTTCAGCGCACGCGCATGCATTTGTGTCAAACCACTTGTTGAGCATGCACATGCATCTTTTGGTAGAAGCGCACGTAGTTTTCTGCCAAACCACAAGTTAAGCATGCTCATGCTGCTTTTGCCAGAGCGTGCACGTGGATTTCTGCCAAACGACGTGCCAAGCCCGACCATGCTGCGATTTTCAGCGCGCGCGCATCCATTTGTGTCAAACCACTTGTTTAGCAGGCACATGCATCTTTTGGCAGACGCGCACGCTGTTTTCTGCCAAACCACAAGTTAAGCATGCACATGCTGCTTTTGCCAGAGCGTGCACGTTGATGTCTGCCAAACGGCGTGACAAGCATGTTCATGCTGCGCTTTTCAGCGCACGCGCATGCATTTGTGCCAAACCACTTGTTAAGCATGCACATGCAACTTTGGGTAGGCGCGCACGTTTTTTTCTGCCAAACCACAAGTTAAGCATGCACATGCTACTTTTGCCAGAGCGTGCACGTGGATTTCTGCCAAACGACGTGCCAAGAACGCCCATGCTGCGCTTTAAAGCGCACGCAGATGTATTTGTGCAAAACCACTTGTTAAGCATGAACAAGCATCTTTTGGTAGACGCGGACGTTGTTTTCTGCCAAACCACAAGCTAAGCATGCACAGGCTGCTTTAGCCACAACGTGCACCTGGATTTCTGCCAAACCACGTGCAAAGCTCGCCCATGCGGCGCTTTTCAGCGCACGCGCATGCATTTGTGTCAAACCACTTGTTGAGCATGCACATGCATCTTTTGGTAGACGCGCACGTAGTTTTCCGCCAAACCACACGTTAAGCATGCACATGCTGCATTTGCCAGAGCGCGCACGTCGATTTCTGCCAAACGACGTGCTAAGCACGCCCATGCTGTGGTTTTCAGCGGCCACGCATGAATTTGTGTGAAACCACTTGTTGAGCATGCACATGCATCTTTGAATAGAGGCGCACGTTGTTTTCTGCATTACCACAAGTTAAGCATGCACATGCTGCTTTTGCCAGAGCGCGCACGTGGATTTTTACCAAACGAGGTGCCAAGCACGCCCATGCTGCGCTTTTCAGCGCACGCGCATGCATTTGTGCGAAACCACTTGTTAAGCATGCACATGCATATTTGGGTAGACGCGCACGTTGTTTTCTGCCAAAGCGCACGTTAAGCATGCACATGCTACTATTGCCAGAACGTGCACCAGGATTTCTGCCAAACCACGTGCTAAGCACGCCCATGCGGCGCTTTTCAGCGCACGCGCATGCATTTGTATCAAACCACTTGTTGAGCATGCACATGCATCTTTTGGTAGACGCGCACGTTGCTTTCTGCCAAACCACAAGTTAAGCATGCACATGCTGCTTTTGCCAGAGTGCGCACGTGGATTTCTGCAAAACGACGTGCTATGCACGCCCATGCAGTGCTTTTCAGCGGGCGCGCATGCATTTGTGTCAAACCACTTGTTGAGCATGCACATGCATCTTTGGATTGACGCGCACGTTGTTTTCTGCATAACCACATGTTAAGCATGCACATGCTGCTTTTGCCAGAGTGTGCACGTGGATTTCTGCCAAACCACGTGCTAAGCACGCCAATGCTGCGCTTTTCAGCGCACGCGCATGCATTTGTGTCCAACCACTCTTTGAGCATGCACATGCATCTTTTGGTAGACGCGCACGTTGCTTTCTGCCAAACCACAAGTTAAGCATGCACATGCTGCTTTTGCCAGAGTGCGCACGTGGATTTCAGCAAGACGACGTGCTATGCACGCCCATGCAGTGCTTTTCAGCGGGCGCGCATGCATTTGTGTCAAACCACTTGTTGAGCATGCACATGCATCTTTTGGTAGACGCGCACGTTGTTTTCGGCCAAACCACAATTTAAGCATGCTGTTACGTTTCGCCTACGACGCGCGGTATAGCCGGCGCGGATGCAACGGACGCCGGGGCTTCGCTCAAAGCGGCGGACATTTTGGCCCGTTTGGAGCTGCCGCAAAGCCTCCCCGCCAAGCGCGTCCAGGCGTGTTTCAGTGCCACGTGTCTTCGTGTGTGCGTGTGTGTGTGTGTGACCACGCTTGTCAAAGCGCGGCAGCCGGGGAGAGGAGCTCCCCAAGTGTGAAGCGAGGAGGTCTGATCGGCGCCGGCTCGTCGATGCGTCACTACACTCGTTTCAACGTGTCTCTCAGCGTGTCCGTGGCGCCGTCACGTGCGCCAGTGACGAGGCGTTCCTTCTTGCCCTCAACTCCGAGAGTATAAGAGCAGCTGCTCCCGGACGCCGAGAGAGGCTCCGATTTCATCCGTTGAGTTACGTGCTCTCCCGTCTCTCCACTTCGGCCGACCTGACCGGCCGCTCTTTTGCGATGTTAGAATAAACAAGTTGTTCTGTTACCAGTCGACTCATGCTTTGCCGGGACCTTCGGATGCTTCCAGTTGTGCCACAGTCCGCCAGGCCAACGCTACCCTTGGGGCTTGCGACCCATTTGCAATAACGGGCGTCAGCACTGAGATTCCAACAACTGGTTGCCAGCGGTGAGATCGCGACAACGGAGGCCAGCAGCGAAGATATGCGGTTGACTGTATGCTGAGCAGCACAACGACCATCCGGGAGCAGTGCAACGAGCCCTGTGTGATGACTGGTTGCCTGCAGCGGAACGACTGCGCTGAATTCTTGGCTGCGAGGTTTGGTGAGTGCGGGACTTTCTTCTTCTGAGTTTTGCCAGGCTTTTGTTAGTGTCAGAAACAGAGCTGGTAATTGTGGATGTCGTAGCTGCCGGGTTAGTTTGCGGCAAGACAATAGTAGGCAGTAGAGAAAGCAGCATTCAGAGCAGCCATGGATTTGAAGTCGTTGCACAAACCGAAATTGCTGGAGCTTGCAAGAGAGTTGGGTCTGGGTGTCTCAGACAAACTCAGAAAACCAGAACTGCTGAGGGCTATTCTTGAGTTAGAAGCTGAGGATGACGAGCTGTCGGAATGCCTTGAGACCATTGATGAGCGGGCAAAAAGACAGGAGCGCGAACTTAAAGAACAGAAAGAAAAAGAAGAGCGTGAACGTAAAGAACAGATAGAGCGAGAGCAACACGAGAAAAAAGAAGAGCGCGACCGTCAACACGCTTTGGAAATGAAGCGTCTCGAGGTAGAGATGGAACGCGCTCGTAATGGAAGTCAGGCACACGGTGCAGGAGAACGAGTATTGTTCAAAATGACTGACCTGATGCGGCCGTTTAAGCTTGGAGAGGACATTGGTTTGTTCCTGGTTAACTTTGAGCGAACGTGCGAGAAGCAGGGGTTCTCTCGGGAAACGTGGCCACAGCGCTTGCTCACTTTGTTACCCGGCGAGGCGGCCGACGTAGTTGCTCGCTTGAATAGAGAGGAGGCAGAGGATTTCGACAAAGTGAAATCGAGTCTGCGAAAAAAGTACAGGCTGTCAGCGGAGGCGTTCCGTCGGATGTTTCGGGAAAATGAGAAAGGTAAAAGTGAGTCATATACAGAGTTTGCCTACAGGCTTATGTCAAACATGCAGGAGTGGCTCAAAGAAGAGAAAGCGTTGGGTGATCACGAGAAAGTTCTGCAGTGTTTCGGGCTGGAACAGTTTTGTAGTCGGTTACCTGAGAACGTGCGGTACTGGGTCTTGGATAGGCCAGACGTTAGTACGGTGGCTAGAGCCGCTGAGCTAGCCGAAGAGTTTGTGACGCGTCGGGCTCGTGGAGCTAAGGACGGTCAAAAGGGTGAATTTGGCTCCAAGTTTGAGAGGCCGAAGTTCACGCCCATGAGAGAAAAGGGGGACCGACGTAGTGCGGATGCGAGTGAAAGCGGTCCGACCGAACGTAAGGAGACGGCGGCAGCCGAAGCCGAACGCAGAAAGCGGTTCGAGACGAGGCAAGTGCGCGTGTGTTATACGTGTCAGAAGCCGGGTCACTTTTCGGCGCAGTGTCCAGAAACAAAAACAAAAGTAGTGTTTTTGTCATTATGCAGCACTGACGAGAACATGAAGCTTCTCGAGCCTTACATGCGAGACCTCCTCGTGAACGGGAAAGAGTGCCGAGTGCTTCGCGATTCCGCAGCTACAATGGATGTAGTTCACCCCTCTTACGTAGAACCCGATATGTTCACGGGTGAGTGTGCATGGATCAAGCAAGCCGTGGAGGCTCATAGCGTGTGTCTGCCCGTAGCAAAAGTGCTTATTGAAGGACCTTTCGGAGCGCTTGAGACGGAGGCCGCAGTGTCATCTATGCTGCCCCCCCAGTACCCGTACCTATTTTCGAACAGGTCCGATCACCTCCTGCGCGAGAAGGGGCTTTTGTTTGGTGAGGCTAGCGTTCAGGCCTTAACCAGATCGAAGGTTCGGGAGCTCGCTGCAAAGGCGGTAGTTGCGGGGCCGACGTTGTCGAACGATGAGAAAGGGTCAGAGGCGCAGCAAGCTGATATTCAGAGCACGCCCGAACTGAATAAAATTGAGCCTGTAGCGTTAAAGGCACCAGATACTGGAGAGGAAATTCCCGATGCGGGAAAGTTAATAGAGCTATCTGCAGATTTGCTCATCGCGCCTACGTCAGATGGACTTAATAGGTTGCTAAAAGTTAGCCGGTCGGCTTTGATAGCCGAGCAAAAGAAGGATGGCAGCCTAGAAAACATACGCTGCATTGTCAAGGAAGGTATCGCCAAGAAAAATGCTCGCTTTGTGGAAAGAGGTGGGGTCCTGTACCGGAAGTATCTAGACCGCAGGGGAGTGGAGTTCGATCAGCTGATCGTGCCTCAGTGCTACCGTCAGGATCTGTTGCGCTTGTCGCATGGGGGTTCGTGGTCCGGACACCTAGGAGTTACGAAAACTAAGGACCGTCTCTTGCAAGAGTACTATTGGCCAGGGTGTTATCGGGACGCAGACCACTTTGTGAAGACATGTGACACCTGTCAGCGGGTGGGCAAACCAGGGGACAAATCGAGGGCGCCGTTGAAGTTGGTACCTATCATTACGGAGCCTTTTAGACGGCTCGTTATTGATACAGTGGGACCTCTGCCGGTAACAGCCATGGGGTACAGACACATTTTGACTGTGATCTGCCCAGCGACAAAGTTCCCTGAAGCAGTGCCGCTTAAAGAACTCAGCTCAGTTGAGATAGTCAATGCACTACTGTCCATATTTGCGCGAGTTGGTTTTCCTGCGGAAATCCAGTCAGATCAGGGCACGGTGTTTACGAGCGCTTTGACGACAACTTTTCTCGAAAGGTGTGGGGTAAAGCTGTTACACAGCTCAGTGTACCACCCACAGTCGAATTCCGTTGAGAAGCTCCACTCCGTCATGAAGCGCGTGTTGAGAGCATTGTGGTTTGCACAACAAACTGACTGGGAGCTGTGTCTGCCTGGGGTGATGTTTGCATTGAGGACAGCGCCGCATGCGGCTACGGGGTTTTCGCCAGCTGAGCTAGTGTACGATCGCTCGCTGCGTTCTCCGCTTCGCATGCTTCGAGACGGATCACTGCCCTCTCCAATGGCTGCAGACTATCTCTTCCACAAATGGCCGCCTCCTGCGCTGGAGCCTCGCTTTGCAACAATATTCCTTTGAGGTGCGTTACAAAAAGGGGAGTCTCAACGGTGTTACGTTTCGCCTACAAAGCGCGGTAATGCCGGCGCGGATGCAATGGACGCCGGGGCTTTGTTCAAAGCGGCGGACATTTTGGCCCGTGCGACGCCGCCGCAACGCTTCCCCGCCAAGCGTGTCCAGGCGTGTTTCAGTGCCACGTGTCTTCGTGTGTGCGTGTGTGTGTGTGTGCCCTCTCTTGTCAAAGCGCGGCAGCCGGGGAGCGGATTTCCCCGAATGAGGAGCCTGGAGGTCTCTCGGCTCAACCGTTCGCGCCGTCGTGTGGGCGGGTTGGCGATGCGTCACTGCACTCGGTTCAGCAGGTCTCTCGGCTCGACCGTGCGCGCCGTCGTGGGCTCATGCTCCGCCGTCCCGTGACCTTCATCCCGTGACCTTCATCCCATGACCTTCCCTTTTGGACCGCGACGCCGAGAGTATAAGAGCAGCTGCCCCCGGACGCCAGGAGAGAGGCTCCGATTTGTACTGTTGAGTTACGTGCTCTCCCGTCTCTCCACTTCGGTCGACCTGACCGGCCGCTCTTTTGCTATGTTAGAATAAACAAGTTGTTCTGTTACCAGTCTTCTCATGCTTTGCCGGGACCTTCGGATGCTTCCAGTGCCCCAGGCCGCCAGGCCAACGCTACCCTTGGGGCTTGCGACCCATTGGCAATAACGGGCGTCAACACCGAGACCCCCAACAACTCGTGCCAGCGGTACGATTCCAACATCTGGTTGCCAGCGGTGAGATCGCGACAACGGAGGCCAGCAGCGAAGAGATGCGGTTGACTGTATGCTGAGCAGCTCAACGACCATCCGGGAGCAGTGCAACGAGCCCTGTGTGATGACTGGTTGCCTGCAGCGGAACGACTGCGCTGAAGTCTTGGCTGCGAGGTTTGGTGAGTGCGGGACTTTCTTCTTCTGAGTTTTGCCAGGCTTTTGTTAGTGTCAGAAACAGAGCTGGTAATTGTGGTTGTCGTTGCTGCCGGGTTAGTTTGCGGCAAGACAATAGTAGGCAGTAGAGAAAGCAGCATTCAGAGCAGCCATGGATTTGAAGTCGTTGCGCAAACCGAAATTGCTGGAGCTTGCAAGAGAGTTGGGTCTGGATGTCTCAGACAAACTCAGAAAACCAGAACTGCTAAGGGCTATTCTTGAGTTAGAAGCTGAGGATGACGAGCTGTCGGAATGCCTTGAGACCATTGAGGAGAGGGAGACGGCAAAAAGACAGGAGCGTGAACTTAAAGAACAGAAAGAGAAAGATGAGCGCGAACGTAAAGAACAGATAGAACGAGAGCAACAAGAGAAAGAAAGAGAGCGCGACCGTCAACACGCTTTGGAAATGAAGCGTCTCGAGTTAGAGATGGAACGCGCTCGTAATGGAAGTCAGGCACACGGTGCAGGAGAACGAGTATTGTTCAAAATGACTGACCTGATGCGGCCGTTTAAGCTTGGAGAGGACATTGGTTTGTTCCTGGTTAACTTTGAGCGAACGTGCGAGAAGCAGGGGTTCTCTCGGGAAACGTGGCCACAGCGCTTGCTCACTTTGCTACCCGGCGAGGCGGCCGACGTAGTCGCTCGCTTGGAGAGAGAGGAGGCAGAGGATTTCGACAAAGTGAAATCGAGTCTGCTAAAAAAGTACCGGCTGTCAGCGGAGGCGTTCCGTCGGAAGTTTCGGGAAAATGAGAAAGGCAAAAGTGAGTCATATACAGAGTTTGCCTACAGGCTTATGTCAAACATGCAGGAGTGGCTCAAAGAAGAGAAAGCGTTTGGTGACCACGAGAAAGTTCTGCAGTGTTTCGGGCTAGAACAGTTTTATAGTCGGTTACCTGAGAACGTGCGGTACTGGGTCTTGGATAGGCCAGACGTTAGTACGGTGGCTAGAGCCGCTGAGTTAGCCGAGGAGTTTGTGACGCGTCGGGCTCGCGGAGCTAAGGACGGTCAAAAGGGTGAATTTGGCTCCAAGTTTGAGAGGCCGAAGTTCACACCCGTGAGAGCAAAGGGGGATACACGTAGTGCGGATGCGAGTGAAAGCAGTCCGACCGAACGTAAGGAGACGGCGGCAACCGAAGCCGAACGCAGAAAGCGGTTCGAGATGAGGCAAGTGCGTGTGTGTTATACGTGTCAGAAGCCGGGTCACTTTTCGGCGCAGTGTCCAGAAACAAAACCAAAAGTCGTGTTTTTGTCTATATGCAGCACTGACGAGAACATGAAGCTTCTCGAGCCTTACATGCGAGACCTCCTCGTGAACGGGAAAGAGTGCCGAGTGCTTCGCGATTCCGCAGCTACAATGGATGTAGTTCACCCCTCTTACGTAGAACCCGATATGTTCACGGGCGAGTGCGCATGGATCAAGCAAGCAGTGGAGGCTCATAGCGTGTGTCTGCCGGTAGCAAAAGTGCTTATTGAAGGACCTTTCGGAGCACTTGAGACGGAGGCCGCAGTGTCATCTATGCTGCCCCCCCAGTACCCGTACCTATTTTCGAACAGGTCCGATCACCTCCTGCGCGAGAAGGGGCTTTTGTTTGGTGAGGCTAGCGTTCAGGCCTTAACCAGATCGAAGGTTCGGGAGCTCGCTGCAAAGGCGGTAGTTGCGGGGCCGACGTTGTTGAACGATGAAAAAGGGTCAGAGGCGCAGCAAGCTGGTATTCAGGGCACGCCCGAACGGGATAAAATTGAGCCTGTAGCGTTAAAGGCACCAGATACTGGAGAGGAAATTCCCGATGCGGGAAAGTTAGAAGAGCTTCCGGTCGAGCTTCCGGGACTAGGCTCAGTAACGAACAGGAAAGACACCGATCAAGTCATTAGTGACTTAATAAGTAAAGCATCGCTGTCGCCTGAGCGGAAAACCGAACTACACCAGCTCTTACAAGAGTTTCAAGGTCTGTTCTCTGAGAGGCCTGGTAGGACTTCTGTCCTTACTCATGACATAGAACTTACCTCCCCAGAGCCAGTACGATCCAAGGCGTACCGGGTGTCACCCCGCCAGAGCGATATTATGGAGGCTGAGGTAAAGAAAATGCTACAGCTCGGTGTTATTGAAGCGGGTGAGAGTGATTATACCTCCCCTTTGATTTTAGTTGAGGTACCGGGCAAGGAACCTCGTCCTTGCGTCGACTACCGCAGGCTTAATTCCATCACTAAGGATCAAATTTATCCGATCCCTAACATCGAGGAGCGCCTTGAGAGAGTGAGTAGCGCTCAGTTTATTTCCACCCTAGATCTTGTCAGGGGTTATTGGCAGGTTCCACTTACAGAAGAGGCTAGTAGGTATGCGGCGTTCATTTCACCAATGGGGACATTCCGTCCTAAAGTTTTGAGTTTTGGTTTGAAGAACGCGCCATACTGCTTTTCAAGCCTCATGGATAAAGTGTTGCGGGGACAGCAAGAATTCGCTTTACCGTATCTAGACGACGTAGCGATATTCTCCGCATCCTGGCCTGAACATATGGCGCACTTGCGGGCAGTGCTAACCCGCCTGCGCGATGCGGGCTTGACAGTCAAGGCTCCCAAGTGCCAGTTAGCACAGGCCGAGGTTGTTTACCTCGGACACGTGATTGGTCGGGGTCGACGCCGCCCCTCTGAAATAAAGGTGGCCGCTGTGCGAGACTTCCCGCAACCGCGTACGAAGACCGATATTCGGTCGTTCTTAGGTGTCGCCGGCTACTATCAGAGGTACATCCCCAGGTACTCTGATATCGCGGCTCCCTTGACGGATGCTCTAAGAAAGACAGAGCCGCAAACAGTCGTCTGGGATGAGACGAAGGAAAGAGCTTTTAGCGCCCTAAAGAGCGCCCTAACAAGCCAGCCTGTGCTACGATCGCCCGACTACACAAAAGGGTTCGTTGTTCAGTGTGATGCTAGTGAGCGAGGCATGGGCGTTGTACTGTGCCAACGGGAAAATGGAGAAGTAGAACACCCCGTCCTGTATGCTAGTCGTAAGCTGACGAGTCGTGAGCAGGCGTATAGCGCCACCGAGAAAGAGTGTGCGTGTATCGTGTGGGCCGTTCAGAAATTGTCATGTTACCTAGCCGGCTCGAGGTTTATCATTGAAACGGATCACTGCCCTCTCCAATGGCTGCAGACCATCTCTCCCAAAAATGGCCGCCTCCTGCGCTGGAGCCTCGCTTTGCAACAATATTCCTTTGAGGTGCGTTACAAAAAGGGGAGTCTCAACGGTAACGCCGATGGCTTAAGTCGAAGCCCCTAACGTGGGAATCAGCCTCAAAATTGCTTGTTACTGATGTTTTTCTTCCTGAGGCAGGATTTTTAACCTATTGCTTTTGTGTAGTGTTTCAAAGTGATGATGTGCTTTTTAGTGCAATTTTTCCGATTTGTGGACGCGTTCTGAGTGCTGCTAAACTACTGTAAGGAACTAGGCAGCAGTATAAAAGGGGAAAGAGCCTGGCAGGGCTTAGTGAGGGTTGTGCCGTGCTTGCTGACTGAGCGGTTGACTTTCGGCGTAGTTCTAACGCTTGCCGGAAACGAGAACAAAAATGTCAACTCTCCCGAAGTCACTTTGCAGTGTCCTGTGTGCACCTGAACGTGAGAACGAGGCCTTCTCTGTGCGCTGCGCTCAAGAAACGCCAAAGGACGCCCGACTTCGGTTATGAGCATCATCGAGCGACATCCCTCCGGACAGCGGATGCAGTCCCCTGACCATCGGGATCTCCTTCCCCCGGCGGGGCGGTCTGTTACGTTTCGCCTACAACGCGCGGTAATGCCGGCGCGGATGCAACGGACGCCGGGGCTTTGTTCAAAGCGGCGGACATTTTGGCCCGTGCGACGCCGCCGCAACGCTTCCCCGCCAAGCGTGTCCAGGCGTGTTTCAGTGCCACGTGTCTTCGTGTGTGCGTGTGTGTGTGTGTGCCCTCGCTTGTCAAAGCGCGGCAGCCGGGGAGCGGATTTCCCCGAATGAGGAGCCTGGAGGTCTCTCGGCTCAACCGTTCGCGCCGTCGTGTGGGCGGGTTGGCGATGCGTCACTGCACTCGGTTCAGCAGGTCTCTCGGCTCGACCGTGCGCGCCGTCGTGGGCTCATGCTCCGCCGTCCCGTGACCTTCATCCCGTGACCTTCATCCCATGACCTTCCCTTTTGGACCGCGACGCCGAGAGTATAAGAGCAGCTGCCCCCGGACGCCAGGAGAGAGGCTCCGATTTGTACTGTTGAGTTACGTGCTCTCCCGTCTCTCCACTTCGGTCGACCTGACCGGCCGCTCTTTTGCTATGTTAGAATAAACAAGTTGTTCTGTTACCAGTCTTCTCATGCTTTGCCGGGACCTTCGGATGCTTCCAGTGCCCCAGGCCGCCAGGCCAACGCTACCCTTGGGGCTTGCGACCCATTGGCAATAACGGGCGTCAACACCGAGACCCCCAACAACTCGTGCCAGCGGTGCGATTCCAACAACGGTAACGCCGATGGCTTAAGTCGAAGCCCCTAACGTGGGAATCAGCCTCAAAATTGTTTGTTGCTGATGTTTTTCTTCCTGAGGCAGGATTTTTAACATATTGCTTTTGTGTAGTGTTTCAAAGTGATGACGTGCTTTCTAGTGCAATTTTCCCATTTGTGGACGCGTTCTGAGTGCTGCTAAACTACTGTAAGGAACTAGGCAGTGGTATAAAAGGGGAAAGAGCCTGGCAGGACTTGTTGAGGGTTGTTTCGTGCTTGCTGACTGAGCGGTTGACTTTCGGCGTAGTTCTAACGCTTGCCGGGAACGAGAACAAAAATGTCAACTCTCCCGAAGTCACTTTGCAGTGTCCTGTGTGAACCTGAACGAGAGAACGAGGCCTTCTCTGTGCGCTGCGCTCAAGAAACGCCGAAGGACGACCAACTTCGGTTATGAGCATCAT
The DNA here is from genome assembly GCF_023375885.2 of Dermacentor andersoni. NCBI lineage: Eukaryota > Metazoa > Arthropoda > Arachnida > Ixodida > Ixodidae > Dermacentor > Dermacentor andersoni. The sequence continues at coordinate 1,917,924 of NC_092820.1, read as the reverse complement.
CAAGCGACATCCCTCCGGACAGCGGATGCAGTCCCCTGACCATCGGGATCTCCTTCCCCCGGCGTGGGCACACACGACAGCGTGGGCACACAAGCGTGGGCACACACGTGGGCACACACACACACACACGCACACACGAAGACACGTGGCACTGAAACACGCCTGGACGCGCTTGGCGGGGAGGCTTTGCGGCAGCTCCGAACGGGCCAAAATGTCCGCTGCTTTGAACGAAGCCCCGGCGTCCGTTGCATCCGCGCCGGCTATACCGCGCGTCATAGGCGTGGGAAGGAGCGTGCACGTGGATTTCTGCCAAACGACGTGCTATGCACGCCCATGCAGTGCTTTTCAGCGGGCGCGCATGCATTTGTGTCAAACCACTTGTTGAGCATGCACATGCATCTTTTGGTAGACGCGCACGTAGTTTTCCGCCAAACCACAAGTTAAGCATGCACATGCTGCTTTTGCCAGAGCGCACACGTCGATTTCTGCCAAACGACGTGCCAAGCACCCCCATGCTGCGCTTTTCAGCGCACGCGCATGCATTTGTGCCAAACCACTTGTTGAGCATGCACATGCATCTTTTGGTAGACGCGCACGTTATTTTCCGCCAAACCACAAGTTAAGCATGCAGATGCTGCTTTTGCCAGAGCGCGCAGGTGGATTTCTGCCAAACGACGTGCCAAGCACGCCCATGCTGCGATTTCAGCGCGCGCGCATCCATTTGTGTCAAACCACTTGTTTAGCAGGCACATGCATCTTTTGGCAGACGCGCACGTTGTTTTCTGCCAAACCACAAGTTAAGCATGCACATGCTGCTTTTGCCAGAGCGTGCACGTTGATGTCTGCCAAACGACGTGCCAAGCACGCCCATGCTGCGCTTTTCAGCGCACGCGCATGCATTTGTGCCAAACCACTTGTTAAGCATGCACATGCAACTTTGCGTAGACGCGCACATTGTTTTCTGCCAAACCACAAGTTAAGCATGCACATGCTGCTTTTGCGAGAGTGTGCACGCGGAATTCTGCAAACCATGTGATAAGCACGCCCATGCTGCTTTTTTAGACCACGCGCATGGATTTGTGCCAAACCTATTGTTAAGCATGCACATGCATCTTTTGGTAGACGCGCACGTTGTTTTCTGCCAAACCACAAGTTAAGCATGCACATCCTGCTTTTGCCAGAGCGTGCACGTGGATTTCTGTCAAGCGACGTGCCATGCACGCCCATGCTGCGCTTTACAGCGCACGCGCATGCATTTGTGCCAAACCACTTGTTAAGCATGCACGTGCATCTTTTGGTAGACGCGCACGTTGTTTTCTGCCAAACCACAAGTAAGCATGCACATGCTGCTTTTGCCAGAGCGCGCACGTGGATTTCTGCCAAACGACGTGCCAAGCACGCCCATGCTGCTCTCTTCAGCACACGCGCATGGATTTGTGCCAAACCGATTGTTAAGCATGCCCATGCAGCTTTTCGTAGACGCGCACGTTGTTTTCTGCCAAACCACAAGCTAAGCATGCATATGCAGCTTTTGCCAAAGCGCGCACGTGGATTTTTGCCAAATCACGTGCTAAGCACTTCCATGCTGCTCTTTTCAGCGCACGCGCATGGATTTGTGCCAAACCACAAGCTAAGCATGCACATGCTGATTTTGGCAGAGCGCGCACGTGGATTTCTGCCAAACGACGTGCCAAGCACGCCCATGCTGCGCTTTTCAGAGCACGCGCATGCATTTGTGCCAAACCAATTAAGCATGCACATGCATCTTTTGGTAGACGCGTACGTTGTTTTCTGCCAAACCACAAGTTAAGCATGCACATGCTGCTTTTGCCAGAGCGCGCACGTGGATTTCTGCAAAATGACGTGCTAAGCACGCCCATGCTGCTCTTTTCAACACACGGGCATGGATTTGTGTCCAACCTATTGTTAAGCAAGCACATGCATCTTTTGCTAGACGCGCACGTTTTTTTCTGCAAAACCACAAGTTAAGCATGCACATGCTGCTTTTGCCAGAGCGTGCACGTGGATTTCTGCAAAACAACGTTTCTGCAAAACATGTGCTAAGCACACGCATGCTGCGTTTGGCTGCGCACGTAGTTTTCTGCAAAGCCAATTGTTAAGCATGCACATGAAGCTTTTGGTAGCGCGCGGTCGTTTTCTGCCAAACCAAGTGCTAAGCACGCGCATGCTGCTCTTGGCAGGGCACACCCCTGGTGTTTCTGCCAAACCACTTGGTAAGCATGCACATGCAGCTTTTGGTAGCGTGCGCACGTTTTCTGCCATATCATGTGCTGAGCATGCACATGCAGCTCTTGGCAGCGCGCACACGTGGCCTTTCTGCCAAAACCATGCGCTAAGCATGCGCATGCTGCTCTGTGAAGCTCGCGCACGTAGTTTTCTTCCAATCCATGCTATAAGCACGCGCATGCTGCTTTTGGCTGCACACATGGTTTTCTACCAAGCCCAAGTGCTAAGCACATGCATGCTGCCTTTGGCATAGCGCGGACGTGGATTTCTGCAGACCACGTGCTAAGCACGCCCATGCTGCTCTTTACAGCTACAGCGCGCGCGCATTGTTTTCTGCCAAACCGCTTTGTAAGCATGCACAAGCAGCTTTTGTTAGCGCGCGCACGTTTTGTGCGAAATCATGTCCTAAGCATGCACTTGCAACTCTTGGTAGCACGCTAGCGCAGTTTTCCGCCAAACTGAGTCCTACGAACGCGCATGCTGCTTTTGGCACTATGCATTCGTGGTTTTCTGCCAAAGCACGTGCTAAGCATGCACATGCAGCTTTTGGTAGCGTGCGCTCGTTGTTTTCTGCCAAACCTTGTGCTAAGCATGCACATGCAGCTTCTCGCAGCGCGCGCACGTGGCCTTTCTGCCAAAACTATGAGCAAAGCACGCGCATGCTGCTTTTGCCTGGGCACGTGGTTTTCTGCCAAACCTTTACAAGCCTTAGCACAAGCTTTTGGCCGCGCGCGCACGTGGCCTTTCTTCCAGGACCACGGGCTAAACACGGTTATGCTGCTCTTGGCAGCGCACGCACGTGGTTTTCTGCCAAACGACGCTAAAAGCACGCATATGCTGCTCTTGGCACCGCGCATCCCTTATAAAAATGAACGTTAACATTCTTTAGAGCTCCTACCAACTTTCTATTTACTTTATTGACAGTCTATATACATTTACATTCTAGTAACATTTGTTCATACACAGTCAAAAGACTTCCTTCTTACTTTTGTATAAAGAATATTTTCAGTACACCGTTAACAGATTTTCTTCTTACTTTTGTATAAAGAATATTTTCAATACACTGTTAACAGACTTTCTTCTTACTTTTTTATAACAAATGTTTTAAATACACGGTTAAAAGACTTCCTTTTTACTTTTGTATAAAGAATATTTTCAATATACTGTTAACAGACTTTCTTCTTACTTTTGCATAAAGAATGTTTTAAATACACCGCTAAAAGACTTCCTTCTTACTTTTGTATAAAGAATATTTTCAATACACTGTCACAACACTTTCTTCTTACTTTTGTATAAAGAATGTTTTAAATACACCGTTAATGGACTTCCTTCTTACTTTTGTATGAAGAATATTTTTAATACACCGTAAAAGACTTTCTTCTTACTTTCGCACATAGAATATTTTAAGGTCCCCATCAACATGTATTTTTCGAGCTTTTGTCTCTATAACCACTTCAGTACTGCGTCAAAAGGCTCGTTACTTTTGTGTAAAGAATGTTTTACTTTACATCATCGAACTATATTTTTTTTGTTTGAAGGACATGTATCCTCAGTACGTCCACAGCTCGCACTGTTTGCCGAAAAATATTTAGAATGGGAGGTAACTTGAGAGTTTTTGATAAATTTTTCTAACACACATTAATGCCGATATATGACATACTCAGGAGTCAAGCTCTTTGTTTTAAATCATAGTCCCAATCCAAGTCGGTAGCCAATTGTTGACGGAGTGCTACTAAAATGTGTAAAGAAATATGTTCGTAAACTGTTAGAACTAATCTTTTTAAAGGTTCTACTGGACTACGTGAGCGTGCGGTGACGTCAGCACACTCCGAGAAAATTTTCTTGCGCTACACCACCTGAGCGGTGTGATAGCGGGCTACTGTGCAGGCCGCGCACCAGTTGCAGAGCTTTATCCCCACCTTGGGGCTGGTTAACTAAAGGTTGATTTACGCTTGAGCCGTGACGCGTGCGTTCGTGCAGAAAACTCTACATTTCGCCCACTCGTTCACAAATTTTGGCATACACTGGACTCGCACATGCAGTGTAAACCGAAATGTGTGTACCAGTTTACGAAATGTGCAAATTTTCGCCCGACCACATGCGTGCGGGCAGGCGGGCGGTGTGGCGTCGGGCTCGAGCGTAAATTTGCCCTTACCACGCACTGCTATTGCAATGCCACCAATTAGCTTTGCAACGAGATAATCAGGTCAGTGCATTCTGCGATATAAATAGTATGCCCTAAGCTGGAAAGTGTAAGCATAGTAGCGCCACGATATTTGTTAAAAAGAAGCAAAAGAGCCGAAACTCAGGTTACCACGGCGCTGGAACGTTGCCGCTCAAACGTTCAAAAGGCTGCAAAATACAGCTGCTGCTGAGTGAGGGCGAGTATTGACCTGAGAATCACACAAGTCGAATAGAAAGAAAAGCTTAACTCTGTGCAAGTAACACCTTTCTGCGAAAAAATAATTAAATTACTCTTACTATATAAAAAATGTAGCTTTCGACGCGTTCCTATTCGCTCGCTTTCGTCCCTGCCTCCTACCGACGGCTTCTGCACATTAAAGGAAATAGGACATTGCATCAAAGTGAAGGCAAAGTAACTATGTCAACTGATGTGCTTTATGGCGATGGTAGCTTGCTGTGTGTGAAAACAGAGTGAAAAGAAATAATTATGCACTCTTAACATTCAGTGATCTTGCTTCACAACACTGTGACAAAATTTTGAGCTCCGACAAGGGGTCATCAGACATCCGTAATAATGGCATTCCGTATACCAAGAGCCAGGATATCAAAGGCCATGCTTTTGCCGGGCTTCGGGCGTCTGCAAACTGCTAACGTCATAGCCGCCACGCTTTGGACATGTATTTGACTATAAAAATGATACTACAATGTGCTTCACCGCTGGGCGCCAGGGAGCAAAGTTTTGTCCTTGAAAGCAGCAAGTGCTAAAGGATGCTCTTGCGCAAAATAGAATAACCACATAATTAACCCAATATTATTTTATTTTTCTATGTTTATGACATTTCAAGAAATGAGTCGGTTTTCAGAACAGTGTCTCGAAAGATAAAACTATAGAGCCCCTAAATGCCCAACAAAATTGAGCCGGCTGTCTTGTCAGTTTTTTTTTTGTCAACCTGGGCCACGAGGTACATTCCTCCCTCTAAGTGCAGTTCCCAGAAAGGGTGCGTACACAAAGACCGGCCACACCTGTCACCCAGAGGCGACGAATGTCTAGGTGTGAGTCAACCATCCTAAGGTACTAGGGCACGGGGGGGGGGGGGGGGGCATGTTTCGGCTAAAAGAGGGGCTTTAGTTCCGCGGCGGTCAAGGCGAAGCAGGTGGATGGAAAGAATGTCCCATGCCTCTCCCGCGCATGCGCACAAATTTGACAGTTGGCCTAGTCGAGGCAAAGAGGGAGACCATCGCAATCGCCATCAGTTCCTTTGCGACGCCGGCATGGTACGGTCGGAGCGGTGTAGGTATTTCGTGGCGTATTGTAGCAGCAATCTAGCTATTTTTGCTGCTATTTATTCTTATGCTGTGTTGTGGCTAATTCATCGATGCAAGCCAACCAGCAAGGTGTTTGCGAAGCCCACGGTGCTTTCTTCGTTCCGTGATGTGAGCGTTTCTGGAACTTCTCTGCCAGCTGCGATGCAGTGTCATGTGAAGTGATTTAATATTGGCACTGTCCGTGTTTTAAACTGCGCAAATAGCGAACAGCTGTTCCTCAAGACTGCTATGCGCCGAAGTTTTCTCCAAATTATAATAAAAGGTATGTTCTTTTCCATCATTTTTCATAAACATATTAATTTGAAGTTATTTTATTTCCGTTTCTTACGGCGCATTTTGGCATGAAATCATTCTTTGCTCTTTCCTACTCTGGCTGCACAGAATGAGAGATAGTAAAATATTGAGCGTATAGTTTCACGGTTCATAATTACATGTGTTTCAGCGAACCGGTTCACAACGACGTAAGTCTTACTGGTTAGACAAGTGCGAATGTGAGAGAAAATCATTCGCACTTGTTTAACCATTGCAACCAATGTCATTGTGAACCGGTATTTCTTGACACTGATATTTTGTTTTCGAGTGAAAATAAACGATTACGTCAAATTACAGAAGCGTTCCATATAATAAGGCGTGCTTAAAAATGCGTCAGTCAGCCATTGGTTGCTATCACTGACAAACCATTTGTATTCTTGCATACTGCTTGAAGCTCTGTAATCTGCTTATATAAAAATGGATGACACGTTTTGCCCATGCTCGGTGCAGCTAGCTGGCGCTGTTACGGTCAGTCCTCCCAAAAATAACCAGCTGTGAGTAAGCGCTCGCGTGACCACCGTCTCTCCGTCCGTGTCTATTGTGCGCGCTACAAATTTCACCATGAATAAACCATGTAATTAACTTTTTGAGTGAGTAACTCATTTATGCAGATAATTGGTAGAGAAACATTTTGGACACTTTTCTCATTTTAATAACACGTAGTAAATACAACGCAGCAAAGGGTATGCATTGCAATATGTGCCAAATCCTTGCCATCTCCTCTGCAAGTAAACAGGGATGACGGTTACAATGTTAGGATTCATGTGAATCTTGTTAAGAAGCTGTTCTGTGTTTGTGATATGCTAACCTGAACATGATGTTAACACTGACCATCTTGTTTCTGTGCAGGGTTGGTTCATTCTGCAAACATTCTGCGGCATCAGCTCTGAATGTAAAAAATACATTATAATCGATGCTTGCTAGAGATTATGCGACAGCTGCCATGCCGTAATCAACTAAGTCATCATTCATTTATTAATTTATTATTTTTATTAATTTATCTACTACTTCTCTCACAATTCTGTGTAAATATTTTTGTGCGAATAAACTTCGTTCAGTGCAAACTTGCATTTGTTTTCCATGTACATTCTAGGTTGCATACTGCCTTTTACCAACATGTTCACGCATACTGACGAATTTTTACACTATGCTACTAGGGCGTATGTGGGGCAAATGTTACTAGGGGGATAGTAAGACGTCAGTAGCAGGGACATAAGCACATGGAAGTAAAATATTGCCAGACTGTTACTAAAGAGCCTAAAGACTTGTGTTGGTTGGCGGTTAGTAGAATGTTTACAGACCATCTATGAACATGCTTCAATTGAAGCACGGTAGCCAATTCTTGATAGGATCCAATTCTTTATAGGATGTTACTAGTGTGTATAAAGACAAATGTTAATAAGTTATTGGTAGGAAGTTGGCAGAACGTTTACAAACATTGTTCAATTGGAAGAATGTTAATACGGTGTATAAAGAAAGTTTGTTAATATGAGATTGGTAGGTAGTTAACAGAAGATATATGAACATTTCTCTTTTGAAAGAATGTTACTAGGGTGTATAAAGACGAATGTTCATAGGAAATTGGTAGGAAGTTGAAAGACATCCTATGAACATGTTTCTATTGGAAGTTGGTGGCCAATTGTTTCTAGGGTGTTACTAGAACGTTGTTAGGATGTATAAAGACAGCTGGTAGGATTTCAATTGACTGTTGGTAGGTTCTAGTAACAAAAGCCTAAAGGGTGTCTAAAAAATGTTGCTAGAAATTTTTATAAGGGATACGTGGATTTCTCCCAATCCCATGCAGCATGCACATGCTACAGGGGCTTGGCATGCACATGCAATCCCGTGCGCCGTTTGGCAGAAATCCACGCGCGCGCGCTGCCAAGACCAGCATGTTCGTGCTTCTAGCGTGGTTTAGCAGAAAGCCACGTGCGCGCGCTGCCAAGAGCAGCATGCGCGTTCTTAGCACGTGATTTGGCAGAAAACAATGTGCGCGCGCTGCCAAAAGCAACATGTGCATGCTTAGCACGTGTGTTGACAGAAAACCACGCGCGCGCTCTGACAAGAGCAACAGGCGCGTGCTTAGCACTTGGGCTTGGTAGAAAACCACGTGCGCAGCCTAAAGCAACATGCTCGTGCTTAGCACGTACGTATTCGCAGAACGCCACGGTTTCACGTTGAAAAAGCTGCATGTGGGTGCTTACACCTGGTTTGGAAGAAAACCGCCTGCGCGTGCTTTTAAGAGCAGCATGTGAGTGCTCAACAGGTGTGTTGGCAGAATACAACCTCCGCGCGCTACCAAAAGCTGCATGTGCATGCTTAACACTTGGTTTCGCCGAAAACCACGTGCGCAGCCAAAAGCAGCGTGCGTGTGCTTAGCACATGTTTTGGCAGAAAGGCCACGTGCGTGCGCTGCCAAAAGCTGCATATGCATACTTAGCACGTGGTTTGGCAGAAAACAACGTGCGCGCGCTGAAAAGAGCAGCATGGGGGTGCTTAGCACGTGGTTTGGCAGAAATCCACGACGTACACGGGATGCCAAAAGCGTCACGCATGTGCTTAGCGCTTGGGCTTGGTAGAAAACCACGTGCGCAGTCAAACGCCGCATGTGCGTGCTTATAGCGTGGTTTGGCAAAAAACTACGAGCGCGCTGCCAAGCGCTGCATGTGCATGTTTAGCGCAGCGTTTGGTAGAAAACAACGTGTGCGCGCTACCAAAAGCTCCATGTGCATCCTTACCAAGTGGTTTTGCAGAAATCCAGGTGTGCTGCCAAGAGCAGCATGCGCGTGCTTATCAGATGGTTTTCGTAGAAAGACCACGTGCGCGCCTCCAAGAGCTGCGTGTGCATGCTTAGCACATGGTTTGGCAGAAATCAACGAGCGCACGCTACCAAAAGCTGCATTTGCATGCTTACGAAGTGGTTTGGCATAAATCCACGTGCGCGCCCTGCCAAGGGCAGCGTGGGCGTGCTTACAACGTGGTTTGGCAGAAATGGACGTGCGCGCACTGCCAAAAGTAGCATGCGCGTGCTTGGCACTAGGTTTCGGCAGAAAGGCCACGTGAGCGCGCTGCCAAGAGCTGCATTTGCATGCTTAGCACATGGTTTGGCAGAAAACAATGTGCGCGCGCTACCAAAAGCTGCATGTGCATGCTTAGCGCGTGCATTGGCAGAAAACCACGTGGGCATGGAGCCCAAAGCCGCATGCGCATTCCTAGGATGTAGTTTGACGGAAACCCGCGCGCGTGCTACCAAGAGCTCCAAGTGCATTCTTAGCACATCGTTTTGCACAAAACAACGTGCGCGCTGCGAAGAGCTGCATGTGCATGCTTAGCACATGGTTTCACCGAAAACAACGAGCGCACGCTACCAAAAGCTGCATTTGCATGCTCACCAAGTGGTTTGGCATAAATCCACGTGCGCGCTCTGCCAAGAGCAGCTTGTGCTTAGCACTTGGGCTTGGTAGAAAACCACGTGCGCCGCCAAAACCAGCATGCGCGTGCTTATAGCGTGCTTTGGCAGAAAACTACGTGGCGTGCTTCCAAGAGCAACATGCGCATGCTTAGCACATGGTTTTGGCAGAAAGGTCACGTGTGCGCGCTGCCAAGGGCTGCATGTGTGTGCTTATCACATGGTTTGGCAGAAAAGAACGACCGCACGCTACCAAAAGCTGCATTTGCAAGCTTACCAAGTGGTTTGGCAAAAAACCACGCGCGCGCGCTGTAAAGAGCAGCATGGGCGTGCTTAGCACGTGGTTTGGCAAAAATCTACGTCCGTGCTCTGCAAAAAGCAGCATGCATGTGCTTAGCACTTGGGCTTGGTAGAAAACCACGTGCGTAGAGAAAAGGAGGATTTGCATAACTATAGTGTGGTTTGGCGGAAACCCACGTGCACGCGCCTCCAAGAGCAGCATGGGCATGCTTACAACAGGATGTTGGCAGAAAGGCCAGGTGTGCACGCTGCCAAGAGCTGCATGTGCATGCTTAGCACATGGTTTGGCAGAAAACGAGGTGCGCGGGCTACCAAAAGCTGCATGTGCGTTCTATAGCACGTAGTTTGGCGGAAAACCGAGCGCGCGCGCTGAAAAGAGCAGCATGGGCATGCTTAGCTCGTGGTTTTGCAGAAATCCATGCGCGCGCTCTGCTAAAAGCAGCATGCATGTGCTTAGCACTTGGGCTTGGTAGAAAACCACGTGGGTCGCCAAAAGCAGCATGCGCGTGCTCTTGGCGTGGTTTGGCACAAAAGTACGTGCGCGAGCTTTGAAGAGCAGCATGCGCATGCTTATCACATGGTTCTGGCAGAAAGGCTACGTGTGCGCACTGCCAAGAGCTGCATGTGTATGCTTAGCACATTGTTTGGCAGAAAACAACGAGCGCACGCTACTAAAAGCTGCATTTGCATGCTTACCAAATGGTTTGGCAGAAAACCACGCCCGCACGCTAAAAAGAGCAGCATGGGCGTGCTTAGAACAGGGTCTTGGCAGAAAGGCCAGGTGTGCGCTTTGCCAAGAGCTGCATGTGCATGCTTAGCACATGGTTTGGCAGAAAACAACGTGCGCGGGCTACCAAAAGCTGCATGTGCGTTCCTAGCACGTAGTTTGGCGGAAAACCGAGCGCGCGTGCTACCAAGAGCTGTAAGTGAATGCTTAGCACAAGGTTTGCAGAAAACAACGAGCGCACGCTACCAAAAGCTGCATTTGCATGCTTACCAAGTGGTTTGGCAGAAAACCATGCGCGAGCGCTGAAAAGAGCAGCATGGGTGTGCTCAGCACGTGGTTTGGCAGAAATCCACGTGCGCGCTCTGCCATAAGCAGCATGCCTGTGCTTAGCACTTGGGCTTGGTAGAAAACCACGTGTGCATCCAAAAGCAACATGCGCGTGCTTATAGCGTGGTTTGGCAGAAAACTCCTTGCGCGAGCTCTCAAGAGCAGCATGCGCAAGCTTAGCACGTGGTTTTGGCAGAAAGGCCACATGTGCGCGCAGCCAAGAGCTGCATGTGCATGCTTAGCACATGGTTTGACAGAAAACAACGAGCGCACGCTACCAAACGCTGCATTCATGCTTACCAAGTGGTTTGGCAGAAATCCACGTGCGCACTCTGCTAAAAGCATATATATATATATATATATATATATATATATATATATATATATATATCGTCCTGAATTCCGAGGTGTATTGAATTCAGATTGGGGTGAACATTTCAGAAACTGATGTTTACGTTACACAGACGAATAGTGCATTTTAGTATTTCACAATTATCGGCCGTTCTAGCACAGGATGATGTCCAATATATTGGACACTGGAACTCTACCCGGTCATTTTTGGGGTAGTAGGTATGCAGTAGGAAAGGGCAAATTTAATAATAAAAATTGCTTCAAAAGTTCAAAATCTGTTTATTAATCAAAATTTCATCCCAGAAAAAGAACGAGCGATAAAGTATCAGAAATAGAACTTACTTTTTCGGTGGTCGCTGTAGAAAGCCGCGCTGTTGAATGCCGCCATTGCAAACACCCGTGGTGGCCAAACTACTAATGCATTTTCAACAAAGCTTCATAGGTGGCGCTTGTAGGTGTCTATAATTAAGGTCCCTTTATCTAAAATATTGCAATTCGGTTTTACGGGCTAAAACATGCTGCGCCTTGAGTAGTGGTGGAGTATTTGATGTCCAATATATTGGACAAATGCCCCATAGCGGGAACTCAGGAGGATAGACAATTTGACTATACGAATTTGGCTGGAAATCATTACCCCGCATATATATATATATAAACCGTCCCTTCACCCCATCGTATCATCGAGCGCCTTAACCGTCTGCTGGTGCCTCCGTTGCGTGACACCGCGGAAAGGGACCCATCCTGTGACGTCATAAACGGAGACAGCGCCGCCTGGAGCAGATTCACCACCAGGGACGCCTATAAAGCCACCCTCCGGCTTCGCATTTCTGGGATTCGCGGCCACGAGAGCATATTGGTGACTTGTGCACTTTGCTTTCTAGGTAGGCCTTTTTACTTATTGATCACTTTTTAGAATATTCCTGTGGCCGCGGATCCCAATTGCTGCATTTCAATGGGTGTGGATTTGTGCACGTATCGCGCTCGCATCGGCTCATTTTCTTCCTGTCACGTACATGTTTGTGAACAAGTCTATCCATTTAGACCAGGGGCGCGACTAGACCGTGAACTTTGCCCGAGACCCACTTCATTCCTGCTTTCTACATGTCTAACCCTACTTTTGCTTTGTGCGGGTGATGTCGAAGGAAACCCCGGACCAAAGGTTGATGAAGTGCTCGCACTGTTAAAAGAATGTCATGCTGAAACGTCAAACACGCTAAAACAAATCAAACAGGACATAAACAACATCCAGGGCCGCGTTGCTGCGGTAGAGAAAAGTATGTCCGCTGTACTTGATATGACGAAAAACTTCGACACCGTGTCTTCTTCTGTAGAAGACGTCAAGACAAATATACGCAAAACAAACGATGAACTTACAGGTGTAGTCGAAGACATGAACAGCAGAATGAGAAGGAACAACTTGATTATTAAAGGACTCGCTGAAGAAGAACACGAAGGTTATGCAGAAACAGAAAAAATAGTTAAGGACTTCTTTAGCGAGCACCCTAAGTTACAGTGTGGTGACATCGAACGTGCACATCGCCTTGGCCGGCCACGTTCTGACCAAGCTCGACCAATTATACTTAAATTTCTTAACTTCAAATCTAAACTCGAAGCATTTCAAAATGCACATAAACTAAAACATCTCATGGAACCAAAAGTTTGGCTAGACGAAGACTTCTCCCCGAAGGTCCTACATGCACGAAAAAAGCTGCGCGACTTCGCCAAGGCCAATGTCAGAGAAAACGAGCGTTATTATGTAAGATTTGATAAGCTTCACATGAAAAATTTTGTTTACCGGTATGATTCGGCAACAGATAGCGCGAAAAAACTTTTTTCTAGGCACTCGCCCCCCGAGAATTGACAATCTACTCCAAAGAAAGCCAACCATAACAAAACCAAACCAATCTCCTTGGTCTTGGCAAACTTCCGCAGCATACATAACAAACTGGACGCACTCAAAGCTATAGCACATACCTGCTCAGCTGATATCATCGTGGGTACGGGAACGTGGCTAACCGAAGACGTTGCATGTCACGACATCGCGCTTCCATCATCGTTCGTATTATTTAGGAAAGATAGGGCTGATTATCGACGAGGAGGAGGAGTGCTCATTGCGATTAACAAAGACTTTCATGCATCTCTTATTCCTATCGACTCTCCCTTAGAAATAGTCTGGGTTTCTGCTCAACTTGGTCATAAGTTTTGCATTATTGGCGCCTGTTATAGGCCACCAAGTAGCCAACCTGAATTCATTGATCTGTTAAATGACGCTATCGAGCAGATCCTTGTTAGGTACCCTAATTGCCTCTTATTTTTAGCTGGCGACTTTAATTTTCCCGCGATTAACTGGATGACGCTAACTGTTGGCTCCAATAATAACAGACAGGAGAACATTAACTTTCTTCATTTACTTCAATATCACCAGCTCACCCAAATTGTTCACGAGCCCACTCGCGGTAAACACATCCTGTACCTCATCCTGACAACCCATCCTGAGCTCTCAGACATCCACGTCTTGGAAGAAATAAGTGACCACAAAGTTGTGCACTGTTCTCTTCTACTTCCACGGACCGACAAAACAAAAACCAGGAAGCTTATCTACAACTACGCACGTGCGGATGTTGAAAAAATGAACCTGTTGCTGGAAACTTTCACAAATAGCTTTCAGGCCAATTTTCATAACCGTACGACTAATGAAAATTGGAAGTTGTTTCGTGACAAGCTCAAAGAAATTGAAGATTCCTGCGTGCCAAAACTAATGATAAGTACGCGTACCAACGATCCTTGGTTCACTACAGATGTCAACAGGGCACTAAATAGGAAAAAAAGAGCATTTAGTAAAGCGGTTCGATCAAAGGAATTTGCAGACTGGGAAAACTATAAAAGCATTTCCAAAATAGCTGAAGAACTAATTTCTGAAGCCAAAGACAAATATTTTAATTTTACACTTCCTAGTTTGATAAAAACCAACCCTAAGAAATTCTGGAACACTGTTAATCCTAAAACCGCTAGTACGGTTCCTGTTCTTTTGGACGCCCACGGCCGCACTCTACCTATCGAACAGTGTGCAGAACAATTCAATAGCCACTTGTCACAAGTTTTTACGAACGAATTGCCCATTTACAATCCACTGCTGCTTCCTGAGGCCGATATACAGATTCCATTTTCACCCATTCACATATCTGCGCTTGGCGTGGCTCGTGCAATTGAACGCCTACCTCACCACACTAGCCCAGGACCCGATGGTATCAACGCGAAACTCTTAAAAAGTACCTGCCAACACACAGCTCTCCTGCTATCTCTCATTTTCCAACAGTCACTCGATACGACATGTGTGCCAGAAGATTGGAGATCCGCTCATGTAATGCCGGTATATAAATCTGGGGACAGATCTGTTCCTAATAATTACAGGCCAATTTCACTAACAGCGATATGTTGCAAGGTACTCGAACATATATTATACACTAACATTACGACCCATATTAACCAGAACAACTTGCTTCATAACAACCAACATGGCTTCCGCAAACATTTATCGTGTCAGACACAGTTATTTGAGTTAATAACAGACCTTCAGCAAGCAATCGACTCTTCCTCCTACATTGACTCCATTTTTATTGATTTCTCTAAAGCCTTTGATCGCGTGCCTCATAACCGCCTGATGATAAAGATACGCAACCTGCAGCTGGACCAACGTACTACGCAGTGGATCAACGCATTTCTAACAAACCGCTTTCAGTCAGTTAAGTTAGGGAGCTTCTTATCAAGGCGTACAGGTGTTGCTTCAGGAGTTCCCCAGGGTTCGGTGCTGGGTCCACTACTTTTCTTAATATATATTAATGACATCACGTCGAACATAACATCAACAATACGGCTATTTGCAGACGACTGCGTAATTTACCGAGCAATATCGAGCCCTTGCGACATCATTGCTCTCCAGACTGACCTTGATGAACTAACTCATTGGTGCGCCAGGTGGCAAATGGTTATTAACGCAGACAAAACTAAGCATCTCAAGTTTACTTCCGCTGCTAACACAAGTCCTAATACCTACACAGTTAATAATACTATCATTGAAACTGCAGTGTCGGTTTACTTATAATTTATCCTGGAGCACTTATATTGAACTGATTACTACCAAAGCCTTAAAAAAACTTGGCCTTCTTAAACACCGACTACACCAAGCCAACCAGGATACAAAACTTCACGCATTCAACATGCTAATCACGCCTGTGATAGAATACGCGTCAGTGATCTGGAATCCTCATTATACTTATCTTATTAACATGTTGAAATCGATACAAAACAAGGCTGCACGATTCATCCTTTCCCGTTACTCTCGGCATCAAAGTGTAACATCACTGAAAATGACGCTCCATCTCCCGCCTCTGGCCATGCGCAGAAAATTCAGCCGTTTATCTTTTTTCCACACTCTCTGCCACAATAACACACCATTCGCAAGTTCACATCTTCTTCCGGCGCCGCACACATCGGCTCGTGTAGATCATATGAAGAAGACTAAACCCATTTTCGCTCGAACAGAACGATTCAAATACTCGCCATTGGTCCTGGCTATCGAAGAGTGGAATCCGCTTCCTTGTAGCATTGCGGCTATCACTGAAACATCATCATTTCAAACAGCTCTTTGGTCATACTTAGAACATTCCAACGTAAAATGATGTACGTCTCTATTTTTTATTTTCTCTATATATCTTTTTTTGTGCGTGCTGGCCGTATCGTTCCGTGAAATGTTAGATGCCATGCCATGTCTTGTGGAATTTGCTATATGTGCATTTCTCCAGATCCTGTTCCTAGCCATTTTTTCTCTTAAAAACTTGTACCTGGCTTGTTAACTTGTTTATTTCTGTCTTCAGCCGTTTATAACCTGTGTTGTATATGTATAAGTTTTCTTTGATGCATCCCCCCCTATGTAATGCCCTCATGGGCCCTTAGGATATTGAATTAAATAAATAAATAAATAAATAAATATATATATATATATATATATATATATATATATATATATACATATATATTGATACAAGGCAGAAACATATTTAAACAACGCGCGCAGGTTCATGCGCCCCTTCAAGAGGACAACCGCGTATTGGAGGAAGAGACGCCGAAATGATGGCACGTGTTTTCGCCGCACGCACTTGCATCGTAGATGGCCGTTGTGAGCGTCTACAAGAAGAAGAGGTGAAGCGACGCTCGAGAGGGAAGAAGAAGGCAAGAAGAAGAAGACGTGATTTTACGCGGTGCACAAGCCCATGGTAGAACAAGACATGGTAGAACAAGAGAACGCGCTGTGAACAGTGCTGAGCGGTGCTCGGCGTTCGATCTCCGCCCCGGTGCGCCCAAGCTGGAACTTACTTGGTGGTTTGGCTGAGTTTGGGTGGATTTGACCTAGTTATCTTACTTATCTTATTTTTGTAGGGCTTATCCGTGATTGAAACAACGCTGGTGTCTAAAAACTCTCCTGGGCAAGGGCCCAGCCCTTGGTCAGCCTCCCTTTCCCCTGATGATTTGCCTTTGCAATCTTTCTTCCGCAGCGGTGTTAGCAGCATCCCTGTCGCGCTGGTGCCCTCGAACGGTGGATTCATCCGGCTGAACAACCCACAAGCTGTTCAGGCCGAGCTCCAGGCCATGACGCGTCATTTCCAGATGATAAGCGATGTCCGACAATTTGGAAGAGGTGGGATAGTCTGTAGGTCATCAGATTCGACCTGTGTCGCAGACCTCCTAAGGTGTAAAACTTCCGCATCTGTCCCGGTGAGTGCGTTTATTCCTCCTCATCTAGCATGCACTAAAGGCATTGTCCGGGGCGTAGACTCTCGATTGAGCCCAACTGAGACTGTGGAGAAACTGTCTGATGCTGGCGCCATAGCTGTATACCGGTGTAACCGACTGGTACATGGAGAAAATGTGGCCACAGAATCAGTTATTGCTACGTTTGCTGGCATGTCCTGGCCTTCTGAACTGAAAGTGTGGCCACTTATTTTTAGAGTGGAACCTCTCGCTTCCCGTCCACTTCAGTGTAGGAACTGTTTGCGTTTTGGCCATAGTGCAGGAGGCTGCAAATCAAATGGACGCTGTCGCGCCTGTGGTGCCGATCATTCTCCCAACGAGTGCACAGCTGAAGCCGAAACTTGCTGCCTATGTGGAGGAAACCATGCGGCTGTCTATGCAAACTGCTCGGCTAGAGCTAACGAAATACAGGTACTCGAGGTAATTGACAGGCGACGATGTTCGCGGCGAGAAGCTATTGCAGTCGTCAAGGAAAGAGCCTTTGGATACGCTGGTGTCACTGCGAGGCAATCTACTTTACAGGAAGACAACTTGTCGAAACTCATTGAATCGGCCGTAGAAAAAGCTATGACAAAGGCTATGCAGCATATTGTCACAAGTGTTACCGACTGTCTTTCCCAAGTGTTTACTGCGCAGATGACACAGCTATTGCAAACAGCTGCAACTCCAATCACAAAATCAATTGCTTGTGCTGCAAAACAGGTAGCCAGTTCAGTCCTAGTGCCGAGTACCACATCGGACTCAACATTTCTTGAATCCGATCCTTGTTCTTCGCGTCAGTCAGACTCGCAGGTCGACATGGAAACAGGTCATGATACCAGGCCGCAAAAACGAACTGGGTCTCCAGTAACTGCTTCTTGTCCATATACCAAAAACAAAAAGGGTAATCCAATTTCTCATTCTGGCATCCAAGAAAGTTCATTGCGACGGTAGTCGCTGAAGTAACTATATCAGGTAGATCATCACCATAGCTTCTTTAAAAGTGCTACAGTGGAACTGTCGTTCCCTGTTTTCTGCTTCAACAGACTTATATTGCTTAACAGCTCATCTTAATCCTGAGGCTCCTGGATTTACTCCTGAGAAAAATTTTCATTTTAAAGATTTTCGATCTTTTCGATTAGATCGCCTTACACAAGGAGGTGGCTTAATAATTTTGTTGCCATCTAAATTCTGCCATAAGGCGAAAATAGCTTTCAAGTTAATGTCTTCGGAATGTGAAATTTTGGCAGTGCACCTTAGCATCCCAGGCTACCGTACATTTTCAATTATAAATGCTTATTTCCCTACGGGCGTACACAGTACATATCAATTGGATAGTGAGCATGCCAGCTGCAAAAATGAAGTCATTCTTACTGGTGACTTCAACTCGCATCACGTGTCTTGGGGTTACAAAACAGATTCAAGTGGGACACGTCTGTGGAACTGGACCATAGATAAAAACCTTTCATGCCTTAATAGCAGTGGACCTACATTTGTCCGCGGACAATCTCGCTCAGTGTTAGTTTTGACGTTTTCTAGCGCAAGTGTCACTGTGACATCTTGGACAACGATTGATTTCTGTACAAACAGTGATCTCCCGGTATACTTTGAAATTGCATGCCCTTTGACATCAGTTGAACGACAAGGCAGAATACTTGTGAATTGCAAAAAAATTTAAAGACTGCTTGCGGTCCACCATTGCATCACTAAATAATAATAATGACGAAGAAATTGGCTTGAATATTTGCTCAGCATTACAGACGTCCCGACAAAAGTCCGAATTTGTAATTCAGACAGCTAAGCGTTTCTCATCTAGTCCCTGGTGGAACAGCGAGTGCACACGAGTTTATAGAAGAAGGAAAGCTGCTTGGAAAAAACTTCTACATAATCAGAGCCCACAAAATTGGAAAGATTATCAATTTATTTCGGCAACCTTCAAACGTACTATTAAACATGCAAAAGATGAGTACGATAAAAACCATTTTGATTATCTATCCAATTCCAAAAACAAACGTGCTTTATTTAATTACCTTCGTTTTAGAAACAAACTCCCAATGAGCATTAATGTAGAGTCAATCGTCTATACCTCACAGGAAATGCAGGAGTCCTTAGAACTACTGGCTAAAGGACTGGAGAGTCGATTCGCAATGCGTCTTCAAACTTCTGTTTCTTCTCCTGCACTCTCGGGCTACAAGGAAATATCCTATTCGGAAGTAGCAAAGGTTATGTTACAGTTGCCAACTACAGCGCCTGGCCCGAACGGCATTACAAATGCAATGTTAAAGATTTTCTTTCAAGAAGCTCCACGTGAGCTTCTGAAGTTGCTAAACTACTCTGTTAGTAACGCATGGATTCCACAAGAATCAAGAATAGAAGATCGCCAAAATTATTCCGTTAATTAAAAAACAAGGGGCAGGGCATACTATCGACAACATCAGACCAATTGCGTTGACATCAAACATAGTGAAACTTATTGAAAGAGTGCTTCTCGGACATATAATAGAGTTTATTGACGACAATCGATTGTTGAGTCCGTGTCAAATTGGATTTCGATCTGGCTATTCAATATGGCACGCGCATGTATACCTTGAAAGTCGCATTAACATCGCCAGACAGAAAAAACAATACGCGGCTCTAGTTACCTTAGATATATGTAAAGCCTATGACAGCATTGAACATACAATTTTAACGAATCGGTTACAGAGCCATTGCTTTCCAGGCTATATTGTAGCATGGGTGCATGAATTTTTAAAAGACCGGGAGTTCTATTGTTTTCGAAGCGGCTATTCTTCCAGTAAATATAAGCAAACAAGAGGTGTGCCTCAGGGATCGGTACTTTCACCAGTATTATTTAATATTTTACTGAGCAGAATCCCCGTTCACCCAGCTGTCAGTACATACGTTTATGCTGATGACATTTCCTTTTTTGGTATGGCTAGCGACATATACTCTCTTTACGAAATACTGCAGTCGTACCTAAGGGAACTGGAAGGCTGGCTGGATAGCTTACACTTAAACCTGAATGCTAATAAGTGTGCTATCCTTGTTTTTCCCGTTAAAGACCCAGTATACATATCGCTTAACTATCATCTCGAAGATATCCCACAAGTAGAATCACTAAAATACCTTGGAGTGATTCACAACGGAAATCTTATTTGGCGGCCGCATATTGAATATATTGTGACAAAAGGAGCTTGTTCAATGGGCATTTTGCGCAAGTTGAACAACCGAAGAACAGGTATGCGAAGAAAATCCCTCTTGATGGTATATAAGATGTATGTTCGTCCGGTGTTAGAATTTGGATGCGTTTTATTCTCAGGTGTTCCAGCATACAAGCTTCGGCCGCTAGTTTTGTTGGAACGAGAGGCGCTACGTCTGTGCTTAGGCCTCCCAAAATACGTTTCGAATGCTGTATTATACCTGGAGGCAAGAATCCCACCCATAATATGCCGATTTCGCCTTCTAACAGTTCAGACTTTCCTAATGCTATATGAATCTCCATTAAACCGCCTTCAAATTATTTTCCTCTCTGATCCAGAATTATTTTTTACTATTCATTGGCCCAGGTTTCATAGACCACAGATTATATTTGTGCAAACATTACTTGAACCACTAAATGTGCGAATTCGCGAGGTGCTTCGTGATAATACGCATTCAAATTATCCAGAGATCAGGTTCGATGACATTTTCCCAAACCACGCGAAACTACTCCCTTGCGGCATCTTAAACGCTATGTTGCAAGACCACCTAAGCAGCCTAGAAACAAACGTTATCATTGCAACAGATGCCTCACAGTGCGAGGAAAAAGCTGGCATTGGAATATTTTGTCCTGCACTCGACTGGTCTTTTTCTTTAAGGTTACCTGATTTTGTGCCTATTTTTCTGGCCGAGTTGTTAGCAGTAATCCTAGCTTTACGTAAATTAGACCCAATTATTACAACGGCTGCCATTCTGACTGACTCCCTTTCAGTATGCTCTTGCCTTACCACTACTAATGAGTCACCTATGCTAAAACTATTCCGCTTACTAGTTCCAGCCCATGTGCGATGTGTTCATTTGATTTGGGTGCCAGGGCATAAAGGTTTGTTTTTTAATGAAACTGCTGATTCACTGGCAAATGCATCACTATCCGGCCCTGTTCTTCCTATTCTACCAGTGACAGCACAGATCACGGCGGCAAGATTTCGGATGCGATCAATGAGATTAGCCTTATCAAACCCACATTTGACTGCTTCTCCAGAGTATAAGCACCTGGCATTTCCCTGGCATAGCGAATCCTGTGACACAAAGATGCTTGAGGTCTGCCTCACCAAATTACGCTGCCGCATACCCTCGCTGAATTTCTACTTACACAGGTCCGGTTTGGTTCCCTCCCCCCTCTGTTCTTTTTGTAATGAGGAAGAGACGATACACCACTTTCTTCTATCTTGTCGCCGCTTTACTGCGGTTAGAAAAAGATGGTTGGAAATACCTTTTCGAAGAATGGGCCTGGACTTGACAGAACCTGCAATACTTTCGTTCGGAGCGTCCACTTTGTGATTCAGCCACACGGATGCATGCTTCGCTGTCCGAACATTCCTTATGGAATCTAAACGAATGCCCTGCTAAATTCTTTTATTTTTGTTTTTACTTTTAAGTTAATTATTACCCATTCAATATTACCTTCCTGATTTTATTTAACAGGTAATTCTGCGCTATTCAATGCTATTTCAATAGCTATTAGGAAATTTATGCTCCATAATAATTTCGAATAATCCACCCATCTCTTGGCCAATCCCCCATCGTGGGTAGGAGCCACACGCATCGCAGGCCACAACAACAACAACAACAACAACAACAAGGCATTCTTGATCTCCTGTGCCGAACGCGGCAGTTCTTTTTATTTACCCCCAGGGCACAAGTTAGCCCACAATAAATAGTTGTGTCTGGACTCCCTTAATTGTTCGTTACAATTCTGGTGGAAGTGCGGGGTAATGATTTCCAGCCCAATTCGAGTTGGAGAAAGCAGCCCGCAACCACGCCATCTCAGACACAACGAGTTCGCGCCGGTCCACCAGTGCACGAGTCGTCGCCTACGTGGTGAGCCGCCAGAGTTTCCTCTTTTGCCGGAGCAAACTATAATACCAGCAGCAGACAATCCTGAAATGACATCCCAGACAGCCTCAACCGGCATCGTCGTTGATCAGCCGCGAACGCCCTAGCCTTTTCACGGCGATACCTTCGAAGACGCCGACGACTGGTTGGAAGGCTTCGAGCGCGTCGCTGACTACAGTGGATGGGACGAAAACCGGAAGCTCCGCATCGTTTACTTCGCGTTGCAAGGCTGTGCGCGGACGTGGTTTGAAAACCATGAAGCTGTCCTCCGGTCATGGGATGACTTCCGACGGGAGCTGTTGGCCACGTATCCGAGCACAGACCGCCGGGAAAAAGCTGAAGCCGCTTTGCAAGCAAGAAGGCAACGAAACAACGAAAGCGTGGCAATGTATATCGAAGATATGTCCCGCTTATTCCGCCGGGCCTATCCGAGCATGAGCGAGGACAAGAAGCTTCGGCATCTGATGCGCCGTGTGAAGCAGGAGCTTTTTGCCGGTTTGGTTCGCAGCCCTCCACGCACCGTCGCCGAATTCCGCTCCGAGGCGACAACTATGGAAAGGACTCTTCAACAGCGTGCGAGACTCTACAACCGCGATATGAACGTCGCCTCTGTGGATACGATGACGGCAATGTTCGGGAACAGCGTCGAGGTCTTACGAGAACTCATAAGATCTGTGGTTCGAGAAGAGCTCCAGAGGCAACAGCTGAACAACGGCCCCACAGCGGTCTCTTCGTTAGCAGAAGTGGTTCGCGAAGAAGTGAGACAAGCAGTCCGCGAACAGCACCCGCCAGCACAGCCCCAAGCGTCGTCACCGGTACGGCCGACGGTATCGTACGCCGAGGTACTCAGAGGATCTCCAGGACGTACTTTCGTCGCGGCAACTGCGCATGTACCCGAACCTCGGTTCTTGCCGTCTCCGCCGGAGACGAGATTCCGGAAGGCTGACATATGGCGCACTCCTGATAGAATCCCACTGCGGCGAAGCTGGTCATCTCTATAGTATGTGCGAATACCGCAGAGCGGGACTTCGGGGGTTTTCCGTAAACGCTCCTTGCCCAAGAAACGGTGAACGCCCTTTCGAGATCCAGGAGTATTTGTCAACACGCCAAAGCCCGCAGACTTCAGAGCAACATCAACCTCGGTCAACAGTGCCGCTGAGGTATCGATCACCGAGCCCGCGTCCATCCTCAAGCTCCCCAAGGCGACGCCCCCAAAGCCCACGTCGGGAAAACTAATACCGGCGACCTGTGGAGGTGAGGCCGCTGTCGACACAAGAACAGAGCTTCCAGCGCTGAACGACGGATGCGAGAGCAGTTGCGAAAAAAGTGACGTTGCTTCAGATTTATGTGTGTTTATAGACGGCTGTGAAATTACTGCTTTAGTAGACACAGGCGCAGACCACTCCGTTATGAGTAAAGTACTTGCCAGAAGACTGAAAAAAGTGCTGACACCTTGGAGAGGACCGCAAATTCGAACCGCCGGAGGACACCTTATTAACCCGGTGGGCAGGTGCACTTCTAGAATCGGAATACCCCAATGGACCACAAATAATCCACAGTACATCCGATGGACGTTTAGCGCCGGACGTTCGGACATCCACCGGATATCCCCAGAAATCCAGATGACATACGGCGGATATCTGAGGGACCGTCCCGTGCAAAAAAAAGGCGTTCAATCGGACATCCCGTGTATGCCCTTATCGGACATTCGGACATCCGTCGGACCTTAAAAATGGACGTTTTTAAAACTATATATCCGAACAATGTCCGCTGGATAAAACAATCTGGACATGGACATCCCAGGGACATTTGTGGGATTTTAAATGCGGATATTTATTACAGAAACGTCCACGAGATGTACAGAGGACATCCATGATAAATCCGGGATTTATTCATTGTTCGGTTTTGTTGGGGTGTCACCTTGCTGGTACTGCGGCTTTTTCAATGCTTTAGAAGCTGTCTATACCCAAGAACCAATGTACCAGTTACAGGGATATGCTGCACTTCCTTTACTGTGAAAATTGCATCCACAAATAATTAAGTGCCGCTAAAGGAACTGGGACCATCTTACTGGTGCAGGTTGCAAAGGTGAAAATGTACGTGGACACAACATCCACGGCAGAAGCACACGTTGCAAACTGGCACATTCAACATATTTAATGTAAGTTCCATTGGTACACAGGCATCAGAAATGTATATGTGCAGCTTCCAAATGCACAGAATAAGCCAGAATATGCATTATGTATCAACTCCAATAGTCATCAAAGTTGTAGATATTAAGCTGCATGAATGTGAAATCAAATGATGTAATAAGCCTTTTAATGAAACTTGCTCAGCTTTTTAGGATGGCCTAACTGAGGCATAGACTTGCGCATAAACTGCAGAAACATTGGATCTTTATTTAAAAAGCATACTGTAAGAACATGCCTGTGTGCTTGGCACAGCAAAACATAACCTGTGCCTGAACACATTAAAGAAATGCCCATAAGGACCCACAAGAAATTGAAAATCACAAAAGATGCCAGCAGGAGTATATGTTAACATTGACAAGATCAGTACAGGGGCACAGAAGAGAACTAAAGATTTTTCTTGAAGTGACCTTAACACAGAAAAATTCTAATTGTCAACTTAATGCAGTGATGTACATACACTTTATAAAGGAAAAAGACTAGAATAAACTGACTGCATTGGTACCTGAACTGTGATATCAAAAATATAACTAAACAAACAGTACAAGAGAACAAGAAATATCTGGCACAATGACTATGCACACATTTTCTTGCAAAAAAGCACATAATGGCATCTTCGCAACAACAGCAATGCACATGATGCAAAAACAAACTGGCTGTTTCATTGGCTCAATGACTAGATGTTAAACTTGCATATAGGCTGTGGTAGCACTTCTACCTTGTAAAACTGTAGACGTACCCATCAGACTTCACAGAAAAGTTCTTTTGTACAAAGAACAATGACACTTCACTGGAAGCAACTTACATATGCACGAAAGTGACTAGAATCCTCCCATAATACAAAATATATCATAAAAGTATCTTGCACAAAAGTTCTGTACTAAAACACACTAAGAGCACTTCAATAAAGCGCATCCTTGCTTTTATAAGCAAGATGCTCACAGTATAGGACACAGATGACCAAAACATTAAAAAAAAATTTTGTCTTGCTAAAAGTATCTTGCACAAAAGTCTATACATATGCGCAACAATAGTCCCACAAGTATGGCTTTACAGCAGCAGCAATATAAAAGGAATCTTCCATGACATAAAAATTATATAAAGTAAAAAGCTCTCACAAGTTATTTTACACAGGCACAATATTGGTCTCACGAAGGGGTAGCTTTGCAGAGGCAGCAACATGCATAATAAAGGCAGAGGTTAGAAAAACCCTCAAGATCCAGTGACAAAAAGTGCTTTGGACAAAGGAAAAATAATAGCATCTTACAAAAGCATGTCTTTGCAATGGAGGCGATTCTCAGCCCATCAAGCACACAAAAAGACAAGAGGGAAAGGCCTGTCCAGCATTTTTTGCAATGAGTGGTTGGCCTTTACTATTTCCAGTAAGGTCCAAGGGTTAGCCCACTGGTAGCATGAACACACCAGCATGTGTTTCCACAGTAGTACACCACAGTGACGTTATCACACAATAGGCCAGTATGTGTTCATTTCACAGATAGAGCACGGCAGAACACGACACTAGCATAATGCAACAGGAGCAGCTTGTTTGCTATACTTATGCACAGCATGCTTCAGTGATGCCCGTATATGTCGGGGTCAGTCCAAGCTGCAATTGCAGGATAAAAAAGCTAACATATTTATTTGGTCTTTTGAGGGTTCCTCTAAATTGCCACTAAGGCATGCGTCGCAGTCTTTTCATTCCTTGCGCTCAGAAACAGGAAATGGCTGGGATTCTCACAGCCATGCAAAGATGACAGATTGTGGACACTTCACAGCAGGGCTACAGTAAGCGTGGCATTTATGCAACAGTGAATGTGACACTTACGACGGTGGCCTACAGATACAAGCAAAGGATTCAGGATCCTCCTTGCGAGCATAGGTCTCAGGCAGATGAGCAAGACTGCAAAACAGTCAAATTTATTCCTGGCAAGCCAACCGCTTCTGTGCAGAGAAACCTGGGCAACGATCCCACGGAATACACTGCCTTAGCGTTTCACACATGCATGTGGTTTTTGCCGCTTGTGCACTGCATTGTGCACGAACCATGCACTGGTGTGTTTATGCTAACAATGGGTGGACATGTAGATGCACATACAGAACAGACAGAAATACTCTGAAATACTGAGGTAAAAAAGATCTTGCGTCTAATGTAAGTATTTCGCACGCAAGTTTTGTACAGTAGCAGAATAACAGCATTTCAGAAAACCATGGCTTTGCAATGGTAGCAATTTCACCAACACAGAAGACTGCCATGACATTAAAAAACAAGAACAATAAAAAGTTCTCGCACACAAATTCTGCATAAAACCATATTGATGGAGCCTAGCAAGAGCATGACTTTGCAAGTGATTTGACAATGCAGATGACAGGCAGAATCCTTCCAATGCATGAAAAAAAAATTCTGCAAATGCACTGTGCAAAGTTAAAAAAAAAGATCCCTGAGTAGCTGCCTCTAGTCCACGAAACATGCCTTGGCGTAGCCCAGCAGATCCCCAATGTTCCACCAGATGCACACGCCCACAACCAAGCAGCCTCCGATGCCTGTGCAGTCTTCAGGTCATAGCTGCAGTGCTTTACAATGGAATGGCCTCCACTTATTCTGCATGAAAGTAAAAGAGCAGAATGATAAAAAAATGTGAGGTTTGGGGAAACAAACGAGTACAAGCCTGCTTTGTGGATAATGATCAAGCCATTGCAAAATCAACATCCTGCTCATATGAGTGGTGACCTGAAGGGGCCAGCCATGCTGTAGACAGCTGGTTTTAGCTTTCAAAGGGCACTTTTGCACTCAAATCAGATGCAAAAATGCAGTGGCACTCATAGGAAACGTGCATGCATACAGCATTATAATGCATCTCACTGGTCTCCCACTCTGTTCTAATCTAGTGTACGTCCCTACATTCACTTCATTCAGGTACACCTGTGCTATGAAGATTGTTACTCATGGGAGAGCTTCCTGTTTATACAGCAGAAGTGGTACCCATATTTATAGAGATCAAACCTGCATGCCAAACCTCTGTGGTGCATCATCTAAGCTGCTGTATTCATGTACACTTGGGATAGCAGTTGGCAAGGGCATACTTAAGAAGTATGGTCAACATAATGCCTCTCCCAATCCCTTTTTGATAAACCTGTTAGTGCTGCGAGTGTTCGTCCCACCCACACAGCAAGTTAGGCTTATGTGCTACGAGTATGACTGCAGCATGATCCTAGGTAATACGCAACTATTAGGTCTTTTTCTTTTCATTCTTAATGCAAAAAATGCACAGGCTTGACTTTAATACACCATTTATCACTTCTAACCTAAAATCACAGCTGATGCATGCTGAACTAGAGCTGTCTTTTATGCCAGCTACATTCATGGAAGGCTCCTCTAAAAGCAGAGACTGAACTATGTACACATACATAAATGAAGTACAGGCAACAGTAAATTTTTAATTCAGAAAACCAGCTAACTACTAGCAGTGTAGTCATACTGGCCTACATTTAGGCTGCTTTAAAATATCAGTCTTGATCACAATGCAGAAGCTTGAGCTAAGCTATAAACAGTTCCAACTGAGCCATGCAACTCAGCTGGAGAAACCCATGTCCATTTCTAGTGGAAAGCCACTGTGGCCACTATTATGATGTGAATTCATGTTGCTAAGTGATAATTTAATTTACTTATTTCATTTTTTAAGTTTTTTTCTAAAAGTGCCCAAGAACAGCTATTATGCCTTAATATTGTTGCATTTCTGTTACACAAAGAACACAAAACCAAAAAACAAAACATCTCAAACAACAGCGGTACAAAGTGCAACAAAAAATTGAATTAATCAAATACACGAGCCAGATAATGAGCAAATAGTAGAGCTAATATATCAAGATCACGATGCAAGGTACTTTGTTGTGTTACAAGAGATTGTTATAGCGTTAGAGGTGCAAGAGGAATTCACATATAAAATGCTAGGATTAAGCAATTTAGGGCCAGGCATGCATAACGTTACAGCTCACAGTAACTGCGGACAGAAGAAGTGTTTGCGAATTAGTTTATACAAGAATAAGTAATCACGGTATTTCCGCCTTATTTGTGGGGGTCTAATATTATACATGCGCAGTACACACTCGTAGGCATAAGATACACGGCGTCCAAGAAATGGATTGTACAGGACACAAATGAAACATCACTGAACACATCCAGTTTTTGCAACATTAGTCAGTCAAATTAATACAGTTCCATACAACAGAACTAAACTTTAGCTTCGAGCGGACAAACAAAGAATACGAGAGAATAACACAGCTCACATTCGTAAACTCTTTACTCTATTTACTCGCATAATGATCGCACCCCTGAATTTTGTTGTCAAAATTTGATTTTTTTTGCTTTCCCCTGTAATGATCGCACCCTGAACTTGTCACAGCGATATGTTGTGTGCCAAGTCTAGCTAACGATGATTGCGCTTACCATCTGTCGAATGCTATGTGAACAACTCTTGAAGACATACCAAGTGATCTGCACACACCCAACTTTCTCTTTCTTAACAGATGCCTCATTTCATTCCTTTCATCACTTTCCACACTTCCATCAAAAAAAAAAGCTACAACCAAACTTGTCTCGGCTTTATTATTTGTAGGCTTTATAATGGTTTTGGTCAACAACAACACAAAGGGCGCCTTTCGATTCTTCTCGTATGCACTCGTAGGCACGCAACAAATCGCGAGTGGCAACGATAGTGGTCACGTTTGCACTGATACGTTAGAAGTGTACCCTATTAATACGCCGACGCTCGTAACGCAGCTAAGATATTCGCCCACCCTTAGCGGAAACGTGCCGTACTAGGATAGCAGTGAAGACAAATGCCGCAGTTTCCACAGCGTGCCCGCCATGTGTTTCTATGTCACTGGCAGCTAAGCGTGCCCCTCTCTGTTTCTGTCCTCTCAAATTGGACATGGCTACGCTACTGTCGCAAACTTGCCGATATTAACGATATTATTCATTACTGATACGGAAGAAACTGTTTCAATGCACGTTAATGTACTCACAAGAAGAAAAATAATCGCGTCCAGCTTGCTCTGCCGGCCACCATTTTTGTTTTGGTGTCCCGCACTGACAGCAGCAGCTGCCTGCTTGTCATCCCACAGCAAATGCGGGATAGAATTCTTTTCGTGGGAAATTTAACCTGAATTGCACCCCTGAATTTGCATAAATTTTTTTGACAAAAAAGTGCGATCATTATATAAGTACGGTCATCTTTGATATAAGGCCTAACTTTCCGTAGAATGCATTAACGATGCTTGAAGCATGTTCTTCGAAAGTTAGCCGGAAGTCAACCAATATTTTTTAGTCGCGCTTACAACTCGCTCTTCTCAAAGGAATGTTATCAAGTGAGTATTCGGATAGTAAAGGGTACATTCTGCGATTAAAGAAATCAACAAGCGGCACCGCCTCTCAAGCTGCTGAAAATCGGTGGGGTAAAAACATACCTTGAGGCAGGCAGACCTCAGCGCTTGGCTTCTTATGGCTGCCGGCCCTTTCTGGAGCATGCCTTAGCCACGATTTGATGGTGTCTTCAATATCGTTAGTGCTGCCTTCTGTCATCCGTCTTGCAGCAACTGAAATAAGCAAGTTCCCACTAATGGTGAGAATAGCAAATATACCTTGGAATGTTAAGATGAAGCTTTACTTCACTAAGGTATCGTATGCGCCTTGTACGTCCGATTGTTTTTTTTTTTTGTGTGTCCGTGTCCTTTATGCACAACTGTACATACGAAGCTATAGCTCGGGCCCAACTCTAATGCTGTGAAGAAGCACCTATGAAGCAGCACCTAGACTGTTTTGTATGGGATTTATTGAATTTGCGAGAGAAAATTAAGGTCTAGTCACTGCTGGAAGCAAAATTTTGATTTAGGGTGTAATTTTTTACAAGGATTTAAAAAAAGCTTTACAAATATATAACTCTGCATCAGACATATCGCATTTCAGTAAATTTTATTTTATATAGATCACCTAAAGCAGACAAAGTTGAGGGAGAAATTTGCTGCAGCTTACATGAAATTGTTAGAACGTCTACACGGGTTTTGGAAATGTCCTATTCACTAATAGGTAGTATATTTGAGATCGATGTGAAATGTATCAATTTTGTCTGATTTAGGCGTACTGTTAGGTCCAGCTTACAGAATTGCAATAAAATGAATTACTGAGATACAGTTATGAACTTCACAGTTTAGTTCAAATTTTGTAAAATTTAGGAATCTTGTAAAATATTTGACGCCATGAATAAAAATCTGTTTGCTACAGTCACTAGATTTTAACTTTTTCCTTTAAAAGTAACTTCATGAATTTCATTGCAGTGACTGCGAGAAAAATGATTTCTGCTTTTCCATGTGGTTAGATAGCAGCACCCGAGCGAAAGCTTCCCTTTAAGAAAAATGCATAAAAAGAACAAAACACATAAAAGGCAGACTTCACTGTGTAAGAAATGGAACTTGAAAAGCTCTAATGAAATCCCAACAAGCAACGCTGGTGATATCTTTTAGACTAACTGACAACTATACACCAGGTAGCAAAATAGAGAGGAGAATGCAACTAATCCTTACTAATATACCTCATGCTAGACACTATTATTTTCATCAGCCACCACCAGGTGATCGACAACACACCCAAAAGCTATCATTACAATAGCTCAGTGCACTGGAATAAAAGGACTTGTGTGGCAGCAAAGGTGATTGCTCAACACCACCAGCCTTCGCTAACATCGTGTCCACTCATATGAATCGCTTCCCAGTAGCCAGCGATATACGAGGACCTGGTGCAGCAGCAGTGATGCTGTAGATGACCCAAAGCCACACTGCGCTTGGTGTGTACAATATTGAACTGTTTGCACTAAACCACTGTGTAATAAAAGGCTTAATAGCTGTCTATCGAAAGCATAAATTAAGTTCATCCTAGTGCTCGTACTCATTAAAAGATATAAAGAGAAGTTTCAACTCACCAATAATTGCAGCTGTAGTCTTCAGACTAGAGAAACTAAGTTTCCCCTTTCGGCCAACCCACGAAAAAAGTGTGGCCAGGTCATCATGAAGGGTGTATGCAAGAATACGCTTTGTAGCTGCACTGGCATTTCTCCCTCCAAGGTCTCTGAACTCGCGAACCTGCAAAAAACAGATTTCGAGTAAATGTGTGCGATCACAGAAAATGAAAACTAAATGTATGGCTATGCCAGTTGGAAAACGCCTGCTGCATGGCATCGTTGGCAAACATGTTCACAAAAGAAGCTGTCATGCAGCACTCTCATGCCATAGAAACAGCAAGTCTTAGTGTTATTTTCTTCAGCATACAGCAACTCCAAGCAAAGAGACCTATAAGAAGTTACGTATTCATTAACATAGCCTTGTGGTGCAGAAGACTAGGTGTGTCTTCTTTGCACTCTGCCAAGAATAGCTGCTGAAACCATTCCACTGCACAATCAGGCTATTACACAACTGCCACAGTGGCAGAGACTGGTCAGCGGCTTCCTGTTTGCTACTTTCCACTAATGTAGCCACATTTCTATGCAGACCATTATGCATATGCATCAGCTCACACCTAATCAACAATACCATGCCATAGGTAGGATGACACAGTTGATGCAGCTAAGTGACATGTCAGGGCTTAAGGTCTGCATATTCCCCAGGCAATTTTTCAAGAAAAATTGACAATTGGAAGATGCAACTCTAAAGCCACAGGGGTAAAAAATAACTAAATTCTGGAGTGTTATGTGCCAAAACCACGATGATTATATGGCACACCGTAGTGGGGGACTCCAGGTTAATTTTGACCATCTGGGGTCCTTTAATGTGCACCTAGCATAAGGTACATGAATGTTTTTGCACTTCTTCCCCTTTGAAACCACCTGGATAAGGTCAATCAGACCACCTGTGATCAGTTCACTGTGTGGCTGTGTTCCAAGACATAAGCTTTACAGAGTAGATGGTAGAATAGTGCAATGAATACCAGCGCTGTAATGGAGGGGTGTGACAGATTTTAATTTCAGATATGTAGAGATGTTCTTCCTTTGTTGGTAGAAATTTTAGCATTCCAACAAAGCAATAGCTCATAATTATGAATTCAGTGTATCTAAGCTCAGAAGTTGCTGGAAGATGTTTGTAAAATGCAACCTTGCCAGTAAGTATTCTGTGCATTGGGCTTATCTCAAGTAGGGTTTATGTTGGCGCATACTGTCGTGCATACTTTAAGTCATTCAGCATACATCAGTCGTAACTGCAAATGGTTTTCAGTACAGACACAGAAATCTCATTCTTAAGCATACATTCAGCAACTGCAGCGTGCATTGTCCCTGTGCAAGTTATGTTCGCAAGATTATTTCTGTACAGCTACGCTAACCTCATATGCACTGACCTGTTTCATGCAACAGCATGCAGTTGTAACTACAAGCAACAGGGGCGTACACCACTGAATATTTTTTTTTTTGCATTCAAATGCTCTCTATTGTCTATGCTAAATTCAGGAAAACTACGTACCAAACTCGCAGTCTTCTCTTTGTCCAGGCTTTCATCAAAAGCCATAAAATCTTCCAAGCTGCGGAAGGGGCACTCGATGAGTGGATCAGTTCCACCAAGAGGCTGCTTTACATACATGTTGCACAACTTTTCAAGCAAATCCCCATGGTGTTGTTGCGTAAAACGCACGATGTTGAGCAGTCTGAGCACATGCTTCTTGAAGCCTTCAAACACAAAAGGAAGGAAATGTGGCAGTCAGGAACCAAACCAGGTAGGCATTTCATAGGCCATTTTTTTTCTCATCACAGATTACAGGCAATTATTTTTGCAAGGTATGTTGGAATGTAAGAGTGTCTTTGATTAGTACACTTTAGGTAAAGAAATGTCCTTTCATAAAAACATTTTGATGTGCTACTAAAATATCAGACAATTTTCTAACTGCTAGCAATTTATTCTGAAACAAAGAACATTGCATTGTTCCAGAAACTGGCAACTTCTCACACATCAGCAATACAAAATAAGGCACAATCAAGTTGCAACATATAACGAATTCATAATGCTTTGCACCATGCCTGCTACATTGAACCTAATGAGACAGATGCACCCTTCCTTGGAATGGCTTGAGGCCATGGAACAACATAGATTTGAAACAGGGGTCTCAATAAATAGCCTCTTTACAACAGTCTGAACACGCACACATTGCCTTTGAAGCTTTTGTGACTGCACGTATGCGCTACTACACGAACTTCAGTGCAAGACACAATGCAACAAAACAGTGTTGATGCAATGGGTGTTTAGGCACACAGTGAAAAAGAAACTGCGTATTTGAAAGTTTATGTAAGTAATGCCATCACACGTTAAAGTACGTTCACAACTTTAAAAAATTTTGTAGTGAAGTATTATAGTACAATGAAAGCTTACTATTGTTTGAAAGTTCGTCAGGGGAACCTGAGGGTACACAAGTCCGTTGGTCACCTGCACAGTAAAGAATAGTGAGCATTTAATGCATGCTTGTACTTTGCACTAATATCAAAGGCTGTCACATTGTGGGACCCCAGCCCATTTAACATTCTACCAGAACTGCTCATCTCCAGGTTGTCGCTAGCAGCTGCAAAGTGCATTCCAGTTGTGAAGTTAGGAACAAGCCACAGATACACCTTAGAAACTTTCTTGGCTTACATACACATGAAGTTAAACATATGACAGAACTGCCACATTAAAAATTATAGCCCTTCACTAAAAAAAACCCAAAAGCAAGATTTATCAAAACTCACTGTGTGAGCTAGAGCCACCTGCAGTGTGTGATCTGGAGCCATCTGCACTGTGTGAACTAGGGCCACCTGCACCACCTTGCGGCATGTCATTCACATCTGCAGAGAGTGATTGCAGTGAACCTGTGAATGCATAGCTATAGCGAACATATGTCATGTTATTGATACACATATATGGTAGACATGCCATAGGATGCTCCAAAATGCAAGAGTGCTAAGCAAATGATTGCAGTTGCAGTCTGCATTTTGTTTACATATTCAATATCATAGGTTGGCATACCAACTCATCAGTGCATTGACTTGCATTCTCTGTGCTCACTTTACAGACATGATGTAAAGTTTTAGTGAGTTCACAATTTGCTTGCAACACACCATGGACATTTCAATTTTATAAGCTCATTTCTTTCTTTTCGTGGTGTTTTATGTCCCAAAGCTATATACCATCTATCAAAGGCACTGAAGTATGTTTTCTGAACTTGGGCCACCTAGGGTCCTGTAATGTGCACCCAATGCGCAATGCATGTGTTAATGCATCCCGCTCCAAATCATATTGCAGCTCAAAATTGAGCCTGCAACCTCATGCCCAGAACAGTTTCTTTTTTACATTCTAAAGACTAATGTGTCTGTGTAATTTCACACCTGCACATAGCTATGCAAATCGCTCCTCTAATACATCAAGACAGTTTGCAAATGAATTGTAAGAAGGTAACCTCAAGCTTTAGCATTAAAACATTCAATACACATAATAAATAATGAAGCAAGTCAGCTAACTATATGACATGACCCATTATCCAATTCAAAACTAAATCATGCTGGTTTATCAACATAGCTGCCAAGAGCCTACTTCTCACTTGAACAGAAGTTTAACACCCTAACAGCATAAACTGAAATTCAAACACGAAATAACTGGCCAGAACGCTTGCTTTACATTGCTATATAGATGGGTCATGTACAATGGCTTGCAAGTCTGTTTATGAGCAAACAGTAGCCACAAGTGTACGTTCTTTAATGCGGGTGAACCTAGATATGAAATAATACACTGCTGTCACAAGTGCTTAGGTTTGAATTTATGCCAAAAGTAGACGTTACGTTGCCATGCAAAATGAAACACAAACCAAAATCAACAAGGAAACGTATGACCATTCCTTGATTTGTCAGCCCATATGTCGAAGCCCTCACAGGTGACAACAAGAACAATTCAATTAATGGCTTATATTACACAATAGGGAAGCACTTTTTTCTTTGTGGATTAGGAAGCTCAAGCTAAAATAGATTTGCACTGTATTACCATTGAGGCACTATCTATAAAATGTCAGTCACATACCTTCAGACTCTTCACAGCTGTCTTGCTGCACTGAAGAAGCAGAAGAGAGGCCTGGGAAATAATAACTCACCAGTAAGCGAAATATATTAAATTTACTTTTTAACTGCTAAGTGTCAGGATACCATAAGTAGCAGAAACAAGTATTTTGAATTCACCTAGTGGGAAGTTGCTTGGTGGAGCTGGAATTTGCTTGCTGGAGCTTTGCTTGGCCTTCTTGGGTGGCGGTGGTGTGTCAGGCTCATCCGAGTCAGACCACTGAGCTGGTGGCCTCCTTGTCCTTTTTCCTTGAGACATTTCCGATCCTGTGCCCAGGTCTGATGTATACTGGCTGTCATTAAGTTTGGCCCTTGCTTGTTCATATGTTGCTAAAACAAAAATTCCACATTCAACTGATTTGTATAGAACAAAAAAGGCTTTTATGTACACGATACATACCAAATACCCCTTTCACTGCTACGCTGTAGCACTTCCAGAAGGTGTCTGGTGGTACAGATTTCTTTACTAAGGATGTCACTCTGTTGCCTTTGAGGTTGTCTGGCCACGCACACTTGTCACCCTCCACCCAGGTCACTGGCACCACCTCCACCTGTTTGTCCTCAACGAACTCAGCGATCACATAAGCCATCTGAAAAATGAAGCGTCAGAAGTATTCAATGGTGGCGAAACAAGGGAAGCCTCTGCCTGGAACCAGTGAAAAAGCATTTTCCCAAGGGACTTGCCTTCACCATAATGACGTCTTCTTTAAATGTTGGCTGCAGCCAAGGACAGCCGTTTTACTAAAGTTCAAGTATTTCAAGCCCTTTGGCTTGTTTGAATGTCGGCTGTAATAAGCCACATTATGGATCGTTGCACCTATGGACCAACTATCCCAGCAGCAAGTTGTGATGGGAGCGGTATGTGTCACCAAGCCATTTAATCTTAGTGCCAGTCAATGGCCATTCCCAATGAGATCCGATTATCCTTGCCCAACATGATCTGGCTCTCCATCCTATGCCTGCGAATTTTCTAGTGGCATCCTACTACTTTGTCGAAGTGTCCTGCCCTTGGCACTCATTTTGCTACTCTTATAGACCAGCTGTCTGCGCCAAGCATTAATCAGCCACCAGGCCCAAGACCACAAACCACATATGACAGGCATTTGTCACAAACAGCCAATAAATAACCTTGAAAATAAAGGCATAACATGGCAGCATTCTGCCAATACTAACCTGTGGAAATATGGTTGAGCAGAATAGGACTGTGCGGTGAACTGCCCTACAGTGAGTGTGCATGGGTTAATTACAGGATTATTTGAGGCTTATTTCTTTCATTGCTCACTGTTACCCTCCTTTTCACTGCATGTTTCACAAATAACTAAACGTTACGTAAGGTAAGCCACTAAGGGCTGCAAAAACTCCAGGATTATGAAAATGCACTAGACTAACCTCTATAAATTTGCAGATATTATTTGAAGTTTCCGCGAATGCTAGCTAAATCTAGGCCTTTAAATTGTGTGAAGCTCTGGAATAACCAGAAACTTTCCATTCAGTGGCAGCTACACCATTTTTTGGAGGTTGTGCAGGGGCCAAGGCTTCAGGCCCGATAGCCCTGATACAACCTAAATGCCCATTCTGGAAGACTCAAAGGGTAAAGAATAGAAATCTTCCTTGATGAGAAACTCTTGGCCAATTGTGCATGGCTGCTTAGACCCTCTGATATAGGCTATGTTTTTTGCCAGAACAACATGGCCATCCTGTGCAAAGCAGTTGTCTCTTTTAGACAATGCAATTGTATATGCATCCCATGACAGCCTTTCATATTCAGGAGGGCAGCATTCCGGCAGCAGTTCTCCTCGACTGTGAGGACGGCTAAAATGTACAGGAATTTCATCCCATGTCTGTCTGCGTGTCCAAGACTGGCTCTCTACCATCCTGTTGCGCAGCTGCTCCAAGGGTTTTCCATGCTTGCGCAACTGCCTCTTGAGCACCTGCATGTTGTTCTCAAATGGGAAGGCACTGAAGGAGTCTAGCTCTCCATGTATTTTAGCATCAGAAGCAAGATGTATGAGGCTGTGCACGTTGAAAGAAACATGCTCGTCACCATACAATTCGCGGAAATGTGAAACAAAGCATCTCAAGAGCTCATCGGCATAACCAGCATGCTCACGACACAGCTCCTTGTTTGCAAGTATAGATAATGACGCATGGAGCAGCAAAAAGTGCTGGTATAGATCATCTCGAAGGCCGAACTTGAGAAGCAACGGGCCTGTGTAGAATACAAAAAGTCTGAACTCGACTGCCTTCCAGCGGTCGAGCTCATCGAGTCCGCGTGGCCTACGGGGAAATTCACTAGGGATGTGAGGATTTAGCAGCTTGCTCTTTTCATTGAATGTGTGCCTATCGAGAGGTCCCAAACGAACCCGCAGTGGTCCAGAAATCCACAACTGGAGCAATTTCCGCATGACACCCAGTAATGCAAGATGCATGTAATCAAGTGGGAGGTCATTTACAATGTCAATGGGCAGGTCCAACAGGCCAGATTCTCCCTTGTGATGTTCAACATCATGCTGCTCCCTGAAACTCTCATCCGTTCGTAATGGACAGTCCATGTCGCAAAATACTACTTTTCCATTGATGTAAGATCCCTCGACTGTACACTTTGCGCAACCACTGTACCCTCCATGGCCTTTTGTCATAGTAACGAAAGCTCGCGCTGGAGCATCACAGATGACCGAGCCAACTGTCACCTGAACAGTGTCGCCATTGATATTCACACCTTGCACAAGCAAAGTTTGCAGCTCTCGAACAAAAGGCCTCAGGAAATCATTAGACGAGGATGGCTTAGACTGTCCAGCAAACGCACCCACAACAAATGGGGGCACATTGCCGCAACCACGGGGTAAGCACTGTATGGGCCACAGTTGCATTTTGGAGCTCTTTGACAAGGGGAGGCCATCTACATTAAATGAGAGTGGAATTACAGCTGGCAGCTTTTCTACATGAGACAATGAACGCTGAAGACCCACAGCAAGTCCGAAATGACAATACTTTCCTGGCGCCAAAGCACAAATGGGAAAATCATCCAGGTTCTTTCGAGGGGTCTGCATAAGTGTACGACCATCCTCCGGTAACTGATGAAGTCCCCCCTGTGTCCTTAGCGTCTTCAGCAAAGCTGTTAACGCCCTTCTTTTGATACCATATTCGTTTGCCCATTCACGCAAGGAATCCTGCAGTCCGTCATGTACGCTTGTGCGCTCTTCACTATCACTGTCACTACTACTGCAAGCACCAAAGTGAGCAGACTCAAGATTGACTTCTGCCCACTGTTTCCTTTCATCTGCGTCTACGGACGTGAGGTCTTCGCAACAATGCTCTTCAAATCCCGCGATTGAGCGATTTAAGTTTTCTAAGCTGTTCACCGCTGTCATGTGGTGCTTCGAGAGGTTGAACAAATGCTATTTGCTCCGAGTCATGCCGGCTACTTTCACAACCCCCCTAAACTCCTTCTTTCGCAAAAACATTAATAACTTTCCTTGTCTCCCTGCTTGCCTTCTCGAAAGCACGCCTGTCGGGTGGTCGCGACATTCATTGCGTAGGAAGCGAGAACAAAGCAGTTTCACTTGTACGCAATAGGCCTACTAACAATAGCCCTAACCGCACTTTTGTGAAGAGAGTCGGTACAACCCGCGCAGAAACTGGCCCTCGGATCACACGCACGGAACAAAAGATATCTCACCGCGTTTCCAAAGTGCAAGGTCGCAGTGCGTCAGTTGAAAGGCGCGCGAGAAAGGCACCATTCAATAATATAAAACGCGCCACGGCACCCACAGAAGCCAGCGAATCGGCGCGCACGTTCGTCGCTTTTCACACACATTGATGACTATGACGATTGAAGGTGCATATTACAAAAGAGTAACGTAAACTACTGAAACCGAAATGCCACAAAGCCTATTAAACATTCAAAATACCTTCAAAAAATTTTAGTAGTTTGAGCAGATACAAATGCGCATAATTCATGTTGCTGAAAAAAAAAATTAAAAACAGTTCTAGTACGACGGTACGGCTTGGTGAATCGATGCCCTAATACACAGAACAGGAACATCGGTTTTGTTAACAATACAAACATTCATTTGCTCAGAACAGAACAGAATAAACGCGTGGACTATAGCATACTATTTTTTATAGAATCATGCCCTTGTACTCCACACTGTGGACTGTGGCCGGTGCGCGAGGCCGCACATAAAGGTAAAAATCCGCACGCAAGTGCTAGGTCAGATTTTCTTTAGCCCGTGTTCAAAGTCCGGGTTCTTAAATAAAATATAAGTGAATCAGCCAATTTCGTCTTTTCCCGAGTGTTCTACCTAGGAGATTAATATTATGGCGGCGGTATATATATATAGCTCGATTTGGGAGATATAAATATTGAATTAAATCATCGTAACCATCG
The DNA here is from genome assembly GCF_023375885.2 of Dermacentor andersoni. Lineage (NCBI taxonomy): Eukaryota > Metazoa > Arthropoda > Arachnida > Ixodida > Ixodidae > Dermacentor > Dermacentor andersoni. The sequence continues at coordinate 1,878,173 of NC_092820.1, read as the reverse complement.
CCTGTAGCTTCGCATCTGTGCATGCTTATGTCCAGGGCATAAATCAATGGACGTTGCAAGGCATTCCTAGGCGGACATCCGGGGGACGTACACCACTGGTCAATCCATAAACAAACATCCTCTGGACGTCCACCGTATCAAAGTATGCGGACATTATGTTACGTCCCAAGAACTAGGTCCCCTGTTCGTACCACGGATATTGTTTCCCGGACGTGGACGTTCCACTGGATATCTGTGGTCCATTGGGACGCGGCTTTACATACGTTGCCAGTTTCATTGTCCTGTCAGAATGTTCAAGGGATTTAATTATTGGAATGGACTTTTTGCAGGCGAACGGTGCAGTTATCAACTTTCAGGAATCCTGTGTGTTGTTCTCAACGAAGCACGCCATCGCGACGTTCGAGTGTGAAGAACAATTTGATGCTCTTCAGAATATAGACGACGACGTCACGATACCCCACAATATCCAGCATAGCTGTCGCCGTAAGAAGCACCATATTCATCGACTATGAAGGAATAGCAGACGGTAACAATGGGCTCCTACTCGAAAAAGGAATATGTATGGCAAGGGGTCTGGTTCGGCTGCGTGACGGGTGTTCGAATGTCTTCCTGACTAATTTTGGAAATGAAGTCCAGCATGTTGCGAAGGGAACCGTCATTGCCCACCTTAACGATTATGAACAGATTACGGATTTGAGCCCTTCCGATGCTGCACTACTGGATTCAGACAACGTAGACTCCATACTCGCATCTGTCAACATCGAAGCAGCACTATCAACGAGCCAGAAGCAGCAAATAGAGAACCTTGTACGAGAATTCGCCTCGTGTTTCTCAACGACATCGAAAGTCCAGAGAACATCCATCGCCAAACACCGTATCATTGTCGACGAAGCTGTGAGGCCTATTTGCCAGCATCCCTACCGAAGGAGAGAGAGATCTGAAGCAGCAGAAGCTTGATGTGGGCGAGTTGGTTGAGCATACTTGATGAAAAAAGAGAGCGCTACGAAGACGAGGACGAAAGAACAACATGTACGACAGACAACGCGCCTTGTCTGTCGTACATGTTGTTCTTTCGTCCTCGTCTTCGTAGCGCTCTCTTTTTTCATCAAGAGAGAGAGATCATCAGCAAACAAGTCGAAGAAATGCTTAGACACGACGTAATTCAACCATCGACCAGCCCGTGGGCTTCGCCTGTGGTGTTGGTAAAGAAAAAGGATCAGACTTTGCGCTTCTGCGTTGATTATTGGAAGCTAAACGTCGTCACAAAGCGGGATGTCTATCCCCTTCCGAGGATCGATGACACCCTCGATATGCCACCGAAAAAGAATGCCTCGCAGTAATATGGGCCATAGGAAAATTCCGACCATACTTATACGATAGACCGTTCCGAGCAATCAGCGACCATCACTCATTGTGCTGGCTTGCAAACCTGAAAGATCCTTCTGGACGACTTGCTAGATGGAGTCTGAGGCTGCAGGAATACGGCATAACAGTCGTGTACAAGTCAGGTCGCAAGCACAGTGACGCTGATTGTTTATCACGTGCGCCGGTCGAATCTGCTCCTGTGAAAGATGGATACGACTTTCCGTTTCTTGGAGCCGTGACCACATCTGAGATGGCCGAACACCACCAGTCTGACGCCGAGTTGCTCCTACTCATCAGGCACCTCGAGGGACACACCGTCCATGTTCCGCGAGTTTTCTGCCGGGGATTGTCATCGTATGTGATGAGAAATGGCGTCCTGTACAAAAGAAATTTTGAGCACAGCACAGAGAAATTTCTGCTCGTCGTTCCTTCAGCTTTGCGATCCGAAATCTTGGAGGCCTGTCACGATGACCCATCAGCAGGACACCTCGAAGTGAGCAGAACGTTCACCCGAATTCATGCTAAGTACTACTGGCAAAAACTATTGACTTCAGTACAGCATTATGTACGAACATGTCGGGATTGCCAAAGACGCAAAACGCCTCCATTAAAACCTGCAGGCCTCCTTCAGCCAATAGAACCCCCAGGAGCCCCGTTCGAACAAGTAGGAATGGACTTGCTCGGTCCTTATCCGACATCGTCATCAAGGAAACGATGGATTGTAGTAGCCACGGATTACCTAACCCGATATGCCGAGACATCCTCTCTCATCAGTGCAACGGCCGTTGAAGTTGCTGAATTCTTTGTCACCAAGGTAGTATTACGACACGGTGCACCTGCAATTATCATCACAGACCGAGGAACTTCGTTCACAGCCGATTTGACGCAATCCATTATGAAACTGACTCATACGAGCCACAGGAAAACAACTGCCTATCACCCTCAAACGAATGGGCTAACCGAGCGATTGAACAGGACGCTGACCGATATGTTGCCAATTTACGTAGACTTAGAGCGCCGTACATGGGACAAGATACTACCCTATGCAACATTCGCCTATAATACCGCATTGCAAGAGACCACTCAAGTAACGCCATTCCAGCTTATTTTTGGTCGAACAGTCACTACACCCTTGGATGCAATGCTGCCTGTCAGCGAGAGTACAGAATAGAACCCTGACATCAGCGACTTTACACAGAGGGCTGAAGAAGAACGTCAGCTGGCGCGACATCGCATTGAACAAAGGCAGCGCATCGACGCGGACCGATACAACCTGCGGCGAAGGGGAGTATGCCCCAGGCGACAGAGTATGGGTGTGGACTCCCGTGCGGACGCGCGGCCTATCCGAAAAGCTTTTGCGCCGTTATTTCGGCCCTTACCGAGTACTTCGCCGCATCAGTCCCCTGAACTACGAAGTTACGCGAGGACAAGTGAGCTCATCACGATGCCGGTGTCGTACAAAAACTGTACATGTGGTCAGACTGAAGCCATATTATGACAGGCAGTGAATATTCGACCAAACATCTATTCTGTGCCATATACCACTTTAGTATGGACAACACCTTGTGAACAATTTAGTCGCTGTACGCATCGGGACGATGCGTTTTGGAGGGGGGATAATGATACAAGGCAGAAACATATTTAAACAACGCGCGCAGGTTCATGCGCCTCCTCAAGAGGACAACCGCGTATTGGAGGAAAAGACGACGAAATGATGGCACGTGTTTTCGCCGCACGCACTTGCATCGTAGATGGCCGTTGTCGGCGTCTGCAAGAAGAAGAAGAGGTGAAGCGACGCTCGAGGGAGAAGAAGGCATTCATGATCTCCTGTTCAGAACGCGGCAGTCCTTTTTATTTACCCCCAGGACACAAGTTAGCCCACAATAAATAGTTGTGTCTATATATATATATATATATATATATATATATATATATATATATATATATATATATATATATATATATATATATATATATATATATATATATACATATATATATATATATATATATATATATATATATATATATATATATATATATATAGATAGATAGATAGATAGATAGATAGATAGATAGATAGATAGATAGATAGATAGATAGATAGATATAAATATTACGCGAAGTGATGCCTCAAGAAAACCGGAAGCGACGCATAGAAGTGGGTGCTCGCAAGGCAAACTTTATTCTTCGTTGCTGCGAACTGCCGTCCCAAGATACATTGAAAGGACGAGTGCCTGAAGAATTGCTCGTTGTTACTGCTGACTTCATTGTCACCGTCGGCGAGACCGGTTTCTGCCCGCCATGCGACCAAAATTATTCCACAGGCAGCACTCCAGAAATACCCGCAATAGAATCGAACACGGCAGAGCTTTTCACGCAGTGTGCGACGAAGGCCGCTCGCTTGGCGCGCCTACACATCACCGTCGACCGACAAGGTTCCGATTAATACGCCGTAACCGCATTGATGTGGCACTAAGAACCTTTTAAAGTGGGGAGAATAAAGGCGACGCGAAATGCAGTGGCAACTCGCAGCTCGCGCGCTCTTGCGCACGGTGAAATCTCAACGCTAGATAAAGGAGAAATAGAACACGTTATGTTTATGTCACGAACCCGAATATAATACGAGGCGCGTTCCTAGGCTGGAAATTTCGGGGGAAAATCTCGCGCTATATTCGTGCAAACATATTAAGATGCGTATCTCTCGTGTGTCGCTTGTTGTGTGGCTCACGTGCTCTCACGCTCCACAACCTCTCCTATAGCCGTGACACTGGTAGTAGCACGTAAAGACCGCCTCCTTTTATAGCGTTGTTATTTTATTATTATTATTATTTTGTTTTTGTGGAAAGTAAACACCAACAATGGCCAACTTACGCCAGCATCCAGGCACTCCAGCAACGTCTGTCTCGGTGTGTGGTTGTACCCATTCGCTACATTATATCGTTAACTACAAATGCTCAATTAGGCGTAAATCGCCACTTATGCATTATGGCACATGTTTTAACAAGAAGACGTTATTTCGTATGTGTGGTTGTCTCGATTCGACACGTACCATCTCGCTCAGTGCGAGCAACAACGCGCGACCGCTTTACCTCGCGCATTCGCGTTGTAGCTCATATAGAGTGCGATAGGACATCATAGCCCCATATATGTATGACCCAGAAACCATATATGTTCTAACACGGAAATCGGAAGTTCGATCACATTAAACGACCTTTTTTCTTCGTATATATGTGCCAAAAGAAGTGCAGGGTAATATTCCACGGGACGTCTTTCATATATGAAATATCCACAATGAGACTTCCGACGGATGCAGTTCCGTATGCTGAGGCAGTACATGCATGAGTCGGATATTCTAATGAAGCTTTCTTTCACACGGGAGCTATAGGTTACGTAGGCACCTGCATGCAGCGTGCAGTCTGCCATTTGGGAAAAGGTGTCGTTCCTTCGTCTTGCGCAAGAGCGATATATGAAAGCGCTATACGTGAAAACATATAAAGCTGAGAGCAGCTTTGATGGACAAGAAAAAAGAACCTATATAATATTGCCTATTGTAAGCTGTTGCATGGTTTCAGACATAATTTTATAACTATAGTACGTAAAGCTGTATAGGTAAAACTATAGTGATTAAAGAAAAGATATTCCAATTAGTCTACATTTATTGCGACGCACTATAGAGTCTGCATCCATGTTAATTTTTCCTCATGAAAGTGCTTTTGTGGTGCTGCCTCGGGCGTGTTTCTGAATTTCCGATCTTGGGCTCAGATGGCACCGTTTATTCAAAATTTACTGACGAGAGACACCGCTGGTTCTCGGCCGCAAGCGCAGCGTACAAGGGAGAATTTCCGAGTCAGCCGAGGTGAACGGACGTGTCGTCAGCGCGCTCCGTAACCACTGAGACTACGCGACCTTCACCGACCGCCCTTGCCCGGGCCGCTATCGTCGGGAGTCATATGGGAAGCGGCCTTCTCGCCGTTTCCCACCGACCACCTTTTTGAAGCGGACTCTGCCTACGCGGGAGCTGCGTTTCGCGCAACGCCTGCTGTCGACGCCGCCCGATTTCGCCGCCTACGTCGATACAGCTCACACGCCGACATGGAATATCAAGTCGCAGACACCTCCATCAGCCCTGCCGAGCTTGAAGCTAACTCACGCTGGGTCCGTGCCGTGAAAGCACGCCGTGCAGCCGCGGCCCACCAGCCCGTCGTCTCGCCACCGCCTGCCTCGCCACCATCCAAGACTGCCTGCACTACCACTCTCCGTCGTCACGCTCCCCTACCTCGCCTCCCAGCGGAGGACTTCAAGATCGTCTACAGACCGGGAGGAGGGCTTGACCTCCGCACAACCACTAACGGAGCCCTGCTCCAAACCCTTTGCACTCGTGCGACCATCGACTACGCCAGCGCACGCACCGCCGACCGTGTACGGATAAATCCGTACAACTCCCTTACTGTCAGCACCCCATCTGAGTCGCGCGATCGCCTCTACCTCCGAGTCTCGGAACTCCGCCTGGGTGCCATATCTTACCCCCTGCGTGCCTACATGGCCGCACCCGACAACGCCCTCCGCGGTATCATACACAACGCAGTGGACTCCCAAACCCAGGACGAGATCGTCCAAGACCTCCGGTCAATGAACGTGAACACCCCCTACGCCATCGCTGACGCACGCCAGATGGGGCGCTCCCAATCCATCCTCATCACCTTCGTCGGCACTTCTACTCTTCCCTCCACCATTGTCTTCAACTGCGGGGTCTACCGCTGCCACCCGTTCCGCCCGAGAGCCGAGGCCTGCACGAACTGCTGGGCTCCTGGCCACCGAGCAGATGTCTGCACCAAGCCCAAGTCCGCCCTCTGTCACCGCTGCGGCCAGGCCCACAAGCCAGTCGAGCCCCCGGCCTGTGTCCCCTGCTGCATCCTGTGAAAGGGAGCCCACGTCACGGGCTCGCGCTCGTGCGGGCTCCGGTTCGAGCGGAGCGGCCCGTCATCGCCCCCGGCCACCTCCAAGCACCAGCCTCCCCCACCAGCGCCACCCACCGTGCCCATCCTCAAGACCCCCCGGCCTTCCCGTCCCCGCCACCCCTCTGTCTCCCGTGGTGCCCAGTCTGCCAGCCGCCAACGCTCCGTCTCCTTCCCGCCTCTGCCTAGGTCCGAGGCGTCCACCGCCCCCGCCACCACCACCACATCACCGGTAAGCTGGAAACCGCAGCCTCCCACGTCGGACCTCCAAACCGCGGCCCTCGAGGCCACTATCGCTGCCCAGCAGCTCCAAATTCAGGAGCTGTCGCGCCAGCTGCAGGCCGCGCTAGTGCGTCTGTCCTCCCCCGCTCCTCCTTCTACTTCCCCAGCTCCCGCACTTCCACAGCCGCCGTCGCTAGCTGTGGAGCCGATGAATACGGCATCCTCGGCTGCATCATCGCGCGCCTCCTCCCCCAACCGCAGTCCCCCGCTCAAACGCCGATCACCTTCCTCCGACCCCGTCGCGCCCGAGAGTGACGTGATTCGCCAAACAACCTCCTTCTTGGAGGCGTTTGAGAAGCGCGTCATGGCTCGCTTTGCGCGACTTGAGGAGCGCGTCACCAGTATCGACACCCGTGTGGCGGCCAAAGCGCCACTGAGGCCAGCGTCGCACGCCTGTCGCTCCCTGCCCCACTCACCCCTGCACCTACCCCAACTCTGTCGGGGGACTCCGCCATCCATCATGGCCAGACACCCCACGCGCCTTAATTTCTGGCAGTGGAACTGTCGGGGGTTCCGCAGCAAGCGGAACACCCTGCAGCTCCACCTCCAGAACATCCCTCCCGACACTCTCCCCTCCGTCCTAGCACTCCAGGAACCCCTAACTCCCGTGAAACTGCGCGACTACACCTCCTTCCATCCTTCTTCTGAAGCCCACCCAAACGTTGCCACACTGGTGCAGCGAAACCTTGCTGCCGTGCAGCACCAGTTTGACGTTTCGGACTGTGCCCATCTCCTCCTTGAAATCCTTCCTCGCCGTCGCATTGAGACAAGCCTCTTTGTTCTCAATGTGTACAGTCCTCCCAAAGCCCCTTCAGCTCCTCTCCTCCTCGTCCTCCGCCGAGCGCTCTCCTGCGCTGGCCGCAATGCCCTGGTCGTTCTTGGCGACTTCAATGCCCCACATACTAGCTGGGGCTACCTCCAGAACACTCGCAAAGGCCACTCACTCTGGACTTTCATCCACAACGAGTGCCTTTCGGTCCTTAATGACTTCGCTTGCCCCACCAGGATCGGATCTAGTGTTCAACGAGACACCAATCCGGACCTCACGCTCGTCAAAAATGTCGCCAATCCGACCTGGACTAATACAGGGGTCTTCCTCGGTAGCGATCACTACGTCCTCTGTACAGCTTTCCCACTCCCCTCCCTTGCTCGCGCCTCTACTCGTCTCACCCAGATAGTCGACTGGGACCGCTTTCGCTCCACTCGTCCCTCGACTTCCTCCTCTGCTCCTATCACCCATCTCTCTGCCTGGACCGAGACCCTTTTGGCGGACGTCCACACTGCCACATCCACACTCCCTACAGCACCACACTCCACTACGGCAGACAGCCGTCTGCTGCACCTTTGGGAGGCCTATCACGCTGTCCACCACCGGTGGCAGGCTCAGAAATACAATCGCCGCCTGCGCCTCCGTTTGGCCCGACTCGCGTTGGACATGGAGGAGCACTGCGCCTCTCGTTAGACAACAGTGGGGCCAGACCTGCGACCGCATGGCAGGCAACCTGGGCCTCCGCGACACGTGGTCGCTTCTCAGGGTGCTGCTAGACCCTACACACACTAAAGCTTCCCAGCGCAAGGATATCTCCCATCTCCTTCATTCCTCCCCACTCACCGATACTGACTTCCTGGCGGCCCTCCGGGACCGCTACCTCTGCACCGACCTACCTACTCCGCTTCCCACCTACTCCGGCTCCCCAAACCCTGACCTTGAGGCAGACATCTCCATGGGCGAGGTTCGTGCGGCGCTACTCACACTCTGCACCACCTCGGCCCCGGGGGCGGACCGCATCACTAACATGGTACACCGCAACCTAGACACCCCCTCCCTCGAAGCCCTTACTGATCTCCTCAATACACATTGGCAGGCTGGCACTCTTCCATCCTCCTGGACCCATGCACGTGTCTCATTCATCCCCAAACCCGGCAAACCTATTGCCCTCGAACACCTCCGCCCCATCTCTCTCACCTCCTGTCTCGGCAAGCTGTTCGAGCATGTCATCCTGGCCCGCCTCCAGACCTATCTGAATGATCATGACTTTTATCCGGACTCCATGTTCGGTTTTCGTCCCCAGCTGTCCACCCAAGATGTCAACTTTCATGTCAACTCCAACTTTCCGAGGATGTCCTACACCCCTCCCACCACAAACGCACTCGAGCTATCCTGGCGCTGGACCTTACTAAAGCATTCGACAATGTACACTACACCGCCATCCTGGATGCTCTCTCCTCTCTCCATGTCGGACCCCGTGTCCATGCTTACGTCACTGCGTTCCTCGCCCACCGCACAGCCGAAATCTCACACGGCCCACTTTCTTCTCCTTCCTTCTCCCTTGGCAACAAGGGTACCCCCCAAGGCTCTGTCTTGTCCCTTCTTCTGTTCAACATCACCCTCTTCCCGCTGGCACGTGCTTACGAGCTATCCCAGCTCTGTCTCATGCTTTCTACGCCGATGACATCACCCTCTGGGTGACCACCGGCAATCTTGGCGACATGGAGACCGCTCTACAGGCAGGTGTGCACGCGGTAGCAGCTCACGCCCGGGCCATCGGGTTGAGCTGCTCCCCGACCAAATCGGAGCTTTTGCTCCTTCGGCCTGGGCGGATGGCCCCCCTATCGCCTTCTCCACTCACCGTCTACATTGACGGCACACCCATTCCTCTTGTATCTACCCTCCGCATCCTCGGACTCTTTCTTCAGTCCAATGGCAAGCACACCACCCTCATCACTCGACTCACAAACACTGTACACCACACTGTCCGCCTCATACGCCGCATTGCAAACCGCCACCACGGCACGCGCGAACACGACCTCCGCCGCCTGGTCCAGGCCTTTGTTCTCAGCCGCTTCATTTATTCTCTTCCGTATCTCTACCTTTCTCGTACCGAGGAAGACAAAGTCAACAGCCTCATTCGCCACGCATATAAGTGAGCCCTGTCCCTTCCCACATCTACGTCGACGGCTCGGTTACTGTCGATGGGCGTCCACAACTCCCTAACGGAGCTGACGGAGGCCCATCGCACGGCCCAGCTCCTCCGTCTCTCCCGCACCCGCCCGGGTCGCGCGCGCACTTCTCTCCACCCTTAATCTCTCCCCTCTTATTCCTCTTCCCACATCACTGCCCATCCCTTCCCATGTCTTCCCCCTCCTAACCGTTAAGAGAGAGAGAGAAACAACTTTATTGAGCCGAGCTCGACATCTTCTTAGACGCCGTCGATGGAAGTGGTTCCCTCTTCACGGGACCCATATGCTTCCCTAGCCGCCTGGCCCCTGGAGATCAGGACGAGCTGGTCTTCCAGGGCGGTGCTGGTTAGCAAGGTCTCCCATCGCTCGGTAAGGGTGGATGAGGGATGGGGTAAGGTAGCGGGGCAGTTAAGAGGTTGCGGGATCGCCTTGATGAAATCGCATACACCAATGACGTGTTGGAGCGTGCCTAACTGAGTTTTGCAGAAGTTACAATCCTTGTCGTACCTTTCCGGGTACATCTTGTTTTGAAGGTAAGGGTGCGGGAATGATCCTGCCTGTATTTGCCTGTAGATCGCTTGCTGTTCTCTGCTAAGCGATTTGTGAGGATCGGGGTAACGGCGCCTCTCCGTCTTATAATGGTTCGTAATGTCTCTGTAACTAAATATGGACTGTGGCTCACCTTCCTCAACCTGGTGTTCCATCTCTCGGGCGAACTGGTGGGCAAGTTCATTGCCCTCCAGCCCAGAGTGAGCCGGTGTCCATATTAACTCAACTTTCCTTTCAGGTACGTCGCGTTTACTTTGGAGAATATCTAGTGCCGCAAGAGACACCCACCCCTTCCTGTAGTTGTTATACGCCTTTTGCGAGTCGGTGACAATTCTTCCCACCTTGGGCTGCGCGAGTGCTAACGCTATCGCGGCCTCTTCTGCCACCTCTGGAAAAGACGTCTTGATGGAGGCGCAGGTTACGAGCACATCCCGCGTCGTAACTGCCAGCGTTGCTTTTGATGAAAACTTGGGTAACGAAGCGTCTGTGAAGAGAGTGACCCCCTCTTCCTCTTCTACTATTTGACCCAGTCTCCGTCAAGGCCGCTATACGAGCCGCTCTGCGGCCGCCGTTACGACCCGACCTCATGTTTCTAGGCAGCGGCTTACTGTGGATTTTATGCGCCCACAACCTGGGTAACGGCCCCGTTTCCTTCCGCTCTGTCTCTTGCCAGCCCAACTTGGCAAAAACGCGACGTCCCGCCGACGTCTGACTGAGCCGAACTCTTTGATTAGACAGATGAGCTTCTATTAACTCTTCGACGACGTTGTGCTTGGCCATGCCGAGAAGCTTGTCGGTCGAAGAATGCTTCGGAATGCCCAGCGCAATCTTGGTTGCCTTTCGTATAATGACGTTCAAGTGGTCCCTGTCTTTTTTCAGTAACTTTAGGTACGGCGCCGCGTAAACGATGCGCGACGCCAAGAAGGCCTGGACGAGCGTCAGTACATCGTCCTCCTTCAATCCCCTTTGTCTGTTTGTGACTCTTCTGATCATATTCGAAATTTGTTCCGTTGAAACTTTGATTTTGTCGATCGACGCCCCCGCCTTGCCATTGTTCTGGAAGATGACACCCAGGATACGTGCTTGCGTGGTTGGTGTTATGGTCGTCCCGTCGATGGTGATGCGTACGTTCTCTTGGTCTCCTTTCTTTCTTCTTGGCTTGATGACGAGTAACTCGGACTTCTGTGGCGAGCAACTGAGGCCGCACGATTTAGCGAACTCGTGCACGGTCTTTGCCACTCTCTGAAGGGTCTCCTCCATCCAACTCTCCGACCCTGCCCTCGACGTCCACACAGTGATATCGACTGCATAGAGAGCGTGATCTATGCCCTCTATGTCTTAAAGCAAAGTCGGGAGAGGGAGGAGTGCCAGGTTGAAGAGAAGCGGCGAAAGAACCGATCCTTGCGGGGTGCCTCTGTCTCCCAGGGCTATCGGTTTCGACTTCTCTCCAATTTTGATGGTTGCCGTTCTATTGCTTAAGAAATCCTGCACATATTTGAATGTTCGCTTTCCGCATCCCGTTTGGTGCAGGTTACGGAGAATACTTTCGTGTGTGACGTTATCGAAGGCCCCCTTGAGATCGAGTGCCAGGATAGCTCTTGGCGTAGGGGTCTTCGCTTGCTTGATAACCAGCTCGTGTATTTGCACCAAGACGTCTTGTGTGCTCAGGTGCCTCCGGAATCCGTACATGGTCGGTGGCATCTGATCAGTCACATCCAAATGTCTCTGTAGTCTCTTGAACACCATACGCTCGACCACATTCCCTACACATGACGTGAGGGAGATGGGGCGTAGATTGTCGACGTGGGGTGGTTTCCCCGGCTTGGGAATGAAATGCACCTCCGCTTCTTTCCATTCTTTTGGTAACGAACCCTTCTCCCAGGACGCGTTGACGAGGTTTAGCAGTTCAACTCGGCTTTTGTCGCGCATATTTTTTAGCATCTTGTATGTAACGCCGTCAATTCCCGGTGCGCTGCCTTGATTACTTTCATCGATGGCCGCAACCAGCTCCAGTTCGGTGAAGGCTTCGTCCATCTCGACGTTGCTATCACCTTCATACTCGTGAGTCGGGTTACCGCTCTTCTCGGTCTTGAGGTATTTACTTGTGAGTTCATGAATGAGCTTCTCCCCGTCCCCGTCGTAACTGTTGATCGTTCTTGTGAGGTCTCGAGCGCATGCGCTCTTGCTTTTTAACGGATCTATGAGGTGTCGCAACAGCTTGCAAGTCTTCTTCGTAGACAGTGTGCCTTGCAGGTATCTCAGGTATCTAACCGTTAATCCCCTCCCTAAAAATATGCATCCGGAACACCACCCCTCCCGTAGAGCAGCGCGAGCCTCCGCGCTCTGGCGTCTGTACGAACGGCAGGCCGCCGTGGCTTACGTAGATGCTGCCCCGTACCGCCGCTACCCAGCACATGCCCTTGCCGTCACTGACAATTCTCTCCGACCCACTCTTACTGCCTCAGTCTACACTTCTACCTCTGTCGAGGCCGAGGACGCAGCTATTGCCCTTGCCATCACGCAAACCTCCGCGAAGTACATCTTCAGCGACTCCAAACCTGCGGTCTAGAACTACGCGGTTGGACGGGTGGCACACCCGGCCATCGGAATCTTGCGTTCCGATACCGTTTCCTCTCGCCCCATCCAAATCATCTGGGTGCCCGCTCACGCGGTCCATCCTGGTAACGAGGCGGCCAATTCCATCGCTCGAGATTCGACTGACCGAGCAAGCCCGTCCCCGCCGAGAATGGATACGCGCGACGCGCTCCTCACGTACCGCGATATCCCGCAGCACTATCGCCTCTCTCGTCTCACCTTCCCCCCTCCGCACCAATCCCTTTCCCAGCCCCACCAACACTTATGGCGCCACCTTCAGGCTCATACCTATCTTACTCCCGCACGTCTTGCCCTCTTCCACCCCGGGACGCACTCGCCGGCTTGTCGCTTATGTGACGGCTCCCGCGCCGATTACGTTCACGTCCTATTCTCCTGTCCGGCACACATGCCCCCTGCCTCTTGGCGCCTAAGCAATCCGCAGCAGTGGGAGGCTGCTTTGTCCAGCACCGAGCCGGATATCCAACTCCGGCTGGTGAACTGGGCGGAGGACGTCGCGACTAGGCATGGCCTGGACGCCACAACCGGCAGCCTGAAGGCCGCCCACAACGCTGCTTTTTAATTTTTTAATTTGTTTTTACTTTTGGCCTTCTCATCAATAAAAGTTTTTCACCACCACCAGCGTACAACTCCAGATGATGTCACCCAGCTGCAGAGAGGAGGAAAAAAACTTTATTTTGTAAAGGAATTTGGGACTTCCCAGGCCCCCTGGGTCCCCGCACGACCCCACTGCACTCAAATGTTCATGTTTAACATGTGCATGACGCTGGCAGCCCGGCTGGCGGCGACCTTCTGCCGGGTCCGTGGAGCGAGATCTCCCAGTCCTCCCAGGTGGTACCGGCCCGCCGGGGGGGGGGGGGGAGAAGCCCGGCAGGCCAGGAGTGTATGGGTGAGGTTTGCTTTCGGTGCAGCGCACAGAGGACAAGAAGGTGGGATGGGTCGGTAGTAGGATAGGAGGGATGGTGTAGGTAGTGTGCGCGTTTGCAGGCGGCGCCATAGGTGTTACTCCCTGGTACTGAGGGAAGGGTGGCGGGGTGGGTATATTTGCCTCTCGGCAAGAGCATTCGCGATGAGGTAAGCGAAGGAACACGCACACTCCCCCGAGAAACCCCCCATCAGGTCCGCCTGTGCGCGGTTTCTCGACCCTTGGGCTAAAGAATTGGCGGCCTCCGGTGTTTCCCCGAGTGCGCGGGCACCCAGATGAGCTCAGCCCTGCGGCAGAAGGGAGGGTTCTGGGTCACTACGTGGAAGGTGGCAGGGTGAACTCTGGCCTAGCATAATTTAGCAGTGCAGTTTTAGAATCACTCAGGATGTAGGTAGCACTGGAGCTGCCGAGCGCTAGCGCTATAGCGATCTCTTCCTCTGGGTCTGTTCCCCGGGGTAGTTCCTGTATTAAAACAGGGCTGTTCGGTGTGTAAGCGACCGCTGTGGCTCCGTGCTGATCATATGCACCATCTACCTATATTGCATTCTGTTCATCGCCGTACCGTTTATGAATGGCTGCTGCTCTGGCTCGCTCGCGGTTTTGGTCGGGGCGCGTGTTACGGGGGAGCGGTCGAATGCGTAGCGTTTGACGAATCGCCATGGGAAGGGATTTTAGGGAGTTATGATTAGCAGGTATGTTAATTTGAAGTTCAGAAAGTATATGTCTTCCACTAGGGATACTGGCTAGTCGGAGATATTGTGCCTGTATGTGTGCTTGGGTTAGTCCTTGTGTGGTGTTATGCACACCTAACTCCGCCAGGCGTTCGCTACAGGCGTTTTTGGGCGGACGGAGCGCTGCCTTGGTAGCTTGCCTGATTATAGATTTTATTGTTTGTGTTTCGGTTGCATTGAGGTTGAGATAGGGGGCAGAATACAATAGTCTACTTATGGTAAAAGCTTGTACCACTTGCAGAGTGTCCGATTCACGCAGGCCGTGAGCTTTATTTGTTACTCTGCGTATTAGCTGCGTGGTGGATGCTAGTGTGCTGTTTAAACGTTTGATTGTTTCAGTATTTCCGTCATCTTGTTGCAGGTATATAGGCACAGGATTCGAATGGTGTGGACCCGTGGGACCTCTCTATTGCGCACGTAGATTCTCCTAGGAGTATGATACATTTTACCCTTTGGCGTGATCAAGGAAAGTTCTGATTTTTCCGGTGAGCAGGTGAGGCCTACCTTGGTGACTTCGTCCGGTATTAGCATTGCGGCTGTTTGCGCTGTTTCTTCGATTTGGGCGTCTGATCCTTATGTAGTCCACAGGGTGATATCACATGCGTACAGAGTATGGTCAAGATATGGGGAATTTTCTGCAGCTTCCGTGCGAGCGGAATGAGTACTGCATTGAAAAGGGGACAGTACGGACAGCTTTGCGGTCTATTCACGTTCGCTAGGGTGTAGCGGCGTGCACGAAGGTTGTCTACGCACATGTACTGGCCGTTCAGTTCTGCAGGAAAGCCCTTAGGTAGTTGTATGCTCGTTGGCCAACGCCTAGGTATAGCACAGCTTTTAGGATGGCCTCGTGGGTGACGTTGTCGAAGGCCTTCTTGAGGTCAATCGCCAGTACCGCTTAGGTGTGCGTATATAGGTATGAGGGGGTCCAGCTGTCGTGAGTTGAAGCATGGCATCTTGTGTGAATAGGCCTGATCAGAATTCAATCATTGAGTGTGGGTATTTAGCGGTGTCTTCCATGTGGCCGTGCAGCCTAGCTAGGATGACTTGCTCAAAGAGTTTGCCTAAGCTATAGGTAAGGGAGATGGGGCGCATATTTTCTGGTGTAACTGGTTTGTGAGGTTTGGGTATTAGAATAACCCTTCCATGCGTCCACTCCTCTGGCAGTGTGCCGCTCTGCCAATGCTTGTTGAAGATACTGGTAAGTTCTCGCAGGGAGTTGTCATCTAGGTTCCTAAGAGCGGCGTTTGTTATACAGTCTTCGCCTGGCGTGGTGTTGCGGGGTCTATGAAGTGCCGCTCGGACTTCTTGTATAGTTATGTCCCTGTCCAGTTCAGTATTTGGTGGGCCGGTGAAACCCCGGTAAGGGATTTGAAGGGCCCGGCGAGGTGTGTAGGCTCCCGAGTGTCTCTAGTAGCGCCTGCGTGTCGTATTTATGGTTGTGTGTTAGTCGAGTGACGATATTTCTAGTATGTTGTTGATTTTTCGTGGGATTAATTAGATGTTTTAAAAGATGTCATGGTCGAGCGGTACTGAGATTGCCTCTGGGACCTTCGCACATCTGCTGCCAATTCTGCCTACAAAGTTGTTGGCTATAATCCTGAATTTGCTTTGCAAGCTCAGATATCTTGTTTTGGAGCTTCTTATTACATTTTTGCTGAACGTATCGTTTCATGAGACGTTCATGTCCTTCTATCATATGGGCCAATTTTGAGTCCATAACTGGGACTTGTTCTGGGCTATATTCCTTGGTACACCTCGCTTGGTCCTCGAGTACCTGCGCTGTCCATGATCGCGCATCCACCGACCCAGCTTCTTGGTTTGTTTCCAGTTGTTTTCTAAATTTATCCCAGTTGATTAGCTTATGCTTTATTCTCGTACGAGACGCTTGGGGACCTGAGACTTGAGCTTCGATAATATAGTGGTCACTGCCTAAAGTATGTGTTTATTCCATTCCAAATTGTTAATGCGTCTGCCCATCGTGAGGTCCCGACTTGTGTCCATCGTTCTTGTTGTACCTGCAGAGACTAGTCTAAAACATGGAGGGTGAAGAAAAGCCGGTCGAAAAGAAACGTTTCCCCCGCTTCTCCACCTGCCTTCCCTGGTGGCGCACGTTTCTTTTTTTCCACTCCTAGCTCCATATACTGCGGTTACCCAGTCACGCTACCCGGCCTAGGGCTCGGTTCTCCCCCTTTCCCGCCCCCGCCTCTGGGCCGTTTTCCTTTACTTCCTTTTTATTATTTTCCCTTAGACCCAGGCACCAGAGGGTATATCAGCTTGTCGTTGCAAGCAGGCATGCGCGTTTGCTCTAACAAGCTTTAAAAGAATGTATCCTTTACATTGCGTGTTCGTTCACACTCAAATTTTGCAATAATACTAATTAAATGCAGAGTTTAATTAGTATTTCTGCTTGCCATGGTTCATGCGAAAAGGCACCTCCTGCCCAGTCGAACCGGATCAGCTGCAAACGAACTAATTTAGCAGCAATGCAAAAAGTTTTACCAATGCGGACAAACAAAAAATGCGGCCTTTTAGCGAAAAGTGAGTTCAAACGAAGCAGCAGTACGAGCAAAGTCATTAAAAAAGAATTTAAAGAAGTCCAGAGTCGCAGTCTGGTTGTTCTTCTGCAGTCTGCATCAGCTGTGGCAGCATGCAAAATGCTTGATATTATCGTAACAATATATATATATATATATATATATCTTTTCAATCAAGCTAAGCACTGCTGCGTAGATATGCTAAATTTTAATTTATATCTTACTGCGATTCTGGAATAGCTTATTCAGACTGATGTGTTTAGAAGGCCTTCAGCCCAGTTAAACATAGTCAAAACAACGCATAATTTCTCCGCCACCCTGCCCCCCCTCCCCGAAAGATGTCACTTGTGCGCCCCTCCCCAGTAGAAAAATACTGGCGCCACCCCTGGCTATTAGCCTTGCCACTTCCAAGCTACTATTTAAAGGCTATAAAGACTTAACATTTCGCCCGGTTGTTCGTGTTGAAGCACGTGGTGCGAAAGGACGTTCTGACTATCATGCAATACCAAACGTACACGAAACACACCCGCGCACACGAGAAAAGAGAGAGACAAAGAAGGAAACCTACGCATTTATTATTTAAAGGCTAAGAAATCTGCAAATAAAGAGCAGCAGCAAGCTCAAAGCATGCACAAAGATCGTCGCTGTTTCGGAGCGCTGGAAAAACGTGCATCCACCGAAGACTCTGTAACCAAACAACGCGCGCTACACTCCGGCGCCATCTTTTCGCGGCACCAACGCCGTACCCTCCTCGCGCTATCTTAATTGATTATCGCCATCTTTCAGCGCCCGCGATCGTTCTCATCTTTCGCTGTGCTCATTCGCTCAGTTACGAAGTACGATGCCGACGCTTTCTACGTCTTTTCTCATTTATTAGGTAATAAAGTTTGACTCTGTCACATGGTGTGAAGCAGATGTCTTGCTGTATTTTAGCTTTCAATAATGTTTTATACACTCTGCTACACTGCATGAAAAGGTCATCATACCGCGAGTGTAAAAAGGCTACGTATCCTGATTCATCTTTCAGGTCCAGTAATATGTCATGCACAAGGAATTCATTAATGGGTGGTATACCGAAGAACTGGCCATTCTGTGTGATGCCGTGCTAGCATTTGGCAGTACTTTACAAGGTGCGCCCACAAAGTAAATTACAATTTACTTTTAAATAAAGCGCGGAGATCGCAAACAATAGGAAATCACAACAATCACAAACAATAGCGCCGGATAGAGTGGTGTGGAGAGTGTTTTTCCAGATGTGAACCATCCTTTACATTTTAAAAATTCATATTAGCGCAGCATTCTGTTTCGTATACTAGTGGCATGCTACCTGCCGCTTGTAACTGAAACCAGGATGTCATTTCTGCCTAAACCGCAGCATCACTGACATCCTTGTTTCAGTCGATAGGGTCACAGATGGCATGACGGCATAGGCATACAATACGGATATTGTTTTACTTACAAAATAATTGTCACAGGCGGCATTCAATTGATTGGTCTAAGCAAAATGCACAAGTCAACCAATTTTTTTACACTACTCGTGTGGTTCACACCTGAAAGAAACTGCCTGTGCATCACTGTATCCGGCAATATAAACTCTTTTTCTTATGTCCCTGCATTAAAAATAAATTCTAACTGTGGATGAACATCATGTTACTGTAACCGCTACCACACAAATTTGAGTGAATGTCTAATAAAAACACCGGTTTTTGTCAAGATGCTTGTCAGCAAACTTTTAGCATAGCGTTTACAAGGCTTACTTAAGCGCTTTTAGACATCTACGCCTACAAAATGTCTTGATCAAGACAGCTACTAGGCTTTTCGATTATCCGTTCAAGACATCGTTTAGAGATTACACGATTAGAGATTCTGTGTTTCATGGGTATTAAGAGAGCTACGGACGATTACAAGTTACCCTCCTACATAGCCATGCTTTTCTCCTCAACTCGTGTGCCGATTGATCGGGGCTAAGCTCCACCTTCACTGGCTCTGCGTCACGATGGGATGTTTTTTTATTTATTTATTTATTGCATACTCTCAAGGCCCAGGGGCATTACAGAGAGGAGTGGTGAATATTACAAACAAATTCGTTAACAATATTCTTGAAGTTTGTGACGTCAGAAATGGCAGTGATGGAGGCAGGGAGGCGGTTCCAGTCATCCGTCGTCCTTGGTAAAAAGGAATCAAAGTAAACGTTGGTGCGACAAGTTCGAACTTCAACCTTAAAACGATGATCCGTGCGTGACGATATGTATGATGGCGGGGAGATTAGTTCATCCTTAAGTGTTTCGTTAGTGTAATAAATATTGTAAAAATGGCATATGCGAAAGTATTTACGACGTAACTCTAGGTTAGGCAAGTCAAGGGTTAGTTTCATTGACGATACACTTGCATGACGAGAATAATTCGAAAGAATAAAACGAGCAGCTCTGTTTTGAATGAATTCGATGGCATTCTTTAGCTTTAGAGTAGAAGGGTCGAAAATGTAGCATGCATATTCAAGTTTAGGCCTCACTAAGGATTTGTACAGAAGTAACTTGACAGCTGCAGTTGCCGATAAAAAATTACGCCGTAAAAACCCAAGCATGCAATTAGCGTTACCGTAAATGTAATTTATATGAAAGTTCCATGTAAGATTGTGTGTAATGTAGATACCAAGATATTTGTATGATGAAACATTTTCTACATGTATGTTGTTAATATTATACGTAGGAAGGGTAGCATTTCTGACAGCACGGGACACACGCATCGCCTTACATTTATTAGAATTGAGCTTCATTTGGGATCTAGAACACCACGATGTTACCATGTCAATGTCTGATTGAAGAGTATCGCAGTCGCCAGAGTTAGAAATGACACGATAGAGAACACAGTCATCGGCGAATGACTTAATTGATGATTTAATTTGGTCTGGGAGGTCAATAATATAAATTAAAAATAATAATGGTCCTAGAACCACCCCTTGCGGTACACCGGAGGTTACTTGACCAGTGGAAGAGAAGCATTCATTAGCATAAACAAATTGGGAACGGTTAGACAAAAAACACTTGATCCAAGCAAGCACGTTAGGATCAATGTTGAGGTTACTTAATTTAGTTACAAGTAATGCGTTTGAAACAGTATCGAAGGCGTTGGCGAAGTCTAAAAAAATGCAGTCAATAATAACGCTAGCATCCATCGCCTGGAATAAATCATTAGTGAATGACAAAAGCTGTGTTTCGCAGGAATAGTGTTTTCTAAATCCGTGTTGGTAAGGGGTGAAAAATAAGTTTGACTCGAGAAATGAAACCAGGTGTGAGTAAATAATGTGCTCCATTAATTTGCAGGGAACACTGGTTAGGGATATAGGTCTGTAATTAAGTGGGGAGTACCGACTGCCAGACTTATGTACGGGAATCACCATCCCTGCCTTCCAATCCATTGCGTTGCTGAATGAACGTGTTCCACGTCAGCTCTCTGAATTTTCACTAATTGCGCCGATTATTCAACTCGGATCTTCATGAAAGCGCATCGACCGGATGTATGAACCTACGTGGACCACCGGGATACCCAATTCCGAGGTAGGCGTCCATTTCTTCGGTAATTAGAGCCGATTTTGTGACTCACGAAGAGCGCCCACCGGCCTCGGCTTCGGCCGAGGGAAGCGGTAGGCCTACTCTCAGGCCGCATCTAGCCGCAGCCAATTACCGACCAATCGCTAATTTGGCAAGCGGACAGGGACCCAATATGTCGACCGCTATGAGAATTGGGGTCGATGGCGAAGAAATTTCGCCGGATCAGCTCACGAGAGCCGAGGGGTGGAAAACCGCCGGCGAGAAGTTGAAGCAAAGGAGCCACGCAAACCAAGATGGCGCCGAATCCACAGTTGACGTCAGCAACAGACGTGGCGATGACATCTATGGCACCACCGACAAGAGCCTTCGTCACAGGATGACGCGGGTAAACAAAGGCAAGCTGCTCAAGGGCGCGAGAATGCCAGACCTCCCGCGCGAAGACGTGAAGATTGTAATGCGGCCACGCGGCGGGCTTCAAGTGAGCGATGTGGCCCGGGTCGAAATCAGCCGAGCCATTACTGGGGCAGCCCAAGTCGATGCAATTGCAGCAAGAGAAGATATTATTTGTCCAAACCATCAACAGAACATAATCGTCGTGAGTACCTCGAAGAGGGAGCACGCCGACAAGTACGCCATGGTGAAACGCATCGACATTCGAGGAACGGCCCACGAGGTGAGCACTTACGAATCGGCGCCTCACGGAACAGTTAAAGGAGTGATACGGGGCATCCCGCTAGAGGACACCGCCCAAGAAATTCAAGACCTAGTGGTGCACAAGCACAACCCGACGGCGTTGCAGGCGAAACGGATTGGCAAGACCAGATCCGTGGTGATCGCCTTCGAGGGACCCAAGGTACCCAATTACGTGCGTTACGGGAACCTGCTCGTTGAATGTTCACTGCACCGCAAGCAGATTGACGTCTGCTACCAGTGCGGCCGCGTCGGACACCGAATGGACGTGTGTCCCAATCCCCAAAATCGCATCTGCCGGGGGTGCGGCATCGCCAACCCGGACAAAGAGCATGCGTGCGTGCCCAAGTGCGGCCTGTGCGGCGGCAAGCATCTCACCGCCGACCGGGCCTGTAAGGCAAAATTTAAGACGCCGTACGTGGTGCGGCGCCGGCGCTGGGAGCGGCGCCGGGCCATCGACGACAGCAGCCAAGAAAGAGCTCCTGCAGGCCGACCCCAACGCAGCACCTCTTCGCGGAGCCGTTCGAGAACGCCGGCCCGCAAGGGCAGCCACCAAAGCCGCCAACGATCGAGATCCCGTTCCCGGGATGGCCCGAACAGGGCCGACCAGGCGCCATCGGCCGGCTCCAAGGACGGCCGCCGCTGGGAGACGATGGGGAAAGGAGGCAGTCGTAGCTCGAGCGCAAGACGCCGGGGGTCCCGTTCGAGGTCCCGGACCAGATCAAGAACCCGGGTCGAGTCCAACCAACGAGGGATACTCGCCGAGAAAAAGGTGGGCTGGACCAACAGGTCTTCCGTCGCTCTAGGGAACGACAGAGAGTTCCCACCCCTCAACCCTACCCCACCTCCCCCCTCTAACCAAAACGCCGCAACACGCCAAGAGTGCGGCGAATGTACAGAACTTAAAAGACTAATCGAAAGGCAAAGCACCCAGATTCAGGAACAGAATGTGCAGATCAGAGCACTCATGAGTAAAATAGATGTGCTAGTTAGCGGCAACTCAGCAACTAAAATAATCAAAACGAGCACGGTGCCCGAGGACGCCAACGAGAAACGCAAGGTGCCGCGTAGGGACTCCCTCTCACCCCGTCAAGAGCGGAGAGTAGATGCGCAGCCCATGCAACAAGCATTGAATGTTCAAGAAGAGATGGACGCTGAAACCACCGCTGACTGCAAGACGGCAGCAGCGGCACCGCAGACGTCACATCAACAACAGCAACCGCCGCAAGAGAGCAAACTGGCAGCGATACTCGCAGCCATCAATCAAATTAACGAGAATCTCGGCAATATGAATGCCAGGTTAGAGGCCTTCGAGGGTCAAATAAAGATCCTGTCAGTCAAGCACGAACGACTGGCGGCGAAGACAGCGACAATAACCATGAAGAACAAGTTCGCAGCGCTAAGGAATGAACGCGCCAATAAAGTCAAAGAATCGATCGCGTACAGGCGCGGTCGCATCAAAACGTTAAAGGAAGATGGCGCAGACGCCGAACAGTAGAAAGCAAATCCGCGGGGGGGAAACAACGATCATTTACCAATGGAATTGCAGGGGCATCCGCACCAAGGAAGCCGAGTTACAACTTCACATAGATGGGCTCGACCAGAAACCGGATCTGATCGCGTTACAAGAGACACACGGCAGACCCAGACTCCCGGGTTACGTGACCTACACGGATCCGACGGAAGGCGGGACGGCGTTACTGGTGCGCACCAACATAGCAGCCACCCAGCACCTCACGGCGCAAAAGGGCTACGAACACACGCTGGTCGAGGTTCACACAAGGACTATTGGCAGTGCCGGAAACCTGTTTGTAATGAGCGCATACTGCAGACCGTCACAAAGGCAGTACGACTTCGAAACAACAGTAAGCCAGGCGAAGAGGTTGGCGGGGAACAGGCCGCTCCTGGTCCTAGGCGACTTCAACGCCCCTCACACTACATGGGGTTACAAATACCAATCTAAACGAGGCAAGGCTCTAGCACATGCAATGGAGGACCAAGGAATGGCGCTCCTTAATGAACCGGGCGTCGTCACCCGAAAGGGAAACAGCGTCAACAGGGACACCACCCCGGACCTGTCGTGGATGGCGGGCTCCCTAGAAGTGGCCTCACGGAACGAAGACGTAGACCTGGGCTCCGACCACAGCATCATAAGTGTAACGATCAAGGGACCAAGGTACCGGGCAGCCCTCGGCAAAGCCCGGATCACCGACTGGGACCGAATGCGCAAGCACACGGACGAAGAAAACGAGACCTCCGGAGAAAACGAGAATGAGGACAGACATCAAACGTACGCAGAATGGGCGCGAGAACAAAAGATCGTGCTCGACAGATTTACTCAAGAAGTTGTAACAACGATGCAGACGCCCTTCGTCGACGCCAAACTAGCACACATGTGGGAGGCGCGGCACTCGCTCACGCGAAGATGGAAGCGTCAACGACGAAACAAGAAGCTCGTCAAACGCATCGCGTTCCTCAACAAACAGATCGCTGAATACGCAACCAGGCTGTGCCGAGAGAACTGGATGAGTACGTGCGACGGGCTGCAGGGAAAGCTCTCGGCGCGCAAGACCTGGTGCCTGCTCAGACACCTGATCGACCCGTTGAGCAGCAAGACCGCAACCAACCGCAACCTCGCCAAAGT
This sequence comes from Dermacentor andersoni, assembly GCF_023375885.2. Taxonomy (NCBI): domain Eukaryota; kingdom Metazoa; phylum Arthropoda; class Arachnida; order Ixodida; family Ixodidae; genus Dermacentor; species Dermacentor andersoni. The sequence continues at coordinate 1,854,370 of NC_092820.1, read as the reverse complement.
TCTGAACGCTTACGATGGACGGCCAAAGGCTCATTGAAGACCTCAAGGCGATCTATCTCAAGACGGAGAGAGGGCGGTTTCCGATACCGGACGAGTACGGGGGACCGGAAAATCCGGCATTGGATGAACCGTTCACCATCACGGAATTATTAACAGCCATAGACGAGAGTAATAAGAGGAGCGCACCCGGAACGGACGCCATTACATACAAGCTGCTCAATAACATGAGTGATGCGGCAGCACACGGGCTCCTGGGTAACATCAACAGAACCTGGGAAAGCTCGAGGCTGCCCGCAGAATGGAAAGAGGCCGAGGTAAAGTTCATACCTAAACCCGGCAAACCTCTGACGATCGAGAACATGCGCCCTATCTTGCTCACGTCCTGTGTGGGCAAGGTCATGGAATGCATGGTTCTCAGAAGACTTCAAGCACACCTGGACGAGACAAATCAGATGCCAGCGACCATGTATGGATTCCGCCAGCACCTGAGCACCCAAGACGTCCTGATCCAATTACACGAATTAGTGATTAAAAGAGCAACGAGGCACGCGCCCCGGGGTATACTGGCTTTGGACCTGAAAGGGGCCTTCGACAACGTGTCCCACGCCAGCATGCTCGAGAACCTGCGCAAGACGGGTTGTGGCCGCAAGACCTACGGCTATATTAAAGATTTCCTGACCAATAGAACAGCAACTACCCGGATAGGAAATGAACGGTCAGAGCCTGTGGAGCTCGGAGACAGGGGTACCCCACAGGGGTCTGTCCTGTCGCCTCTGCTTTTCAACCTAGCACTCCTGCCCCTGCCCGAACTACTCAATCAGATCGAGGGCGTGGACCACGCGCTCTATGCCGACGATATAACGGTGTGGACGAACCGCGCGGGGTCCGACGCCTGGGCGGAGGAAGCCCTGCAGAGAGCGGCAACGACCGTCCACGAGTATGCCACGACCTGCGGCCTGAGCTGCGCTCCACAGAAATCGGAGCTGCTCATGGTACAGCCCGGAAGACCGAAGAAAGAGCCGCTGCCAAACATAATCATCACCATCGACGGCACAGTGATCAAACCAACGCAGCAGATCCGGATACTGGGCCTTCTGTTGCGCAGCGACGGCAAGGCGCACGCAGCCGTCAACAAAATCAAGACCACATCGGAGCAAGTCCTGAGCATGATCCGGAGAGTCACCAACCGGAACAGAGGAATCAAAGAAGAAGACGCACTGCGCCTGGTGCAGGCATTCGTCGTGTCACGCGTAACGTACTCCGCCCCGTACCTCCAGCTTGCGAAGGTGAACCGCGAGACGCTGAACACGACGATAAGGAAAGCAGTGAAACTCGCGATGGGCATCCCAGTCTACTCGTCAACGCAGAAGCTGCTGGAAATGGGTGCCCACAACACGGTGGAAGAGCTGGTGGAAGCACACCTATCCCACCAGAGAGTAAGGCTGAGCCGGACAGAGCACGGTCGGGCCGTCCTACGCAAGATAGGATGGCAAATTGAACAGCAACCGACAACGGAGCCACTCCCCACAACGTGGAGAGACATTATTAAGACCAAGCCTCTCCCCCGGAACATGCAGCCGGGGAGGAACGACGAGAGACGCTCTGCGCGGGCCAAGGCAATGGCTCGACAGCTGGAAAAGGACCCAGAGGTTCTCTACGCGGACGCCTCGCTTCCCAAGCACGGAACCAGAGCAACGGCGGTCGTCACCACCATCGATAAACTGGTCACAGGCGCGTCGATACGGACGACGAATATAGCCGAAGCAGAAGAAGTGGCCGTGGCCCTCGCACTCGCACAACCGGGAGTGAGGACCGTGGTCACAGACTCCCAGACCGCCTACGCAAGCTACCGCAAGGGGAACATCTCTCCCGCGGCACTAGCGATCCTCACCAAATGCAAATCACCGGGACGGGCCGTTGAGCTCGTGTGGGTCCCGGCTCACTCGCAAGTGGAAGGCAACGCACTCGCCGACCACTATGCCCGAGAACTGTCAATCCGGGCCGAGGACGAGCCAGAGCTACCGCACCCCGTGACAAGCTACAAAGAAATCACGCAAATGTACAGAAGCGGCAGATGTAGGCTTCCCCGTCCGCATCCGCAACTCAGCCGACAGCAGCAAACGATCCTGCGACGCACGCAAGCGGGGTCGCTAGCGCATCCCGTGCTCTTGCACAAGATGTTCCCAACAGAGCATGACACTTTATGCCCTTTTTGCAGACGGTCAAAAGGCACTCTAGCACACATCATTGCAGAGTGCACTAAGCTCAAGAACCCCCCACCATCCCTACCCCCCACCCTCCCCAGCCCCAACCCCCCCGAGCGATGGGAGACCTTGTTGTCCAGCCCCAACCTACCGACCCAGCTCGCGCTGGCGGCTAGGGGCCAGGAACTGCTGGACGCATATGGGACCTGCGAATAAGGTTCCACCCCATCTGGTGCCAGCGCACACCAACCGCCACTAAGCGCTCAGTTCAAAAGTTGATTCTCTCTCTCTCTCGGGAGGATGGTGGTTTGAAGTGACTGAGCAAAGATTTCGCTCAGAATTATAGATAAATAAGTAATAGTTCCCTTAAGAAATTTCGTGTTGATACCGTCTACTCCACTGCATGCAGAAACTTTTGATGTCTGTATCAACTTTACAACACCATCAAGGTCAAGGGTAATAGGAAACATTGGAAAATAATGCACATCAGAAAAAACAGCACTTGCGCACAGCACAGAATCCAAAAATAGAGATGAACGCGTCATTCAACACTGAATTCACAACAGACACTGTGATCGATAGGTTCGTTGTTAAGATCACACAATTCAATGGCACTAGATTTTTTACCGTTGACCACACTCCAAAATTTCTGTGGGTTGTCTTTCAAGAAAGAAGGCAACGTGTGCTCATAAAATGTTGTTTTAGACTCTGCTACAGCATTCTTGTAGTCGCTCAGTGCTATTGTGTAAGCATTCCAACGCTCTTGATTGCCAGTTAATTTTGCTGGTCGGAAAAGCATTTTCCTTTTGTTCAGTTGAACCAAGGTGCGCGAGAATTAGAATAAATACGTTTTTGCGGGATGTACCGCTTAATTAAAGAGTTGGCTTTTTCTTTGAATATTGACCAGTTTTCTTCAACCGATCGAGAGTGGAAACTTGGAATGTAGTCAGTGATGAAAGTCAGTGTCGTTATTAATTGCGGCAAAATCAGCATTTCTGTAATCACGTATAACTTTCGACGAGGTAACAGATGGGATGGTTAACTGCAAATTACACTGGATTATACAATGGTCGCCAATACCCGCTAGGTAAGTTAGAGGCGAAACAAATTCCGGGGATGTAGTGAGGATTAAATCCAGGATATTAGCCGAGTGTGCAGAACATCGAGTAGGCTTCAGAAGAAGCTGGTGCAGGTTAAAATCGAGGCAACGGCTGATGAATTCGGAATATTCAGAACAGCACTCTTGCGTTGAAAGGGCATCAGTATGCCAGTTAATGCTAGGAAAGTTAAAGTCCCCGAGGAGTATTAGTGGCGAGGAAGGGAACCATAAAATTAGACTATTTAAGGCATCGTGAAGGTGTGAACAAAATGTGTTAGGTGAGGAAGGGGGCTGTAAACGACGCAAATGATAAAATTTTTGCGTTCGAAGCCTACGCGCATGTACGCTAGCTCTAATGATGACGCAAGCTCAATTGCAGCAGTAGTAATCGAATCAAAAATGCCGATAAGTACGCCGCCACCACACCGCACATCCCGGTCATATCGATAGAAACGGTATATAAACACCCTCGCATTCCAAAATTTCACGTTCTTCAATTTTGCTAGAAAGCCATGTCTCTGTCAAGATAACAATATCGGCACTGCACGTGTCGACGACAGAAGATAAAGCATCCCGCTTGTTGCATACGCTGCGAATATTTTAATACAAAAGAGAAATATTTTTTGCCACCGGACCATGACTCCGCTATGTTTTTGAATTGCTAGGGCCATCAGAAGGTGCATTTGGGACAGAATTTGTTTAACGAAGCTCGTCTGTGTGGATTTCGCAGACTCGATCAGTTACCGGACAGTAAACGTGTTTTTTTTTTTGTCGATTTGTAGACGGTTGAGGCGTAGCACATATTTCTGTCCGCTAGCCTTTCCGAATTCAATTAATTTTTTATGTGACAAGCGTGTGGCGCGGCAGAAGTCTTCGCTAACAGAAATGCCAGAACCTTTGATTTTTTTTCGCTCAGTGAAAGGCTTTTGCTTAAGCTTTGAGGACGAGAATTTTACGATTATGGGCCGGTGTTTATTCACTGCGAGGAGCCCAGCCTGTGGGCGCGGGAAATGGCTTCGTCTATTAAAGTTATCTGTAGTAAACTGGTAATGCAGTTTCGAATTTTAATTTCAGATTCGGACCAGTTCTCAGCTGGGACGTCAGGAATCCCGTAGAATATAAGGTTGTCACGGCGAGAGCGGTCTTCCAGCTCGTCCAACCGAGAAGTTATTGCTGCAGTTTGGTCTCGCACAGCTTCATCGACTACTCTCGGTAGATCAATACCATTTTGATTTGCTTCATATGATTCCACCAGGGATTCAACTGCTGCGAGCCTACTGGCTAAGTTGGAAACTTTCCTCAAGTTCTTGCTGATTAGCTCGGACCTCTGTAGCATCCCTATTACCTCGGTATGGCGTGCGTCACTTTTAGCCGACAAGGCGGCAATGGCGTCTAGAATCTCCTTTTCAGGACCAGGGTTCTGTTCCACATCCCCAGCTAACATAAGCAATTTAACAACATATATACGCTCGTAAAAATCACAAAGAATCACCAGTGGGCCTGGGAAGAGCAGCAGACAGATATTACTGGATCGCTTAGCGTGCAACGACGGGTGTTTACCAACCTGTACAACAAACAAGAACGGATTTTGAAGCGGCTGCATAGCTGCCACTCCGTCCAGCCCACTGAAGTGGCCCGATGAAAGCGTCTCTCTTAAGTACGCCCGGCTGACTGGTGTTGTAGGTGGTGGGAATGCCCAGCCAAAGCGGGGCACGATGTACACCGCGTCAAGGGTTGATGATGTGGCGTTTCCGCCATAGTGTTGACCTCTGACGTAACATGGTGATAAAGGCACGACGGTAGCTTCGCAAAAGGAATCCAAGCGCTGCCACGTGCCGAGGAACGCCAGAATCTGTACAACAAACAAGAACGGATTTTGAAGCGGCTGCATGGCTGCCGCTCCGTCCAGCCCACTGAAGTGGCCCGATGAAAGCGTCGATCTTAAGTACGTCCGGCTGACTGGTGTCGTAGGTGGTGGGAATGCCCAGCCAAAGCGGGGCACGATGTACGCCGCGTCAAGGGTTGATGATGTGGCGTTTCCGCCATAGTGTTGACCTCTGACGTAACATGGTGATAAAGGCACGACGGTAGCTTCGCAAAAGGAATCCAAGGGCTGGCTGCCACGTGCCGAGGAACGCCAGAATCTGTACAACAAACAAGAACGGATTTTGAAGCGGCTGCATGGCTGCCGCTCCGTCCAGCCCACTGAAGTGGCCCGATGAAAGCGTCGATCTTAAGTACGTCCGGCTGACTGGTGTCGTAGGTGGTGGGAATGCCCAGCCAAAGCGGGGCACGATGTACGCCGCGTCAAGGGTTGATGATGTGGCGTTTCCGCCATAGTTTTGACCTCTGACGTGTCATCTACTTCAGACGTGTCATCTACCTCAGACGACCTCAGACGTGCCATCTACTTCGGGTTGCCTTGGAGCCAGTGCGCGAAGCCTCTTCAATCTCTCCGCCAGCTGCCTGGCACTCAATCCCAAGTGAGAGCTATCGAAGCAACGTGCATTGCAAGCATTCTGTCACAGCGCCGAGCGTGTCAAGTATTCTGGTAACCACAGGAGAGCTGGACATTTTTACGGATGGGTGGAGGCATAAACTAAAGCCCCTCTTGCACCATTTCACCACATGAGCGGCCTTATCGGTCGGCACAGTCCAGCCAACTGGGGGCACAGAGCTTAACCAGCCAAACAAAGAGCTAGTATTGCTGTAACCTCATCCTCAACCTGAGGACGACGCAACGAGCTATGGAAAGAAAAATGATAGGTGTAACGTTAAGGGATAAGAAAAGAGCAGATTGGGTGAGGGAACAAACGCGCGTTAATGACATCTTAGTTGAAATCAAGAAAAAGAAATGGGCATGGGCAGGACATGTAATGAGGAGGGAAGATAACCGATGGTCATTAAGGGTTACGGACTGGATTCCGAGGGAAGGGAAGCGTAGCAGGGGGCGACAGAAAGTTAGGTGGGCAGATGAGATTAGGAAGTTTGGAGGGTCAACATGGCCACAATTAGTACATGACCGGGGTAGTTGGAGAAGTATGGGAGAGGCCTTTGCCCTGCAGTGGGCGTAATCAGGCTGATGATGATGATGATGATGCTGTAACCAGCCACACGAAGAGCTAGTATTGCTGTAACCAAGTGTAAAACATTTTAAACATTTAGAAAAATGAGTTGATGTTTAGGCTCCTGCCAAAAAGTTACACCAGCAGCAAAGTAGAATACACTTGGTTACTACTATATTAGTTCTGCGTTTGGTTAAGCTCTGTGCCACCAGGTGGCTGCACTCTGCAGGCTGTTCATGAATGCACCTTTGTTCATTCTGTAAAACACCCAGGCCCAGTCTACTCAATATGTCACAACCAATAACTATTCATCTGCCTTGTCAACAGTTACATCCAGAGAGCCACAAGGCTCCATCTTGGGGCCTTTACTCTTCTTGATTTCTATTAATGATCTCCCTAAGTGTGTAACGTCGTCATCAATTAATCTGTTCGCACACGAGTGCGTAATATCCCGAAAGATCACTAACCCTGATGATTCAGATAAACTGCAAGGAGATCTTCACAATGCATCACTCTGGTCTAAGAAATGGCTCATGAAACTCAACGCTAGCAAGTGTAAATCGATGCGCATATCACGTACGGCCAGCAATAGCAATCAGTGCCAATATGTAATGAATGACACTTCATTAGCGTCCGTTAATGGTCACAAATATCTAGGCCTTCACATAACTAATGATCTCTCATTGAATATGCATACTAACTATATTACTGCTAATGCTAATCCATGTTAGGATATCGTCGTCGTAACTTTTCTACCGTTCCTACTTTGGTAAAATTGACACTCCACAAAACCCTAGTTCGCTCAAAACTAGAATACGCATCTGCCATTTGGGATAACAATCAAGCGTCACTGTGATAGGAGTTTGGACTGTTTGAATGTCGCGGCCGAATGCGCGTGACTGCTGTGCGGCGGCGACGGACGAAGAGGAAGAGAAGGACCGGTGTCTGGGTGGAGACGGCAGCCATGCGATCTGCCTGAGCTGCCTGGGCTGGCCTTCCGAACGAGCCGAGCAGTTCGTCTACCCAAGGCCGGTGTTCCTGGGTGTGCTGGCAGAACAGGCCGGGCTGTCCTTGAGCTTCAACCGGCCTGCTCCACTGCTGGGCGAGCATCCGACGCCGGCATGTTCCGGTGCAGCTAAGCCTTCCGAACGGTCTACCCTGTGGCGGGCAGACGTCCCGACCCTGCTGTCGCGCGAGTGGCTCGTCGTGTGCCGGACATCCGCCCCGGCCTCCAGCCCCTGCGCCACTCGCTGCTGCAGACTCATCTTTGCGCCTCTTCGTGCCGTGAGTGTGTGATACCGACGCGCTATCGGACGCCTTTCTATATTGACGCTTAGCTTGACCATACCTAAGCGACAGACACTCATGAAGGGAACTGTGTGTGTGTTATCGTGTACGTTATCCTAGTCCCGTCCCCGTGTTATTAAAGCTTCTCTGTGTTCATTGTGCCATCCCTGTGTGTTTGAGGCCTGGGCCCACATCTTCCTATCACAAATTTTGGCGAGCCTGCCAGGATTTTCAAACGCACGGGAGGAGCGATGGAGATTGAGAGGTTGTACGTCATAGGGAAAGAGCTAGGAATGACAGGAGCGGAGTTAAAGCCTTGGATTGATACAGAAATCGTGAGGGAACGCGACCAGCGCGCCCAACATCGGGAAGACGCGAAAGCGCCGGCAGAACAAGAGCGTCTACGATTAGAAGCGGAAGAACGAGTGCTAAAGCTCAAGATCGAGCTCCAGGAAAAGACTGCTGGCGCACAAAGCGCACAGAGTGATAGAACTACGGAACAGTCGGTTACCAGGGCGGCTCCTGAGCTACTCAGTCCCCATAAGTTGATCTCCCCGTTTAACGAAGCCCGGGATGATTTAGACGCCTACTTGCAACGTTTTGAGCGAGTGGCAACAAGTCAGGAATGGCCCCGCACAAAATGGACAATCTCCCTCAGCCTCTGCCTGACAGGAGAAGCGTTGACGGTCATAGGACGGCTTGATTCTAATGCAGCCCTAGACTACGACCAGCTGAAGGCTACTCTCCTTCAGCGCTTTCAGTGCACCGCTGAGGGATACCGAGAAAAGTTTCGAAACGCAAGGTCCGAAGACAATGAGACTGGCCTACAATATGCAGGTAGAATATCGGGCTACTTTGACCACTGGCTTGAAATGTCCCATATTGAGAGGACCTTCGACTCCCTCAGGGACACCATGATTGCTGAACAGTTTTTGAGAAGATGTTCTGCGTCGCTGCGAGTGTTCCTGAAAGAAAGGAACTGTAATACCCTCGCTATGTTGTCAAAGAATGCCGATTGTTTTATAGCGGCACAAAACTTGACCAATCTAGGTAGAGAAAAGTTATCCAAGGAGGTCGTGTTACTCTGCTCGCAAGACTGAACCTCCAACAGCGATGCCGCGTGCAACTAATCGGTGCTTCCTTTGTGATAAAGCAGGACATCGAGCTTCGGAGTGCTGGTCCCGGACTAAAAAGAACTCTACAGGTCGCGGATGGTCCGGCAGAAAGGGACAAGGAGGTGAAGCCTCAAGAAGGGAAAATCAAGGACAAGCTTCGTGTATTCTGACTCCGTCGCAAGCCGAAAAGCCGACAGAAGATGGTGGCGGATACGTAGTGCTTCAAGGTGGCGAAATGGTCCCAATCGTCAACATGACGTTAATGCGACAAGGTCCCAGATGTGACAGTGGAAATCTGCCAGTGGGAAGAGGCTTTCTCGAATCACAACCGGTGTCTGTCTTACGAGACACTGGCTGCAATACCGTGGTCGTGCGACTCTCTTTGGTACCTGAGGACAAAATGACAGGAACAAAAAGTCCAGTGTTCTTGCTGGACCGCACAATCCACTACTTACCGGAAGCGATAGTATACTTAGAGAGTCCATTCTTTACCGGCGTTGCAAGAGTTAAATGTATGCGAGATCCCCTGTATGATGTGGTATTGGGAAACATTGAAGGTGCCCGTGCACCTGATGACCCGGCCAATTCATGGTCTCCGCAGAAACACAACAGCGACAAGACGAGCTACCCTGCCAACAGGATGTCATCCAGCGCTCAAGCAGAGCTACCAGACGTAGAGGGCCAAACGTTGTCCACAGCTAAAAACACAGCCGCATCCTCGATACATAAAGATGACTACGAATTTGGTACCGAGCTCGTTGCTGTGACAAAGGAAACGAAGATACGGTCCCTGCCTACACTGCCTGTCCCGCAACCCGCAGTCACTGGAATAGAGCAAGCCAAATTAAAAGCTTTCAGAGGGACGATGGGTCTCTGAGGAGATGTTTCGAAAAGGTCGGCAAGATGATGGCCACGGATGGCCGCGCAAGCGAATGTTACTTAAAGGATGACATTTTATACAGGAAGCACACAGTGTCAGGTGGGAAAATACTAGATCAGCTAGTCGTGCCAAAAGATCTCAGGGGAATGGTGATGAAATTGGCTCATGAAGGGATCCTCGCCGGTCCCCAGGGTGTGACGAGAACGGTGGATCGAATTGTTGCTGAATTTTACTGGCCAGGGGTCCAGTCGGAGACGAAACGGTTTGTTAAATCGTACGACGTCTGTCAACGAACGGTGCCGCGCCATTTAGTAGGACGCGCTCCGCTGAGTACGATGCCTGTAATTGACACTCCCTTTGCTCGCGTAGGCATCGATATTATTGGTCCTTTATCCCTAACTTCAGATAAAGGCAACCGTTACATCCTCACTATGGTTGACTTCGCCACCAGATACCCTGACGCTGTCGCCCTGCCATCTACCGAGTCGAGAACGGTTGCGGAAGGACTCGTCGAAATGTTTTCCCGAGTGGGCTTACCGCGGGAGATTGTCAGCGACCGCGGATCCTATTTCATGTCAGCTGTGATGAAGGAGTTCAGTCGTCTCCTGTCAATTAAGCAATTGCCTACCACGCCGTACCACCCCATGGCAAATGGATTAGTGGAACGATTTAACGGCACGCTAAAGCGTGCGCTCGGACGGATGTGCCAAGAGCGACCTAAATGTTGGGACCGCTACCTCGGCCCGCTACTCTTCGCGTACCGAGAAGTGCCACAGAGCAGCATCGGTTACTCGCCATTTGAACTGTTGTATGGGCGCTATGTCCGTGGTCCGATGGCTGTGCTAAAGGAATTGTGGACAAATCCCCGTTTGGATAACGACATGAAATCTTCTTACGAATACATCATGGAACTGCGTCAACGGCTAGAGCGTACGTGTGCCATCGCCATGCAAGAGCTCACGAAAGCGAAACAGCCACAGAAAACGTACTATGACAGGAAAGCCAAGATGCGAGAGCTCAATCCTGGAGACAAAGTACTTGTTCTACTGCCTGGTGAAAGGAATAAGTTGATACTTATGTGGAAGGGACCTTTCAACGTTGTAGAAAGGAAAAGTCCTTTGGACTATGTTGTTGACCTTGGGAGCAGAACAACGTTATTTCATATAAATATGTTGAAAAAATATGAAGAGCGACCCAACAGCGAGTTGCTTCAGGTAACAGCGACAACGATGGGTACAGATGACGCAACAGGGCTAAAGCTTGCAGAGACAACGCCGCCTTACCCGTCACTTATCCGAACGCTGACATCAAAAGACGTCGTCATTTCGAACCAACTGACTACGGACCAGCGACTCCAAGTTGAAGCTGTCCTTACAACCTACGACGATATATTCTCCGATCTACCTGGAAAGACTGATGTCCTGCAATGTCATTTGGAATTGACTACTACTGCGCCCATACAGGTCCGGCAGTACCCCATGCCATTTCCTGTCAGAAATGCCGTGGAAAAAGAAGTCCAGGACATGCTGAAGTTAGGTATAATAGAAAAATCAAAGTCAGCATATCAGGGACCCATTGTGGTGGTCAAAAAGAAAGACGGCACAGTGCGCCTCTGCATTCACTTTTGAAAACTTAATCAAATTCTAGTTCCCGACTGTGAGCCCATTCCTAGAGCAGAGATGATGTTTGCCAGGCTCACTGGAAGTCATTATTTTTCTAAATTTGACTTCACAAAAGGGTACTGGCAAGTACCCATGGCCCCTGAGTCCAAAGAAGCCACTGCATTTTCATGCGACTCTGGACTATACCAATTTAAGTACATGCCTTTTGGCATTAAGACAGCACCTGCTGTCTTCAACCGATTGATGAGCGAGGTTGTCGGAGACATACCTCACGTCTACTATTACTTCGACGACGTTCTTGTGGCAACAAAAGCATGGGAAGAGCATTTAAAGACATTAAATTGCTTGTTTCACAGAGTTCGCACAGCCAAACTAACCATAAAACCCAACAAAAGTGAAATCGGCTCCCCAACAACATGCTTCTTAGGCCATGTGGTAGGGCAAGGCGTTTTACAGCCCTTGAAAGACACCGCCAACAAGATCAACACTGCCAAACGACCTGGAACGAAGAAGGAGCTCAGGGCCTTCTTAGGACTAACGGGATATTACTGGGACTTTGTTCCGAACTACGCTGAGCTTGCCCATCCACTCACCGACCTTACGAAGAAGGGCTCTCCGAACCGGCTGAATTGGCAGACACCACACGAAGAGGCATTTATGCGATTAAAGGATCTGTTGTCACAGCAGCCTATACTGAAGGCTCCAGACTTGAGCAGACACTTTGTGCTACGCACGGACGCCTCTTCGAGAAGTCTCGGAGCAGTTCTTTTGCAAGAACACGACGGGCGTTTTCATCCCGTGTCCTACGCTAGCCGGAAGCTTTTGCCACGTGAAGCTGCCTACTCCACAATTGAGAGGGAGTGCCTCGCCATAGTGTGGGCTGTACAGAAATTTCATGTGTACCTTTACGGCAAACCATTCACCCTGCAGTCCGACCACCAACCGCTGCGATGCCTAAATTCGGCGAAGCACGTCAACAGTCGCGTACCACGTTGGAGTTTACTCCTTATGGATTATGACTTTCATGTGGAGTATATTCGTGGATGTGATAACGTTGGTGCAGACTATCTAAGTAGAATAGCTACGGACACGGACTAATGTGTCATGAGAGTAATAATTTGAACTGTGTGACTTGTGATACTCCGTAGTGCTACCCTCCTCGACTTCTTAACTTGGGGGGAAATGTGATAGGAGTTTGGACTGTTTGAATGTCGCGGCCGAATGCGCGTGACTGCTGTGCGGCGGCGACGGACGAAGAGGAAGAGAAGGACCGGTGTCTGGGTGGAGACGGCAGCCATGCGATCTGCCTGAGCTGCCTGGGCTGGCCTTCCGAACGAGCCGAGCAGTTCGTCTACCCAAGGCCGGTGTTCCTGGGTGTGCTGGCAGAACAGGCCGGGCTGTCCTTGAGCTTCAACCGGCCTGCTCCACTGCTGGGCGATCATCCGACGCCGGCATGTTCCGGTGCAGCTAAGCCTTCCGAACGGTCTACCCTGTGGCGGGCAGACGTCCCGACCCTGCTGTCGCGCGAGTGGCTCGTCGTGTGCCGGACATCCGCCCCGGCCTCCAGCCCCTGCGCCACTCGCTGCTGCAGACTCATCTTTGCGCCTCTTCGTGCCGTGAGTGTGTGATACCGACGCGCTGTCGGACGCCTTCCTATATTGACGCTTAGCTTGACCATACCTAAGCGACAGACACTCATGAAGGGAACTGTGTGTGTGTTATCGTGTACGTTATCCTAGTCCCGTCCCCGTGTTATTAAAGCTTCTCTGTGTTCATTGTGCCATCCCTGTGTGTTTGAGGCCTGGGCCCACATCTTCCTATCACAGTCACTAACCGTAAACCTTGAGCAATTCAAGATCGTGCCGTTCGCTTTATTTTGTCTAACTATTCTAGCCATTCCAGTGTTACATGTATGAAAAAAAAACTGAATCTGCCAGATCTTTCATTATGCCGCAAATGTGCTCGTCTTTTCCTATTCCAGAAGGTTTATCACTCTAACCACGTGCTCAAGAATCAACTTAATTATCACCCCACCTTTATACGTTTCCTCCCATTCTGACCACAGATATAAAGTTGCCGTCCCATCCTGCCGAACGAACAAGTATCATGATTTTGCTTTACCCCGCACAAGTGTCGACTGGAACAACCTTCCTGTTTCCATCATTGAGATCACAGATATATATTCATTAAAAACAGCAGTCTACATTGCTATTGCTTAACGTTTTCTGCATACAATTGTCTGCATATTACACTGCTTTATTATGTACCACTCCTTTCTGTGGGGCCTTAGGGCCTTGAAAGTATTATAATAAATAAATAAATAAATAAATAAGTAAATAAATGTACTACGATCACTTATAACAACATTAGTCAAAGTGAAATTTCATTGCAGTGGCCCTTAATTAAGTGCATAATACTGATGCCCTAACCTGTTGGACATTGGTAGGCAGTAGGTGTGCTCATAAAGTACGGCCCTTTCAGAAATGAAGTTTTCGAATATTAGCATGACAAAAGCTGTTTTGCATAGAAACTGCATATTGCCACATCCTCTATGGTCGCCGCGGGTATGTGCCAGACGATGAAAACGACGCTGAAGTACTCGAAAGCAGCTACTAACTTTGATGATGAGAGAAGGTCGGCTCGCGCGGACGCAAGGGTTTCTCCTGCTCGTTCGCTGCGGCTTCTATCACTTGGCCAGGTTTTGGGTGATATTAGGCTTTACTAATCTTATTTATTGAGCTCTCATTAATTCTAACGCCACCTTCATCCTAGGCTGATGTCCATAAACTCCCCAGGCAGGGATTTTTCCCACGGGCGGCCTCTATTCCAACGGATGAATTACCTCTAGACTTGTTCATCTAGGCACCACTGTAGGTTAAATGAGGCGTACAACTCCTGCGGGACCCGCCGTGGTTGCTCAGTGGCTATGGTGTTAGACTGCTGAGCACGAGGTCGCGGGATCGTATCCCGTCCACGGCGGCCGCATTTCGATGGGGGCGAAATGCGAAAACACCCGTGTACTTATATTTAGGTGCACGTTAAAGAACCCCAGGTGGTCGAAATTTCCGGAGTCCTCCACTACGGCGTGCCTCATAATCAGAAAGTGGTTTTGTCACGTAAAACCCCATAATTTAATTTTTAATTGTACTCTTGCGCGGACGGTAGAGTATCCGCCTCTCGTGCAAGAGGACCGTGGTTCAAATCCCGGTGCCACGCAATTCTCCACCAGAAAATACAAGAAAAAACCGTGTGTTGAGAAAATTGCACAAACAGGCCTGGAGTGCGGCCTGATCCCGGTGACCAGAACCGGTAACGCACGCTCTCACCAGAGCAGGATTGGCCACCCTGGTGCAGTACTTGGCCTCAACCTCCTATATGAATACAACAATCAAACCCCGGCCCTCAGTCTCCAGCAGCCGCGAAGCACCTGACCACGGCGGCGGTCAGATCTGTGACGCAGCAGAGGGTGCTAAGAATACCTGGCTCCGGACAGGCCGCCATTGGAATCTGGACCAGGCAACGTTTAACGTTAGAACGTTATCTAGTTAGGCGGGTCTAGCAGTGTTATTGGAGGAATTAGAGGGTAGTAAATGGGATATAATAGGGCTCAGTGAGGTTAGGAGGACAAAAGAACCATATACAGTGCTAAAAAGCGGGCACGTACTGTGCTACCGGGGCTTAGCGGAGAGACGAGAACTAGGTGTCGGATTCCTGATTAATAAGGAAATAGCTGGTAACATACAGGAATTCTATAGCATTAACGAGAGGGTGGCAGGTCTTGCTGTGAAACTTAATAAGAGGTACAAATTGAAGGTAGTACAAGTCTACGCCCCTACATCCAGTCATGATGACCAGGAAGTCGAAAGCTTCTATGAAGACGTGGAATCAGCGATGGGTAAAGTCAAAACAAAATACTGATGGGCGACTTCAATGCCAGGGTAGGCAAGAAGCAGGCTGGAGACAAGTCAGTGGGGGAATATGGCATAGGCTCTAGGAATAGCAGAGGAGAGTTATTAGTAGAGTATGCAGAACAGAATAATATGCGGATAATGAATACCTTCTTCCGCAAGCGAGATAGCCGAAAGTGGACGTGGAGGAGCCCGAACGGCGAGACTAGAAATGAAATAAACTTCATACTCTGCGCTAACCCTGGCATCATACAAGATGTGGACGTGCTAAGCAAGGTGCGCTGCAGTGACCATAGGATGGTAAGAACTCGAATTAGCCTAGACCTGAAAAGGGAACCGAAGCAACTGGTACATAAAAAGTCGATCAATGAGTTAGCGGTAAGAGGGAAAATAGAGGAATTCCAGATCAAGCTACAGAACAGATATTCGGCTTTAACTCAGGAAGAGGACCTTAGTGTTGAAGCAATGAACGACAATCTTCTGGGCATCATTAGGGAGTGCGCAATAGAAGTCGGTGGTAACGCCGTTAGACATGAAACCAGTAAGCTTTCGCAGGAGACGAAAGATCTGATCAAGAAACGTCAATGCATGAAAGCCTCTAACCCTACAGCTAGAATAGAACTGGCAGAACTTTCGAAGTTAATCAACAAGCGTAAGACAGCGGACATAAGGAACTATAATATTGACACGTGTACTTATATTCATCGGGCGACCACGTTTCGCCGCCTAACAAATCTTATCGCACAGCGCGGGACGCGCTTGCATGTATCCGAAGTTTCTGGAAAGTTATCGATGCTTCTATCCACAGTCTGTTGTCGACGAACCTTCTGTTATCTGATTTATTCGCCTGACTCGAATGGTGTAGAACTTTGTGGAAGGCACGCGGGTCCCAACGATTAATCTGGAACATTCGACGATCCTGTATAAAAGCCGACGCGCTTGACCCGCTGATCAGATTTCCGACGATCGCCGACTGTGTTCGCTGCTTTCGTTGTGCTATAAGTGTAGCCTGTTTTGTGGGCACAGGTTCGCCCAATAAAATCTAGTTTTGCCTTTCACAGTATTGCTACTGTGTTCTTCTACGTCACCACCACGTGACATCTGGTGGAGGTGCTTTGCGTTCATGTACCGGACGCCCCCACAAAGCCGTGACCCAAGCCCTCACTCGGAAGACACCAACGTCGCCAAGAACCAGCGAGGTAGCCGCAGGCTGCAAGGACTGCCCCCGGAGCACGGACTTTTGCCTGAGACGACTAGGAAGATGGCCACCACGTCAACCCCAATGGCAGCCCCAGCGTCACCCGTCGTGCTGCAGCAGCCCAGGGAGCCTCCGACGTTCCGCGGTTCAACTTTCGAGGACCCGGAAAGCTGGCTCGAGACGTACGAGAGAGTCGCTACCTTTAACAACTGGAACAGCGACGACAAACTGCGATATGTCTTCTTCGCTTTGGAAGACGCGGCCAGGACGTGGTTCGAGAACCGAGAAGCCACCTTAACGACCTGGGAACTTTTCCGAAGCGGCTTCCTGCAGACGTTCGCAAGCGTCGTACGCCGAGAACGAGCCCAAGCGCTATTAGAAACCCGGGTGCAGCTACCTAATGAGACGACCGCGATCTACACGGAAGAAATGAGCCGTCTCTTCCGCCACGCCGACCCTGAAATGCCCGAGGAGAAGAAAGTCCGCCTGCTGATGCGTGGTGTGAAGGAGGAACTTTTTGCCGGAATGGTACGAAGCCCACCGAAGACCGTGGACGAGTTTCTTCGCGAGGCCACCAGCATCGAGAAGACACTCGAGATCCGAAACCGGCAATTCGACCGTCGCACAAACTCGACGAACTACGCCGGAGTTCAATCACTGGCCACCGACGACCTGCGCGAGGCTATCCGAGCGGTCGTGCGGGAGGAGCTACAAAAGCTGTTCCCACCATCACAGCCTCAAGTGGCTTCGATTGCCGACGCCGTGCGTGAAGAGCTCCAACAACAACTTGGAATAGCCCCTGTATCGCCCCAGCCTGAGCCGCAAGCGATGACCTACGCCGCCGTCGCACGCCGTCAAGGTCCCCCTCCGCGACCGCGCCAGGGCCCTGTCACGCCGCAGTTCCGTCGTCCGCCGCCGCCAGCGCCAGCACGACCACCCGTCGCCCAGCGGACCTACGCGAGGAAGACGAACATTTGGCGCGCTCCTGACCACCGCCCGCTCTGCTACCACTGCGGAGAAGCGGGGCACATCTACCGCCGATGCCCATACCGGGAGATGGGACTGCGAGGTTTCGCCGTTAACGCGCCGCGGCCACAGATTGGCGAACGACCTCGCGATATCGCCGACTACCTCGCCGCCACTCAGTGGAGCCCTCGACGAGCTTCCCGTTCGCCGTCACCAGGCCGCTACCTGTCGCCGCAGCGCCGACCATACACTGGCCCAGCCCGGGGCCGGTCCGTCAGCCCATATCCGGAAAACTAAAAGCAGCAACCGATGGAGGTGCGGTTGCTGTTCGTCGAACTGACGAAGATCCTCCGCCGCCGACGAAGACGCCGAAGAAACCATCTCGACGACTTCATGACGACACGCCGCCGTCCCGAAGAAGTCGGGAAGCCAAGACTACACCGACGAAAGACGACTTGACGACGCGACGTTCCAGCTTCAGATCAACACGACGCAGCCGTGATCCGACGCCAAGACCCAACTGCAACGCCAGACAAAGAACCACCGACCTCGACGTGCTTCTCGACGGCCACGCAGTCACTGCCTTAGTCGACACAGGGGCCGATTACTCCGTAATGAGTGGACACATCGCCGTCCAGTTGAAGAAGGTTAAGACTGCATGGGAAGGCCCTCAAATTCGGACCGCTGGAGGACACCTGATTACGCCGACAGGAATGTGCACGGCAAGAATTACCATTCACGACCGGACTTACCCTGTCACCTTCGTTATCCTCCAACAGTGTTCACGAGACGTCATTCTCGGCATGGACTTCCTCAACCAACACGGCGCAGTCATCGACCTGAAGTCGAAGTCAATAACGCTGTCGGAAGATCATGCAATACCGCCGGAGAGCCCTCGTAGTCACCACGCCTTGAGTGTGCTTGAAGATCAAGTGAGCATCCCGCCTCGCTCCAGCATTGTTATTTTGGTCGGCACCGAAACACCCGCTGACGTAGAAGGCGTCATCGAAGGCGACCAACGTCTACTGCTCGACCGTGAAATTTGCGTCGCAAGAGGGATCGCTCGACTGCACGGAGGAAACACGAAAGTGTTGCTGACAAACTTCAGCAAGGAGTTCAAGCACATCAACAAGGGCACAACGATCGCATACATCGAGGAAATTGTGGAAACCAGCGATGCCTTTGTCCTCTCGGATTCTATCGCATCTACCCCGACAACCGTAGTTCCCGAGCCAGACTTCGACATAAGTCCAAGTCTCCCCGTGATTAAGCAGCAACAGCTCAGAAGTCTGCTTCGACGATACAAAGGCTGCTTTTCGACGTCATCGAGGATTCGACAAACACCAGTCGCAAAGCATCGCATAATAACCGAAGAATGCGCTCGACCACTACGCCAGAGCCCTTACCGAGTTTCGACGCGGGAACGTGAAGCTATAAGAGAACAAGTCGACGAAATGCTGCGCGACGACATCATCCAGCCGTCGAAAAGCCCGTGGGCATCCCCTGTTGTCCTGGTAAAGAAAAAGGACGGAACCCTACGTTTCTGTGTCGATTATCGTCGACTGAACAAGATCACGAAGAAGGATGTATACCCCCTCCCACGGATAGACGACGCATTAGATCGGCTCTGCAACGCTAAATACTTCTCGTTGATGGACCTCAAGTCTGGCTATTGGCAAATTGAAGTCGACGAAAGAGATCGCGAAAAGACCGCCTTCATCACCCCAGACGGCCTCTACGAGTTCAAGGTTATGCCATTTGGACTGTGCTCGGCACCTGCAACGTTCCAGCGCGTGATGGACACGGTTCTAGCAGGATTGAAGTGGCAGACGTGTCTCGTTTACTTGGATGACGTCGTTGTCTTCGCCGAAAATTTCGACGAACACCTTAGGCGGCTCGCAACAGTACTCGAGGCCATCAAGTCATCAGGGCTCACTCTGAAGCCAGAAAAGTGCCGCTTCGCCTACGATGAGCTTCTGTTCCTAGGCCACGTCATCAGCAAGTCTGGAGTCCGCCCCGACCCGCAGAAGACAGCTGCCATCGCAAAGTTCCCGCAGCCCACCGACAAAAAGGCAGTGCGTAGATTTCTTGGCATGTGTGCCTACTACAGGCGATTTGTCAAGGACTTTTCACGCATCGCTGAGCCGCTGACACAGCTAACTAAATGTGACATCGAGTTCAAGTGGGAAACGCCGCAGGCCGACGCATTTGAAGAACTCAAACGACGCATGCAGTCGCCGCCCGTACTTGCGCACTTCGACGAGCTCGCCGATACCGAAATCCGCACTGACGCCAGTAGCCTAGGCCTCGGTGCCGTCCTAGTCAAGAGAAAAGATGGACATGAACACGTGATAGCTTACGCTAGCCGGTCGTTGTCAAAAGCGGAAGGCAATTATTCCACAACGGAAAAGGAATGCCTAGCCATCGTTTGGGCTACAGCGAAATTTCGCCCCTACCTATATGGCAGGCCATTCAGAGTGGTCAGCGACCATCACGCGTTGTGTTGGCTAGCTAACTTAAAGGACCCTTCAGGACGGCTGGCACGGTGGAGCCTCAGACTACAAGAATACGACATCACTGTAACATACAAGTCCGGTCGAAAACACTCAGATGCCGATTGCCTATCACGCGCCCCCATTGACCCGCCGCCGCAAGATAACGAGGACGACGACGCCTTCCTTGGAATAATAAGCGCGGAAGACTTCGCTGATCAACAACGAGGGGACCCGGAGCTAAAAGCCCTTGTCGAGTATTTGGAAGGGCACACCGACGTTGTCCCTAGGGCATTTAAGCGTGGATTATCTTCGTTCACGCTTCAAAACAACCTACTCGTGAAGAAAAACTTTTCACCAGTCCGCGCCAACTACCTTCTTGTTGTTCCGTCGGCGCTGCGTCCAGAAGTACTGCACGCCTTACACGACGATCCCACTGCTGGGCACCTCGGATTCTCCCGGACGCTGTCGAGGATACATGAAAGGTATTACTGGCCGCGTGTTACCGCCGACGTCGCCCGTTACGTCAAGACATGCCGAGACTGTCAACGACGCAAGACACCACCGACAAGGCCCGCAGAGTTACTACAGCCGATTGAACCTCCTCGTCGACCATTCGAGCAGATTGGGATGGATTTGTTGGGGCCGTTTCCGACGTCAACATCCGGGAATAAGTGGATCGTCGTGGCGACGGACTATCTCACCCGATTCGCTGAAACAAAAGCTCTACCGAAAGGCAGCGCAGCCGAGGTGGCGAAATTTTTCGTCGAGAACATCCTGCTGCGACATGGCGCCCCAGAAGTCCTCATCACCGACAGAGGAACGGCTTTTACAGCAGAGCTCACCCAAGCCATTCTGCAATATAGCCAGACAAGCCACAGGAGGACAACTGCCTACCATCCGCAAACTAATGGTCTCACGGAGCGCCTGAATAAGACCCTCGCCGACATGCTAGCGATGTACGTCGACGTTGAGCACAAGACGTGGGACGCGGTGCTGCCGTATGTAACCTTCGCTTACAACACGGCGGTGCAAGAAACAACACAGATCACGCCGTTTAAGCTGGTTTACGGCAGGAACCCGACGACCACGCTCGACGCCATGCTGCCCCACGTCATTGACGAAGAGAATGTTGACGTCGCTAGCTATCTCCAGCGCGCCGAAGAAGCCCGACAGCTCGCCCGCCTCCGGATCAAGAGCCAGCAGAGGACCGACAGCCGACGCTACAACCTCCGACGACGCTTTATCGAGTACCAGCCCGGTGACCGTGTTTGGGTTTGGACCCCTATACGCCGACGAGGACTGAGCGAGAAGCTCTTGCGTCGCTATTTCGGACCGTACAAGATCATCCGACGTATTGGCGTACTGGACTATGAGGTCGTGCCAGACGGCATTTCGCTGTCACAGCGGCGTCGCTCACGACCTGAAATTGTCCACGTTGTGCGTCTCAAGCCGTACCACCAGCGTTGACGAACTTTGGGACTTCGCGTAACTGACTTTTAGACTTGATTTCTTTTCGTTGTTTTGTTACTTATGTTTAATAAGTGTCCTTTTGTGTGTCGCTCTCTTATATTTGTAGCATCAGGACGATGCTTTTTAAGAGGGGGGTATTGACACGTGTACTTATATTTATCGGGCGACCACGTTTCGCCGCCTAACAAATCTTATCGCACAGCGCGGGACGCGCTTGCATGTATCCGAAGTTTCTGGAAAGTTATCGATGCTTCTATCCACAGTCTGTTGTCGACGAACCTTCTGTTATCTGATTTATTCGCCTGACTCGAATGGTGTAGAACTTTGTGGAAGGCACGCGGGTCCCAACGATTAATCTGGAACATTCGACGATCCTGTATAAAAGCCGACGCGCTTGACCCGCTGATCAGATTTCCGACGATCGCCGACTGTGTTCGCTGCTTTCGTTGTGCTATAAGTGTAGCCTGTTTTGTGGGCACAGGTTCGCCCAATAAAATCTAGTTTTGCCTTTCACAGTATTGCTACTGTGTTCTTCTACGTCACCACCACGTGACAATATGGATAGAATTGAACAGGCTCTCAAGAACGGAAGAAGCCTAAAAGCAGTGAAGAAGAAACTAGGAATAGGCAAGAATCAGATGTGTGCGTTAAGAGACAAAGCCGGCAATATCGTTACTAATATGGATGAGATAGTTCAAGTGGCTGAGGAGTTCTATAGAGATTTATACAATACCAGTAACACCCACGACGATAAGGTGAGAGAGAATAGTCTATAGGAACTTGAAATCCCACAAGTAACGCCGGAAGAGGTAAAGAACGCCTTGGGAGCTATGCAAAGGGGGAAGGCAGCTGGGGAGGATCAGGTAACAGTAGATTTGTTGAAGGATGGTGGGAACACTGTCCTAGAAAGATTCGCCGCCCTATATACACAATGCCTCATGACCTCGAACGTACCGGAATCTTGGCAGAACGCTAACATAATCCTAATCCATAAGAAAGGGGACGCCAAAGACTTGAAAAATTATAGACTGATCAGCTTACTGTCCGTTGCCTACAAAGCATTTACTAATGTAATCGCAAATAGAATCAGGAATACCTTAGACTTCTGTCAACCAAAGGACCAGGCAGGATTCCGTAAAGGCTACTAAAACAATAGACCATATTCACACTATCAATCAGCTGGTAGAGAAATGTGCGGAATATAAATAACCCTTATATATAGCCTTCATTGATTACGAAAAAGCGTTTGATTCAGTCGAAACTTCAGCAGTCATGAAGACATTACGTATTCAGGTTGTAGATGAGCCATATGTAAAGATACTGGAAGATATCTATAGCGGCTCCACAGCCACCGCAGTCCTCCACAAAGAAAGCAACAAAATCCCAATAAAGAAAGGCGTCAGACAGGCAGATACGATCTCTCCAATGCTATTCACAGCATGTTTACAGCAGGTATTCAGAGACCTGGAGTGGGAAGAATTGGGGATAAAAGTTGACGGAGAATACCTTAGCAACTTGCGATTCGCTGATGATATTGCCTTGCTTAGTAACTCAGGAGACCAATTGCAATGCATGCTCACTGACCTGGAGAGGCAAAGCAGAAGGGTGGGTCGGAAAATTAATCTGCAGAAAACTAAAGTAATGTTTAACAGTCTCGGAAGAGAACAGCAGTTTACGATAGATAGCGAGGCACTGGAAGTGGTAAGGGAATACATCTACTTAGGGCAGGTAGTGACCACGGATCCGGATCATGAGACTGAAATAACCAGAAGAATAAGAATGGGCTGGGGTGATTTCGGCAGGCATTCTCAAATCATGAACACCAGGTTGCCACTATCCCTCAAGAGGAAAGTGCATAACAGCTGTGTGTTACCAGTACTCACGTATGGGGCAGAGACCTGGAGGCTTACGAAAAGGGTTCTGCTGAAATTGAGGACGACGCAACGAGCTATGGAAAGAAGAATGATGGGTGTAACGTTAAGGGATAAGAAAAGAGCAGATTGGATGAGGGGACAAACGCGGGTAAATGACATCTTAGTTGAAATAAAGAAAAAGAAATGGGCATGGGCCGGACATGTAATGAGGAGGAAAGATAACCGATGGTCATTAAGGGTTACGGACTGGATTCCAAGGGAAAAGAAGCGTAGCAGGGGGCGGCAGAAAGTTAGGTGGGTGGATGACATTAAGACATTTGCAGGGACAACATGGCCACAATTAGTACACGACCGGGGTAGTTGGAGAAGTATGCGAGAGGCCTTTGCTCTGCAGTGGGCGTAACTAGGCTGATGATGATGATGATGAGTGGTGTGAGCAACATCCCGGTGGCTCTGGTTCCTTCAAATGGAGGCTTTATACGTCTAACCAACCCCCAAGCGATCCAGAAATCTCTGCAAGCTGCTACCTCTTCATACCAGACGATCACGGAAGTGAGGCAGTTCGGCCGCGGAGGTATCGTGTGTCGATCGCCAGACCCGTCCTGTGTCGCGGATTTGCTAAAGTGCTCATCATTCGCGTCATTACCGGTGAGTGCCTTCATCCCTGCTCACCTCGCCTGCACTAAGGGAATAGTCAGAAGTGTCGATGCTGATCTTTCTCCCGCTGAAACACTTAAGAGATTGTCTGGGACTGGAGTAATTGCTGTTTACCGATGCAATCGAGTGGTAGACAATAAGCGGGTCCCAACAGAATCAGTGATTGCAACTTTTGCTGGAACTTCCTGCCCGTCAAAGCTAAAGGTGTGGCCCCTTGTATTCATAGTTGAACCCCTGGCGTCGCATCCGATTCAATGCCGCAATTGCTGGCGATACGGTAGTATGGCAGGGTGTAAATCAAGACAACGTTGTTGCGCATGTGGGGTAGAACACGCTCAAAGTGATTGTAGTGCCCAAGAAGAGCGATGCTGTCTCTGTGATGGAAATCATCCAGCCAATTATTTAAACTGTTCTGTTAGGGCTCAAGAATTACAGGTGATTGAAATAATTGATCGTCAACGCTGCTTTAGGATGGAGGCCATAAACATTGTGAAAGAAAGGGCATCTGGCTATGCGGGGATAATAGGCAGACAAAATCTTACCACGGACCGATCACTTACTGCAACTATAGAGGCCACTGTGGAAAATGCAGTTACAAAAGCAATGGAAAGCTTGACAATGATCCTTGGTGAATGTATCTCACAAGCCGTTTCTAGTCATTTATCTCATTTGATGCAAACTACCTGCCCAGCTCCTGTACCAACGCAAATAGTTGATCCTGAGCACCAAACTAACCATGAAAGATCAGACGCCAATCCTTGCAATAATGATATTGGACTTTCAACTCCCTCTTCCGCGGGCCCTACAACTTGTAATCTGATTAATACAGATTTGGAGATGACAGAGGTAGAACAAAATGCTCGAGCATATAAAAGAACCATGTCTTCTATTAGTGAAGACTCCTCCCCCGGTCCTCACTCAAAAGCTAAGAAAAGTCAGTCCAGTGTTGTGCTAAAGGATAACATTCTACAGAAGGCAGTTTCGACTGCGGCACTTTCCAAAACATAGGATCACTAAAAGTGCTTCAGCGGAACTGCCGCTCTTTATATTCTGCATCAGTAGATTTAACTTGTCTAACTTCACAACTTAATCCTGATTTAATTATGGTACAGGAAACGTGGCTAAATCCCGAGAAATCTTTTCAACTGAAATTCTACAGGTCATTTCGATTAGACCGTCCTACAAGAGGTGGCGGATTAATTACACTTATCTAAAATTTGCCATAAGGCAACAATTTCATTTCAAGTTTCTACTCCAGAGTGTGAAATCCTAGCGATAGAACTGGTTCTCCCGGGATGTTGTCCTTTTACCGTAGTTAATGCATATTTTCCATCTGGCGTACGGGACACTAGCACACTGGATAGTGTTATTAACTCTTGTGGACGTGACATTGTAATCACAGGTGATTTCAATTCTCATCATATCTCATGGGGTTTAAGGAAAGATTTGTGCGGCACCCGATTGTGGAACTGGTCGTTGGTCAATCGACTCACGTGTGTAAACTCCGGATCTATTACGTTTGTTAGAGGCCGATCTTACTCTTCACTAAATCTTACATTCTCTGGCCCGAGTCTCTCCGTAACTTCTTGGTCGACTATCGATTGTTCAACAAGTAGTGATCACCTTCCAATAGTATTTGACGTTGCACGTCCGGTAACATTTATAAGTGACCAGGTTCAAACTTTCATAAATTACATTTTTAAAAAAAGCTTACGAAATGTTCTTTCATCTCTGTCTTATGCGCGTACAGAACAAAAAACCACGATTATCTGTTCGGCTTTGGAAAGTTCTCAAAAAAAGGCTCAATTTGAGATTAGATTGAATAAAAAGAAATTCTTACAGTCCTTGGTGGAATGAAGAATGCACTCGAGACTACAGAAAGAGAAAAGCTGCTTGGAAAAAATTATTGCATAACCAGAGTCCCCAAAATTGGAGTGACTATAAATTTTTTCGAACTGTCTTTAAGTATACAGTTTCTAAAGCCAAAGATGAATTAGACTGTAAGCATGTTGATTTCTTGTCTAACAATAAAAATAAGCGTGCATTGTTCCGTTTTCTCCGCGGTAGAAAAGTTCTTCCGCGTCAAATTAATATTGACTCTATAATCTTAAGTAGCGATGAAATTAAACAATCACTAGAAGAAATCGCGAAGGGATTAGAAATTAGATTTTCTTCTGTCTTGCCAAGTTGTTCTCGCTTACGAAGGGCATCAGATGATTTTACAGAAATCTCCGTGTTAGAATTGGCTGAAATCGTGGAGCGACTTCCAGGTTCAGCTCCCGGCGTGGATGGGGCATCTGCTATGATCAGAATTTTATTTAAGGAAGCTCCTGATGACCTTTAAGCTATTGTAAATTACTCAATTCGGTTCTCGTGGATTCCGTCTGCGTGGAAAATTGCTAAAATCATCCCTATTCTTAAAAATCATGGGGAAGGATATACAATAGATACCATTAGGCCAATCGCGCTAACTTCAAATTTGGTTAAATAATTGAAAGAATTCTATATGCCCGTATGATTAAATTTATACAGAACAAGGACTTGCTTAGCCCGTGCCAAATTGGATTCCGACCATCATGTTCAATTTGGCATGCTCACGTGGACCTAGAAAGTAGAATAAAATTAGCACGGCGACAGAGGCAAATAGGTGCTCTTGTGACATTAGACATTTCCAAAGCATACGACAGTGTAGAACACTTAATTTTATTAGATATATTGCGAAGTCTAGAGATTCCAAATTATTTTTCAAACTGGATTGGTGAATTTTTAAATGGAAGAACATTTTACTGCTGTCTGAGAGGCGTTTCCTCGAGTATATATAATCAATCACGAGGTGTTCCTCATGGAGCTGTCACTTCGCCATTACTATTTAATATTTTGATGTGTTCCATTCCTCATCAAGATGTACAAACATACGTATACGCGGATGACATTGCTTTCTTCGCATCAGACTGATATTCACTCTCTATATTATCGACTACAACACTACCTCAACGCCATATAAACCTGGTTAAACAAAATTCGCCTTTCACATAACGTTACAAAATGCTCGATATTGGTTTTCCCTCTTAACAATCCCGTTAATATATCGATATCCTATCGCCTCGAGACTATACCTCAAATGGAGTCGGTAAAATACTTAGGTGAAGTATATGACGGTTCCCTTAGCTGACTCGGCCATATTGACCATATAGTTAAAAAATGAGTGCGAGCAGTTGGTATGCTACGTTAAAAAAAATGAAATTATGGGGCTTTACGTGCCAAAACCACTTTCTGATTAAGAGGCACGCCGTAGTGGAGGACTCCGGAAATTTCGACCACCTGGGGTTCTTTAACGTGCACCTAAATCTAAGTACACGGGTGTTTTCGCATTTCGCCCCCATCGAAATGCGGCCGTCTTGGCCGGGATTCGATCCCGCGACCTCATGCTCAGCAGCCTAACACCATAGCCACTGAGCAACCACGGCGGGTATGGTATGCTACGTAAGCTGTGCAACAGTCGGTCCGGAATGCGGAGAGATCCACTTTTAATGATATACAAAATGTATGTGCGGCCCATTTTAGAATTTGGATGTATTTTATTTTCTGGTGCTCCAGCTTATAAATTACGTCTCCTTGTTCTACTTGAGCCGGAAGCCCTACGACTGTGTTGCGGATTACGGAAATATGTTGCCAATAACATATTACACCAAGAAGTCAGGTTGCCCTCAATATTGTGTAGATTTCGGTTACTGACGGTGCAAACAGTCTTAAAATTGTATGAATCCCCTATTACAAGACTGAAATACATATTCATTTCCCAGCCTGCACTTTTCTTCGGAGTACACTGGCATCGTTTTCATACACCACAGGTGGTCTTCGTACAAACATTGATAAATCCCTTAAATGTACGTCTCTGGGAGGTACCGCCTATTTGTGATGTGCGAGAGAACGTACAAATTATATATGATGACATCTACCCAAATAATGCAAAACATCTCTTATAATATCTTAAACGGCATATTACAGGACCATTTATTGAGTTTATCTATAAGTACAGTCATTGCGACAGACGCCTCACAATGTGAAGAAAAATCTGGAATCGGCATTTTCTCTCCCGCTCTAGACTGGTCATTTGCAATCAGGATTCCGGACTTCCTTTCCGTATTTTTGGCTGGATTTCCAGCTGTAGTTCTAGCCTTACGCAAACTAAATTCGTCAATATCGGCGGTAGTAATAATAACAGATTCTTTATCCTTATGTTCCTCGCTCACAGCAAATGGTGTCACTAACCTTTTACGTACATTTCATTTTCTAGTGCCTGCCCACATAAATTTAATTAGATTGCTTTGGGTGCCTGGACATAAAGGTTCCTGGTTCCCTGGTTCCTTCTGGCCTCGACAGAGCGACCATTTCGTTGACCTGCAGTGGTGTTTTGGCCGAGTATCGGGTGGTTTCAGGTGTCTCAATATATTTTAGTTCCTGGTTGATTGGTTGACGAGACGGCATTGCTTGCGTCAGCCGTCTTGAGCTGATGTCGACCAGTTCTCCTGGCCAGGCGCGATCCGCCTGGTCAGCATCCCTGCAACCTAATGAATTGCCCATAGATTTATTTTTTCGCAGTGGCGTCATCACGATTCCTGTGACGCTTGTGCCTACCAATGGAGGGTCCATCAGGATCACGAATCCACAGGCTGTCCAGAAGGCACTTAAGGCCACGTCCAACCACATCCATAGCATCACTGATGTGCGAGCGTTCGGACGGGGAGGTATAGTGTGTCGTTCACCAGACCAGACCTGTGTTGAAGACCTCTTGAAATGCACTTCATTCGCTTCCACCCCGTTGAGTGCTTTCATTCCGCCTCACCTTGCGTGCACCAAGGGTCTTGCACGGGGCGTAGGCTCCCGATTAAGTCTTACTGAAACCCTGGACAAGCTTTCCGCAGCAGGCGTCATTGCTATCTACCGTTGCAATCGACTGGCAAATAACGAGAGGGTTCCGACAGAATCTGTAATTGCAACGTTTGTGGGCACATCATGTCCATCTGAAATAAAGGTGTGGCCTCTTGTGTTCCGTGTAGAGCCACTTGCGTCACGTCCAATCCAGTGTAAGAATTGTTGGAGATTTGGGCACAGCGCAGGAGGATGTATGTCTAGTTTGCGTTGCCGCACCTGTGGGGATGGTCATTCTCCAAGTGAATGCTCTACTCAATCTCAAAAGTGCTGCCTCTGTTAGGGGAGACCACCCAGCAGACTATTCGAACTGCTCAGCTCGCGCTCAAGAAATACAAATTCTTGAAATAATCGACGGCCGTCGCTGCTCCCGAAGAGACGCAATTTCATTTACCAAAGACAGGGCCTTCGGATACTCTGGTGTTACAGCGCGCAACGCTCCAAGCATGGTTCTTAATCTCTCAGAATCAATTGACTCTGCTGTGGAAAAAGCAATGGCTAAAGCTATGGATAAATTGATATTCAGTCTCTCTGACTGCTTAGCGCAAATCATTTCGAGTCGAATGATGCAAATAATGCAGACCACTAAGACACCAATGCACTACCCAGTATCTAACGCCACGCCTCGAATGCCTAGCAACGAGGTAGAGACGCCTTCCACAGTTACAGAACATTCCAGACACTACTTTGCTAGTCCAACTACGCAAGGATGAGCCCTCTTATTAGGACACTATTAGTGTCACAAATATGGAACTTGACACTCGAGCTCCCAAACGTATGGGGTCCCCAATTTCGAAAACTATGAAACCAAAATCAAAAAAGAGTGAACCATCTCCTGTGCTTACTGAAAGTATTCTAAAGGCGGCAATTGCCGCTGCTGTGCGTTCAACACCATTGGACAGTTGAAAGTGCTGCAGTGGAACTGTCGTTCTGTATTTTCAGCTATAACAGATTTATCTTGCCTATCTATTCAATTCAATCCAGATATCTTACTTCAAGAAACTTGGCTTTCACCAGAGAAAAACTTTCATTTAAAAGGTTTTCGGTCTTTCCGATTAGATCGACACTCGCGAGGTGGAGGATTAAGAATAGAATAGAATAGCTTAATTTCCATCTGTTTTGCGCCAGGCGTGTCGAAAGGATCAGACAAGTTCCGGGTGAACGACGCTTATTAACCCATGATTGTGGGTTGAGGCTCGTCAATAAAGAGAGGGCCGCTAGCAAGGGGCACTCTGCTTTTAACACTTAGTGGCGCATGCGCACTTCGCAGAGTGGTCTTATCAAGATGAGCGCCAGCCGACACAACACCACCTCCCCTTTTAAGGGAGCACACAGTCACTCAGAGTCCAGCTTAGAATTATCCGGTGGGCGACGATTTCGCATGGGGTAGCGTCTTGCCTCGGCGGGTGCTGGTGTTGCCTGTTGCGCAACCGGAGTTACCATGGGCGGTTGTGGACTGGAAGGAACTGGTGCGCCGGCAGTCTCAGGATAAAACAGGAACTCGCTGGTCATAACTTCGCCAACTTTCATTTCATTTCATTTTTTTATTCCTTAAAGACCCCGTAACGGGGTATTACATAAGGGGTGGGTTACACAGAAATAAGGAGAAACCATGTGTTAATCTATGGTGAAAGGTGATTGGTGACGCTTTCTATGTAGATACAAGGACAAAGGTTGGCAGCGGTGTCGCCCGGAAGGCCATTCCAGTCAGCTGTTCCATGCCTAGGGGTAACGTCCTCTGCAGGCCTCTGTAGCAGCTGATCCTGGTGACGACGCCAGGTGAAGGTGCCCCTCGGGGTGGTTGTACGTACTTGGAAAGAGACAGGTCCTGTTTGAGCAACAATCACAGCGGGAGCCCACTTTGGTTTTCCAGAATAATTACGTGCTAACACGCTGTCGCCTACCAAGAAGTGACGTTCGCGACACGGACGACTTAATGCCTGAGTGCACTGTCAGTGTGCTATTCTTTCCCCAACGGAAGGCTTTATGGCATCTAGCCGACTGCGTAAGCGTCGTCCTAGGAGCAATGCCTCTGGTGATTCACGAGTCGTCGCATGTGGCGTGTTGCGATACGACAGCAAAAATTTATGCAGCTTTACCTGCAATGTTCCTCCTGTGCCGTCTTTGCGCAGCGCATTCTTTAAGGTCTGGATGAAACGCTCTGCCAACCCATTGGAGCTGGGGTGGTAGGGAGCCGTGAGGAGGTGGCGCGCTCCCATTGCCTGCACGAAGTGCTTGAACTCCTGCGAAACAAACTGAGGTCCATTATCGGAAACAATTGTTTCAGGGTAACCAAAACGTGCGAAGAGCTCAGTCAAACAACGAATCGTGCTTTCTGTAGTTGTCGAGCTCATTTCGAAAACCTCTGGCCATTTAGAATGTGCGTCGACCACCACTAAAAGCAGGGTATTCTGAAAAGGTCCCGCAAAGTCTACGTGAACACGCTGCCACGGTGAAGTCGGCCATGACCACGGGTGAAGAGGTGCGTTGATTGGAGCGTTACGTTGCTCTTGACAGCTAGCGCAGCTTCTGATACGAAGTTCGAGGTCCGCCTCAAGAGTTGGCCACCACACGTAGCTGCGTGCTAGTTCTTTGCTGCGCACGATGCCGGGATGGCCGTCATGGAGTTCGTCCAGAACGAACCCTTGCAGCTTTGCAGGCACGACTACTCTTGCGCCCAGCATGACGCATCCCTGATGCACCGTCAGTTCGTTGCATCTGCGAAAAAAAGGCTTCAACTGTTCATCCTTGATCGACGCAGGCCATCCCCCATTTGTGAATTCCTTCACTTGACAAAGAATTCGGTCTTTACATGTGGCAGCCGCGATATCTCGACTAGAAACAGGCAACGACTTCAATCGCAACGAATAAAATGTTTTTCTGTTTCTTTGGTTTCCGCTTCAAGATCTGGCAGCGGCAGACACGAGCAGAAATCGGCTTCCGCGTTCTCGCTCGATTTCTTGAAGATAAGATTGTAAGAGTAGGCTGCCAACGTAACGGCCCAGCGTTGCAAACGAGCAGCTGCGATGGTGGGAATACCGGTTGTCGGGCCCAATATTGTTTGAAGAGGCTTATGGTCTGTGACCAAGGTGAATGAGCGCCCATAAAGATAGAAGTGGAACTTCTTTACACCGAAAATGATGGCTAACGCTTCTTTCTCCAGTTGACTGTATTTCTTTTCCGCTTCAGATAGCATTCGTGAAGCGTAAGCAATGGGCCGTGCCCTTCTGTCATCGTAGACATGAAATAGGACTGCTCCTACACCATACTGAGACGCGTCGCATGACAGCCTAAGTTGTCTTTCAGGGTCATAGTGTGCGAGCGTAGGTGGTTGTGCCAATGGCGCTTTCACTTGGTTGAACGCTTTTCTAGCATGCTCGTCCCAGTGCCACGCTACCTTTTTTTGCAGAAGTCTGAAAAATGGTTGAGCTATCGTTGCTAACTGGGGCACGAACTTGCTGTAATAGTTGACAATGCCCAACAAAGACTGAAGCTGCTTTTTTGATTTCGGCTCGGGTGCCTGGAGAAGTGCGTCAACTTTATCTGACAATGGGGAAATGCCTTCAGCGCTGATTTTGTGCCCAAGGTAGTGAAGTTCGCTTTTAAAAAACGAGCACTTCTCTTTCTTTACCCTGACACCTCGGCTTTGAAGACGCTCCAGCAGCGCTTCGAGATTAGCTAAGTGGTCTTCTAGTGTTTTCCCAGTTACCAAAATATCATCTAGGTAGCAGCCTTGAGGTCCTTCAACATCGTGTCCATTATCTTTTGGAATATCCCCGGCGCGGAAGCGATTCCAAAAGGTAATCGGTTGACGACAAACAATCCCTTCTGGGTGTTCAAGGTTAGGTATTGCTTTGAGGCATCAGACATGACCACTTGCTGATAAGCGCGGTTCAGGTCGATCTTTGAAAAATGTGTGCCTCCAGACAGAGCCGCGAATAAGTCATCGACCTTCGGCAACGGCTAATGCGTGACGTCAAGGCACGGATTCACTGTCACCTTATAATCGCCACAGAGGCGTATGCCACCGTCTTTCTTGATAACGGGTACCACTGGCGTTGCGTAATCTGATGTGGCAACGGCTGTTATGATGCCCATTTTTTCCATCTTCGAAAGTTCAAGCTCAACCGCCTTTTGCAGTGCGAACGGCACGTTTCTTGCTTTGAGAAACTTCGGTGCCTGATTAGGCTTGAAATACAGCTCGGCCCTTTCTTCTGTAATCATGCCTAACTCATCTTTAAATAGAGAGTCGTACTTTGCGATCAAGGCGTGCAGCCTTTCCTCTAAACGACAAGAAAAAGGCAGCTCTGACCTTGGCAGATGGTGGACGTTCCAGATTTTGTTCCACTCCAGCCTAATTGCCTGAAGCCATTCCCGACCCAGCAACGGTGGCCCCTCCTGGTCGACGACGTATAGAGGAAGGCTCGCAGTGTTGCCACCGTGCTGCACCTTGACTTGCAGGACGCCTTTTGGGATCACCAGGGCTCCTGTATAGGTGCGGAGCTTCACTTCTGTCGGGTTGAGCCTGGCTGATGAAAGAAATTGGAGGTATTGTTTGAAAGGCATGACTGTGACGGCGGCACCTGTATCTAGCTCCATAGGGATTGTCACATCATTTACTTTCATCGGTACCATGATGGGCTCAATACTGGGAGCAGATACGCCCCTTACGGCTACCACTTCCGAGCGGGATACCACCGATAGCGTTTTTACAGTGTCCTTGATGGGGCGTTTCCCATACGACTGGCCGGAGGTGCTACGGCAAACTCGTTGCAGGTGTCCCCTTTTGTTGCACTTATAGCATTTGTCCTCTACGTGGGGACACGCTTTGCCGGAATGTTTCGGCGACCCGCAGCGAAAACATGCCTGCGACTGGACACTCGAAGTCGCCTGTACCTTATGCATGGGGTTGGCTGTAGACACACCTGTACGGGCTTCCGCAGTGCTTTTCGTTGCCGCCTCCATAGCCACAGCGCGCTCTACCGCTCTCTGAAACGTAAGCTTGCTATCCTCAGTGAACAGCACTCGCTGTATATCCTCTCTTAACAAGCCGCAGACGAAGCGATCCCGGAGGGATTCATCTAACGCGCTTCCAAAATCACAGGTTCGTGCTAGCTTCCGTAGCTCGGCAACGTAATCAGAAATGGACTCGCCTTCGACTTGCTGCCTCCTGTGGAACTTTGCTCGCTCGCCAATGACCGATGGTTTCGGCGACAGATGGTCCCCCAGCGTCTTGTTTAGTACCTCGAAGCTCTTGGCTGAAGGCAGCTCCGGGGCAACCAGTGATTTCAGAAGACTATAGGTACTGGGGCCTATGATGCTCAGGAATGCATGTACTCTGTCACCTTCGGGAACGCGGTTGACGATAAGAAACGACGTCAGCCGTTCTTCGTACGACGCCCAGTCATTCGTAGAACCGTCGAATGGTTCGATCTGGCCCAGTTGAGCAGCAAACTGCGTCGAACCTGCACTGGCTTCTTCGTTCATGATATCAGTCAGCGAAGAAAAGAAAAAGCAGCACTCTTCAATAGTCGATACTGAACAGAGGCTGAATGCCGAGAACACTTGCCTTCGTTGACGCTGCGCAACTCCTCAAAATCCCATCTTCGTCGCCACGTGTTACGTTTTGCGCCAGGCGTGTCGAAAGGATCAGACAAGTTCCGGCCGGGTGAACGACGTTTATTAACCATGATTGTGGGTTGAGGCTCGGCAAGAAAGAGAGGGCCGCTGGCAAGGGGCACTCTGCTTTTAACACTTAGTGGCGCATGCGCACTTCGCAGAGTGCTCTTATCAAGATGAGCGCCAGCCAACACAACACCATCTACTTGATGGAGGAGGCTGCAAAGAAAAGCTGCGCCAGTAGAGGCAGCTTGACGAGGCCCGCAGCCCCCCCCCTACAGAATATTCGGCAACAGCATACATGCAAACACATATACATCATATATATATATATATATATATATATATATATATATATATATATATATATATATATATATATATTATATACATATATATATACATATATATACTCTCATGAACCCACATACTCGCATATACACATGCACACCCATATCCATACAGAGCCACTGGTTACTAAATCAAAAATACTTAAGGTAGCTTGTGTGGTTCTCGTGGTGAATACAAATGAAACAAGACGCCGCTGAACATTATATACACATATATATACACACACATGCATTCATATACCCGTATATTCATACTCACTCGTATGCATACCTACATATATACACACACATATATACAGAAGCATATATACACACTTTATATACATACTAGCCGAGAGGATGTACACTCAACCAGTAAATTAAAAATCCTGCACATACAAGTCTCTCAGTTGTTGGGCCGTTATTTGGGTGATATCAACGCCTAGATTATTATATTTATTTAGAAGCATTGGCATTGCGTGTGACAGCTTTTACCTTAAATAATTTCTTCTGGGCGTGCCCACCCGCCATATCTCTTTATGGCGGGTAACATAAAATTTGTCATTAAGTTTAAGGTTACAAAGTTCTCGTAGAAAGGAGCAGTTCAGTTTTAATTCCCGCCTAAATGCAGTTGTTAACTTGTACTGGTATAACTTTAACACAGAAAGTATGTTGGCTTCCTGAAATAAGTTTATAGTATGGGAGTTGTAGGGGACATTAAAGAGCAGCCGAACAAACTTCTTTTGCAAGACAAGTAGTTTATGCAAATAAACAAAAGTAGTTGTACCCCATACCAATAAGCAATAATAGAGGTACGAATAAAAAACGCGAGTTACAAATGAGAAGTTTAACTTTAAACGGCAATAGTGATTTATATTTCCACGTCATGCCAATGACCCTAGATAACTGGATTGTGACTGCGTCAATGTGTTCGTCCCAGGGCATATTACTCGAAAACGTTACGCCGAGAGTTCTCATACTAGTAACCATGTCTATCGTTTTTCCCCGTACATAATGTTAATATTTGAATTCACTGGCTTATTTTTAGGCCTAAAGAGCACAGCTTTGGTTTTGTTTGTGTTTATTTCTAATTGGTTCATTATTGACCAGTCCCTCAGCTTAGAGAGCATGAGGTTCGTTTCATACTCCATATCTGTACAGTTTGTTCCTGAAACAAATATACTGGCGTCATCAGCATACAGGACATATTTCACGTTTAGGTAAGTATTCGTTACATCATTGATATAGGCGTTAAAAAGAAGGGGCCCCAAAACACTTCCCTGCGGAATTCCTTTTGAAATAGGCTTCATACTTGAGCAATGCATATCTATCTGTACAAATTTCTGTCTGCTTGCTAGGTAAGATTTAATTAGTGCTAAAGAATGACCTCGAATGCCATAGTTATTAAGTTTTTCAATCAATGTTAAATGGTGAATATTATCAAATGCTTTGCTAAAATCCACATAGACGCCAAGCACAAGTCTTCTTTGTTCGAACTGGGATAAGATGAATTCCTTTTGTTCCAACAGTGCATATTCGATGGACTTAAGCTTTCTGAAGCCGAATTGGGCAGGTGATATTATATTGTTCTTCTCAAAAAAATTATTAAATTGGCAATGTAAGATTTTTTCCAGGCCCTTAGAAAAGATAGGTAATATGGATATAGGCCTATAATTTTGGATATCATTTCTGTCTCCCTTTTTAAATAAAACACTCACTTTAGCGATTTGCATTCTTTTCGGAAACGTTGCACTGGACAAACATAAATTAATAATATATGTAAGGTACGATGTGACAATATCTAACACGTACTTTATCGGTCTAATTTGCATGCCTTCAAAATCACACGAGGAACTATTTCGCAGTGACGTGAAAGCAGAGAAAACTTCATTTTGAGAGACAGGCTCAAGAAATAATGAGAAGGGGCTAGCAACAGGCTTCAACTTAAACAATGTCCTAGATGAACTGTTTTGATTGTTGCTAACAAAGTGATCATTAAACATAGTGGCGAGAGGGATGCCAGATATCTCATTGCCATTTATGTTCAGTTTTTCTATACGAGAATGCGATTTATTACGATTAAGGACAGTATTTACCCTTTTCCATAAGAAGTCAGGTTTTGGTGCAGAGAACTCAAATTCAGACTGAATGTGTCGCATTCTACTTAGTTTTATTTCTTTATTCAGTTTATTTCGATAAGTTTTGAATTGTTTCAGTGTATCTGGGTCCTTATTTTGAATAAATGTATGATACAATTCGTTTTTGCGATGTATTTTTGCAAGCAGTTCAGGCGTTATCCAAGGTTTACGAATTTTTTTGCCTGAGGTAATTCTTTTTTCGGGAAAGTGGTACTTGTATACACCAGAAATTATATCTATGAACTTTGTATATGCCTCTTCAGCGTTCGCGATTTGACCGATAACTTCCAGGTCACAGGTTAACATCTGAGTTCTAAAAGCCTCAAGGTTGGCTGCTGTAATTGGCTGATAAGTGAAGCATCTCACATCCCTCTTGTCTCGAAAACTATGTTTAGGTATCATGATAAATATTGGAAGGTGGTCACTTATGTCGTATGATAGCACACCGGCGGTTATGCTATCGTTTTGCATATTTGTTATGAATAAGTCGAGTAGAGTTTCACTGCTGTCTGTAATTCGGGTTGGCGAAGCAATCAGATTTTCAAAACCATTTGACGTTATTATAGTTGTAATGAAGAAAGGAAGAAATGACATCCCGATCATCATCAAGAGCGTAGGGCACGAGATCGGCGCTCAAACACCACCATCTTGTTCTCCCGACCTACTGTTCTGAGCTACCGCCTGTTTGTTGGACTCGTCCAATAAACCTCCTTACATTTGGTGGATCGTGCTGGGTACGCACATCGCCGACACCCTGGAACTCCGATCCTGTACGTTGCACTCGACCATGCAAGCTGACGCTGCCCAACCGCCATCTCTCCCGGCCGCCGTTTGCCCCGGCCCGGTTCGCCAGCGAGACCCCCCGGTATTTTCGGGTACGGAAGACCAGGACTTCGAGGACTGGCTGTCGGCCTACGAAAAAGTTAGCGGACCCAACAAGTGGGATGACGCTGCTAATCTGAGTACCGCGAACTTTTATCTGGCTGGCGTGGCGAAGCTTTGGTATACGAACCACGAATCGGAATCTGGTCCGCTTTTAAAGAGGCAATATCTGCCGTTTTCGGTCGCCCTGCCGTGCAGAAGTTACGCGCCGAGCAACGGCTACGCACACGGGCACAGGAATCAAACGAAACTTTTACCGCCTGTATTGAGGACATAACGATCTCTGCAGGCGCGCCGATGCTTCAATGAGCGAAAGTGCCAAAATGCAGCATATTGTGAAGGGCGTCGACGACGATATCTTTCAAATGCTTCTCGCGAAGTCTCCTGGCACAGTGTCTGAAGTGGTAACTCTGTGCCACAGCTATGACGAATTGAGAAAGCAGCGGGCTCTCACCCGACGTTCATCTCACACGTACAGTCAATCGTGCACTCGCTGCACTGGACATCGTGCCTGACCAGTAACACCTTCTCGCACAAATGAAAGAATTTGTGCGTGAGGAGGTGGCCCGCCAGTTGTCTCTCCTGCCGTTTGCTCAGCGTCAGGAGCTTCCACAGCAGCAGCAACTGCAGCGACAAATCCCGTTGGCTCCCGTGCGTCGACACGTCATCCAAGAACAGATTTCCGAGGCCATGCCGGTGCCCATTCATCAGCAACCTGTCGCCACGCCTCTTAGTTACGCTGACGTAGTAAAGCGGCAGCAGCTTCAACAGCCCTCACCGTCCCATGGTGTGTCGTATGCTGCAGCCCCGATTCAGCCGTCCGTGACATGGGCTGCTCCCATCACTACGAACCCCTGGCGAAGGCGCGACAACCGGCCGATCTGTTGTGCATGCGGTGGCCCTGGTCATATCGCCCGATTCTGCCGCCGTCGCGCGCCAGGATACTCAGACGCCCTTTCGCAGAACTACCCACGAAACACAGAACCTCTTAAAAACTTCTTGAAACAGCTACAAACGGCTATAGACGTCTTGGTCTATGATAAGACTGAAAATAGAATTTCTTCTAAACATAACCTCAGCACTTGGAATATGCTAGTATATGTTCTATCTGCGGCAAAACCCACTACTGGTGTCACTAGAGTCTGTTTTGGTAAACGCATTCAGAATGTCTAACTCAAGAACTTTTCTAGATCTTTTTGTCTAAAAGTGCATAAAATGCCAAACGGCGTGTTAAAAGTGCGGTTACCGTTGGCCGTCGGCGTTAAGGCCAGAACACATGGAGCGAACTTTCACGACGAAGTTCGGGCGGCAGAAAATCTGCCACGGCGCGACGCCGTATGTTCGTCGGGCTGCGCTACATGGAGCGAAGACAGGCCGGCCGCCGCCGGCGAGTCGCTGCATTGTTATCAGTGTGGCTAGACGAGGCGAATGCGCTGTCGTAAAACACATGACAAAAAAAACTTTAACGACAATTATTATCGCTTTTGAATTTCGGAACACTCTAAAAACGCGTAAAATTGTTTAGAAATGATTTCTAGTCTTTTTTATGTGTTTGAGACATTCATGTGCCGATGTAGTTTAAAGAAAGCGGCGATGCTATGCGTTGTGGCAACACTGGGCAGGTAAACAACTTTCGGCTCCTCCAACTCCGCGGCTCTGTTCTGTACGAGCACATCGAAAATGGATTTCACCGCTCTTTCTGCGCACGCGCGAGGAGCAGTGGTTGCGAGAGAGAAATGTGGGGACTTTTGGTGCTCAATATTTCTCGTCGTTTAGGTACTACGGGGAAGAAAACCGTTTGCTCCGTTTGTCCCTAGCCAAGCTTGCAGCACATAATCGACAGGATGCGTGGCCGGCAAGGCGAAAAAGCCGCGTCCGAGGTGAGTTTGTTGCTATTTTGTTACGACGGTAGCATATTAAATTTTATAGTCGCTAGGGGATACGTTTGAAAGTGAGGTGTCTTCTCGGATGACTTTAGTGCCAAAGCATTACGACGTGCCGATGCATTGTTCATTAGTGTCGTTGATCAAGGTCAGCATACCACACACTTCAGGGGAATCGCGGGAACGGAAATAGTTTATGAATTAACTGCCGTGCCGATGCATTAGTTCTTAATGTAACTGAGAATACAGCACACTTGGAGGTTCGTGGGAATGGAAATCTTGTACTCTGTATGTGTAAGTACTAAAACTTGCGTCGCCATGCAATCTGAGCCGTAGATCGTTGTGAGAGCTGTACAGCCACAGTGGCAAAACACTACGCCCTGCGGATGAATACGGAACAAATTTATGCTAAAGAAAAGTGGTCGTCATGCAATTTCATAGCAGTAGACCGTTGTGAAAGCTGTACAGTAACATTGATATTGGTTACGTGGTGCAGATTCGTAGCGTTTCTGAGGAGCTTGTGCGCAAGGGTAATTAATAATCCCGGCTGTTACGATGTCTAGCTCATATACGGGGCGCACTATGTGGGCGAAACAAGGGCTCAGATCGCTACAACCGCGTGCGAAATAGTTCTAAAGGCCTGCCAGTACACTTGTTCGGCGTCTCCGTGCTTGTACTGCGACAGGAGACGTGGCGGCAGGTGCGCACGTATACGCACTGTATCCTCTGATTGGCCGCTTTCCACTCTTTGTATACTTCGCCGCAATACACTGCGCATGCTTGATTGCGCGACACTGATGCCTTGCGGCGAAGCTGGCTTTATGCAACGCTCGAGCCATCTTGTCCGTCACTGCGGATAGAAAACGCATACACGTTCAAGCTACTTGAGCTGCATTATTTTGTCGATGTTTACCCCTCTTTACTAAATGAAGAGGATAACGTATGCCTGTGTGGGTGATTTAAAAGACTGTTAAAAAGCCTGGTAACATATGTGCAGTCAGTCAAAAAACACTATTTATGCAGGCGTCCACGCTCCTGTAAAAAAAAAATGCAATTCAGTGATGACCCTCTGGAGGTGGATTCGCACCTATGTAAGCACAGCCGGCTCATTAGTCACAAAGTAGGCGCCGAAGAGAACTTTTTAATGCTCATTACACGACATTGACAGCGATTAATTTGTGGTCAGCCAGTGACAAATGAACTGCACCAAACAGTGAGACTTCGTCTTAATCCGCAATGCTTACGTGGCGAACAGGAGAGCACAAGGTGAAAGAATGTTTTCATACAAGGCAAGTCATCCATGTAGTGGAATTGCATTTATCGTTGGTGTAGTGTTGATTCACTTTCTGAAGTCCAACCTTTAATGCAGCTTAGTTTCCGTTGGTGCAAGTGCTTCTACTGGAAACATCCAAAATATGATTTATCAAATCAGGTTGCCGTCTTGTAATTTTTGAAATTTTCCTCTGGTCTTAATAAGTCTTTTCTGAATCTGGAAGAGCTGGCTGATTGTACATTTCATCTCGAGATAGCTCACACGCTTCCAGCAGCACATGTTACCACACTTTGTTGCGTGCAGATGAGCACTGCAAATTCTATCATTTTGATGAGGCACCGATCTAATGCCACTCACTCTTGCCACAACACTTTTTCAGCTTGTACTGTACTTGTTTCTTCCACCTTCCATTTGCAGCACCAGGGCTAAGGCACAACAGCAATAACATTTCTAGCAGAAAATGCTTGCTCCTTGGCATCTGATCTCCCCATTCATTTGCTACTTTCTTCAAATTTTTCTGTTTATGTGATGCTCTTGCCTTCACACACTGTCAGACTGTTCTCCTTCATGCGTTTCCTTGTACTCTTTGTCCGCTTCTTGCTCGACATACCGTGCATGCCTTCAGTCATGTCCAA
This sequence comes from Dermacentor andersoni, assembly GCF_023375885.2. Taxonomy (NCBI): domain Eukaryota; kingdom Metazoa; phylum Arthropoda; class Arachnida; order Ixodida; family Ixodidae; genus Dermacentor; species Dermacentor andersoni. Next base: position 1,812,839 of record NC_092820.1, on the reverse strand, counting down.
TTGATTGATGCATTCTTGTCCTTTTCTCTCTCTCCTCCAGAACCTGCAACTTTCGACAAGCCAGCATTATTTTGCTTCTTTTTGTGATAGTTCCTGGCTATCTGTTGCTGATGCCACACATTCACTTTGCAATGGTTTATTAGACCTCATACATAAATTAATAGCTGTATAAAACCTTGACCCTCCAGCACTTCCACAAAATTCATGCAGAAGTGGAAACAAAGATTACACCTAATTCCTCACCACACGTTACTATGTCTGCATCAAAGCTGGATATTACCAACATGTGTGCAGTGTCGTTGCCCATGCTTCCAGGACAGGAAAGCCAGTTGCTCCAGTTCACAAGGCTAGAACAACTGCGAAGTGATTGAGCTATCTGCTTGTGCTGCATTTTGTTGCCACAAGCTGTACAAGGTCATGGCTTGTGCTGTAGAAACCACATCTTTTTGCCTGCTGAATTCCTTTGTGATGCATTGAACGTGTCTGCTTCCGTTTCCCCTGCTATTTTTACAGCGAAGCTGTATATGGCTAGGTTCTGACCATGACCAATAGTGCATACATCGACACGGTGTATAGAAAAAAGTTGCGTTGGCAAAATTGAATCCACAGTAGCCTGCTGTGCGCCAGCAGTGCTCAGTGGCTCCGGAGTGGATGGCAGAATAATAAAACGTCATTGTGTACCCACCAATGTCTGTGCCTCGTTTTCTTGTGAAGTCGACATTGCTCTAGCGACCTTTGGTCCTGCTATGGTCCTATGCTTTGGTCCTTTGGTCCTGCTATGGCCAGGACGCGTCTAGTCCGTACTGAAGAAGAACAATGTGCATGTTAAGAGCACCGGTGTGAGCAACAGCGTGAAGGCAACGGGCTGCTGCTATAGCCAGCCCCGTCTTGTCTGCAGATCCGTAATGTCGGATAGCTGCTCTGTGACCGATGAAGAACAGTGTGGCCGTGAGGATCACTTTGCGAACAGAAGCGGGAGTGGGCACGAAAGCATCGGCGACCAATTGCAGTGTATCACAGTGACCACAAAGCAATGGTTACCATGGTAACAAAGTAAATAGAAAATCAAAGATAACGAAGTTGTGTGTATGTTTCTTTATTTAATCAATATAGCAATTAACCATGCATAACTCAGTATACTTGTCAACAAGTACAGCTTCAGCTGGTCTCCATCTTCACATAGTGGAAGGGCTCTGAATTGTTTTTTTTATCATTTGTCATCAAACTTGTGCATTTTCTTTTTGTAATGCTACAGCCTGTTTAGTGCCATTACTGTTTTCTCTGCTTTTGCCTATTCTGCAGCAGTTGCTGGCATTGTCTCTTGCCTAGGTGTTGGTCCGCATGACATGCTAGAGATGCCATAGACAGTTTAATCACAGGGTGTTCAATGTAAGAGAAAGTGAAAATTACTGGTGTTTCTCATTTTTTAAGCAGGCTTTTTTGAACTCTTGTGTGATAAAATCTCACTTTGTTGATAAACAAGTGATTATCTTTGACAAGTCGTTTCCAATGACATTTTTTCTGCGTCGAAAGTTCACACATTTGCCAACAAGGTGCACACATGACTCAAAGAACTTTGAAACTTTATAGGTCTTGCTTCATGCTGTCACTTGGTTTGACATTTTATTCCCATTTTTGATCTCGTTAACCTGGCTGCTGTGCGGGAATACCGAACTTGCTACTTAGTACTCAGCACGAAACAATGCTTTAAAACCACTGTGTTGTCCACTTGCCTCACCATGCCACTGTGTGGTTTTCATCAGAATTTTCCATCATAAGTATACTGTTACAAACTTGCATATGACAAGTACGTTACCCTATATGCAAGCAATGCACTGTTTAAGGCTGAGCTAAATACTTAACCAAAAGAACTGCTTTCACCTCCAGTCCACTCTTTTTAGTCTGTTGTCTAAACATCCTGCCAAATACTGTCATTGCTATTGTGTCCTGCAGCAAATGTTCATTGTCAGTAGACCTTAATTGTTTTGTCTGCTAGCGCAAGTAATATGCCTGAAAATGTACTATGGTGGTGTCCTGTCCTTTTAAGGATGACTAGTTTTCCTGGAAACCATAGTAGCCAGAAGAATGGAATTTAAAATGTGCATCACCAAGGTCCTACAGAAGAGCAGAGCTCAGTGTTTGAGCCTTGACATCACTCCATAGAATACCTGCATATCATTTGTGCTCAATTAACCTTGCTGCAAGACTTTTTCCAAGGGCAAGGCCTAGAATGTTGGTCAATTTTGATGCTCTGACCTAGTTTGATGTGATTTTCTGTGACATTTTTCTCTATTCCTTTCTTGATTATTTTGGATAGTGGCCTTCTTAGGAGCTATTGCTTCATTAGACGTTTCCTAGGAAGGAAAATCTTGGATGCCTTTATACCACACTAGTGTGCATCATCTGTCTGCGGCAGCTGCTGTGAATTGCACCCACGCATCACCCATGTGCTGCTCTCGTGGTCTTCCAATTAGCAAGGCAGTCGCGCCACACTTCGCTTTGTTTGCGAAGTGCCACACGAGACAGATTGTCCATGCTAGCCAATATATTGTGAAATGGAAACATGTATAGAGCTGCACTCAAATTTCGCATTAGGCAGTAGGCGAAATATTTTGTAAAAATAACAATTATATAAATACCATGCAATGAAACCAATCAATATGTACTGAACCAAACTTGCCACCTAATCGCACTGCAGGGAACCCCTGATCATTCTAAGTTACACCAAAGGCTTGTCATATTTAAATAGTCTCTTGTGCACGCAGTGCATGAATGGATATCATTGAAAAATATGTGAATGCCTAAGGCAGTGTAATCAGGACTGGCACTTTTTTCACTTCAACTGTCAGTTCCCTATATGTTGCTTCGCTATAGGGAGGTTATGCTCTAATAGAAACAGTTGGAAGACTGTTCTGTCCACATTGTCACTTCCATCTATATTTTGTTTTGCACTGTGCATTTGTTTAAGACCCATCAACTAGCCCAAATTAATTTACATTCCAACTGCAGTGCAAGTGCACTGCAGTTGGAACTTTGGAAATAGGCCTGTGTTTAAAACAGATTCGAGTGGTCGACACATGAAGTGGGCTCATTCATGTGAGTACCCATGTCAGTGCTGTATTGTCTTTTTTGGAAGAGGATCGATCGATTGTTCCTGCTTTCGATAGTCTAGTGATCTAGAGAGCATATTTTAAAAGGCTGATGAAAAAGGGAACACTTTTGGATTTTGCGTGCTAACTACTATCTTGTCAGCTGATACAGTTTTTGTAAATATTCAGTAAATGTATTTGGTGCATCTCTTTTCCTCTGTAACACTTTCATGGAGGTTGCGGACGCTTCCAGACGCAAGACTGATTTATGCAGCAGGCGCTCCTTGGCTGCATCTGTAATGCTAGCTCAAGGCGAGAATGCTTTGGGTACGTTGCCATCTGCGTCCAGTCATCCTGGCATAACCGCCATGGTATGTTGGCCACAGAAACGTCACGTGGGTTGACAATATGTGTAGGCTGCTGTGAACACAGTTGGCAGGTGGGCTTTGCTTGCCTTGCGTGGTTTAGATTCCAGCTTATGATCTTGAAAATCTCACCTTGTGCTTCTACTGAAGCATTACAAGCAATGGCGTCTGTCCTTTGGCATCATTATCTAAAACTTTTCACCTGTGTTGCCATCTGTTTACAGCAATGTTTCTCTAACTTATCTTATGTTCAAGTGCCATTGTAAGTTAATTCTGGTTCACACACATTTGACCCATCCTGTCATGTCTCGGCACCAAATGTTACGGAACCTGTATCTGTGAAAGTAGAGGGTTTTCACACCATTTTCTCCTCTAACATAGGATACTGATGATATTTAGAGCATCAGCAAATGTCGATAGCGTCTTGTTTCAGCGGAGAAATCGGCAAGGAAATGCTCTGTCCTGACAGACGCGTGTACCGTGATGGGGCCGATAACACCTGTGTGAATCAGGCCTTTGTGAGGAACATAGTTGTGAATTTACCTTTAGACCAGTCTGGCTATGTCAAGAATTGCTGGATAAAACACACTTCTCTCTTTCAGAAAGAGATAATTGAAGTGTTTTCGAGGTTGTCCTAATTTCCTGCCTCTGGCTTGAGCAGGTGTGCAAGATGCAAGCATTAGGTCCATAGAATTGACTGCACCATTTGAAGGTGCACCACTGTAAATGTTCGGTTTGCCTGCAAGACTGTGAAACATGCTTTGTTGAGAGTCTTATGGCTTCGGTAAATATTACGTCTCAATGTGCAGAAATACGTCGCAAGATGTTGAACTTTAAAGGGGTACTTACATGATATTTTGGACTATTCATTTCTTGCGTTAAATCAAGGTCCTAGACTTCTAAACTCTAGAAAAAATTGTGACAAGCTTCAGAGCGCAGTTAGTAATTTACTAACTTTTCTACAGCCAATTTCAGTGTCGTTTCTTTCTATACAGTGGAACCTCGATGCGATTCTGCTTAATACATTTTTCGAAATGTTAAGTTTTTTTTTCTTTTGCCGAAGATCCGATTTGGTTGGATAATATGTTGGATGATGCGATTTTCCTATGATACACTTTATTTTCCAGTTCCTGTGAAGATCGGATCAACGAGATTCTACTGCATGTCAGTTTTTAATTTATTTCTCATTAACCCTTTATTGACAATTGTTGCCTACGCGCAACATACCAGAAAAAGAATGTTTGTCTTGCGTAGTTTCATTATTCAGTACCAAGATTCTGGCTAGGTGTCTTTGGCCAACACTGAATGAGAGGCAGCAACTGTCATTTGTTAGTTTAGAGCAGGAATACTCGACGAGGAAGAGGTTTGGCATGTGACTCACTGTCTTTTAAAAGTAAGGTCAGAGGATACAGGCCGATGCAAGATATCCAACTGCGGTGGTGTCACACATCTGAAGTAAAGCAAAAGATATGTACACCTATGGTTCATATGTGATGAGAGCTGTCTATACAAATTGAAAACAAAGCCTCAGGTGGCTTGGGGTGAAGCCCACTTCCAGATTCCTGCCTGGGGCTATTGTATTAAATAATTACCCCTTCATATCGGTAAAATCAAAACTTTCCACATATTTATTCATGAGGTGGAAATGTGCACATCAGCTGCTGTGAAATATAACCTCACCGAGCATTCGACCTCACTCAACCTCAAATTTGTCCATGAGGTTGCCATTGCCATAGCTAAAAATTTTTAACAGCCAACCAATGTCGCATCACTTTGGGAGGTTGAGATCAGCTTAGGTTGACTTCATTACGTCAGCCGTGTGAACCTTGTGACATTGGCCATCTTTGCATGGAAGTCTACATTCTATGGTCCCCTGTAGAATCCTGGGGTGCTATAACATAAAATGATTCCAAACTTTTCTATTCCAATTCTGCAATCAGCCCACCACGATTGGTCAAAAATTTTTCAGGCCACTCCAAACTTCACCCGTCTGTCACGCGACGTCACGAAAACCGTGATGGCTCTCCATCTGATATACATGTACACACTGATTATGAGTGATTAAACCGCACCAAAAAAAAATTATTCCTGATTCAACGCTTTTTCACCATTAGCCCTCTGCTATTGGTTCAATGTTTTTGGGCAACACCCACCTCGCCTGTCTGTCACGCAACCTCACAATACCGCAAAACCTCACTGCATCAAAGCGACGTGTACGCGAAAAAAAAATGCATTAATATGCCGAACAAAACTGAAAATTTTTCTGAATAGCCAGAGACTGCTCCGTTCTGAAAGGAATAGAAGATGGCTGCCCACCGATCGCTCAGGCCCTCGCTACTCGCACCTGCCGGTCAGCATGTATTTATTTGCACATGATAAATCTTTTTGCATGGCAGTAAAACGTTATCGAGCTCTTGCGGCATGTATACAGCATCGCTCTGCCAACTCTTCCTTGCTGAGGATCCGTTTTAGCGGCATTCTTATCCTTCTGTTGCAAGGCGCCGCGATTTTCAACCAGCCACCGCAAGCTAAGTAAGGTGAAGCGGACCAATCGGAGAAGCCGGCACCACCCTCTTCATGCAGTTATCTATTTTCACTGTGCTGGCTCGGCCCCATCGAAACCCTCTCCACTAGACCGTACTCCTCGCCTCTTGTCAGTCAATTAGATAAGAAAAACCGCTGAGTATAGGCAATGTTATTGGTTTTGAAAGTGAACAAAGGTGACCTCCTATAAACGAGGAGAGTGTTTGATTGGGTTGTTCAGACCACGCTGCAGGTCACCGCCCGATGCTTGCGCCGGTGGTTACGTAAATTTGATGTCAGGAGATTGGAATCGAAACACTTTGAAATCATTTTATGTTATAGCACCCCTGAATGTGCTCTACTTTAGGTGCGTTCGATTCGCCTGCACCGCCTGAACCAGTTCACAAGGTGTTGCACCCTGTCATTCGTTCCAGTGGTGCAGCAATGGCGCCCGCTGAACCACTTCGTTTCAAAAGGTGCAGGGCTGGTTCATGATTTTGCTGCACCTACTCCGCTGTCGGTGCCGACTTGGTGCAGGCGTACAGGTGCGACGCAGCAGTGCAGCATATAATCCAGCACATGGGCGCAAGCGCCATTAAAAGCCCGTTTAGGCACGTCTGATGTGTCTACAAGTGTGGTTTGTAGCTAGGCCCACAAGCTGATAATACTTGTAGTTCACGATCATTCAAATGTGTGCACTCTGTGCACATTAATCGGGCATAACATAACGCCTGCACCGCATCTGCACCTTGGTATTCGTTTCGAGTGTTGCGCTGTGCCTGCACCACAGAAACAAGCTGCACAATTTCTGAACTTCTCGTGAACCTCCGTTAACTGGTTCACAGTTGTGCAGGTGAATTGAACAGACCGTTTAAGTGCTTCCAGATGAAGTTCTTATTTGCCCTTATGTTGCTTGGTGACCTGATGGCTGCTTCAGGTATTGTACAGAATGTTCGATTCAACATTGAAAGAAAATTCAAGGATATGAATGCTCATGAAGGCCAAAATTCAGTGACATACAAATGCATTAATTCTGCACACGAACTAAAATTGTCAAATTTCCTTCTTCCTAGCTGCATTCAGTTAAGCGTGCTACTAAGTTGGAATCGCTGGAAAAGTGTAAAAAAAAGGCAATTCTCTTTTATAGTGTAGAGTGTCGACTGATAACTGGCCTTACGGCCAGAAGTGATGTGCTTACCTTGAGGAGGATGCTTTAGTTCAGTGCCAACTTTAATCTCTTTATTCAAATACATGTAAAATGCAGAAATGCTTTTGAGACAACTACTGGAATAATTTCAATGAAATTTGTTGCATTTGAGAGAAAAAAGCTAAATTTTAGTCATTCTAGGCTGTTTTTTTTATTTAGGACCTTGAATATTTAGGAAAAATTGCTGAGAGTCAGTAAGCTTAAAAAATATAAGCACAAAGTTTACAATTTCATAGCTTTTGTATCAAGTTGTAAACTTCATACGGAAGTCTTTTTAATTTCGCAATTTTCAAAATTTCCTGCCACAAAAGACTGCCCCCTAAAACAGTCGCTACATTCCAGCTTTTTTTTTTTTTACTTAACCAACCTCATCGAATTCCGTTGCTGGCTTCAGAGAAAAACTATTTCTCTTTTCCCATGTATTCAGATAGGAGCTTCTGAGGTAAAACTGCCTCCAAGTCAGGTAAACCATTGCATTAAAGAACATTATAAGGAGGAGGAGGAGAAGGAAAAACATTTATTAAAAAAAAAGAAAGGAAAAGCAGGTGTCTTTCTGCTTGTGTGGGAGGTGCCCTTAGTCCAGGACTCCTGCAGCTCTTGCTGTCTCCCGGGCTCGCCACACCTGGTGTAGCAAGAATTGTGTTCTCATCTGAATTACTGGAGTATACTTTTTCCTTTGTCATAGGTGGAAAAGTAAAGTATCAGCAACATTCTCACACCTACACTGTCCTTATTGGTATGTAGTGTAACTAAATTCTGCTTCTGCATTAGTTGTGTTGACAGCATGCGTGTTCCAAATTCTTATTTGTTCCTTTTGCAAATTTTCATTTTGTTCACAGAACTTTCCAAAAGGGGAACATATCCAATAAAATAAAGCACTAATTTACTTTCATGCTGAAGATTCATAACTCTTACAAATTGATGTGGTTTCTACCTGGTGATCTTCACTGCACTAAAGAGTTATGAGCTAGGTACTAGGGTATCCCAGCAACATCATGAGCAAGCAACACCATCTTCTCTCACCTCTTAGAGAAAAAAAAAATTGTTATAACTTTACTTCACTCTGCAAAATGCTTAAAGAATAAAAATATCACTCGTTTTTTTATTTTTACATCTTATAGTACACCAGCGCATATTAAACAATGAACAGTACCCCTCATTGTCTTCTCCCATCCAGTCATCCCTGGCCCAAGACTAAGCGACTACCAGTTCAGCAAGCCAAATTAAAGAAAGTGTACCACACATGAAATAGGACGCTGAAAAACTTAGATAAATTGTGTTGTAGTTTAACCTAACCCCCCCTCCTCCTCCTCCTACATGACAAAAACTTGTTTGCATGTCAAGGTAGCATCAGAAAATACTAAATTTCTTTTCAGATTGAAATTAAACCTGGAAAGTATTCTATCAAGTGCAGAGGGAAGAAGAGCATTACCAAATAGCCTAGCTTTCAAGATTTTTCACACAGTGCCTATAGGTTGCCTTGATGCTGCCTCCAATCTCCCTTGTACTGAAGCATGCACACACATTATACCTCCATTGATACCGAAGTCCCACTCAAAAGTCTCTGGCCACCGCAAATCATCCTGCATGTACCGCTGACAAGGTGTACATCTTTGGAGAAGTTATTTCTGATTCAAACATCTGATGGGCCAGAAAACCATAAATTTCGTTATGTCACCAATAACCAAAACACGAATTAATATTCCAGCTTGCAGGGACACAAACTGACTGCTGTTACTGAACAGCGCTCCGTGGCATTCAAGTGAAGAATGATCTTGATCGTCACTTATACGAATATCCATTCGGTTGTATGGCTGGGATTCCTAGGTCATGTGAATTGCAGTGGAGCTGCTCAATATATATATATATATATATATATATATATATTGATGACACTCTAATGTCCGCCAAATAAAAGAAAATGTTTCTTTCTACATTGTGTCTTATCATTGCTCTGCAATTTGCAAGCACAGTGCAGCAAAAAAGGGGCCTTGCCTTACATTGGTTCTATTTGAAATAGGCAATAGCTGTTTATTTCGGCATACATGCTGCAGTTCGGGCTCTGCAGGTCTCCAAGCATGAGTGCCTGCTTCCGAGAAGATGACAGCTGTAAGAAACAAATGACTCTGTGTCACACAACTACAAAAACATGAAAGTGCCTGCTTTATGATAAATACAAAAGAATGACAACTCAGGCAGACTGGCAGAGCAGTCATCAATAATAAAACAAGACATTGCACAGTTTATTTGCCTAAGAAATGAGGTCTGCACATCAAGCTTAGCAATTCCCGGCAGCTTGCTCGCCTTATACAATCAGTCCACACTGTTAGCTCAACATATCCGTTTGATGGATTTCCCAGTCCTCTTTAACACTCTGCCTGTCCCTTACTTCACCAAATCTGTTGTTGCTGTGAACACCACTGAAATTACTGTGGAATCTCATTGATAAGTGTCCAGGCAATTGTAGCTGTCATTCGTTTTAACATCTATTTCAACAAACCAGTTGGGCAAGGGCCTAAAAACCAGCAATTTGGAACCATCAAGTTACAGTGCACAGGGCTGGGCAAACACTTTGAAATTGGGTGCCAACAGCACAGAAGGTTCGCGCTATCCGCCGGGGTTGCTCAGTGGCTATGGTGTTAAGCTGCTGAGCACGAGGTCAACGGGATCGAATCCGGGCCACGGCGGCCGCATTTCGATGGGGGCGAAATGCGAAAACACCCATGTACTTAGATTTAGGTGCACGTTAAAGAACCCCAGGTGGTTGAAATTTCCAAAGTCCTCCACTACGGCATGCCTCATAATCAGAAAGTGGTTTTGGCATGTAAAACCCCACAATTTAATTTAATTTTAAGGTTTGCACTAACTTTCCAAATGCAGGCAGATTTAGGTGAACAATCACATTTAAGGTGGAGCTTATGTAATGCTGATCTATGGTGTAAAAACACACATCTTGCTTTTACGTTGGCCTTGTTAATCAAAGAAACCTATGTGCCATAGAATCTTGACTGTGGGTAATATTAGTGATAGCCATATTAGACAACTGCACCCGTCCTACTGGGGAGCTTCTTTGCATTCTCATGGGAGGAACTTTTGAAGTTCAACCATGTTATAGTTCTGTACAGCGAGGGCAATTTCGTCTCAAGGCCAATGAACCAGGAACGCAAAACATTTCTCTATGGAGTGAACAGCGTACCCTACTTTTTTAAACTTACTAAGCTGATTGAGCGTATTTTTTCTGTCCATATCGCCAACAGCAATCTGCCAGTATCCAGAACGAAGATCAATAGAAGAGAAATAGCTGGAACCATGGAGGCAGTGAAGGGCATCGTCTATATTTGGGAGCGGGTAGACGTCCTTAGTAATTTTGTTTAGATGACGGTAGTCCACACAGAAGCACCACGTGCCGTCCTTCTTAACCAAAACCACAGGTGATGCCCAGGGACTCGAAGAAAGCTTAATGATGTTTTTATCTAGCATTTTGTTCACTTCACTTAGAATTACTCGGCGTTCCGACGCAGAAACTTGATACGGTCATCGGTGAATAGGCGTAGCATCGCCAGTAGAAATCCGATGCTAGACCCCGAGCGTCTGGCCTAAAGGGCGATCGTTTGAAGTAAAAAATATCTCGATAGGACGATAATACTTGGCAAAGGTTGTCAGCCTGCGCAGAGAACAGGTCCACCACAACCATTTTCTTTATGTTGGCATCGGTGCCCGAGGCTGGTGCGAGGGGCCTACTAAGCTCAGAAGAACTATCGGTTGATAAAGCTGCTACGTGATGGTCGCCGAGACAATCAACATTGACAAGGCAAATACCTTGCAGTAGGATTTGCTTTCCCAATGCAAAGTTAAAGATAGGCATGCGAGTATGGTTAGCAGTAACAGTCAGAATGCTGTGAGGCATGCTGATGTCATACTGTAGTGGAATGTTGGGGAGAGGAGTGATGAGGTACTCGCCATCAGGAACAGGTGGGCAACACAACAGTTCAGTATAGGCTATTGACTTCGGTGGCAGGCGAATAAAGCAGGTGGGGCGTAAGCGGCACTGGGGTGCGTTAGAAGGTTCTACGAGAATCGGCAACTCAAGGCAAAGGGTACTGGCAGAGCAGTCAATAAGAGCAGAATGCGCAGAGAGAAAATAGAGTCCGAGAATTAGGTCATGGGGCAATAGCAATCACGGTGAAGAGGACAGGAGTGTGGCGGCCGGCGATGCTCACACATGCCGTACATATGCTGACGATAGGCACAGTACCGCCATCCGCAACGCGACCAACGCGTGCCAATGCTGGGGTGAAGTGCTTGTTCAGTCGTCGTCGGAAAGCAGCACTCATAATAGAAAGATGTGCTCCTGCATCGATGAGTGCAGTGACAGGTGTAATGGTTGGAGTCGGGCACGAAATAGATTGTAGCTGGCCCATGCGGTCATCGAACTTGTCCACGCTGAGGACGTTGAAGGGAGAGAGTTGTTCTCATCAAGAACGAGGAATCTGGGATTTATTTACAGTATCTGCATGAGAATGTTACAGTTCATCAGTCTAACATGATTGAAAAAGGAATGCACCCTGAGGAGCCGCCAACGGCTCCTTAAATACACTGTTCTCCCGAAATCCCTAGGTGAGGAAAAACGGCAGTTCACCGCCGACCAATTCGGATCGTCCAAAGTCATCGTAGCCAACCCGCCTTTGAGGGGGAGGGTTTACGCACTCACTTCTGCACAGGTTGCACTGACCACACCAAGGTGAGAGGGTTTTCGCAGACACTGTGCTTGACCCGAGCAGGCGCCTCTTTATCCCAGAGTTGACCCTGCAGTCAGTGGCCGCCGCATCTGTCCATTGACTGACGCGTGAGACGGGTTCTAAGCTGCATGAGACGGGACCGCAAAATATCTTCCAGGAGCTCCCCTGCTCCAAGCAAGTGTACACGCAAACAATACTTGCTCTACTTGCTCTGCCCACTGTGTCTAGCCATCTCGGCGCCCTTCCGTTGGGGATGCGGCGCATTGTCCTTACAAAACCAGTCGCTGCCACAGCCATGGTGGCGCCGATGGGCTGGGGACTGATGTCTGGTCGTCCTTTTAAAGCGAGTCGTCACAGCACACCTGGTGGCGCCTTTCCGTCGGTCCCTTCCTCGAAGATCACCAGCCCCCGCTGGTCGAACGTAACACAGTATACCTGTCAATGCCAAGAAAGTTTTGGTTCGTAGGTAACATGAGCAGAGAATTTCAGGGCAGGATCCACAACACAGCTTCACCTCCAGAAGCTGTAGTGCCTAGTTTTTTGGCTGCATCCAGGAGGCGATAGGCGGCGAGGAGAAGCGACGGGCCTGGGGCGAACGAGACTGATGGCGTTGAGGTGAGGGCGAGTGGCTGTAGCGAAGGTTCGGAGGTGGGGCATCAGTGGCAGTGGGTTCTAGGCGGGTGGCATAGGGAACAGTAGGTCCAAAGGTGCAGGAATAAGCGCAGGCGTATGTCTGAGGAGGTGGTGGCCATTGGTTGCGGCAGTGACGAGCAACGTGGTCGATGCGACAGCTGTGGAAGCAGATCGGCTTGTCATCAGGGGTACGCCATTTGGACGGGTTGCTATATGTGGCAGAAAAGGAGTGCCGCTAGAGAACGGGGGAACGCTGGGTTGAGTCGTTGAACGCACGGAGTTCAGACCCATGTTCTCAAATTCCTGTCTGATGACGCCCTGAATCCTGGCAATTGTGGTTGCTGGCGGGTCGGGAGGTGCCGCAGAGAAAGCTGGCCAACAGGTGGCCTCGAGCTGGCGGCAAACAATACGGGTTAGGTCATCACAGGTGGTTGTCTGATGTGGTCGACCCTCACATGTCGACGTAGCAGCAGTGTTGGGTAGCTGCGTGATGTGGTGTGAGATACGGCGGCTCTTAGCTTGTTCAAGGCGACGGCATTCATTTATCATGGCGCCGATAGGAAAGACGTTGCCGAAAACAAGAAAATTGAAAGCGTCGTCGGCGATGCCTTTTAGCCACCTTATCTGCTTCAGACATAGTATCGTGGGCTTTGTGGCAAAGAGCCAAGACGTCTAGGATGTATCAAACGTATGGCTCTGTAGATGTCTGGACACGAGGCACAAGAGCCTTTCTCGCGGCAACCTTGCGTCCAAAGGGGTCGCTGAACAGTTCTCGTAGCTTTACTTTGAAACTGTCCCAGCTCATTATCTCGTCAAGCGTTTGGAGTCACACGCGTGGGGTGCCGCCGAGATAAAAGATTACATTAGCAAGCATAATTGTTGGATTCCACCTGTTATTAGCACTGGCGCATTCATAGAGCTTGAGCCATTCATCAACGTCCTGTCCCTCCAGGCCACAGAAGAGACCACGGTCACGATGTTGGGCAACCATGACGATAAGGGCAGTCGGACAAGCTGAAGCCGTTGCAGATGCGGTCTCGTCACCGGGAGGTATGGTGACAAGCTCGATGTACCGACCACTTCGGGACGCTAACCTCCGCCACAATGTTGCACAGACACAAACGAAATACACAGATGAAAGAGGCTATTTACATGCTATTTACACTGGAGCCAGACAGCCAGGCCGACACTCGCTCACGCCATGAGCCCAGACACACTTCATCTCTTCCTCGCGGCGGCTCCTCTCTTGAGCATCTCTCGATGAGATCGTAATAATATGAATGTCTGTACTACATAGTGTGGTGTGTAGTGCGTGACACGGTGCGGCAGATGGAGAGAGACAAGAAGCAGACGAGAAAGAATGTGCGCGCAGAGGCGAATTCCGTACTGGATGGAAGACAATGTTGAAGAGCGTCCAGCACGTGAGCATGCAGCACAAGAATAAAAAAAATAAAAGGAAAAGGCATCCAATCAGAAGAAAACACGGAGCTTCCAGGGGCCAATCAGGAAAGGACAAATCGACCAGAGCGGCAGAAAAGCAAGGTGCGCTGGCAGAAGAAGGGAGAGTTCCAGGAAGCGACGCCAAGAGAAGGTCGGCCACCAGACCGGGAGTTCAAGACTGGCCGGCAGGTTCCGGACCCGAGCCACCAGGACTTCACCCAACCGGGGCCTCCTGCCAACCCGTTCCTGGGCTTCGCCACTCTACCCGATCGTGAACTGCTGCTCGAAACCGGCGAGTTTCTGCGCCCGTGGGCAGAACAAGAGCAGACGGGCTACGGGCCCAAGTTCTATGCCTAGCTGCCTGGCCAAAATGCCACCACCATCTGCCGCCGCCTGCCTTCCCTCTTCAAACCGGAGCCACCGCACTCTGGTCGCCTGTTCATCCACCGATCCCATCGACATTGTGGTGAGACATTACATTTTTTTCTGTTTTCCAAATGCTCTTCACCAATGAGAAATTTCGCAGCATCCCCCCTTCAAGTATTTATTGAAGAAAACTTTCAATCAAGAATTCATTCATGCTGATGTAATTATGGAATGAAATACAGAACTTCATTCAACTTGCTTGAACAATGAATAAAGAAATTAAATGGAAACCATTAGTCGGTTGGACTACACCTTAACGTGCAACATAATTGGTGAATGTATATCCATAATTTATTTCCTTCCATGTCAGTTAATTTCATTGCTCTGAGAAATTTTCTAAATTTTTTTTTGTGCTTGCATTACTATGACCACAGCTAAAGTAATACAAGGCGGCAAATTATTCACTGCTGCCAAAAATCTAAAATCTTGTTTTTTTTTCCCAGGAACATGAGCTTGTCCAACGACTATGCTTAAAGGGTGTCCTGCTCTCGCGTAGCCCCAAGCATGCGGTATGGTGGTGGGGGGGTTGCATGTGAGCGAGCATCTACTCTTGATCGGCCTCATAACTGTCAGCTCAACTGAGCACATACGCGGCTCTTGCGCCCTATCTTGAAGGTAATCTGCGGCGGGTGCAAACCCTGAGCGAGTCAAGATAGCCGGGGCTTCCTGTGCGTTGTTTAACCACTCGTTTATTTCTGGAGGTCGCGTAATCTTGAGTATCTTAAGCCGCGTTTACATGAATGCGACAGCGTCGCATTGCATTTCTAGCGCATCACATTCATGTAAACAGCAGCAATGCGCTAGGAAGGCGCATCGCATTAATGTGCCAGGCGAGGGTAGATTTACGGGCGCGAGTCGCGGAGCATGTAAACGCAGGATCGTCGCATTAGGAACTATGGGAAGGAATTAGCCAGCAACATGGCGGCGGTCCCGACTGCCCGCTTGGAATTGAATTTCGCATTGATATTGTAAAATGCTCTTCGTTCGCAGCAAATGATTGTATAAACGGCTTTCACTTAGTCTCAGGCCGCTTCGACGACAGAGCATTATGGATAACCTTGTAGTGTTTTCGAGATCGCTCCTCGTTTTGAACGAGTCGAAGCCTAACGAAAGAAACATTCAAGATGTCAGCGCTACCTATCGCTAGAGTCAGGAAACAGCCGCCACGACGGCATATGGCCTCCGAGATTCGAAGATCTCGCTGGCCAACTAAAACTGTAAAAAAACGTGTGCTGCTTAGCGTATGCTACACTATAGCGTACGCTATAAGTTGCGTATGCTAAACTAAAGCTGTCTATTTCTCGGCACTGGGCCACCAACGTGCACTCGGCCCACTACCGGAAATCAGTTACACCGGAAGTCGGCTGCGCTTCCCTTATACGACACCATGTGGCGCTACGTTCTCGCGAGAGTTAATACGCTACATGTAAACGGCGGCGCATCGCCTTTTCCAAATGCGCTTGGAAATGCGATGCGCCACTGTCGCATTCATGTAAACGGGGCTTTAGATGCGTACTCTTTTCTCCATTCCCTTTCATTACCCCTTCCTCCTTCCGTTTTGCTCTTTCTGAGCTGCGCTACAAGCCTAAAAGAAGTCATGACACACCAACTCGCCCAAACTGCCATGCTTTTGTCCTGACTGGGAGCTTACCGTCATCATTGAAAAGGAAAGTATACAATCAGTGCATTTTATCGGTGCTGACATACGGCGCAGAGACTTGGAGGCTGACAAAGAAGCTTGACAACAAGTTAAGGACCGTGCAACGAGCAATAGAACGAGGAATGCTAGGCATAAGTTTAAGAGACAGAAAGAGAGCGGTTTGGATCAAAGAGCAACTGGATATAGACGATATTCTAATAGACATTAAGAGAAAAAAATGGCGCTGGACAGGTCACGTAATGCGCAGCCTAGATAACCGTTGGACCATTAGGGTGACAGAATGGGTACCAAGAGAAGGGAAGCGCAGTAGAGGACGGCAGAAGACTAGATGGTGCGATGAAATTAGGAAATTTGCGAGTGCTAGTTGGAATCGGTTGGCGCAGGACAGGGGTAATTGGAGATCGCAGGAAGAGGCCTTCGTCCTGCAGTGGACATGAATAGGCTGATGATGATGATAATTATGTCAATTTAAGTGCAACTGCTGTTGTGTAGCGCTGTTGAGCTGTTCACACTTCGGGATTATAATTAACTTTAAAATTTTGCAGTGTTTCTATTCTATGGGTTCTGGCTCAACCAAATGTCGTATGTGGCCGGGGCTTGGAGCACCAGCAAGTTATGATGTGGGCCCAGGAGCTTCAGTCTCCAGTCAGGTCTGCAATAGAGCTGGCTTTGCCATATGTAATTTCGCAGTACTGTGGAATTAATTGGCACCCTTACAAAACTTTTTGAGTCAGTGATATCTGTCGCCCTATGGGAAAGCAGAAGCAGGCCGACCATGACACAGTAGCGCACTCCACCGACTAGTGTACACCCTCAAAAAAGAAGAGACAGAGAGAGAAAGAGAGAAAAAAGAGAGGTTTTACGTGTCAGAACCACTTTCTCATTATGAGGCACGCCGTAGCGGAGGACTCCAGAAATTTTGACCGCCTGGGGTTCTTTAACGTGCACCTAAATCTAAGTGCACGGGTGTTTTCGCATTTCGCCCCCATCGAAATGCGGCTGCCGTGGCCAGGATTCGATCCCGCGACCTCGTGCTCAGCAGCCTAACACTAAGTGTACACCCTCAGTCAATATGAAAAGTCACGCTGGATACATGTTCAAAGCCAGTAATTTTCTTTGTGTGGCCTTGCAACAAGGAACAAGTTCCATGAGCAGGATTTTCCAACAGGAAAACAACATAACCAATTGAGTAAAGTTCTGATTAGCATGTTGCAGGAATTGCGGTTCAAACACACATGAGGGGTTCCTGTTCATATTGGCAGATGGTGCATATTAGGGATGCACCCAAATATCTGGCAGAACAGTAACAGTGACAACCTCTGTGTTAACTGCACCCCACTTTATTTCTGTCCTCCAGACACTGGTAAATACTGATTAGCATGTTTTTAAAGTTTCTAGATTTTCTGATACTTCAAGGCGAACTTTGCAGTAAGATAAAAACTGATGACTCATTTGAATGCAGGTCATGATGAGAGCCTCCCAACAGACAACAAGGAGAGCATTAGCTGAGTGGGGAGTGGTGCCGAAGGACTAATTTAAAATGTAACAAGATGTCAGAGCAAGAATAAATTGATGTCTAATTACACACATTTATGGCGGCATTGTAAAGTTGGGCCTCTTGATTTAATACTGGAAGGAACACAGACACGAAAAATTCCCTAGACTGCGTTCAGTTGCTTAAGGAATTCTGCGTAATAGCAACCAAAATCGTAAGTAACAAATTTCAGTGCAGCTGGTTACATTTACAAGAGCAGAAGACATGCTTAAAGGTGAATCGCTGGACATTTTAATTTCTGCAGAAAGATAAAGACTTAAGGTGGCTCTGAGTAATGTGACGCCTTGCAATGACCTTGCCCTGTAGACGCTTTAATGCAAAAACTTTTTAAACACTTCCCCAAAGCAACAAAATTCATTAATGCACCAGCAAATATATTTTACAAAACACATTCACAAATTATGTTATATGTTAAGGTATAGTGCAACCTGCTAATGCTTTCCATTCAAGTTCTTTACTGTTCAAGCGTGATGAATAATATGTCAATTTCTTGCATACCGTAATTAAGCATATTTGAATTCAGACTTTCAAGTGTTCTCAGATAATTTCTCCCAAAACAGCATGGACGCTGCAATAACAGGCAATGTTGGTGCGGGGCTGGTGAAAAATGATGCAGAAAGAAATTTCCACCTCTCGATGCCCTTTTGAATGAAGTTTTGACATGCTAAATGTACAGTCCTTGTCTCTGCATGGCTTCGCTGGGAATTAGAACAAAGAAGCATACTATCTTAACTTGAATGAAAAAAAAATATGGCATTGTTTACGTTGTATGGGCACTTAGCTTGACACCCCCACATGCTTTAAAAAAAAACGCAGACAGCCAGAATAAACACTATTATGAAACATATACTTGAATAGCTGACGGAAAAAATTGATGGCCTTAAAAGAAGCTGAATAATGTTACAGAAACTGTTCCGTGTTACAGTATGTGCACACGAGTGTTAATGTGTACGGTTTCATATCGTACAATCACAGACAAGGATAATGAACAAAGGTATATGTTTTTTTGTTGTTGTTTTTTGCCACTTGTCGGCAGCAACGCAAGTGGAAAACTGCTTAGCAAGATTTGTATCTAGCAAATATGTATGCAGTTGGCATCTTCATAACAACAGAGAAGTGGATCATATCATGCTACACTGAGGCTCCCCAAGGGCTAACTGGACAAACCTAGCTGAGCTAGACAAGGGTGGACCAGTGCATGGCACTGGCTCGGGTCAGGCCAGGGAAAAGTGTCCATGCAGTGCTCTACTTTTATGCACTGTTTTCAAGTACTGAAATTTCGTCCTTAAAAAATTTCTAGGTATTGCAAGGATACTATGCTCTTCTATATCCATCACAGCTGCCTCTCATTTTCACAACTACCTAAGCTTTATAGCTCAAAATAGCTGTAAAAATAAGGTATACTGAAGCATACACTAATGTTTTGTTTGTGTGTTCCTGTCGTATGTTGAAAGGCAACGTTTTGGTTGCAAGGTGACTTTCAGTTGTGTTTTGCCTCGGCACCATGACAATGACGTATTGTCAAAAATTCATTCAACAAGAGAGATAACAGTTGATGCCACAACGTCACGCTTACCTTTTAAGTAGCCGGAACACATTTTTACACAAATTGAATTCGCCGAAGGCGCACGATCACCAGGTCACTACAGACGTTGGTAAAGCACTATTTATTTCACACAACTGTTGCATCTTCCTTTCCTTAAATTCTTTTCTTTTTCACACGGAAGGGGTGGTTTGCATAAAATTAAAATATCCGGATACACAAAAATACGGAGCAGTAAAGAAAGGTAAAGAGGCAGATGAGCAATATTCTCGCTCCAACGTAGTGACAAATGAGCTGCTGCAAATGCTTCCTAACAGTCATGCTTTAACGGTGCGAGTGGTGCCTGCATTATGTTTAGAAAAAATTTACGATGCACTACCGAGGTTTTGCTTCGTTTAACATGTTAAAAGTCAACAGCGGGACTCCGCTGTTATACTCTGCGTCGTCGCAAACTACTGAAAGGCATCACAACGCATCTACAGCGCGTAAATGGATAAAGTAAGGCTATCGAAAGCTCACCTTAAATGCAAATCGGAGCGCCGAACCTACGAGTCTTGTTGGAAAGACGAAGCGAGTGCTCTTCAAAACGCAATAAACAATGGCCACATATAGATTTATCAATAAAGATCGTTATAAAACGCTTCTGTGTACTGGCGGTGCAAAAAATACAAACTGTTTGAAGGATTTAAAGCATTTAAACTGGGACTGAATCCTTCAATGACACGGACGCCCTGCAACAAACCAATAGAATACTTTCCGAGCGCTAAAAACGAGATTAACGCTTACAAAAAAAAAAACGAAAAAAAAGATTGGCTTTGCTAGTTTCTGTTTCGGTTTCGGATGTATGAAGCGCCACCTGCTTCCTGCAAAAAGTGCCATGGCAGCTTCCTGTTTACTTTTCGAAGTTGGCGTAACTAACGCAGCCGAGTCTCGAAGCTTTCTTGTGCCGTTATGCATAACGCAATGTCATTGAATAGATGCTGTGAGTATTTGTGGAGCCTCTAGAAAGTCCTGCATCGATACGAGTGTGTCTTTGTATACGCGCCATCTCTGGAGGTAAGCAAACCCGCTCAGCCAGCTTGCGCCGACCTTCGTTGCAAGGGCAATATTTGTAACTTAACTACATGCTTTATCGGTATACAGCTCCATCTGACCGCCACTTTCTTACAGGCCTGATGAAAAATGGTATTGAAACCACTACATGGGTACTACCGTAACCGTAATCTCTGCCGTAATCTTAACCTGCGTTTTCGTTTTCTTCAGTTCTAGTTCGATTTCAAAACAAGATCCCATTTGTTGGTACTCATCGTTCATTATATGCTTAGCATGTTGGCTTCGCCCGATTTGTCCAGAATAATATATATATATATATATACATAATCATCGCCTTATAACAGACACGTCGGTATTGGAGAAGCTCGCAGGTGGGTGTGCCGTTTTCACTGCCTAAAGTAAGTATGAACGACGTAGATAATGACATCTAGTGATTCATAAATAACTTGGAGTAAAGAAATGCTGTATTGCTGAGAAATTTTAGTAAAAACAAAGCAAAGATACGCCTGAAATGTTTTTCAGTGAAGTATTTGTGCACGTAGATGGGGACGTATTCTGAAACGTTCCACTTCGGCGATAGTTTGCCTAGGCAACAATTTCGCCTTCAGGCGCGCGCTGAGATGCTAAGATTGCATAACAAAATACAAATTGCATAGCAAAATACAGTGGTGACTACCAGCTGATGCTTTTTGCGGGAATTACAATATATGTAGCAATCAAAATGCAAGAAAAAGTAGCAACAGAAGAAAACAAATGAAACACCTGTGAGTTTATTCAACCATGCACTTGTGCATATATATGTGCTCACAGGTAGTTCTAGCTTTCTTTTATTGTGTCCGTGTTTTGCTGCACTACCCAGATACCATTCCATGATGACTGACCAACAAGCCCATATTGCCACCCTTGTCGATTTCATTTCTAGTACAACAGGCTTTTTTTTCAATATGTTCCTCGGGATTCCGGGCATACTGTTGCCCTCATTGCCAGGCTGCCAGCAGCACGTGTGTCCTAAGGTTCTGTATTCATAACAAGCAGCTTCCACAGGATATAAGATCGTCGTTTACTGGTTTCGCACCATTCGGATGTCGGTCACGGAAAAAGAATTTTGAAGATTGTATATGCTAAACGACTTCAGCAGGCGTGTCTCCACAGAAATTACCTCAGCGTGCAGATGTTTGATCAGTATGAGCCATGCGTCGCAAGGAATCTTCTGTGGAGGCACCTGCACTTAGCTGATCAGGTCACCAAGTTTCTTTGACTACCTCAAGTAAGACTACTACGGGCTCACGTGAACAAGGATTGACAGAAAGCAACAAGTGATGTCTACGTTTCTGAAGGTTTCATCCTTCCCAACAGTATGTGCAAAGTTCGTGGCCTCGGTCCAAAATTTGCCCAAGCTGCCAGCTGGACTAAACCAGAACCTCCCTGTCTGTCATAAATTATGTAAAGTGTCCAGAAGAGCTCCGCCAGAAGATGGTGTGAGGATGAAATCGGAAGGTTTAGATGCCCTGTTATGATGTAAGCCCCAACCTTCTAACCTTCTAAACTGAATGAATCAGATATTGCATGGATAGCCGAGTATCTCTCTCTAAGACAGCAGTCGGTAGTTCTCAACGGTTGTTCCTCCGGATATGTTCCCGTGACCTCAGGAGTTCCTCAGGGCTCAGTTCTGGGCCCTCTTTTGTTTCTGATGTATATAAATGATATTACTATTGGCCTCAAATCTTCGTTCAGAATGTTCGCGGATGACTGTGTAGTTTACAGGATTATAGAGAATGAACGTGATTCCGAATACCTGCAGCATGATTTGAATGTAATATCATCGTGGTGTGCCCATTCAGAAATGTCGTTGAATGTTAAAAAGTGTGTTCACGTCACATTTACGAGGAAACGTTCATACCAGTTGAATACGTATACCATAAATAGCGCTACTTTAAGCACGGCCAGGGAATATAAATATCTAGGAGTTTATTTAACGAGTGATTTGAGGTGGTCTAAGCACGTTCACCACATCAAAGTAAAGGCTGCACGTGTTTTGGGTTTCTTAAGGCGAAATTTCAGCGAACTTCCATTTAATTTAAAAGAACAACTGTATTTCACTCACGTGCGCTCATTGCTGGAGTACACATGCGTTTGCTGGGATCCGTATACCAAAGAGCTGATCGATACGCTTGAAAAAATACAGAATAGGGCAGTGCGATTCGTTCTAGGTAATTGGGATCGTCAACTTAGCATGAGAGAATGCAAACGTAAACTTAAATGGGAAGAATTGAAAGATCGTAGACGAAACCACGGGTTGAAATTTTTCCATAATATCTACCATTCTAAAACTGGAATCAATAAGAAGAAGTACATTCAAGAGCCGTCCTATATATCCCAAAGAAGGGACCACAGTCTCAAAGTGAATGAATTTTCCTTTAAAGGTGACGTCTTCCGCTATTCATTTTTTGTTAGATGTATAAGAGAGTGGAATGATCTTCCGCCTATGATTGTATCCAATGTGTCGAATGATGCTTTTTACCGCGCTTTGTGTAATTAGTTTCTTTATTGGTGTCAAATATGATGCTTATTTTTATGTACCCCCTGCTGTAATGCCTGCAAAGGCGAAGCAGGTATCAAATAAATAAAATAAATAAATAAATATACCTGTAAAATGTGTAGTCTTACCTGAAGAGTAATTCATTGTGTGTCACACCAGCTGACAAAGATGCCAAAGAGGAAGGTATTGCAGTTTTTTTCCTTTAAATGTTTCTTGGAAAAAGCCAGTCAAGCAATTTCTGCAGTGTTGAATGAGCGCAAGGATGTATCACTTATGAAAGTAGCAGCGAAACCAAGTGAAATTTACAGAAAGTTGAATCTCGATAAACTAAGGAAAAGTTCAGAGATGTAATTTTTAGTAAGTGCACAAGGAGGATGTTCCTTTTCGGGTCATAATTTCCGAAAGGGGTGCCTGGCAGAAGCAAGCTGCCCTGTACCTGGTTTTAAAGCTGAACGTTAAAGAGATTGATGACCAGTTTCTTGTAAAAGGTTCTGACGAATCCTTGATTTTGTTAGGTTTCACGGCAAAAAGGGCTTCAAGGCCTTCTCGGCTAAGGTCAAAGAATTATATTATTCTATCCTGCTCAATGGCCTTATTCAATGTGTCGAGGATTGTATTGACAAATATGGCACCGTAAGATTTTCACAGGAAGCAGGTTGTTTCAGTAGAAGGGTATTTAGAATTATCGTGTTTTTACATGTCGTCAACCTTTGCACAGTGGAACAATAGGCCGCATCTGCAGAAGAAAGGCATTTGCATAGGGTTGTGTCTGGCTCCCGTCTTTAGCAACCTATGTTTAGCACAATTAAATAGGCACATATATGACCACCTCACGGGACTAACAGTTTTTCAGCGAGCTTTTAGATTTGTCAACAATTTTTTTGTGTTTCTGGATTTCCCTAGTAATAGCTTTCTAGAAAAATGTCCTGATGTCTAAGATATTTTGCGAGTGTTTGAGACCTCTTGAAGTGACTTTTGAAGTGCAATACGTTTCAGTTTCTTCACTTTCAGTTCATCTCTACTGATAGTAGGACTTGCTGGGCTTACAGTCCATGAGCTAAGAAACCCCTTCTCCAATTTCATTCAGCCCATTTGAATTTGGTGAAGAGGGGCATAACTAACTAATAGGGATGGCTTTCTGCCCACTGCTGCGCATGTGGATGTAGGCCGAAATTCAAAAAAATGTTTTATCTTTGCAAAACACGGAGACCGTGTTACACGTGAGATAATCAAAGCGGGAGAAATTCTACGTTTAAAGGATGGTTGCATCAGCACCCCTCTATCGCTCTCACTGACAAGGAGATCAGATACCTGGGGCTATCACCACGTTGAATTTTGTGTGGCTTTGTCGCGGCGTTCTAAGCATGGTTGGTGGGCTATTGTGTGACTGTATAAATAGCGATGCTTTCTGAAAAGAAAATAAACAGTTGGAAGTTCAGCACTCCGTTCTCTCTTCTATCCCTTCTGGTGGCTTTGCGCTGTTAACCTTACTGTGAAGCATAATTTATCAACAAGCCCAATCTTACAGCCTTCGTAACTAACATGTGCTTCAAAAACGTCCTAATGAAAACCAGTTTCCAGCAACAGGCTGCAAGTCTTAAGGAGGCTGGTTACCCTAACCACGTGTTGGTGTCAGTGGCAGAAAGGCTGCTCAAACAGGAACGTTCGAGACGATGCCTCCGTGCAAATGCAAGAGCTAGCAGCCGTGACCAGGTGAAAATCGCTGTGATTCCGTATATACACCAGATATCGCATAGCCTGAAAAAGATAGGAAGCCAAGGTAATGTGCGGGTGTTTTTTCAGCTCCAAATAAGCTAAGCACCTTGTGTAAAACCACTAACCCAATAAGGACAAAAAAGCCGGTTTGTGGTAAGAATCGCAAAGATGAGTTCGTCGGATGCACTGTAGGAGTGGTCTATCATATTCCACTGTCATGCGGTAGATGCTACATAGGCCAAACCTGAAGGTACATTAATGAGCACTTAAGAGAGCACAGAAATATAGTGTATCAGGTGACAATTTTCTTGCTTTGCATTGCAATACATGTCCATGTCGCCCTCTTCTAAATGACACCGCTGTTATATACAGGGATAAGCGCAAGTGTGTAAGATTAATAGTAGAAACTGGGCAAATCCTCTCGGCCGCTGACCAATGTATCAGCAAACTATCACTATCATTGTCTGTGAGAAATTTAGATTATTTGCGGATGCCATGAAAGTTGACTGCATTTGCAATGGATCATTTAGGTTTCTTGGTGTTTTCTTGTTGTACCGGTTTTAGACAGTGTGGCTCTACTCATGAGCCATATATACAGTCGACTTCCATTAATTTGATCATCTTTCTGGGGTTTTATTTGCCAAAACCAGTTCTGATTATGAGGCATGCCCGTTAAATCGATCCTGACGGGACCATTGAGACTGGTCGAATTAAACGAAAGGCATAAAAAAACATTGAAACATGCCATTGCTTCACTTAGCAGTATTTGCCTTTAAAATTAACTTTGGCCGCGTTTCAGTTTAGCGCTACACCTGCAATCATCAACAGCTAGCAACTCGCCCAGTTTACTATATTTCTTAATGTTAGCTTCACTGCAATACAGCCATGTTATGCATAGAACCATACCAAGCAGGGAAAGGTGCCATTGTTGCAAGACAGCACGTGTTCCCTAATTTATGTACATGCACATGTGCAGTCTCCAGTCACAGTACGAGCTCCAAGACACCTAGTAGGTGTATGGGCAGGCCTTCAGCGTTTGATATATTCACACTCTTTTGTTGGCTTTAAACATCTCCTCGGCTTATCACAGTTTTTTCAACTTACTGCCTTCCTTTTTGCTAGCTTTCCCAAAACACATGATTGTTTTTCACTTCTCTGTGCATGGCACATTTACTTAAAGAACACGAACTAGGCGTCATTAACGGTCTGATATATGAGACATGCATGGAAGGTGAAAAAAGGACTCAAATCACCACTGAAACGTAAGAAACAGCTCTGAATGGCTGCCAGTATGCTTATTAGGTGGCTAGGTGCTCCTACTGTGAGAGGAGACTGCATGCCTGTATAATCAAGGAACATGTGCTATGTCCTGTGACAGTGGCCCTTTTCCATTCTTGGTATGCTTCACCACAGTAAGCTGCATATGCTTCAGCGCATAACACGGCTGTATTTGGGCGAATCTGACCAGTGAGGTTCGAATTATCCGACGAAGGCCAATTTTGAGATTGAAATAACAGAAGTTTGGGCTCACAGAAATGTATTTCATTAAATAAAAAACAATCATCAGCAAACAACTTTATTTAAAAGGGGTGACTGACTACTTCTATATCATTAATATACATTAAAAATGACAAGAGGCTAAGCATGCTGCTTTGAGGAACACTGGAAGTAACTGGCACTTCATGGAAAGGGCAATCGCTTATGCTGACGAATTGTTTGTGCTTAGCTAAGTATGCAGAGATTCAGCCAATTAAGTATGGCAGAAGATTTGTGATTTCAAGCTTCTCAATTAGTTTAGAGTGTCAAACAAGCTCAAATGCTTTTCTGTCTACAATACAGGAATATAACATCAATCTGGCCAGGTTTATCAAGAATGCTAGCAAATGCTTGCATGTATAAACCCGTGATCCAACTTCCAATAAATCGTTGAAAGTACCACTTGTGTGTGTCTCTTCTCTCGTCTGTCTTGTCTATGGTTTCTGCGCTAAGCACTAAAAGAATGTTGTACCAACAATGTTAAAAGTTCACCCTTGCAATGTAAAGTTGCTTTTTTTTTTTCAACAATACTCCACACTTCTCTGAAATGTGAACATATTTGTTATTCAATATTCAATAGGTCAGCTTCGTCAAATATCTATATTTAATTCTATCCAGAAATATCAGAATATGAAAACCCCTACTACATATGGGCCTTGAGTGGAGCAGTATGGCCTTAAATGCGTGTAACCAATGCTACTTACAGGGAATACAAGAGGTGAGTCTAGGGTTTTATGTGCAAAAACCACGACATGATTATGAGACACACCATAGTGGGGGACTCTGGATTAATTTTGACCACCTGGAATTCTTCAATGTGCACTCTATGCATGGTAAACAGGTGTTCTTGCATTTCTTCCCCGTGGAAATGCAGCTGCTGCAGTCGGAATTTGATTCCGCGCCCTTGGGATTAGCAGCACACAATGCCAAAGGCATTATGGCGGGTTTTGAAACTCGAGAGGTGGAAAAGAAACCGCGGAAAGCTTTAGAAGAGATGTTTTTTAGATTGTTTGACACATGTAATGCCAGTCACAACCAGGCTTCTGGTCAACTGATAAGTTTGTAAATGAGAGTGACTGAAAGGTGATAGTATCTGCCGCACCAAGATGACATCAGGAACATGTTCACATTGTCCAAATGATAATTTTTACAGCCCCAATTGAGAAAACAAATCCGTTGACTGCCTAAAGGCGAGGCATCCTTACTGCGCGACTAGAAATTACTAAGCAAAGCAAAAAAGTACCTGCTGTATATGTCCGCTCAAGAACTGCAGTTCCCTTTGAGAATGGTCACCACATGCACCTGACTTTCTCCCTAAAGATTCCAGTATGTGTAATTATTGACAGAAAGGAAGATTTGATAACTTCTAATTGCGTGTTTTCCAATTGAATACAAGTTAAATGGTCAACAACTATTTGATTTACATTTGACATTTTGAATATTCGCACAGCACAAATATGTACTCCAGCCATACTCGAGAAGAACACCATCAGTGCAGATTGTGAAACCCCTGAAGAGTAGGGAAAAGAAAGCTTCGTTTTCAGGGCTCTGAAATTATTTTGAGTTTTGTGCAAGTGCACCGTCAGTAGGGTACTTACTGGTGATCATCAAGGGTTCAGCATTTAATATATCTGCTCTTACCAACACTAACAATACGAGATATTCCTCTAACAATTCTTTCCTTCCTCAAATAAACACTAATTGTCAATGTTTACTGCTCTTTTATGGCGATTAAACATTAAATTAAACCACCCCATATTAAAGCCTGCCGCACAACATTAACATTCAAGAGAGATATGAAGAAATATTTACTATCGACACTACTGGCTACAGACTCATTACTATGAACATATATACAAATTTATTTTACCAATTTCTGTGCTTCTGTATTTGCCTAATGTATCGCTTTTATTCTCTATATCCCATTGTCTTTATTTTTTCCTTCCTTATTTTTAGAAATTTTAAGTTTTTGTCGCACAGTATATATTTCACTTGTACTTTGCATATTGTGAGGATATTTTTGTTTCTAATTATCTCGTACATTAACCTTGTGTTCTTTGACATGTGTCATCCCTATGTTTCCATAATGTGCCAATTACTAAATTTTTATTTATTCATACGCATCTATTTCGTTTGCTTGTATTTGTAAGCACCTTCCTTGTATTTGATTACTTGCTTCATTAACTTCGTGTATTCTGATGTGTATCACTGCTATGTTGCCATAATGTATTAATTACTATATTGTTAAACTACTAATAGGCCCCACTGACAGTTCTTGTAACTTCGGGACCTCCTTCTGTACTAATGATGAATGATGAAATAAAATTTAGGTATTCTGCATCAATTGTGTAATTATTAGGTATTAAACATCACCACTGCTAGATGTCACAGCGGCACCACTCCCCAGGTTTTCAGCCACCTCTAGTAGAACGAACAAGTGATCTTTTTTCATGAAGTGGATTGGCTTCCCACATGACATCATTAAGAATACACAAAGCAAGCCTCCTCATTAAGCTTATTTTTAGTAGGATATGAAGGCATAGTAATTGATGTACCTGTAAAAGTAAACACACTAATGTAAGACATGTAGATGTTTCTTGAGTCCAATGGTAGACTTGCCTGAGATAGCAGATTGTGTGCCACTGTTGTCTACACACATACTATCGACCAAAAAGGTTTACGGACCACGGTATCTCAGAAAACGCTAAATATCCTAGCAGCCTTTAAAGTAGCCAGTAAAACCGTACATCACAATGTTCGCATATACTAGTAGAGGCTGGAAATGGGAATACCAGGCTTCGTTTTGAGGCTTTTTTGGAGATATTCAGCTTTTTGTGAGATCCCTTCATTCGTTAACTTTTTGGGTCGATAGTACATTTGTATGTGTGTGGTAGGGAAGGTATGAATTAGAGAGTTTCTCCAAAAAAGCAGGGCTTTGCTATAGATGTGTTAGGCTGTAGATGTGCAGGCAAAGAGTGAAAAAGAATGAATTAATGTTTAACAATAGCACAGTGACGACAGCAACCAAAGCAAAGCAGCAGAGGGGTACATGTGGTGGCAGAAACTTGCACTGTACCTATTGCACTTATATTTTTGTACTGCAGGTGAGCGCAGAGAGTAAGTTACCGCGACTGCTGTTTTTTCACCAATAAACTTCCAGTTGTGAATAGGTGCTCGTGTGTGTTCCTTACTTTCCTTGTATGATTTTGTTCTGTTTTCTTTAACTTCAGTCTTTCCTCAGCGGCAATGCTGATGTCATTGTTATTGATTTCAAGTGCTTTAAGCTAATATGGCCAGTCCTACACAATAGAGAAAGAGTGAAATAAAGAAATGCGCAAGATATGCACGCTGGGATGTGAAGTGATTGCTTACGATGGGGCAGGGTGGACACCTTAGGGAATGATGGCTGGAACAATGTAATAATTATTTTCTTTTTCACACTTTTTCATTGGTCTCGGCAGCATTCTGCTTACATTATCACCAGCATCAGCAGGTCTACCAGTAAATGATAAACAAATTTTGACATTATACCAGCTAATAACTGCCTTGCTCAAGATGGACAACTGAGCTATTTCATGATAGGAGTGTTTGAAAACTTGCATCAATACTGACTGAACGTAATGCTATTTTGCTTCAGCTACCTAAACTAGCATTAGTGGGGTTGATCTCTTGATATGTCTTATGGTAAATGAATGGAGGTGCATTTGCCCATTTAGAATGAGAAGAGTGGAAATTAATGGGACATTGAAAAGACACTTCAACATTCCGACGGTTGTTACAATTATGAAGGGCATGACAGTTCCCGTAGCATTACTGTTCTGCTTACCATTTAAAGGTTACCAGCTTACTGCTGTGGTTTGGACATTCAACTCTACATTCGATCTCACATTGGGTGTTCTTGTTGCACCTGCCTTGAACCCCACCCTTTCCATGCATATGAGGTGTGTTGAAAAAGAAACTGAACTTTTGCTATAACAGCTTTGCTACTTATGGTACAACATCTTAAGTGCTGTCCCCTTCAAAGTAGTCCCCTCTACTGGCAATGCACTCTTCCCATCTTTTCTTCCATTTTTGGAAAGCCTCCTGGAATGCAATTTCTGGAATGGCATGCAGGTCTCTTCTCGCATTGTCCTGGATCCCCTCTACAATTTGGAAAGGGTCTAGGGCCGGAGAATATGGTGGGTGGGGCACAAAAGGAGTGTGGTGTTTCGCTAAGTAGCTGTGGACAAGGAGCGACATGTGAGCCAGGGCATTGTCATGATGCAACATTCAAGCCTGATTTTCCCACAATTCAGGCCTCTTACTGCAAACAGAATCTCTCAAACATGCTCCCTGGCAAACTTCTTTGTTTACCATCTAACCATGTGGCACAAATTCCTGATGGGCCATGCCTTTGCAGTAAAAAAACACAACCAACATCACCTCCATTTTTGACCAACTCATGCGTGCTTTTTTTGGACGAGGAGAACCTTTGGCCACCCACTGCGACGACTGCACTTTCATTTCAACATTGTAGGCATAAACCCATGTCTCATCGCCTGTTATGATGTTCTTAAGTGTTCATCGTCATTGGCAGCGGCAAGCATTTCCTGGCTGATTTCGACACGGGTCTGCTTCTGTGCACCAGACAACAAACATGGCACAAATTTTTCACTGACACAACGCATCCCAAGTTTGTCACTCAAAATTTCATGACATGATCCTACGCTGATACCCACTTCATCAGCGACTTCTCGAACAGTCAAACAACGATTTCCACAAATCACAGTTCAAACTCTCTCGATGTGGTCATCATCTGTGGATGTGGAAGGTTGTCCAGGCTTGGGATCGTCACCGACCAACATTCTTCCCTCTTCAAAACGCTTGAACCAATCATAGCACTGCGTGCGACTCATATAGTCCTCCCCGTATGCTTGGCTAAGCAACTGAAATGTCTCTGTGAAAGTTTTCCCAAGTTTGTAGCAGAACTTCACACACACACACTGTTCTTCCAATTCCTTCATTGTCACTTTGGCACCAATCCGAAGAGCAGCTGTGCTCACATGTGCTCACTTCAGCGGCTGTACCTCGCCAACTAGCAGTCAGAGCGAAACACGGCAAATGACATTTTGTTGTCTAAACCTGCTGCTACATGCACTCAGTAGCCACAGCGCGCTCCCTCTGCTGATTGGCACGCTATTTCAAAAGTTCGGTTTCTTTTTGAACCCACCTCGTATATATTACTGCACACACACACACACACACAAAAAAAAAAAAAAAAAAAACCTTGAGTCATAAGTGAGCACTGTGTCTGTCCCCTTTCCTTTTCCAATCAGTTGACACCGTTTTCATTCTAAAAACCTTCTAGGAACTAAGCCATCAAGAAACTGTCTTGCAAGTGCCCTATATTATCTGTGTTGTACAGTCCAGTTTGTCAGTGCACCTAAATTTAGCATTGTTTATAAATTCTGCTTAAGTGCTTCAAGATTTTATGTATTCTGTACACTTATACAGGTCAACACCACCACATACTTCATGTAAGTAAAAGTTACTATGCAGAAAATTCTCGTTTTATTTGAAGACCAAGCAGTTTAAGTGACAGTGCATGTCCTGACTAGGTAAAGTTAATGAAAATTGACCAAACATATTTTTCGAAGAAAGGCTATGTATATGTACTACAGGCAATACAAACCTCTATTTGCATGCCGCTGCTATAGGTCCCATGACCAGTGTGACTTGCTTTCTGTAAGCAGTACAGTCTGTACAAAGCTGTCAAGTCGGCTAGTCTTTAGTCTATCTAGCTTGCTTTCCTGGTGCTTTCATGTATACAAACCAGAAGGCCGCCTTCTACAGTATTATGCTGAAGATTATAAACGGTTGCCTGACACTGTGCCTTGCAATGTTCACAGGCATTCGGCTTACCAGGAGACATCATTCGTGTTGGCAACAGTAGGTGAGAGGTAAATAAAAATAAAGTACACATTAATTTAAAAGCCTTCATCTTCACTACATTGTGCAGCATGAGGATGCCTTTCCGAAGGAATGTAGCCAGTGCCATCTGCAAGCGCATTGCTCACCAGCTGCAGTGGCTTCATATCGACACAGGTGACATGCAAAGACATTGTTGTGCTTGAAGTGAGGTGCATGTAAAGCACCACAATCCAATAAGACTGCTAATCTTTTATACATGTACTGCGTTTTTGCTCCCACTTTGAGGTTGACATGATGAGCCTGAATGCCATCAGCCATTCCATACAAAAACTGTCCCAACTTTCATTCAAATGACTCAACCTAACTGTGATAGGCTAGCAATTTTCTTGTTTGGATATGCTGTTCAGTTTGTGCATGTTATAGTGCAGGCATACCACCAATTGAGTTAAGCATTGTGAAAATCAAGTACACTACATTGCCTACTTAAGCACATGAACATTTAAGCATCAAAATCTTTTTCTGCTCATGCAGTGACCTACAGCTACAAAGGAAGACACAAAGACAGTGCAGACGTGTAGGTAATAACAAGCTTTGCTGCAGACATAGTAAGCTGTGGTGAGGAATGAAGTGTAATCTGTGTTTCCACTTCTGCATGAATTTTGTGGAAGTGCTGGAGGGTCAAGGTTTTATACAGCTACCAATTTATGTATTTGGTCTAATAAACCATTGCAAAGTGAATGTGTGGCATCAGCAACAGATAGCCAGGCACTATCACAAAAAGAAGCAATATAATGCTGGGGAGTGGTTGTCGAAAGTTGCAGGTTCTGGAGGAGAGAGACAAAAGGACAAGAATGCATCAATCAATTGGACATGACTGAAGGCACGCACGGTATGTCGAGCAAGAAGCGGGCAGAAGGAGTATTAAGGAAACGCATGAAGAAGTCTGACAGTGTGTGAAGGCAAGAGCATCACATAAAAAGGAAAATTTGAAGAAAGTAGCAAATGAATGGGGAGATCAGATGCCAAGGAGCAAGCATTTTCTGCTAGAAATGTTATTGCTGTTGTGCCTTAGCCCTGGTGCTGCAAATGGAAGGTGGAAGAAACAAGTACAGTACAAGTTTAAAAAGTGTTGTGGCAAGAGTGAGCGGCATTAGATCGGTGCCTCATCAAAATGATTGAACTTGCAGTGCTCATCTGCACTCAACAAAGTGTGGTAACCTGTGCTGCTGGAAGTGTGTGAGCTATCTCGTGATGAAATGTGCAATCAGCCAGCTCTTCCAGATTCAGAAAAGACTTAAGACCAGAGGAAAATTTCTAAAACTACAAGACAGCAACCTGATTTGATAAATCATATTTTGAATGTTTCCAGTAGAAGCACTTGCACCAATGGAAACTAAGTTGCATTAAAGGTTGGACTTCAGAAAGTGCATCAACACTACACCAGCGATAAATGCAATTCCACTACATGGATGACTTGCCTTGTATGAAAACATTGTTTTCACCTCTTGCTCTCCTGTTCGCCACATAAGCATTGCGGATTAAACGAAGTGTCACTGTTTCGTGCAATGCGTTTGTCACTGGCTGACCACAAATGAATCGCTGTCAATGTCATGCAATGAGCATCAAAAAGTTCTCTTCAGCTCCTACTTTGTGACTGATGAGCCGGCTATGCTTATATAGGTGCGGATCCACCTCCAGAGGGTCATCACTGAATTGCATTTTTTTTTTTTACAGGAGCGTGGACGCCTGCATAAATAGTGTTTTTTGACTGACTGCACATATGTTACCAGGCTTTTTATCAATCTTTTAAATCACCCACACAGGCGTACGTTATCCTCTTCATTTAGTAAAGAGGGTTCAACATCGACAAAATGATGCAGCTCAAATAGCTTGTATAACGTGTATGCGTGTATGTAATGACGTGTATGCGTTTTCTATCCGCAGTGACGGACAAGATGGCTCGAGCGTTGCATAATGCCGTTTGCCTAAAGCCAGCTTCGCTGCGGGGCACCAATGTCGCGCAATGAAGCATGCGCATTGTATTGCGGCAAAGTATACCAAGAGTGGAAAGCGGCCACTGTGATATACGTGTCCACTTGCCGTCACGTCTCCTGCCGCAGTACAAGCACGGAGACGCCGAAAAAGTGTACTGGCAGGCTTTCAGAGCTGTTTCGCATGCGGTTGTAGCGATCTGAGGCCTTGTTTCGCCCACATAGAGCACCCCGTATATGAGCTAGACATCGTAACAGTCGGGATTATTAACTAGTCAATATCAGTGTTACTGAACAGCTTTCACAAAGGTCTCCTGCTATGAAATTGCATGACGACCATTTTTCTTTAGCATACATTTCTTCCGTATTCATCCGCAGGGCGTAGTGTTTTGCCAGTGTGGCTGTACAGCTCTCACAACGATCTAGTACGGCTCAGATTGCATGGCGACGCAAGTTTTAGTACTTACACATACAGAGTACAAGATTTCCATTCTCACGAACCTCCAAGTGTGCTGTATTCTCAGTTACATTAAGAACTAATGCATCGGCACGGCAGTTAATTCATAAACTGTTTCCGTTCCCGCGATTCCCCTGAAGTGTGTGGTATGCTGACCTTGATCAACGACACTAATGAACAATGCATCGGCACGTCGTAATGCTTTGGCACTAAAGTCATCCGAGAAGACACCTCACTTTCAAACGTATCCCCTAGCGACTATAAAATTTAATATGCTACCGTCGTAACAAAATAGCAACACTCACCTCGGACGCGGCTTTTTCGCCTTGCCGGCCACGCATCCTGTCGATTCTGTGCTGCAAGCTCGGCTAGGGACAAACGGAGCAAACGGTTTTCTTCCCCGTAGTACCTAAACGACGAGAAATTTTGAGCTCCAAAAGTCCCCACATTTCTCTCTCGCAACCACTGCTCCTCGCGCGTGCGCAGAAAGAGCGGTGAAATCCATTTTCGATGTGCTCGTCTGTTCTGTGGCTCAACGCGCGCGCGGCCGAAGCAAGCCGACCCGAAAGTAGCACACGTGAGCTCGTCTAACCATGGCTGTTATTAACTTGTTAAATTCCAGCCGCGCCGCTTTGGATGCCATGAATACGAAAAGCGGGAGACCGGCGTGAACGATAGAGCGGGATCGGGATACACAGACAAGCGGGGAAGCCTAGCCGGAAATCGGGGCGGATAGTGAGACCTGATTGGCTCGCTTTGAGGCGCCGCTCGTTTGCCGCTTCCGGTATCGTCGCCGCCCGACGAACTTCTCTGCGCCAGCTGGATCGGCGGCGAACGACGTTTTCTCCGCCGCCGCGCGTCGCGCGTACGCCGCCGGGCGTTGAACGCCGACTATTCGTCGCATATTCGCTCCATGTATTCTGGCCTTTAGCGAATAAAAGACGCCACAGACAAATCGAACTCGTTGGAAGCAACATAAGTTAATTGGCTTTGATATTAAATAATTTCACACCAAAACTTCAACAATCAAGGGCGTGTTATTGTTTTCCATACGGGGCGCGCACACGACCCCTGGAAGCCATTCTGTGCTCGCGCAGCAGGTATACTGACAGCAGCAGGAGCGAAATGCCGGCGTTGCACAGCGGTGTCACAGAGCCACCGCGCTGCGATCACTTCGGCGACACAATCCAAATTTTTCGGACATCTCATTCTGTGCTGGAAAGACTGGGAGGCAGGAAGTTTGAAAAAACGGCCACTGCCGCCCGCAATGTCTCGGTCGTGGGCTGGTCGTGGGTTCATTATGCCAGTTGTGCGTCATTCTAAGCCGTTCTGTACATTTATACTGGATATTAATTGGAGTCATTTAGCTGTGCTGATGCTGTTTGCCGTGTGTTTTGCATCAGTGCTTCGTGACATCGGCTGTATTGCGTGTTTTCGCCGACGGCTTACTACCACAATGGCGGAATCTGCGTTCGCCGCCTCCGTGTCTCGGTGCGTCTTTGTACGTCGCACGTTCGGATAACACTTTTTCCGGTAAGTGAAATACATTGCACTTCGTTTTTCGTCAACAATGTGAATATTTTTAGGTGTTACCCGCGACAGTTCTTGATATATGGGCTCTTCTGCCCTGCGAGTTTTCGTCATTACTTTTATACGAGGGTTCTGCTTGCGTTCAGCACTACCGCGCTCCACGACTTCCGCAACACCAGTCAGAACTTTGCCCTGCTTGTTAGTCTTTGTGGTTGACGTAGCACGAACCAACCGAAAGGAGTGCATTCGAAGACGACGCGCTGGCTGTAATGCTGAACCAGGCTGAACTCGCCCTATTTTGTGTCCTTTTGTTCTTGCGTGTGCGCGCGTGTGTGTCAGTGACTATGCAGTTTGTAGCGTTCCCGCTTTATAGCAAAACAAAAAATATCACTGCTATGTTTACTTCATCTATACAATTCCAAATTAAATCGTCTGCTGATGTACAAATTTCACTTGTGTTTTGTTCTAAATAAGCAGCAAAACCTTTAACCTAGTAGGTGCTTCATGTGGGAGTGAAAACACGACAGCTTGGCACTTATTATTGAATGACTGTGACTGGGTCACCTTAGTTGTAATTGCAAATCTGCCTTTCAACTGACTTGATGCTATCTTATTTTGTTCCTTTCACTCTATAGACAGCTGGACATCCTTCTTGTACCTTGGCGCTAGCTGGTACAAGACGGGACATCATAATCAGTGTAAGCCAATTTACTGTACCCTCTCTGGTCCTCCCAGTGCTTTCATGCGAAGCATATTACTAGAGCTCAACCCAGCTCCTCAGGCGCGGCGGTGTCGCCTTCAATACCACGTGACACCGTGACGTCACGACAGAGGAGAAACGGGGCTCCAACCAACACCCTCTGAATATTCTTGAGAGGGTGTTGCTCCAACTCGCGCCGTCGCTCGCGGCGTCGCCTTCAAGGTTGACCACGTGACACCGTGACGTCACGACAGAGGAGAAACGGGGCTCCAACTCGCGCCGTCGCTCGCGGCGTCGCGGCGGTATATAAGCAGCTGCGCTTGTTTCTAGGTGGCTTTCGCTCAACTCTTGCAAGATGGGCTGGGTGGGAATCGAACCAGGGTCTACGGAGTGTGAGACGGAGACGCTACCACTGACCCACGAGTACGATGCTTCAAAGCGGTACAAAAGCGCCTCTAGTGAATGCGGTGTTGCCTTAGAAACGAGCTTCGTTGCCGCGCCGAACGCTGCGTTGCTCGACGCTCACCGCGTCCAATCCGGGGCGCGTAGTCGCTGCGCCGTAGCCCATTGCCTTACACCCCTTGGCGGGTCGACGGGAATGCTGTCGCGTTCCACTCTTGAAGGCGAAGCAGTAACGCATGAGTTGTTTCTTCGTCTAGCCGAACCAAATATAGCCAAGCAACAGCAGTTCACCAGGCTAAAGAGTGGTTCAACAACTAAAATAAAGGCTAGTATGCTTCGCATCCTGGGCTTAACCTTAGCTAAGCCACAGCCATTTTTTTATATGGGTTAAGGCCAGGGAGTGCTTCGTGGTAAAATAGGTAGTTGGTGTCTCACAAACGGGCATTTTTTTTGCGCTGGTCCATTATAAGCTGCCACTATTATAACCAATTTCTCAGTGCCAGTGTACATACACAGTTCTACTAATAATTAGTTTCCCTAAGCCTTACAAAATGTACCTGTAGGTAGTCATTGCTATGTAAGAACTCAAAAATTAACTCTGCTGTGTCATACAAGTGTACCATACATGAGTAAAAATTTGCTACAACAGTGCACATTACACCTTGCTTCCCTAGTGCACAAATGTATTCAAGCCAGTATTTGAATAGTTTGGTATTCTAAATGTTTTCTGTGTGATTTAGTTTCTTTACAGGAATTTACTGTACAGCATCAGCAAGCAGTGTAATTTAAGATTTATGTGTGCTGTAAAAGGTGTGCTTTGCCGCTAGAATTGATAAAACATGGGCCGAGGCTTCCATACAAGGACAAACTTCAATTTCGCTCTACCACCATCAGCACTTGGCTGGCGCTTGCAAAATGAATTACATCAGGTAGCTTGTGCCAGACTGTTTTTTAACCTTATTGTGAGGAGATCACGAAGTGATGTGTGGAGGCGCCTGCGTCTGAGATGTAGATTGCGCTGCAACATATGTGCGTGTAGAACAGGCATGATGCTCAGGGCTCCAGCAGTTTGCAGAGGTGCTTTTAAAATTTTGTCAAAACTGAAATTTTACCTGTGCTGTTTTTTATCACCTATTTCAATAATATCATTGGAGGTGTTATCAGAATTTAGCAATCTATTTGCCCTAGCCCATCATTAGCCTGCCACATTTGCCTTTTCACTAGGTGGGAAATTATTCAGCATGGCCCATTACTTGAATACACCTTTTTGTGTGCAGTGGCTTCTCAACTGCGAGTCAACATAGATTCTCAGAATTACCTGAGGCTATAGATGCACTGATGAATTTGCTACCTATATGAATCACTTTGCACTTTCTTGCGCAAACAGCATGTTAACACTTCCAAGACAGTGGGCAATGTTATCGTTTGATCACATCATGAGATACGTTCAATTTTGTGTGACGCATCATCCAAGGTGTTGCATCATTTGTGTGAGGTATTGCCCTAAACAAATTGGGGTCACATGAAAATATACCAACAAAAGTGATTGATCCAGCTAGGAGTGTTGCTTTTGAACACTATTTTATCACCAGTCCTCCTTTGCATGCTACCTGCTTACTCTGTACTGTGTCATGTTTGTTTGAAAAGAAGGCAACAGCTAGGCAGTGCAAAATGTCAAACTTGCTTTTAGTTTAACAATATAAAATGCTATTTAACTTTTTAATTAAGTTAGTACATCATTTACCTGCAGAGTGAATTACTGTTTTAAACTGATTATATTTTGCAGGAAGCTTCTCAGACTTGTTTCACAGGCTGATAAGTGGCTTTTTAGCCACAAAACACCATATAATAATTTAAAGGCCGACTCTGCTATGCAACTTAATTACTATATGGCAGGAACAAGGTCTCCGACTTGTGGCGCTGGCTAACACTCCCAGGGTTCTACTAGAACACATAAATACCCAAGAAAGTGGATGGGAAAACGACGCCGCTGTAGCTCAATTGGTAGAGCATAGCGCGCGAAATGCGAAGGTTGTGGGTTCGGTTACCACCTGCTGCAAGGTGTTCTTTCATCCACTTTAACTTCCATTAATTTATCGTTTCTTTATTTCATTTATTAAGCACAAGTAATTTCCCCTATGTTGTCCTTAGTGTCAGTGTTTGTTGGCTTCTTATGATAGGAAATATACTAGTCATTTTAACCTTAACCTTTAACCTTTTTACCTTAAGATACCCATAATTTAAGAGAAAGGAGTGCTTAAATTTATTTTTAGTGTGAGCAAACTTCTTACTTAGCACATATTACTAATTGAAGTTCCGATTTCAATATTCCCATTTCCTCCCTCGCCTTCTTTTTCCTCTTCTGTGCAGGTATTGCTTGCCTATGTCTACAAGAACCGTCACGCGTGGCCTGTGACAGCAAGCTTTTGTGGGCAGCGAGTGCTCTCCTACGAAGGCTGGCCTACTCTGGCAGCGGCGGCAATCATCTTCAAGATTTATCCATAATCACCTTTGCTGCTTTTTGTCACTCTTGTTGATTACACTTTCTGCGTCTTTTCTAATTTATTAGGTAATAAAGTATGAGTATGTGACATGGTGTGAAGCTGATGTCTTGCTGCATTTTCGCTTGCACTCATCTTTTATGCATGAAAAGCTCATCGTACAGTTTATGAAAAAAGATAACAGCATATTATGATTTATCTTTCAGTTCTGGTAACATGCAACGTACAAGGAATTCACTAATGGATGATATGCCGAAGAACTGGCCATTATTTCTGCGTGATGCTGTGCAAGCATGTGGCGTTACTTACAAGAGGCACCCACAAAGTAAGTTACAATTTACTTTTAAATGAAGCATGGACATCAGAAAAAATATATTTATATTGCTAGTTAGAGTGGTTCGCAGAGTGTTTTTCCAGATGTGTACCATCCTTTATTTCTTAACTCATTGCAGCACAGTGTTCTGTTTCGTATACTGGTGTAATGCTATTGTGCCCCCTGTAGCTGAAACCAGGATGTAATTTTTGCCTGAACTGCAGCATCACTGACAATTTTTCTTTGCTAGAGGCTGTTTCAATTTGGTGGAACCCAGCAGGGCGAAGTTTTGTCAATAATGACGTGTTTCATGCAGAGATGTTCTTGTTTAGGTCAATGGGTGAACATTGGAATGATATCATCATACAATACAGATCTTGTTTCATTTGCAAAATAATTCTGACAGGCGGCATTCAATTGATTGGTCTAATTAAAAAGCACTAATTGACCAATGAGGTCTTACTACACTATTCCCATGGTTCACATCTGGAAAAACTACCTGTGCATGACTCTATCCGACAATCTAAACTTTTTTTTTCTGATGTCCATGCCTCGTTTAAAATAAATTGTAACTGTGGGAAAACGTCGTGTTACTGTAACAGCTGCCGCAAAAATTTGAGGGAATGTCTAATAAATGTCTTCAGTTGTTCTTGTCAAGCTGTCCATTAGCCAACTTTTAGCGTAACGTTAGTAGGGCTTACTGAAGTACTTCTAGACGTCCATGGCTACAAAATGTCTTGATCAAGACAGCTACTAGGCTTTTGAATTAGCCGTTCAAGACATCTTTTAGACATCAAATAGCTGCTTGCGTGTTTCGTGGGTACATGGATCGTCCCCGCTCTCGTTATGAGAGTCCGGGTCCGCAAACAAGCACGTCTTCACGTGACTATCCACAACCCACGTCTCGTCGCTCACCTTCACCCCGTCGCCGATCCTTGTCGCCCATGCGTCGTCGACCAGTCCCTGAAAATGAGGGAAACACGCCCCCGCAGTTCGTGAGGCAAGAACTGCGCTGTCGAAATGCTCAAGTCCTCGAACTTTGCTGTCGAATATTGTCGAAGTTTTTGTAGAAGGCACCGGTGCATGTGCCCTTGTCGATACCGGTGCTGCCGTTTCTGTTATAGACGCCACATTTTGCCGCAAGCTTCGGAAGGTGACCACACCTCTTGAGATGATGCCCTTACCCTGTTCCCTGTTCGGCC
The DNA here is from genome assembly GCF_023375885.2 of Dermacentor andersoni. NCBI lineage: Eukaryota > Metazoa > Arthropoda > Arachnida > Ixodida > Ixodidae > Dermacentor > Dermacentor andersoni. The sequence continues at coordinate 1,771,809 of NC_092820.1, read as the reverse complement.
TATAGCTGCCTGCACTGCTCGACTTATTATCGCTAAAGAGCACTACACTGTTGAGTTTATCGTCCTTTCATCCTGCTCGCACGACATCATACTTGGCTGGGACTTTCTATCGCATAATCACGCCGTTATCGATTGTGCCAGATCTGAACTTGAGCTCTTCCCGTTGTGTGACCAGTCCTACAACCCCGTTCATCAAGCCGCACACAAACTAGTCGTAACAGAAGACACAGAAATTCCGCCGACAGCAGCTGTTTTGCTCCCCGTGTTCTGCAACAGCATATGTGATGAAGCTGCATTCTTTGAACCATCACGCCTCCTTCTAAGTCGGAAGCCACTTCTTCTGCCGTATTCGACCCTCTCTATTTCGAATGGAACAAGCGCTCTCTGCCTCACAAATCCTCTTCCGTATCCAATCAAACTGCTTAAAGTTGAATCCCTTAGATGCGTGCAACCCATTGATATCGGCCAAATTTTTTCCGTGCAGCAAGATTCAGCTCGACGCGACCTCGACGTCGTCAGTGCCCCTAATCCTTCTGATGTACCAGCTGCCGACCTTCGTCGGCAGCTGATTGACAATTCGTCCATCTCAGACGGACTGTCACCATTTGAACGCTCTGCTCTTCTCAAGCTGCTCTACCAGTTCCACGACTCTTTCGATGTGGCCGAACGTGCCCTTGGCCGAACTTCTACCATTGTCCACTACATCGACACCGGCTCCAACTCGCCAGTACGACAACGCCCTTACCGTGTCTCCACCGCGGAACGTCAAGTTATTACCGACCAGGTTGACGACATGCTTAAACGCGACGTTATTCGCCCTTCACAAAGTCCATGGGCATCACCTGTGGTTCTCGTTAAAAAAAAGGATGGATCAATTCGCTTCTGCGTGGATTACCGGCGCCTAAACAAGGTCACTCGAAAAGACGTGTACCCGTTACCCAGAATTGACGATGCCCTTGATTGCCTACAAGGTGCCGAGTTTTTTTCATCGTTACATTTGCGTTCCGGGTATTGGCAGGTGCCTTTAGCAGAGGCCGACCGTTCAAAGACAGCCTTCGTCACGCCTGACGGTCTATATGAATTCAATGTCATGCCCTTCGGCCTCTGCAATGCGCCTGCCACCTTCGAGCGCATGATGGACTCGGTTCTGCGGGGTTTGAAGTGGCACATATGTCTCTGCTACCTCGACGACATTGTTGTCCTTGCGCCAGATTTCGCAACCCATCTGGAACGCTTCAACCATGTCCTGACGTGTCTGAAGACCGCTCAGCTGCAACTAAATCTCAAGAAGTGCCGCTTTGCAGCGCGAAAACTTACTATTCTCGGTCACGTCGTATCAAAAGACGGTGTGCTTCCGGACCCGGCTAAACTACGTGCCGTGACCGACTTCCCCAAACCGACGACTCTAAAGCAGTTACGAAGCTTCATAGGGTTATGCTCCTACTTTCGTCGGTTTGTGCGCAACTTCGCCTCTATAATTGCGCCTTTGACCCAACTTTTAAGCAGCGCCTCCAATCTTTCGTCATGGTCTTCTAAGTGTGACCAAGCCTTCTCCACTCTTCGCCGTCTCCTGACGTCACCACCTATACTGCGCCACTGCGATCCTACGGCCGCAACTGAGGTGCACACAGACGCCAGTGGTGTCGGCCTCGGTGCTGTTCTCGCACAACGAAAGCCTGGGTTCGCAGAGTATGTCGTCGCATACACCAGCAGAACGCTCACCAAGGCTGAGTCAAACTATAGCGTCTCCGAAAAAGAATGCTTGGCAATAGTCTGGGCGCTTGCCAAGTTCCGCCCTTACTTATATTGCCGGACGTTTGATGTAGTGACGGATCATCATGCATTATGTTGGTTGTCTTCGTTGAAGGATCCGTCAGGTCGCCTTGTCCGCTGGGCTCTTCGACTTCAAGAGTTCGACATCCGTGTTATATATCGTTCCGGAAGCGAGCATGCCGATGCTGATGCACTGTCGCGGTCACCACTATCCACCGAAACTGCGTCCATATCCACTATAGACCACCCATTGTCAGCTCTTGACATCGCCACCGTCTCCTCTGCACAGCGCCACGATCCCTGGATCGCTTCGCTTCTTGACGTTTTATCCGAGGCACCCACCCTTTCGACCACTCGAACACTGCGACGCCAAGCTTCGCACTTCAGCATCCGTGATGGCCTCTTGTACCGGCGCAACTACTCGCCAGATGGTAGGAAGTGGCTCCTAGTTATCCCCAGAACGCTGCGCTCTACAATCTGCGCGTCCTTTCACTCCGACCCGCAGTGTGCTCACGGCGGTGTCTTCAAGACCTATGAACGCTTACGCCAAAGGTTCTACTGGCGCGGAATGTTTCGCTTTGTCCGCAAGTTCATTCGCAGCTGCCACGAGTGTCAGCGACGAAAAAAACCACCGCATCCTGCCGCAGCTTCATTACAGCCCCTTCCATGCCCAGACCGCCCATTCGACCGCGTTGGAATCGACCGTTATGGACCTTTACCTTTGACCACGGCGGGAAACCGATGGGCTATCATTGCTGTCGACCACCTTACACGATACGCCGAAACCGCTGCTCTCCCCACCGCGACAGCACAGGACGTCGCCTCTTTCATTCTCAAGCGTTTTGTGCTTCGACACGGTCCTCCTCGCGAACTCCTCAGTGACCGTGGCCGCGTATTTCTCTGATGTAATCCAAGCACTTCTCCACCAGTGCAACATTGTACATCGGACGTGTACTGCCTACCAAGTGCAACATTGTACATCGGACGTGTACTGCCTACCACCCTCAGACGAACGGTCTCACTGAGCGGTTTAATCGGACACTGGGCGACATGCTTGCGACACATGTTGCATCTGATCAGTCCAACTGGGACCTGGTTCTTCCATTTGCGACATACGCGTACAACACCGCTACGCAAGTCACAACCGGGTATTCCCCCTTCTTCCTTCTGTACGGTCGCCAGCCGACGCACACTATCGACACGTTGCTGCCATACGCACCAGATGCCTCAGAGTGCACGCCCGTGTCGGAAGCCGCCCGTTACGCTGAAGATTGCCGACAACTAGCCAAGCGCTTTACTACAGCCGACCAACAACGCCAGAAAAACGCCCGCAATAATGACCACTCTCCTGCCGCAACATTCGCTCCTGGAGCACTTGTGCGGCTGCTTGTACCACCCTGCGCCCTGGCTTGTCGTCCAAACTTCTCCCAAATTATCATGGTCCCTACCACGTCGTCGAGCGTACTTCGCCCGTAAACTACGTCATTGAACCTCTTACGCTGCAAGGCGACCGTCGTCGACGTGGACGTGATGTTGTTCACGTAGACCGCCTCAAGCCGTACTTCGACCCTCTCGTGCCCACCTGTTAGATCGCCAGGATGGCTCCACCTTTCTCGACGGGGGCAATTGTAATGAACAAAGGAAGAAATGACATCCCGATCATCATCAAGAGTGGAGGGCACGAGACCGGCGCTCGAACACCACCATCTTGTTCTCCCGACCTACTGTTCTGAGCTACCGCCTGTTTGTTGGACTCGTCCAATAAACCTCCTTACATAGTGATCATTTCTTTCTGGTATGTGGAATTTACAGACAGATCTGTTAAAAATCACCACCAGATATCAAGAACAAGTTATTCTCGGAAGCAAAACGCAGAAACTGCTCATAGATACAAAAAAAAAAAACTAGGAAGGCTGCTATTTGGGACTTGTTTCCAGTAAAATTTGTCACAAGGCAAAAATTGCTTTTCAAATCATGGACTACGACTGCGAAATTTTGGCCATAGATTTAAGTCTCCCAGGATACCATCCATTTTCAATTATGAATGCTTATTTCCCCACCGGTGTGCAAAGTACACGTCAACTTGATAGGGCTGTGGCTGCCTGTAGAAAAGAAATATTATTTGCAGGGGATTTTAATTCGCATCACGTGTCGTGGGGGCTAAAAACAGATTTGTGTGGTAAGCGACTTTGAGAGTGGACTATTGATAGTCACCTTTCATGTCAGAACACAGAACAAGTAACGTTTGCTAGAGGACCCTTTCGTTCAGTGTTAGATTTAACATTTTGTAGCAACGTTTCTGTCCCGGACGCAACCCGGCGCCGGATTCGGGTGGACCTCATCCCGAGAAACATGAACCCGGAGTATAACAAGGAGAGAAGAGCGGCGAGGGCCAAGGCCCTCATCGACTTTTACGCCAAGGACGAGCACGCAAGGTTCATGGATGCGGCAGAATATCAGGGAGACTGCGCGGCGTTCGTAGCTACCGTTATCGAGGCGTCGTCCGGCGCGACCAGGGCAGCGGCGAGCTTACGGCTCCGCGAGGCGTGTCAGGCGGAGGAGGTGGCCATTGCCCTGGCCATTGCCGACCCCGGGTGCCAGACAGTGTTGTGCGATTCGCGAAGTGCAGTGCGGAATTATGCAAAGGGCAAAGTGTGTGGTGAGGCTGTGCGCGTTCTGTGCTCGGCTGACCTGCAACGACAGAATCGATATGTTAGAATCAAGTGGTTCCTGGCGCACGCGGGCAACGATGCGTCCGAGAAGCACGATAACCACAACGAGACGGCACACGCAGTGGCGCGAGCGCTAACCAACCGCGCCGCTGCAACCGACCGTCCAACGTGGTGTAGTGCCAAGGATCGCATGACGACGTTCAACGAACTCACACAGTTCCACCGCCTGGCTCGAAGGACTTTCCCACCCCTGCACCCGGGGCTGAGCCGAGCGGAGGCGGTGCTGTTCAGACAATTGCAAACTGGTTCTTTACCCACCCCAGTGTTAATGACTCATCTATACCCTAAATTATACGTGAGTGATGTGTGCCGCGTGTGCCAGCGGGAGAGGGCCACCCTGACGCACATCCTATGGGATTGCACCAAGTTCCCCAATGAGGCTACGACAAGTACAACGATTCCGCCGCGACTCGCGGCTGCGGCGGAATGCTACGACCACGAAAGCCAAACCTGGGCCGTCCAGCAGGTCCCGGCGGCTCTTGAAAGACAAAGGCCGAGCGAAACCGACGGTACGTTGCCCCTAAGGTCGACCGACCGCGGGAGTAACACGCGCTGGAGTTGAGTAGAGACCACCCGCTGAGAAGACGTCAGGGCCCGCGTCACGGCGCCATTTAGTCATGGTGTCGTTCTGCAGGCGACTACATGAAGTTGTCTCTCTCTCTCTCTAGTGCTGGCATCAAGGTTTTGTCGTGGGTAGCGGTTGGCTCAGCAACCAACAGTGATCATCTTCTTGTGTCATTTGAAATCAATTGTCCCATAACATCTTTAGAATACCAGGCATGCACATTTTTGGACCATACGAAATTTAAGACTTTCTTGCGTTCTGCCGTTCCGAAACTTGCCAATGCCAATGATAAGGAAATCGCTTCAACCATTTGCTCAATTCTAGAGGATTCCCGGAAGCAAGCTGAATTTGTCATCCCTTCGGCTAAAGGCACCGCTGTCGTTGGTGGAATAATGAATGTACGCGGGACTATAGAAAAAGAAAGGCCGCTTGGAAAATGCTTCTGCATAATCAGTGCCCGACAAATTGGAAAAATTATCAGTTTGACGCTGGTGTATTTAGGCGTACTGTTAATCGAGCCAAAGAGGAATACGATATTAGACATTACGATTACGATCTAATTCAAAAAATAAGCGTCCTCTATTTGCATTCCTTCGTGCTAGGAAGGTGCTACCAACACCCTCGAGATTAGACTCAATTGTTTTGACCCCGCAGGAACTGAGCGCTTCCCTAGAAGAGATTTACGGCCAGGCTTCCGGCTATTCATTCTACATTAGATCCTTGGGATGGCTTTACTCCAATTTCCTTAGCTGAACTAAATGAGACTGCACTATGTTTACCGAACTCAGCCCCTGGCCCTGATGGTGTCACAAATGCAATGTTAAAAACACTGTTACAGGAATCGCCTAACGTTCTTTTAGACCTGGTGAATTATTCAATTAAATATGCTTGGATTCCGTTGCACTGGAAGCTCGCCAAAGTAATATTGATGCTTAAGAAACAAGAAGGAAGGTATGTATGGGAGAAAATTAGGCCCATTGCGCTTACATCAAACGTAGTAAAATTCATTGAGAGGCTTCTTGACCGTCGTGTCATGAAATTTATTAATGATAATTCCATTCTTAGTCCCTGTCAGATTGGTTTCAGGGCCGGCTGATCCATCTGGCATGCCGACGTCGACTTAGAAATCCGAATACAACTCGCTCGACGTCATAAGCAATACCCTCCCGCAGGGAGCAGAGTTGCTCATAGGTCCGGCTTTTGATCCAGCTCGGCAGTGGAGCCACTCCTCGTGCGCGCAGGAGGCAAATGCCGCGCGGTGTTCCATTTGCTTTTCGTCTGCTGTTCGCAAGCTACACGCGGCAACTGTACGCAAGCGCTGAGCAAGATGACACTTTTTAATGCACGCTAAGCTCGAACGATTGGCGTAGCCGAAGAGGTAGCAACCCCCCAAAATTTTTAGCTTGTGTGTACATATATACACGCACATATACAAACACACGCACGAATGTACATATAAAGAATAGGACCCCCCTCGATCCCTCGAAATAAAATCCTGACTAGGCCCATGGCTAGAACAGCTGAAAAGTTCGCGTGTAAACGCGCATTACCTTGCAAGAAAAAGCGGTGCAATCTTTTTCACCATGCACGTGAAGTTTTCTCGCGGAGGCGGAAGGCAAGAAATGTTTTAAAGGGCGTTTAAAGAAAACTTCACACACGTGTGGTAGATAATTATGGGAGCACATTTTGTATGCCAAAACGAGACGAATAATGAATGTCACCAACCGAAATATCGTGCCTGCAATTATGTCACTGACCGTTGACCGTCATTCAACGCTAAACGTCCTTCCCAGCAGCTGCACGTTTTCGATATATGCGGTGGAGACACGTAAATGTAAACGCATTTCAAATGTTCACATGCGCACATCTTATAGAAAGCTTATTTTTACGATTCACACCGTAAACTCAACAGCTGCTTCGTAGCAGGAAATCTGCAAGTAGAAAAAAGATTCCAGATGGACGAGCTTCTAGATCAAATTTATTTCGTACAAGGGAATGGATGAGCAATGGCTGGTGGCAGAAGGGGATGAGTGCTGGTTCTTGGAGCCTTGGGGGGCCGAATTCAAAGTCACTGGAAAGGTAACAGGTTATTAAGAGTAACAACAGGTTATCTTTATTGGTCTAATCACATAAGATGACAAACTGGCAAAGTAATTATTCACACATTGCAAACTGTAATATGACAGCACATTTTTCTTTATCTCTTCATACTACTCAGGTTAATTTACTATAACACAGCGCTTATGAAACGTACCAAAATAATTTCACATTCCTCACGTCGACTAAGGCTGATCGAACAAGCAACAATTAATTCCGCGCGGTAAATACTGAAGCTATCGCAGCTGTCTCATAAGTTAGAGCGCACGGTGTTTTCGCTTACTACAAAACAATGAACAGCAGCACATCAATCGACTTTACATGAAAAATCAGAACGCCGACAAAAAAAAAAAAGAGAAGAAAACGGAGCAGAGAAAAGCAGGGTGCAGCGGACAAATTGCACCTGATTACTCTGTTTTGAACACACTTTTCTGGAGCCGCATAGTCAGAACAATCGTACAAGCAAGAAAGCGAATGGAGCGAGTTGGTAAGTTAACATTTTTGGCTTGCATGTGCAGCGCAACGTCCTTTCTTTGTACCTCGTCTGTGTCGCGCTGCACATATACACCAAAAATTGCACAAGTGAACAACCTCTCATGCCAGGAGTACGCATTTCAGCGTGTACAGGAATGTTACTCGAGATAAATGCCGCTTTAGTGTAAACAAGCCGAACGAACCTCGCATATCCTGGTCCCTTTCGGAGCCGGCCGGTCTCGTCCGTCCGCACGGCACGGCGTAAAAAGCTTGGCCACCTTCCGTGCGATTGCGCAGTTTGGTGCGCTCCAGCCTGTCATACTCGAATACAAGTGTCAAAATGATGTGCTTCGTAGCACTTCACCAAAGTCATTACCTTAATATCCTCGAATACCGTACCCGCAATCCGGAGCCGATCGTTGCTACGCACGCTCGACGGTCCGCTGATTGCAGTTTCGATGGCACCATAGATGGCACTGACATAAGCGAGTCGGCGGCGTTTCCATAAAGTTGGCTTCGGAGCGCGCAGTTGATCATTTGATGTCATTTCTGCACCCCGTGATCACGCTCGGCAAATAGCGGTGCGAGCGGCGCCGGAAAAGTTATGCGCAACTCTGCCTATACCGGAAAACTAGAACGCGACGAGAGCTCTGAATCGGTGCTTCCGTTCTGCCCGTGCGGACTTCGCCTGTGCCTGTGACTGTGGAGAAGTGATTGTGGCTCTTTAATGTCGTTAAATGGGAGGGCTTGTGGCGAAGTGATTGAGTGTGGCCGTAGTAGTTCTGCCCATGTAGTGTTTCGCGGGCTTCACCTGTGCCTGTGACTGATCGTGTTGCTCAATAGCTTTGTGGAAAGTGACGTGATTTGTGTGGATGTCATCACAGTGTTTGCCAGCTCCCCAGTTAATGATGGCGTTGCCCAGTAGGTTTGTGGAAGTTAATGTACCTTGTGTGGATTTCGTCGCCGCCTATGACTGCATTAATTATAAGTTGTCACGCTGCCTTTTGAAGCGCGTACGATCGCGAGAAACTTGACCGATTTTTGTGTAAACAACGTGGACGTCTCGAAATGTTAGCTAGAAAATCAACCAGCAGCAAGCCAAGTCTGTGTTTTGAGGTTTTGCGAGCTTATGCTCGTGCGAGCAGCAGAATGACGAAACATCCGTTACGTAATGTCAGTTCCACAAAATCAGCTTTGCTGCAATAGTCATGTTATGCGGTGAAGCATACGTAATGTATTGCGGTAAAGTATATGTAAAAGTAGGCAGGGACCGCTGCGTTACTGTGGCAACTTTCTTGTTTCAAGGTCACGCCCGTGCGCTTTTAAAAGGCGCGAACAAGGAAGAATCACGGTCAAAGCGCATGGTACAAACCTTGCCAATGTTTCAATTTGAAAAAAAAGAAGGAACCGATTTGGAGTGGGTGATGCCAAAACCGGAATCTTGGAAGAACGCTAACATAATCCTAATCCATAAGAAAGGGGACGCCAAAGACTTGAAAAATTATAGACCGATCAGCTTACTGTCCGTTGCCTACAAAATATTTACTAAGGTAATCGCAAATAGAATCAGGAACACCTTAGACTTCTCTCAAGCAAAGGACCAGGCAGGATTCCGTAAAGGCTACTCAACAATAGATCATATTCACACTATCAATCAGGTGATAGAGAAATGTGCGGAATATAACCAACCCTTATATACAGCTTTCATTGATTACGAGAAAGCGTTTGATTCTGTCGAAACCTCAGCAGTCATGGAGGCATTACGGAATCAGGGTGTAGACGAGCCGTATGTAAAAATACTGAAAGATATCTATAGCGGCTCCACAGCCATCGTAGTCCTCAATAAAGAAAGCAACAAAATCCCAATAAAGAAAGGCGTCAGGCAGGGAGATACGATCTCTCCAATGCTATTCACAGCGTGTTTACAGGAGGTATTCAGAGACCTGGATTGGGAAGAATTGGGGATAAAAATTAATGGAGAATACCTTAGTAACTTGCGATTCGCTGATGATATTGCCTTGCTTAGTAACTCAGGGGACCAATTGCAATGCATGCTCACTGACCTGGAGAGGCAAAGCAGAAGAGTGGGTCTAAAAATTAATCTGCAGAAAACTAAAGTAATGTTTAACGGTCTCGGAAGAGAACAGCAATTTACAATAGGCAGCGAGGCACTGGAAGTCGTAAGGGAATACATCTACTTAGGGCAGGTAGTGACGGCGGATCCGGATCATGAGGCGGAAATAATCAGAAGAATAAGAATGGGCTGGGGTGCGTTCGGCAGGCATTCTCAGGTCATGAACAGCAGGTTGCCATTATCCCTCAAGAGAAAAGTGTATAATAGCTGTGTCTTACCAGTACTCACCTACGGGGCAGAAACCTGGAGGCTTACGAAAAGGGTTCTACTCAAATTGAGGACGACGCAACGAGCTATGGAAAGAAGAATGATAGGTGTAACGTTAAAGTGCCGCTGAAACTGTTCGGACAAATTTTGTAGACGCGTAGGGTACAGCTTAAGTAGGACATTCGCACCACAATTTAAGTGAAGCGTTACGTATTAATGGAGCTACAAGCGATTAGAAGCTACCCTCCTCCCTAGCCATGCTTTTCCTCCTCAACTCGTTCGCCGAGCGAGCGGGACTAAGCTCCGCCTTCACTGGTTCAGCGTCACGATGCGACGTCACATCGGCCACTTCCAGTTGTTTTGGAGCCCGCCCCCGCCCGCGCGAGACCTCTCCGCTAGCCGCTTGGCCGTCGACCACAAGCGCAGCTATCGAAGCAGCGTGCGTTGCGAGCAATCTGTCGTAGCGCCGAACGTGTCTAGTATTCCGGTAACCACAGGCAAGCTGATCATTTCGGCATATGACTGGAGGCATAAACTCAAGCTGATGAAGGAACTTTAGCGTAGACGTACGTGAGCGGCCTGATCGGTCTGCATGGTCCAGACACTTGTTGGCGCAGCGCTTAGCCAGCCAAACATAGCGCTAATATTGCTCTAACCAAGTGTAAAACATTTTAAACATGTATAAAAACAACGTGTTGATGATTACACTCCTCCGAAAAATACACACCAGCAGCAAGAAGAATACACTTCGTTGCTGCTACTGTGTATGGTTGAGCTCTGTGCCACCAGGTGGCTGCACCGTGCAGACCATTCACATTTGCCCTTCTGCTCATCTCATGGCTCATCCCGTTACGGCAGTCAAGCGGCCAGACCCTGTCCCCTTGTGCTTGCGTTTGCCCTAATACCGGACTCGCGAAACGCTATTGCGTTAGTAATCTTCCGGTGTAAAGTGACGGCCACAAACGCGCAAATCCTGGCGCCGATCGGATAGCGGCAGTCCGATGCGCAGCAGCCAGTTCGCTCGTACGCTGCCTTGCAGAGGGACACGATGTCACAGCTTGACATATTGCCAGTCACTACTTTTGCAGTCCATAAGGCAACAAAGTCGAATCATAGTGCTCGCGAAAAGACTGAGACCGACTCTGACCGTGGAGCTCTCGTCAAAATGGGGTACGTTGTATACAAGCAGACGACCATTGCTGTTTGCCGGAAGTTCTTGGGTGTACTGAAAAATTGTTCTTGTGCATTCTCTTTATGTTACTTTCTTTTTATAAAAACAAATTAACTAACATTCCAACTATTACGAAGATCGTTTGTTTACCATAAAGTTGGAAAAATTATCGATCACGCGCCCTGATCAGCCAATCGGATAGCTTGCCCAACTGACGTCATATGGATGATTTCGGTCATATGGGTAGGGGCGGCTTAAAATTCCACCGAGCAGTGCGCTGCGATCGGCAGCGATGTGCATTTTTAAAACCTTATAATAAATTACAGGCTTTACGCGGAGCACTTAGACGTGTCAATTAATGATCAGAACGACCTACTCTAACGACTCAGTACGTTTGTAGAAAATCGTCAAAAGCGTTTCAGGGTCCCTTTAAGGGATAAGAAAAGAGCAGATTGGGTGAGGGAACAAACGCGAGTTAATGACATCTTAGTTGAAATCAAGAAAAAGAAATGGGCATGGGCAGGACATGTAATGAGGAGGGAAGATAACCGATGGTCATTAAGGGTTACGGACTGGTTCCCAAGGGAAGGGAAGCGTAGCAGGGGGCGGCAAAAAGTTAGGTGGGCGGATGAGATTAGAGAGTTTTAGAATAGGGGCCCCAAACGTTTTGGGGCCCCAAAGAAATAGCGTCGAAGCCACTGCGCATGCGCGAGACGCAAACTGCGTTTGGGTTTTGCGTTGGGAACGCTATTTCGCCGATTTAGCGGGAGCTCAAATAGCGTTCCCAAAAGCTTTGCGTCAACAAACATGGCGGCACCCATCGAAGCGACGGCTCTAACCTAGCACCAAACTGGGTTCGATTCGCAGTAATGCGTGAAGTTCACAAGCTAGGAGAAGTGACTGCAGTTATCGCTTTCTCTCAACTAGCGTCTGTTATGAAGATTGATTCATTAGACGCCGCTGATTCCGAATTCGAGTTTGGATTTTATGGCTCGTAGGCCTAACGCGGCTAAGCTTGGCTGGTGAAGGCACGCAAAGTTGGTTTTGTTGCTCCAAACTAAGCACAACTAATTGTTTGCTGCTTGAAGAATAACCTCTAAATTGTAATTAAACGCGAATACGCGCAAGTCAAAATTACTATTCATATCATAAGATGGTATATTTTATTTAATTATTTTTAATCGTTTTTCTTAGACGCCGTAGTGGCGCTGTCAGCGCAAGACGCTATCTGCAAACGCAAAGCCCTATTCTAAAACTCTTCACTCCTGCGTGCCCCAACGCTAACATCCGCAAAGCTCTTTGGGGCCCCAAAATATTGGGGCCCCTATTCTAAAACTCTCTATTAAGAAGTTTGCAGGGACGGCATGGCCGCAATTAGTACATGACCGGGGTTGTTGGAGAAGTATGGGAGATGCCTTTGCCCTGCAGTGGGCGTAACCAGGCTGATGATGATAATGATGCCAAAACCAAAGCCTTGACTTTTGTATCATCAAAGAAGTTCCAAGAATATTCAATCATATTCCAAGCTCCTGCCTTATTTATGATTGTTTAAAGTATATGCATATTGCCACGTGGTCGTGACGTCAAAGAACACAGTAGCAATACTGTGAAAGGCAAAACTAGATTTTATTGGGCGAACCTGTGCCCACAAAACAGGCTACACTTATAGCACAACGAGAGCGGCGAACACAGTCGGCGATCGTCGAAAATCTGATCAGCGGGTCAAGCGCGTCGGCTTTTATACAGCAGTTGTCGAATGTTCCAGACTAATCGTTCGGGCCCGCGTGCCTTCCACAAAGTTCTACACGTGTGCTGGCTCTGACTTGAAGTGCCCTAACTGCGATGGGCCACACGAGGCAACGTCGAAGGACTGTCCAAAATGAAAGACTGAAATGTCCGTGCTAAGGAAAATGGTACGAGATCAATCTACACACAGAGAAGCTGCTACCAAGGTCCACCGCCGCCAGAGGCGCTCACGTAATCGCAGAAGGAGATCAGCATAGACAACAAGACAACCTGTACTCCAGGAAAAGTCGTCGAGCGCTCATGCTAGTCCTCAAACGTCACAGGCACCTTTAACCACGTCTACTCTTCTAAACACCAAGGACACTACAATATGGCCTTCCCTGCCATCTCGGAGTACAGAAGTGCAGCCGGAACGCCAGCGTGACCATGAACCTTCATCGTCGGATAGGAAAATCAAGGCAATGCTTGCACAGTTGATTCGTTCCTTGCGAATGCTGCTCATCGGAGTTAAGACGCCCGTTGCCAAGGCTGCGGTGCAAATTCTCGACGCACTAGAACCAGTGCTTGCTGCTGTATAAAGGCTAGTAAACGCCATGGCATCATCAACTTCAAGGTTGTCACTACAGGAAAGGATAAGCGGTTCCGTAATATTCCAGTGGAATGCACGAGGTCTACGGGGTCGCCTGGGAGATTTTAAACAGAGAGTGCTCAAGCATCGGTTTCCAGTTATCGTAATATGCGAGCCGAATATGACATCGCCATTTAGACTCTCTGGCTATGAACAATTCGCGTCTGGGACAAGTGGAAATACTAGCAAAGTTTTACTATGTGTGCGATGTGACCTAACGTATTCGCTAAACCAAGTTTCGGTGCATAACGGCAACGAGTACGTCTCTATAACACTGAAGCTAAAGCGCCGGATAATCTCGATCATCGGTGGCTATATTTCTCCCAGGGGAAGATTTGACTCTGGACACCTGAAACTTGTTCTTGACTCTTGCCAAGGACCTCATATTATTGTGGGCGATTTCAACGCGCACAACCATCTTTGGGGTAGTAGCATCACAAACCTTCGAGGAAGACAGCTTCTTAACTTCACAAGCAGCAATGATCTTGAGATCCTGAACGATGGCTCACCAACATTTCTTCGTGGCACGACGTACAGCAGCTGTCTCGATTTAGCTATCGCTTCACGATGCCTTTCGTCTTCTGCTGCCTGGTGCACGTATGCTGAAACGTATGGCAGTGATCACCTACCTACTTATGTACAACTGAGGTGGTTTACAAGACTTCCAAGTTCTCATACGCGACGCACTGACTGGGATGCGTTTCAGTACAAGCTAGAAGAATCTTGCAACTGTGTAATTTCACTGAAAGAGATTGAAGAGCGCATTAGAGCAGCAATGCACGCAACAACACGCATCATCGAAACTTCAAATTCAAGAACATCCGTTTACGTTATATATGAAGAGCTGAAGTCCGACGTCGCGCCGAGAGGAAATACAGGCGAACTAAATTGATATCAGACTTGAGGACGTCACGCCGTGTGCAAAAGAAAATTCAAAGACACTTAGACAAGCTCGACAGACAACGTTGGAGGTCATTTTGCACCAGCCTGGACCCAAGAAAACCGTTGTGCACAATATGGCATGTTGTACGAGCACTACCATCTCCACAACAGCTACGTCCCTTCCGAGCTTTGGCTATCATCCAGACGCGCAGTGAGAAGGAAATCGCGGAAGATTTCTGCATACACCTCTCTGGATCTACAACATCGGTAGCTTGAGTGCTCAGGTGTGCTCCTCCAACAATGGACGATCGCCTCGACCTCCCGTTCACGCTGCAAGAGCTACGTGCAGCGATTTCATCCTCAAGACACTCAAGTGCGCCTGGTCCTGATGGCATTACCTATTCTACCTTGCGCCATCTAGGCCCTCGAGCGACTGAAGAGCTCCTGGCTTTATACAATCTCTCGTGGTCCTCGGGAACTGTGCCTGCACATTGGAAGACAAGCAAAATTGTGGCATTATTGAAACCAGGCAAGACACCCCATGCTATGCTTTCCTACAGACCTGTGGCGCTTGCCAGTTGTATAGGTAAAACCATGGAACGCATGGTTTTGACGCGCCTGGAGTGGTTTTTGGAGAAGCGTAATATATATCCAGACACAATGACAGGTTTCCAAAAGGGTAGGTCGTCCATCGACAGCGTCATTGACCTAGTAACAACTGTTGAACATCAGAAACATCGCCGTTGATTAACGGCTGCTGTCTTTCTAGATATCAAGGGTGCTTTTGACAACGTTCTCCATGATGCAATTTTAAATGGCCTAGAAGAATGTGGTGTCGGGGGACGTATGCATCAATGGATAGCCAGCCATCTTCAAGAGAGAACGATATTCATGACAACTCCAGACGGGGAAACAAAGAACCACCCCGTCTATCGTGGAGTGCCTCAAGGAGGTGTATTGAGCCCAACCTTATTTAATATCGTTCTCATTGGACTGGTCAAAGAACACGCAGGCGCAGTCTCGGTCTCTGTGTATGCAGACGACATCTGTATATGGACCACGAGCTTAACGCGCTTACACGTGCAAACGAAGCTGCAGCGCGCGGTGTCAATAACGTCCACATACCTAAACAGTCGCGGACTGCAGCTCTCACCGGAAAAAAGTGCAACCATGGCATTTACACGAAAGTCAATGGCCTGCTACCCCGTTATGATTGATGGGAAGATTATACCTTCAGTAACCCACTACAAGTTTCTCGGAGTCATCATCGACCGTGACTTATCCTGGTCGAAGCACCTCTCAGGATTAAGAAAAAAGCTAGACAGCTTTACTCAGATCATTCGACATATGTCTGGAAAATCATGGGGGCCATCCAAGTCATCTCTTCTGCAGCACTACCAGGCACTTTTTGTTGGCTACTTCCGCTACAGTGCGCCTGTACTTTCTCGGGTTAGTACAACTGCTGTACGCACACTTGAAAGTGCTCAGGCTCGCGCACTGAGAACTTGCCTAGGACTACCACGATGTGCGTCTACTTGGGGCACTATTGCAGAGGCACGTGCGTGCCCAGCTCGAGTTTATCTGCAACATGAGCCATTGCGAGTGCATCTAAGGGTACTGACTAGACACAGGAACCATCCACTCACGAACGTCACAAGCGTACGGCCTGTGTCCGCCTACTCAGAAGCCGTGTTGTCGCAGCAAGACTTATTGCCGTCGGACTTCGAACCGTATGACATACCCGAAGTTCCACTCTGGACGATGGCAAAGCCAACGGTCAGGCTCTCAATCCCTGGAATAACGAAGAAGTCGAAGATGCCGCTTGCTGGCCTCAAGCATTTCGCGCTATCATACATTGCTTACATGTATGGATATTACGAACATATTTTTACTGATGGTTCTGTGACACAGACCTCTTCCGCGGCGGCCTACACGGTGCCAGGAATGGGGATCGCACAACGTTTCAAGATAGGACACAGGACGTCGTCTACAGCAGCTGAGTTGACCGGAGTTCGAGAAGCAGTTCGCTGCATACTGCAACAAAGAGTCGAAAAGTGGACAGTGTTCTGCGACTCAAAACCAGCACTGCAACTCATCAACAATTATATGAGTGACAGAACTGCATATAGTCCCCTGGTTTATGACATCATGTACCTGCTTGCTGAGGCGTCTCATTCCGGACATACCATCGTGCTGCAGTGGATTCCTGGCCATTGTGGAATAGCTGGAAACGAACAGGCTGACGCAGAAGCAAAACAGACGCACACTGACGGAACTATTATAAAAATTCATTTTTCCCGATATGACATTAACGCCTTGCTCCATACCTCCTTTAAAACTTCTACGGCGCAACATTGGGACAACCCCGAACATCGACAAGAGCGCCTCCATAGACTTGACGCTGGATTACAATTCCGGCATCCACTTCGGTTGCGGAGAAGCCAGGAAACGCTCATTCATCGATTACGGCTGGGTGTGGCATACACCAACCGATACCTTCACAAGATTGGACAAACACGGGACCCTGAATGTAGCGTCTGTCACACTCTCGAGACAATAGCTCACGTACTTTGCGTGTGCCCTCAATATGCGGCCGAACGAAGAAAACTCAAATCTACAGTTGACAGCTTGGACTCCCGCCCCTTTTCAGAAGAAAAGCTTTTGGGCGTGTGGAGAAGTGTTGACTGTGCCCAACGTGCCATAAAAGCACTTTCGAACTTTTAAGTGAAACTGGTTTAGATGATCGCCTATAGAAGCTGTGAGACGTGTAGTCAGTGCGAAATGTGTTTGCGCAAAAACTTTTTGTGGCAAGATTACTTTTTGTATGGACAAGATTACTCTTAGTGTATTGCGTCTCCAGTGCGCATCCGCATATTGGACGTGTATATAGTATCTCATTGTACCATATCATAATCATCCGCCACCTACCTTTCCCTGTATTTCCCACTTCCCCATTCCCCAGTGAGGAGTAGCAGGCTAGAGACACGCTCTCCAGGCCGACCTCTCCTCCTTTCTCTCCATTAAAATCTACTCCTCCTCCTCTACACCATTCGAGTCACGCGAGGAAATCAGATAACGCAAGGTTCGGCGACAACAGACAGCGGATAGAAGCATCGATAACTTTCCAGAAACTTCGGATACATGCAGGCACGTCCCGCGCTGTGCGATTACATTTGTTAGGTGGCGAAACGTGGTCGCCGGATAAAGATAAGTACACGTGTCAATATATTGTGCAGCCTTAGCACCAATTCTAATGTATTTTAATGATGTAAGTTTAATAACACGTGGCAAATATATAATTTGTGTTGTACGGTAAGCTTATTTATGTGTGTGTGTGTGTGTATCTTTGACAGGAATAGTAAAGATTGGTTTGGCAAGCTGGCACCTGTACCTCGAGGTTGTGGTTCATTATCAACGAGATACAAGGAGGTAATAAAAACACAAGTTTCAATTGAGAATTTGTGAAATAAACGGGTAAGCTTTTTATTGACAAGCCTGGCCAATCGAGGCAAGTTTTAATTGTGGATATGCTTACGGTACGGGAATAAGCAGCTACAATAAAATGTACAAGTTGGCTTTGTATGGCTTCAACTAAATATGAGAGATGTTTTTTATAGGTATATCCCTGATTGATGAAGTATACCCCAGTTTTGAACTAGCAAAAATATTATACAGTGTAAGTTTAAGGGAAGCAGGAGTCCAAGAAAACTTGCAGCACAAAAAGCCATGTGTTCAGTTATTAGCATTAGTCAAAAAGTTCATTTGCATTTGCATTGAAAGATCCCTAGCAAAAAATCTGATAGTATAACCTAATAAAAATTTTATCAGTTTCTTCTATTGCATTATGAAACGATACAACTGATACACTGATAAAATTCCTTTTAGTTCGTATCTCTGTTATTCTGCTTGTACAAGTCTACTACTGTATTCTTTTTAATAGTGTGATAGTGTATTCGTATTAGTTTGCCAGATCTGTTGTCTATCAGTATTTATGTGTGTTGTATAGGTGTAATGTGCTTCAAAGAGAAGCAAGCTTCCTCGTTTGCCCAAAAAATGAGTCAGAAATAATGTATTTATACTATCACAAAAGGCAATACATATAAATCAAATATGAAGCCCAGGATTTGCAAAGGAAAGATTATTGGAACAAATATACACCATACAACAGCTTAAAAAGAATAAAAATGTTATCACATTTAAAAGAGAAAAGATGTTTACATTGGTTCACAGAAAAGTTTAGCCTCTTTAAACAGAATGTTATTGGCAATCAAGTCACCGAATTCGTTCACACGTACGCTACGGAGATTATCAGACTTCACAATATGGAAAGCTAGTGAATGGAAGTGGTGGGTTCTATATTATTCATTACCATGCCTTCATGGCTTCATGGCAGACAGTTTTGTTAGGCACTGGAAAGCTGTGCCTGAACTTGGATGAAAGTGAAAAACAGGCTGTAGTCCACAACTGTGGCTGTGACTCAACAAGTGTCACCGAATATTACCGAATGGTCATCAACCAACGAACATTCCACTTTCTCCAGTACACATGGACTATAAAGACAAAAACAGTGCGTTTGTGAGCTTCTCAAATGCGTTTTTTCTTATTTGTAGAATTCTTACTGGAGTGAATTCTTGTATAAATCTTCAATGCCAGAAACTATTTCCTGTTGAAATTCTCCATCAAAAGCACCTTTCAGTCTGCATCAGAAAAGAAGAGCCACTAGTTTATGTAACACTCATTGAAGTTATGCACCGTTGTGTGCTTATGGAAATAGACCACAATATTTTTGTAGTGACAATACCAAACCTTTATAAAAGAGACTAATTCCCGTACTCAAGACATGGCAACGATGAACAGTATGTCTTCAGCCATGGTACATGAATGTCTGGTAATAACAGGTTATAGCTTTAAAAAACAACAGTTGGTAACAGTGCACCACGCTTTATGGCGTTCTGTCATAATCAGCTTTTTGATATTTGAATATCTTAAACAACCCAGAGCCATCAAAATTCTAGAGCTTTTATTTTTTCTTGCGATAGCTTCTTGTTTTCCTAATGAACCAGCTAGCCCAATTTGCCACTCTTCATTATTTACTCTTGTTGAGCAAGTGCTTGGGGAATTGCATGGTCTGCATGTTGGCAGTAGTGATGCAGCTGCTGATGAACTGTCGCAGTATCCAAAACATAACAATATTTTACAAGACTTATACATGGTTTCGGGTCGGTGTCCTTACATGTGGCGAAGGGCCCTACTTAACCAAGTGACTGCCTTGAGTGGGTGATCACAGTGAACAAACAGTGCTTCACAGCAGAGGTAAAGCTTCTCAGTCTGTATGCCGAGGCATGCAAAGCAGCTGAATGATGCCTGAAGTGAGCAGTTGTGCTACTTGATACAACAGCATCACTTTCACACTATGTATCTGTTTTCCTCATTTTATTTTCTCCTTTGACTCAATGTAGCTGGTGCAAGTTTATCCGTTAACTGTGGTGGCATGACTAAGACACTGTCTTTTTCTGAATGAAACAAGCAAACTCTGAAATTTTGTTTTAACAGTGTATTACGGTTTGAGTCAAAGACTCCAAACATTATATATGAAGCCTGTTGCTGGTAGTCTTCTTTGCTGTCACATGCTGAAGGCTGCACAGGTTAAACTGCTTTTACACATTTCGACGTGCGGTGGTTGAACTAGCACCAAGTGAAGAATTGTGTCTTCTGATATTGCAATATGTGCACTTGATGTTTGGCTGTTTTTGTTGATGAATATGTGGTTTTAAAAATGGTAAATCCATGTTCTTACATGAATAAGTTCTCAGAACTGTACTCACTTTTGCTTAAATAATATTGCTGTATTGTCATGTTCAGATATATTGCTGTAGATCTTGTATCAATAGCGACGCTTGTCCTGTTTCCTTGCTTCCTGTCAGTGTGCCATGCCAGTTTCTTCTTTTTGCACAAGCTCACTTGTGTTCTGTCACATATCACGACACTTTTGGGACGAATGCAAAAGTGCATAGTCTGGAGAAAATAGCTTCATATGAAGTTGCAATATGATAAAAACATGTGCCAATTGGACCTGGTGTTCTATACAGCATCTGTGAGCACAAATGGGCATGGTGAAGTTGGTACTTCAGTCTGTAGTCTTCCTCTTATGTGTTTGTTTAAATATGGCTGAAGTTGCTTGCTTATTCTTTAGATAATGGAGTGCAAAATAAACCCTAGTCATGTTGGTAGTCATGTTGCTTGTGTCTTGTCCTTGTTCCTTTGTGGATGGATGCATGAGCGTTGTTATAATTTTCAAATCAAGTATGCATCAACTAGCCCAGAAAGCAGCTTTAATGAAATCACGTTGGTAGTGTCTAATTTATGGCGATCACAAACTCAGCCGGACATTTTAGAGCTGCAGTTAGTATCCACAGTTTTGAAAGCGCTTTGTTTTGCGTTTGTAAATAAACTTTATTGCAACAGTAGGAAGATACCTATGAAAAGCAGGGACTAAGGGCACCTCAAGCTGCCTCAGTGCAGATTGAGGTGCCCTTAGGTGCCCGCTATTGTATTTTTGCAATGGAAACAAATAAAGAAAGAAAGAAAGAAAGAAAGTAGGAAGATACCTATGAAGAAAGGGGTCAGACAAGAAGACAATCTCTCCAATGCTAATCACTGCGTGCTTGGAAGAAGTATTCAGGCTATTAAACTGGGAAGGTCTAGGAGTAAGGATCAACAGCAAATATCTCAGCAACGTTCAGTTTTCCGATGACATTGCTCTATTCAGCAACACTGCAGACGAGTTACAACAAATGATTGAGGACCTCAACAGGGACAGTGCAAGAGTGGGACTGAAGATTAATATGCAGAAGACAAAGATTACGATAAATAACCAGGAAAAGGAACAAGAGTTCAAGATCGTTGGTCAGCCTCTAGAGTCTGTGAAGGAGTACGTTTACCTAAGTCAACTAATCATAAGTAACTCTGACAATGAGAAGGAAATTCACAGAAGAATAAAAATGGGTTGGATTGCATATGGCAGAAATCGTGAGCTCCTGACTGGGAACTTACCATTATCGTTGAAAAGGAAAGTATACAATCAGTGCATTTTATCAGGCACAGAGACTTGGAGACTGACAAAGAAGCTTGAGAACAAGTTAAGGACCATGCAAAGAGTGATGGAACGAAGAATGCTAAGTATAACTTTAAGACACAGAAAGAGAGCGGTTTGGATAAGAGAGCAAACGGGTATTGATGATATTTGTATAGACATCAAGAGAAAAAAATGGCGCTGGACAGGTCATGTAAAGCGCAGACTAAATAACTGTTGGATCATTAGGGTGACAGAATGGGTACCAAGAGAAGGGAAGTGCAGTAGAGGATGGCAGAAGACAAGGTGGTGCGCCAAAATTAGGAAATTTGCGGGTGCTAGTTGGAATCGGTTGTCACAGGACAGGCGTATATTGGAGATCGCAGGGAAAGGCATTCGTCTTGCAGTGGACATAAATAGGCTGATGATGATGACGACAGTAATCCTGTTTTGGATATGTATTAAATGTTGCACATCGGTCTCGCAAAATTTGTAAATGTAATTTTGTCTTAAGGGAACTGGAGCATACCTGCTACAAAAATGGACTGATACTTTCCTCATGCAACTTCCCCAATGTAGTTTCACAGACTAAGTAACGCTGCTGTGCTTTGAAAACGTGTGCTTTAATTTATTTTGAAACATGTTTAGAATAATATATCTGCATACAAGCTGTAAAAAGTTTTGATAATTGAACAGTTTACACAGTTCATTTTTATTTGATACTCTAATATCACCACTGTGTTTGTTAATCTGTTCACGTGGCAGGCAATGCAGTCGGGGTTGTATATTCAGTTCACCTTAAGAAACATCTCTTCATGTGTGCGGGCACCGGTGTGTGTGCTATTTGCACATGCTTTATCAGCGCTTCAATTAGATTTCTGTATGTCGTATGATGATCTCTATCTGGGCTTAAAAGACTGATACGTCATGCTATTTGGTCTTGTATCTTTTAGGCAGCACAGTGAGATCTATCCGCTGCCTACCAGTCTGGTAAAGAGTTCTATGGGTCAGGTTGGAATATATATCACTCTTAGGAGGACCCGTACAATACACATATTCCTAAGAGACTTGTAGAAATTTCTATCAGTTTTTTTGCTAGGGTACTGATGTTAGGTTTTTAACTATGGATGGCACTCGGAAGAGATATTAGTGGATATTAGGTTTAATATACAAACTCCCCATTATCTATATGTCACCGACCGATAATTTGGGTTTGACTGGTACTGCTAGAAGTCTGAATAATCGGGAGTTTGAAATATCAAAATTCGCCAAAAAACAAGCGACTTTTATTCCACACGTGGCTCCATGAGAAAGTGTGCTGTATTCTCGGATGACCACTTTCGAAGATACCTTGTATTTTTTGCGTGACTGCAGCATAAAATGCCATCTAAGAGCAATAGCATTCTTGGCACTGTGCCAAGCATGCTATCCTTTATCAACGTGTCTGGTTCTAGTCTCGTGAAATGTGAAAGTATCCCTAAAAGGTCCAAAAAATAAGGCCCAAGTTTGTCAACAGTTGCTGTGCACACACAGCAGTCATGGTCCAGCACTGGTCACCTCTATCAGAGTCAGGCAGATCTGGTGTTCCTCCAACTGCAAGGCCAGACACACCGCTGGGATGAGGGTTTGTAGAGATGCCATTGTGCAGTGGCCTAGGTCTTTGGTGGACCAATTAAGCGTTAAGGGCGTGCGAAAAACCAAGCACAAGATACCGTTTGGGTTCGATGCATGCGCTGTGGTGAGATGATAGTTGTTAGGGGGCCCCTTATTTTTTGAGGCCCCTATTCCAAAATAGCCTATCAGCAAGGTGCATCATGAATGCATGTCACTAGCCGACAGGATAAGTCACTGTGCCGACACCCTTTTCTAACTGCTTAGTGGATCAATTCAGCAAAAGCTCTGGTTGTACTGCTGACTATCGCAAGTCAAATGAATGGGACAACTTAAATTTCTACTTATTAATTCTGGTGGAGGCAAGTGATAGTCATGTGATGGACTATGCCGGTGTTGCACCTAACTTCAGGTTGCGGTCGGGCAGAATCTGCACCCTTAAGCGCAGTATTCTGAAAAACGCTAAAAATAAAGTGAAGGCAGCTCAAAAACATTTAAAAAACCTTTTTATTGGCAATAGTACACTACGAAATTCAAGTATTGTCCAAATTTAACCTCATTTTGCAAATCTGCATTTGTAGCCAAGGCATTATGTTCCGAGTTTCAGACGATAACTCGATCCGGATCATTGGGCCATGCAGCAGCAACCATTGTTGATCGCGATCAAGAAATCAGAGGCCCCGATAGCGATCAGAAGTGTACATGTGACACTGGTATCAAATGCGGCAAAATTCCACTTGGATGAAGCACAGCTTTCAACACTACATTATTTATAAATAATGTAGTGTTGAAAGCTGTGCTTTTGAATATATTCAAATAAATCAAATGAGATTTGCAGCTTGAAGTTCAAAGGCACCCTCAAAGCACATTTTATTTGAAGTGCACAAACAATACAGAAAATGGCACATGTTCTTTGCTTTTGTACGCAACGACATGGCACAGAAAAGAGAAATTCACAATTACAAAAAATGTAATTTCTGTCATACCTTCTTTTTTTCATCTTTGTGTTTCTCACCATTTCATTAAGGACGAACTCGCTCAGTTTTCAATTTTACTGCATCTAAGCAAGTTAAAACACATTCACCAAAAGAATTGCGTATAGTGCTCAGTATGAAACGTAAATGAATTTTGAAAAAAAAAAAGGCAAGAAAAGTCCACTTGAGGCTTCTTTAACGGTACGAACATCTGTCGTAATGAATGTGCTCTATACTGTCTCAGTGACTAACAAGACGAACGGGAACATGTCAAGGCTGAAAAAAAAGAAAGCTATGCAATTCTTTACAAAGCTGTTCTTGCACACAAACATTGGCACAAATGTCAATACACAGGCGCCTAGTCATAAGAAAGCACACACTTTGCCAGGCATATATGTATGTGAAATGCTCACTCAATATGAAAAAAGTAACTTCATCCTTCACAGTTAATTGCCTCGTCTTGCATGATATTTTACACAGAATGTCACAGCCATCCATGTGCCGTATACTATGATGCAGCCCAACTTCAGAGCTCTGACTACAATAATACAATTAATATAAGACTAGCAGTCATTAACTAATGTAGCCATTTTTTACAGTCACAGCAATAACAATGAGAAGACTGATACGATTTAATGGAACTTCATATTATAGTTCCTCATTTGAGGTTGTCATAGAACAATTGCACATCATCAATGAACTAATTCACAGCTGTAACTTTTTAGATGGTTTATATCAGTAGTGCAAAAAAAGAAAAAAAAATAACAGCTGAACACTTTCTAAAAAAAATTTGATGCCATAAGAATACAAAAAATATAGCCATGAGCAGAGCAGCTTTGAGGCAGAGTGTAGCATTTCAATCCCTCCACATTGAGAGCAAAATACAGTGGCAATCATTTTGATTTACCTGACCTGTTGTGTTATTGTGTGGATGCTATGGCTTGTTCTTACAGCACTTTTTAGACAATCATGCCACGGGGACAAACGGAAGGATGACAACGTACGAGTACTAAAAAAAATAATTGTGCCACCTCTGCAACGTTGTCATTGCCACATGGCATACACGAAACACCTCGGCAAAGACTGCTTCTTTTCAGAAGAATCCTCACACAACCAGAGCACAACTTTGATCAACTGTACTTTTATCGGTTGAGCTAGTTGGTGAGATAAATTGATGCTAAGGAAAACAAACAGAAGCACCTGCTTTCATTTCTTTTCGTGTGTTTCGTTTAACGTTTCGTGTGTTTATCAGAGCATATGTAAGAGAAAGTATTGTGATTGTGCTCTGGTCATGTGAGAATCACCTCTGAGCATCTTTCCAATAAGGAATCAGCTTTCCTGAAGTGATTTGCATACGTCCCATGGCAGTGACTTGGTTGTACAAACATGGGTTGTTGGTGATAAAATACTGTTGATGGTTAGTGCACATGCGTCATCTTCATTGTCTCAGATCGTGAATGCAGCCTGCGCTACGTTTTTTTTTTTTCATGGCCCACATATTATATGAGACACAAACATACTGAAGCTGCAAAGTATGATGTTCACGGCTTGCGTTTTGAAAGAAAAGACAAAATCGTAGCACTTGTGAGCAATGGGGTTGTAGCACTGCTGTGCTACAAAGCAGCACAAAACAGTAACATTTTGACTTTATGAGAGAAGAAATAGCAAATGCACTTAGCTCCATCAAATAGTCGCAAGGCAAGGATAATGATCGTGATCATTAAAGAAGTTTCAAACTGTGTTTACAACAGTGCGATACCAGCACACATCACCGACTCACTGTTCGTTACTCGATGCGAACACAGACGCAAACATCTCTGTTTGGTCCGAGGCAGTGCTTAAGCCCCTGGCACAACTGTCGCGGTGTCATGTACCACGTCTGGTGCATGCTTGGCCTCCACACTTCGAGCAGTGTTTTTGCAAGTGCACAGCAGGGTGCCACGGGCAGGGTGGTGCTCTTTAAATGCAGTTGTTCAGATGACATAGAAGAATTACTCGCAGTCTCTGTCGAGTGAAGAGGACTAGCACCACCGACACATCGAGGTTTGACAGATTTGCGACAGGAAAGAGAGATGTCACCAGTGGGGCTTTGTACAGATGGGGCACTGCTAACTTCCCTGCTGTCCAAATCGAGTGTGCTCTTTCGAGCTCGGGGGCTCAGACCTCTTGAGATGTCGTTGGCAGCAGACTCCGGAACAGAGGCATAGCAGGAGGCAGCGACAAGTGGCGGACATTCGCACAGGGTTCCCGACTCAAAGGCCAAGTTCATGTCCAGTGCCACCTGCTGAATGCTGATCGGAGCCCCCAGCTTCTTGCAGCTCACAACCCATGTTATCCGCTTCAGCCTGGGGCCGCTTGCCAGGCACGAACGCAAGATATTCCTGTTTGTTTTCACAGTCTGCATAGAAAGATGCAATTGAACTGTATTTAATTGATATCCCAAAGCTGTCAAGAGATGCTATAGTGGAAGTGACAATTTGTTATGCATTTAAACACGGTCTGTTCACAAGCCATTTGGGAGTGAAAAAATATTTTTAGTGAAGAAAAGAAAAAAAACACCGACTAATTTCTTTTGACAATACAAGCACTTCATGGTTCACTCATGGCTAGAGGTTAGCAAATAGTCCAAGGATTTGTGGTGTTTGCTCAAGTGCACTGTTTATAACAAATTGCACATATACGTTCAACTAAACTAAGTTGGAAATTAGTGCCTGTGTTGTCCTCTTGAACTTGTCCACATTACTTAATCCAGTTTGTGGTATGTTTGTCCATATCTACCAGTGATCCAGGTTGCCTAACAGCTTGCATTACTAGGTTGGCTACTGTCCTGCCTAGCAGATAAAACACACCATAGGGTATGTGCCCATTTTTGGCGCCTGAATGGATGTGCCAAGGTCACATTATGTTAAAGTGGTGTGCCCAATCTGCGTTGGGCATGGCCACTTGACCAATAAATCGCTATCCGGCAATCGTGCCGTTGTAGTGTGCCATGAGGTGAGAGCCAGAGAAGACCCCAGCTGCAGTAATAATAACAATTCTTTTCATTACTTATGGAAAACAAGCGATATCATGCCATCTGTGTTGAGCATGGCCACTGGATGGATAGCAAGTTAAAATGGCTATCCAACTGCCAATGTCTTGCCACCCAAATGGATGAAGATAGATCTCAAGATTATCTTAACATATAAAACATATCACCCATCATAAGAAAGATTGCTAATTGCATCAACATCGCACGTCATCTCCAAAGAATTGATGTGCCGCCAATTTTATTTCATAGAATACCAACTTTCTAATGATATTCCCTATTAAGTTACATTTGATTGATTGTTTATTGGCCAATAACAATTTCAGATTGTCATGGTCACTGAAAGCATGCACTTTTGGAAATGTGTTTTGCCATTTATGTGGAGGGATCTTTGTGGGAATGTGCTTGCTGCAAGTCAGTTGCTGGCCCACCAGCATTGCCATGCATGTTTCCACCTCTTGTGCCCACGTGATACACCACGCTTATCTGGCGTCATGTATGTTTGTACTCTGGGATACAGGAGAAAAGAAGCTACTCAGTTGGTTACACTCCATTATGTAATGTATACCAAGGTGAAATAATGAGTGCTATAATGATTGTAGATTTTGTGCTACATGCCATATATACTTGCATAAGGATGGTGCACCTCGTGCCTGAATTTCTTGAGTGCAGCACATACATGAGTGAAAACTAAATAAATCTGTATCTACTGCGAAAAATTACAGCAGAGCCCATCTCGCGATGACTGTCGACAGTAATGCAATTAGCATTCAAGCAATGTAGCAACATACCGTATTGTCACGTAGTAGTGATGGTGAAGAATGATGCAGAGTCAAAACTGGGAGTTACAAATTTAACTTTTTACTGGGCGGACTTGTGCCCAGCAAAACAAGCAGCACTCAGCAAGTAGCACTCAACGATAGTGGTGAGCAAAGTTGGCGATTGTTGAGAATGTGATCTGTGGGTCAAGATCACCTCTTCAAGCAGATTTTAACCTGTTTGCCGGTGGTGCTCCTATAGTGCTCAATACTTTCGTGCATTTGGTTTCATACAATGTGTCGGAACGGAGTGAAAACGAAAAACGAAACAAAACATCTTTCACTGGAACGAAAACGTAACTGAAACAATATTTATTATTTTGTATCGGAGAGAAACCGAAATATTGTTGATTACATTTCGGTTCAAGGGGAAAGTCGGCAATCCAAAACAACTGACCTCAGACAACGCCAGAATCGGCGTGCACCTCTGGCAGGGATACTGCGAGCGACAGCTGGTCGAGCACCCCACTAAGCTAAGCCTGCGGCTTGGTGCACTAGCAGATCAGCATGGTAGCAAAAGACTGCATGAATGCTGAAGAGCTTATTTCGTTTTCTACGCGTGCAACTTTGTCAACAAAGTTTTATCGATCATTTGTGTTTGTTTAAGTTCGTTTTATCGGAACAACAGTTTCACATTTCGGCGAGTACACTCCATAACGTGCTACTTCTGAGATCATGCTTAGTGCCTCGACTCCAGGCAATGCACATGATCTCAGAATTCATAATTCACTTATTTAGAAAAATAAATGTTTTATATCATTACATTGCTTCTAAAATTTTTTGCATGCGAATTTAAACCGTTATTAACCATTACGAATGTTCTAAAAAATTTTTTCGTTCCGGAGCAGAACCGGAACGGAAAATTTTTTCAGTGGAACGAAACTAAAACCAAAATGAAGAACATTTTGTTCCGACACCTTGGTTTTCCATATATATTTGCTTTTTTTTCCATTCTTCTTTTTGTCACCACACCTACTGCACGCACAGTGCACTTATGTGCAGGCCATTCGATCATTTTTTGGCCAGAAGCCAACACCCCAAGCTGGCTGTTCGTGTCTGATTTTCTTGCTTGATTGACATCTCTTTAAGTTGGTTATTTTTTTCTGTTATGCATTTTTGCCCTTTTACTATGTACGTCCCACTCCTGCCTAAGCCCTTCTGTGAAGGCTGGCAGTAATTCTGAAAGAAAAAAATATTAAAGTGCATCAGCATTTATACACAAGTCTCAAAAGTTCCAGCATATTCGCTGGTGCCCGCGCACATTCCAGAAACTACTACACAATTCGCGTCACACATGCAATCAGATTATACAAGGTTCGTCTACAACAGACGATGGATAGAATCATGAATAATATTTGCGAAACTTCCGAGACATGCAGACACATCCTGCACTGAGTGATAATGGTTAACATTTATTAGCAGGTGAAAAGTGGTCTCCCGAGAAAGGTAAACATGTCCACGTGTCAATTCCCCCCTTTTAATATGCATTGTCCTGATGCTACAAATATAACAGAACACAAAAGCACACTTAGTAAAACATAACAAAGCAACAGAGAAATAAAGTCCCAAAATTCATCAGCACTGGTGGAATGGCTTAAGGCACACTAAGTGGACCACTTCGGGTCGTGTACAGTGCCGCGGTGATTGTGAAATGTTGTCTGGCACGATCTCACAGTCCAGTACACCAATACGTTGGACTATCTCGTAGGCTCCGAAATAGTGCAGCAAAACTTTCTCACTGTCCTCGTCGACGTATTGAGGTCCAAACCAAAACACGGTCGCTGGGCTGGTACTCCACGTAGCGCAGTCGAAGCTTGTAGTGCTGGCTGTCAGTCCTCTGCCAGTTCTTGATGTGCAGAGCTGCCAGGCTCCTTCGGTGCACCAGAGATATGGGGGGATGTAAAGATTCTCTCCATCAGCGACATGCGGCAGTATGGCGTGAAAAGTAATCGTCAGGTTTCTTCTGTAAACCAACCTGAATGGGGTGACCTGCGCTGTTTCTTGCACTGCCATGTTACAAGCTAAGGTTGCATATGAAAGCACTGCATCCCACGTCTTGTGCTTGACATTGGCATACATTGCTAACATGTCGGCAAGGGTCTTGTTCAGCGGCTCTGCAGGACCATTCGTCGGCAGGTGGTAGGCAGCTGTCCTCCTCTGGCTTGTCTGGCTTTATTACAGAATGGCTTGGGTATACTCGCTGTATACTCGCTGCTGTAAATGTCATTCCTCTGTCAGTGATGAGGACTTCTGGGGCACCTAGTCGCAGCAATATATCCTTGACGAAGAATTTAGAAACTTCGGCCACACTACCTTTAAGCAGAGCTTTTCTTCCAGCATAGTGGAAAGCAGCTTGTTGCCACGACGATTCACTTATTTCCAGATGTTGATGTTGGAAAGGGTCTCGACAAATCCACCCCGACTTGCTGAAATGGTCGGTAAGTAGGCTCAACTGGCTGTAGTAATCCTACTGGCCTTTGTGATGCCAAAATATGGGGGCGAGAGGTTCGTGTTCTCAATGTTTTAGTGGTTCTCTTAGGCGGAGCCTCCGAGAACCCAATTGAGGACAAAGCCGTTGGTTTGAACACACACACAATGACTTTTAATCAAAAATAAAAAGGCATAAAGCAAATAGAACGAAACAGAAAGCATGCATAAAATAAACATTCAAGAAAACATTGCGGCGTGGTAAGGAACACACTTAGGGCTTGCATGTGGTTAACGGGTGCGCGAGTTCGGGCTTGCCACGAGGGCGGGGACGCGTCGCAGTCTCGACGCGGCAACGCGGCGAGAAGCTGGCAGAAGGAGTGGCGCCGGTCTCACCAAAGGTCGCGGCGTAGGCTGACCGACCGGGCGACCGGAGCGCGCCAGCTCTGGCTAGGCGAGGAAAAGTGGGCGGCTTGGTGGCAGGAGTGGACGGCGGCGGTGTTCTGGCCGGGCGGCTGGATGTAGAGCTCGGGCCCGTAGTAGCCCGACTGCTCCTGTCTCGCCCACGGCGCGGAAACTCGAACGCCGGCCTCGAGCAGCAGGCGGCACGGCAGACGGGGGTGGCGTTCTGGCCATGCAGCTGGCGTAGAACTCGGGCCCGTAGCCAGACTGTTCTCGTCCTGCCCACTGGCGCAGAAGCTCACTGGCGTTGAGGAGCTGACGGCACGCTCGGGTAGACTGGCGACGCACAGGAACAGGTTGGCAGGAGACCCCGGTCGGGTGAAGTCCTGGTGGGCTCGGGTCCGGAACCCGACGGCCCGTCTTCAACGCCCGCTCCGGTGGTTGACCTCCTCCTGCCGTCGCTTCCTTGGACTCTCCTGGCGTCTCCCCGGCGTCTCCCTGCGTGTCCTCTTGCATGTCCCCCCCGTTCTGCCGGCGCACCACGCTTTTTCTTTTGGTCTGGCCGATTTGGCATTTTCGGATTGGCTGCCCGACGCTCCGTGGTCTTTCTTGATTGGTGAGGCTTTTCTTCTTTTAGTTGTCTTTCATGCGCCGCGCGTTCTCGTGCGGGACGCTCTTCGTCGTCGTTGTTTTCCTTCTTCCACCTCGGCGCGCGTGCACTCAGCGTCGTCTGCTCTTGACCGTCGCGATCACCGCACTATGTCGCGCACCACACATCACACAAGCCCCTTTTTTAACAAGTTTTTTCTGAGGAAAAACTGCCGCTCAGTGTGCGACATAGTTCACAACACTACAGTCATTGTCCGTTCACATGAACGCACTGTAATGTTTCAATGCGCAGTTCACAGAGTGGCACAGTTCACTGAGCATACAGATCAAGGACATTAACAATTCAAAAACACCACAACAACTCTAAAGAATAGAAACTGTAGCACCAAAGGCTGTCATAACACACTCTATAAATCATTAAGTTGAAATCACCAAGTCCGAGGTCAAAAGTCCGTGAAGAGCCATAAGCGAAGCATCGGCTCCTTCAGGTGACCCTTTGCCATATCAACCTAACTAGACATTTATCTTCTCGGTCAGAGTCCACTGGCCAGTTCATGACCATATCGCTCCGGGCAATAATGTATCTGCATGGTGTCGACCAAGTCACTGTCTGCGCTCTAATGTAGTCAACATTGCAATGTGTGGTTGCAGCATCAGTGCCAATGGTCGAACCACACGCGAGTGCATGAGAACACAAAGAATGTTCTGAGTCCTTAAAGCCACAAGTTGGTTGGGTACACATGCCTGAGCCCTCCCAAGTGCGCATAGTGTCACAAAGGGTATTTAAAGACCCCTCAATACTTTTTGTGGAAACCAAACACGGTTCCACAAGAGCCCTGATATTTTCAGGTTCATCTTGATCATCGTGCGAACCCTCCGATGTACTATGTTTAGCCTGTATTAGGTGCTCGGTTCTAACTTTAGTTTCCTCAACCATGCTTATGCATGGTAGGTTTGAACCTTGTACAAACCAGTCATCGCCTGCGCTGTGCTCACGCGGCACTAGTTGAGGTATGGAAGCAATATGCTCCTTGTCTTGTGATTATACCTCAGTATCTTTGCCTACAATGGCATGATTACAATGTGTCTCTCCTTGAGACACTGTCTCTCCTTGAGACACTTTTCTCTCGCCAAGGCCTGAGGCCATGTCGGAGGGAGCCCTAGGGTCGCCGCTGCACTGCTGTGCTGCATCCTCAACCGCGGATCTTGTCCCCTCGGAGCAAGCATCCGCGAGTGCCTTGATGCGAACGCGCACCCTGCGAAGCTCTTCCTCCAGGCGTTCCCTCTCAGCTGCCTGTTCTGCCATTCGCCTGTCGCGCTCCCTCTGGGCTTTCTCGCATATTAGCAACCATCTCTCTTGCACCCACCTGTGCAAGTCTGCCCCATACAAACCCTATCGCTGGGCCACGGTGGCCAATTCAGACAGACCAATTTCTGGCTCTTTCTTGCCCACATATGCGCCTTCTGCCTCTGCGACTTTTAGCCGCAGTCGTAAATTTTTCTCCTCAAGCGCAAGCTCCTCCTTCTTGGCGTCGCGCTCCGCTGCCCGCTCTTCTCGCGCACGCGCCTCCTGTTCGTTCAACCATGCCCTCAACTCCGCACCTTCTAGCCCCATGCGTTCGGCTAGGGCTAACAGATCTCGTGTGCTAGCAGCCATAGTTCCTAGCCTTTAGAGAAAAAATCCAAACGAACGGCTTTGTCCTGTCGCGTGGACGCCAATTTGTGATGTCCCACTTATGGGGGCAAAGGTTCGTGACGACCCCTAATATGGGGGCCAAAGGTTCGTGTTCTCAATGTTTTAACGGTTCTCTTAGGCGGAGCCTCCGAGAACCCAATTGAGGACAAAGCCGTTGGTTTGAACACACACACAAAGACTTTTAATCAAACCAAAAAAGGCATAAAGCAAATAGAAAGAAATTGAAAGCATGCATAAAATAAACATTCAAGAACACATTGCGGTAAGGAACACACTTAAGGCTTTAACGAGGGTGCGAGTCCAGGCTTGCCACGAGGGCGGGGACGCGTCGCAGTCTCGACGCGGCAACGCGGCGACGAGCTGGCAGAAGGAGTGGCGCCGGTCTTACCAAAGGTCGTGGCGTAGGTTGACCGACCGGGCGCCGGGAGCGCGCCAGCTCTGGCGAGGCGAGGCAACGCTGGCGGATGGGTGGACGGCGGCGGCGTTCTGGCCGGGCAGAGAGCTCGGGCCCGTAGCCCGACTGCTCCCCTCTCGCCCACGGCGCGGAAGCTCGAACGCCGGCCTCGGGCAGCAGGCGGCACGGCAGACGGGGGTGGCGTTCTGGCCGGGCAGCTGGCCCTGCCCACTGGCGCAAAAGCTCACCGGCCTTCAGGAGCTGACGGCACGCTCAGGTAGACGGGCGACGCACAGGAACAGGTTGGCAGGAGGCCCCGGGCGGGTGAAGTCCTGGTGGGCTCGGGTCCGGAACCCGACGGCCCGTCTTCAACGCCCGCTCCGGTGGTTGGCCTCCTCCTGCCGTCGTTTCCTGGGACTCTCCTGGCGTCTCCCCGGCGTCTCCCTGCGTGTCCTCTTGCGTGTCGCCCCCCTTCTGCCAGCGCACCACGCTTTTTCTTGTGGTATGGCCGATTTGGCATTTACTGATTGGCTGCCCGACGCCCCGTGGTCTTTTCTAATTGGTTGCTTTTTTCTTTTTGTTGTCTTTCCTGCGCCGCGCGTTCACGTGCCGGGCGCTCTTCGGCGTCGTCGTTTTCCTCCTTCCAGCTCGGCGCGCGTGCACTCGGCGTCGTCTGCTCTCGACCGTCCCGAGCCCCGCACCACGTCGTGCACCACACATCACAGCCTT
This sequence comes from Dermacentor andersoni, assembly GCF_023375885.2. Classification (NCBI taxonomy): domain Eukaryota; kingdom Metazoa; phylum Arthropoda; class Arachnida; order Ixodida; family Ixodidae; genus Dermacentor; species Dermacentor andersoni. The sequence goes on along the minus strand of NC_092820.1, from coordinate 1,737,640 downwards.
GTCCGTAGCATCTTGTGTTGCCGACAGCCTCGGCATGTCTTGACGTAATGGTTCGTCGGTGGTCAGGCACAGCTAGTAATACTTTGCCTGTATCCTCCATAGTGTCTGGCAGAATGCCCAGCTGTCGGATTGTTACATAGGCCGTGAAGTACTTCTGGACGCAAGGCTGAGGGAACAACAAGAAGGTAGTTAGCACGGACTGGTGAGAAGTTTTTGAGCACATTGTTCTGCAGCGGAAATGAAGACAATCCTCATCTAAATGCCTTAGGGAGAACGTTGCTCTTGCCTTCCAGGTACTTGACAAGGTTTTCTAAGCTATAGGTATTTTCACTGCTGTTCAGCAAAGTCCTCCACGCTTATTGTTCTTAGGAAAGCGTCATCATGCTACTCGTCTTGCGGCAGTGGGTCAATGAGGGCATGTGATAAGCATTCGGCATCAGAGTGCTTCCGTCCTGAATTGTAGATGATGGTGATTTCAAATTTCTGGAGTCTCAGACTCCATTGTGCAAAGCGTTCTGAAGGGTCCTTTAAATTTGCCAGTCAACACAATGCAATGTGATCGCTTATGACTTTGAAGCCATATGGCTAAGGGCGGAATTTTGTGGTAACTCAAATGATGGCAGGGTATTCTTTTTCCGTCGTAGAATAAATGGCTTCCACTTTCGATAGCGACTGGCTAGCCTAAGCAATGACCCTCTTAAATCCGTCTTTCCTTTGGACTAGGATGGCGCCGAGGCCTGGGCTACTTGCGTTGGTGTGGATTTCGGTGTCAGTGTCTTGGTCGAAGTGGACAAGCACTGGTGGTGACTGCAGGTGCCGCTTAAGGTCTTGGAAGGCTTCGGCTTGCAGCACTTGCCACTTGAAATCAACGTTCAATTTCGTGAGAAAGGTTAATGGCTCAGCGATGTGCGAAAAGTCTCTTACAAAGCACCTCTAATAGGCACACAGGCCAAAGAATCTGCACACAGACTTCTTGTTGACGAGCCGCGGGACTTAGTGATGGCAGTTGTGTTCCGTGGGTCAGGACAGACTCCAGACTTGCTGATGACGTGGCCCAGGAACAAAAGTTCTTCATAAGTGAAACGACACTTTTCCGACTTTAGAGTGAGTCCAGATGACTTGTTACCTCTAATACTATATCAAGTCATCTATCGTGATTGTCAAAATTCCTGGAAAAGACGCCGACTTCATCCAAGTTGAAAAGACAGGTCTGCTACACCAACCTTGCTAACACAACGCTGGAACGTTGCAGGCACCAAGCACCAGCCAAATGGAATGAACTCGTAGAGTCCGTCTGGCATGATGAAGGGGATCTTCCCGCGATCCCTCTTGTCAACTTCTATTTTCCAGTACCCAGCCTTGAGATCCATCGACGAGTATTTATGGTGTAAATTTCTGCAGCGCTAAGCACTGAAGTGCAGAAACAAAGGTCAAAGAGGAATGAAGGTTTGCAAGAGGACGAAACGGATACTCATGTTGTCCTGTGTTGCAAGGACAACACAGCGCTCATGTTGCCCTCTTCCAATCCTTCTTCCCTTGTACTTTTTTTACCTTTCTTTCCACACTTCAGTGCTTCGCGCTGCAGAAATTTTACGCCATGACCAGTGGATCTGACAGCACATCGAAGATGTCTAGCCCTAGCTTTGCCCTCTTGTTCACGCAGTTTCTGGTACTACTCTGGCCTCATCTCTTGCATGCTCTCGATGGCCAACTCATCGACCCGGAAATCCATAGCTGTCAATGCTGCTCAGCAACGGGACACTCAGCACTCCACCTGAACCTGCCTCTGTGGAGTGGTAGAATTCCAGGAGCAAACGGTGCACCCTGGTCAACGCAGCTCATGCAGCCACCTCCCCTATATCTACACCCACCCTATCTGCTACGCATCCAGATGACAAGAGAAACCAGGATAACTGGTGCAAGAGAGCAAGCCCGAAATACTCGTCCTTTCGGTGGGTCTGACAGCACATTGAATATGCCCTAACTTCACCCTCTTGTTCATGCAGGTAACAAATCGTTACAGCCTATTTGCTAAACATAGTAGTTACCACGCTTTACTTGTGCTGCCAGACCCACAGTCCTATGTTGTATTGCTCATGATTGTGCATGTGCAGTGGTCAAACTACTCTTGCTGGCCGGTGGCGTCGAGACAAATCCTGGACCTTCCACAGCTGAACTACTCGATGCATTAAAGGAACTGCAGCCTGGACAAAATACAATCCTTGACTAGTTAAAAACAATCCAGGTGATGTTTACTGACCATGAAAAGACATTTGGCGACTTGAAGAGTAGACTAAAATTGAATCGGATTGTGCATCTCTTGCAACATTGCAGAGACAAGTGGATAACATACGGACTGTTAGCTCCGACTGTATGTCTTCAAATCTAGAGATTTACGGCCCGCATGGATGGCGAAGAAAATATACCTAGATGGTGCAACCTTATATTTTACAGGCTCAAAGATGCACAAAACGAAACCTGGTAGGATTCAGAAAAACTATTAATCAAACACTGCAAGTTGCACCTCGGCGCTGTTGTGCAAGTACAAGACTTCGAGTGTGCTCACCAACTAGGTACATTCCATCAGGATAGGTCAAGACCAATTATTGCTAGACTTGCTCATTTCAAAGAAAAAGAACACTTGCTGTCTTTAGGAAGTAAGCTAAAGGGCACAACTTATGGCATCAGCGAAGATTTCTCGCCTTCTGTCCGTCTCACTCGAAGGCACTTGGTTCAGTTTGGTAAATCCATGCAAGCGCCCTTTGAAGCTCCGCTTCGACAAGCTTCTATGCGATAACAAAACCTATATATTTGACCCTACTACAGAAAAAGTTGTTGAAAAATCAAACTAGCATTTTCCCACGACTCTCAAACAATCTACACTCAACCATTGCCTCCAACAGAACCACGTTCCCTTATCTTTCTTGTTTACTAACGTACACAGTGCCATTGCTAAGTGTGACCTCTTATGTGATCTCATGTGTTCATGTAGCTCTAAAATAGTTCTGTTACCTGAAACGTGGCTCAACTCCTCAGTCAACAATTCAAAAATCCTACCTGCCTTCAATAATTATGCGAACTTTCGTAAAGGCAGGTAGAACAACCTACGTGGTGGTGGTGCCCTCATCGATCGCAGCCCGTCACCAATTACTTTGCTCTCCCGTTGAATTAACAACTCCCTTAAAAATGTTCTCGGTTTGCTGTAAAGCTACCTTTGCACACCTACTAATCGGTATCTGCTGTCGTCCACCCAGCACTTATTCGTCATTCATGCCACTGTTGCATGACGCTATGTGCACCATTTCCACTACCTGTCTAAATTCGCCCAGTCCACTTTTCGGCAATTTCAATTTTCCTTTCATAGACTGGTCTGATATAGCAACTACGTTATCAAGAAACAACTTGGCTAGCGAGTTCGTGAGTGCATGTCTAAACTTCGGGCTATCCCAAGTAATCAGTAAATCAACGCGCATGACTACCCACACTGCCAACACTCTCGACCTTATACTAACCACACATCCCAATAACTTATCCGATATCACATCGTACTTCCCAGGCTTTAACAATCACCTAGTCATCCCTAGTACATTCCCTTGCAATTTACTTACCAGTAAAGGAGCTAAAAGGACACTCCCCCTTTGCAATAAAGGAGACTATATGAGCATAGATAATGAACTACTTTTCATTCACAGACCGTCGAGTCAAATGGGCAGCTATTCAAATCTGAAATCTTGCATTTATTAAACCAAATATTGCGACTAGAAAAGTAACTGAACATGCATGATCTCCATGGTTCAATAGAACTTCGAAAAGAATGAAATATAAGAAAAAAACGTATTTCGCTCATGCAAGTCCCCAGGTTCTTTTTTGGAATGTTGATTAGCATGGCAAAAGTATCACAATGCAATGATGCATTGTAACTTGCTTACATCCATAACCAAATGCAATTTCTTTTCCATTACATGCCCCTCGATGTTACGCAGCAATTGAAAAAATTTCTGGCGTACCATTAACCCTCATCAGGAGAGAATCATTTTACTTTGTGATGACATGGGCAATATTATGCCGGAAAGAGAAGTTGATAATGTCCTAAACATCACATTCTCGTCAGTTTTTACTAATGAATCCACTGACAATATGCCCTGACATCTCTCCATACACTGATACCCATATGAATAACATTACGTTTGACCCGCCTGGCATTGGTAAAGTCATTAATTCACTAAAAAATTCATCATCAACCGGAATTGACGGAATCAATGCCAAGGTATTAAAAAAACACTAAGCATCATTCCAGCATCACTCTTGCCAAAATTTTTCAGCAATCTCTTAATGCGGGTACTATACTGGTTGACTGGCGTGTTCCCAGTAATCCTAGTTTTTAAAAAACGTACTAAGTCTTGTCGCAAAAATTATCGCAAAATCTAGCCTTAACACTTCCTTTTCATTTAATGCCCACTTTCTAGGGGATGACTCTGCTGTTTGTACAGCTTTCAATGACCATTTCAAAGCTGTTTTTATGACAGATAATAATTGTCCTCCAATGTTTAATATGTTTTTACCACCTATGCCGAATATGAAAATTTTTGAGCACGGCATTTTCAAACTATTGCTGAAACTAGATGTTAAAAAATCTCCTGGCCTGGATGATATCCCAAACGCCTTATTTTTAAAAGGTATGCAGAATGGTGTGTGAAGTACTTGTTTGTATTGTTTAATAAGTAACTCAAAGATGGGATGTTGCCTGATGACTGGAGGACAGTTAGAATAAACCATTGCACAAATCCAGTGACAAATTAATACAAAAATTTAATGACCCATTTCATTAACATCTACTTCGTGAAACATTTTTGAGCACATAATTTATAAACATATAGTTGACTTTCTTGAACAACACAAAGTGCTAACATATGCTCAACAGATGCAGTTACTCAACTAACACACAACTAATTGGAATTACGCACGATTTCACAGCTGAAAAAATAAAGGAAAACAAACAGATGTTATGTTGAATTCCAATGGCGGAGTCGGAGCGGCCGACGGACTCTGCGAGCGAGCACTCGACTGGCGTAGAGCAACGCCTCCAAATCTGCGAGTGGAACACAACCTGCGTCACCGGAGCAAGGCAGAAGTGGAACTTCTATCGCCGAGTAACCCAGGATGCCTTGCGTGTTGTCATTTCCTTCCGCTGTTTTCTCCCAGCACTACCGCACCGGTAACTTGTCTTTTCAGCGCCGTTTACCTGCTTTTTTTTTTGTTAAAGTGCGGAATGGATATCTCACCAAGTGTGCAGCAGCTTTTGCTTCCTCGCGAGTCGTGACCGGCAGCACCTACCAGCAGACAAACGTGGTAAAGGAAATACGTCACGTAGAGTTCTGGTCCACTCCGCCAATTTTGGCGGAGCATCTTTTTCTGCTCCACGGAGTGACTCCCGCTCTGAATCCACTCCGACTCTCTCATTGAAACACCTTACTCCCGCCCTCACTCTGTCATTGGAACAAACTTGCTCCGAAACGAGCAGAAAAACTTGCTCCGACTCCGCCATTGGAATTCAACATTAGTAAGCCATTTGACAAAGTCTCTGGCAACAAACTACTACATAAATTAGGTTTTATAATAAGAAATCACAAACTGCAAGCATGTATTGGAGCTACTTTTTGAACCGCTATCAGTACGTTTCCCTAAATGACTCTCTCTCAAATCGCGTTGGCACTGAATATGGTATTCCCCAGGGGTTTGTGCTTGAGCCTCTATTGTTCCCGATTTTTATAAATGACATCATTACTGATATTAATGTTAACATTAAATTATATGGAGATGACTGCTTGATTTATGAAACAGTTCAATTGAAGATCAAGTCAGCTTAAACAAGAACCTCCAAAAATCATGTCATGGTGTGAGGAGTAGCAAATATATATTAATTCTGAAGAAAAAAAAAAACATTTTTATGCAATTAACTCATAAGAAGAAGCCACTCTTTTTTCATTACGGAGCAAACAGCACAACTCTTTCAGAGGTAACAGAATATAAATATCTGGGCTTATGGATCACAAATCTGTCTTGGACAAAGCACATACACGTGATTACAAGAAAAGCGCTATGCAAATTGTTTTTCTTCAGACGCTCTCTCAAATTATCTACGCCTGCTGTACGTCTCCTTACATATCAGTCTATTACACGTTCTATACTTGAGCATGCAGTGCCCATTTGGGACTTGTACACAAAGACAAACATCAACAAACTGGAAATACAAAAAAAGGTAATACCGTATATTCATAACTTTTACGGGCGTGAGTAAGTTACTGAACACATCAAAGAAAGTGGATTAAGCATAACTGAGAGTCGGCCTAGTTAGGACACATTCATCTTAATACTTTTTGTGCGCAAAGAAACAGGAACGAAGAAAAGTGCTCGTCCTTGTGATGCTCCTATTCTTCGTCCCTGTTTGTTTGTGCACAAAAAGTTTTAAGTTGAAAGTGGATTACCTCCAGTTATAAATAGAAATCTAATTTGTTGACTAAAGTTCTTCTAACAGCTAGGAAAGGATATTGCCACGTGTACTTGTTTCTCTTTATCGGGCGGCGTTTCAACGTCTAACAAATGTTATCGCACAGCGCAGGACGCGCCTGCATGTATCAGAAGTTTCTGGAATGTTATCGATGCTTCCATCCGCTGTCTGTGACCGAACCTTGAGTTATCTGATCGCATGTGTACGCGACGCGAATAATGTAGAACTTTGTGGAAGGCACGAGGGTCCCAGCGATTACTCTGGAACATTCGACGACTGCTGTATAAAAGCCGACGCGCTTGAACCGCAGAGAAGATTTTCGACGATCACCGACCGTGTTCGCCGCTATCGTTGTGCTATAAGTGTAGCCTGTTTTTGTGGGCACAGGTTCACCCAATAAGTTAGTTTTGTCTTTCACAGTATTGCTACCGTGTTCTTCAACGTCACTACCACGTGACATCTGGTGGAGGTGCTTTTCGTTCATGTACCGGACGCCCCCGACAAGCCGTGATCCAAGCCCGGACCGCAAAGAGAACACCAACGTAGTTCGGACTATCGAGCAAGCTGCCGTCTTCAACAGCTGCCCCCGTAGCACGGACTTCTACCTGAGAAGACCAAGAAGATTGTGGCCAAGCCAACCCCAATGGCAGCCCCAGCGTCCCCCATCATGCTGCAGCATTCCAGGGAGCCTCCGACGTTCCATGGTTCAACATTCGAGGACCCGGAAACCTGGCTTGAGACGTATGAAAGGGTTGCTGCCTTCAACAGCTGGAACAGTGACGACAAACTGCGACATGTCTTCTTCGCATTGGAAGACGCTGCCTGGACGTGGTTTGAGAACCGAGAAGCCACCTTAATGACCTGGGACCTTTTCCCAAGCGGCTTCCTGCAGACATCCACAAGCGTCGTACGCCGAGAACGAGCCCAAGCACTACTAAAAACCCAAGTGCAGCTGCCTAATGAGACCACCGTGATTTTTACAGGAGAAGTGAGCCGCCTATTCTGCCACGCCGATGCAGAAATGTCCAAGGAAAAGAAAGTCCGCCTACTGATGCCTGGTGTAAAGGAGGAACTTTTAGCCGGAATGGTACGGAGCCCACCGAAGACCGTCAACGAGTTTCTTGGTGAGGCCACCAGCATCGAGAAGACACTGGAAATGCGGAACCAGCAATTCAACCGCCGCACCAACTCAACAAACTAAGCCGGAGTTCAGTCACTGGCCACCAACGACCTGCGTGAGACTATCCGAGCGGTCGTGCGGAAAGAGCTGCAAAAGCTGTTCCCTTCCTCACAGCCTCAAGTGGCTTCGATTGTCGGCGCCGTCCGTGAGGAGCTCCAACAACTCGGACTAGCCCCTGAATCGCCGCAGCCTCAGCCACAAGCGATGACATACGCCACTGTAGCCTGCCGTCACGTACCCCCTCCGCGCCGCCTACGGCGAGGCCCAGTCACGACAGTTCCGTCGTCCACCACCACCCCCGCCGCCAGCACACCCACCCATCGCCCCATGCAGCATTCCAAGGAATACTGATCTTTGGTGCACCCCCGAACACCGTCCACTTTGCTATCACTGTGGAGAAGCCGGGCACATCTACTGTCGATGCCCATACCGGGAGATGGGGCCCTGAGGGTTTGCCGTTAACGTGCCGCGAACAAAGATTGGCGAACGACCTCGTGATATCACCGACTACCTCGCCGCCACTCAATGGAGCCCTCGGTGACCATGTTCGCCGTCACCAGGCCGCTACCTGTCGCCGCATCGCCGACCATACACCGGCCCAGCTCGGGGCTGCTCTGCGAGCCCATATCCTGAAAACTAAAAGCAGCAACCGATGGAGCTGCGGTTGCTGTTCATTGAACTGACGAAGTTCCTCCGCCGTCGCCGAAGGCGACGAAGAGACTATCTCGACGACAAAATAATGACACACCGCCGTCCCGACGAAGTCAGGAAGCCAAGACTACACTAACGAAAGACGACTTGACGACGCGACATTCCAGCTTCAGTTGAACACGACGCAGCCGTGATCCGACGCCAAGACCCAACTGCAACGCCAGACACCGACCTCGACGTGCTTCTCGACGGCCACGCAGTCACCGCCTTAGTAGACACAGGAGCCGATTACTCCATCATGAGTGGACCCATCGCCGCGCAGTTGAAGGAAGTTAAAACTTCACGGGAAGGCCCTCAAATTCGCACCGCTGGAGGGCACCTCATTACGCCGACTGGAATCTGCACGGCAAGAATTACCGTTCATGACCGGACTTCCCCTGCCACTTTCGTTATCCTCCAACAGTGTTCACGAGACGTCATTCTCGGCATGGACTTCCTGAACCAACACGGCGCAATCATAGACCTGAAGTCAAAATCGATAACGCTATCAGAAGATCAAGCGATAATGCAGGAGAGCTCTCTTAGTCGCCACGTCTTGAGTGTGCTCGAAGGTCAAGTAAGCATCCCGCCGCGCTCTAGCATTATTATTTCCGTTGGCACCGAAACACCCACTGACGTAGAAGGTGTCATCGAGGGCGACCAACATCTACTGCTCGACTGTGAAATTTGCGTCGCAAGAGGGATTGCTCGACTCCACGGAGGGAAAGCGGAAGTTATGCTAACCAACTTCAGCCAAGAGTTCAAGCACATCAACAAGGGCACGACAATCTCGTACATCGAGGAAATTTTGGAAACCAGCAATGCCTTTGTCCTCTCAGATTCTGCCGCATCTACCCCGATGAGCATAGTCCCCGAACGAGACTTCGACGTAAATCCAAGTCTTCCTATAAGTAAGCAGCAACAGATCACAAGTCTTCTCCGATGATACAAAGACTGCTTTTTGATGTCATCGAGGATTCGACAAACAGCAGTTGCAAAGTATCGCATAATAACCAAAGAGTGCGCTCGACCACTCCGCCAGAGCCCTTACCGAGTTTCCACACGAGAACGTGAAGCTATTAGGACACAAGTTGACGAAATGCTGCGCGACGACATCATGCATCCGTCGAAAAGCCCGTGGGCATCTCCTGTAGCCCTGGTGAAGAAAAAGGATGGAACTCTACGGTTCTGCGTCGATTATCGTCGACTGAAGAAGATCACGAAGAAGGACATGTACCCCCTTCCACGGATAGACGACGCATTGGATCGGCTCTGCAACGCTAAATACTTCTCGTCGATGGACCTCAAGTCTGGCTACTGGCAAATAGTCGACGAGAGAGATCGCGAAAAGACCGCCTTTATCACACCAGATGGCCTCTGCGAGTTCAAGGTCATGCCATTCGGACTATGCTCGGCGCCTGCAACGTTTCAGCGCGTCATGGACACGGTGTTAGCAGGATTGAAGTGGCAAACGTGTCTTGTTTATTTGGATGACGTCGTTGTCTTCGCCGGAAATTTCGACGATCACCTTAAGCGGCTTTCGACGGTATTAGAGGCCATCAAGTCATCAGGGCTCACTCTGAGGCCAGAAAAGTGCCGCTTCACTTACGATGAGCTTCTATTCCTAGGCCACATCATCAGCAAATCTGGAGTACGCCCGACACGCAGAAGACAGCTGTCACCACAAAGTTCCCGCAGCCAATCGACAAGAAGGCAGTGCGCAGATTCCTTAGCCTGTGCGCCCTACTATAGGCGCTTTGTCAAGGACTTTTCACGCATCGCAGAGCTGCTAACACATCTAACCAAATGTGATGTCGAGTTCAAGTGGGAAACGCCGCAGGCCGACGCATTTCAATAACTCAAACTACGCATGCAGTCGCCGTCGGTACTTGCACACTTCGACGAGGACGCCGATACCGAAATTCACACTGACGCCAGTAGCCTAGGCCTCGGTGCCGTCCTAGTCCAGAGGAAAGATGGACTTGAATGGGTGATATCTTATGCTAGCCGGTTGCTGTCAAAAGCAGAAGGTAATTATTCTACGATTGAAAAGGAATGCCTCGGCATCATTCGGGCTACGGCAAAATTCCGCCCTTACTTCTATGGCAGGCGATTCAAAGTCGTCAGCGACTATGACACGTTGTGTTGGCTAGCTAACTTAAAGGACCCTTCAGGACGGCTGGTGCGGTGGAGCCTCAGACTGCAAGAATATGACGTCACCGTAATATACGAGCCCGGAAGAAAACACTCTGACGCCGACTGTTTATCACGCGCCCCCATCGATCCCTCGCCGCAAGACAACGAGGATGACGACGCCTTCTTTGGAATAAGCACAGAAGACTTCACTAAACAGCAGCGAGCAGACCCGGAGCTAAAAGGCCTCATCGAGTATTTGGAAGGGAACACCGACGTAGTACCTAGGGCATTTAAGTGCGGGTTGTCTTCGTTCACGCTACAAAACAACCTGCTCGTGAAGAAGAAATTCTCACCAGTCCACGCCAGCTACTTTCTTGTTGTACCGTCAGCGCTGATCCAGAACTGCTGCACGCCCTGCACGACGATCCAACCGCTGGGCACCTCAGATTCTCCCGGATGCTGTCGAGGATACAGGAAAGGCCGTGTCTGACCGCCGATGTCGCCCGTTACGTCAAGACATGCCGAGACTGTCATCGACGCAAGACACCACCGACAAGGCTAGCAGGATTATTATAGCCGATCGAACCTCCTCGCCGACCATTCCAGCAGATTGGGATGGATTTGTTGGGGCTGTTCCCGACGTCAACATCCGGGAATAAGTGGATCATCGTGGTGACGGACTATCTCACCCGCTTCGCCGAAACTAAAGCTCTACCAAAAGGCAGCACAGCCAAAGTGGCGAAATTTTTCGCCGAGAACATCCTGCTGCGACATGGTGCCCCAGAAGTCATCACAGACAGAGGAATGGCTTTTACAGCACAGCTCACCCAAGCCATTCTGCAATACAGCCAGACAAGCCACAGGAGGACAACTGCCTACCATCCGCAAACGAATGGTCTCACGGAGCGCCTGAACAAGACCCTCGCCGACATGCTAGCAATGTACGTCGATGTCAAACACAAAACCTGGGATGGCGTCCTGAGGTACGTAACATTCGCTTACAACACGGCGGTGCAAGAAACAACACAGATCACGCCGTTTAAGCTGGTTTACGGCAGGAACCCAACAATGATGCTCGACGCCACGCTTGCGCACGTCACTGACGAAGAGAATCTTGACGTCGCTACCTATCTCCAGCGCGCCGAAGAAGCCCGACAGCTCACCCGCCTACGGATCAAGAACCAGCAGCGTACCGACAGCCTATAGTACAACCTCCGACGACGCTTCGTCGAGTACCAGCCCGGCGACCGTGTTTGGGTTTGGACCCCGATACGCCGACGAGGACTGAGTGAGAAACTATTGCGACGTTATTTTGGACCCTACAAGGTCATTAGACGTATTGGCAAACTGGACTACGAGGTCGTGCCAGACGGCATTTCGCATTCATAGCGGCACCACGCACGATCTGAAGTTGTCTACGTGGTGCGTCTTAAACCGTTTTACGGACGCTGACGAACTTCCTTATTTTGTTGCTCTCTTTGATACGGGTTTTTCTTTCGTTTGCAGCATTGGGTCGATGCTTTTTAAGAGGGGGGTATTGCCACGTGTACTTGTTTTTCTTTATCGGGCGGCACGTTTCACCGTCTAACAAATGTTATTGCACAGCGCAGGACGCGCCTGCATGTATCGGAAGTTTCTGGAATGTTATCGATGCTTCCATCCGCTGTCTGTGACCGAACCTTGTGTAATCTGATCGCATGTGTACACGACGCGAATAATGTAGAACTTTGTGGAAGGCACGCGGGTCCCAGCGATTACTCTGGAACATTCGATGACGGATGTATAAAAGCCGACACGCTTGACCCGCAGAGCAGATTTCGACGATCGCCGACCGTGTTCACCGCTATCGTTGTGCTATAAGTGTAGCCTGTTTTTGTGGGCACAGGTTTGCCCCATAAAAGTTCGTTTTGTCTTTCACAGTATTGCTACTGTGTTCTTCAACGTCACTACCACGTGACAATATTATAACATAGATACATCACATATTATCACTTACTTCAGAGGCTATGCTACCGGACTACATTCTTTTACAATAACACTCAGTTACATGAAATAACTATTTTAATACTCTATTCTTCGCAGAACCATTGTTCAATGGAATAGCCTTGCCGATCGTGTTGTGATCCAAGATTTATTGTCTTCAATTTAATTGAATAGAATTCTAGGGTTTTATGTGCCATAACCACACTTTGATCTTGAGGCACGCCGTAGTGGGGGACTCCAGATTAATCTTGGCCACCAGGGGAATGTGCCCCCCATGCACACGACACATGCGTTTTTGCATTTTGCCCCCATTGAAATGCGGCTGCCGTGGCCAGGATTTGATCCCGCGACCTCGTGCTTAGCAGCACAACAACCGGTGAGCCTAATGGTGGGCCCGGTGACTGTACCTTGGCGCAGTTCGCTAACAGCTCTGCTCTCACCATGCAGAAGGTCATATATCTTATCAGGGGGGGGGGGGGGGAGAGAGAGACTCTTTATTAGAAAAACAGATAATTTTGCGGGCGCGTATAAAACCGTTGGTATGCTACTCTGTATAGGGATGAGGAATGTGATTAAATGATTCCAGAGGAGAGTGGGAGAAAAAGAGAATAAAAATATATATGAAATGTGCAAGGCGAACTGATACTAATATTTACAGGTGACATGGCGGATAAATTTAGGCCTTTGTGTATGAAATGTTCAATCTTTAAAGCTTTCCTATTAGACCAATTTTTCACAGGTATTTGAACAATAAATCCAAAACCCGCCGCTGTTCTGAAGGGCCGGACATTGGGCCTAAGATGCTGGGTAATGTTATCGGATCATGGCAAATCATGTCCATTTGTTGCTCAAAATATTGGCTCTCGTCGCGGCTCACGGGGCATTCTAGTAATATCTGCTCCATTGTCTCTAAGTTGCCATAGTTATCAGAGTAGGGGTTAGTGATAAGCCCTATGTGGTACAGATAATTGTTCAGTCATTCAGACGTTTAGTTGAAGACGATGGTACAATGTCTCCAAGTGTCAAGGAAGTGGTCGTGGAATTTTCGGTTTCATTTCTGGGTCAATGTAACGCAGGAGGTTATCTTGGTGAAGTGGCAGATTCCAGATGTGGTCTTTTTCTTGGTAGGCATATTTTTTTGCCATGTTTAAAGCATCGGCTTTTGTAAAAATGTTCTTTTGAAATTGCGGTATTGGAATCCATTTTGGGCAGCTTCATCCGCTTTTTCATTTCCCGAAATACCGGCACAGCCAGGTATCCACTGCAACTTGATGCAATGCCCAGCCATCTTAGCCTTGTGGTGAAGATAAGCAATGTAAAATGCTGTAGGTTGATTATTACAACACTTGTGCCTGTTCCACATAATTTGTAGGGCTGCTTTTGAATCCGTGAAAATCACCCGTCCTTAGGGGCTGCTGTTGAAGTACAGTGCTCACGGAATGAAACGCGTCAATTTAGGGCTAACTAATGCCCATACTTTCGTTTCCACCGGCTGCAGTTTGTGTCACATCGACGTAATTTTGGTGCGTACAATTAGAGCGGAGTCCGAGTTACCTTTGGTGACCAGATTCCTAGCGACATGACATGGTACTCTTGACTTCTCTGCATATATGCAGCGTTCTACTAAATGATTGCAGTTGCGTTTCATTCCGTGAGCACTGTACAGACACAATAGTCAAGTGTTCGTCGAAAACTCGTCTGGCGAGGAAACATAATGGTGCCAAAAAATGTGCACTCGCCAAGAATAAAATAAAAATAAAGCACCTATACTTATATTTTTATGAACCTATTTTTAAGAACGTATATTTTTATTTTATTCTTGGCAAGTGCACGTTTTTTAGCCCCAGTACATACACAAGGACCATAATGCCATATAGCTCTGCTGAAGTAGATGATATCACTCGCTCAAGATGAAACGAGAATTGCTGCCCTGTAGAGGGAACGAAAAGTCCGCACAATGAGCGATGTGGAGTTTAGAGCCATCTGTGAAAATGTGCGTAGCGGCTGCATTATTCTTTGTGCATATATTCCAAAGCTATCTGATAAGGCGCTGCTTGAGGCATTTTCTTTTTCGCACTGATTTCAGGGATATATGGCATGATTTCCAGTGGGGATAGTGTCCATGGTAAAATGTTTCGTGGCATAATTTGTGACGCCTGAGCAGGAATTGAAATAGATATGCTTCCGATGGTCTGTCCAAAGCTAAATGTAGAACTGGTTCTAGAAATATCCTTTAAAAAGTGGGCCTTCGTACGAATGACGTGTCAGAGGTGAAGTCGAAGTGTCTCCTGCAAAGATAGCACTTCAAGAGGCAGGCATCCAGCTTCTGCTATAGTTCCTGAGCGGGACGACCCCTTCAGAAGGCCAAGACATACGTGAAGGCAGTTGTTCCGTGCAGCCTCAAGTTTTCTCTTGCTTGTGAGAGACATCTTGTGCAGGATCAGGAGGTAAAACCGTAGTGTTCCATCGACGTAGGCCTTATGGAGGAGCACCATTGATCGATAGTTGCTGCCCCACTGTGATCCGGCTAAAAATCGGAATACGTGCGACGCTGAGGAAATCTTCTCACTCAGTTTTTTCACTTCAGGCAACCATGTCAGATTCCTATCGATCGTCACTCCAAGAAACCTTTGCGTCTTGACGTATGAAAAGGTACGACCACCCAACACTAGTGGGTATTTTTCCATACACCTCGGCGGAAAAGCCATAGCAACGCTTTTGTCGGGAGACAATTCAGACCCCTTGGATTTAGGTCGGCCGATATATTTGCCAGCGCTCTCTGGAGATGCTGTTGGGTGGTACTGTGGTAACGCGCGGCGCTCCAAATGCAGATGTCGTCCGCATACAGTGTAATTTTGACACCACAGGGCAGGTTTCTTCTCAGATAGATGAGGACTAAATTAAATAATACCGGGCTTAACACAGCTTCTTGTGGCACTCCCTTCTCGACGGCATAAAGCGCCGTGGGGCCATCTGGTGTACACATGAAAAGCTGGCGTCCTTGAATATAGTCTTCAATCCATGCGTAAAGTTATCCTCCAAGACCAAGGGTTTCCAAAGCGTCAAGTACTGCTTTACGACAGACCGAATCATATGCTCATATGTTGCCCTAATGTCCAAAAATAATGCAGTAGGTGTGTTTCAACAGACCAATTCCTCTTCAATTGATGAGACCAAGGCAATGACATTATCAATTGCGTACCTTTTCTGCTGGAAGCCATTCATTTCCTCCTGGTAAACTTTTGTAGTTTCCAGGAACCAATTTAGTCATTTGTGAATAATTTTTTCGAATAGCTTCCCTACGCAGCTAAGCAGAGATATGGGTCTGAAGGAGGTGTAATTTGTCGGCTGCTTCTGTTTCGTAGGAACCTCCCCAGTTATCCACGAGGCGTTGTAGTATTCCAGAAGGTGTAGGCGAGATGTGTGGCGTAGATTTGCGAGCGCTTCAAAACTCGCACCGTCATGGCCAGGTGATGATTGTTTGTCTGCGTCGCCAATTGCTGCCATGAGCTCTTCAATTGTAAAAGGTAATTGTAAGTCAGGAAGGGTTGCACTAGGCTGATGACTTCCAATATGCCGAGAAGGTTGTGCCCTGCTGGAAAGGAGCCTACAGTACTGCTCTGCCACCTCTTTCAGAGATGTGCACTCATGTAATAAGAGGGCGATAAAAGGATAAAGCTGTTGTGGCTCTTTGCAAATGCCTCTGATGACTCGCCAGATTTTTCCCAGCGGTTGTATGTCCAGTGTCCCACAAAAGTCCCTCCACCTTTTTCGGTTCAGTTTGCCGTATATGTCTTTGTGCCTGTCAACAAGAAATCTGTACACCATCTGAACATAGGGGCAACTTGACTTGATGCAAATGTGATGTCAATGCAGCTACAGTCTTTGGATTTTTTGGGTATATTATGCTGCCATCGTTCAAGGGCTCTGTATTGTATCTTGCAAGAAGTTTCACCAGCTTAGCACCCTGAGCACACGTATGTGAACTGCCCCAGATCTCGTTATGTGCGTTAAAATTGCCACAAATAATATGGGCAGACTGAGTGCTTGTCAACAAGTTTTCCAATCTTGACACGTCAAAAGGTGATCCTGGTTCTAAGTAGATGCTGATCAGGGTAAACACTTTAGATGCAATCACTGTGGCTGCGCAAAAAATCAATTCTTGTCATGTGGTGCTACGTCAATCACAGAGGCAGGCACGGCGTTGTGAAATCCAACAAGCAGTCGGCTAATTTCGTTTTGTCGCCTTGAATGATGAAAATAATAGCTCTTTATCCTAAACTGCTCATCGACACGAGACTCGGAAATCGCCATAAGAGAGAATCGGTACACTCGCGCAAGATACTTAAAGTCTGCTAACTTCAAGCGCAAGTCCCGAGCTTTTCACTGGAATATAGTACATGTGTGGAAGTGTTTGTTGGTGGACACTACTTGTGAGACGATTGTTGGCGAAGCCATTGTTGCTATTTCGAAGAATCACGGCGTTGCGCCGTGAAAGAAGACGAAACCAGCGGTTCCAAAGCCAGGACAGCCTCTACCTCAAGGATGCTTTTAAACGATGGACTGGCACGGAGAATAGCCTTGGCTACTGCAAACATCAGGGGAATCAGCATACTTGATATCTCATTTACAGCGCTACCATCTAACAGCTTTTCTTGGGTCTTCCTGTTCTGCTGCTGTCACCTTGGGGGCACTTGTTGTTGTGGGGTTGAGGCTACTTCACTTGAGGGCTTTGATTGACTCTTTGCAGATGAAGGCCTGTGCTGGTTTTGCCTCACGAGTGAGGCAAAGGACTTTTTCGAAGCTGTGTCGCTGCACTGCACCATGTCGTGTTGCCTTTGGTTTGTAGATGTATATATCACATCCGGATTCGGTGGTGGTTCTCGTCGTTTCCGCACTTTTCCCTGGATTTGCTCCATTGTCCATGCAAGAGTGGCTGATTTCTTTTTGGGGCACCATCCGTATGATGCAGCATGCTCAGCTCCACAGTTTGCGCATCGAGGATGAGAACGTGCGTACACTCCTTATGCATATGTGCACCAACCAGCGCATATCTTGCAGTGGATGGAGACATTACAATATTTCGCTATATGCCCATGTCTTTGACATCTGAAACATTGAGTAGCGGACCCCATGTATTCCGTCACGAGATAACTGCAGAATCCAAGCGCCACTTGGTTTGGTAAAGGGGCGTCCTTTGAGAGTTCCAGAATGACCGAGCATCTTCGGGTTTCCGTTACCATGCCATCTTTGTTAGGGACGTACAAAACTTGCCCTTTAGCAGATTGCTCCTTGTTCGCTCAAATACTCCTTGAGGTCGTCATTCGAGTACTCAACGGAAACATCCTGTATCCTCCCATACATGGCAGAGTAGGAGTATGGAAATCGAGCTTCTAGAGGAATACCCGATAGATCTGTCACTGTGAGGAGGTGATTAACTGCAGGAAGTGTAGACACTGTCACCATGAGGCTGCCATCCTTGTTAAGACGATGGTTGAGTAACTTTTCTTGGGCTGTTGTCACGACTGCAGATGCCAGAAGATTTGGGTTTACTTTCCATAAGCTGCTGTCAGGCTGAGTTGGCTTGAATATAACAGGAACACCTGCGGCTCTTTTCTTTTTGTAAGAGCATGTGCTGGTGGGCGAGTTGGTTGTGCATGATTACAAAGAAGGCGGTAGATAAAAGAACAGACGAAGGAAGGAGACACGAGACAACCACGTAGGCGCACTAACAACTGAGTGTTTTATTTCTTGACATAGGAATATATAGCTGCTGTCAAGGATCAAAACAACAAGAAGAAACAGGGCCGTCATCTGCATCGCACAAGGAAGCCACGATACAGAATAACTTCTAAGTGTCGCTCCCAAGATATGCCAGTTCATTTGTCGAAAGAGAAACTGAGGCTTCACTGATACAATCATCACCATGCTTCTTGATCTCAAGCACTTCCAAGATCTCCCTTGTCAGTTGATCATCAGCTCTGTTCAAAACACAGGTTCTATGAAAATCTGGAATGCACTTGTGAGCCTTACAATGCGCACTTATATGACCGGAGAGCTGGCTGGAAAAATGGAATGATGTCTTTCTACAGAAAGAGGGTGTGTGTATAGGTTTGTGTATAGCCCCTGTTTTAAGCGACATCTCTTTAGCTTCAAAAGACAACCTGTTAAATTAGTGCATATCGGGGACAAATGTTATGCAGATGTTTAGATTTGTGGATTACTTTTTAGTGTTCTTAGATTGTGACAGTCCAGAATTGGAGACCCAGTTATCATTAGTATTGCCAGAGTTTAAAACAGCCTTGCCTCCTCTAACCCTGACTCATGAACTTCCGGCCGATAACTGTTTCAAGATTTTTAGATTTACAGTTCAATTTCTCATCGTGTCTTGTGTGCTGGCAGTTCAAGCGAAGGGCTACCAAACCCATCCTCTCCTACCATTCAGCTCATTCAAAAGTAATAAAAAGAGGCATCATTCAATCATGTCTAACCAACGCACTTAACAAGTCATGTCTGCATCGGCTGCAAAGCAGTTTTCATAGTCAGGTCAGCCGCAAGGGGCAAGTTATCCTTCCCATGTGATCGTATCTGTTGCAGAAAACATGCTCAGACAGCTCAAGCAAGCTAACGTTGTAAACCAGGGTCGAGCAGGCCCTTCTGAAACCAGGTGCGCTATGATTCCACATGTTCCCGGCATATCTCACAACCTGAAAAAAGTAGGTAAATGAGCTGGTGTTCGGGTCTTATTTTCCACTCCGAACATCTTGGTTTGATGTGTGCCAAGGTGAATGCAGGAGATCGGGAAAATAAACAGGTGTGCACAAAAAAACATGGGCAGAAACATGTCGGATGTGTAAAGAAAGTAGTTTATTCGGTTCCCTTGTCATGTGGTTCATCATATGTAGGCCAAATGGGCAGATGTCTGAATGACAGAAAAAAAATTATGGGGTTTTACGTGCCAAAAACCATTTTCTGATTACGAGGCATGCCATAGTGGAGGACTCCGGAAATTTCGACCACCTGGGGTTCCTTAACGTGCACCTAAATCTAAGTACACGGGTGTTTTCGCATTTCGCCCCCATGAAAATGCGACCGCCGTGGCCATATTCGATCCCGCGACCTTGTGCTCAGCAGCCCAACACCATAGTCACTGAGCAACCACGGCGGGTCTGAATGACAGATTGCATGAGCATCGATATAAGATGGAAAACCAGCTCTCCGGTCATATAAGTGCGCATTGTAAGGCTCACAAGTGCATTCCAGATTTTGATAGAACCTGTGTTTTGAACAGAGCTGATGATCAACTCACAAGGGAAATCTTGGAAGTGCTTGAGATCAAGAAGCGTGGTGATGATTGTATCAGTGAAGCCTCAGTTTCTCTTTTGACAAAGGAACTGGCATATCTTGGGAGCGACACTTAGAAGTTATTCTGTATCGTGGCTTCCTTGTGCGATGCAGATGACGGCCCTGTTTCTTCTTCTTGTTTTGATCCTTGACAGCAGCTATATATTCCTATGTCAAGAAATAAAACACTCAGTTGTTAGTGCGCCTACGTGGTTGTCTCGTGTCTCCTTCCTTCGTCTGTTCTTTTATTTGGCGCCTTCTTTGTAATCATTTTTGTAAGAGACAACACTGAAAGCTGTCTGGTCCATCTCTTCGTTGTCTCCTGTAGATCTCATCTTCATGTAGCCTTTTCCTTGCTTGCTCATCTTCCTGATTGCTGATTGCTTGCGATGGATGCCACCAGAGCATCACGAATGGCGGGCGACGGCGGAGGCTCACCGCGCTGGTACAGTCCAATGTGCTTCGGGAGCCGCTTGATGAGCTTCTCTCGCAGGACGGTGACCCCCAGGCCGGTGTTCGGTGAGAGAGAGGCACAAAAAGCAAAAATGAGCTCTACACTTGCTAAAAAAGACTTAAAATTGCAGACGGGCGTTCGTAAGCGAGCCTATCGCTCGTCGTCTTCTTTCTCCTATCTCATCACCGACCAGCTGCTTTCTGTTTTGGCATGCACATCCTCGGGTACCTCGTCAGTGCAGGCTTTCCCTTGTCACGAAGACGGCACGGCCATGTGCCATCCTTTGCCTGGTTTCAACTTCTCTCCATTTCCACCGGCGTCACTGTTTGAACACGAGCTACTGGTCCTGGAGCCAACTTGAAAAGAATCATCGCCATTGACAGCCCTACCAGCTATAAAGGAACAACCACTGTCGACACAGCTCTGTGGGCCCGGTGACTGTACCTTGGTGCAGTTTGCTATCCGCTTTGCTCTCGCCATGCAGGTTTGTCAAGCATATGCACCTCATGCTAAAAAAAAAATCAAGCATTTATCTTCTGGTACAGCTCCCTAGCCCACGGTGCTACGTCTTGATTGCCACTGAGTGCATTTATGTCATCCACCCGCTACTAATCATATCCAACGACGTTGAAACTAGCCCTGGTCCTGCCATCCTGGACACTGTACTGGCTGAATTACAGAAACTAACCGCAGGCCAACTGACACTTGTGCAGAAGCTGAAGGGCCTGAAACTGCAGCTGACCACTGCAGACAAATAATCAACGACCTTAATAAGCGCATGACCGCCTTAGAGGCAGAAGACATTTCGTAAGCCTCCAGGTTTCTGCCCCGTACGTGAGCCCTGGTAGGACACAGCTGTCATACACTTTTGTCTAGAGGGATAGTGGCAACCTGCTGTTCATGCTCTGAGAATGCCTGCCAAACGCACCCCAGCCCATTCTTATTCTTCTGATTATTTCCGTCTCATGATCCGGATCCGCGGTCACTACCTGTCCTAAGTAGATGTATTCCCTTACCACTTCCAGTGCCTCGCTATCTATCGTAAACTGCTGTTCCCTTCCGAGACTGTTAAACATTACTTTAGTTTTCTGCAGATTAATTTTTAGTCCCACCCTTCTGCTCTGCCTCTCCAGGTCAGTGAGCATGCATTGCAGTTGGTCCCCTGAGTTACTAAGCAAGGCAATATCATCAGCGAATCGCAAGTTACTAAGGTATTCTTCATTAACTCTTATCCCCAATTCTTCCCAATCCAGGTCTCTGAATACCTCCTGTAAGCACGCTGGGAATAGCATCGGAGAGATAGTATCTCCCTGCCCGACGCCTTTCTTTATTGGAATTTTGTTGCTTTCTTTATGGAGAACTACGGTGGCTGTGGAGTCACTATAGATATCTTTCAGTATTTTTACATACGGCTTGTCTACACCCTGATTCCGCAATGCCTCCATGACTGCTGAGGTTTCGACTGAATCAAACGCTTTCTCGTAATCAATGAAAGCTATATATAAAGGTTGGTTATATTCCGCACATTTTTCTATCACCTGATTGATAGTGTGAATATGGTCTATTGTTGAGTAGCCTTTACGGAATCCTGCCTGGTCCGTTGGCTGACGGAAGTCTAAGGTGTTCCTGATTCTATTTGCAATTACCTTAGTAAATACTTTGTAGGCAACGGACAGTAAACTGATCGGTCTATAATTTTTCAAGTCTTTGGGGTCCCCTTTCTTATGGATTAGGATTATGTTCACGTTTTTCCAATAGTCCAGTACGCTCGAAGTCATGAGGCATTGCGTATACAGGGTGGCCAGTTTCTTTAGAACAATCTGCCCACCATCCTTCAACAAATCTACTGTTACCTGATCCTCCCCAGCTGCCTTCCCCCTTGGCATAGCTCCCAAGGCTTTCTTTACTTCTTCCGGTGTTACCTGTGGGATTTCGAATTCCTCTAGACTATTCTCTCTTCCATTATCGTTGTGGGTGCCACTGGTACTGTATAAATCTCTATAGAACTCCTCAGCCACTTGAACTATCTCATCCATATTAGTAATGATACTGCCGGCTTTGTGTCTTAACGCATACATCTGATTCTTGCCAATTCCTAGTTTCTTCTTCACTGCTTTTAGGCTTCCTCCGTTCCTGAGAGCATGTTCAATTCTAACCATATTATACTTCCTCATGTCAGCTGTCTTACGCTTGTTGATTAACTTCGAAAGTTCTGCCAGTTCTATTCTAGCTGTAGGGTTAGAGGCTTTCATACATTGGCGTTTCTTGATCAGATCTTTCGTCGCCTGCGATATCTTACTAGTATCTTGTCTAACGGAGTTACCACTGACTTCTATTCCATACTCCTTGATGATGCCCACAAGATTGTCGTTCATTGCTTCAACACTAAGGTCCTCTTCCTGAGTTAAAGCCAAATATCTGTTCTGTAGCTTGATCTGGAATTCCTCTATTTTCCCTCTTACCGCTAACTCATTGATCGACTTCTTATGTACCAGTTGCTTCGGTTCCCTTTTCAGGTCTAGGCTAATTCGAGTTCTTACCATCCTATGGTCACTGCAGCGCACCTTGCTGAGCACGTCCACATCTTGTATGATGCCAGGGCTAGCGCAGAGTATGAAGTTTATTTCATTTCTAGTCTCGCCGTTCGGGCTCCTCCACGTCCACTTTCGGCTATCTCGCTTGCGGAAGAAGGTATTCATTATCCGCATATTATTCTGTTCCGCAAACTTTACTAATACCTCTCCCCTGCCATTCCTAGTGCCTATGCCATATTCCCCCACTGACTTGTGTCCAGCCTGCTTCTTGCCTACCCTGGCATTGAAGTCGCCCATCAGTATAGTGTATTTTGTTTTGACTTTACCCATCGCCGATTCCACGTCTTCATAGAAGCTTTCGACTTCCTGGTCATCATGACTGGATGTAGGGGCGTAGACCTGTACAACCTTCATTTTGTACCTCTTATTCAGTTTTACCACAAGACCTGCCACCCTCTCGTTAATGCTATAGAATTCCTGTATGTTACCAGCTATGTTCTTATTAATCAGGAATCTGACTCCTAGTTCTCGTCTCTCCGCTAAGCCCCGGTAGCACAGGACGTGCCCGCTTTTTAGCACTGTATATGCTTCTTTTGGCCTCGTAACATCTTTGAGCCCTATTATATACCATTTACTGCTCTCTAATTCCTCCAATAGCACTGCTAGAATCGCCTCACTAGATAACGTTCTAGCGTTAAACGTTGCCAGTTTCATATTCCAATGGCGGCCTGTCCGGAGCCAGGGATTCTTAGCACCCTCTGCAGCGTCGCAGGTCTGACCGCCGCCGTGGTCAGTTGCTTTGCAGGTGCTGGGGACTGAGGGCCAGGGTTTGATTGTTGTGTTCATATAGGAGGTTGTGGCAAGTACTGCACCAGGGTGGCCAATCCTGCTCTGGTGAGGGAGTGCGTTACCGGTTCTGGTCACCGGGATCAGGCCACACTCCAGGCCTGTTTATGCAATTTTATCAACCTCTTCACTACATCTAAAGTACATCTAAATAGTACATCTAATAGTACATCTACAGTTCAAAGCATTGATGTGTTATACATGGCTCTCATTTACACCGCTATTATAAATAAATGCTGGCTGCCATGCTAGGTCATGAGGGAGGTAGTGCAGTATTCGTCCACTACCTCCCTCATGACCTAGCATGGCACAAACTGGAATCAACTAGTGCAAGACAGGGGCAATTGGAGATTGCAGGGAGAGGCCTTCGTCCTACAGTGGACATAAAAAATAGGCTGATGATGATGATGACCTCCCACATTTATGTTCACAGTCGAGTGCAGTAAACACTTCGGATGTCTCATAATCAAATAACTTTGCGAGTGTTTACTGGTTCAGACCATACATTTGTTTACCAGATGTTATGGGACAGCAAGATAGCAGCAGCATTGCGTACACATGGTTTTGCAGATATAAGGACATTGTTGTACCTCAGTGTAGACATTTGGGCTTGTTGGTGTAACATGTTTGCAGATTATTTTCTTGTAGTGCTAAAAACACACGGACATAGAAGAATGAAGACACACACAGGCACCGTGTGTCTTCTGCTACGTCCGTGTGTTTTTTGCGCACAAGAAAATTTGCAAACATTGTTGTACCGACTAGCTATAGATATGTGTGCGTGGACTGATGAGTACTGGTACTATGAAAACTCGCAGGACCACTTCACTGCGAATCAGTTTGACCCAATGACATTACACAACTGTGATGCCAAATGCACTGCCACCCCCTCACTCTTCTGCCGCATGGCTCAAGGGCAAGGTAAGAAGCCATCAGTGTACAGATACATTCATTCAACTGCACGTGCATGTAGTATCTCATGCTCTTTGTGATACAAATAATCATGAAAATTAATTGCATTCAAATGCAGGCGTGAAGCATGGCATTGACAATGTCTCATCTGAAAAAGAAAACATGCCGATGCAAGGTATGTTATCAAAGCAAGTTGTAACGCAGCTGCCTATAGACTATTTTATGGAAGCGTTTAGGTGCCGCCATCCTGTGCTGTTAACGCTGCTGTTTTCTGTCTTTAACGACGTAGTGTGCGTTACTACAGATGTAAGCATGATTCGCAAGCACGAAAAATAGTTGTATAAATGCGTTCAGCGTTCCACGACTATGTTACCTCACTTTATGCCTGATGAAACATAGAAATTGTTTGCATAACAGCCTAAGATGGCGGCACCCATGAATCATATAAAATCGTCCATAGGTGGAAATCATTTATGAGCTTCAAATTTTACTACTAATTCATGTGATACTCTCAAATTGCAGATGGCTCTCAAAATAATGCACATTTTAAAGAAGTTACATCACAGTGCTTCAGAGGATTGTGCAGTCATGAGCCACTGACTTCTTTGGCCACAATGCAAGGTATGTATGCTCCTCCAATGCATATTAATTTAGGAACTCTCCAGGCCGATAACATTTCTGTGTTACATGGCAAAATGCCATTGTATGTGCTTCAGCAATGTGTAATATAGGAACTTGCCCAATTCTTCGAACTGCTGAATTCAGTAAACATATATTTTTGGTATTGAAGCACAAAAAGCTGCACATGGAGGCCGACACATGCGCTTGTTGCATGCTAGTCTGAATGTGTAGACGCCATAAATAATGTCCACCCTTGTGCAAGAAACCTCGTCCTGTACTTCCTGATCCTTAATCTGAATACCCTTTGCAACTGAATACAAGGGGTATTCAGTTGCTGCACTGAAGAGGGAAACTAGGAGCACATCACAATACTGGCCTTTTTCTGTAGCCACTCTTATTGATGCATTTTTAATCTAGTGAAGTGCATTTGTTGATTGTTGTACTTTGTACACCCGCAAGCTTATGAGCAGGTGCTTTGTTTCCAATTCAGTTTCCAGTGCAACGAAGCCAGGGCGATCTCTTCTCAAGCCAAAAGTGTGTGCATCTAGATTCAGCCTCGGGCAGGTGCCACAGCTACCAGGCAGAAGTGTGAGCAACAATGGTACAAGTATGCTCATACTATTACTGTTGGATGTGCTTTATGACTTAATTGCAGGAACAGATTACACAAATAATGGATGTTGCCTTGAATAATTCTCAAAGTCACATGTCACTGTGAGCAACGTCACAGCTGTGCGATGTACAACCGTGAGCAAAAGTATACGGACCAGGGATTGTGCAATAATCCGATTTTTTCCACAGCCTGTGAATGCAAATTGAAACTGAGGACTGCAGTCCAAGCATTCGGAACTTTTCAGTCTACTCGTCAATTTCAGTTTATGCATGCTAATGGCATGAAATTTAGGTTTTTTGGAGACCCTGTGGTCTGTGTACTTTTGCTCACGGGTGAAGTAGGCGTACTTGTGCGATTACGTCCGCTCTCCGACTGGGAGCACGGCGCCGCAAGGAGAATAGCAGACGGCATTTGGTTTGAAATTTAAGCTTTGTCCGAGGCATGTAGCGATGTAATACTGAGCAGACATGATCGTTAGAGTGCGTAGTATGCGTGGCGCTTGTCAGCTCAAAATGGCCAGACCTGGTGAGTGGCCCTTTAAGGGCAGGCACGTCCAAAAAAGCTTGGAAGGCCTGCCAGTACACTAATTAGGCATATTGGTGCTCGTACTGTTATAGGAGATGGCAGGTGCATGCGTGTGTCATTAAGGAATACATTCATAATGCAAAGAAGGGGTAAGGCGTGCAGACATGGACACAAGAGAAGTGGACAACATGAATGCCGACTATCAACTGAAGAAACCACTGAAGCGAAAAAAGAAAGAAGACACAAAACTCATCTGCGCATGCTCTGGAATGGTAGCACCACGTGCCAAACGGGTACAATTGCCGGTCTATGTGAGAGGTAACTGTTGAGGCATTTGATCTGTTCCTTATGTAAGGTAATCGAAGGCTGAGTCACGTACGCACTTCCACCATTATTGATATGCCATGCCTCGACCATAAGACGCGTATCTTCATTCCTATGCCTGTACAATATCGCACATTCATCTAACTCAGGCGTGCAGTTACAATCGTGGCAGTCTTGACAATGTAAGGAAAGATTAGAAGGCAATCCACTGGTTAACAACCTTTTATGTTCTTGGAAAGCATATTTAGTACCAGCAAACAAGGACAGAAGGGAGACGACACCAATCCTGAAAGTGTTTCCTGAAAATCAAGTTGTTGAAGTTAGCGCATTGTGGTGTCGTCTCCCTTCTGTCCTTGTTTGCTGGCGCTAAATATGCTTTCCAAGTCAGTTTACCAACATGCCCAACAAATGGCAATGCTGGCTTTTACGTTTCATTAGTCTCTGATTGATACACCGCTCCGTTTGCCCTACATAGAAATGTAAACAGCTAAAAGGAACTTTATATACCACACCCATACGACAGCCAGTAAAATTGTTGTTCTTGATGTGCTTCACTGGAAAAATTTCTGTTCTTTATTTGCCTTTCACCTGCTCCTTTTTTTTTTGCACAGCAGCGCATATCTTACCTAGCTTATTGGGAGCAGTAAAAACACGTTAACACCATATCTACTTGCAACTTTTTTAAGTCTGTGTGATAGTGAATGAATGTAAGGAATAGCCATTACTCTTTTTGTGCTATTACTGCTTTCTGTAATCACGTGCATCCCCCTCGAAATCGACTTCTTTAGGTGTTCAGCCACAGTGGCCACTGCTACGCTAGGATAACCTGCTTGTAATAGGCGCCGGACCTCTGCATTAAAAGTGGGGCTCATTTTGCGCATGCACGATCTGGTGAGAGAAGACTTAAGGCACGACATGTCCACTTGTCTTGTGTCTGCATGCCTTACCCCCTTCTTTGCATTATGAATCCTTACCAACTAGCTCAGCTTTCTGTTGTTCTAAGGAATACATAGTGTCCCATGACAATTGCCCCCTTACCACGTTTGTTATGCTTCAACAAGTAGCACTGCTGTACTGAGGTGAAGCTGACTGTTGGGAACCGGCATTATGCAACATGTTGTGCATTCCGAGCTTTGAAACAAATCGCGAGGACCACGAAGGTGGGGTGAGTGCCGTTGCTGACAGAGGTGAATTCTTTAAATGAAAAACGTGGCACAGAACGGCAAGAAGCTTAATAACGAACGTCAAAGCAGCTAGGCCTAGCGTTGCCGCAGGTGCGGCTATGGCTTCCAGCAGATCTACGTGCGATAGCGCTGGTTTGAGGCAGCAAGGTAATCAAAATGGCGGCGATGGTGGTGGCTTTGATTAATGCTCTTTCGGAGCGGATGTCACGGCAAAAACTTGGACAGCGAATGGTTCTCGCGTCCGAAATTTCAGATGTTCTCATACACTGACATTGACATTATACATTGGGCAATGTGGTGGCGCCGCAAAGCCGTCCGAATATCGGACATGTCCCCAGGATCGGGCATTCGGAAAGTCGGTCGTTGAGGGTACACTGGTAACTCCTCCAGCGGACGACACGGAGTCAAAGGGGATCTGTTACGATTCCTCTTTGTTACTCGAGCCAGCATTACCGCGACTTTCGTTCCCTTTCAACAAAATTGCTGCTCATTTTCCCTGACACAAACGCAAGTTCCCCCGAGTTTTCCCTGAGTGTTTCCAGATTATTCAACATGCCTGAGAATTCCCGGTTTTCCCTGTCGTTAGACACCCTGAATTTGTTTCTGGTATTCTAACTTGATTAGAATTTGCACATCTGTGTATTTGATGCCTACACTACCGGTGCAGCCTTAATTGGTGCCAACTTTATTGAGCAGAGACAGAAGTCTGACAAAAGGTACCCACCAGACCACTGGTCAAAGGCCAGAACAGTAGATGACGCAGCTCACTCATTTTGCACAGCGTATCCGCAAGGCTGTTACGAAGCGTCCACCGCTTGAGATCTAGCCTTTGCAGCCTGCACAAGAGAGAACACACATTGCATGTTGTCAGCCAAGAATACTGTTACCAGACCTGTCAACCTTAAAATATGGAACTACTACAGTAGAAGAGAAATTGTCTAATTACTCTACATCTTTGTTGTTATGCAGGGATGCTGTGCAAACAACACTCTGTTCTATATACAGTGAAACCTCATTAATATGTACTCAGTGGAAATTTGGCATAAGTATACACAAACTGGCAAGTGCAAGTTCGCATCTTTTTACCATGTGCTGCAGCATTAAAAAAAAAAAAGAAATGAAATGCCACAGTAAATGTTACCTAAAATTCGCACTAAAATGTTATTTTATTGTTTTTATATTTTCCCCAGCAGTAAAAATCAATTCCCATATTTTCTTTTTTGTGCAACCCTAGTTAATAGAGCACAGGTGATAGCAATCCAGAACTTTAGTAGGCAGCACAGTAATAGCAGAGTGGACAATGTATTGTATTAACTCATCTGAATTTCCTTGATGCGTGTGTGCACATTTCTTGTACACTGATCTGAGAACCGACGCTGCTCCTGTGAAATGCAGCATCACCTGTTATGCAGCTCCAATCATTCTACGTAATTTCTGTGCAGTGCATTGCCTTAAAGGCACACTAAAGAGAAAAATTATTTTAGCTGTGTTAGTACAAAATAACAAAAAGCCACTCTTACTGCGAGATGCAAAGAAGGGTGGCGATGCTGCCTTGAAGTTCTCGCTCGCCATGACGTTTGTGGCTGTCAGCTCAAGCCTACTTAAATGTTTATCAAAAAAATAGGCTACTTTTTATTTTAAGAGAGTGAAAGACTGATTTCAGGGAGCTTAAGGAACGTTTCCTGAAATACAGCAGCCAAAATACGAAAAAATACTTTGCAATCCACGAGTTCAGACTGACGTACTGGCCTTGGGGTTTTGGCATGCAACTCAAAAATGAAACTTCGACCGTCACTTTCTTCTTTATTGGTCAATTTATTCTGTGACACTAACAAAAGAGTTAATT
This sequence comes from Dermacentor andersoni, assembly GCF_023375885.2. NCBI lineage: Eukaryota > Metazoa > Arthropoda > Arachnida > Ixodida > Ixodidae > Dermacentor > Dermacentor andersoni. Next base: position 1,707,940 of record NC_092820.1, on the reverse strand, counting down.
AAAAGTACTTCATCAATCCAAACTAGTTTCTTTTCACTGTCTTTTGAACACTATACTGTGCCTTCATGCGCATTTATTCTGTGCACTCTTCGTACCCACACCATTTCCAGCTGCGCAAGCGGTGCATGGGTGCACCAGAAAACTTGGCGAGTCAACACAGTGATTGCGGGGCGCCCTTGTTTCGACAAGTGATGCACACGCGGACCGGTAATGCAGCGAAGAATGGCGGCGCATTTGGGTTATTGGGCAGTATGCTTACACTACACCACGTACCGCATAGGCTTGCGCAAGGGCTGGCTGCATCCATGCAAGGGCCACACCCCCGGCCCCAAATTCGGAAAAAAGAATTTCCAGCAAACACATTCAGTGGCCCGATGGCATGCGCATGCATCAGCAACTTTTCGCGCACTGCATACTTGCACGTGCCGACACCAGATGGCGAAAGCTGCGCGTCGACTTCTGACGCAATGGTAAATGCAGAGATCTGGTGTCTGCACAAATTGCCGGTTGTGCCAGCACCATTTTAACCAAAAGGTTTGGTCCCATGTAAGGGCTGCACCGCATCAAAATTGTGATAGAAAAGTGCAGCCCTTATTCGAGTTTATACGATATCCTGTTAAGCAGATAGGTGAAGATGCTTATGTTGACGGTGATAAAGGCAAACCCATTGTTGGCTATCTTTTTGGGCGGGGCTGCTGCCGCTTCTCAGAGCATTTCTGATGCTTAAAATCATGCTGACGCTGGAGACCAGTCTCCACACTGTCAAGAAATGCCTTGTATTATTTTGCAGCACAGCACGTCTGCATCCACATTGCAAATCGCGGCAACACAGTTAGCCTCCACAGAAAAAATGGTGCACACCAACCAGCAGGCATGCAATGAGCCATTTCCGTCTTTCCTGCCTTGGTCTCCCTTCTTCCACAACACTTCTGTGCTCCCCTTTGCAAGATATAAAGCCATTACAGCTTAAGCAGTCAGCCAATACATTCGACTGTACGAAGACTAGGTCAGGGATTCATTGAAACAATGTTTTAATGATTATGTGGTTTTACGCGGGTACATATTAACACTGTTTTAATATAACAGCAGGAAGGATGACCTGCACAGCAAAAAAGAAATGTTCACAACATTCACAAGCTAATTTTGCAATAGTGGCTGATTTGCTTTATAAAATTGCTGCTGTGGGTATGTTGGAATAACTGGCAGATACCAAAAAAAATCAGACTTGGAAAAAACAGGCCGTGACTGCATTTGTACTCTTTTGTTGTAATCTGGATATAAATGAAAAATTGTGCAATTATTGGTGCCGATATGACAATTGCAAATAAGGTCTAACAATTAAGGATTCACCATAGAAGTTTCTAGGTAGGTCTTTCCCAACCACTTGTGGCAATTTTATGACATACCAGTTCACAGCTCCCAATGAGAAAGCCAAGCATGCACAGTCACCTAATGAAATTAAAGCATGTAAGCAGGTCTGAATCTGTCGCATTGGAAACGACACTAAGCCCACAGAGTTGCCAATAAGGCTCAACCAGGCAAAAAACTCTCATGGCTTTCAGGCATCCAAGGGCAGTCGTAATCTTTACAAAGCTAAATGGTTTGTGATTTGCCACAAGGTTATGAACAACTGCATACATTATGAATGTGGAAGCTCATATTGAGGCAACCAGCAATTTGAAAAGAAAAAAAAAGAAGGAGGGGAAAAGACGAAAAAAAAAAAAAGCTGTTTTTCTCTTTAACGTGCCATGCAAGAGCTTTTGAGTTGCACTGGGGAACATGAGGAAGCTATCAAAGTTCTGGGTGAATACTTTGACCCTGAACCTCACAAGATAATCTAGAACATCCAATCACTGCCTCTTGCAAGGTGAGCCCGTTTAAGAGGTCACTGTTGAAATATGCCAGATTGTGGATGGCTGCAATTCTGGTGATGCATGCTTGACCAGACGTTTGACGACAGGATAGACTGTGGTGTTAGGTCAAGTGCTTTGCAGAAGTAGTTGCTGAACAAAGAGAGAGAGAAAGGAACTTATTTACAGAAATGAAGAGGTTGGCCACTTCTGGCATGCACTGGGAGAAGAATGATGAGTGAGAAACTTAACATTACAACATTACAGAAAGCTGAAGCAACATTAAAAGAGTCAGATGAAAGTGATGCAATGAAGGTATCTTGCATTTAGAAGAGCAGAGAATTGGGCAAGATGGTTAAGATTCGTGGTTGGGGGCAGCGTGAGGGACGAGGAAAGCGAGATGACTTACAAATGTGTTTGTCATCTAGCTTTCTTGGTTTTCTTCTCTTGTGCTGTCACCTACCAAGATATCCTCTAAATATGCTGAAAGTCAGCACATGACAAGCGAATGCCAGTGCACCAGCGCTGTATGCAGGTGTCAAAGATAACAATGCTTGCAGCTCGGCGAGAGCTCACTGCTGCTGCTATAGCGGGCACGGTCACCTTGCAATGAGGTGCCTTAGTGAAGGGAACACAGACGTGTGAACCTTAACTGCACCTTGTGCAAAGGACAGTTAAAGCTTCTGATTTGTTGGACATACACCCGGTGTAATACTGATACACCAATGGTAGTGGGCAGCAGTTCATCCATCGCCATAGTGCCCACAAAACTGTCTGAGAAGAACCGAGAACAGTAAGCTCCCATTAAACCTTGTATTCACACATTTTTTTCGTCCCCTTAAACCCCTTGTGTGCTACGATATTACAGCAGAATCTCGATGATGCGATCATGCCTTATACGAATTTACTAAACGTCCCAGCCGAAGTCCATTAGCTTACATTGTGCTAAATTTTGGATGTTGTGAACTCATACCACGGGGATGGTAGGAACAACCAAGCTGCCACCCGGGGGAGCCAACGAGGAGTGGCGTGCCGGGCACACTGGCTTTGCCAGGGTGACATCCGCCCCCCTTTGAGTGTGAACGGCATTTGCTTATTTTTTGTCATCATAAAAACATTTATGGCATGCAGACGAAAGCTTTACTGTACTGCTCAATGCTTCAGGACTTACCTGAATAGGCCTTAAAATTGCCTCCTTCCATTACATTTGAACATGAAACCAAAACTGCAATAGTGGCATCGGCCTACCATCAGAGTCGTCAGTGCCATCGCAAGATAGCATAGAGCACGTTTTCGTGAAGGCTGCTGTGGGTTATGCTCGACTACGATCTGAAACGGTATTCGTGGTCAATCACTTTCCAAGACCCGTGTCACCTTCGTGAGATTTCACGAGACCAGTTGCGTTGGCACATCTACGGCCGAATGCATTTCGGGCACTGTGCCAAGCCTGCACACAGCGGCACGAACGCAGTCTGCACACTGTGACAAGTCCACTGATCTCTACTGTGTTTAATGCACACGTTTGATGCACAGTCATGTGAAATCTTGCGAAAGTGATAGCAGTACCTCTAAAACTGATCGCTTGAGGATGCCAAAACTGTGTGTTTGGTATCCATGGTCAATAAAGAGCAAATGGTGACGACAATGTGCTGCATTAATTAAGAAAGCTCATTAAAAATGTTCCCTTCTGTGAAGGTAAATTCTGCATAACTTGTTTTTCTGATCGTAAATGTGGTGGCCATGCCACATTTTTATTTTGCAACAATGTTAGCGGAATCTGTACTTGGAAATCACATTACCTGTTAACCTGAGTTGCAATGATGTTTTGTATTCATTTGCATGGGCCCAGAACTAGCAGTATTGCTAAGGGCCCAGGTGATCTTCAGCAAGGTTTGTAATCATAAATAGAAATAAACAGAAAAATTATGATGCACTTCTATTTTCTTTCTTTAAACCCGCCAAAATTGAGTGCATGTTAAAATCGGGTAAATATGATATTTGATAAAACAGAATGATTCTACCTTCATTAATTGTGAAATGGCAAAGGAATGAGTGAAAACAACTGCTTGAAAATTCCACGCTGAGAAAATGGTGTATAAAGCTTTATTTGTCGAAATGATTGCAAGAGAGCCATAGAGCAGCTAAAACTTGCCGGGAAAGTAGTCCTTTGCCAGTAAGGTCCTGTTTTCTTTACATGTCTATGCAATCCTTGGCTTTCGTTAGCAGTGTCATGCTAAATTGGCTTGACAATTTTCAAATGCCTTGCAACTATATTAACGGCCAGCAATCACATGCAACCCAGTCTTGCTGCATCAGCAAGATCAGCAGCATTCACTTCCATGGGTAGCCTTATCTCAGTATTCTATGCCTTTTGTGGAGGCTGATGACAATTGCCAATGACTATTCGAAAGTTCGAAATCTGATCGCACAATACAAAGCAGCTTTGCCACACCAAAGAAAAGTAAGCAGGTTCCTATACCTCGTGCAAATCATGTCCTTATCACTATCGGGCAGCAACTGGGACTCGGCAATGAAATGCACTCGAGATGACTAGGCAAATTTTGCAATGTTGGCCTCAGGACACGCAATATGCATGGCTTGCTGCTGCCAAGGTGTGTATGAAACAAGGACGCCAGCGATTCTGCATCAGCCAAGAGGAGAACTCCCTGCATGCCACGTGACTGCAGTAATGACTCATGACGCTAATTTTACGTTTTTTTTGGGCTAGCTTTTTTGCTTTTACTTCTGTACGAAGAAATGCGGCACAGCAGTTATCTGAAGTTCCGATCCCATGTTTACAGCGATACCAAGATGGCAGTGCTACAGTGAGGCAAAGCGTGCAACCAGTGGTGACCTCCTGAAGCCTAATTTTCTTCTCAATTTCTAAGGAACACACTGAAAAAGTTCAGTCTGCTTAAACTCTGTTGTGTATTTCCTCCTAGTAATATTTCGGCATGAAATAAAGCAAGGCCCTAGGATGGTGGGAAAAAATATATATTAAAAAATGAGAAATCTTGACCAAAGCATGGCTACGTCCTCCCTTAATTTCCCTATATTTTTTTACCTTTTTGGGTGAGAAAAACTTTTCCACCGTTCTGAGGGATTCGTATCTTCAAGATTCTACTGTATCTGTAAGTCTGAGCAAAAAGAGCCAAATCCTTTTATAGCAGAAATGTTACAATGATTTAGCGTTTACTCATTCAAAATGTCAAAATTGGAGATCAACGGCACTCTACCGTGCAATACTCAGAAGAATACCCGAGTGCAATGAGAATCTCGGTCACTCAAACAGCAGTACGGTCCATTTTCAGAATCCCTCAATTCATCACTGATGCTAGCTTTCTTTTCTGGTGGCACCACTTTTGAAGACCTCAGTTGCCTACATGTTTGTGAAGAAGTACACACAAAGTACCGAGCGCAAGAGCAGACGACATTGCGGCCGGCCTCAACAAGAGGAAAAGAAAGACGAGGGAGGCTCGTGCAGCGCATGAAAAGGGGGCTCGCGCAACGGAGATGGTTGGAACGCTGGCACGACTAGGGCCGCCTGGCCTACGGAACCCACATCTACCGGTGAGGTTCACCTGACCGAGCGTCCGTCTTCGGGACAGGGAACGCCTCGGGTCATTGCACGGCACGAGACCCCGGAACGGCCTGCTGCAGCCTCGAACCCGCATCTGCGCGCGAGGTTCGGGAGAGCGAGCAACCGTCGTCGAGACGAGGAGCGCCTCGGGTCGTTGCCTTGCACGAGGCCTCAGGCGGGCCTGCCAGCATCTTGGAACCCGCTTCTACGCGCGAGGTTCGGGTGACCGGGCGACCGAGGGGCCTGTTCTCGTCTACGGAGCTGTGGGCCGTCCACCTTTTTCCTGCCCCGTGCTGCTGCGTCTGCTCTACCACGCCAGTCATCACTCGACGAGCGAGTGTTCCACTTCAAGAACTCTACGCCTCACCACACTCCGGACTTAACCGCAACCTCGTGAGATTACATTTTTTCCATTTACGAACAACCTTGTATGTGTGGGTCTAGTAAGATATTCTTCGTGTTTACGTGCCGTCTAATATAATTGTGTGTTTGCTCATCATGCACCGTCTCCTCCATCTTCCTCCCGTCACACGCTTTGCAACGTGACGGTCCTAACAACATCACATATGTGGCGTCCGCGACAGGACTGCTCTTACGCTATAGAGAAGAGCAGCACATTGCATATGCGTGTCTGACGGGTGAGGATGGAGACAGACAAGCTTACGGCAATTGGAAAAGAACTGGGGCTGACTGGCCAGGCACTGAAACAATGGGTAGACGAAGAGCGCGCACGCGAAAGGGAAGCGCGTGAAGCACGTCTGGCTGAACGCAATGCAGCGAAAGAAGCTGATGCCGAAGCGCTAGCTAGATTAAAGGCAGAAAGGGAAGTGCTCGAGCTCAAGTTAAAGTTGAGGGAGTTAGATGCGACAGCGGGTAGCATGACTGCTGGGCAGCTTACAGAGAGTGTGCACGCAGGTACTACCGAGAGCTACCAAAGTCCGCACAAGCTAATCCCAGCATTTAATGAAGAACGCGATGAGTTGGATGCATACATTCAACAATTTGAGCGCGTCGCAACGAGCCAGGGCTGGCCACAAGACAAATGGGCCCTATCGCTAAGCCTCTGTTTGACAGGAGTAGCTCTGAGTGTTGTCGGCAGAATGGCACCGGATCATGCCATGGACTATGCGACACTAAAACAGATGCTTTTGCAACGCTTCAGGTTCACGGAGGAAGGCTACCGAAGGAAGTTTCGGTCGGCGAAACTCGATAATTCCGAAACTGGTAGACAGTTTGCCGGTCGTCTATTGGGATATTTCGATCACTGGCAAGAAATGGCCAATACGGACCGGACATACGATGCTCTGCGGGACAAGATTGTCTCAGAACAGTTTCTGATGACTTGCCATGAGAAACTGGCAATCTTTTTGAGAGAGAGGAACTGTCAGGGACTTGACAAGCTAGCGGAAGCTACTGATCATTACCTGGAGGCGCAAGGGTTAGTCAACCTTGGCAAGGGTAAAAACGAGAGAGAACCTAGCAAGCCACCAGGTCAAGCTCGAACTCCTGAGCGACAAGAAGAAAAGGAAAGACCACGCTGCTTTCTTTGTGGTAAACACGGTCACAGAGCTGCTGATTGCTGGACCAATACGAAGGGTCCAAATACAAATACATCTTTCTGTGGAAAGTGCCGCCGCACTGGGCACAAGACAGGTGACTGCCCCAAAAAACCCAACAGTACTGAGAAGGCTTCGTGCTCGATGCAACAAGTAGACATGTCCAAGACAGTAAACGAAGAGACACAGACCTTGCGTCGAGTTCCCAGAAGTTTGGAATGCGGGAGAACGCAAACGCATAAACGAGACGAGAAGTCTATGCCTACTGCCGAAGGTATGCTTGAAGGACATCCCGCTACTGTCTTGCGAGATACGGGATGCGACTCTATTATTGTCAAAAGGTCCCTCGTACCAGACAGTAAGCTGACAGGAAAAATTTCCTCGGTCTGTCTTCTGGACAGACGATTGTTGAAGCTACCTGAAGCAACCGTGGAGATCGCGTCACCGTTCTTCACAGGCAAGACTAGAGTTTTATGCATGGACAATCCTTTATATGATGTTGTCCTGGGAAATGTGAAAGGCGTACGGAATGCCTCCAATCCTGACAATGAATGGAAAAGACACCTTTTTACACCGAGCGCTGCGGATGATTGCTTTAGAGCAGAAGGTGGAAACGGTTCTACTAATGAATCCATCTCTGCTGACATTTTATCATCCGCTGCTAGTGAAACCAGGGACAAGTCGGAAGTGGCGGCGACAACCAGACAGCCAAGATCAAATCCGCCTTCATTACCAGTGCCAGCTATAAACCCCCTAGACATCAGCCCAATCGACTTGAAAAGCAGGCAAAGGGAGGACAGCAGTCTACGTAAATGCTTTGAAGCAGTGGACAAAGAGATGAAGACTAGGTTCGCGGACATCCAATTCTTTATAAAGGAGGAAATTCTTTACCGAAGATACACACTGCGGTCAAAGAAACAAATGGAACAGCTTGTCGTACCCAGAAGCCTTCATCATTTCGTCATGAAAATGGCTCACGAAGGGATCCTTGCTGGACATCAAGGAATAAAGCGAACCACAGACCGTGTGAGCGAAGAGTTCTACTGGCCTGGATTCCAATCAGACATCACGCGATTTGTTAAATCGTGCGATACGTGCCAAAGGACTTTTCCCAAACATCTAATAGGTCGAGTACCATTGGCAAATACTCCCGTCATTGATACCCCGTTTAAGAGAGTTGCCATTGACATTGTGGGACCATTAACTCCCATGTCAGAGAAAGGGAATAAGTACGTGCTGACAATGGTCGATATGGCAACGCGGTATCCTGACGCTGTGTCACTGCCTAGCATTGAAATAGAAAAAATAGCTGAGGCACTTCTAGAGATCTTCTCTCGTGTGGGAGTCCCACAGGAGATAATCAGTGACAGAGGCACATCATTCTAGTCACGCCTGATGAAGGAGCTAAGCCGTCTACTCTCTTTTACGCAGTTGCCAACAACTCCATATCATCCGATGGCAAATGGCCTTGTGGAGAGGTTCAACGGCACCCTTAAACAAATGATAAGACGAATGTGTCAAGAGAGCCCGAAAAAATGGGACCGGTACTTGGCACCATTGCTTTTTGCTTATCGCGAAGTCCCTCAGTCAAGTCTGGGTTTTTCACCCTTTGACTTGTTGTATGGCCGTTATGTCAGAGGACCCATGGCGATATTGAAAGAATTATGGACAGGTAATCATATTGATGATGACGCAAAAACTTCATACGGGTATGTAGTCGAGCTACGGAAGCGTCTTGAAGACACTTGTTGTTTAGCCAAGGAGGAGCTTCAAAAAGCAAAACTTTTACAGAAGAAACACTACGACCGGAAGGCCAGACCACGTCATTTAGCTGTTGGAGACAAGGTTTTGCTACTGCTACCTTCGGACAACAACAAATTGATTCTTACGTGGAAAGGGCCATTCACTGTACTTGAGAGGAGAAATGACGTCAATTACGTTATTGACCTCGGGACAAGGACGACACTGTTCCATATAAATCTACTGAAAAAGTATGAGGAACGGCCACCTATATCACCGCCATTACCGGAAGCGTCAGCTGCTTGTCACACTGATGATACCGAAAATGACGATCTACCATGTGTACCATTTCAAGGAAAAGAATCGGTGGCCGACGTGAGTCTATCGGGATCGCTCTCTCCTGACCAGCGCGCTCAAGTCACGGGTCTACTGAGTATATACGAGAATGTATTCACCGAGGTTCCCGGCAAGACACATCTCGTCCAGTGTAAGCTGAAACTTACCACGAATACACCCGTAAACATGCGGCCCTATCCAATACCATTTGCTACCCAAGAAGCAGTACAAAAAGAAATTGGAGAAATGCTACGACAAGGCATCATAGAACCATCTGAGTCCGCCTACCAATCACCTATAGTTATCGTGAAGAAAAGAGACGGGACGATGCGTCTATGCATTGATTTCAGGCAACTCAACAAGATACTGGTCAATGACAACGAGCCTATACCTCGGGTGGATATTATCTTTGGGAGACTGGGGAACGCACAGTATTTTTCAAAGTTTGACTTTTCTAAGGGTTACTGGCAGGTGCCCATGGATGAAGAGTCGAAACCAATGACAGCTTTTGCTACGGCATCAGGCCTATATCAGTTCCGCTTCATGCCGTTTGGCATTAAAACAGCACCAGCTGTTTTCAACCGCCTCATGAGAAAAGTAGTAGCAGACATACCACATATTTACTACTACTTCGATGACGTGCTCATTGCCACTGAAACGTGGGACGAACACGTGGGTACAATTGAGTCATTTCTACAACGAGTGAGAGAATCTGGGTTGACAATTCGTCCAACAAAAGGTGAAATTGGTGAAAGATCAGTGAAATTCCTCGGCCACCTTGTTGGAAACGGTGTCATGCAATCGCAGGTCGAAACACTAGACAAAATACAGGCTGCGAAGCGTCCACAGACGAAAAAAGAAGTACACTCGTTTCTCGGACTTACGGGGTATTACCGAGACTTCGTCCACAATTATTCCGAAGTAACCTACCCGCTCACTGAACTGACCAAGAAAAGAGGCCCTAATAAAGTAGTTTGGGGAGAACGTGAACAGAAAGCCTTTGATGAACTCAATATCCTCCTGTCTACACCACCTATATTGAGAGCACCCGATTTTTCCAAGCCTTTCGTACTTCGCACCGACGCATCATCAACAAGTATAGGTGCCATACTTATGCAGCGCCATGAAGGAATTCTGCACCCGGTGTCATATGCAAGCCGCCGACTACAACCACGAGAAATTGCATATTCAACAGTTGAGCGAGAAGCCCTAGCTCTTACGTGGGCCGTCCAAAAGTTCCACATCTACTTGTTTGGATGCACGTTCATATTACAGAGCGACCATAAGCCCCTTGTTTACATCAAGTCGGCCAAGCATATCAACAGCCGTGTTTTACGTTGGAGCCTCATACTTATGGAGTATGACTTCTCGGTTGAGTATATTAAAGGCAGCGATAATGTAGGCGCAGACTATATGAGCCGGTTGCCAAGCACATAAAAGAGTGTGTCTACGGAAACATGGTATTTCAAAAGCACGAACGTTAAACCGGTGTGACTTTAATGTCGAACAACAAACATTTCCTGGCATGTTAGTTTCGTGGATTTTTTTTTTTTCACCCTCTATCGTGGTGTTGTGTCTTGTTAATGTAGTCATCATGCCGAGTGTGCGGTGCTCGAAACTCTAGTGTTGTAGTAATTTTTATGTGTACTCTTACATACCGAGTGTGCGGTGCTCGGAACTGTAGCACTGTGGTAATTTTTATGTGTACTCAAACGTACCGAGTGTGCGGTGCTCGGATCTGTGGTGCAGTGGTAATGTCCTTGTGGTGCGTGTGCGCTACGGTGGACCCGCAGATATCAAGTACCCTCAAGTTCTTTGAACGAAAGAACTTTCTTAAGTAGGGGGTGATTGTGAAGAAGTGCACACAAAGTACCGAGCGCAAGAGCAGACGACATTGCGGCCGGCCTCAACAAGAGGAAAAGAAAGACGAGGGAGGCTCGTGCAGTGCATGAAATGGGGGCTCGCGCAACGGAGATGGTTGGAACGCTGGCACGACTAGGGCCGCCTGGCCTACGGAACCCACATCTACCGGTGAGGTTCACCTGACCGAGCGTCCGTCTTCGGGACAGGGAACGCCTCGGGTCATTGCACGGCACGAGACCCCGGAACGGCCTGCTGCAGCCTTGAACCCGCATCTGCGCGCGAGGTTCTGGAGAGCGAGCGACCGCCGTCGAGACGGGGAGCGCCTCGGGTCGTTGCCTTGCACGAGGCCTCAAGCGGGCCTGCCGGCATCTTGGAACCTCGCTTCTACGCGCGAGGTTCGGGTGACCGGGCGACCGAGGGGCCTGTTCTCGTCTACGGAGCTGTGGGCCGTCCACCTTTTTCCTGCCCCGTGCTGCTGCGTCTGCTCTACCACGCCGGTCATCACTCGACGAGCGAGTGTTCCACTTCAAGAACTCTACGCCTCACCACACTCCGGACTTAACCGCAACCTCGTGAGACTACATTTTTTCCATTTACGAACAACCTTGTATGTGTGGGTCTAGTAAGATATTCTTCGTGTTTACGTGCCGTCTAATATAATTGTGTGTTTGCTCATCATGCACCGTCTCCTCCATCTTCCTCCCGTCACACGCTTTGCAACGTGACGGTCCTAACAACATCACAATGTTTTACTTCGTCCACAAAAATAAACTCACTCCTGCTTGTGCTGCCATCTAGCAGAAGCACGACAAAGCAATAAGACAAAACCAGCTTGTTCATAGCACTGCTAGCAAATAAAAAGTAGTATTGACGAGCATAGCTTGGCCCTTGCTATCAGAAACGCATGTACTAACCAAGCTCGTTCAAGGCACAGAAGGGGCTAAAAGGCTGCCAGTGCTCAGGAGATGAGGTATGCCGTGGCCTACAACAAAAAGGCGCCTTGATAAAGCGGCATGCTCCAAGCCGAGTGATTGGTGCTCAACGTGTCCGTGCAGCAAGGGGATCGGGAAGCTCCTCCGATGCTGTCCTTGTCGAGAGCGTGGCCCAATGGAAGGAGCCCCAGTCCTCCTCCTCAACACTATAGCAAAGAACGAGCTGTACCAACATTTCGTAAGACCTGTTCTTTTTCTCTTTTGCCTTACACAACAAAATTTCCAAAGGGGTTGGGCAATCTTTGGAGCACATTAAAGCTCTGCCAAAAAGAAATTAAATGTGTGCGCAAAAATGATTTATTGGGCAAACTTATTGTTGTGATATTATCAACATTGGCCTTACACTGCAATTTGCTAGTCTCCTCATTAACTAATAGGATAGAGCACTTCGGGGGTAACACAAGGGTCTGTTTTAGGACCGTTTTTATTCCTCATATACATCAATCGCATCACCACGAATATTACCTCGAAAATACGGTTATATGCGGACGATTGCATAGTTTATAGGGACGTAGACAGTGATGTTGATGCTTTGTCCCTGCCCTGCAGGGTGACCTTGAGCGAATACTTGCTTGGTGCCGTAAATGGCACATGAACCTTAATCCCAGTAAATGTAGTTATATTAACTTTAGCAGAAAGCGGGCTAACATTCTGCACAACTATAATTTAGACAACGTTTTAATCGAAAAAGTAGATCACGCAAAATATCTTGGTGTTTTCTTTTCTTCAGATCTTTCATGGAATAAACATGTGGACTACATCACTTCAAAAGCCGGACATGTTCTTAATTTCATTAAAAGGAATTTTAAAAAAGCCCCTCAAGATGTCAAACAACTTCTGCACTTTTCTAATGTTCGGTTAATTCTAGAGTACGCTGCAGAGGTCTGGGACCCGAACACTAAAGTTCTTTTGTAGAAGTTGGAGGCAATACAGAATCATGCTGTGCGGTTTGTTACTAACAAGTATAATCATGATGTTAGCGTTACAGTCCTAAAGCACACTGTCTCGTGGGACGCTCTAAAAGTCCAGCGCAACTTTTCTAGGTGTTTATTTTTCAAACAGATTGTGTGTGAAGAGGTGGCCTTAAATCGACAAGTGTACCTTCAGCCCCCACATACATATCCAGATGAAGGGACAACAGCAAAAAAAATAGGTGAATATTCACGCTGTACATCTGCGTTCCAAGCGTAATTTTTTCCCCAAACTATTGAAGAGTGGAACACCCTTCCCGACACTGTTGTCAGGGCCCATACTGAATTGTTTTCTGCTGCACTCTGGCAGCATTTGCGCATTTATTTACTTATTTATTTATTTATACTGCAGGCCAACATACTGGCCCACGTAGGAGGGACAATGCAACAAAGATAGTAATAAAAAAATGTATATATAAACAGTGCATGAAAAGGATGCAGCCCATAGCCATGTTACAAAAATCAACATGCTTGCCTTAGCACAGTAACTACAACAAAAAGAATTACACATTTGAATTTATATGTGGATAAAAACGCTGTGGCAACAACAATTGGGCACTAAACATAACAAAATACAGGAACTTTCACATAAAAAACGAGAAAAATAGTGATAAATACTGCTTATGGTTGTGTTATTGTATGTGTCAAATAGTTTTCCAACGCATTTGTGAAGTTCCCCGATTGAAGTACATCAACAGGGAGAGAATTCCATTCGTTTATAGTACGCGGATAAAAACTATTTATGTGAGATTTTGTTTTAGCAAATAATAGCGCAAGGGAAAAGTTGTGTCTATGTCTTGTTTTTGGTGCATTAAGAGGCATTACATAATGAGGCATTCGAAGCCCGATTTTTCCATTTATGATGTCATGTAAAAACTGGAGACGACTAACTTTACGCCTGTGTTCCAGTGAACTGATTTTATTTCTAAGCATAAGTCGTATGGGGAATCCTCTCTTTTATATTTTCCAAATATAAATCCAACGGCCTTCTTTTGTACACGTTCCAAATTCATGATGTCCTTTTTGGTATGAAGATCCCATACAACTGCTGTGTATTCAAGTTTCGATCGCACGAATGTGTTAGCTGCTAAAATTTTGGTGTTTACCAGTGCCTTTTCAAGTTTACTTTTCAAGAACCATAATTTTCGCAAGGCTGCTGAACATGTGCAACGTGACTTGAACTGTTTTCATTGAGTGTGCGGCTGTCACCTGCTGGTTCTACTGTCATCTGTGTCCACTGCTGTAATTACGCGAAACATTTTTTTTTTTTATGCCGTGCTTGTAACATTCTGCTTTATACTCACGTATAACACCCCCCTACAACAATGCCTGAGGGCGAATGTAGGTTTGTTAATAAATAAATAAAGAGACTGCTCTGGAAAGGTTCAATGCCCAGCTAGGACATGTTTTTTTGTCTGCTGAGAAACCTGTTTCCTTGCGCCACTCTTGTGTGCATGACAAACAGTCGAACGTCGTTATAATGATACAGGATATAACGAATTAAATGAAATTCCTTTTGAAATACCCACAGTGATCCATGTATTGAAAACCTTGTTTCAATGAAGTTAAGTTGTCCTGCCAATGGATATCTCTGTCTCCAAAACACACACACAAAAAGAAAAAGAACCCGAGTGTGATGCTCCTATACATCGCGTTCCGCGAGTTTTAGCACTCGTTCGCCGACGTCAGTTCAAAACAGGTGCGTTGAATGTGTCGTTGAGCAACATTGGTCTTTCTCACTGTCGCATGCACCTACGCACAAGCAACTTGGCGTCTCCACTTCTCTCTTGCACATGCCTGGCTGCACGAGAAGCGGGGCGAAGAGTCTTGTGCACACGCTTTTGCACGGCACGCAGCACTGGCAGGTGCAGCTGAGCATGGCCTCCGAGATCTCCCCGGTGCCAACTAATGGGTTGCATGCAAGCCGGTGCAAGCTGCGCCATACTGCGCAGCTATGTGCGGTCGTGGGAAATATTAGTGCATTCACTTCTCTATTTCTCTACAGCGCACCGATGGCCTTGCCTCAGAGCAATGCGTTGGTTCGGGCTAGTTGGTAACCAACATTTAATACTGTTTTAGTGCAGAATTTTACCTCAGAGATCTGCCCGGCACAATCTCTAGGGTCGTGCCCGAGCCGTGCGTTTGCTTCTCCTTTTCGTGTGGAGCGCCGTGTGGGCTGGGCGCGGCCTCCGAGATTGAACTGCTGCAGCCACAGAGGCCACCAGCTGAGTGAGCCATGGCGAAGCTGGCCTGCCTCACACGGCAGAAGCAGTGTACCACGCGCTGCTGGACCGCGATTAGCAAAGTGGAAAGCGGATGAGATCACAATTGGAACACAAGGCAGCCATCTAAAGGCTGTCACGTCAGGTGCCAAGTTGTTTGTTGCACACGCTGAAGATTCCTTTGTTGTATCATTCACATTTCATTGCATGCAACATGTAACAATACGGGGAGCCACAAAGTGGTTTTCTTATTTGCATGTTTACAATTGTGCACCCTATTATGCATATATTGCATTAAATGGCTATAATGGATATAACAAAGTAACGGATATAACACAGTCGTTAAAGCTTCCCTTCAACTTCGCTATAATGAGGTTCGAGTGTATTTTGCAAAAAGCTGTTATGTTAAAGCAGATGCTTACTTGTCCAACCTCAGCAGCATCGATCGGAAACCATCGTTGTCTTCACCACGCTCCAGTGTCAGCCGCCGAAGTTGCTTCAGCCTCCCAATGTTGACAAATGACTGCAGTAAAGAAAGCATGGCACCACCCAACGAGTTGTCAACAATACATCAATCCAGTAAAATAAGGAAAAATTGGATAGTTCAGACTCGCTTTCTTGTACTGGCAAGTGTATGCATTATTTGATGCAGTGGTGGAACAGCCATTTCACCTTTCGGCACAGGTCCTGGTACAAGCAAAAGGCTGATTTGGCGCAGCAGCAAGCACTTTTGGTGCCGGGTGCAACACACATGTACTTAACATATACCATGCAAATTTTAACTGATAGAGTCAATATGTTGTGGAGACAGAGACAGGTTTGCGCGAGGCTCACCATGCAAGCGTTGTCAGGAAAGGACATGATGCTCCTCCACACCGCAACACAGAGGGCACTATGGCCAGGTTCGTCAATATGGTACAGAGAGGGCATCAAAGACAGATTGTGAACAAAAGCGTGTTTATTATCCCAGGATGCAACACAGTGCGACAGTCACGGCATGTGGGCAAAGGCTCACCGCAAGGCTTCTCTGCTCTATTATATCCAAATAGCGCAGCGACCCGATTCGACACAAAAGTTTTGTGTCAACGAACATGGTGACACCGATCGTAGTGCTGGCTCTCGCGGTGTGCCACATTTGACCTCATTCGCTAATACCATTCTTAACCATGCACCATGTGCGATTCTGATTGCAGCAGCACTTTTGCAAAGCATCGCTATCACAACTAACCATCCAAGAAGCTTACCTTTAATCCCAAAATGTGACATTCTCCTTTGGCAAACTCCGCGGTACCATGCGAGCGGGTTCAGTGAACGCCAAAATAAAGTGCCAGCAAGACGGTACAGTGGCACTGCATTGGACGTCCGACAGAGAAGAATGTGCGAATGACGAACCGGACAACTCCGGCAGGCCGATAGAGTTTCTCTCTATTGGTAGCGAGGACTTGCACAGTCACAATCTGTTGGAAGCACCTCACTTGCATAGTATGAGGGATACCGCGACGCGCTCCTCATAGGTTTGGCTGTCGGCGCTCAATAAAAGCACCATGTGAGAGCCCTTCTGGGCATTTTTTAGCTTGTAGCGCAGCTCAGAACGAGCAAAAGGGAACGTGTAATGAAAAGGAACGGAGAACAGGGTGACCGCTACCCCTTCACTACCCCTCAGAGCAGATGCAGGAAAAAGCATGCCAACCAGTTGACTGCTGTACAGGGGTCACGTACGAGATCCCATTGACCTGTGGGATGGCTTACATACGTCAGACTGGGTGCTGCATTAATGACTGGGATTATTTGAGGGCTATTAGGGGACGTGGGACGAATTTGGCTGATCACTGCGCCAACTGCGCAGCGTGTGAACCGCTACTGAGTGACTGACTGAGTGAAGAATCCAAGGCAAAGGTTGCGATAAGACTGCGCGTGAATTATTGGAAGCCTTTTATATCAGTAAAAGGGGAGGTAAATGTGTGAGCTATATGCCTGAAACTCTTCAGGGCAGAATCTAGTTTCTTGAATGTGTGTTGTAGTTTTAATGATTTGGGTTGCCTTGTTACTACGTTTTTTCCATTGTTGTTATGCATTGCGCATGTCATCTTCTCTGCCTATATTTGCCGGCGTGGCTGCAAATAAAATGGATGTCAGTTAGCGCCTGTCCTGTGTCTTTCTCGTCTGTTGTGTGTGTTTTCCAGTACGCTTACTTTCCAGCGATCTGCAATGCACCATCTAGCCCGTATGCAGGTGTTGTTAAAATACCCTTCCATCTTTCTTTTTGCTCGTTCTGAGCTGCGCTATAAGCCTGAAAAAGTCATGATGTACCAGCTCGCCCAAACTGCTACGCTTTTGACCTTCTGGACATTTCTGTAAGTACTCTCCAAACGACAGAAGTTCTTTACTGTCAAAATAATAAACTTGGGCAAACAGAAAGAATAGAAATGTTTACAGACGCTATCTCTTTACTGAATACTTACAGTGAATGGCCACTGCACGCGGGAAGTGCGATGAAGTCCCCCAAACCAGTTTTTTGAGTGAATGATAGGCAATCGCTGAGAGCAAACTATGTGAAATATGCTCTTACGGCTGCCTGTATAACCAAATGAAGCATAATAGAATGAAGCCTCAATGCAGTGACCGCACGGTTCGTAGCGACCAACTGCGCGTCTGCATGCATGTCCACACACAATGTTTTGCTTTCACTGCGAGTGCGTTTTCTCACTGTGCCGTGAGCTTTAGGCCAGAGCATACGAGTATGTGACAGTAGTTAAGCAACCATTGTTGTGTGGACGCTATCAGAGCTGTTCAAAAATAAGTTCGTTATAACTAGGGACTTCGGACATCTATAGCGACTTGCGATGTGCCGTCGTGACAATTGAATCATTGTTCTTTTTTTGCTTTCTTCTAAATTCTTGAACGTTTCAATATCATTATTTCTCAAGTTGCATCGCAATGTATATTTATCGGTCTTCTCAGCAAGCAAGGTACAGCTACTTCTTTTTCTTAATCCAGTGTACATTCACTGTTTGGCGCTAACACAAACATGAGCATATGTCATGCCTTTTTTAATGTGCTTCTTACCGTTCCCTCTCCATTCCGGTGAACTTGCCAGTATCAAGCATGAACAAGTTCATAGATCAAAGTTTCATGACATTAGCCAGGTAGTATACGGATGAGTATCTCAGTGTGTGCTTTCTGCTACTCACTGAACATTGAAGCCCTGATGCCGTAGCAGAAATCTTCCCCAAGAAAGTGCTTGCTGCACACCTGAGTTTTGCCAGTTGCAAGTTTCACAATTCATGCTTTAAGCAGCCTCTTGTCCCGCGGGTATGTGTGAAGGCTGACACCAGGCTCTTCTGGCACATCAGCACCGAGCAGTAGCCTACCATGTAGCCTACCAGCAGCAGCCCATCGTAGGGATTGCAGGTGTTGTCAAGCAGAAGCGGGAAAACCTCCCCACTTGTTCAGAACTGCAGTGCCGGTCGAACTTTCAGCTTTTGTCTTCTGCTCGCTCCGACACTTCCAAAGCAGTCGACGCGGCCCCCGTGTCCACGTGATCCCTCATACCACGTCATGCTGACGGCAGTGCCAGCTTTTCCAGTGGTGGAGCTCGCCCCCAATATAGTGAGAAACTCTATAATGGGCCTCCACTTTCTTCTATGATTAATAAAGGGAAAAATCAGACATCTACCCGTTCTTAGCAATTGCTACAACTGAAACTCATACGGGTTCCTCGAAAGAAAAGCCTCACAGTTTAAGAAAAATTTGTCCTGGTCCGGGACTCGAACCCGGGACCACTGCCTCTCCGGGGCAGCCACTCTACCATCTGAGCTAACCAGGCGGCTAGCAGATGGCAGGGCGAAGTCGAATTTGTCGATAAAACGAAAAAAAGGCAAGTGTCTGACGTTTGACGTAGATGATGATGCTGATAGCGTGCTATTGGTTTTGGTTTCAGTTTTGCTAGCTACAAAGTATGAACGGAAGGAGGGTTTCACTCTTACACATGCCCTGGCGCAGGATGGCGCAAAGGGCCATTCTCGGTGCAGCTGTTCCGCCACTGCTGATGGCACCAAACGCTTGTCAGTTCAAAGGTACTAGGCACTGGTTAATTCCGACAACTGCCCCAGGCACACAGAGCATCAAGCAAATAAAAAGCAGCACTGGCAGTGTAAGCCAAAATGAAGCGATGGAGTCCACATCACCACAGTGAGCAGAAACCGATCTGAAAATGACGAGTACATGTTTTAAATTTGTTTATTTTTCTAGAATAGCAGCTTGGGCTTGTTGGTTTTCCATCCTGGTGTTAACAGCGCAAAACGTAGATGAGACACGAGACGAGAAAGCGACACCACAAGCACCGACTTTCAACGTTTATTCGAAAGAAACATGGCTTCTTAAACCATTGCCCGCACGTGTCTCAGTGAAGTGATCGCACATCATGCGAAACACGCACTTTTTCTTTATTTGCACTCAAGATAGTGGTTGTACGTGCAAAAGCTCAAGTTCTTTTTTTGTCAGTAACAAGGACGGCATGCCAACACATTGGTCACGAAGTCTGGTAATCTCGGCTGCCTCAATTATCTCCCGGACCAGCTGGTCATTGTGTTTCTTCAGCACTTCACAGTGTCTGAATTTTGCGGCGCAAGCTTTAGAGGGGCAATCCCTGACATGGATACCTAGATTCCTGTTAGCCTGCTCGACGCTAAGTTTATGTTCCTTTAGTCTTTCGTTTGTGCATCTTGAAGTTTCTCTATATACTTTTTTCCGCATTTTAAAGGTATTCTTTCCTGATCATTTGTTAATTCGGCATTCGGATAATACGTACATTTTTCCCGGTCCCACGAGATCCAAATTAACAAGCTTTTACTGTACCTTTGTCATGCTCCGCAATATGTCAAGTTACTCGCGCAAATACAAATAATTTGTCCAACCTCAACTCAAATGACGCTGCTACTACTTGAAACCCTCACTAAACATATACCATCAACGTAATGAAGAGTTCGGCAAAAGCCCGTCTGGTCGGGATAAAACAAGACCAAAAAAAGACGCACACCGACCAAATAAAACTTTAAAAGGCAAGACGTTTCAACTGCCATACGGAAGCCTTGTTCACAATGGGGCGAAAAAATAGAAGTGCCTGCTTAAGTAGGTTTTAGCATGTGACGCAAGCACCACGTGTAGCATGGGGGGAGGGTTCCTTCGTTTTGATGGAGCACGTGTCCTGTTGATCGTATCTCGAGGGACTCCAGGTACAGGTGTGACTTCCAGTTTGTTTCCTAGGCGATACAAAAGACCACGTCAAGTTTCTCTGCCGAAGCCATTCCCCTACCGGAGCAAGGCGAGTTTTCACAGGTCGTCACAACCGTCTCCTCTGCTTATCGCTTTGTTAAGCTGCATGCTACTGACGTTGCACGTGACCGCTTCTTTATTTGTTTCACGCGAGAAGATCAGCACTGGTTGAAGGAGGGATGTCTCTCGAGCCAGCGTTTCAACAATGTGACTTGTCATTGTAGAAGCAACAGTCACCGAGGATGCTCGATGAAAACACAGAGCCACGAAATTTCTAAGTGGATGAGTATAGAGTATGACGACAAAAGTCTAAATGTTAAAAAATGGGAGTGTGTTGGCCGCAGAAGGGAGCGGAGAAAGGGAGTGAAGTGAGAAGCTGCAGCTGATTCTTTCAAGCGATCGTAAAAATGCAAAATAGACAAGAGCCCGCACGTGTAAGCAGTGCTTGTCAGTCCCAGGGGCTTAATTTTTTCGTAAGATCAGGAAGTAGAGATATACTGTTTGAGAGTTATAAACATGAGCAATAAAAAAAATTAAGGAAAAGGTTAGCAGAAAGTGAGTTGTATCAACAGACTCATATTGGAACTCATTGCTTTCATTTCACATTTGCTCCGATTAAGGTACGTCCTCACTTGAGGAAATAAGCGATCCCAAGGCGGCGTGCTTAAAAACAAGCGCCGTGTTTCGAAGGACACATCACTGCATGTTTGCGGAGAGCGGCAGTAGCGGTGGGCAGGCGATCGCCTTCTCTCAAGATGACTTGGGAGCCTGCGCGAATTCCTGCGCATTTCAGTCGTTGCCGGCGAGAACAATGACCTCACCGCCCACGTGATGAGTTTAGCACCTGTGATTGGCTCGCTTTGGTTTGCGGAAATGCAGCACTCCAAAAGAAATCGGTTTGGGACCCATCCTCCTGTGGCAGAAAATTCTTGCTGCGAAAGCGCCTTTCGTGGTGCGCATCTTTAGGCACGCCGCATTGCGCGCACTTATTTCCGCAAGTGAGGACGTACCTTTACTCGGTACGCTCGGTAGCTATACAGCGTTGCGTTGTTTAGCACGAGGCCATGGGTTCGATTCCTGGCCACGGCTGCTGCACTCCCAGAGATTTAACGCAAGAAATGCTCATGTACCGTGCTTAGGGTGCGCAGTCAAGAACACCAGATGGCGAAAATAAATACGGAGGCCTCCACCACAGTGTCCTTCATTGTCCACTTTTCAGCTTCTGGATGCTAAACCTAACAGTTTAACATAACCTAACACTTCTCACACTGCTATGCTCTGAAAGAACAACACAATGTTATGCATATTTATCACAAGCGGGATAACAGAGAAAAGTAGTGTGAATGACCTGTTAATTTTGCACACATATCACAAAAGAAACGCCGTATACAGAGTGAGGATCATTAAATCACAGCCTTCAGGCTCTCAAAGTGTGGAATGTAAATTCAACAGGACACCCATGAGATCAATAAATACCCACAGTCGCTGCAGACTCATGCGGGTGAACATAACCTCCTGCTGACTCACATTTAATTAGAAGCATGAAATTACCATAAGTGTCCACGCTCGCCTTCATCTAAGGGGTGAAGCAGTCAAATTGTCAAAATTTTCAATTTTCTGATTTATTTATTTTTTCGCGATCCAGAGACCTTTATTTACCACGTGGTCAAACATTAT
This sequence comes from Dermacentor andersoni, assembly GCF_023375885.2. Lineage (NCBI taxonomy): Eukaryota > Metazoa > Arthropoda > Arachnida > Ixodida > Ixodidae > Dermacentor > Dermacentor andersoni. The sequence continues at coordinate 1,685,879 of NC_092820.1, read as the reverse complement.
AACAAAATACACAATAGAAATAGAGGAAACAGCACTTTTCTAGAGTGCTATCATCAAAAACTGTGAAAAATATTTGGCTTCAAAAGGCCCCATCGCACCCTTGATCGCCCGGCTATCCGTTGATGCAGTGCCGCCATCTTGGTATCATCGTCAAGAGGAGAGATCGGGGTTAAAGATAGCCGAGTGACGCATTTCTCCACCAAAAAATAAACCAGCAAATGCGAGCGAAAAAAGGCAAATGCGGCATTGCAATTGGGCGCAGCAGTCTTGTGGGGCACAGGGCGAGTTCCTATTGGCTATTGTAGATTTGAATTGCTGACGAACCTCTGTCGCACGCATCTGTGCAGCAGCCAGCTGTGCGTTCCGATCAACATGATGACGATCATAGCAGCCTTTTCCGTCATGAGCCCCAAAGGAATCAAGTTCCGAACGGCCCACATGTGCAGAAGACCATGAAAGGCGTGGAAAAGAGGGAGGAAACTACTCATAGAAGCGTATGCCGCCGAGCTTGTTGACGAGGCACGACCGGCACACATGGGCGACTGGGAAGGTGTGCCCACGTGCAGTATGCGACCACAGAACATTGCGAGTGAGGTTGAAGGCGCATCCTCGAGTGAGGTTGAAGGCGCATCCGCGAGCGATGGTGACGGCGCGTCCCCGTGTGGTCGTGACGGCAACACGACATCGGCGGAGGAGAAGTCGCGTTGAATATTCAACTGCGGATTTCAGCTCCAACTCTCACTAATAAGGTTGTGCAATAAGAGACAAGAGCAGACGTTTTGAATGCCCACTCATCTGCCTCTGCATGATGGATGGTTGCACGATGATCAAAAAGGCAACTAAGGTGCACGAAACTGCTGCAAGAACGCAAAAAAACGACATCAAAATGTAAAGTAAATGTGTCCTCACAGGCAAAGGACTACATCTCAGGCGGGTTTTAGGTGCTCAAAGTAAATGTAAATATTTGAATGTTTACAACAAATGAAGCTTTGAGCTACGTTTTCTCAGCTTTCATTTCTTATGCAGTTGCTTTCAGTCATCCCAGTGCCATTTCACAATGAATGAAGACAAAATTATTCTGTCTTTTGCACTAAGATCCTGGAACATTGATCAGTGTAATAAAGCTGTTCATTTTTAAGTGCAGCTCATAAAACAATTTATGTTTTTTTGCAGAAGTTGTTAGTAAGACAATATGCACAGGAAAGCTAAAAAACTATTTTTGTGCTCATTTTGGCATTTTAAAATAAACTAATAGCTTTACTGAATAGAATGGGCCTTTGCGAACATGCACATGTAAAAATCTTGGCAAACTTATGTGTAATTAATTAATTAACTTGGGAAATTAATTAATTTACTTAATGAAATAATTAAATGAAAATTGCTTTAAATACTAATTTTTTCCCAGGGTCATAAATGAAGGGAATCAGCTGTCCAACGATGTGGTGTTGCAGCCATCCCTGAATTTGTTTATGTCCCATATTGTGTAATTTCCTTATTTTTCGCTGTTATATTTGCACTAGCAGTAGATGCATTGATTCAGTTGTACTCGAAGCGTATCTTTTATTTCATGATATCTGTATTGTCTTTTTACTAGCACATGTAATTTTTCTTTTGTTAGCCCTGCTAATCATGTCATAATGATGTATCCCCATCCTGCAAGAAACCCGTAACGGGATTGCAGTATTTGTAAATAAATAAATAAATAAATAAATAAATAAATAAATTACCATTAGAGGCTATCAATTGTAACTCGAAAACTATAATAAATAGCACAAAACTAACTTCAGTTACGATATCAGCATAAGTCACCCTGCATGCCAAATTTCATCAATTTATTCCCATAAATAATTAAAAAAATGTTTTCATTTCCAGGTTGCCACTTAAAGGGACACTAAAGGCAAATGTTAAGTCAAGCTAGAACGAAAGGACACAGGACGAGCGCTGACTCACAACTACGTTTGCTGAAACACACATCAGGTATATAAGCGACACAGGTGATCACATGGTCAATCGAGGAAGGCACAATTATACCTGATGTGTGTTTCAGTAAACGTAGTTGTGAGTCAGCGCTCGTCCTGTGTCCTTTCACTACGTCGTCGTCTTGTTCGCGCTGTTCCCATTATGAATGTACACCAACTCGCCCAACTTTCCACTTTAATAAATCAAGCTAGAATGACGGATTAGTGCTTGAGAATATTTAAGGCGTGAATATTATCGGGATTAGAGCCTTAATAATCGAGAAATTGAGGTAAATGCAGGACATGGTTAGAGACTCCCCCGGGACATTCAAGCACTTTCCCAATGACGAAAGCACTCCTCAGTTAACTTCTGTCACTAGTACTCAACCAGCCGATGCAAAGAGCATCTTAGTATTGAATTATAAGATGAAATAAAATGCTATTTGTCCAGTTCTATTTCATTTTTAGAAAAAAGAACGACATGGACGGACGAAAGGTTTTGTTTTCACTCGACTGCGTGTCACCTACACTTTCATGTTTCCGTAGTTTCGTTATCGTGTAATGCTGCACTGGTTTTGCTGGCTCATGAAACACGCACAAACTGCAAGTAGCAGAGAATTCAACTTCCACGCGATGTCGCAGGATGCTCGAATGGTCTACGCCACTTGACCAAAAAGCAGCTGCAGCAGTGAATCCGCCACTCTGGATGGATGTTACGAGTATCCCCTTTGGAATGAGGCGGTGGGTTGCACCACCAAGCTCTTGCTGCTTAATGTCCTACCTAGGTTAAACAATAAAAAAAAAAAAGAAAGACTATGAACTCCCACAACCAAATTTTCTGATCCCCTACTGCGCATTGTGCGTTTGTACGCCACTGTTGTTTGTCGTTTCCCTACTTCCACCAATCTTGCAATCGCCTCTAACTAATCTCTATTGCGGACATGTTTATTTTCCTGCTGCTCTTACTCAACCCAAAGGCTGACGAGGCCAGAGGTGCCTAAATCAACTGCTGGGCAGACACCTTCACATTCTAATAAAAGATACTCCATCATTTCCCAAGATTTGCCACAGCAAGCACATCCTTCTTCCATGTTGAATCTCGCTTTATAAGTGCGTGTTCTAATACATCCTGATCTCGCTTCAAAAGGTAATGAGCTTCCCTCTGAGTTATGATAAATTGTTTCATTCCTGATTTCATTTTTTCCTCTTAAGTAGTTACTCATGGCAGGTTTCTTTTCCATTGCTGCCACCCATGAGATTATATCAGCCTCTATGATTTTCCGCTTTACGTTCCTTGTTGCTGTGATGCTCACCATACAGGCCGCATACTTGCTGGTAAGCTTCCTATTTCTTTTCCTCCACTGTGAATCAATGTTATTCCTGTACAAATACCTGAACTCTCTCCAAGCCCACTTATTTTCTTCCATATTCCTCAGTCGTTCTTCATAATTAATTTTACTGCGAGCTCCCCTCACTTCAAAACTTGTCCAGGCCATATCACCCTGCACAGCTTCATTTGTAATCTTCCCGTGAGTGCCCAATGGGAGGCGTTAACGATTAATTAATCTGTAAAGTCCAATATGGACAGCAGAGGGACATCCAGTTTATGTATCTTCGGTAAGCCATAAAGTGCAGAGGGTACACACCGTTGTGTCAAAGAAGTGACTAATTGAGGGAACTGTGCTCAGGAGAAACAAAGTGGGACACATCTGCTAGGAGTCTCCGCAGTTCCTTCTGTGCCCTCAAGGTAGGGTCCAAGGTGAGCCAGATGCAAATGTCCTGGTCCTCAAGCAGATCCAGCACATTTTTTTTGAAGATGGACGTATCCAGGAGAAACTGTGGCCTTGTCAGCAGGTACAATGACGATCTCAGAGTCGTCACGAAGCCGTTGAGGTGGCTCTTGTGTGCAAACTGAGGCACGCACTTGCAAGTGAAGCTACGGAAAGAATGGCGTTGTTTATACAACATCTCCAGTGTGGATTGCAATATATTAGGGAGACCTTAAACAGCAGCTGCACCAACACCATAATAATGTGCACAAGAAAAGAGTGGTGTCAAATGCTTTGGCAGAGCATGGAGCAACAACTAAGCACAATATAGACTGGGTGAACGCTAGTGTAATTAGCCAGGAAAGAAACTGGAATTTGCACTTCTACCTGGAGTCCCTCGAGATACAATCAACAAGACACAGGCTCAATCGAAATGAAGGAACCCTCGCCCCGTCTTACAGGTGGTGCTTGCGTCACATGCTAAAACTTACTTAAACAGGCAATTCTACTAAATTTGCCCCATTGCGAACAAGGCTACCATATGGAAGCCGAAACAGCTTGCTTTTTAAAGTTTTATTTGGTCAGCGTATGGCTTTATTTTGTCATATACCTTCAATGCACTCAAATCGGTACTGAATCACGTGACTGCATTCATTCATTCTTCCTATTCGTATGACGTCAGCATTCACTGTTAAAAGCAGAATTTGGCTTGACACCTTTTTTTTTCGTTGCCGTATTTCCATGCTCTTTTTCTATCAGAAATTCTTTTACAGCTCACTTAATCACCCTCCTTACATTATTCCATGTTCTTCACACACATAACACCACCAGCCATCAACTGCAGCTTGCTCATCCTCGCACACAAACCGTCACATTTCAAGCTTCATTTTTTCCTTGGGAACTGAGGACTGAAACAACTTTCCTTGCAATGTTACCGCCATCATGTCACTCAGAAATTTTGGAACCTGTTTCGATTGAATTTCACCGCAGCCACCTGCTTTTACCTAAGTACATGTTTATGTAATACACTGAACAGGGTTGTTAAGGAAATGAAGTAAAGTGACTCGAGCAATTTCTTTGGCTCTCTCTGGAGCATGCTAAGAAGGACATTATTCTTTTAAGCTCACCATTTCAGACCAGTTGATGCAGTCACCCAAGTGCAGCTCTTCTAGGCCATGCAGGAGGCTGACAAGGAACACCACAGCTGGGGTCATGTTCTGCACTGTCACCAGAGACTGCAAGTACGCAGGAGACAGATGAGATCGCATCAAGTGTCATAGCTCTTCCAAGGAACCCCCAATGCTAGGTCATCACATGTTAGGTAAATCACATGTAGCCGGAAGAAGTGGAGCCGAGACGCGAGCTTACAGCGAACACAAAACAAAATGTTTATTGCCTCATCCAAACTCCCCAGCCCTGCTCTCGTCACTCCCTCTTCTGCTCACAGTAGTAGGTGGTGCTAGTAGCCGGTGGCGCTAGCAGCACAACACTAACAATTGCTACACTCCTCCCCCTTTAGTTCTTGTCATGGAGGATACCGGTTCACAGGGTGTCTTGTGCGGGCACCTTTTCGCAGTGCAACAGAGCTTTCTCCCGATAGCACGACTGCTGCTGGCAGCCCAGTTCTGTTGTGTGGCTGACTTTGTGGCTGTTCTGGCTCAGCAGCTCCTGCAGGCTCCACAGGCTCTGTTGCTCAGCTGGCTGATGTAGAGGCACAGTGTTTGCAGATGGTGGTGGCTATACAAGGTTAGGGCGAATGTGGTCCTGTGCCACACAGTTCCATCTGGTAATACAACCTCAGGTGAAGCGCAGCTCGTAGGACAGAAGCAGGTACCCATGGTGGACCCGATCGGAAGTTGCTGGTAAACACTGGGGCACCCGAGTTCATTATTGGCGCACTGCGGCAACCCTTGTCCGCATGCAGTTTTTGCTTTACCTGCTTCATTTGAACAGATGATAGAAGACTTGGGTGCATGACATCCAGGGGTGTCTTGATTCTTCTTCCCATGAGCAACTTGCATGATGCACGGCCTGTTACTTTATGAGGCGTAGTGGAAGAGCACCCTGGCCACTTGTGTCCTGAATTCACCCGGTGTGCTTTTCTTCAGTTTATCTTTGATAGTCTGTACTACCCACTCTGCAGCCCCGTTGGAAGCAGGGTGATATGGAGGCACCAGCATGCGACAGATGCCATTCCTGTTCAGGAAGTCAGTGTACTGGCTGCTGGTGAATTCGGGCCCATTGTCAGAAACAATGATGTCTGTCTGGCAGACCATGTTGAGAAAAGGCAGTCCTGAACACAGAGATCGTGGCCTCTGCAGATAGTGATGGAACAGGATGAACTTCTACCCACTTGGAAAGTAGTGTCCCATGAATGAACCTCCAAAATAAACATGAATCCTGGACCATGGCTTGTCAGGAAATGGCCATGGCATAACTGGTATCCTCCGGCCAGACTTCTGGTGCGCTTGGCATATAGGACAGTTCCGCACCTGGTTCGTCATGTCATTGTTGATTCCAGCCCACCACACATGGAACCTAGCAATCATCTTTGATTTCTCAATTCCAGGGTGGCCAGCATGCAAAAGCTTAAGTACTTGTGATTGCAGGGACTTAGGAATGATGACACGGGCTCCCCACAAGCGGCATCCTTCATGCAGACTAAGTTCATTGGTCCTCATAGCATAAGGGCCCCAGTCTCCTCCTTCCGAAAAAGGACTACCAGTCAGGACAGCCTCAGCCACTTGTGACAGCATGGGATCCCTTGCTGTAGCATGTCTTACGACTGCAGGTGACAGGACATCAGGGTATGCTTGTTCTAACATGAAGACATTGGCAGGCGTAGAGTCATGAACCTCAGTTGCGGGAAGAGGTAGCCGGCTGAGTCCATCAGCATGGCCTAACATACTGCCTGGCTTGTAGACGAGCTTGAATTGATAGCTTGATAGTGTGAGTGCCCACCTGAGGACTCTCGGTGATGCCTGGCTTGGTACACCTTGACTTGGGCCAGAGTCCTAGCAATGGCTGGTGGTCTGTTACAGCGGTGAACGGCCTTTCCCACAAGTAGTGATGAAATTTGTGGACACCGAACACCAAAGCAAGACCTTCCTTGTCAGTTTGACTATAGTTCTGCTCAGCAGCAAGCATAGTATGTGAAGCAAAAGCTACAGGTCTTTCGGTTCCATCTGCTTCGGTCTGTGCCAAGACTGCACCAACACCATAGGGTTTCTCAGAACAGTAGTGGACCAGAACAGGTGCATCTGACAAGAGCCCTTTACTTGAGATGAATGCTTGCTGTTGCTCTTTCCCCCAGCTCCACCTTTCCCCTTCAAGAAGCAGCTGATGCAAGGGACACAGTCTTGCTGAGATGTTTGACAAAAACCGTCTGTAGAAATTAAGCCGGCCAAGATAGCTTTGAGGCTCCTTCAGATTCTGTGGCTCTGGTGCATTGATGATGGCCTCTACCTTCTCGGGGTTGGGCTTTAGACTTTGCTTGCATATAACGTGGCCCAAATATTCCACTTCGGGAGCGAAGAAAACGCACTTCTCCAGCTTCAACCTAAGGCCCACTTCCCGAAGTTTCTGCAAGACAATCGTCAGTGGTCTTTGTCATCGATGCCTGTAATAACAATATCGTCAAAGCACACAGCTGTTTTCGGCACACCACGAAGCAGATTTTCCACCCCTCGCTGAAAGATAGCAGGTGCAGCAGAGACACCAAAAGGTAAGCGTGTATACTGGAAGAGATCCATGTGTGTGTTGATGGTCACAAATTCCCTGCTTTCTACATCCAAAGATATCTGCTGGTAGGCGTCTCGCAGGTCAAGTTTGGTAAACTTCTGACCTCCCGACATGGCTGCCCAGAGCTCTTCAGCCCGCAAAACTGGGTAGGTTTCCATGAGCAACACAGCATTGACTGTTTGCTTAAAATCGCCGCAAATTCTTATTGTGCCATTCTTTTTCTGAACTGGCACAATCGGCGCTGCCCATTTGGCTGTCTTCACAGAAACGAGAATGTTCTCACACTGCAACCTCAGGGTCTCCTGTGTTATGAGGTCCACCAACGCGAACGGAAGTGGGCGCAGTTTGCAGAATTTCAGCACTGCATCTGGAGGCACAAGAATTTTGGTGGAAAATCCCTTGAACGTGCCAATGCCCTCTGCAAACACTTCAGGAAAAGGAGCAATCAGTTCGCTGACATCATTAACTTGGTTAATCTGTTTGAATCCTTCGACGCCAATGCCCAAAGCTTGGAACCAGTTGCGCCCGAGCAACGTTGGAGCAGTGCCGCTCGTGAGGTACAACAAAAGGACCCGTTCGTGCCCCTTGTATCCGATGCAAACGTTTGCCTTGCCCTTGACTTGCTCAAGCTCCCCACTAAACCTGCGTAAAAATACGTTTGAATGTTCTAGACTCACTTCTGGAAAGGCACGTTGAAACTTGTCTACTGGCATTACAGAGACACTTGCACCGGTCTTCAACTCTATCAGAAATGGCTTTTGGAACATTTCCACGGTGACGAGGAAGGGCGGCACAGTCAGTTCACCGCTTAGGTGCCACATGTCAAAAACGTCGCGAGGAACATGAAGCACGTTGGTGTCGTCAACAGTGTTTACCTGTGCAGTACATGTTGATCGTGTTGGAACAGTCCTCACAGCAGATGTGTTTTCCTTCGCAAATGTGTTGGCCTTCCGTGAGTTGCAGACGACCACCAAGGGCCCCACTTTCTTACAGTAGTGACACTGCGACTTGCTGTGTCTACATTGCGACGCTAAATAACTTCTGTCGCTGCAGTGGTAACACGCCATGCTCTTAGTCGCAGACGCTACCCGGTGAATAGGCAAACCCGGTAAACTAGTTGCAGTTGCCTGACACAGTTCACCGGCATCCTTTTTAGCGGCTTCCATCGCCAGGGCAGTTTTCACTGCGTCCTCGAATGTGAGGTCAGAACTCTCGAGTAGCTGCGTCTGAACTGCTGCGTTGGTTATACTATTCGGTCTCTCAGCATGTTCTTGAGTTCGGTTCCATAATTGCAGTGTTCAGACGAACACTTCAGGGCTGCAACAAAGTCGCTGACTGCTTCTCCTTTGGAACGCCCCCTTGAATTGAAGCGAAACTGTTGCACAACGATGGATGGGGTGGGGGCGTAGTGCCTGCCAAGTACGGCCAGTATCTCGTCGAGCGTTTTACCTTGGGGCGTTTCCGGCTTAAAAAGGTTGCGAAGTAGTGCATAGGTACGAGGCCTGCAGCAGCTCAAGAATATTGACCTTTTCTTTGCTGGCACAGCGTCATTGGCTTCGAAGAACTCTTGAACGCGCGTAAGCAGGCCAAGCGTCGCCTTCTCCCTCGAACGCTTCAATCCTACCAAAAGTAGGCATGGTTGTTCATGCGGTTCGGTGCATCTTCGTCGCCAGTTTGTCGCATGTAGCCGGAAGGAGTGGAGCCGTGACCCAAGCTTACAGCGAACACAAAACAAACTGTTTATTGCCTCATCCAAACTCCCCAGCCCTGTTCTCGTCACTCCCTCTTCTGCTCGCAGCAGTAGGTGGCACTAGTAGCCGGTGGCGCTAGCAGCACAACACTAATAATTGCCACATTTGCTCTTGTGTTCACTGAACATTGAGTCAGACTACCTGTCATTGGCCAGAGAATGTCGGTTTTACCCTAGGTCTAGTTGTGCCAAAGCTTACATCTCGGCAACACTGTTAGAAAACTAGCTCAATACCACATCTCCCTGGGCTTTGCCATTATTCATTACTCAAAATACTACACACATCCAGTGGGTATTATTGTAGCAGTACTGTTAACAGTAAAAACACGATGGCAAAAGAGAAAAAAGAAACACAGCCAGAGGCACCAGATGGCTTCCCTCACCAGTGCTCGCAGATTCTGGCACCGCTGGGCCAGGTTGTGTGCCGGCATGGTCAAGGGGAGGAGAGCCAAGCCATGGGCTCCACGCAGCTCCAGCCTCTCCAGGCCTGCCACGCATAGCAGCTCCGACAGGCCACCCAGGGATGCCGGATGGTGCTGTGTCTCTCGGCCCACTGCCCCGCCCCTAGCAGAGAGGGCCCTTTCAAGTCAATGACACTCCATGTTTATGCACAACGAAGGGAAGCTACACTCTGAATGTGTTCCAATGTTGGAAAGCATTGGAGACAGTCCACGTAGACAGCTAAAAGAGACAGCTTCGAGCCCAAGTAATAGAATGCATCCGAAAACATCTGGGATACTCTGGAACATGAAACCACCTCGTGGCAACAAGAAAAAGCTAATAAAACCACATATTATGGCTGTATTTGGACACTTTGCATGTGCGGACTATAAATAACACAACGTAGCTTACATTAGGCGTAAGCACTACATTAGGTCGCACTTTCCATTACATAGGAAAGTGCGGCTATGTTTTCTTGTGTGCAGACGGCCTTCCTGTTAAGTTTCCAAGCCGCCTGCTCAGCCACCATGTTGTTTGGATAACAGAGCAGCTTGTATCGCTTACGACTTTGATACTGTCTTCGCGAAGCTCTTTTTTGACAGCTCTGTTACAATTGGAACGAGACTTAATATGGCTGCTGTCTGCTTAGTGCTCTACTTTGCCATTTACGGTGAATATTAGAACACAGCCTATGAATGGACTGCTCACAAAGATGTAAGGTCACTCTTGAATACCCTGTGCCTGAAGATTTTATACCATTCATAAGTGCAGATTTCAGTCCGCAGGTGAGTTCATTATGACAGAAAATATTTATCAGTATAAAACTAATGGTAGCACTCCAGCTGTTATATCCTGTATTACTTTCAGCAGTACAGTCGTGGACAATATCAGTGAGAACATGAAATTCGTTACAAACATTGATTACCCGTGTTCTGTAGATTCTGATCTGACATGTTAGAAAGTACGAAGCAGCTCTTTTGTTGGAAAATAAGGCTCACTGAACATGTTTATATGGGATATGTCCATTTAACCCTGACAATAGAGATGAAAGCAGCCAAGGAAGCTTTGGAGAAGCTCTCGGAGCAGCAAATTTTATTTATTTATTTATTGATTTATTTATAGATACTGCGATCTGAAATCAGATCATAGCAGGGTGGGTATACATAGAAATATACAAGCATGTAAACACATACAAATCCATCACATATGCAGGCATTTTCAGACATTGGTGAAGAATACATAACATACAAGAAAAAAAAAACATACAAGCAGATAACGCACACGAATTCATAACATTTGCAAGCATTTTTCAAACATTGATAAGGAATTCTGGGTAACAATATGAGAATTAAGATTATTCCAGTCTGTTATTGTCCTAGGAAAAAAAGAATATTTGAACCAGTTATTCCGTGCGTTGATGGGGGTTATCGATAAAGCATGCCTTCGTCTCGTGTTATAACCTGATGAGTAAGTAAAGAACTTCGAAGTGTTAACATTATAATGGTCGTTTACAAGTTGAAAGAGGAACTTTAATCGACAGATACGGTTGCGCACAGTCACCGGGGGTAATCCACTGCGCCTTACGAGCTCACCAACAGACGCGCGGCCGTATGAACTAAAAACAAACCTAACTACCTTGTGCTGCACACGTTCCAGTTTTTTAATATTGGTTAAAGTGAATGGGTCCCAAATAATTACGGCATATTCCAACAACGGACGAATGTAGGAATTGCACGCCAGTAAACGAACATCAGACGCCTGATGTTCACTGTGGAGCAAGCTTGGAGCGTGAATGGTGGAGCAGTAAATATGCGTCTTGGCGCAGCTTGGTAAATGCCAACATGAGTGAAATACAGGCAGACAAAGAAAAGGTATGCTTTATTTGGCTCTGCAGAACACTATTAGGTTACGGCAAATTAGTTCTTTGGAAGCCTGCTAGGCGAGCAAAATTCATACCAAGGAAAAATTGTCATAAACCCTACTGTAGCATGAAACTAGAAAGGAAGCCTGTAGGCGTTTCTCAGAAACCACCATAAAGGATGTGCGAACTAAATCAATTGTACAATAATATGCATAATCAGTGCATTTTACCAGTGTTGACATATGGGGAAGAGACTTGGAGACTGACAAAGAAGCTTGAGAACAAGTTAAGGACCGCGCAAAGAGTGATGGAACGAAGAATGCTAGGCATAACTTTAAGAGACAGAAAGATAGTGGTTTGGATCAGAGAGCAAATGGGCAGAGACGATATTCTAATAGACATTAAGAGAAAAAGATGACACTGGGCAGGTCATGTAAAGCGCAGATTAGATAACCGATGAACCATTAGGGTGACAGAATGGGTACCAAGTGAAGGGAAGCGCAGTAGAGGATGGCAGAAGACTAGGTGGTATACGAAATTTGCTAGTGCTAGTTGGAATCGATTGCAGGAGAGGGGTAATTGGAGATCGCAGGGAGAGGCCTTCGTCCTGCAGTGGACATAAAATAGGCTAGTGCCTAGGGTAGTGCCTATCAACAGCATTTAGCCAAATAGAAATACTCTGTTGGCAACCATAGAATAAAATATGGAAGCTTAAGCAACAAGCTTGTATCCACCCCAATCTAATCAATCAGACCGCATCCCGGTCTACGGGAACAATAAACCGCTGACAGTCATCGTGAGATGGGTTTTTATAAAAAAGCACTAAAGACGAAGACAAAGTCAAAGTAACACACACGACAGCACTGGCGCTTCGTCTTTAGCACTTTTGTATGAAAACAGTCACGATGAACCAACTCGCCCAAATCAAGGTATTGTTGTAAGATGGGTTCTGCCGAGTTTTATTGCTAAAGCCCAAATGTAAAAGCAACAGAATAAATGTACTGTTTCTACAGAGCTCATGTAAGAACAATGAAATAAATGTAGCGTAAGACCAGTGCAACATATGTATTTGTATGCATGACCCGGCAGTGCACTAGACGAGGCTGTCGCGCAGCAGTGAGGTTGCGCTATTTGCTGTCATTTGCTATTGTCCGATATAAATTGCGAAAACATTTTTATTTTCTTGATACCTTCAATAATTCGACATTCGGTTAGTTCGGCCAATTTTTTCGGCCTAGTGAAACTTGAATAACCGAGGTTTTATTGTACCGACTATGGGTGATAACAATGGGATTTTCCTGCCACTTGATTATTGTTATAAGTGGGTTCGAATTGTATAGAATTATAGTACTACAGCAAATTAAGGTTATTTCAGTGTTTCGCAGTTTGATGTGGATGCTACGTGGTCGGGGTTTCGATGTGCAACAGGTCGAGGCAATGTGGATTTGAGCACATGGGGGTCTCACCCTTTCCGGGTGATCGTAGCAGACAGGCTTCGGAGGCGAGGGAAAGCCCCAGCGAGGCACACAAGCTGCAGCGGGTTAACCTCCAGCACGACCAGCTGCACTGCCTCCAGTTGGCCGTTGCGAGACAACACAGGGTCCAGGCTATCTTTATCCAGCACCTGCGCAAACAGAGGGATGCTCAAAAGAGTTCACAGTTCAGTTATTATGCAGTCCAGGCCAGCCTGTGTCGTCATGTAGCACCGGAAGTCAAGAGCCCGGAGAAATTTTATCTCGTCAAAAGAATGATTTATTTATTTATTTATTTATTTATTTATAATTACTCTCTGGGCCAAATCCATTAAAGAGGGGAGTGGGCTACAGCAAATGAGAAAAGGAAACAAATAAAAGCAGTTCGAATCTTTAAGTACAAAGGCTTTTGATTATACAGTTTTCGCTAGGGTTTACAATATTCGTGTTTATATTGCGCTCAGTCTTACACAGACGATATTAAGTAAAGGACAGGACGTGGACGGACGTAGCGCAATTGCACTACGTCCGCGACTGCATATTTTTGGATTTTCAGAAAGCTTTTGATTCTGTCGCACATAATTTATTATTACTGAAACTGTCTACCCTCAAAGTTCCACCCACCCTGCTGAAATGGCTCGAAGCATACCTCGTCGGTAGAAAGCAACGCATTATTCTTGAAGGCGCAAGTTCATCTGATATTGCAGTCTTATCGAGTGTTCCCCAGGGATCAGTTTCGGGCCCTCTTCTTTTTTTAATATTTATCAATGATGTAGTTGACTGGATTTCCAGTCGGGTTAAATTGTATGCTGACGATTGTTGCATTTACCGTGACGTCACATGTGCAAGCAATTCTTATGAATTGCAAAGTGACCTCGACTCTGTCTTGGCATGGTGCAAAACATGGAACATGACATTAAATTTTTCGAAATGTAAAGTTTTGCAATTTACAAATAAAAAGCATCCATTACCTACCCAGTACTCTTTAAGCGACAAAAACTTATCATTTGTTAAGAATTACAAGTACTTGGGTGTTATCTTCGCAAACAACCTTTCTTGGAACAACCACGTAAACCATATTGCTGCCAAAGCTAGCCGTGTGTTAAACTTTCTAAAACGCAATTTCAAGCAGGCCCCTGCTGATTTGAAGGAGACACTCCACTTGACAAACGGGCGTCCCATCTTACAATATGGTTGTGCGACTTGGGACCCTGAAACAAAAACACTTATCAGCGAACTTGAACGAATTCAAAGACGAGCAGCAAGGTTTGTGTCCGCAAACTATGATTTCACAAAAAGCAGCTCTCAGATGTGCAAAAATTTGGGCTGGCCTCTATTGCAAGACAGACACAAATACCTTAGACTTAAGCTATTTTACAATATTTTTATAGGCGCAACAGGTTTGTCTAAAGAGTCATGCATGAAAGCCCCCAGCTATATATCATCCCATTTAGATCATTCTTTAAAGGTTCAAGAATACCGGTGCCATATAAATGTCTTTAAAAACTCAGTTTTTCCCAAAACAGTGCATCACTGGAATGAATTGCCAGAAGAAGTTGTCAGCCTCGCAATCTTCTTTTGAAAATGCTCTGTCACTCCTTTGTTGAATTAACTTTTATTGAACTAAATTTTTGTGCTGGTGTTGCTGTGCGTTTTCGAATTTTTTGTATACGCATTGTATCACTCCCTTCCCCCTTCACTTCTGCCTTTTCCCTTATATAAGGTATGCGTTTTCCATCAATAAAATTTAGTTGACAGTCAGCGCTTGTGTCCCGTCCTTCTTACTTGTGGTTGCATGTGATTGCGCTGTAACAATTTTTATGTCAAGTATGCACCAACTCGCCCAGAAAGAAGTTTTAATCATATGACAATCTTTACGTCTTTCTTGCTTTCATGATTCTTTTGCTATCAGTTTGCTCAGTATTGGAATGCGTCGTATTTTTATTGTTTGTCGTTTGTTATTTACACAGTGTCATCTGCATGACGATGTATGTTTTGCAGCTGTATCCCCCCTACAAAAATGCCTTCAACGGGCACTGTAGGTACCTGAATAAATAAATAAATAAATAAATAAATAAATAAATAAATAAAAAAATAAATATCATGATAAATTGGTAGCAAACTAAGATAGTAACACGGTAAATACAAAATCAGGGTGTTTACCAAGTTGACATTTCCAAATTTCCTGAGTTTTCCAGGTTTTCCCTGAGTGCCTTTGCAAAATTACCTGATTGATACAGAACTATGTTTTATGTCAAGACAGGCTGAAACTATATCGCCCAATGCTGTCACTCTCCAGTAAGCATATGAAAAAAATTTTTAAAAACGACTTAATGCAATTTGTAAACTAAGGAGTAGTGTTTACGTTACTCAAAAAAGAGAATAGAAGGGAGGGGTTAGTAAAATGCACAGCAAATAATATGTCTTCGAAAAAAATTGCAAATCGAGTTGGACATTCTCAAATACAAATAAAGAAGAGATGCTACCGCACCCGGTTACCAGCTTTCGGGACAATAACCGGATGTACCGAGAGGAAGTGTGCAGACTGCCAGAACCGCACCCCAAACTCACCAAGTAACAACAGACGATCCTGCATTGAGAGCAGGCGGGATCGCTTGCACATCCCGTACTGATGAAGCGCATGTACCCTGCGGAATATGACATGCTCTGTCCTTTTTGCAGAAGAGAAAAGGGCACCCTGCCACACATCTTGGCAGAGTGCACAGAACTCAAGACCCCCCTCCTCCCCTTCCCACCAATGCCCCCAATCCCCAACCCCTTGAGCGATGGGAGACCTTGTTATCCAGCCCCGCCCTACCGATTCAGCTCGCACTGACGGACAGAGGCCAGGAGCTGCTCGGAACATATGGGTCCCGTAACTAGGGAACCACCCCGTCTGGTGCCTGCATGCACCACCGATTTATTTCAGGCCCAGTAAATGTTGCTTCATCATCATCTGTTTGTTGTATGCATGATTAGAAAGAATTTAGGCACTGTTCGCTTCACTTTGCTGAGTACTTGTAGCCTCTACCTTACGGGGCTATGAGCCATTGCATTTTTTGCTTGCTTACAGGAGTATGAATGCTTATGGGGGTATGAGCCATTAATGATGATAGCTTTAGTTCCCAAAGAACAAAAATGCATGAAACTCTAGCCATATACAGCTTCGCTGTAGAAAGGCATGGCATATGCTCATGCTTGTGTAGCACCAAACAATGAAATGTATTAGATTAAGAAAAAGAAGCAGCCGGTAATTGCTCACTGACAAGACCGATAAACATACAGTGCAACACAATTTGAGAAACAACTATATTGAAACATCCAAGACTTTAGAAGAAAAGAAATTAAAATATTGAATCATTGCGATGGGACATCACAAGTTGGCGTCGTAGGTGTCAAAGCCCCTAGCTATAACGAAATTATTTTTTGATCAGCTCTGATAATGTCCACGCAACAATGGTTGCTTGTGTACTGTCAAATGCTCATATGCTGAGGCCTCAGCTCACGGCATGGTGTGAAAACGTGCTCGCAGCGAAAGTGAAACAATGTGCATGGACATGCATGTAGATGCACACTCAATCACCGCGAACATGTGCGATCACTGCATTTGGCTATACCGACAGCCCACTATCATCATCATCATCAGCCTAGTTACGCCCACTGCAGGGCAAAGGCCTCTCCCATACTTCTCCAACTACCCCGGTCATGTACTAATTGTGGCCATGTTGTCCCTGCAAACGTCTTAATGTCATCCACCCACCTAACTTTCTGCCGCCCCCTGCTACGCTTCCCTTCCCTTGGAATCCAGTCCGTAACTCTTAGTGACCATCGGTTATCTTCCCTCCTCATTACATGTCCGGCCCATGCCCATTTCTTTTTCTTGATTTCAACTAAGATGTCGTTTACCCGCGTTTGTTGCCTCACCCAATCTGCTCTTTTCTTATCCCTTAACGTTACACCTATCATTCTTCTTTCCATAGCTCGTTGCGTCGTCCTCAATTTCAGCAGAACCCTTTTCGTAAGCCTCCAAGTTTCTGCCCCATATGTGAGTACTGGTAACACACAGCTGTTGTACACTTTCCTTTTGAGGGATAGTGGCAACCTGCTGTTCATGATTTGAGAATGCCTGCCAAACGCACCCCAACCCATTCTTATTCTTCTGGTTATTTCAGTCTCATGATCCGGATCCGTGGTCACTACCTGCCCTAAGTAGATGTATTCCCTTACCACTTCCAGTGCTTCGCTACCTATCGTAAACTGCTGTTCTCTTCCGAGACCGTTAAACATTACTTTAGTTTTCTGCAGATTAATTTTTAGACCCACTCTTCTGCTTTGCCTCTCCAGGTCAGTGAGCATGCATTGCAGTTGGTCTCCTGAGTTACTAAGCAAGGCAATATCATCAGCGAATCGCAAGTTGCTAAGGTATTCTCCATCAAGTTTTATCCCCGATTCTTCCCACTCCAGGCCTCTGAATACCTCCTGTAAACATGCTGTGAATAGCATTGGAGATATCGTATCTCCCTGTCTGATGCCTTTCTTTATAGGGATTTTGTTGCTTTCTTTGTGGAGGACTACGGTGGCTGTGGAGCCGCTATAGATATCTCATCTGGGCTATCATATGGCTCATCTACACCCTGATTCCGTAATGCCTCCATGACTGCTGAGGTTTCGACTGAATCAAACGCTTTCTCGTAATCAATGAAAGCTATATATAAGGGTTGGTTATATTCTGCACATTTCTCTATCACTTGATTGATAGTGTGAATATGGTCTATTGTTGAGTAGCCTTTACGGAATCCTGCCTGGTCCTTTGGTTGACAGAAGTCTAAGGTGTTCCTGATTCTATTTGCGATTACCTTAGTAAATACTTTGTAGGCAACGGATAATAAGCTGATCGGTCTATAATTTTTCAAGTCTTTGGCGTCCCCTTTCTTATGGATTAGGATTATGTTAGCGTTCTTCCAAGATTCCGGTACGCTCGAGGTTATGAGGCATTGCGTATACAGGGTGGCCAGTTTCTCTAGAACAATCTGACCACCATCCTTCAACAAATCTGCTGTTACCTGATCCTCCCCAGCTGCCTTCCCCCTTTGCATAGCTCCCAAGGCTTTCTTTACTTCTTCTGGCGTTACCTGTGGGATTTCGAATTCCTCTAGGCTATTCTCTCTTCCACTATTGTCGTGGGTGCCACTGGTACTGTATAAATCTCTATAGAACTCCTCAGCCACTTGAACTATCTCATCCATATTAGTAACGATATTGCCGGCTTTGTCTCTTAACGCACACATCTGATTCTTGCCTATTCCTAGTTTCTTCTTCACTGTTTTTAGGCTTCCTCCGTTCCTGAGAGCCTGTTCAATTCTATCCATATTATAGTTCCTGATGTCCGCTGTTTTACGCTTGTTGATTAACTTAGAAAGTTCTGCCAGTTCTATTCTAGCTGTAGGATTAGAGGCTTTCATACATTGGCGTTTCTTGATCAGATCTTTCGTCTCCTGCGATAGCTTACTGGTTTCCTGTCTAACGGCGTTACCACCGACTTCTATTGCGCACTCCTTAATGATGCCCATGAGATTGTCGTTCATTGCTTCAACACTATGGTTCTCTTCCTGGGTTAAAGCCGAATACCTGTTCTGTAGCTTGATCCGGAATTCGTCTAGTTTCCCTCTTACCGCTAACTCATTGATTGGTTCCTTATGTACCAGTTTCTTTTGTTCCCTCCTCAAGTGTAGGCTAATTCGAGTTCTTACCATCCTGTGGTCACTGCAGCGTACCTTGCCGAGCACGTCTACATCTTGAATGATGCCAGGGTTCGCGCAGAGTATGAAGTCGATTTCATTTCTAGTCTCACCATTCGGGCTCCTCCACGTCCACTTTCGACTAACCCGCTTGCGGAAAAAGGTATTCATTATCCGCATATTATTCTGTTCTGCAAACTCTACTAATAATTCTCCTCTGCTATTCCTAGAGCCTATGCCATATTCCCCCACTGACTTGTCTCCAGCCTGCTTCTTGCCTACCCTGGCATTGAAGTCGCCCATCAGTATAGTGTATTTTGTTTTGACTTTACCCATCGCCGATTCTACGTCTTCATAAAAGCTTTCGACTTCCTGGTCATCATGACTAGATGTAGGAGCGTAGACCTGTACAACCTTCATTTTGTACCTCTTATTAAGTTTCACAACAAGACATGCCACCCTCTCGTTAATGCTATAGAATTCCTGTATGTTACCAGCTATTTCCTTATTAATCAGGAATCAGACTCCTAGTTCTCGTCTCTCCGCTAAGCCCCGGTAACACAGTACATGCCCGCTTTTTAGCACTGTATATGCTTCTTTTGTCCTCCTAACCTCACTGAGCCCTATTATATCCCATTTACTACCCTCTAATTCCTCCAATAACACTGCTAGACTCGCCTCAATAGATAGCGTTCTAACGTTAAACGTTGCCAGGTTCAGATTCCAATGGCGGCCTGTCCGGAGCCAGGTATTCTTAGCACCCTCTGCAGCGTCACAGATCTGACCGCCGCCGTGGTCAGTTGCTTCGCGGCTGCTGGGGACTGAGGGCCGGGGTTCGATTGTTGTATTCATATAGGAGGTTGTGGCCAAGTACTGCACCAGGGTGGCCAATCCTGCTCTGGTGAGAGAGTGCGTTACCGGTTCTGGTCACCGGGATCAGGCCGCACTCCAGGCCTGTTTGTGCAATTTTCTCAACACACGTTTTTTTTTTTTTTATTTTCCGGTGGAGAATTGCGCGGCACCGGGATTTCACAGTCCTCTTGCACTGGAGACTGATACTCTAGCGTCCCCGTAGGAGTTAAATTAAAAATTAATTTATGGGGTTTTACGTGACAAAACCACTTTCTGATTATGCACGCCGTAGTGGAGGACTCCGAAAATTTCGACCACCTGGGGTTCTTTAACGTGCACCTAATTCTAAGTACACGGGTGTTTTCGCATTTCGCCCCCATCGAAATGCGGCCACCGTGGTCGGGGTCCGATCCCGCGACCTCGTGCTCAGCAGTCTAACACCATAACCACTGAGCAACCACGGCGGGTCCCGCAGAAGTTGTACGCCTCATTTAACCTACAGTGGTGCCCTATTTGAGCAGTCAAGGTGGACCAATCTGAGCTCGGTTATACCGCATGGATGGCACTCGGCTAGAGAACCTGGTATTTATGACCTGCACATGTGAGGCCATACATATTTGAAGATATATCTTTCTTTTTTTTTTTTAGGAGGGTTCCTGTACAGTGATAAAATAAAGGAAAAGACATTAAAAGAAAGAAAAAAAAAGAAAGAAAAAGGGGCGAAGAAAAAAGGAACATAACAGGTGATTTGAACTCGTGACCCTTCGATGTTGCCCGGAAAGATAGCTCAGTCGGTTGGTTCGTCAGGCCCCAGGCTACTTTCAAGCGCCACAGCTCCTGCTCCGAGCCTCACACTTACGTGGAAAGAGACTCATGTTGTCCGCGATAGTCGGTTGGAGTGGTTGGAAGGCATACTTTCTAGGAAAATGGCCGCTCGAGGAGAAGAGCGAACTCGAGCGGCTTTAGAGGCTAGAAAAACTGCCTTAAAATATTTAGACTTGAGGGAAAGCTTCGTTAACAAACTATAACACGGCAATCAGCACTCGAATACGACGAGAGAAATTACTGAGACGTGGAAAATTCCCTTGAAAAAAAATCTGGTTTGCGAGACAAATGCTTGTATGTATTGAACCTCTTAAAAGATGAGGGGGGAAATATGCGCTCACCGAGACGGCATCGTCAGCACGAGACCACCACAAGGCACCTTAAAGAGATGTGGAGAGCTTCGCGGCCGGAACGAAGCCTCCCCTCTCCGCTGGCCAAGAGGGGAAAACGCGCTTTCCGATCGCTCAAGGTTGCGCGGACAAAGCATAACTCTAGCGTCTAGGAAAAGCTTGACCAGGTGCGATGGCGGCACGCATAGCGTGGGAAGCTAGCCGCCAGAATAACTATACCAAGGACTGCTGCTGACGAGGGCGAAATACCTTCGTGTAATTATAATAACCCTAATAGGACTACTTTCGAAAGAAAAAAAAAAAGGAAACGGCCCACAGGGCTATACTACGAGAGCTATGACTGATAGTTTTCTATATATATATATATATATATATATATATATATATATATATATATATATATATATATATATATATATTCATCTCATCTATGGGATCGCATGCGTGCGCTGTTGCTTTGTCTCTGCGTGTAGTAGTTAAGAGAGCCAGTTTAAGGGCGGAGAAGAAGAAAGGAAAGAAAAGCAAAAACTGCAGCGCCGTGGTTTTAAAGCGCACCCGTGGTAGAGAAACGGAATGCGATATAAGCGTGCGTAGCCATGATACGCACACGACAAACTGCCTTAAAATATTAGGAACATGTTTACTGCACGTATTTGGTAAGCATATGGTGTCTGTAAACCATTCTGTGATTTCTATTTGCACAAGATTATTATTTTGTTAATAAAAAACTTCCTTTGTTTTGAGAGAACTTACAGAAATGTCCAGGAAAGCTTCCGCGTGGTGTTCTTATTGAGTGCTGACAGCTAAACCTATGAGAAGCGCATCACGTTATCCCTCACACTGAGCAAACGAGGCGCTTCCGACATGATGACTCCGTAAGTCCTTGCTCTCAGTAGACGTTGTTCTTCTTGCCAACGGGACGTAGTGAGTGCGCACGCACGCTCCCGCTACATCGGGCTAGATACGCGCTTTAACTTTTTTTCTCTGACTTTCATTAGTTTGAATTTTGTATAATTCGAATTTTTGTAGCAATTAACAAGCTTTTACTGAAAAATGTATTGTCACCGTCAGAACGAGTTATGTATGAGGTGTGCTGCAGCAGGACTCCTCTTTTGTGCTTTTGTAACACTCGGCAACACCTAGCACTGCCAGCATGTATTGTCTGGGTTGTTGCCAGTTGGTATTTCACAATTACATGCTAGAGCACAAAACAAGACAGCACACAAAATATGGAGCAAAAGATCCTCTTCTGCAACTTCCACTTCCTTCCTGTCCTGATTTCTGTCTTTTCCAGTACTGCAGCCTTTAATCATTACACACCTGAACACAAACTAGCCGAGAAGATGTCTTTCACTGACGAGGTAAAATGCACAGCATACCTGTGTTTCAAAAGTACATAAATATACATATCATAAGAAGCCAACAAACACTGACACCATGGACAACACAGGGGAAATTACTTGTGCTTAATAAATGAAAATAAAAGATTGATAAATTAATGGAAATGAAAGTGGATGGAAAAAAACAACTTGCCGCAGTTGGGGAACGATCCCACAACCTTCGCATTATGCGTGCGCTGCTCAAATGGTAGAGTACAAATTCATGGCGTAACTTACGAGCTCTTCAGTCTGCATGTGCTTTAACTTGGCCACGCACGTGTCCCAGTTGTGCACATGGAGCTGCCTGAAGTCGACCCGCTTCCACTGCAAAAACAATCATGCAATGTAGAGAAAGGCCTGCTAATCTAGAAACGCAAACTTGAACCAAGCCTAGCACATCACATCTTCTAATTTTAATGTGCTGCTCAGCATCAAACTCAATATTCATATTTATTAATGGAAAGAAAACATTTTCACATGGCGATGACGTGCAAAGCATCTGCTGTTATTTAATTCTTTCAATGTCACTGGTACATTTCAATTTTTCTGTCCTGCCATCTATATGATGCACTGCGCACTAACATCAAGTTGGCAAGCTCCGAGTTGATTCTACTGTACTTCTATAGAAGCATACTTTCTTTTCTCTATCGGTTTTCTGAGTCTGGATTTTTGCTAGTGTGCTGTGGAATGCGCCCCTTCATGGATGTGGTTTTGGCATGCGGAGCGTCCGTTTGCCGATGCTCATCTGCACCTGCACAGGGAGGACACTTGCACCATTACGATGGCAATTCTTTGTTAAAATATTCGAACCGTAATGCACCAATCTAATGTGTTTCTGCCATCTGATGTGTGTTTATAGAAGGTCTTCTTTCCTTCTCATCTTTCGATATCTTTGCGAAGGCGTGCCTCCTTTACAGAGGTGCGGGAGCTTCTGTCGTCAGTGTGCTTCCTCCAGGATGGCTTTGCCATCTGTCGCATCTTTTTCATCATTTGCTCTCTCTTTCATCTTTACTCTCTTTGCTTTGTATGGCCAAGCTCGAACAAACAAGAGTGCTCTTTCCTTATTTTCACAATACTGCGGAGATCTGTCCAAGCAGGAGGGCGCTCATGAGCAAATACTGTCTATTCCGGATATATCGAACTCAAAGGGGATCGCGAAATAATTCGATATATCGATAATTCAAAATATAAAATATGCATGTCAAAAGCTTCTCTAACAACTCCACACATCTCAAGGCAGTTTCCCGATGTCGTGACTAACGGGAACTTACCGATCTGTGCCTCCAAGGCACGTAAAAAAACAAAAACACAGTGCGATGACCAGAGCACTTTATTTTGGAAGAACAAGATCTGTGACCTTTGCTTGCTTTTTCTTCTGCACCATCAAGTTCATTAAGTTGTCCTCAAGCTTCTTGACAGTGTCCAAATGAGAAAAGCCAGCTCCTTCCATTGTGCCACAACAGTGGAAAATGACGCTGAAAGCTGATGCAAGTTCAGCTGCAGTGCATGGTGGTTGGTCCTCTTTGTCGGAACCTTCACCGCTGCTCGAGTCTGCGTCCTCGTCACCCATAATGTCAGCCACAATCTTCGCATCAGCGCGATTCCGCTACAGCTTGCACGCTGTCATCAGCGCTGACAAAATCGTGTGCTGTAATGCCACCTGGGATGGTGCCCAGAATGCCTCAGGGTGTTGTGAGGAATTCCGAACGCCGCGGCGACCGACGACTTTTTCTCGCCGGCCTCCACCCATTGAATGATGTCTGCCTTTGTTGGAAAATCCAAATTCTTGCGTATTTTCACGGCCATAGCTCCGGAACACATGCCAAAAGCGGAAAGAAAAACAAGTTGCACCACACGAGTCTCAAGCCTTCGCGTTGGCCTCGTGAATTAAAGGAACAAAACGAATCGAAAGACACACTGCTCCACATCTCCACACTACCACAAGCCCAAGCTGCACTGACCTCGTTCGTCTCGCTGCGCCAGCAGTGTCAGCCAACCAAAACAGGAAACAGGTGCCTGCAGTCAGCGTGGTTTCTCCCTCCCGCTCCCTTTCACACCCAATCGCACTCCAAGTGCTCCTCGTCACGTGCCTTTTACCCACAAGCTCCTTTCTCAGAGTGCAAGGCAGCGCGCGTGAGATCGCGGGAACATCGCGAGAGCTTCGTGAGGAGAGGCGTAATTGCGGAGGTGGGTGCGATGGGAGGAGCGTACTTGCAGGGGTGGGGTATGGCGGGAGAAGCGCACTTGCCAGGGCACAGCTTAGCATGGAGTTCGATGCATCGATACGCCGGTGCACGGGAGTTCTATTTACGCGAACATAAGCGCTATACTTTTGCATGGGATTCCCAAGGGGATTTTTCAACTGTTCGATATAGGTAATAATCTGACATATCCGGGTTCAATATATCCGGGATCGACTGTACAACCAAGAGCGAACATACAAAGATATACAAGGGTCACGAAAAGCAAGAGTCAACAAAATACATCAAGTGGTTGGTTGTAACCAGTTGGAATTTCTGGGCAGGGCATTCCAATCATTGATTGTTTTTTGAAAAAATGAGTATTTAAAAAAGTTTTTCATGCAAATATTGGCTTTGAGTTTGAGTTTATTGAACGTTACACTGAGGGAGTTACATATGGACAAAGATATACAGTGTTAAGAATGGCCATCTGTGGTGCAAGATTGCCACCCACTTACGACTATACGCGGCAACATCCCGGCGCTGCTAAGGACGGCGGGCCAACTATTGTTCCCAAACTCCCCAACGCGCTACCCGGAACGGCTCCGAGTTCTACGGGGCCCTCTGACGTTGGTTCCGGACCTTCGAACGTGTGTGCTTTTGAGTGCGTAGACTGTCCTGCGGGAGGCGGCTGGTTTGTGATGACTAAACGAACGTTCGCCGCCTTGTATCGCGGGAGGACCGAGTGTTTAAAAACTGCTGTTGGGCGGATGCTCGAGACACTTCTCTTAAGCAGTCATGTTGGACTGACACTCTCTCTCAAGCAGTCATGTTAGACTGATGTACTTTCTCAAACAGTCATGTTAGACTGATATAAATATTGTAAATAAACCCGTATTCCTTGTTCTCGATGAGAAGCAGTTCTTCCCTTCATCAACGTCCTCAGCGTGGATAAGTTGGACGACGGCATGGGCCAGCTACCTTCTAATTCATGCCGGACTCCAATCTTGACAACGAATCACGAGCGACAGGATTGAGCCCCCAATCCTGACAAGATGGACTTTGCGACGTGGTGCTGTATCTGCAGTGAGTGCTTGGTTCTTGCTTTGACTCTCTAGGCTTCATTTTGTCGTTGTTCTGTTTAGAACAGTAGGGAAGCTAGATTGTTGAGTGTTAGCTAGGTTGTGTTTTCCTAGCTAGATTTAGACAGCAGGATCAAGGCAGTAAAGCAGCAGTCATGGAGTTAAGGACACTGCTGAGAGACGAGTTGTTGATTGTTGGTGAGGAACTTGGCCTAGATGTACGCAAGGAAATGCTAAAATCGGAATTATTGGAGCTAATTTCTGATCAGGCCAGTGAGGAAGAAATTGAAATGGGATTTGAACTTCTCAAAAAGAGGGAGAAACGGGAAAGAGAAAGAGAAGAACGGGAGAGAGAGGAACGTGATAAAGATAGCGAGTTAAGAAAAATGCAACTGGAACTTGAAAGAAAACGTTTGGAGTTGTCTCAAGGAAGTGAAGGCGCTCTGGGACGATCAAGTGAGGCTGAATCGTACCGCATGGACAGGCTATTAAAGCCATTTGAGGTCGGGACCGACATAGGCTTGTTCCTAAGCAATTTTGAAAGGACTTGCGAGAAGATGAACTTCGGCCCGAGTACATGGCCACAGCGGTTGCTGTCTATGTTGCCATGTGAGGCGGCGGAAGTAATCGCCAGACTGAGTGCACAGGATGCATATGATTATGCAAAAGTTAAGGCTAGTCTCTTGAAGAAGTACCGCCTTTCAGCCGAAGCTTTTCGGCAAAGGTTTAGGAGCACAGGCAAGAAAGATAGCGAGGGATATCCGGAGTTTGCATATAGCTTAAAGGCCAACCTAGTCGAGTGGCTTAAAAGCGCGGAAGCGTACGACAGCAGAGACATGATCATTGAATGCATGTGTCTAGAGCTGTTTTACAAAACCATCCCCCAAGCTGTGAAACTGTGGGTGCAAGACAGAGGGAATGTAAACACTGTGGAAAGGGCACCTGAATTAGCCGAAGAGTATGCAACCCGTAGAAAGTTGAACGCCGAGGACGGAAACTTGGACGGTCGAAATGGACCGCGGAAGCCATTTCCGTTCAAAAGGGGTGCGCAGACTAGACGATCGGAGCCTGTAGACATGGCGGAAAAGCCCGCAGAAAAGAGCGAGGAGAAACTTAACGGAGAAACCGCACAAAAAGAACAGAAAAGAAAATTCGAATCTTTTAGACCAATTCGCTGTTACAAGTGCCACAAACTGGGACATATAGCTGTAAACTGCGGGAATCCTAGTGTAGTTTTCTCCTACGTGGAGGAAAAAGACGAGAATATGGAACTTTTTAAGTCCATATCTTCACGACCTGCAAGTTAATGGCAAACCATGCCGAGTGCTAAGAGACAGTGCCGCCACGATGGACATTGTCTTACGTGACGGTAGATGACTTCACCGGAGAAGTAGCATGGATAAAACAGGTTGTAGAAGAACACAGCGTGTGTCTGCCCATAGCCAAAGTCAAAATCAGTGGACCATTCGGGGAGCTAGAGACTGAGGCTGCAGTTTCCAAATTTTTGTCACAGCAGTACCCTTACATCTTTTCGAATCGTTCGAATCAGTTACTGCGTCACAAAGGGCTCAAACTGGGCAGGGCATAGTACAGGCATTGACCCGAGGCCAAGCTCATAAGATCGCGTCGCTTTCGGCTGAAAATGCACAAGCTCCTCCAGCGGAAGCAGAAAAGGGGATAACTTCAATCCCCGAATCCGAGCTAGGCCCGAGGGACAAAAAAACAGTTGAGGAGAGCCTGCCAGCTGACCAGCTCAATGAGAGCGTACTAGAGTGTCTAAGTTCTAGCCTGCAGGAAGAGCAAGCTGACGCACTCACAAGCGAGACAGGGTCGTTATTATCACCGGCCTCAAAGAACTTTGATCAGCTCTTACGTGTGGATAGAGAGTCACTGGCAGCCGAGCAAAAGAATGATGAGAGCTTAGCTAAATTACATGACACAGCTAAAGAAGGCATTGCTAGGCGCAACGTGACGATACATCAGAGAGGAGGATTGTTGTATCGGCACTACAGAGATCGAAAGGGTAGGGTTTTAGATCAGTTAGTCGTACCTACTAAGTACAGGGAGGACCTTTTGAGTCTCTGTCATGGAAATGGGTGGTCCGGCCACCTAGGCATAAACAAATCAAAGGAAAGATTGCTTATGGAATACTACTGGCTAGGCTGTTTCAAAGACGTAGAAAACTTTGTAAGATCATGCGACGCCTGCCAGCGTTCTGGTAAACTAGGAGAGACATGGAAAGCTCCACTGAAGGTAGTGCCCTTAATAACAAAGCCTTTCCGACAACTTGTAATAGACACGGTAGGGCCTCTTCCAAAAACAAAATCGGGCTACAGGTACTTGTTTACCATGCTGTGTCCGGCTACCAAGTTTCCAGAAGCAATCCCTTTGAAAGAGCTCAGCTCCACCGAAGTAGTAGACGCGCTTTTGACAGTGTTTGCACGAGTTGGGTTTCCAGCCGAAATTCAGGCAGATCAAGGGTCAGTATTCACGAGCGCACTGACTTCCACATTCTTGCAAAAGTGCGGGGTAAAGTTAATACACAGTTCTGTCTATCACCCTCAGTCAAACAGTGTACAGAGGTGGCATTCGGTGCTTAAGCGAGTTTTGCGTGCACTCTGTTATGAGCACAAGGAGGACGGGGAAAACTGTCTGCCGGCAACTTTGTTCGCTTTGCGAACGGTTCCACATGAAGCGACAGGGTTCTCGCCAGCAGAACTAGTGTATGGGAGGACACTCCGTTCTCCACTAACGATGTTAAGAGAGATGTGAGAGGAAAGAGGGGAGAGTCCCACAGTGGTTGAATACGTGCTAAAATTGCTGGATCGGCTAAGCGCAACCCAAGAACTAGTCGGAAAGAACATGGGAGTAGCTCAAAAGAACGCCAAATTCTATTACGACAAGAATGCGAGGCTTCGTACGTTTAACGCCGGAGACCAGGTAATGATCCTCAAACCCTCAAGAAAGAACAAGCTTGAAGTTCACACTGGGACGGGCCCGTTAAAGTGCTGCACAAACTTTCAGATACTAACTATGCTCTGAAAATGCCCGGTCGCAGGAAGGAGGTGAGGATATATCACTGCAATTTGATGAAGCCGTATATAGAGCAGAGCGGAGTTGTTAACTATACCATCAAAGAGCAGGATGGCACTAGTACCAAGTTTAAGGAGTATAGGGCGACCTCCAACTCTGAAATCAGCCTAGAAGAAGTAGTAGAACACTCGGTAAGCTCGCACGCTCTAAGACCCGAGCAGCTAGATGAGCTAAAAGAGGTGTTAGGGGAATATCTGGACAGATTCAGCGATCGGCCGGGTAGAACCGAACTAATAACGCATGAGATTGAGCTGACATCAACCGAAGCAGTAAGATCAAAGCCTTACAGGGTGTCTCCAAGACAGAGAGAGATTATGGAGGCAGAGATACAGCGCATGCTAGAGTTGGGAGTTACTGAGCCCACTGAGAGTGACTACACGTCACCGCTAATACTGGTAGAAACCCCTAACATGGACCCTCGTCCGTGTGTTGACTACAGGAAGTTAAATGCTATCACTAGGGTTCAGCTGTACCCGATACCCAACATTGAGGAACGAATTGAAAGAGTTAGCGCTGCTAAATACATTTCAACTATAGATCTCGTGCGGGGGTACTGGCAAGTTCCCCTTTCAAAAAGTGCCAGCCGCTATGCCGCATTCATCTCACCTGTAGGCACTTTTCGCCCTCTCGCACTCAGCTTCGGGCTGAAGAACGCGCCGTTTAGCTTCTCTAAGTTAATGGATATTGTCCTAAATGACTTGCAGGAGTTCGCCTTGCCCTATCTTGATGATGTAGCAATTTTTTCGGACAGCTGGGAACAACACGTATCACACCTCAAACAGGTGTTCTCACGGTTGAGGGAAGCCGGCTTAACGATGAAAGCGGAAAAGTGTAGGTTTGGTTGTTCACAGGTTACTTATCTGGGTCATGTTGTCGGCCAAGGCATGAGACGGCCGGCCGAGCTGAAAATAGCTACGATTGGAGAATTTTCTCAGCCGCGCACGAAAACAGACCTTCGTTCATTTTTGGGACTTGTGGGGTACTATCAACGGTACATTCCGAATTACTCGCAAATGGCAAGTCCATTAACAGACGCCCTCCGAAAGGGAGCACCGAGTAACGTACACTGGGATAAGGACAAAGAGAACGCTTTCCAAAGTTTGAAAATGCTATTGGTTTCTTGTCCTGTGCTTCGCGCGCAAGACTACACAAAGGAATTCATAGTTCAATGCGACGCAAGCGACAGAGGTATGGGCGTGGTACTTAGTCAGGTCGGCGACGATAACGAGGAGCATCCTATCCTCTATGCCAGCCATAAACTAAATATAAGAGAGGAAGCCTACAGCGCTTCAGAGAAGGAATGTGCTTGTTTAGTTTGGGCCGGCCAGAAGTTATCGTGTTACTTGTACGGAGCGAAGTTCATCTTCGAGACCGACCACTGTTCTCTGACGTGGCTCAATCAAATGTCACACAAAAATGCCCGCTTGCTCCGATGGAGCCTCAATCTCCAAGAGTACAACTTCTCCGATAGATATAAGAAGGGAAAGTTGCATAGCAATGCGGATGGTTTGAGCAGGCTAATTTGAAATCTGCGTTTGAGGGTCCCGCCTAAATTTTAGGGTAACTAGTGTTGATTTTTTTCAAGCCAAGAAGATCTCCTCTCATTTAGCAGGATTCCCTCCATGATTGCTGAATTTGTCAGCACGAATTTGCTTCAGAAATTGGCATAGCAAAATGCAGCATTTTTTTTTTGTTTCTGCACTTATGTTTTTTTTTGAAGCCTAGCGGGTCTAAGGTGAGAGCCAATGTACGTCATCTCGGCGCAGAGCCGTGTTGTGGGGTTCATATTGCAGTTACCTGTCCTTGTTGGATGTTTTAGGGCGGTGAGATCAATACACAAGTGGTCGCTACGAGCCAAGGCATCAATCACCCCCTGGCCAGCAGCCGTTCTCTTCCTGCCCAGCGGTTGTCAGCGCTAGACAGTCGAGATTTTTCGGGCCATGGAGGCGCTGTTAAGAATGGCCATTTGCGGTGCAAGATTGCCACCCACTTACGACTATACGCGGCAACATCCCGGCGCTGCTAAGGACGGCGAGCTGCAGTGCAAGATTGCCGCCCACTTACGACTATAGGCGGCAACATTGCGGCGGTGCTAAGGACGGCGGGCCAACTATTGTTCCCAAACTCCCCAACGTGCTACCCGGAACGGCTCCGAGTTCTACGGGGCCCTCTGACGTCGGTTCCGGACCTTCGAACGTGTGTGCTTTTGTGTGCGTAGACCGTCCTGCGGGAGGCGGCTGGTTTGTGATGACTAAACGAACGTTCGCCGCCTTGTATCGCGGGAGGACCGAGTGTTTAAAAACTGCTGTTGTGCGGATGCTCGAGACACTTCTCTTAAGCAGTCATGTTGGACTGACACTCTCTCTCAAGCAGTTATGTTAGACTGATGTACTTTCTCAAACAGTCATGTTAGACTGATATAAATATTGTAAATAAATCCGTATTCCTCGTTCTCGATGAGAAGCAGTTCTTCCCTTCATCAACGTCCTCAGCGTGGATAAGTTGGACGACGGCATGGGCCAGCTACCTTCTAATTCATGCTGGACTCCAATCTTGACAACGGATCACGAGCGACGGGATTGAGCATTCAATCCTGACAACAGAAAGAGCTCCCTTAATGTGAAACTGCAATGGGACCTCTTGTTAAAATATGCATAAGTATAATACAAAATAACAGAAGCATTTTGTGAAATGCACACATACAATACAAGCAAACAGAATAAATTACAAAACGCAAGCAAACAATACATACAAATACAGGGAGTTGGCAAGCATAGAGAGTAACGAACAAAAGAACTAATCAACATTAAAGAACATATGCAAATAAGTGAGTAAATAAGTGAAGGGATAATGAAGAGTCACTTATGCAAAAAAAATCAGACACTAACAAATCACACGACATGAAGTAACTGATTGAACATAAATAAGAATACACGAAATGCACTGGAGAGGAGAAAAGTAACGACAGCGATCGTCATATAAATCGACCGGTCATGAACAGGCGAACTGAACATTTCAAAACAATTAATGAGGACGAGGTTTAAGCCTCCAAGTGTAGACTATTCCACACTTTGATGGTACTGAAACTTATGGTATTTTTTCCATAATTAGTGCGAGTCTTAGGCAATAAATTTATTATTGTGGGAAAAACGTGTATTATTAGAGTTAGTCGTAAATTTCTTTCCTATAACATAAAGAAGACCTGGATTACACACGATGCGGTAGGCCACAATGAATAAATTAAAGAAAATAATATTTGAAATAGGAAGAATATTTAATAAGGAAAATAGTGGAGCCGAATTGGCGAGATATGCGCTGTTGGTTACAATATGGAGTGGCTGTTTTTGGATATGTTCAAGAGGGCATAAGTAAGTTTTGTGTGTAAGGCCCCACAACTCGGTACAATAAGTTAAATGACTATGAATGAATGCAAAATAGAGAGAAGTTAGAATACGGAGCGTGAAATATTGACGAGCTTTGAGAACACGAATGCCATAGGCAGTTTTCCTTTTTATTTGATTAATGTGCACGTTAAAGTTTAACAAAAAGTCAAGTTCGACACCGAGAAATGTGCATTGATTAGATGGGTATATTGCATAGTTGTTGACATACATCGGGAGTAAGTCACACTGCTTTTTAGACCTAGAACTGAAAACAACGTACTTTGTCTTAGATAGAATAATAACAAGCTTATTTTTATGGCACCAAATAGTAACGCTCTGCAGATCACTGTTTAGCTGAGAAGTTAAGGCTGAAATGGAGTCACCTGAAGTGAAAATGGTGCTGTCATCAGCGTAGAGGAAGGATTCTGTGTGTGGTGACAAACAATCTGATAGGTTATAAATGTAGAGGTATAGAAGAGGGCCTAATATAGAGCCTTGTGGGACCCCTATGTTGGTTGTCTTGGTGTCAGAAAGCACGCCTGAAATAGATACAGTCTGAGTACAATTAAGTAAGTAGTTAGAAATCCG
This sequence comes from Dermacentor andersoni, assembly GCF_023375885.2. Lineage (NCBI taxonomy): Eukaryota > Metazoa > Arthropoda > Arachnida > Ixodida > Ixodidae > Dermacentor > Dermacentor andersoni. Next base: position 1,653,417 of record NC_092820.1, on the reverse strand, counting down.
TGACACGAGGACACATGGTGGTGATATTCTGCATTGTAATTTGGAAAGCAAAACAAGTTTTCATCGGAATCGATAAGCCAAGTCTCAGAAACGCAGATTATCAAAAAAGGGAAGTGAAGGGAACAAAAAAGAGCCAGGAAATCATCAAAATGCTTGCTGAGGCTGCGCGTGTTGAAGTGGATGAGAGAGTTATAGGTCTGAGATGATACAGAATGAAAGTTGTTAGAATCGATATAAGGCATTGTGATGACAGGATATCAGATAAGATTAGTTCAAAAAGATGCTTAGGTCAGCTTCATTTCGCATTCGGAAGACACGGCTGTGACGTTTTACGTGCCTTGATCAAACAGTCATCCGTCCACAAAAATTGCCCTTTTCTTTGTTTTTTCAGTTTTAGGGTCACTGATAAAATCTTTTTATTCTGCTGGGTCAAGTGATCGTGTACATGCACGGGCTGAACATCATTTCCTGAAACGCCAAGGTCGTTAGTCTGCAGCCGTGTCCTTTGTGCCTTGCCCATGAACACAGCCTTCTTTGTTTGGGAATGGAAATGAGCTATCAAGTATTTCAAATTCGAGCTTCAAGGAACACAATGAACTATGTCTACGTCAGTGTCACAAATGGGGCACTGAATTTTGTAATCAATGCTAAACTTGCTAAAGTTAGCTAAACAACTTTCACCTCTGTGCACGGAACACCCTTGATTTTTAAATTATTTTTGTGAGAGTATTATTCCATCTCAGCAATTCTTTTTCTAAGTTTAGAGTTCCAGGCACTCAAAGTCTTGTTTTCAGCTATCAAATATTCATGTTCAGATTTCAGCTTTTCTACTGTTTCATTAAGGAAATTCACATTGATTTGGAACTCATCAATTTGTTTCCTCATCTTATCAGTCAATGGGTTTGGGATAGTAACCATCTTTGTATCAGCACAAGAAACAACATCAACAACTTTAGCAATTTTGTTCTGCAGAATTTTTTCGAGGACTTCTATGCATTCTGCAAGTTCAGAAAAGGTAGGCATAGGCATTTGTACAAAATCCCAGAAACAGCAGCAGACTTAATATACTTAATACTACAATATACTTATATATAGTAATATACTTATATATAGTAATATACTTATATACTTACTATACTGGCTGTCTTAGAAGCAGGAAATTCGAGATGTGTCCTTAATATTATAGTCGTGTGGTTGTATTCCTAGTTTCCCATCGTAAAGCTGGCGAAATAAATTTAATCTGGCAGTTTTTCTTTGGCAAGCTAGTGGTTCTAAGTTTGCAGTTTCCAGCATACTGGTTGGGGAATCACACTGTTTGAAGCGTTTATAAATGAAGCAAGCGGCTAACCTTTGAATTCTTTCTAGTTTTTCAATACCTTTCGGCAGCAGCGCACTGTCCTGCATCTGTTCCAGCATATCAGCAAGAAGTGAAGGAGCGGCACAGGGGCTAACCGGAGGCACCAGGTGACAAGTGGAGCTAGGACGGCCATCTTCCAGAAAAGGGCGTCACCGTGCCCCTATGAAAGGCAAAGGTATGGCTGGCCCAGGCTACAGTTCGGCAGCAGCACACCGTCGTACAACGCTAATAGCCATCGTCTGCTTTCGCAGGTGAGCTAACTGTTCAGCAGTCAAGCTTTTTGTTAGATTGTCCTGTGCACTGCTGCTGAACAAACTGTGTGTTGATACTGGTGTGTATTTGCTTTGTTATCTGAGCTAGTCAGACAAAATGGATGTGAAAGAGTTGTGCCGACAACTAGAGAATTTCAAGCGGGGCATGAGAATGGAGCTTAGAGAATTGAAAGACAGCGTGAATTTTTGTTCCACTACATGCGATGCAATACAGGGCCTCACGAAAGATACAGACGATTTGAGGGCCAAGATCAAGGAGTTAGTGAAGCTTAATGTGCATTTCAAGGCGGAGAACGAAAGGTTGTAACAGAGACTAAACGAAATAGAACAGTATCAAAGAGCCAATAATTTAGAAATTAAGGGTGTGCCCGGTGGAAATGACGTCATGACAGTGATAGAAAGAATTGGAGTAGTGGTTGGTGAGAGCATTTGAGAAAGTGACATTTACATGTGTCACTGGGTGTCAATTGCAAAGACTGGCATCAAAAACATTGTTGCGTGCATAATGCATAGAATGAAAAGAAACCGTGTGCACATGAAGGCAAGAAAAAAGCAGCTAACTTGTAAAGATCTTGGTTTTACCTCAGACAACTCAGTGTATGTCAACGAGCATTTGACGCAACAAAGCAAAAAATTTCTCGCGTCTGCGCGACAGAAAAGGAAGGAAACAAAGTGGCAATATGCTTGGACTGCCAATGGCGTAGTGCTTGCTCGGAAAGATGAAGGCTCGTCCATTCTGCACATCACTACTATTGCGGACTTATCTAAAATGACCTAATGATAAACTATGGCACTGAGATGGCGTCTACTCATACATCTGATCTCTAAGTGACAGACAGATGTCTTGCTGTGACATGCAAAAGTTGAACAAAGATTATTTAGGATGCAAGATGTTATCCTGTATACATATTAATACAAGCAGCATTAGAAATAAGGTGGATGAAATTAACGAGTTTATACAATCAAAAACCAAAAAATTTGATGATGTGCTTTTCACGAAAACATGGTTAACTGCAAATGATCCACTGAATGAATAACTGAATGTTCCACAGTTGGCTCATGTCATATAAGAAGAGACATCATATATGATGACATCATATATCAGCTTTACCATGGTCACGTCAAAATACAGCGTGAACGTCACATAACCGAGCCGCCAATACGCTTTTCCCGTACATAACACAACACAACCCAACAGTTAGGCAACCATTCAGTCACCTTAGCATGCATCAATATTCCGTTTCCTCATGCTATTTCATTATGAAATAAATTAACAAAACAATTAGTTAACGCTAATACCACACAATCATTCGTTAATCTTGTGAATGGCTTTTCTTTTGATTAATAGCATCATGCACATAGGCAAGGAAATTAATCATCGTCTGCGTTTTGTAATAAAATTAGGTGAAAATGCTGAATTGAATTATCTGTTGTGTGTCCATGGTTTGTCAGTACTTTGTTGTTGAGTAGCAAACTACAACTGTTGTTCCTATATCGTATTTATTGTTGATAAGTCTGAACTGCAAAGGCTGATGTTCCTATATATTATATTTTATATACTTTTATTATTGTTCTGTATTCTATTTTTCGATTTCCAACCTTCTTTATTACTACTGATGTAACCACTCCTGCTTGGGCCTGAATAGGGCCGGCAGTATTTGTAAATAATTAAATAATAAAAAAGAAAATAATGAAGCCGGTGGAGGGGTAGCATCATCATCAGCCTGGTTACACCCACTGCAGGGCAAAGGACTCTCCCATAGTTCTCCAACTACCCCGGTCGTGTACTAATTGTGGCCACGTTGTCCCTGCAAACTTCTTAATCTCATCCGCCCACCTAACTTTCTGCCGCCCCCTGCTACGCTTCCCTTCTCTTGGAATCCAGTCCGTAACCCTTAATGACTATCGGTTATCTTCGCTCCTCATTATATGTCCTGCCCATGCCCATTTCTTTTTATTGATTTCAACTAAAATGTCTAACTCGCGTTTGTTCCCTCTCCCAATCTGCTCTTTTCTTACCCCTTAACGTTACACCCATCATTCTTCTTTCCATAGCTCATTGCGTCGTCCTCAATGTAAGCAGAACCCTTTTCATAAGCCTCTAGGTTTCTGCCCCATACGTGAGTACTGGTAAGACACAGCTGTTAATACACTTTTCTCTTGAGGGATAATGGCAACCTGCTGTTCATGAGGGGTAGATGTTTATGTTAAAGAACCGTTGAAGTTAGTTGTCATTGATGAGTTTTCTATTATTACTAATGATGTGGAAGGTTTGACCGTGCACCTAAATAAAACTGTTGTAAGTGTCATATAAGGCCCCCAACTGGAGACAAGGCCACATTTTGTAGTTTTATGGAAAAGCTATTGCCTTTGACCCGATCGACTTCTGTAATTATGATAGATGTGAATGTCAACATGATCACTGATGAAACATGGTTGCTAGAACTCAAAACATTGTTTTCTTGTTATGGCTGCAGTAATTACATTACTGCACCAACGAGGGTAACAATCAATAGCGCTGCATCGTTAGACATATGCGTTTCGAACTTAAATGAATGTGATGTCAAGTGGGGAGTACTAATAGCAGATGTAGGTCTCTATTTACTGGTGTTTTATCTTATCCCTAAAGACCCTAACAAACAAAACAATGACTGCAAACAGCAATTTCACTGAATAATCAGACAAAATACTCTAGAGCAATTCTCATGTCTCCTCCAGTGCGTAGACTGGCAAGAAATATATAATGAAACACATGTAAACAGAGCGTATGCTCTGTTTCAACGAAATGTTGAAACAGAGCATTGGCTTTTCCACTTCAGCCAGCGGCTTCTCGAAAGAAACAAAAAAAGCCACGCATACCTTGGGTCGACAAAGACATGTACGAATGTATCAAAAAGAAAGACGCTACGTATCACACTTTCATCCGCACGTGACAGCCTGACCTATGTGTGACGTACAAAAAGCTTCGGAGTGAAGTACAAAGTGATTTAAAGATAGCGAAGTGTGATTACTATGAGAACCTTTTCTCGAATATAATAAGCAATCCGAGAAAAATATGGTATGCCGTTAATGAAATATTGGAAAAAATCCAAACAAGCGTACGCAAATGACACGCTTAAATGGGCGGGAAATAAAACGTGCGGAATCGGCTAGCTGCATGAATACACATTTTATTAACGCTGGTATGAACCCTGCACATGTTGCAATCGGAAACAATCACAGGTTTTCCACACCACATGTATCAAATTCACTTTTATTGAAACCGACTTGTGTAGGTGAAGCAAGTGATTTTATCAGGACATTAAAGCATGCTTCAGCTGGCGTAGACGGTGCATTCAAGAACAGTTTCGCTGAAGTTTTCGGTCGCCCCGCCGTCCACAAATTGTGCACCGAGCAGCGGTTATGAGAGTGAGTGCAGCAACCCGGTGAAACATTCACCTGTTATATCGAAGAGGTTCTCGACCTATGCAAACGTGTGGATGCTTCCATGCCTGAAAATGACAAATTGAAGCACATTCTGAAGGGCATTGCTGATGACGTTTTCCAAATGTTGATCGCTAAGAGTCCGCACAGCAGAGCCCATAGCAGAGCCTCGTAGCAGAGCCCATAAACTTGTGCCAAAGCTATGATGAGTTGCGGAGGCAGTGCGATTTGACCAGGCGCCTCTCAATGGCCAGCGAGGCCCTCTCTTCCATGACAGCCTTCTCTGATCACTCCCCCCTGCTCACACAAATCCAAGCTTTCATGCAGGAGGAAGTTGCACGTCAGCTTTCTCTTTTACCCTTCGCTGAGCCACCCTAACAGCAGCCACTGCTGCAACAGCCTCCTACACAGCTTGCCCCTGCCCTCCGGCGTGTTATTGAAGACCAAGTTGCTGAGGCTCTACCAATGCAACATCAGCAGTACCCTGTCACCACGCCACTTATTTACGCATCCGTCGCAGCGCAGCTTCCTCGTGAACCACTCGTTGCACTACATCCACGGCCGCTACCACCCATTCATCATCCCGTTCATCGACCTGCTCCTGCCTTTGCTAATCCTTGGCGCACGCAAGACAACAGGCCCATATGTTATGCCTGCGGTATTCCTGGCCTACTGCACGACTCAGCTGCTGTCGCATGCTGCACTCTGATAGATTTGTGTAGTCGCCTCCCTACGCTGATGTGCAACCTTTCCACGACACTTATTTTAGTCAGCAGTCGAAAAAGCCACCAGCCGAGCACCTGGTGCTTACACCAGTTCACCTGGTCGTTCAACTTCCCTGTGTCGCCGCTCGTTGTCTCTCATGCGTTGGCGCCCTTCACCCACGCAAGAGGAAAACTACGCGCCGCAGTTCAGGAAGCAGGAACTGTGTCGCCATCGATCTGTACAAGTTCTTCATTGTCGCCTTCGAACGTTGTCGACCTTACTGTTGACGGCGTCTCTACCGTTGTGCTAATTGATACTGGAGCAGCTGTGTCTGTCCTAAACGAACGCCTCTCTCACGCTTTACGAAAAGTTACGTCACTTTCTGGGTTTTCTCTTCGCACAGCAAGCGCCCAGCCAGTTCAGCCTTCAGCAGCATGCACAGCTAGAGTTGTTATTCAAAGCGTTCTCTATATTGTGGAGTTTGTGGTTCTGCAGTCCTGTTCTCACGACGTCATACTTGGGTGGGACTTTCTTTCGCGAAATAACGCCGTCATCAATTGTGCACGTGCTGAAGTCGAATAATCGCCTCTGTGTGACGTGCCCCTCGTCAGTGCCACTTCTCTTCCCTCTAAGCTAGTTCTTCGAGAAGACATCGCCATACCGCCATACTCTCTCGTCTGCCGTTGTTCCTGTCTTCTGTGGTGCAGTCTCTGAAGGTGCTGTCCTCTTCACTCCTTCGGAACTCTTCATAATCCGCAAAGATGTTCCCCTCCCTTTCGCCACGCTTGACATTTCAGCCAGTTTCAGCTCCATGGTTGTCTGCAATCTACTTCCTACAGCCCTGAAGGCCATTTGCAGCCAAGCACTTGGCCGTGTTCAGCATCTTGACGACGTGTTTATAACCGACGTGCCGGATGCTTCGTATGCAGAGCTCACTGACTTCTGTGCACTTTCCACTTCTGCTCCGCCATCACCTGACTTATTCACACCTTTCATTGCCGATGACCTTACTTCCGAGCAGCGCTCCCAGCTTCTTCACCTGCTTGCCCAGTTCCGTTCTTCTTTTGATGTCGCTCAGCCTACTCTGGGTCGCACGTCAACCGTCAGCCACCACATCGACACTGGCTCCAACGCATCATTGCGGCAGCGACCATACCACGTCTCCGCCAAGGAGTGTCAAGTGATCAGTGAGCACGTGGACGACACGCTTCAGTGCGCCGTCATTCGACCTTCCAATAGCCCGTGGGCATCACCGGTGGTTCTCGTGAAAAAAAAAAAGATGGTTCCATTTGGTTCTACGTCGATTATCGCTGTCTTAATAAGATAACGCGAAAAGACGTCTACCCTCTACCGCACATGGCGACGCTCTGGACAGCTTGCAGGGCGCTGAATTCTTTTCTTCGATAGATTTAGGCTCGGGCTACTGGCAGGTCCCGACATCAGCAGTTGATCGCCACAAAACTGCATTCATTACTCCAGATAGTTTATACTGTTGCGAGTGGAAAGACACAGACACAAGAGGCTATTTACAGGCTATTTGCACTGGAGCCAGGCAGCCAGGCCGACACTCGCTCGCGCCAAGCGCACCGACCAACTTCATCGTCGTTCTCGTGACGGCTCGTTTCTTGAGCATTGCTCGATGATATCGTAATACTACCCCCCCCCCCCCCGGCGGCAAAAGCATTGTCACGGTGCTGTTAAATATCCAAGGCAAGTGGAGAGTTGTAGGGCTTGAGTCGGGTGACGTGGACAATGTCACTGGTTGTCACAGCGGAGGATGTAGTGGGCCTGGCTAGAACGATTTCATAGGTGAGATCAGTCACTTTACGGAGCACGCGATATGGACCTGTGTAACAAGAAAGGAGTTTTTCACATAGGCCAACTTTACGCGAAAGTGACCACAGCAGCACGAGGCTACCGGGCACAAAATGGACATCACGGTGATGGAGGTCGTAGCGTTGCTTCTGCTTGTCTTGAGACACTTGTAGACAAGCGCGCGCAAGTTGGCGAGCGTGGTCAGCACGGGCGATTGCATGACGGGCATAATCGCTAGTTGAAGCTGTGGCGGACGTAAGCAGAGTGTCCAGTGATAGCGTTGGTGCTAGGACGCGGCTCGCATAAGCAATAACGTGATCCTGGCCACACTGATGCTGGGCTAAGACAGCATGACCGCTGGCATCTGTACGCAATTCTGTAGGGGCATCAGGGTCGAAGTGGGCAACAATGTGTGGTGAGGTTAGAAGAGTGACGAGATGAGAGAAGGTGGTGGCCTCAACCAGGGCCCCACGAGAATTGTACGCCTTTCTTCAAAAGATTAGTTAGGTGTCTAGCAATTGTCGCAAAATCTGGAACAAAACGACGAAAGTACGAGCATAGCCCTACAAAACTTCGAACGTCTGGGGCTGTCTTCGGAACCGGAAACTCTCTGACAGGGCGAGTTTTGTCGGGATCAGGCTGTACTCCGGAAGCGTCAACGAGATAGCCCAGAAGAGTAATGTGCTGGTGGCCAAAACGACATTTCGATGAGTTAAGTTGCAGCTTCGCCTTTCGAAATACATCAAGTATAGTTGTGAGACGTTCAAGGTGAGTGTCGAACGTTGGCGAGAAGACAATGACGTCGTCAAGGTAGCAGAGGCACGTGGACCATTTGAAACCTTGGAGCAAGGCGTCCATCATGCGCTCGAAGATGGCACGGGTGTTGCATAATACAAACGGCATTACTTTAAATTGGTATAGGCCATCAGGTGTGATGAAGGCGGTTTTTTCTCGGTCCATATCGTCAACAGCAATCTGCCAGTATCCCGAACGAAGATCAATAGACGAGAAATAGCTGGAACCGTGCAGGCAGTCAAGGGCGTCGTCTATACGTGGGAGCGGGAGACGTCCTTCTTAGTAATATTGTTCAGATGATGGTAGTCTACACAGAAGCGCCACGTGCCGTCCTTCTTCTTTTCTTAACCAACACCACAGGTGACGCCCAGAGACTCGAAGAAAGCTCAATGATGTTTTTATCGAGCATTTTGTTGACTTCGTCTTGAATTATTTGGTGTTCCGATGCAGAAACTCGATACGGTCGTTGGTGAATAGGCGTAGCATCGCCAGTAAGAATCCGATGCGTGACCGCGAGCGTCTGGCGTAAAGGGAGATCGTCGATGTCGAAAATATCTCGGTAGGACGATAATACTTGGCAAAGCTCTTCAGCCTGCGCCAAGGACAGGTCCGTCGCAACCATTTTCTTTATATTGGGATCGGCACCCGAGGCTGGCGCAAGGGGCCTGCTAAGCTCGCGAGAACCATCGGTCGATAACGCTGTTACGTATTGGTCACCGAGACAAGCAACGTTGTGCAAGGCAAATACAGTGGAACCCCGTTCATACGTTTTTCACCGGACCGAGGAAAAAATACATAACAGCCGGGAAAACGCAACAGTGAGGAAAGCTCCGAAAATGAATGAAAAAAGTGCAGCTTCAACTAGAAAGAATTTATTTCCACAGAGTGCGCTTAGGACTTAAAAAAGTCTAGAATGGTGGCTTGCCGTTTCTTTCGCTCGCTAGAAATCACCACACGTTTCTCAATAGCCTGGAAAGCCGCATTGCTGTCAGCATCGCCGTGAGGTGCAACGTACCTGCGGAGGAGGTCCAGAGCCGCAACGGCTTCTCCAAAGCTAGGATTTGGCAACTCCCCGGCATCATGCGGCTCGTGCTCCTCGTCGTCACCACGCCACGGCAATGGCAACGGACGAAGGAATATCCAAGCGAAATTTTGCTCTCTTTGGCGTAATCATGCTAACGTGCTAACGATTGTTTATTATTGCTGCAGAGCACGCGTGTCCGAGCAGCCCAGTTGCGCGCAGCGCGGCGTGGTTTCGCGAGAAATGTAAACAAGAGAGGAGAGCTGGCCCGATAGGCGGAGCAACGCCAACTTCCGGCTTCACTTTAGCATCACAAAGAGTGACGTCAGGGCCTCTCCCGAGTTTCCTTCCTCCGTGTGTCGACCCGTCCAACACGAGACGTTCATTTGAGGAATCGCCAGTCGTTTGTTGGGTGCGAGAGAGAAAATCTTTCGACAGCCATGCGGTGACTGTAATCACAGTGATGATAGTGAGAGCATTTTTCACGAATGGCCACCTAGTGGCGGCCTCTCAAACTGGCGTGCGGCTTCTTGCAGCCAGTTCCATAGCCAAGCCCGGCCAAAACTTGTCAAAAGCCAAAATGGCGGTCGGAGCGTGTTGCCTAATTTAGCCCAGGCGCGTTCGGGGTGTTAAGTTGCGACGTATCATGCGGGAATGTTTTCACAGCTACTACGTAACAGTGGGGTTCCTTATACATTGGATCCTATGGAAGCTATGCCGGGACCGGATGAAAACGACGTAGCAGCTGGGAAAACGCAGCAGTGAGGAACGTAACAGCGGGGTTCTACTGTACCTTGCGGTAGAATTTGCTATGCCAATCCAAAGTTACAGACAGGCATGCGAGTATGGTTCCCAGTAATATTAAGTATACTGTGAGGCACTGTAACGTCATACCTTATTGAGTGACGCGGTACTCGCCATCAGGAACTGGTGGCAAAGACAACAGTTCAATGTAGGCTATTGACTTTGGCTGCAGGTGAAGAAAGCCAGTGGGACGTAAGCGGCAGTGGGGTGCGTCAGAAGGATCTGCGAGCATCGGCAACTCAAGGCGAAGGGTACTGGAAGAGCAGTCAATAAGAGCAGATGTGCGGAAAGAAAATCGAGGCCGAGAATGAGGTCGTGGGGGCAATTAGCAATTACGGTGAAGAGAACAGGAGTGTGGCGGCCGGCGATGCTGACGCGTGCCGTGCACATGCCGATGATAGGCACAGTACTGCCATCCGCAACGCGGATGACACGTGCCGACGCTGGGGTGAGGAGCTTGTTCAGTCATCGTCGGAAGGCAGCACTCATAATTGAAAGATGCGCTCCTGTATTGATGAGTGCCGTGACAGGATAGCCGTCAACGTCAACATCAAGGTCAAGGTTTCGGTTCGTGAGTAACGTGAGCAGAGGATTTGAGGGCAGGGTCGACAACGCAGCTTCACCTCCAGAAGCTGCAGTGCCTAGTTTTCTGGCTGGATCCGGGAGGCGATAGGCGGCAAAGAGAAGCGACGGGGTTGGGGCGAACGAGACTGATGGCGTCGAGGTGAGGGCGAGCAGCTGTACCGAAGGTTCGGAGCAGGAGCATCAGCGGCAGTGGATTCATAGCAGGTAGTATAGGGAACGGAAGGTCCAAAGGTGCCGGAATAAGCGGCGGTGTATGTCCGAGGAGGTGGTGGCCATGGGTTGCGGCAGTGACGTGGCCGATGCGACAGCAGTGGAAGCAAATCGGCCTGTCATCAGGGGTACGCCAATCGGACGGGTTGCAGCGAAATGTGGCGGAAAAGGACTGCCAAGGACGAGGAGGGCCACTAGAGAACTGGGGAACACTGGGTTGAGATGTGGAACACACGGAGTTCAGACCCATGTTTTCAAATTCCTGTCGGACGATGGCCTGGATCATCGCAATGGTGGTTGCTGGCGGGTAGGGAGCTGTCGTGGAGAAAGCTGGCGAACAGGTGGCCTCGAGTTCGCGGCGAACAATATGGGTGACGTCGTCACAGGTGGTGGATCGACATTGTTGACCTTCACATGTCGACGTAGCAGCAGTGTTGGGTAGCCGTGTGATGTGGTGTGTGATACGGCGGCTCTTGGCTTGTTCAAGGCGGCCGCATTCTTTGATGATGGCGTCGATAGTCGAGACGTTGCCAAACACGAACAAATTAATAGCGTCATCGGCGATGTCTTTTAGAATATGTGACACTTTATCGGCTTTGGACATAGCATCGTCAGCTTTGCGGCATAGAGCTAAGACGTCGAGGATGTAGGAAACGTACGGCTCCGTAGATGACTGAACACGAGACGCAAGAGCCTTTCTCGCGGCAGCCTTGCGCCCAATGGGGTCGCCGAACAGTTCCCGTAGCTTCTCCTTGAAATTGTCCCAACTGGTTATCTCGTCGTCATGCGTTTGGTGCCTCACGCATGGGGTGCCGCCGAGATAAAAGATGACATTGGCGAGCATAATCGTTGGGTCCCACCTGTTATTAGCACTGGCATGTTCATAGAGTTTGATCCAGGCGTCAACATCCTGGCCCTCCAGGCCAGAGAACACCCCTGGGTCGCGATGTGGGGCGACCGTGACGATTGGAGCAGTGGGACAAGCCGAAGCCATTGCAGAGGTGGGCGCGTCACCGGGAGGCATGGTGACAAGCTCAGTGTGCCGACCACTTCTGAGTTCCGTTGTGAGGACGGGGATCGCTGACCTCCACCAGAATGTTGCGTGTGGAAAGACACAGACAGAAGAGGCTATTTACAGGCTATTTACACTGGAGCCAGGCAGCCAGACCAACACTCGCTCGCGCCAAGCGCACTGACCACCTTCGTCGTTCTTGCGGCGGCTCGTTTCTTGAGCATCGCTCGATGATATTGTCACGTAGTCGTGACGTCAAAGAACACAGTAGCAATACTGTGGAACACAAAACTAACTTTTATTGGGCGAACCTGTGCCCACAAATCAGGCTACACTTATAGCACAACGATAGCGGCGAACACGGTCGGCGATCGTCGAAATCTGATCAGCGGGTCAAGCGCGTCGGCTTTTATAGAGCAGTTATCGAATGTTCCAGACTAAATGCTGGGACCCGCATGCATTCTACAAAGATCTACACCATTCGTGTCAAGCGATGAAATCAGATAACACAAGGCTCGGCGAGAACAGACAGCGGATAGAAGCATCGATAACTTTCCAGAAACTTCGGATACATGCATGCGCGTCCCGCGCTGTGCGATAACATTTGTTAGGCGGCAAAACGTGTCGCCCGATAAAGACAAGTACACGTGTCAATACCCCCCTCTTAAAAAGCATCGACCCGATGCTGCAAACAAACGAAAGTAATAAATAAGCACTCGTAGCCAAGAAAAAAAAAACAAAATAAGGAAAGTTCGTTAGCGTCCGTAAAACGGTTTAAGACGCACCACGTGGACCACTTCAGGTCGTGCGCGACGTCGCTGTGAATGCGAAATGCCGTCTGGCACGACCTCATAGTCCAGTGCGCCAATACGTCGGATGACCTTGTAGGGTCCGAAATAGCGTCGCAGTAGTTTCTCACTGAGTCCTCGTCGGCGTATCGGGGTCCATACCCAAACACGGTCGCCGGGCTGGTACTCGACGAAGCGTCGTCGGAGGTTGTAGTGTAGGCTGTCGGTCCTCTGCTGGTTCTTGATTCGCAGGCGGGCGAGCTGTCGGGCTTCTTCGGCGTGCTGGAGATAGGTAGCGACGTCAAGATTCTCTTCGTCAGTTACGTGCGGCAGCATGGCGTCGAGCGTCGTCGTCGGGTTCCTGCCGTAAACCAGCTTAAACGGCGTGATCTGTGTTGTTTCTTGCACTGCCGTGTTGTAAGCGAAGGTTACATACGGCAGGACGGTATCCCAGGTCTTGTGTTCGACGTCGACGTACATTGCTAGCATGTCGGCGAGGGTCTTATTCAGCCGCTCCGTAAGACCATTCGTCTGTGGGTGGTAGGCAGTTGTCCTCCTGTGCCTTGTCTGACTGTATTGCAGAATGGCCTGGGTGAGCTCCGCTGTGAAGGCCGTTCCTCTGTCGGTGATGAGGACTTCTGGGGCGCCATGTCGCAGCAGGATATTTTCGACAAAGAATTTCGCTACTTCGGCGGCGCTACCTTTCGGCAGTGCTTTAGTTTCAGCGAAGCGGGTGAGGTAGTCCGTCGCCACGACGATCCACTTATTTCCGGTTGTTGACGTCGGAAAGGGTCCCAACAGGTCCATCCCGATCTGCTGGAATGGGCGGCAAGGAGGCTCGATTGGCTGTAGTAATCCGGCTGGTCTTGTCGGCGGTGTCTTGCGTCGCTGACAGTCTCGGCATGTTCTGACATAACGGGCGACGTCGGCGGTCAGGCGCGGCCAATAATACCTTTCCTTTATCCTCGACAGCGTCCGGGAGAATCCAAGGTGCCCAGCGGTTGGATCGTCGTGTAGGGCGTGCAATACTTCTGGACGCAGTCCTGACGGGACAACAAGAAGGTAGTTGGCGCGCACTGGTGAGAAGTTATTCTTTACGAGTAGGTTGTTTTGAAGCGAGAACGAAGATAATCCTCGCTTAAATGCCCTGGGGACAACGTCGGTGTGCCCTTCCAAATACTCGATGAGGTTTTTCAGCTCCGGGTCTGCTCGCTGCTGTTCAGCGAAGTCTTCTGCGCTTAAAATGCCGAGGAAGGCGTCGTCATCTTCGTCATCTTGCGGCGGCGAGTCAATGGGGGCGCGTGATAGGCAATCGGCATCAGAGTGTTTTCGTCCGGACTTATAGGTTACAGCGATATCATATTCTTGCAGTCTTAGGCTCCACCGCGCCAGCCGTCCTGAAGGATCCTTTAAATTCGCTAGCCAACACAAAGCGTGATGGTCGCTGACGACTTTGAATGGCCTGCCATATAGGTACGGGCGAAATTTCGCTGTAGCCCAAACGATGGCGAGGCATTCCTTTTCGGTTGTAGAATAATTGCCTTCCGCTTTTGACAACGACCGGCTAGCGTAAGCTATCACGTGTTCATGACCACCTTTTCTCTGGACTAGCACGGCACCGAGGCCTTGGCTACTGGCGTCAGTGTGGATTTCGGTATCGGCGTGCTCGTCGAAGTGCGCAAGTACGGGCGGCGACTGCATGCGTCGTTTGAGTTCTTGAAATGCGTCGGCCTGCGGCGTTTCCCACTTGAACACGACGTCACATTTAGTTAGCTGTGTCAGCGGCTCAGCGATACGTGAAAAGTCCTTGACAAATCGCCTGTAGTAGGCACACATGCCAAGAAATCTACGCACTGCCTTCTTGTCGATGGGCTGCGGGAACTTTGCAATGGCAGCTGTCTTCTGCGGGTCGGGGCGAACTCCAGACTTGCTGATGACGTGGCCTAGGAACAGAAGCTCATGGTAAGCGAAGCGGCACTTTTCTGGCTTCAGGGTGAGCCCTGATGACTTGATGGCCTCTAGTACTGTTGCAAGCCGCCTAAGGTGATCGTCGAAATTTTCGGCGAAGACGACGACGTCATCCAAGTAAACAAGACAGGTTTGCCACTTCAATCCTGCTAACACCGTGTCCATGACGCGCTGGAATGTTGCAGGCGCCGAGCAGAGTCCGAATGGCATGACCTTGAACTCGTAGAGGCCGTCTGGCGTGATGAAGGCGGTCTTTTCGCGATCTCTCTCGTCGACTTCTATTTGCCAGTAGCCAGACTTGAGATCCATCGACGAGAAGTATTTTGCGTTGCAGAGGCGATCTAATGCGTCGTCTATCCGTGGTAGGGGGTATACATCCTTCTTTGTGATTTTGTTCAGTCGACGATAATCGACGCAGAAACGTAAGGTGCCGTCCTTTTTCTTCACCAAGACAACAGGGGATGCCCACGGGCTTTTCGACGGCTGGATGATGTCGTCGCGCAGCATTTCTTCGACTTGTTGTCTTATAGCTTCACGTTCTCGCGGCGAAACTCGGTAAGGGCTCTGGCGGAGTGGTCGAGCGCTCTCCTCGGTTATTATGCGATGCTTGGCGACTGGTGTTTGTCGAATCCTCGATGACGTCGAAAAGCAGCCTTTGTATCGTTGGAGCAGACTTTTGAGCTGCTGTTGCTTAATCACGGAGAGACTTGGATTAATGTCGTAGTCTGGTTCGGGAACCATGGTCGTCGGGGTAGATGCGGCGGAATCCGAGAGGACAAACGCATTACTGGTTTCCAGAATTTCCTCGATGTACGCGATCGTCGTGCCCTTGTTGATGTGCTTGAACTCCTGGCTGAAGTTTGTCAGCAACACTTCAGTTTTTCCTCCATGCAGTCGAGCGATCCCTCTTGCGACGCAAATTTCACGGTCTAGTAGTAGACGTTGGTCACCCTCGATGACGCCTTCTACGTCGGCAGGCGTTTTGGTGCCTACGGAAATGACAATGCTGGAGCGAGGCGGGATGCTGACTTGACTTTCGAGCACACTTAAGGCACGGTGACTACTAGAGCTCTCCGACGATATCGCTCGATCTTCCGACAGCGTTATGGACTTCGACTTCAGGTCAATGATTGCGCCGTGTTGGTTCAGGAAGTCCATGCCGAGAATGACGTCTCGCGAACACTGTTGGAGGATAACGAAGGTGGCAGGGTAAGTCCGGTCATGAACGGTAATTCTTGCCGTGCAGATTCCAGTTGGCGTAATGAGGTGTCCTCCAGCGGTCCGAATTTGGGGACCCTCCCATGCAGTCTTAACCTTCTTCAACTGGGCGGCGATGTGTCCACTCATTACGGAGTAATCGGCCCCTGTGTCGACTAAGGCAGTGACTGCGTGGCCGTCGAGAAGCACGTCGAGGTCGGTGGTTCTTTGTCTGGCGTTGCAGTTGGGTCTTGGCGTCGGATCACGGCTGCGTCGTGTTGAACTGAAGCTGGAACGTCGCGTCGTCAAGTCGTCTTTCGTCGGTGTAGTCTTGGCTTCCAGACTTCTTCGGGACGGCGGCGTGTCGTCATTAGGTCGTCGAGATGGTTTCTTCGTCGTCTTCGTCGGCGGCGGAGGATCTTCGTCAGTTCGACGAACAGCAACCGCACCTCCATCGGTTGCTGCTTTTAGTTTTCCGGATATGGGCTCGCAGAGCGGCCCCGGGCTGGGCCGGTGTATGGTCGGCGCTGCGGCGACAGGTAGCGGCCTGGTGACGGCGAACGGGACGGTCGTCGAGGGCTCCATTGAGTAGCGGCGAGGTAGTCGGCGATGTCG
Organism: Dermacentor andersoni; assembly: GCF_023375885.2. NCBI lineage: Eukaryota > Metazoa > Arthropoda > Arachnida > Ixodida > Ixodidae > Dermacentor > Dermacentor andersoni. The sequence continues at coordinate 1,636,850 of NC_092820.1, read as the reverse complement.
TGGGGGCGTTCACCTTGCTGCGGGCGCGGAGCGTTCACGGCGAAACCTCGCAGTCCCATCTCCCGGTATGGACATCGTCGGTAGACGTGACCCGCTTCTCCGCAGTGGTAGCAGAGCGGGCGGTGGTCAGGAGCGCGCCAAATGTCCGTCTTTCTCGGGTAGCTGCGCTGGGCGACGGGTGGGCGCGTTGGCGGCGGCGGCGGTGGTCGACGGAATTGCGGCGTTGCAGGGCCCTGCCGCGGTCGTGGAGGGGGACCTTGACGGCGGGCGACGGCGGCGTAGGTCATCGCTTCTGGCTGGGGCTGCGATGATTGTGGTTGTAACTCGGGAACTCCGAGCGATCGCTGAACTTCTTCTTTGACAATTTCGGCGACTGTGGCCACTTGAGGTTGCGATGAAGGGAAGATCCTTTGAAGCTCCTCTCGTACGACTGCCCTGATGGTCTCGCGCAGGTCGTCGGTGGCCAGTGACTGAACTCCGGCGTAGTTTGTCGAGCTCGTGCGGCGGTTGAATTGCCGGTTCCGCATTTCGAGTGTCTTCTCAATGCTCGTGGCCTCGCGAAGGAACTCTTCTACGGTCGTCGGTGGGCTTCGTATCATTGCGCCGAAAAGTTCCTCCTTTACACCACGCATCAGCAGGCGGACTTTCTTCTCCTCGGACATTTCCGGGTCGGCGTGGCGGAACAGACGGTTCATTTCCTCAGTGAAGATCGCGATCGTCTCATTCGGCAGCTGCGCTCTGGTCTCCAGTAGAGCTTGGGCTCGCTCTTTTCGCACGACGCTTGTAAATGTTTGCAGAAAGCCGCTTCGGAACAGGTCCCACGTCGTCAAGGTGGCTTCTCGATTCTCGAACCACGTCCTGGCGGCGTCCTCCAATGCGAAATAAACATGTCGCAGCTTGTCCTCGTTTGCCCAGCTGTTAAATTTAGCGACCCTCTCATACGTTTCCAGCCAGCTTTCCGGGTCCTCAAATGTGGAACCGCGGAACGTCGGTGGTTCCCTGGGCTGCTGCAGCACGATGGGGGACGCTGGGGCTGCCATTGGAGTTGCCTTGGGCACAATCTTCTTGGTCTCAGGTAACAGTCCGTGCTCCGGGGGCAGCTGTTGAAGACGGCGGCTTGCTCGATGTTCCGGGACGGCGCTGGTGTTGTCTTTGCGGTCCGGGCTTGAGTTACGGCTTGTCGGGGGCGTCCGGTACATGAAGGTAAAGCACCTCCACCAGATGTCACGTAGTCGTGACGTCAAAGAACACAGTAGCAATACTGTGGAACACAAAACTAACTTTTATTGGGCGAACCTGTGCCCACAAATCAGGCTACACTTATAGCACAACGATAGCGGCGAACACGGTCGGCGATCGTCGAAATCTGATCAGCGGGTCAAGCGCGTCGGCTTTTATAGAGCAGTTATCGAATGTTCCAGACTAAATGCTGGGACCCGCATGCATTCTACAAAGATCTACACCATTCGTGTCAAGCGATGAAATCAGATAACACAAGGCTCGGCGAGAACAGACAGCGGATAGAAGCATCGATAACTTTCCAGAAACTTCGGATACATGCATGCGCGTCCCGCGCTGTGCGATAACATTTGTTAGGCGGCAAAACGTGTCGCCCGATAAAGACAAGTACACGTGTCAATATCGTAATACGAACTTAATGTGATGCCATTTGGCCTATGCAATGTGCCTGCTGCGTTTGAATGAATGATGAACAATATTGTCACGTGGTAGTGACGGTGAAGAAATAAGCAGTACGGTGGAATACGAAACTAGCTTTTATTGGGCGAACCTGTGCCCACAAAACAGGCTACACTTATAGCACAACGAAAGCGGCGAACACAGTCGGCGATCGTCGAAAATCTGATCTGCGGGTCAAGCGAGTCGGCTTTTATAGAGCAGTCGTCGAATGTTCCAGACTAATCGTTCGGACCCGCGTGCCTTCCACAAAGTTCTACGCCATTCGCGTCAGGTGATGAAATCAGATAACATAAGTCTCGGCGACAACAGACAGCGGATAGAAGCATCGATAACTTTCCAGAAACTTCGGATACATGCAGGCGCGTCCCATGCTGTGCGATTACATTTGTTAGGCGGCGAAACGTGGTTGCCCGATAAAGATAAGTACACGTGTCAATACCCCCCTCTTAAAAAAAGCATCGTCCCGATGCTACAAATATAAGAGAGCGAAACACAAAAGGACACTTCTTAAACATAAGTAACAAAAAAGAAATAAAGTCCAAAGGTCAGTTACGCGAAGCCACAAAGTTCGTTAACGCTGGTAGTAGGGCTTGAGTCGCACAACGTGGACTATTTCAGGTCGCGAGCGGCGCCGCTGTGATAGCGAAATACCGTCTGGCACGACCTCATAGTCCAGTGCGCCAATACGTCGGATGATCTTGTACGGTCCGAAATAGCGACGCAAAAGCTTCTCGCTCAGTCCTCGTCGGCGTATAGGGGTCCAAACCCAAACACGGTCACCGGGCTGGTACTCCACGAAGCGTCGTCGGAGGTTGTAGTGTCGGCTGTCGGCCCTCTGCTGGTTCTTGATTTGCAGGCGGGCGAGCTGTCGGGCTTCTTCGGCGCACTGGAGGTAGGTACGGACGTCAAGGTTCTCCTCGTCCGTGACGTGAGGCAGCATGGCGTCGAGCGTCGTCGTCGGGTTCCTGCCGTAGACCAGCTTGAACGGCGTGATCTGTGTTGTTTCTTGTACCGCCGTGTTATAAGCGAATGTTACGTACGGCAGGACGGCATCCCAGGTCTTGTGTTCGACGTCGACGTACATCGCTAGCATGTCTGCGAGGGTCTTATTCAGCCGCTCCGTAAGACCATTCGTCTGCGGGTGGTAAGCCGTTGTCCTCCTGTGCCTTGTCTGACTGTATTTCAGAATGGCTTGGGTGAGCTCCGCTGTAAAGGCCGTTCCTCGGTCGGTGATGAGGACTTCTGGGGCGCCATGTCGCAGCAGAATGTTTTCGACAAAGAATTTCGCCACTTCGGCTGCGCTACCTTTCGGCAGTGCTTTTGTTTCAGCGAAGCGGGTGAGGTAGTCCGTCGCCACGACTATCCACTTATTTCCAGTTATTGACGTCGGAAAGGGTCCCAACAAGTCCATCCCGATCTGCTGGAATGGTCGGCAAGGAGGCTCGATTGGCTGTAGTAATCCGGCTGGCCTTGTCGGCGGTGTCTTGCGTCGCTGACAGTCTCGGCATGTTCTGACATAACGGGTGACGTCGGCGGTCAGGCGCGGCCAATAATACTTTTCTTGTATCCTCGATAGTGTCCGGGAAAATCCCGAGGTGTCCAGCGGTCGGATCGTCATGTAGGGCGTGCAATACTTCTGGACGAAGTCCTGACGGGACAACAAGAAGGTAATTGGCGCGGACTGGTGAAAAGTTCTTCTTCACGAGTAGACTGTCTTGAAGCGTGAAGGAAGATAATCCGCGCTTAAATGCCCTGGGAACAACGTCGGTGTGCCCTTCCAAATAATCGACGAGGCCTTTAAGTTCCGGGTCCGCTCGTTGTTGTTCGGCGAAGTCTTCCGCGCTTATTATTCCAAGGAAGGCGTCGTCATCCTCGTCATCTTGCGGCGGCGGGTCAATGGGGGCGCGTGATAGGCAATCGGCGTCTGAGTGTTTTCGTCCGGACTTGTATGTTACAGTGATGTCGTATTCTTGTAGTCTGAGGCTCCACCGTGCCAGCCGTCCTGAAGGGTCCTTTAAGTTAGCTAGCCAACACAACGCGTGATGGTCGCTGACCACTCTGAATGGCCTGCCATATAGGTAGGGGCGAAATTTCGCTGTAGCCCAAACGATGGCGAGGCATTCCTTTTCCGTTGTGGAATAATTGCCTTCCGCTTTTGACAACGACCGGCTAGCGTAAGCTATCACGTGTTCATGTCCATCTTTTCTCTGGACTAGGACGGCACCGAGGCCTAGGCTACTGGCGTCAGTGTGGATTTCGGTATCGGCGTGCTCGTCGAAGTGCGCAAGTACGGGCGGCGACTGCATGCGTCGTTTGAGTTCTTCAAATGCGTCGGCCTGCGGCGTTTCCCACTTGAACTCGACGTCACATTTAGTTAGCTGTGTCAGCGGCTCAGCAATGCGTGAAAAGTTCTTGACAAATCGCCTGTAGTAGGCACACATGCCAAGAAATCTACGCACTGCCTTCTTGTCAATGGGCTGTGGGAACTTTGCTATGGCAGCTGTCTTCTGCGGGTCGGGGCGGACTCCAGATTTGCTGATGACGTGGCCTAAAAATAGAAGCTCCTCGTAAGCGAAGCGGCACTTTTCCGGCTTCAGAGTAAGTCCTGATGACCTGATGGCCTCTAGTACTGTTGCCAGCCGCCTAAGGTGAACGTCGAAATTTCCGGCGAAGACGACGACGTCATCCAAGTATACGAGACAGGTCTGCCACTTCAATCCTGCTAAAACCGTGTCCATCACGCGCTGGAACGTTGCAGGCGCTGAGCACAGTCCGAATGGCATAACCTTGAACTCGTAGAGGCCGTCTGGGGTGATGAAGGCGGTCTTTTCGCGATCTCTTTCGTCGACTTCTATTTGCCAATAGCCAGACTTGAGGTCCATGGACGAGAAGTATTTAGCGTTGCAGAGCCGATCCAATGCGTCGTCTATCCGTGGGAGGGGGTATACGTCCTTCTTCGTGATCTTGTTCAGACGACGATAATCGACGCAGAAACGTAGGGTTCCGTCCTTTTTCTTTACCAGAACAACAGGGGATGCCCACGGGCTTTTCGAAGGCTGGATGATGTCGTCGCGCAACATTTCGTCGACTTGTTCTCTTATAGCTTCACGTTCTTGCGCCGAAATTCGGTAAGGGCTCTGACGGAGTGGTCGAGCGCATTCCTCGGTGATTATGCGATGCTTGGCGACTGGTGTTTGTCGAATCCTCGATGACGTCGAAAAGCAGCCTTTGTATCGTCGGAGCAGACTTCTGAGCTGCTGTTGCTTAATCATAGGGAGATTTGGATTAATGTCGTAGTCTGGTTCGGGAACCATGGTCGTCGGGGTAGATGCGGCGGAATCCGAGAGGACAAACGCATTACTTGTTTCCAGAATTTCCTCGATGTACGCGATCGTCGTGCCCTTGTTGATGTGCTTGAACTCCTGGCTGAAGTTTGTCAGCAACACTTCAGTTTTCCCTCCATGCAGTCGAGCGATCCCTCTTGCGACGCAAATTTCACGGTCTAGCAGTAGACGTTGCTCGCCTTCGATGACGCCTTCTACGTCAGCGGGTGTTTCGGTGCTGACCGAAATAACAATGCTGCAGCGAGGCGGGATGCTCACTTGATCTTCGAGCACACTCAAGGCGTGATGGCTACGAGGGCTCTCCGGCGGCATTGCTTTATCTTCCGACAGCGTTACTGACTTCGACTTCAGGTTGATGATTGCGCCGTGTTGGTCCAGGAAGTCCATACCGAGAATGACGTCTCGTGAACACTGTTGGAGGATAACGAAGGTGGCAGGGTAAGTCCGGTCATGAATGGTTATTCTTGCCGTGCAGATCCCAGTCGGCGTGATGAGGTGTCCTCCAGCGGTGCGGATCTGAGGGCCTTCCCATGCGGTCTTAAGTTTCTTCAACTGGGCGGCGATGTGTCCACTCATTACGGAGTAATCGGCCCCTGTGTCGACTAAGGCAGTGATTGCGTGGCCGTCGAGAAGCACGTCGAGGTCGGTTGTTCTTTGTCTGGCATTGCAGTTAGGTCTTGGCGTTGGATCACGGCTGCGTCGTGTTGAATTGAAGTTGGAACGTCGCGTCGTCAAGTCGTCTTTCGTCGGTGTAGTTTTGGCTTCCAGACTTCGTCGGGACGGCGGCGTGTCGTTATGTCGTCGAGATGGTCTCTTCGTCATCTTCGTCGGCGGCGGAGGATCTTCGTCAGTTCGACGAACAGCAACCGCACCTCCATCGGTTGCTGCTTTCAGTTTTCCGGGTATGGGCCCCGGGCTGGGCCAGTGTATGGACGGCGCTGCGGCGACAGGTAGCGACCTGGTGACGGCGAACGGGACGGTCGTCGAGAGTTCCACTGAGTGCCGGCTAGGTAATCGGCAATGTCACGTGGGCGCTCCCCAAGCTGTGGACGCGGCGCGTTGACGGCGAACCCTCTCAGTCCCATGTCGCGGTATGGGCATCAGCGGTACACATGGCCGGCTTCTTCGCAGTGATAGCAGAGCGGGCGGTGGTCGGGGGCTCGCCAAATGTCCGTCTTCCTCGCATAGGTGCGCTGCGCGACGGGTGGGCGCGCTGGCGGCGGCGGACGACGGAATTGCGGTGTTGCGGGACCTTGGCGCGGTCGCGCAGGGGGGCCTTGACGGCGGGCGACGACGGCGGCGTAGGTCATTGCTTCCGGCTGCGGTGGTTCTGGTTGCACCTCAGGAACTCCAAGGGATCGGTGCACCTCTTCTTTCACGATGTCGGTGATAGAGGCCACTTGAGGCTGCGACGAAGGCAAGACCTTGCGCAGTTCTTCGCGCACAATGGCCCTGATGGTCTCGTGCAGATCGTCCGTGGCCAGTGATTGAATTCCTGCGTAGTGGGTAGAGCTTGTGCGGCGGTTGAACTGCCGGTTCCGCATTTCGAGTGTCTTCTCAATGCCGGTGGCCTCGCGAAGGAACACTGCTACGGTCGTCGCTGGGCTTCGTACCATTGCGCCGAAAAGTTCTTCCTTCACACCACGCATGAGTAGGCGTACTTTCTTTTCCTCGGCCATATCCGGGACTGCGTGGCGGAACAGACGGCACATTTCTTCCGTAAAGATGGCAACGTTCTCATTTGGTAGCTGCACTCGGGCGTCCAGCATAGCTTCGGCCCTTTCCTTGCGCACGACGCTTGTAAAGGTGCGCAGGAAGCCGGTACGGAACAGGTCCCATGTTGTCATTGTCGACTCCCTGTTCTCGAACCACGTTCTGGCGGCGTCTTCTAGGGCGAAGTATACATGCCGCAACTTGTCGTCGGAGTCCCAGTTGTTGAAAGTCGCGATTCGCTCGTACGTCTCCAGCCAGGATTCCGGGTCTTCAGTTGCTGCTCCATGGAAGGTTGGTGGGTCCCGAGGTTGCTGTAGGATAACGGGGGACACTGGGGCAGCCATTTGGTTTGTCTTGACCACGGCGATCTTCTTTGTCGTTTCAGGCAGAAGTCCGTGCTCTGGGGGCAGTCTTTGCAGTCTGCGGCTAGCACGCTGGTCTTGGGCGATGTCGGTTTTGTCCTCGGGCTTCGGGCTTGGATCGCGGCTTTGCGGGGGCGTTCGGTACATGAACGCACAAGCACCTCCACCAGATGTCACGTCGTAGTGACGGTGAAGAAATAAGCAGTACGGTGGAATACGAAACTAGCTTTTATTGGGCGAACCTGTGCCCACAAAACAGGCTACACTTATAGCACAACGAAAGCGGCGAACACAGTCGGCAATCGTCGAAAATCTGATCTGCGGGTCAAGCGGGTCGGCTTTTATAGAGCAGTCGTCGAATGTTCCAGACTAATCGTTCGGACCCGCGTGCCTTCCACAAAGTTCTACGCCATTCGCGTCAGGTGATGAAATCAGATAACATAAGTCTCGGCGACAACAGACAGCGGATAGAAGCATCGATAACTTTCCAGAAACTTCGGATACATGCAGGCGCGTCCCATGCTGTGCGATTACATTTGTTAGGCGGCGAAACGTGGTTGCCCGATAAAGATAAGTACACGTGTCAATATCTTGCGCAGCCTAAAATGGACCACGTGTTTGCGCTATCTCGACGACGTTGTTGTGTTCGCCCCTGATTTCAGCACGCATCTTCTTCGCCTTAGGCAAGTGTTGACGTCCTTGACCAACGCAGGCCTGCAACCGAACCTGAAAGAGTGCCAGTTCACCACACGCAAGCTCATGATTCTAGGTCACGTCATATCACAAAACGGCATTTGGCCCGATCCATGAAAACTTCGCACTGTGGCAGAGTTTCCTAAACCTAAGACACCCAAAGAACTCCGTGCCTTCACCGGTCTCTGTTATAACTTCAGATGCTTTGTTCGCAATTTTGCCTCGATTATATCACCTCTGACACAACTCTTAAGTGGCGCCAACAACCTATCCTCCCGGTCTCCTGCATGCAACACCGCGTTCGTGACCTTAGGTGGTCTCCTGACGTCTCCGCCTATACTGCGACACTACGACCCCACCAGCCCAACTGAAGTGCATACCGATGGCAGTGGTATTGGCCTTGGCACTGTCCTTGTGCAGCGCAAGCCCGGCTACTCAGAGTATGTCATTGCTTACGCCAATCATGCACTGACCAAAGCGGAACGCAATTACAGCATCACAGAAAAAGAATGCCTGGCCATCGTTTGGGCACTCTGGAAGTTTCGCCCTTATTTATATGGCAGGCCTTTCAATGTGGTTACTGACCATCACGCCCTTTGTTGGTTATCCTCTTTAAAAGACCCATCTGGACGCCTTGCCCGCTGGGCTCTGCGTATTCAAGAATACGACATACACGTCATTTACCACTCAGGTCACAAGCACACTGACGGTGACACTCTGTCCCGCTCTCTGCTGCCAGCCGACACGGCCTCCCTCTCCACCATTGAGGCGGTATCCTCGGTTGACATCGACACTTTCGCATCAGAACAGCGCAAGGATCCTTGGGTGGCCTCGCTTTTGGATCTCCTTTCTGGCTCGCCTGCATCTACCATCTCCCGCTCCCTGCATCACCAGGCTGCCCATTTTGCTGTCCGGGATAACCTCTTGTATCGACGCAACTACCAGCCCGATGGTCGCAAGTGGCTCCTGGTTATCCCTAGGACTTTCCGTTCCAACATGTCTTTCCATACTGACCCACAATGCGCACACGCAGGCGTTTTGAAGACGTATGAGCGCCAGCGGCAATGTTACTACTGGCGAGGAATTTGGAAAGATTGGATGTGCTTTGTTGACGATCACAAGGAAAAAGACGGGACATCACAAGGAAGAGACGAGGAATGTTTACTTTTGTCCAAAAGTTTGTCCGCTCGTGCCCACAATGCCAACGCCACAAATCTCCACCTCATCAGGCCCATGATTTATTACAGCCGCTTCCATGCCCTGCTCATGCACTCAACCACATGGAAATTGACCTGTACGGGCCGCTACTGCTAACACCTGCTGGCAAACGATAGATTATTGTCGCAATTGATCACATTACACGCTATGCTGAAACCGCTGCTTTACCTGCAGTGACCGCCAGTGACGCTGCATCCTTTCTGTTCCATCGCTTCATTCTTCATCATGGCCCACCTCTGGAGCTGCTGAGTGATAGAGGCCATGTGTTTCTGTCGCAGGTGGTTGAAGCATGCTTGCTCAATGCCGCATAGTTCACCGGATTACCACGGCGTACCATCCTCAAACTAACGGGCTTACAGAATGTTTCAATCGCACCCTTGGTGATATGCTCGCCATGTACGATTCATCGGAGCATACAAACTGGGACATCATCCTCCCATTTGTCAGGTACGCATATAATACGGCTACACAAAGTACTACAGGATTTTCTCCATACTTTCTTCTCTACGGTCGCGATCCTTTCCATACCATCATACGGTTTTGCCTTATACACCAGACATGTCCGAATGTGCTCCCGTTTCAGCTGTCTCCTGATTCGCTGAGCAATGCCGTCAATTAGCCCGAAAGTTCATCTCCGCTGACCAACAATGACAAAAAGGCAATCGTGATGGCGATGCTATGAACCTGAACTTCGCTCCCGGCACACTTGTCTTGTTGCCCGTGCCTTCTACCACGCCTGGGTTTCTGACAAAGCTCATCTCGCAGTATGATGGACCATACTGCATCGTCGAACGCACCTCTCCGGTCAACTATGTCATAGAGCCACTAACACCAACATCCGACAAGCCACCGTGGACGGGATGTTGTTCAAGTTCCCCGCCTGAAACAATTTTATGACCCGCTCGTCTCCACATCGTAAGTCGCCAGGATGGCTTCGCTTTTGCACCGGGGGTAATTGTAATGAAGAAGAAGAGCACAAGGACAAGGCCAGCCAGATTGGCAGTGCTTAGCACGAGTGTGAGCCGTTCGGGCAAGCAGCTGTTCCTGCTCTGTTGGTTGGTTAGGTTGGTTAGTTTGGGTTTAATGGCACAAAGGCAACTAAGGCCATGCTGCGCCAGACACAAGACAAAATGAAATGCAACGTTAGAGCAGGTAAACCTGTATTACGTTATAGTTGGTGTAAATAACCACTTTTTTCTAAAAAGTCGAAGTTCCTGCTTTGTGTCACCTGCCTTCTTGGTTATGAACAGACACTACCATCTGAACTGTTCAATACACCCCATTACAGTGTATATATATCATGTCAATAAAAAGCGCCAGGGGACTTCATTCCTTGCCGGCCCAGCTGAAGGTTGCATCGTTCCTCTAGTCTCAACAGGTATCAAAGTGGATTCAGACCTAACAGTGAGGACAGCGAACGGGACAAATAAGTCCTTGCAGTGAGCAAGCATGTCAGATGGCATAAACACCACAGATGAGTCTGGCACGGCAGTACATGACAAGGTCACAAGCTCCGATGTCGCCGGAGGTATATCAGTATCATCATCAACGAAGACTTACCGAACACTGAGGTCGGTGCCGACCAATGGTGAGTCACATAGCGGCGAAAGGGCCACTTGCACATGAGAGCAATCAATGATGGCACTATGGCGTGACAAGCTACCCAAGGATGATATCACGAGAACAGGATGGTAACACAAAAAACTCGATGATGTACAAAACGTCTTGGATGGCTACACGGGCTATGCATACAGCTGTAGGATGAATGCGTTCTGTAATAGCAGTGCAGAGTGCCATACCAGATGGAGAGGTCGTGACTTCTTTCAGCTTGCAACAAAGATTTTCATGGATGATGGAAACGGCGGTCCTGGTATCGATAAGTACTTGGGCAGATGCTCCCTCGACATGGTTGTCAATGACATTCTGCGGTGAAAATTGAGGCCTTAGAAAGTTCAATGAGCTTGCAGTTCCTGCCTCCGGAACTGTGCTAGTCAGTTTCCCTCAGCAGTAGGTGGCGGACGATGCATAGGTGACAGCGACCGTCGACGTGGAGAAGAACGGTGACTGTCTGAATGGTGGTCGCGATCAAAGGGTCTCAGTGGCGAGTCAGTGGCATCTTGGCAGCGTATCTCGGCGGAATGTTGTGGCGCGTAGGGAAACTGGTCGAAGGCATCACGGTGCGAGGACATGTTACGACGACAAAAGAATGTAATGTGACCAGCAATGCCACAGGCGAATCGAATAGGCCTGTTGTCTGGCGTCCGCCATGGGTCAGCTCGACGAAGAAGCTGGGGTGACTGCTGTGGAACGGGGAGCAGGGGGAACCCGACGCCTAGGCAGTGGGACAGAATAGGACGGTGGGGGTGGCCGTGTGACAACAGCAGCATAGCTGAGCGGCAGAGGTGTGACCCATGACGGGTAGTCAGAATAAGAGAGTGGTGCCGTCAGAGATGCGAATAGCGGGGGGTAGCCAACATAGGTGAGCGTTGCTGTCACAGGAGCTGGTGGGCGACCGGGGGCAAGTGCGTCAGGTATTTGAGCACGGATGGCTTGTTGCATGGCCAGAGTTAGTGTTGGGGCAGGCTCCTTGGTGGGAGGGAGCAGCGACAGCTGGCGGGCCACTTCCTCAATGAATGAAATCCTTGAGCTGAAGGATGAGAGCAGAAGGATCGGTATAGCCAGCGGCAAGTGCAATGGCCGAGACCGAGTCAGCCTGTGGGACGTTTTGGCGGGCGATGTTACGTTGGTGGCGCAATTCGTCAAAACCCTGACACAGATTGAAGAGTACGGCGATGCTGATTGGCCTCTTGGACAGCAGCATTTGAAACGTATAGTTCTCAATACCCTTCAGAATATTGTCCTCTGCCATCGTTGGATTAACACGGCTGCAAAGATCCAAGACATCCTCAATATAGCTGCGGAAAGTCTCGCACGGTTGTTGTGCTCGCTGGTGTAGACGTTGTTCAGTGCATAGCTTGCGCACAGCGGGGCGGCCAAACACTTCAGTGAAATGTGTTTGAATGCGGACCAACTCAAGATGTCAGATTCGTGATTTTTAAACCATAGATTTGTGACATCAGCAAGGTAAAATATGACGTTATTCAGTTTAGACTGGTCAGCCCACTCATTGTGAGCGCTTACACATTCATAGGAGGACAGCCAGTCTTTATTTTATAAATTTATTTTATTTGTCCATACTGTGAGCCCTTCTAGGGCTATTACAAGGAGGGAAATACAATCTTATAAAAAAACAGTGGCATGCACAAAAACAATTAATCAACAATTATCTACAAGGCATAAGTACAAGGCATATATACACCTACGATTAGTAAAATAGCATTTCCAAATTTATTTCAAAGGAAACCACCGAGTCCACATTTTCAAAAACCTCGTAATTAAGCTTGTTCCAGTCAACAATTGTTTTAACCAAAAAAGAATGGTTAAAGACAACAACTCTGGAGGAATAAGGTATGAAAGCATAGCTGCGATTAATCCTTGGTGATATTCTGCCAGGTGGTCACAAGTACAGGTTGGGATCCATGTTTAGGCTTCGCGTTTGTAATTGGAACATAAATTTTAATCTAGCAATCCTCCAGTGCTCAGCAAGTGTCAGAAGGTTAGCCCTATCAAGCAACTCTGCAACTGATTGCGTTCGATTGTAGAAGGAAAAGACAAACCTGGCAGCAAGACACTGTACTTTTTCTAGTTTATTAATGAGGTATTGCTGGTATGGGTTCCAGACTATACTTGCGTACTCTAAACTAGGGCGAAAAATTGCCCGGTATGCACTTAGTTTTACATCAGAAGTGGCAAACTTCAATTTCCTTTTTAACAAGCCGAGCTTTCGCTGTACAGATTCACAAGTGATCACCACATGATGGTTCCATTTTAGATCATATAGATATTCCAAGATATTTCCTTTCTTTCGTACGTTTTATCATATCACCGCCAATAGCATAAAAAAAAGTGAGGGTAGTTTCTTATTTGATACAGTCATGCAAGCAGACTTCTTAAAGTTAATTTGCATATCCCATAAGGTACACCAGTCATTAATAATCTGCAATTTCTCATTCAACATAATTTGGTCACTGGCACTTTTTACCTGGCAGAACACCAAACAGTCATCTGCAAATAGTCGTACTTCAATTAGTGGGTTAATGTTCATGGCTATATCATTAACGTATATGATATAAATCCAACCCGGTCCTCAGTCCTCAGCAGCTGTGAAGCAACTGACCACGGCGGCAGTCAGATCTGTGACGCAGCAGAGGGTGCTAAGAATCACTGGCTCCGGACAGGCTGCCATTGGAACCTGAACCAGGCAACGTTTAATGCTAGAACGTTACCTAGTGAGGCAAGTCTAGAAGTATTATTGGAGGAATTAGCGGGCAGTAAATGGGATATAATAAGGCTAGTGAGGTTAGGAGGACAAAAGAAGCATATACAGTGCTAAAAAGTGGGCACGTCCTGTGCTACCGAAGCTTAGCAGAGAGACGAGAACTAGGAGTCGGATTCCTGATTAATAAGGATATAGCTGATAACATACAGGAATTTTATAGTATTAAGAAGAGGGTGGCAGGTGTTGTTGTGAAACTTAATAAGAGGTACAAATTGGAGGTCGTACAGGTCTACGCCCCTACATCCAGTCATGATAACCAGGAAGTCAAAAGCTTTTATGAATATGTGAAATCGGCGATGGGTAAGGTAAAAACAAAATACACTATACTGATGGGCGACTTCAATGCCAGGGTAGGCAAGAAACAGGCTGGAGACAAGTCAGTGGGAGAATATGGCATAGGCTCTAGGAATAGCAGGGGAGAGTTATTAGTAGAGTTTGCAGAACAGAATAATATGCGGACAATGAATACCTTCTTCCGCAAGTGGGATAGCCGAAAGTGGACGTGGAGGAGCCCGAATGGCGAGACTAGAAATTAAATAGACCTCATACTCTGCGCTAACCCTGGCATCATACAAGATGTGGACATGCTCGGCAAGGTGCGCTGCAGTGACCATAGGATGGTAAGAACTCGAATTAGCCTAGACCTGAGGAGGGAACGGAAGAAACTGGTACATAAGAAACCAATCAACGAGTTAGCAGTAAGAGGGAAAATAGAGGAATTCCGGATCAAGCTACAGAAAAAGTATTCGGCTTTAACACAGGAAGAGGACTTAAGTGTTGAAGCAATGAACGACAATCTTATTGGCATCATTAAGGAGTGTGCAATAGAAGTGGGTGGTAACTTCGTTAGACAGGAAACCAGTAAGCTATCGCAGGAAACTAAAGATCTGATTAAGAAACGCAAATGTATGAAAGCCTCTAACCCTACAGCTAGAATAGAACTGGCAGAACATTCCAAGTTAATCAACAAACGTAAGACAGCTGACATAAGGAAATATAATATGGATAGAATTGAACATGCTCTCAGGAAAGGAGGAAGCCTAAAAGCAGTGAAGAATAAACTAGGAATAGGCAAGAATAAGATTTATGTGTTAAGAGACAAATTCGGCAATATCATTACTAACATGGATGAGATAGTTCAAGTGGCTGAGGAGTTCTATAGAAATCTGTACAGTACCAGTGGCACCCAGGACGACAATGGAAGAGAGAATAGTTTAGATGAATTTGAAATCCCACAAGTAACGCCGGAAGAAGTAAAGAAAGCCTTGCAAGCTATGCAAAGGGGAGTTGCAAAGGGGAGCTATGCAAAGGGGCAGTTGGGGAGGATCAGGTAACAGCAGATTTGTTGAAGAATGGTGGGTAGATTGTTCTAGAAAAACTGGCCATCCTGTATACACAATGCCTCATGACCTCGAGCGTACTGGGATCTTGGAAGAATGCCAATATAATCTTAATCCATAAGAAAGGGGACGCCAAAGACTTGAAAAATTATAGACCGATCAGCTTACTGTCCGTTGCCTACAAAGTATTTACTAAGTTAATCACAAATAGAATCAGGAACACTTTAGACTTCTGTCAACTGTCTGTGTGACCAGGCAGGGTTCCGTGAAGCCTACTGAACAATAGACCATATTCAGACTATTAATCAGGTGATAGAGAAATGTGCGGAATATAACCAACCCTCATATATAGCTTTCATTGATTAAGAGAAAGTGTTTGATTCAGTCGAAACCTCAGCAGTTATGCAGGCATTGCGAAATCAGGGTGTAGACGAGCCGTGTGTAAAAATACTGAAAGATATCTATAGCGGCTTCAAAGCCACCGTAGTCCTTGTGGTATCTTGTGTTGGCTTCTGGTTTCCGTTTTGGGTCGTTAACGTCAGGGCGCCACTCAGTGCCAAACGCTGTAAGTTGTCTCCTGTTTCCTGTCGCAGAAATAAAAGAGCATTCCTTGTCTGGTCCCAGACTGAAGCAGTCCGGCTCTTTCTTGCGGCATTGCGCGCCCCGGCCGTTTAGGCCTCACGCCGTAAATCCTCCGTGCGGCCGCCCCGTCGAAGCTACAACAGTCCTCCATAAAGAAAGCAACAAAATCCCAATAAAGAAAGGTGTCAGGCAGGAAGATATGATCTCTCCAATGCTATTCACAGCGTGTTTACAAGGTATGCAGAGACCTGGATTTGGAAGAATTGGGGATAGGAGTTAATGGAGAATACCTTAGTAATTTGCGATTCGCTGATGACATTGCCTTGCTTAGTAACTCAGGGGACCAATTGCAATGTATGCTCACTGACCTGGAGAGGTAAAGCAGAAGGGTGGGTCTAAAAATTAATCTGCAGAAAACTAAATTAATGTTTAACAGTCTCAGAAGAGAACAGCAGTTTACGATAGGTAGCGAGGCACTGGAAGTGGTAAGGGAATACGTCTACTTGGGGCAGATAGTGATGGCGGACCTGGATCATAAGACTGAAGTAATCAGAATAAGAATGGGCTGGGGTTCGTTTGGCAGGCATTCCCAGGTCATGAACAGCAGGTTGCCATTATCCCTCAAGAGAAAAGTGTATATATAACAGCTGTGTCTTACCAGTACTCACCTATGGGGCAGGCACCTCGAGGCTTACGAAAAGGGTTCTACTTAAATTGAGGACGACGCAGCGAGCTATGGAAAGAACAATGATGGGTGTAACATTAAGGGATAAGAAAAGAGAAGATTGAGTGAGCGGAACAAACATGAGTTAATGACATCTTAGTTGAAATCAAGAAAAAGAAATGGGCATGGGAAGGACATGTAATGAGGAGGGAAGATAAACGATGGTCATTAAGGGTTACGGACTGGATTCCAAAAGAAGGGAAGCGTAGCAGGTGGCGGCAGAAAGTTAGGTGGGCAGATGAGATGAAAATGTTTGCAGAGACAACATGGCGACAATTAGCACATGAACGGGGTAGTTGGAGAAGTATGGGAGAGGCCTTTGCCCTGCAGTGGGCGTAGACAGGCTGATGATGATGATATCAGAAACAGTGTCTTCCCCAAGACCGACACCTGAGGAACGCTGGACGTAACCGGCAATGTTGACGACAGCTCATTATAAATTTCTACGAACTGTTGTCGATTCTTTAAATTACCTGAACCCATCTTACTATTTTTGGACTAAGACCAGTATCATACAGCTTGTGCATGAGTTTTGCATGGCAAACCCTTTCATATGCCTTAGAAAAATCTAAGGCTATGACATCTATGTCTTCTTTGTTGTTTATGGCTAACGCAAAGAATTCAACTGTCTGAAACAGCTGGGTCAACGTGGAGAGGCGCCTACGAAATCCATGTTGTTTAGCCCAAAAGATTGTTTTCATTTCCATGTATATACTGTTATATACTTGCAAAAGGTGTGTTCCAACAATTTACAAACAGTACATAGTAATAGAAATAGGACGGTAATTGTTCACATTGAATCTGTCTCCTTGTTTGAATGTTGGCACTACCCTGCCTATTAGCCAGCCATCAGGTAAAGTACCGGTGTCTAATGATGCAATAAAAATTTCTACTAGAAATTCTGTAACACAGTCACTATAGCGTTTCAGAAATTCATTTGGTATGTCATCTGGCCCTGATGGCTTCTTACAATTTAGTTTCAGTAGGAGTGCTAATACTCCTTCCTTCGAAATTTGAATTTCGTCTCCGCAGGTGTCCCATGATTCCCGTATCGGGGGGTTGATTTGACCAGACGAGAACACTGAGCAGAAGCAATTAATGAATTCCTTTGCCATGCGGTCTGGCTTGCTCCAAATGCTATCATTCACGCGAACTGCAGTTATTGCTGGTTTTGAACCAGTCATCTGTCCGGGCTATTAGCATGTAATTGGTCAAAGCAGTTGAAAAGAAAGTTGCCCTGGCTGTATTTAATTCAGTTCGAACATGCGCGCTAAGAACAGATATCATGTCAGGGTTTCTTGGCATTGCCTACCGGGCATACCTTACTCGGCGTTTCAAGTGAACAACGGTTCTAGTGATCCACAGGTTTGCCTCTTCTACGTGTTTCCGTTTGACAGGTACAAACTGTGATATGCTATCTCCGACTGTTGACTTAAAATATGTCCAAAGACGCTGCACATCATTTTCCTCCGGTATCGTGTCAAGAGCTATCTCTACATGATCAAGGATTGATGCGTCATCTGCCCTTCGAAAACTTAGCACATGCATATTGCAATGTTTCGCAAAATCCTCATCGTCTATCCTAAGGGTGGCCCCTATGGTTTTATGGTCCAATATTCAATTTTCGACATCGATTTGGCAATTAAAGCTGTCATCCCATAAAAATACCAGATCAAGTATTGAGTGGCATTGGCCCTGCATTCGCGTTGGTTCATTTACCACTTCAATTAGACTATGTTTTGCCATTATTTCAAACATACAGTCCGCGTGTAGCCTATCAACGGTAGTTGATATGCATGCGTTCCATTTAACACCAGGCAGGTTAAAATCGCCCCTTAGTATTAACCTACTACATTTGTTAGTTATGCTTACAATGTAATCATCAAGCTTTTGAAGAAACTCTGAGGAGCTGCCAGGGGCATGAGAAATAACACCAATTATTAAAACGAATCTATCTGTGAATAATTTGCACCATATGCTCTCGAGATCCTCAATGACAGGAACTGGTTCGTACTTAATTGAGTTCTTGATTAACAAGGCAATGCTACTACCCCTTGTCCTGTCATTATGTATGACATGAAAAGAATTAGGGAAAACTTCTTCATTTTTAATGTCGTGTTGTAACTACGTCTCTGTGACGCCAACCACATGAGTGTCATGTATTAAAGGGACACTAAAGCGAAACAATAAATCAGTTTAGACTAATAAAGCATTGTTTGAGAACCCTGGGGGCACTAATTTCAAAATAATAGTTTGATTATTAGATGAGAAAATGAAGGTAGAAGTATCAGTATTTGAATTTCGTGCCGAAACCCCGACGCCGGTACGTCAGTGTGACGTCAGGGATTCCAAAGTGTCTTTTCGCATTTGGGCCACATTGGCTGAGCAAAGGTTTCCGAAACTTGCTATGTTTAATATTTGGTTCATTGAGAACACAATGTGGAAATGTGGAACACAATGAAGATGTGGAAAACGTAAATTCTGATTTTATAACATACGAGGGTAGATTTTCTATGCTCTTAAATCTAAACACAAAAAAGACATGCGGTCCTGACAGCATTTCTAATGCTTTTCTTCGTCGCTATGCCGAGTGGCTTTCACATTTTCTTCTCGTAATTTTCCGCTCGTCCATATCTTGTGGCATCGTTCCATCAGACTGGCGGGTCGCTCGTGTTGTGCCTGTATTTAAGAAAGGCGACCCTACATTACTATCAAACTATCGCCCTATATCACTGACGGTTACATCTTGCAAGCTTTTAGAGCATATTATCTCAAATTACATGACGGAATTTCTTGAAAAACGTGGTATTCTGTCCCCGTGCCAACACGGCTTTCGTAAGGGGCTTTCTACCACTACTCAGCTTCTCTCTAGCATCTACGCTTTTGCCTCCGTTCTTGATAAAGCCGGCCAGGTTGATGCTATATTCCTCGATTTCAGCAAAGCCTTCGATAGGGTCTCTCATTTTGGTTTGATAACAAAACTAAGCAACTATGGGTTTCCACCTAACATTGTAAACTGGATCTGTGCATATTTGAGCATGCGCAGACAATTCGTCGATGTTGAGGGCCATTACTCTGGATGTCTCCCCGTAAATTCGGGAGTGCCGCAGGGAAGCGTGCTCGGACCGCTACTTTTCCTAGTATATATTAATGACATAACAGCATGCATAGACAATAGTGTGAGTATTAAATTGTTTGCGGACGACTGCTTACTTTACAAAGAGATTAAAGATGCCAATGATCAAGTGATCCTGCATAAAAGTCTTGCTGCGATTTCTGACTGGTGCGACACCTGGGAAATGAAACTTAATGAAGAAAAAACGGTTTTTATGCGCATTACCAACAAAAAACACCCTCTAACATATCAATACACTATTAATCAATTCGCGGTCTCTGAAACAGACTCCTTTAAATATTTGGGTGTAACCATCAACAATCGTCTAACCTGGTCGCAACACATTGATAATGTTTGTGCGTCTGCTCGACGTAAACTCGGCCTACTGAGACACAAGCTTAAACATTCTCCTCCATCCGTAAAACAATTGGCATTCAACACACTCGTAAGGTCGCGATTAGAATATGCTTGCGTCGTCTGGGACCCATTCACGAAGAAAGATATTAAAAAACTGGAAAACATAAACAGGCTTGCCATCCGCTACATATATAATTGTTATGGACGTTATGACTCCCCCTCTCAATTGATTAATAAAAATAATATTGCCACCCTAGAATCCCGAAGGAAGGTAGCACGCCTAACATTGCTTTTCCGCCTTTGGAAAAGGGAACTACAACTTGGTCATTCACCCTGTCTCCAGCCGCTACCTGCTAGAGCTACCAGAAATTATCACCCCTACAAAATAACCCCTATTTTCGCGCGTACAAGTTGCTTTAACTATTCCTTCTTTCCTAGAACAATAAATGATTGGAACTCTTAGCCGACCGATGTATTCCTGTCCAATAACATATTACATGCCATTGAAAAACTGCATTTCAAATAAACGTGTGACCACATGAGTACTTTCATGCGTGTTAGCATGAAAAAAAAAACAACCTGTGCAAACTGGTACTGTAAATATTTCTCTCCTTTCAACTCAATCCCTTGCATTGTATGCTTGTAGAATGTGTTTTTTATGTATTTATATCATCCTTCAATGTACCTCATATGATTCCATGTATTTCATATTTCATATGCACTTCTTTTCTTTGAACGTATTTAGTTACATTACTGTATGAACGTATTCCCTCCTGCCTGGGTCACAAGTTGGGCTGCAGTATTCTGTAAATAAAAAAAAAATAGTCAATCTGTACTGCTGTATAAGTAGGCCCTCACGGTTGCCATCAAAATTCATGACGTCACAGCGACCAGGTGCGGGAACTTCAAGGAGGCGTCGCCACGCATCTTATTGTGGTAAGAGTGGTGTTTTTACTGTCGTAGAAAGGTAATCTGCTGATGCAGAAAAAATGATTTTTCCCTTTAGTGTCCCTTTAAAGATAGGCATTCGAATGGTTCGTGCTTAATAACAATGCTTCACGCATTTATATTTAGTAGCCTTATTTCTTGAGGCTTCTGTGGTCACGAACACTTATGCGGCCCAGATTGGCGGTTAATGCGTGCTTCGGCCCATCTACTTGCCCCGTAGACGTGCCTCCGATTGGTGGGCTCAAGCTGTCGGTCCATGTGACGTCATCACAAGCAATCTTCGGTGAAGATTCCAAAACATAACACGCGCTGCCTGTAGTGCTTGATACTGCGCTGCGGGACATCAGCGGCAGAATCTGCAAAGCAAGCCAGCAATGTCTTAGCAACATGGTCGCTTCGGTGCTGCTGCTCCCACTGAAAAGAAACGGACGTATTGAAGGCTTTATGCAATCCGGGAGCCCCGTTGACGTGCCTCCGATTGGTGGGCTCCAGTTGTCGGTCCATGTGACGTCATCAGAAGCAATCGGCGATGAAGATTCCAAGTGGGCGAGGCGGCAGCAATGCCGGCAACATGCTGAACAATCCCTTTTGCTTCATGCTACAGGTTACAGTGCTTACTCTCGGAAACCAAGCTTTGACTAGCGCCTGTGCTGCTTTGACAACGTCAGTGGACGTGGACCAAGACGCTGGCGTGCATTCATCGACACGTGGTGAATGCGGCATTATGGATCGACAAAGTTTTCCATGCTTCACAAGTCTGGGTATCGCCTCCACAAGAGTGACGTCAAGTCACATGGCTCATCGAACAGCTATAAGGGTGCCTGATGAGCTGTGCTTCACCAGTAGGCAAGGCAGCAGCAATCCCGGCAACATGCTAAATATCCCTTTTGCTTCACGCTATAGGTTAGTAGATATATGCCAACTCCTGGTTATCGATGGGATAACCGGTTTTTGCTGCTGCTGCCCTGCCCACTGCGTGTTAATTATTTTTTGTCTAGTATAAGTCACCCAGAGATCTGGTTTGCGGAGACGTAGAAGAAAATCCAGGTCCAACAAAAAAAGATCTCTTGCTAGAACTGTTAAATGGGCAAAGTATAATTCTTTCTACTATACAGGACATGCAAGTAACACAGAATGAAATGCAAAGGAACCTATCAAAATTAACAGAAAGAACTGATGATATCGAGCAGCCATTGGGTGGTTTAAGTGCACTGAAGTCTAAAGTAGAAAGCATCGAAACAACAATAACGAAGCTTGAGGAACAACTCACCAACCTAAGTGAACATGGTGATGATCTAGAAAACAGAAGCAGGAGAAATAACTTAATAATTTATGGCTTACATGAACCTAGAGTTGAAACTTCAGAAGACTTAGAATGAAATGTAAAAGATGAAGTCTTTAATAAAAAACTAGACATTAAGGTAACAGGCATCGAAAGGTGTCACAGACTGGGAAGAAAAAGTGAAAATAAAACCCGTCCAGTGATTCTAAAATTTCTTGACTACCGAGAAAAGAATGCCCTGTTTAGAGCATCGCATAAACTAAGGGGTAGTAAATTGTCACTACCTGAAGACTTTTCTCAGCGAGTACGTCACACACGGAGGCTTTTATGGGAGAGTTATAAGAAAAAAAGTAGAACAACATGAAAGTAAAGCTCATTTACGATAAGTTGAGCATTAACGGGACTTTGTTTGGTTGGGATGCTGAAAAAAGATGCCGTTATCAGCTGAAGAAATCAGGTCTTCAAAACTGACAGACTAAGCACAAGCGTGGCTCTTTAGGAATACCTAACGTAAATTGTAGGAGCGTTATAAACAAGCGTACAGAGTTAGGGGGAATTCTTTTGTCATATAACCCAGATATTGTTGTCTTAATAGAGACATGGTTAAATGAAGAAATATATGATAGCGAGTTCAGACCCACGTCAATTAATCACAGGGAACCCTGATCATGAGAAGGAAATTCACAGAAGAATAAAGATGGGTTGGATCGCATGTTGCAGACAATGCCAGCTCCTGACTGGAAGCTTACCATTATCACTGAAAAGGAAGATGTACAATCAGTGCATTTTACCAGTGAAAACATATAGGGTAGGGACTCGGAGACTGACAAAGAAGTTTGAGAACAAGTTAAGGACCACGCAGAGTGATGGAACGAAGATTGCTAAGCATAACATTAAGAGACAGAAAGACAGTGGTTTGGATGAGAGAGCAAATGGGTATAGACGATATTCTAATGGAAATCAAGAGAAAAAAAATGGAGCTGGGCAGGTCATGTAATGCGCAGGTTAAATAACCGTTGGACCATTAGGGTTACAGAATCGGTACCAAGAGAAGGGAAACGCAATCGAGGACGCCAGTAGACTAGGTGGAGCGACGAAATTAGGAAATTCGCAGGCACTATGTGGAATCGGTTGGCGCAGGACAAGTATTTGGATATCACAGGGAGAGGCCTTCGCCCTGAAGTGGACATAAAATAGGATGATGATGATGATGATGATGAGGGATGGGACTGCCCAAAGTCACTTTGGAGCATTTTTGGAGCAAGTTGCATTTTGGAGCAGTTTGGGGAGCAGACACAATCTGCCTCTTTCATTTTCCTGTGCTGCCCTCTGCTGCACGCCGCTGAAAACGTTTTGGAAGGGTCCCCGGATTTTCGCCGGTTGATTTGTGTACCGCGCCCACGTTGAGTGCGCGTCGGTTGTACGTTTCGTGGATTGTGAATCCTTATTAATGGCTTCTTCGGGACAGCATGTCCTTCCTGAAGCCATGTAGCACTCAATGACTACTGGGTGAGCAGGTCTGAGTGCGCTGTTCTGCAAACAGTGCGGCCG
Source organism: Dermacentor andersoni (assembly GCF_023375885.2). Lineage (NCBI taxonomy): Eukaryota > Metazoa > Arthropoda > Arachnida > Ixodida > Ixodidae > Dermacentor > Dermacentor andersoni. Next base: position 1,613,524 of record NC_092820.1, on the reverse strand, counting down.
ATAAAGGCACGCTGAGTTCCATTTGGCGGCATGGCTGCCTTAGAATTCGTCATTGATTTCTGCTCTTGGACATCACTCTTTGTATTCTTTTTACACATTATTTAGATGTTTCGCATATTCAAAAAGTCTTTGAGCGCAGCCTTCTGCGTTGGATTTATTAAAGCGGTGCACTTGTTTACATCGACATCTACAGCCGCAGGTCGTTGTCATCGTCAAATATTGTGGAAAAGGTCCATCCCTGATATGAAATAGTGTCAAAATGTAGCAAAACATGCATATCTGCGCATATGTGCCATGTTGTTGCACCCTGAGACGAGTCAATATGAGCGGCCGAACCACTTAAACAATGGCAACTGTGATCCAGATACATATATTACTAGGTGTTAACTCATTCTCGCTTTTCTTTAACTCCGTCATACTTACAGTTTTAGCGTGCCATAGAGCATTATTAGAGAAAACTGTGCTCGCATAAGTGCTCATTTGTAGGCCATGTTGTTCTCTCACGAAAACGCGCGGATGCCATAGCTCACACGGCGTTGGTATAAATGAGCGAGGCGGCTGTTTATGCTGCTGTATACTGAATACACCGTCTCTTGTTTGCCACTTGACGCAGAGGCAAACAGTGCATCTCTGAAATTGAGAAATGTGTCGGCAAAGCAACACATGCAGGCCTACCCATATACGTAGCGAATACGGCCAACAGCCTACAGGTACGGTGACGTACAGATGTTGGCACAGCGCTGTGTCGCCACTTACCGCTTATTGTGCTTATTGTGCACGTGCCGTGCGAAGTGAAGTGCAGCTGATTTCAAATCGCTAAGGCCAGAATTGAACTATAAAAGCAGTTTCATTCGACCTAACTGCTTACATTTAAGTTCAGGTCCGCCGGTAGCGAGTGCACGAACTCGACGGTGCCAGGTTAACCTTCGCTGAACAGGATCGACATTGGCTCAACATTCGTGGGCACGGCTTAAGAGGGTTAAAGCTTGTGCCTTTCAACTTGGTAGGCGTGCTTGACTCATTTTGAGCACGATTAATAATATATACAAGTGAAGACGCTATCGCTATTGTGTTGTCGGTTTGACGGCCGATCGTGCGGGGTTCGGTCGAACGATGGTCGGCATGCTGATTTTGCCAGTGCGTTCGACAAGAAAGCCTGTCGCAGTACAACTCGCGCTCGTCGGTTGCGTTGTTGTTGACCTGGTATGATAAAAAGGTTTCAGTGACGCACAATAGTCAGTCAATCATTTGAGTGAGCGTCTTATCAGTCTCGTATCGACCCAGTGTTGCCGGGCCTTACGAGTATGTGCAGTATAGAATGCGCTGCCACCACCAGCGTGAGGACCGATGCTGCAAAAAGACTTTGTCCGCAACGCCCAAGCGTAAAGCGCGGTTTTTTTGTTATATTAGCGAGCCATTCTTGAAAGGCGGCAACTACCTGGTTCACGGTGCAGTGTGGACAACACAGACGATGCCCTGGCCGAGTTGTCCGGACTCCTTTAAAGTGGAGTTGCGGTCTTATGCTACGCACGTTTTCGGCACCGCACCGACGTTGAGCTACCAGTAGAATTTCAACGCGGTATACGGCACGAGTGTTTGCAGCAGCGCGCGTCCGCGCGTTTTTTTTTTTTTTTTTTCGCGGGACTTCCCGGCGCGCGGCCACGCACGCGACCCTTCCAAAACGTTTCGTGACTAATTCGATAGGGCATGGCGCATGCGCTGTCGCACCATGAAAGAGGCAGATTGCCTTTTTGAGAAGCTTGGAGCAGACTAAATTTCATTTTGGACCAATTTATAGCAGATGAAATTTCATTTTGTAGCAGTTTGGAGCAGGCCAACTAAATTTTGGCGGTATAATGTAATATGGCAGTGCACTTCAAAACCGCAATCCAACACAGGGCCTCTTCCATTTTTGAAGTTCTGGCAGCCAGCCGGCAGCCAGAGGGCAGCCAGCTAGTACCGGTCCTGATAGAAAGTCACATAAACTTGGATCCCATGACAACCCGAAGCTGCCCGAAGTTTGCAAAATTGAACGCCGGGTTGGGGGCAGCTGGCCGCAGGATAAATGTAAACATGCTGCCAGCATGGCAGCACCCGGCGAGGCCAGCGCGCGCTCGGCGTAGTTGGCCCATTTACGCGTTGTCAGCGTGAAAAGATGTACAGCTGCATTTGGGGATACGGTCACTTTTGTAACCTAGCCAAAGAAGAAGCGAGAAAGGTGATTCTGATTACGAAGAAGTGGGAGGCTGGGATGATCTGAAATAAACAGTGATGGCTGCCTTGTCGGTCTAGTTACCTGTTTTGTTACAAATTTGGCGCAGATGCATATGGATCCTTGTGCTACTCGCCTGAGCCGCGCCTGAGCCGCACCATAAGCCGGCGAACGTTGCACATTGTGTCTACGGTGAAGAGCGGTCCTGTTCGGGTGAGCACGTCATATTGAACTCTTACTACTGCAACTTGTCTACCTGAAGTCGAACGCTGGCAAGAGCTCTCAAGAATGCCATTAGTGATCCCCAGCATGACACAGACATTGTGCGTTCTTGTGAGCTTCGCGGTTCCACCGCAACAAATCCTGTCTTCACAAAAACGGAAGTAACCTCTCGTAACTGCGATTTAGAGGACCACAGTGCAAGTGCGCTGGTGCACAATATAATGAAGTTGCAAAAAACGAATAGCCAGAATCAGCAGTAACTATTTCATGTTTTATTGCAAGCAAACTTTCGGCAAATGAGGAAGACACCCATGCCGCCCGCTTGTCGGGCCGGAGGTCTATGACTGGTTGTACACAGGAAGTGCCCAGGAATGGCTTGAATTTTACAAATATACCTGTGACAGGAATTGCTCGCGAGAGAATAAAGACAAAGTTATGAACATTACTTGGGAGGTAATGCAAAGATTTGGCATGACCTTCTAGCTTCTGAAAAAGGCGAATGCCCATGGAGTGGATTGAAACAGCTTTTTATTTTCATTCGGTGAGAACAAGCTTCAAAGCTGGGATAAAGCTATGTCTTACAAGTACAACTCCGGGCCAGTTCTTGACTATTTCTTCGAGAAATGGAGACTGCTGCATTTAGCTCTGACTCTGCTCTATCCCAGGCTTCACTCATCGTGCTCATTATGCTGGGACTTCCGGAAGACATGCGGTAGCGTGTTCAGCTTCAAAAGTCAAACAAAACAGAAGAGTTACTACAAAATATAAACGAGCTGTGTTATAACGTTCAGCAACCTGTGAGCAGTTATGATGATGTGAAATCCCAAGAGGAACTGGCCCCATCGAATAAACAAGTCGCATATCAAGAGGAGATCAGGAAGGCAGCTACACACACTTCTGATTACAAGTCACCGCGGCCACAACAGAAAATATTTCTTGTAGAGCGCACCAACTTGGTATATATTTCGGTGCATGTAAATGGAAAAGTCAGCACGTTAATTGACAGTGGAGCTTCCATCACAATTGTGAACAAGAAATATATACTGGACTTGAACCAAGTGAAAGATTTTCCAGTCATTGTGTACGCATACGACGACAAAAAGCAAGTGCACAAGAATGGGTGGAAGCCATCGTCACGTGTCAAAGCAAGAGTATCAAAACCAGAGCGTTGGTCCTCGATGGAGTAAAATATCAAATGATATTGTCACGCCAAGTAACGCAAGAGCTCCGTCTAAATCTTTATTGGGATGACCAAGTTACTACTCAAGATGATGGCCAGTTATCATCATTCTCCCTATTTAGTGAAAGCTTATTTTAAAGAGGAAAAGAACCGCGACTTCCGACGGGATGTGACATGACGAAGGAGTGGACAGGAGACCGGTAGTCAAGCCTTCGGAAGCCTGCTACAGTGGATGACGTCCCCAGGATGTACCCAAAGCTCCTCTGTGTAGGAGGTTATCCTAAGGCTACATCCAAATTTAAAGTACCGTTCGAACTTTGAGATACAGTAAAGCCTTGTTAAACTGTACCCGCTTAAACAGTAGTTTCGTTTTAAATGTAGAGTAAAGTCAAATCCAGAACTAAGTGGCCGCTAAACATAATGTATTTTGTATCCGCGTAAACCATACCAGCTTATTGTGTACGTATCAGTTAACACGTAGTGTTTCCACATTTGTCGCGCAAGCACTGCAGTGCGTTGTCTCCATCAGGTGGCCCGGCAGAACAACAAGCACCCTGTGCGTTTGCGCGTGAAGCCATATCAACATCAACATCATTTTGCCGCCGTGCCAGAGAGTGTTATTGTGGCGTTGTGGCATCGTGCAATCAAGGACTCGGATCATGCCGAAGCTTGGATAAAAAAGACGCAGGGTGCTCAATATAGAAGAAAAATTAGACATAGTTCGTGCTATTGAACGTGACACGAAGAAGTTGGAGCTGGCACGTGACAGAGATCTACTGTTGACTACGGTGTGTGGCATTTGGAATACGAAGTAGTTGCTCGGCAGCGCTTCTGCGACCGCAAAGAGATGTCGGCTACGAGTTTCGACTTTTCGCCGTTGTTGCCTCTGTTGTTGCCGAAGTGTCGACTAGCGACAGTGATGAGGACGACAATGAAAGCGACAGCATGGGCGATTCAGGCGCGACAGTGGCAGAAGCTGCGTGTTACGTCAGCCTCATGAATGCAATCGTCGCGAAGAGAACAGCAACCTGCAATGAAAAAGGCGCCCCACGACTTTTGCAGTGCTACCGCGTGCGTGCACGGAGAATATGTAACGCCAACGAGGAATCTGCCATGCGAGTGTTGGCCGAGAACAGGGGGCTGGCTGAAAAGCTGGCTCACAGCTTCAGAAAGTTTGAGGCCGCAGTCGTCGCAGCTAGGCCGCGGAGGCATGAAACGAAAATAACACGTTTGTTGCGCAAAGTAAATAAATACTGCATGTTTTTTTCCCTTTCATCGCACTCTCTCTCTGAGTTCCGTTTTTGACATGTAAGTGGGCAATTTTATGCTATTTTGGTTAAGCAGTACTACCGTTTAGAACATACTTTTTCCCAGCTCTGGCCAACTATGGTTTAACGAGGTTTCACTGTACCAGGAAAACTCTTGGCTACAGCTGATACGCTGCCATGCATCAGCACCCTGAATGCATCTCCCTTGGATGCAGTGGATCTCTTTGTGGCAGAAACGGTGGCAGCCACATCCAAAGTTTTGCCACTCAATCTGGAGGATGTACGTCAAGCACAAAGCTCAGATGGTGAATACTTATTGCCTTCTGTGAGCGTGAGTAGCCTCGGAAGTCCAAGCTGCCGCTGCATGGCCCCACGTGTTCTTCGGTGGTTGATGAAGCAGCTCAAAGATGTCTGTCTGGTGATTCCATCATCACTCCGTTCAGCAGTCTAGGCAATGCTACACGAGGGATATCAAGGCATTACCAGAAGTAAAGCCCTTGCACGAGATTCAGTATGGTAGCCTGGCACCTCTACAGACATTACCTCTCTGGTCGCCACTGCGAGAAATGTGCTTCCACTCAGGTTAACTTCGCCAAGCTTCTTATCCTGACCCCTCTCCCTGGTCATCCATGGGAACTTCTTGGCATGAACCTATTTCATTTTAGTGGGGAAGTCTTCCTCCTGGTAGTTAGATACTATGCCAGTTTCCCGGAAGTAATAAATTTAAGGAGCGCAACCGCTCAAGCTGTCAGAGATGCACTAAAAAGCATATTCGCTTGCCATGGAATACCCAAAGAAGCTCGATCTGACAATGGCACGCCATTCTTGTCAGGGAATTTGGAGCCTTTGCTTTCTTCATGAGACAAGTAGTCCGTATTACGCCCAGTCGAACAGAGTAATGGAGAGGATGGTCAGAAGCCTCAAAAACCTCTTCCCACAAGGCGAAAGACAACCACCTGGCTCCTCTAAGCTACAGGGACACCCCAGGCATCAATGGTTTTAGCACGGCTCAGCTTTTGATGAGTCGTCAGCTGGGGAACAAATTCCCCAGGAGGGAAGAGTTGCAGCATCCAAACTGGCCACTGACGGAGACAGTAGTGTTGGGAGACGCGTCCTACAAAAGGAAGCAAGAAACAACAACCACCATCAAACCAGACATTAAATGCAACTTCCAGCAGGTCAGCAAGTCTGGGTGTGGTGGGAAAATGTAAAATGAACTGTACTAAGCTTGGCACAGAGGCCCAAGAGCTCCATTGTAGAAACAGGGCGAGGGAGTGTCTTGCAGAGCAACAGGTGCCACCTTGTCCCCTTCATTACCAGCACCATCCTCAGAATCAGCTGAGCTGCAAGTCGCTCCTTCAGCTTCTCAAGACCCTCCCAGTGTGACTGAAACGGCGAGTGACTCGGGACAGTCACTGGGACAGGCTGGCAATCGTGATGGTGTCGTTCGGCCGGACCACACGAAAGGGGGGGACATGTAGAGGCCACCACTCTATAATGTGGTAGTTAGTGGCACCCCCATTTATGTGATGGAGGTTTGCACGCAGTTCAATAAACAGTTTTTGTATGAGTTCAACCAGCACTGGTGGTCTCACTTGAATCTCCCACGGCCACGCTCTGGTTACCGCCATACAAAGGCCGTGAACCTAACAAACACGTCTTGCAAGCTCACCGGCTACAATTCTTAAGTTGCAATATGTGCTGTAAGGTATTTAGCTATCAAGTTAATTAATGATTTTTGTTAATGGGTTGAATATGTGTTTCGATTTCTCCTGCTAGTATTATTTGTCTCTTCGAATAATCCAACTCAAGGAAAATAATTATGCTATCTGTAAGGGGTGATTTTTAAAAATTCCGTAAAACTTAAAAATTATCACCCTGTATAACTGTATAAGTAGGCAAAATGTTCACAATAAAGATTAGTTGTGAGTAGCGCTTGTCCCGTGTGTCGGTGTTTTCTCTTGCTCCGCCTTGCAACTGCACTTACCAATATTCATCGGAAAATCCCAGCAACATGCATGCAATGCCACCCAGTGTATCATATCAGCCTTAAGAAAGTCCTGCACGCACAAAATACAGGAAAGCTTTGACAGGCAGATTGTAAGGTTGGAAGAAGCCGGTTTCCCGCAATCAGTAATTTCAGCAGTAGTGGAGGCAGTGCTTAAGAAGATAAAGACGGAAGGCAATGTTACTGAAGACGCAAGGGAGCGCAAAAATAAGAAACGTACAGTTGTGCCTTATGTTCACAAGACTTCCCACAACTTAAATAAGGTTATGAAACGGTATGGAGTTGAGATAGCGTTCTCGGCTCCCGGCAAGCTCGCTGGGCTATGCTCGCGCGTAGGAAGTAAAAATAACTTCCAAGGGTGCGGAACAAAGCACTCCATTTCCCACGTAGATTGCAGTGTTGGAGTAGTTTATCAGATACCTCTACATGCGGCAAAGTTTACATAGGCCAAACAGGAAAGTGTGTGAATGTGCACTTGCGTGAGCATGAATTGTCAATTAGAAATAAAACAAATGGGCACCTGCCTGTCCACTGCTTGGCGTGCACGTGCAAGCCGATCATGAAGGAAGTAAAGATTTTGTGCCGCTTCCGAGATAGCCAAGCCAGAGAGCTACTCGAGGTGTACCATATTAGAAAGAAGGGACAAGAATGTGTCAGTGACACCTCAGTTTATTTACACAACAGTGAGATGAGGTTTATTGACGAGCGTAGGTAGGTCGCGTTTTGCTTAAACAAGGTTTTACTTTTCTTTTATCTTGCCTTTTTTCGCGCACGCGCAGTGGTGTATGTCGGGGGTGTACTTATATGTGGTCGTTGCGGAATAAACATTAGTTGCAAGTTCGCTAATATCTACCAACTCGCCCAACAGGTTCTTCTAAAATGCATGCAATGACTGTCATGCTTACCAAATACCAAGATCAGGCATATGCAGACTCACCAAGTGAGGTATCGAGGTAACCATCCTCCACGCATGGCAGACCTGGGCGACCCTGAAAAATAGTACGAGGTTAAAACGGACAAAGAGATGGCTAAGGTGACTTAAGCCCAGATGCAGTGCCATGCTGAGACACATTAGAAGCAAGAAAAAAAATGTAATTCCAATTGCAATCATACACACTGAGGAAGAATCATGGTGACATTGTAGTGCACATATATAAACAAAAGCAGAGATCGGACTAGTGACGTACTACAGTAACACTATAGAAATGTGCCCATCAGGCACACCTGGCAACACTAGACACACCTTTCTTTGTGCAAACAGCAAGAAACTGACACTGCCCACACTACCATCCATCTCATACAGTAATTTAATTCACCCTCGTGTAAGAAAGCAACACCATAGGGTGGGAAAATAGGCAATGTCGAGAGCAAGGAAATAGGGAGAACAGAAGACTGGTTCTTGGTAAAGTGAGGAGATATGTGCAATATGTGCTACAAAATTCTAACTGAATGTGGCCAGCTTTTTGGCGCATTATACACACCATTGAGAGGGATTTAACCTACATGCTGCCTCTGCAAGCTTGCATCACAGCCACATTAGAAAGTTATCTTCCTAGACTAATCTTTCTACTTTAGAACCTATGCATTTCCAAAGATTGGAACATGGCAATTGTCCAGGTCTTTTCTTCTTCTGTGCTTGCAGTAAACTATCATTGTGACCAGTTACAGTGGCTTATTATTATTATCATTGATGATTATTTAATAATTTTATTGGCGCAAGGGGCAGATATGGCCAAAGAGTGTCAAGGAAAAAAGAAAAGAAAGTGAGTTGGCAAAGGGCCCCTCACCAAGCCACATAGTAAATTTTGGTTAGGCTGGAAGTTATGTGCCCCCCAAGTTATGTGTTACCGCAATACGTGTTCTTAGTGAAGGTTTCAACAAAAAATCGTCTGCTCAGGCATTCAAGCGAGAAAGGTTTGCAGCCACTGACCAAGTCAAACCAAAAGAAAGACGTTTCGGAACCCGTACGAGTTCCTTGTTCACAATGAGGTGGACAAGACGAGTAGTGGCATATTAAAGGCTAAGTTTGTGACATAATGACTGATTGTAGATGATTGGCATGATTCCTGTCGCTCGGTTCATCGTCCCGGTTGTTGTTTGGATGAAGAATGACTCAAGAAGAAGCCACATTGTCAGATTTCGTTCTGTGGCTAAAATTGCAACGTTGTCCCAATCAGTGTGATGTCCAGACATATGCGCATGCTCAGCAAGCGCACTAGAAGCGATATCTTCATTTCTGATGTCACGCTGGTGCTCCTTGAGTCGCTGTGTGAACTTGCCAGTTTCGCCAATATAGACCTGGCTGCAACCGCTGCAAGGAACCCGGTAGACAACCCCAGGGAAGTTGATATCTGGTAGGCGGTCCTTAACGTTCACAAGTAAGTTCCGTAGCTTGGAGTTTGACACGTGCCCAATGCACAAGTTGTACTTCACAAACACGCACGACAAAGATTCGCTTATCCCGCGAACATAGGGAATGCCTGCACTGGTGGAAAAAAAAAATCTTCAGGTTAGCTGACACTGGCTGCAAAACTTTCTTTTCAATTCTTGCCACAAAATGGTTGGGATAGCCATTTATGGAAAGTTCCCGCCGTACCATCTTGAGCTCGAATTACTTCTGTCGGTTTGTGCGAAATTCTGCGGACATTGTGTGCCGCCCTCTTAAACAGCTCCTCAAGAAGAAAGCTGCCTTCATTTGGGGCCCTGAGCAAGCTGGTGCTTTCACCGAGCTGATTGGGCTGCTTACCTCCCCGCCCAATCTCACTCACTTTGATGCATCAGCTCCAAAGAACTCCGTTCTGATGGCAGTGGCCACGGTATTGGAGCTATCTTGGCACAGAAACAACAAGGGCAAGAACGTGTTATTGCCTACGCCAGCCACCTTCTTTCCCCTGCCACGCACAAGTATTCTATCACGGAATGCGAGTGTCTGGCTCTCGTTTGGGCAGTGGGCAAATTCTGCCCCTATTTGTACGGCTGGCGATTCACAGTCATCACTGATCACAATGCTCTGTGTTGGCTTTCGTCCCTGAAAAATCCCTCTGGGCACCTTGGCCGCTGGGCTCTGCACCTTCAAGAATACAACTATTCAGTTGTATACGAGAGTGGCCAGTTACATCAAGATGCGGACTGCTTGTCGCACCATCCTGTCGACCCACCTGATGTTTCTGCGACCGGCATCCCTGTCACTCTCTCTGTTCTCTCTCTGGCTGCTTTTCGCGATATTAGAGCGGAACAATGCTGGGACGCCTCCTTACAAGACCTTATTCAATGGCTCACTTCAAAGATGTCCGATCCTTCCCTTCGCATATTTGAACTTAACAATGGCCTATTGTACTGCCCTAACATGCGCCTGAACGGCCCTGACCGACTCTTCGTTGTGCCTGAGCATCTGCGTCAGACTGTTCTCGTCCAGCTCCATAATGTACCGACTGCTGGACACCTTAGCGTGTCACGGACTTATGACCACGTTCATCGGTGCTTCTTTTGGCCTGGTCTATACCGTGACATCTGCCGTTATATCGCTGCGTGTGACCTTTGTCATTAGTAAAGGCAAGGCGCGGAAAACCAAGACTCAAGAAGAAGAACACAAACAACAGGACCGGCGCCACTCACAACTAAGTTTATTTCCGCAACAAGCCTGCCTTATGTAGGTTGATCAAGCCGAGTCACACACGAAACTTTAGAAGTAAAAAACAGCAATCTGTCGACCACTCAGGAATCATATCTGGCACAACATATCAAATGAGCAAACAAGAACTGCACGTGGAGCAGCACGGGAAGCAATTCATCGAGTATAGTCTTTCATCGAGTATAGTATAGGGGACAAAAAAGCGAGACATAAAAAGTACCGTCTACACTTCACTATCATGGCTTCATTGGGCACGGCAGCGCAGTTGCGAAGGTGGCATCTAACCCTTTCGTCTTCGTCGTGCAGCTTTGCTTCATCCTGCTGTGCTCCGTGGCTGGGGTGCACACGGACCATCCTGAACACGCCAGCTTTGCACAGACCGACCAGACCAGCGCGCAAGCTATCATGGTCGAAGATTTGCACGTGCAAGATGGTCTTCACGATTCACCGTGGGACTGCAGGATACGTCACTCGACAGCGCCTGCGCAGCTGCACGACCAACAAACAGCGCCTCACCACAGCACCCGTATAAAAGGCCTACCTCGGCACTATGGCTTCATTGGGCACGGCAGTGCAGTTGCGATGGTGGCATCTAACCCTTTCGTCTTCGTCGTGCAGGTGAGACGATATGGTTTATGCTTTCGGTCAAACGACCAATTTCTGCTATTGCTGCCGTGCCCACGGTCTTGCCTTTTCGTTGGTTCAATCGGCTGTATATTGATTTGCATCGACAGCACATTGTATTTGAGAGAACTGCTATTGTTGTGCGGTGATGTAGAATCTAACCCGGGACCTGACATAAACCAGATCGCCAAACAACTTAAGGACATAGCTGCTGATATTAAAGATATTAAAGAAGGACACTGTTGTATCCAGTGTTGGCTTCTGGTTTCGGCTTTGGGTCGTTTACGTCAGGGCGCCACTCAGTGCCAAACGCTGCAAGTTGCCTCCTGTTTCCCCTCGCAGAAATAAAAGAGCATTCTTTGTCTGGTCCCCGACTGAAGCAGTGTGGCTCTTTCTTGCGGCGCTGCGCGCCCCGGCCGTTTAGGCCTCATGCCATACACCTTTAGTCTGGCCGCCCCGTCAAAGCTACAACAAACTGGCGACAAGGTAAACTGCTCACTTTACTTTTTAAGTCCCCTTGCCTTTCTACTTCTGCTGCTCCCCTGCTTCCGGCATGCAAGACGCTACGTCCACTTCGACGTCGTCCACCGCAACTCCCCCGGCTTTGTTCTCTGTGCCTAGCATGGTGTTTGCACCAACCATGCCGCCTTTCCTTGCATTATCCGGTACTCCTTCGGTACCATGGCTCACATAGAAACATTCTTTTTGCACGTTTCTTCAGGCGACCGGATGCGAAGCATTACAAGACGAGAGGAAGAAAGCCATTTTACTGAGTAACTTAGGCTTTGAGGGGCAACGTCTCTACTACGACCTCGCATCGCAAACGGACCAGACAGTTACTACGTTCGAAGACGTTCTCCGCATCTTCGACCAGCACTACGAAGAATGCACCAAACCCCTGGTGCACCGCATTATCTTCTGGGACAGGAAGCAACTACCTGGAGAAACCTTTCAGGACTTCGTCACCGCGCTACAAAGGCTAGTGCCTGCTTGTGCGTTCGGCGCTTGGCAGGACGAGTCCCTTCGCGACCAAATCCTCCAAGGCGTCGCATCAACAAGAATTCCAGAAAGGTTACTCTACGAAGGAGCGTCCCTCACGCTCAAGAAGGCCCAGGAAATCGGACGAACCGTACAGCAAGTTCACAAAGAACTTCAAGTCTTTAACAGCTCGTCTGTTCAGCGCGTCTTGACACAACGCCAAGATGGCGTTGACAGCCATCACCTTCCTCGCCCGGGCGTGCAACGATGGCGGTTCCCGCCACCCTTCTCCCTCGACCCGGCGGCTTCAAGAAGGCGCTCGGCGGCATGGCGGGAAGTCGCGACCTGGGGAGGCCGGCCAACATGACGCGCAGCCCGAACTCCACGAAGCCAGTCGAGACATCGCGGGCCATTGCTACCGATGTGGTTCACCTCACCACATTGCATCTGATCCAGGCTGTCCAGCCAAGCACGTTTCCTGCCGTGCGTGCAAAAAAGTGGGACACTTTCGCTTCAGTTTGCTGTTCGAGTAACTGAATGCATCGACAGTCCCCTGCTCGTACGCAGCTTGTTTTCGCTGCATGTCAACAAGTGTCAGGAGTTCCAGCTGACCCAAGCGTTCAGTTTCCGTCTCTTCCGCATAACGCTCCCTCGGAGTTCACCCAGCCGTACTCAGGACAATCGGGACTTGTAAAGGACTTCATCCACAACGTTCTTCTTCGAGCTTCAATGCAACCAGTCTCGGCGAAACTGCGTCCTCAACCTCGGGTTCTCCGTGAGCAAGTCTGCACTGCAAATGGTATTTCGCCGCTGGAAAACAAAGTTCAGTCAGTTGTTGAGGTACCACAGCCAACTGACAAGAAGTCGCTGCATTCATTTCTCAGTGTCACGCGATACTACGCTAAACTGATACCGCAGTACGATGAATTGGTAGAGCCGCTTAGGAAACTGCTAAAGCAAGGACAACCGTTTGTCTGGAATCAGGATACTGAATACAACTTCCAGACTATTAAAGAAGTGGTTGCATGCGAATTCGGCTCTTACGCCAAAAGTGTTAAGACGTACGTGGACTGTCGTCGTGCATTAAAATGCCCTCAATTTCGTCCAGGAGATCTTGTCCGAGCACGTAACTCGAGAAAGTCCGGTCCTAAATACTCAGGTCCATTTAAGATTTACCGTAGGGTAGGTCCCAATACTTTCACGCTTGAAAATGGCAAACGATGGAACGCATCCAAACTTGTGAAATGCCCTGCACCAAAGGATTTTCTTGGAAAATTCACTGAATAGAGTCACTCCATTGACTATCCTTCCCTTGATGATTGTCTCCCACCTTTTCTTCCTGTTACTACTGGTATAGGGGATACATTACGTTTCTTGTAGCGTAATTGTGCAGTATGCCCATCATTACTACGGTGCTGATCGCCATACGAATTTGTCTTTCATGCCAAAAAGCTTTTCTTTAACATTAAAAAAACGTTAGCATTCTTACGGGGGGACTATGGAGTGTAAAATACGCTTTACTATATGTTTGTTGAATTTTTGTCACCCCCCTATGTAATACCCTCGTTGTGAGGGCCTTTAGGGGTTTCTTGAAATAAAAAAGTGCTTTTACGCACAATGTTCAATTCACAACAGCCACAGAGCTGCCTCGAGCCAGGCTCAGGGCGAATGAGCCACCCATCAGTGCTGTCCCAGGGGGCACACAGTTATTTGCACTCTCTACTTTTGCACTCAGAATTTTTTTTTTCCATGTGTGATCTGTGTTTGCAAGGCTGCATCTCATCGTCTTCCCAAGACGGGTGCTGATACTCTGCAGAACTGGAGTGCAATAGTTCATATTCAGTTTTCATGTTGTGCGTTTTTCTTAAATGGGGAAGCCAAAGATATAATTTTCTATTGTGTAAAGATGTCATCACTAATCATGCATGTTACAGTGCTAACATGTGTTCTTCTGTAACTCGTGACTTACTTTTGTTGCGAGGAGAGCGAGTAGCGCATTTTCCTTTCAAGGGAGAGGTGACGTGGTATCCAGTGTTGGCTTCTGGTTTCGGTTTTGGGTCGTTTACATCAGGGCGCGACTCAGCGCCAAACGCTGCAAGTTGCCTCCTGTTTCCCCTCGCAGAAATAAAAGAGCATTCTTTGTCTGGTCCCCGACTGAAGCAGTCCGGCTCTTTCTTGCGGCGCCGCGCGCCACGGCCGTTTAGGTCTCATGCCGTAAACCTTTCGTCCGGCCGCCCCATCGAAGCTAAAACAGACACCTCGTTCAGATGGACTAAAAGTTAGACGCGTTAACAGCAATCGACGCAAAGGTGTCATTCTTTGAAAGTGAAATAACAGATATGAAGGTGCGGTTGCAAAGGCTTGAAGAGAGAGCCGAAGACCTCGAAAATCGGAGCAGACGACCGAATCTATTAGTATATGGCCTCCCTGAAACAGAGGGAGAAAGCAGTGAAAGCCTAGAAGCGGTTGTAAATGACAACGTAATTAAGAACACTCTTGGTCTGGAACCCGTTGGCATTGAGCACATCCACCGTTTAGGTAGATACTCAAGAAATAAAACCAGACCAGTCAGATTCAGGCTTCTTGACACTAGACAGAACACTCAAATATTACAAAAAGGCTACAAGCTCAAAGGCGCCAACTTGTCTATCGGAGAGGATTTCAGCCGCAAAATGCGGGAGACTAGAAAAAAGCTCTGGGAAAGTGCAAAACCGAATCGGGAAAAACGCAAAAAAGTCTCTTTATCATATGACAAGCTCTACATTAATGATCGCATATTTATTTGGGATCACGAAAAAAATGAAAGGGTGTCACTACAAAAAAACATAGAAAGAAATCGTCCATCAACCCAAAGTCAAACAAGCGTGAGACCCTAACAAAGAAACTTGAGTCCCTAACAGTGCTTAATATAAATGCGAGAAGCATAGTAAACAAAGTAGAACTCCTGGAAGGACTGTTACTAGAACACAATCCCGATATAGTGGCCATCACTGAAACCTGGCTATCCCCAGATATCTTCAGTCATGAGATATCTCCACCAGGTTACTCTGTTATTCGTAAAGATAGGCTGTCTCGTGGTGGCGGCGTGGCCCTGCTCCTTAAGAATGATATTCCATTCCTTCCACTCCCTGAGGTCTCCAACGCGGAGGCTGTATTTTGTAAAATACCGTACAGTGACACCGGTATATTTGCTGGTTGCGTCTATCGAAGCCCTACTAGTGGATCCGAAGGCGTGCTTGCCTTGCAGGAGTATATGCAGTTCCACGTTCATAGCAGCAGAGTAATCCTCATGGGGGACTTCAATTTACCAGACCTGAACTGGAGTACCATGCACTACACTACAGCCATATCCTCAGCACTTATGGATCTAATGCTAAATTTTAACCTTTACCAAGTAGTCGACCAGCCAACTCGCTCACAAGGCTCTACGAATAGCATACTTGATCTCATACTCATAAGTAACCATTTCCCACTTCACGCAATTGAGATGGCAATAATTGGTGGTATATCGGACCACTACATACCTAAATGTAAGGTCTTGCTTGAAGGCAACATAAAGAAGCTAAGCCTGGAGCGTACTGTACTTGATTTTCGTAGAGCAGCTCATGACTGTATTCTCACTCACCTGGCGCACGAGTTTGATGTTTTTCTCCAAGCAGCTTCAGAAACGTGTTGTTACGTCAACAATTTGTGGCATCAATTTAAGTCAATCGTGCTACACTGCACAACAAACTTCATCCCAATGAAATGTTGCAAACCACAAAAGAAAAACCCATGGATATCGCGGGAGGTCCTTCAAGCGAAGCGTCAAGTAAAAAGACTTAGACATAATATTAAAAGAAAAGGGTTGAATGAATCACTGAAAGACAAACTGACCTCTGCTCTAGCCCACTTCAGAGGAAAGTTAAAAAATGCAAAGCATCATTATTTCAGCATAACATTCCCCGACTTCATTACCAACAATTCACACAGGTTTTGGAAATACTTTCGCCCGTGCTCAGGTGTGTCACCTGAACGATCTGTAGAAGAGAAAACAGCTCGAGCAAACACATTCAATAACTTTTTCTTTTCGGTTTTCACTTCAGATAATGGCTTAATTCCCTCCCTACCACGTCCACCTAAAACCATCGATTCATTAAGCATTACCAATGCCGGAGTTCTTAATCTATTGCTTAATATCAACATCAAGAAAGCAAACGGGCCAGACAATATCCCGAATGAGTTTTTAAAAACGTATGCAGAATGGTGTAGCCAATACCTTGCCATTATATACAGCAAATCACTTGCATCCGCACAACTACCAGATGACTGGAAAAAAGCGAAGGTGATTCCTATACATAAATCTGGCGACAGCAACGAACCTTCTAACTACAGGCCAATCTCACTTACCAGCACATCTTGTAAAATATTGGAACATATTACCTTCAAAACATCACTATATTTCTCGAGCAAGAACATATATTAATACCTCAACAACACGGCTTTAGAAGTGGCCTGTCAACGGTCACACAACTAATCAAAGTAGAGCATGACCTTGCACTCAACCTAAACAATCGAAGCCAGACAGGCACGATCCTCCTCAACTTCAGTAAAGCATTTGATTGTGTAAGCCATGTAAAATTAGTTGCCAAACTAGAGGCTACAATCGGGGACGGTCAGATTACTGCATGGATAAAGAACTTTTTATCACATCGAACACAGCACGTTATTGTAGATAGCACCCCTTCCAGGTCTGTAGCTGTCACCTCCGGTGTCACCCCCGAGGGTCAGTACTGGGCCCATTGTTATTTTTTATCTTTATCAACGACATTGCTGCTAACATTGAATGTGACATTAAGCTCTTCGCGGATGATTGTATTATTTATAAAGAAATTGTCAGTTACGCAGACCACTTATGATTAAACAGAACACTCGATTTGGTGTCCAATTGGTGTAAAGAATGGCAAATATCAATTAACACCAGTAAATCTGTATGCATGTCCTTTACAACAAAAAAGAAGCCTTCACAAATTACTTACGCCCTCGGTGGCACTTGCCTGAATAAAGTAAATAACCACAAATACCTAGGTTTGACATTCTCTTCTGACCTTTCATGGAACTTACATATTGATAATATTACCTCAGTCGCATTATGCAAGCTTCTTTTTTCTTAGACGATGTTTACGCCTTGCGCCGAAGCAAACCAGACTACTAGCCTACACAACTTTTGTTCGCCCTATCTTAGAATATGCTAACATCGTCTGGTTCCCGCACACATTGACTAACGTATAAAAACTAGAAAAGGCGCAAAGAAAAGCTGTGAGGTTCATTTTTAACAAATACAGGCCCTATGACTCCCCAACAAACCTCTTAGCTAATGCAGGTCTTAATACACTATCTTTTATGCCCAGAGAAGCCCGCTTAAAATTCATCTACTAACTAATGCATGGCAGTTATAAGATAGACCGAGCTAAGTACATTACTTAGTCTGCATCACGTCTATCACGAAAAAATCATCCATTTACACTAAACCAGTACAGTGTTCGCAATGACACGTTCAAGTTTTCACTTTTCCCACGTGCGATCAAAGAATGGAATCTCCTCCACTCAGACATAGTTTCCTCTCCGTCACTTTCATCATTTATCAACCTACTAGACACATTCAACAGAGAAGACGCCACTTAATGCATCCACATATATTAAACTGTAATACTTACTTCTGCGCATGGAACGTCTGCATTTCAACCCCCAAACTGGCCGCTTCTGCGCGGTTATGTTAGCTTTATAGCTGCTGCAATCTTACATGGGTCATTTATTCGCTAATTTTCATATAAATTCTAGTAATACTACATTGTTATACCAACTATATTGTTATACTGTTATGGCCATATTGTTGTACCAACCAAAAGTATTGTACTTCACATCGTCATTGGTGATTTCCACAGTAGTTAAGGAATCTTTTTTTCTTTCCTTTCTTTCGTTTACTGTACCATGTATAATGACCTGTTTGTTTGTCTTTGTAAAACTGTGCCCCCGCTTTGGTCTCACTGAGACTAGCAGTATTGCAAATAAAAATAAATAAAACTATCCACAACATAACACACTTCAAACGCCTAAGGCCCAGTCAGTGATAAAACCCGCACGACTACAGGAATAATGACCAACGAATAACACGGAAAAAACATGAATAAAGGAGTCTAAGGGCAGCGTCTGCGTCAAAACTAAAATCTCTAATAATCACCCACCTAAACTGTTTTAGGCTTGTAGCGCAGCTCAGGAAGAGCAAAAAAGGAAGGAGGTAGGGGTAATCAAAGGGAACGGAAACTCACTCTGTTTCCGTTCCCTTTGATTACCCCTACCTCCTTCCTTTTTTGCTCTTCCTGAGCTGCGCTACAAGCCTAAAAGAGTCATGACATACCAACTCGCCCAAACTGCCACGCTTTTCACCCACCTAAAAAATTGATAAAACATGTGACCACGCGAAAAATGAACCACGTGACAAACAATGAAATGGACAGAACAGTTGAACGATAAAGGTCTAAAAAACAGTGTCTGCGTCAAAAAAAAAAAAAAACGCA
This sequence comes from Dermacentor andersoni, assembly GCF_023375885.2. Lineage (NCBI taxonomy): Eukaryota > Metazoa > Arthropoda > Arachnida > Ixodida > Ixodidae > Dermacentor > Dermacentor andersoni. The sequence continues at coordinate 1,594,844 of NC_092820.1, read as the reverse complement.
ACAAAAGCTTACGAGCCACTAGAAAATCGTTAACAAAATAAAAACTAGTTCAGTAAAAGGAAGACAGACGGAGAAACCTAAATGAAATCATGTTTGCTCATTTGATATTTTGTGCCAGATATGATTCCTGAGTGGTCAATAGATTGCTGTTTTTTACTTCTAAAGTTTCGTGTGTGACTCTGCTTGATTAACCTACATAAGGCAGGCTTGTTGCGGAAATAAACTTAGTTGCGAGTGGCACTGGTCCTGTCGTTTGCGTTCTTCTTCTTGAGTCCTGGTCTTCTGCGCCTTGCCTTTACTAATTCAAGCATGAACCAACTAGCCCAAGCAAGAGTTTTACTTGACCTTTGTCAATGACGCAAAAAGCCAACCACACTCCCTGCTGGTCACCTTCAACCACTTGGCGTACCATCCGAACCATTCTTCCGTGTAGGTGTTGATCTTTTAGGCCCTTTTCCTACGTCTGCTTTGGGAAACAAGTGGATTGCTGTAGCAGTAGACCATGCCACTCGATATGCAATCACACAGGCTCTTCTGACAAGCTGTGCAACCGATGTCGCTGACTTATTCCTAGAGAATGACATCCTTCACCACGGTACCCCTTGACAGCTCCTCACCAACTGAGGCCGCTACTTTCTTTCTAAAGTTGCCAATGACATTCTACACTTGTGCATAACTAAATACAAACTTGCTACTGCTTATTATCCACAAACGAATGGTCTAACCAAGCGTCTTAACCAAAGCCTTACTGACATCTGACACATCTAAGTGTGCTTGTGAAGCCATACTCAAAGCACAAGAAGCGTGCCATATTGCCCGACGTTGACTTGTGGAGCCGCAGGACAATCAGCGGCGCTTATACGATGCCCGCCATCGTGACGTCCATTACACACCGGGCGTCCTGCTTCTCCTTTGGTCACCATCGCGATGCGTTGGCCTCTCGGAGAAGTTACTTTCACGCTACTCTGGCTCTTACCGTGTCTCGCGTCAAGTAACTGATGTCACGTATGAAATCGCCCCTCTTGAGCCAACCGTGGCGCAGCATTGCTCCGACATGGTCCATGTCGTGCGTCTTAAGTCGTATCACTCGCCCGCCTCCTAACCAGCACAGAGCCGGTGCTTCCATAGAGTTTCATACAATAATTACTAGAGAGCTCTGGCGCTAGTGTCTACAGAAGCTGCAATGAGAACAGTTGTACCAGCATGGGAATTATGGGAAGTACATGGGTATGACTAAACTTAGTCCTTTTGGCTTCATATGGCTTTGTGACTGCAAACTAGTCATTTTCAACAATATACTGCGTAATAAATAATTAAAAAACATAATTAAAATTGTCAGATGGCAGGATTCGAACACAGGAACTCTAGAACAGAAGCCTGATCTTGAAACCATTAAGCCACGAATGCATGCATCGACAAGTGAATTAAACGCCCTTATGAATTTATTGTGGGCATGCCAGTGCCTTGAGACGCTTGGCGCATTTCGATTTCGCTACCTGGATAAGCTAAATCGTTGCAATTAATAGCAATTGTGCAAGTTCGCAGCATCTTCTGCACTTCGAAGAGTACAGATTCCAATGAAATTTACGACAGTAAGATTTATATAGCGTAATATACAAAGCCACAAGGACATCCGAGTCTACAAGCACGAAGATCAGACAAATCCATGTATTTCCCATCATTCCCATGGTGGTACGACTGCAGTGCCAGAGCTCCCTCTAGTAATTATTGTATGAAACTCTATGGGTGCTTGAGCCGCCTGGGGTCATGTGACACGCTGATGAAGAAACGGAAGCTTGTTCAGAGGACGACGACGCTCTCGACTTCGTGCGCTGTCTAATGTCAGCTGCTAGAATTACTGTAAATATCCTGTAAATATACTTCTGACTACTTTTAACCCCATAACAATATCACTGTCACCACCTGCGTGTAGTTCAGATTCTCCCACCAGGCAATGCCACTCAATCATGTTTCGAAAAATGGAAAGAACTCTGCTCTTAGCTTTCGCAGCATGCTCCGATCTGACCAGGTTGCGATGCTGTGACAGGTGATCTGCTGCAGTTCAGAAAAATGCCACCCGCCGTCCTTCTTCTCAAGACGAGTTGTGCCAGGTACCATTGTTGTTTTGTTGCTGTGCATGGTGGCCTTCCCACAGGTGATTCTTTCAACAGCTTGGTTCAACATATCTATATGTAAAATGGTCAGTGCTGCTAATTAATGGTGGCTATAGGCATGGTAAGTGGTTTGTCACTGCCATTTTTTGATGTAGCTGTCATGTGAGTGCGGGCCGCTGCTCCGAAAACCGTCTCGGTAGATGGCCTGCTGACTGCAGTGCTCACTGACCCAGCGGAAGACAACACTAGCTGTAATAATACGAGGGTCGTTCAACTCAATCCGGGGCTTTTTTTCCTTCACGGTTTAAATGTACGCCTAGGTTGGAGGTTTTGTATGCAATAGAAACTGGCCCCTGCGTCCTGTTACTGGTAGACGGCACTAATTTCTCGCGCTTCTGGATAGACTGTTATTCAAGATGGCGGACAACAGTGTGAACGTCTATGTGGAACAGCATGTTGTGATGAAGTTTTTAGTGAATGAGGGCGTAAAACCTGCTGAAATTTACAGAAGACTTCAGGCTCAGTACGGTGATGTGACACTCAGTCGCAGCAAGACATTTGAATGGTGTAAGCATTTCAAAGATCGCCGTATCTCTATTACTGACGATCGCGATCGTGGTGGATCACAGCCCACAATAGTCATTCCTGAGAACATTCAGCGTGTGGAGCAGCTGATCGTGGACAATCATCGCATAACCTGTCGTGAAATTGCAAGGGTGTGTAATCTGTCGTTAGGAACAGTGAACACAATAAATCATGCTCATTTGTTCCGAAAAATGAGTGCACGCTGGGTCCCAAAGCAGCTGTCTGCTTTTGACAGACAGAGAAGAGTTGAAGTCTGTAGAGAACTGAAGGAATGCTAAGAAAGGGAAGGCCAGGATTTTCTGAATCGCATCGCGACATGTGACAAAAGATGGGTTCACCATTTCACCCCACAATCCAAAAGAGCATCGATGCAGTGGAAGCATATGGAATCACCACTTTCCAAGAAATTTTGAACAGCTGCGTCTACTGGTAAAGTGATGGGAAGTGTATTCTGGTATAAACAGATAATCATTCACATTGATTTTTTACCACATGGTGTCACTATTAACAGTGAGTATTACTGCCGTGTTACACATGATGTGCCCAAGAATAAACGGAAGAAACGTCCGGGTTTGATCACAAAGGGTGTGGTCTTTTTGCAAGACAATGCATGACCGCATACCGCTCAACGAACATTCCAAACAATCCAGGAACTTGGCTGGCAGATATTACCTTCCCCCCCCCCCCCCCCCTAGTCCTGACTTGGCACCAAGTGATTTCCACCTGTTTGGGTGCCTGAAGGAATTCATTGGAGGAAAACATTTGAACACTGATGATGAAGTGAAGAATGGTGTCCTACAATGGTTGCATCGTAATAGTTGCATCGAAGATACGCGTCTTATGGTAGAGGCATGGCATATCTATAATGATGGAAGTGTGTGGGTGAGTCAGCCTTTGATTACTTTACATCAGGAAGAGATTAAGTGCCTTAACAGTAATCTCTCACGTAGACTGATACGTGTACCCGACTGACATGTGGTGTTACCATTCCTGAGCTTGTGCAGATGAGTTTTGTGTCTTTTTTCTTTTTTCGCCACAGTGCTCCCTTCAGTTGATAGCCGGCGTTCATGTTGTCCACTTCTCTACTCTTGTGTCCTGTCTGCATTTATTTATTTATTTATTTCATAATACCCCTAAAGGCCCCCGAAGGGGTATTACATAGGGGGAACCGATACATGAAGAAATGCGAGCTTTGCGCATTACGGAAAAAAACAACTAAAGTGCACAAAAGTTATACAAAATTTTTACAAAAGAAAACACAAAAGTTATACAAAAGTACGATACCTAGGAAAATACACAAGTAAAACAATATACGAAATACATTAGTCAAGTGAAACTTAAATAGAAAATACAAAACTGCCTGAGAAAACAAATTAAGGGAATTAAATAGGCACAATGTAAAAGAAGTAAAACGAGGTGTTGCTCAAAGCTGCGTCAGTCGTCACCTTAACAAATTAATGAGACATGAAATACACTTGTACAATGTGCACGCAGAACAGTAAGACAAATGATCAAAACAATATATACACTGAACAACGTATGAAGAAACAGTACATGATGAATATTTACAAGTCACTATTGCGTAAAAGTTCCTGAAAGGTGGCGAAATCGGGTTGAGTAGCAATGTGTGATGGTAGGTTATTCCATGCAACAATTGTTCGGGGAACGAAGGAGTTAGCATAGTTAGCTGAGCGACAACTGATGCGTTTTATCTTGAAGATATGGTCTGTGCGTGGAAAGAAGGCTGTCGCTGGTTCGAAGATACGGTGAAGGTGCAGATGATGATAAAGTTTGTGCAGCAGCAACAGGCGGGCAATTCTGCGACGATGGGATAAGTCGTCAAGCTGAGCACGAGCTTTTAGTGCTGAAATGCTAGTATATGGTGAATAATCAGAAAAAATGAAACGAGCCGCGCGGTTTTGCAATGATTCGATTTCTTGGGTGATATATGTTTGAAAAGGATCCCAGATAGCTGATGCATACTCGATTTTGGGGCGTATTAATGTGATGTATGCTAGTCTGCGTAGTTTAGCTGGAGCATGCTTAAGGTTGCGTTTGAGGAAGCCTAAAGAGCGGTTAGCTGATGCCAACGTCAGGCGGATGTGATGATGCCATGTTAGATCAGACTGTAAGTGAACACCAAGGTACTTATATGAAGTTGTAAGATCAATTATGTTGTTAGATATTACGTACGAAGTTGGAATACGGTGGTTGCGCCTAGTAAATGATAATAACTTCATTTTAGCTGTATTAAGAGTCATCAACCATGTTGAACACCATGTGTTAATAGCGTTAAGATCGGTTTGAAGAATAACTTTGTCAGTGTCGCATGAAATTAATCGATATATTACGCAGTAATCGGCAAGACACACAGTTAGGCAGGTCATTAATATAGATTAAGAAAAGTAAAGGGCCAAGAACGCTGCCCTGCGGAACACCGGAGGTTACTTTGGTAGAAGAGGAATTACTGTTGTTAACAGACGTATATTGTACTCTGGATGAGAGGAAATCCTTAATCCATCCAATAACGGTTGGATGTATGTTAAGGTTCATTAGCTTCAGTACTAGTCTATGGTGAGCAACGCGATCGAAAGCTTTCGAAAAATCCAGGAAGATAGCATCAACTTGAAACCCTAGGTCTAGGTATGAATGTATGTCATGTAAAAAGCCGGCTAACTGTGTTTCGCATGAATAATCACGACGAAAGCCATGTTGGTAATCAACAATAATTTTGTGCTCTTCTAAGTAGTTAATGATTTCAGTATACAAGATGTGTTCAAGTAATTTACAAATAGTACTGGTTAAGGAGATGGGGCGGTAATTTAATGGGTGAGTTCGGTCTCCGGACTTAAAAATGGGTATTACTTTTGCCACCTTCCAATCGTGTGGAATAGTGTTAGTTGATAAAGACTTCGAGAAGAGCGCACCCAATATAGGTGATAAACTAGGTGACAAATGTTTTAAAACTTTATTATTAATGCCAGTGTGATCAGAGGCGGAAGAAACTTTAAGTTTATTTAGTAAAGAAGAAATGCCTGCTTCGCTAACAATTATTTCTGGCATTGATATGTTAATGAGATTTTCAAGGGTTGGTGAAGATATGGTGTCTTCCTGTGTAAATACAGATGAAAATGCGCTATTCAATAAATCAGCACATTCCGAGTGGTGGACCATATCACCGTGCTTATCAACTAGTGTTAAATCGGGATAGCTCTTCGGGTTTATTACGCGCCAAAAACGTTGAGGATTGTTAGTGAGCATAGAATATAGGTCATGGGCAAAGAAATGTCGTTTAGATGATTTTAGCAGTGATTGATATTGCTTATCGCAGGTCTTATAACGGTGCCAAGAATCTGAGTCGCGGGCTTTATCGGTTTTACGATATAAACGCTTTTTCTTATTATTAAGGTGCCGAAGCTTTACGGTAAACCACGGCGCTGTCGGGGTGCAGGCTATTTTTGTTAGAGGGACAAATCGATTAATTAGTTCAGTAAGAATGGTTTTAAGTTCAGCCCAATTATGTTCGATGGTTTGAAATTGGCATCTATTCAGGAAATGTAAAGAGAAGTCAGATAGTGCGGAGTTTATGCTGTCAAAATCCGCTCTATTGTAACATTGGATGTACTTATCAGAGCAAGGACGTCTTGGAAGGGAAACTGCAAGACTACCTGTTATGATATCATGATCAGATAGCCCACCTTGATAAGTTAAGTCGAAGCACACGTCAGGATCACTGGTTAATACTAGATCTAAAATATTAGCGGATGTAGCCGAAGATCGTGTAGGACGGGTGATAAGCTGTGTTAAAGAAAAGTCGAGACATGACTGCAGGAAACTGTGGGCCTCAGATGGGTAGGTTGCTGTTGAAAGGTTAGCCCAATCAACTTCGGGGAAATTAAAATCACCGAAAATTAGTAGTAGAGATTTAGAAAAACGAACAGTAATGATTTCAAGGAGCCGTCGGAATTCACGAGAAAACGTATTGCCCATGTCAGGAGGTCGATAAAAAGCACCAATGATTATAAGGCCTGCTTTATGTTTTATGTAAACCCACACACACTCTAAAAAAGTGTCAAGGTGAATACGTGTGGCGAAAAAATTTTTTTGCACTGCCACCAAAACGCCACCACCTATACGATTTTTCCTGTCACATCGAAAGTAGTTAAATGAAGTCCAGCTTTCCAGAATGCAGGTATCGGGGACAGTATCGGTAAGCCATGTTTCAGTTAGTATCACTATCGATGCTGAACATGAATCAATGATGGATGATAGCTGTACTGTTTTAGAAATGACACTTCTTATGTTCGTGTAAAGGAAAGGAATGCGGTCTTGGGCGTCATTCTTCCTCGATATCGGTCCAGTGGATTCATGGTTAGTGTGATCACATGACACTCGTCATTCTGTAGCTCTTTCAGACACTCGCTTCACGCGTTTCTGATCGCTATCCCAGAGATAAACGTCATTATTAATAAACAACTTGTTGAACACGAGTCGCACACGATCGTCTTCCTTTCGTATTGTTTTGGAAAACAGCAAACGGTTGCGGCGTTTGTTTCGCACTGTTTCAGAGTAGTCACGGGAAATGCTAAAAGGTTTATCTTTTAGTTTGTAACCACAGCCAAGTAGTGCATCAATTTCTTTGTCATTGGAAAACTTGACAATAATCGGTCGCTTTTTATCGTTAGAGAAACGACCTAATCTGTGTGCTCTTGCTATTGAGGAAACTTTCATACCAAGATGATTGTCGCAAAATTCCTGAACCAGGCGCTCAGAAGTTTCCCATCGTTCGTTCTGTTCAGAGTCAGAAAGCCCGTAAAATAGTAAATTGCACCTGCGGGAGCGGTTTTCTAAATCGTCGACTTTGTCTTCTATTTTGGAGATGCTCACTTCGTGGGTTGGAAAAGAGTGCGCATTAGCCTCCCCTGACATAAGCCCTGAAGTTATCTTTCGCTCGAAATCATGAAGTTGATTCTGCATTTTAGAAAAGCGTTCTTCGCAGTTAAGTGCTACTTTCTCAGATACATTAGACAGAATTTTAGTTTCAAGTTCAGAAACACGTCGACTTAGTTGGTCTAGCTCACTTTTTATGCCGATATGGATTTGCATTACCTTATTAACAGATTCTAAAATACCTATACTATTAGAATCCAGTCTCTGAACAGTGCTGAATACAAAATCAAGCTTTTCTTCTTGTGGTTTAGTCATGGGACCCGGGTTTGCCTCTACGTCGCCCCCAAGCAGCAAAAGGCGCCATTGATGCAAGACACAATCACAAAAACACTTCATTGAATCCGGTGGCCACGACACCACTAATAAGAACACATCGTTGTTACGAAAAAGCACCATTTAGGCTCACCTGCGCAAGCATGAAAAGTGAGCGTGGCATCACAGCTGCGGTGTCGTGGCCCGAAGTGCTGTCGAAATGGGTGTGCTTTAGTACTGTGCTTGTCGTAGATAAGGTTCCATGTTATGCGCCTCCCCTCACCTCACCTCTTTTTTCTATAATGAATCCTTACCAACTAGCTCAGCTTTCTGTCGTTCTAAGCACCATTTGTGCTGCGTGAATTTATTCTGGGCCGTGATCAGGTGAAGAAAGATAGCAGTGAGCAATGTTGATGCTGCGCTACATGAACTGGCAAAACTGCAGGCTTGCAAGAAAAATACATAAATGTGAAAAGAAACGAAAAAAAAAACCATCACATTCTTGAACATAAGTTTGTGAAAACACAAAACCAAAAAATATAGATCTTACGCTATTTAAAACGATGACTGAAGCATTTTTGTATCTTTCCTGCTTCGATTGTCCTTCTTGCCCCAGGACTCTAATGGTTTTGATAAATGCATTCTTTTTGTTAGGTACTTGTTAAATAGCAATTGATTCATTTTATGCTCAGAAAACGAGAAGTAAATGTGTTGCACACATGTAAACCAGTGCAAAAGCAATGCAGAGCTGCTCCTTCTACTTTTGTCCCTTGCAACAAAGTTAAAAAGCAGACACACCGCATTGTAGAAGGCATGGGGTTATTTTTCCCTCACTATCCGGCATGTGCTGCAGCATTCCAATCACGAGAGCTCTACCAAATCAGTCATCAAAATAGAAAAGTCTTTGTAACAAATATGTGAAGCCCCCTCGGGCATAATCTTTGTTTGCCTGCCAGGCTCAGTAGGCAACATTGGTCACCGCGCCGCAATAAACACCGACGTGCACGGCTGCTCGGCGGTCAGTGTTCATCCCCACCACGCTACAGAGCGTCCGTCTAACGGAGGGTGCTTCGAGTCCGCCCTTGTTCCCGAACCCGGGCAGATCGTGACACTTGCGACGAGTACCCACGGATAGTCCCATGCCGCCTCAAGCGGCGAAACACCGCCCCCCCGTTGCTGTCGCCATGCCGCTGTGTGAAGGGCTCGAGCCGTTCGAGGGAGATGGGTCCGCCTGGCCAATTTACGAGAAACAAGTCCGCGTGTTCTTCCTGGCAAAGGACACACCCGAGGCCGAACAACAAGACATTTTCCTGGCCAGATGTGGGACCCACGTCTTCAGTCTCCTGTTCGACCTTCTCAAGCCAGCCATGCCGCATGTTAAGATGCTGGGCGAGCTGCTCGCCATACTGCACTCGCATTTCAACCCAGCACCGTCCACACTAATGGAGTGTTTCCGCGTCAACAACCGGAGCCGCCAGGAAGGAGACCTCAGACAGTTGGCCTGCATTCTCGGGGACCAGCTGGACTCACTGCTCCGGGATCGTTTCGTCTGCGGCATCAACAACCCCACCATGCAGGCGCGACTATTGGAGCTTCCCGACCCCTTGCTGTACGACGCCATGAAGGCAGCGCTGGCAATGGAAGCTACTGCCAAGGATACCAGCGAGATTGCCTGTGCGACTGGCTCACTGTCGGCGGAAGCGGCAGTCAATGAGTTGGCGACAAAGGGCAGTACCTGCAGTCGCTGTGGTGGTGCCCACTCCCCCTCACATTGCTAGTTCTCTCAAGCACAATGCTTCACGTGTGGGAAAACTGGGCACCTGGCATGGGTATGTCGAAGGGGGAGGACGAACAGCAGCAGCAGCCTGGTTCAAGCCCAGATACAACACAAGCCTGCGGGCAGAGTAGCCGTCACAAGGGTACGCAGTGGGGGCGTGCGGCAGCAGGCACAAGTTCTTCCGCGGCCAGGCTCCACGTCGTGGCCGAGGAGCCGCCGATTTTCGACATGTGGCACACAGGCTTTGTACCATCGTCTGTGCTGCTGTACATGCTGGCTGTCGAAATCTGCTGGCACCCCATTTCCATGGAGCTGGACACAGGGGCCAGCGTGTCTGTCATGGCCGGGAAACAGTTCAAGTGTACCTTCCCCGGCGTGTCCAACGAGGCTTCAGGCATGATGCTGCGCAGCTACTCCGGGCAGCTCTCCCAGGTCCAGGGTCAGGCACAGGTCAGCAATTGCTTTGGCGACAGGGATGCAATCCTTCCCCTTTACTTAACAAGGGGTCGTCGCCGACGCTGCTGGGCCGAAACTGGATTCATGCACTGGGCGTTCGTCTGCCAAAGTACCAAGAAGCCATCTTTAGGCTTGTAGCGCAGCTCAGAAAGAGCTAAAAAGAAAGGAGGTAGGCGTAATGAAAGGGAACGGAAAACAAAGTGACAGATCACTCTGTTTCCGTTCCCTTTCATTACCCCTACCTCCTTCCTTTTTTGCTCTTTCTGAGCTGCGCTACTAGCCTAAAGAAGTTAAGTCATGGAGTGGGCACGGTGGAGCGGCAGCCATGCAGTCGCTCAAAAACCCTATCTGGCTTTTTGTGCAGTTTATCGCTCGGTCTGGCACGTGGCTACAACCTTCGGATCCAGCGATCACCCGCTGTCCATCACCAGCATTGCTGACAGTCCCGATCTCCAATAATGCGTCCTCATGTCATCAGTTCAGCTTTACCGGGCAAATCCCTTCCATGGTCAGCAGGTCGACAACACTGCTGGCGACTGCAGCGACACAGGAGGATATAAGAGCACTGGAAATCCTACGCCCCTTCAGTGGGTACGGTGGAGCGGCAGCCATGCAGTCGCTCAAAAACCCGATCTTGCTTTTTGTGCAGGTTAGTAAACCCCCCTTCCTTTATTGTAAGTGGACTAGCAATGTCTGCCTGCTGCTCCTACCGTGCCCAAGTGTGCTCTTTCAGTGCTTGTGCGAATGCGTATTTGTTACGAAGCTCTTAATGTGTTGCGGTATGTTGAACTAAACCCTGGTCCTACTAACAAAGAAATACATGATGCTATCACTAAACTTTCTGAAAACGTTGACCGCCATCACGTTGAACTTAAAGAAGCTCTCGACGACCTAAAGACAAAGCAGGAGGCCTTAGTACAGACCGACGCTAACCTAACAGTAAGATTATGCGCAGGTGAATCCTTTGTCGAATCATTCGACGGTTCTGCAGCTCTTAATGATGCACCACGTCTAATCACCGAAGCTGTCAGAATGGAAGGCCAGGCACTCAATTCTTGACTGGACGATCTTGAAGACAGGTCGAGACGAGATAACCTATTGTTCTTTGGAATACCGGACTGCCTGACTGAGAAATTAGCTCAGTCAGAAGGCCTTGTTCAAGATGTTTTGTCTCGTCACCTTAAAATACAAATCTCCGACTCGGAAGTTTCTCGAGCGCACAGGTTAGGATCCTACAAAGATAAAAAGACTTGACCAATTATCACCAAGTTTTCGCCGTTTAAAGTCGGGGTGCAGTCTGCGCGCAGAAATATAAGCTCAAGGGGACTGGTGTATCAGCAAGCGAAGATTATTGCAGAGCTACGCGAAACTCAAGGAGAATTTGTAAAGGTAGCCGAGAACAGAATTTGCAAAGGTAGCCGGGAAGACGCACTCTCTTCGCATGAATAAACTGATCATGGATAAAAAAACATACGTTTACTGCTCAGTAAGTGACAGCGTACGCGAAATCGCTTCAGCACGATCAGTAGATACGCATGATAGCGCTGGCACTGTAACCGCACATGCTGGCACTTCCAGTGCATCATAGCTATGCCTGCCCAGATCTTGCGCAAAAGACGCCTCTATTTTTCTTTCCAATATACGGAGTATTCTGAATAAACGCGTGGAATTGTCTTCCGCTATTGATTCCTGCTCTGCTGATATCATTGGTCTGACGGAGACTTGGCTTTCAGCAAAAACAGACCAAGCATGTGGTGAAAGATGTCCCCAGCCTCCTGATCAAGTTGAGGTCCCTGTTCCAGCCAGGGGTGGGCACATTCGCTGGCACGACGGCTGGCGTCTATGTACGTGAGTGAGCACGGCCATGTTTTTTCAAGCCTCGCCCACAGCGTTCGCCCTGAAGGACAGGGTCACCCAGGAGCTGCAACGATTACAGCGAGAGGGCGTCCTGGTGCCCGTCAAGACGTCTGAATGTGCTGCTCCCATCGTACCAGTCCTCAAGCGAGATGGCAGTGTCAGGATCTGTGGGGATTTCAAGGTTACCATCAACCCCGTCAATACCGCCGAGAAGTACCCGCTGCCCCGGATTGAAGATCTCTGGTCAGCATTGTCCGGTGGACAAGGGTCCACCAAGCTCGACCTCAGAGATGCTTACTAGCAGCTGGTGAACCAGGATGGTTCCGCCGTACCATCATCATCATCATCAGCCTAGTTACGCCCACTGCAGGGCAAAGGCCTCTCCCATACTTCTCCAACAACCCCAGTCATGTACTAATTGTGGCCATGTCGTCCCTGCAAACTTCTTAATCTCATCCACCCACCTAACTTTCTGCCGCCCTCTGCTACGCTTTCCTTCCCTTGGAATCCAGTCCGCAACTCTTAATGACCATTGGTTATCTTCCCTCCTTGTTACATGTCCTGCTCGTGCCCATTTCTTTTTCTTGATTTCAACTAAGATGTCATTAACTCGCATTTGTTCCCTCACCCAATCTGCTCTTTTCTTATCCCTTAACGTTACATCCATCATTCTTCTTTCCATAGCTCGTTGTGTCATCCTCAATTTAAGTAGAACCCTTTTCGTAAGCCTCCAGGTTTCTGCCCCGTAGGTGAGTACTGGTAAGACACAGCTATTATACACTTTTCTCTTGAGGGTAATGGCAACCTGCTGTTCATGATCTGAGAATGCCTGCCAAGCGCACCTACCAGCCCATTCTTATTCTTCTGATTATTTCCGTCTCATGATCCGGATCCACCGTCCCACCCTGATCTGGTACCACCATGATCTGGATCTGCCGTACCACCCTGCTTCAAATGGTGCAGGCGAGTGGGTGGTGCCAAACATCAAGGACAAGCTCAAGAAGAGCCAGACTGGGGATTTCCGGACGCATATTGCCTGGATACTGTTTCAGTACCAGACCACGCCCCACGATGTTACTGGTCATGCCCCCTGTGAGCTCCTGCTGGGTCGGATGGTCAAGACACCCTTGGACGTCTTGCATCCGGACCTCCGATCCACAGTGCTCTTGAAGCAGCTAAAGCAGAAGCTGGCTGCTGACGAAGGGTGCCGTCCCAGGCCTTTGCCAGAGTCGGGAGCTCCAGACTTCTGTCCTGGCCCACTCTGGTCCGCCGGTCAGGCGGTGTCTCCTGCCAGCGCCTCAACGCTGCTCGTCCGCATGGGCGGGGCCATGTGGCACAGACACACCGACCATGTCAGGCCTCGCCTCGGGACCTGGCCAGCAGCCTCGACTGCCACTTCAGAGTTACAGCCTGCAGGAGGACTTGCGGCAATACCAGTCGCTTCCAGCAGAGCACCGCCCACCTCGGAGGCGGCAAGCATTCCCAATGGTGCGGTGCCCGTCGGGCCGGTGTCGAGCCCATCACCACTCACAAGGCCGACTACTGCAGACCCTCCGGATGGAGAGAAGCTGTCTCAGGCAGCACCCGACGTTGCCACACCTGGCCCGTCAACATCGGTGCCCAGGCGGAGGCCACCAGATCATTACTCGCCTGGGTAGCAGGCACCATCGACCCGGCTATAACGGAGGCATAGCCTCGTACATTGAACTTGGAAGTTCTTTTGTTGTCGACAAACAAACTGGGGGTAAGGGGGTGTGACAAGCATGTGACGTCCCCTTGGGCATAATCTTTGTTTGCCTGCCAGGCTCATTAGGAAACACTGGTCTCTGCACAGCAATAAACACCAACGAGCACAGCTGCTTGGCGGTCAGTCATCGTTCATCACCACCACGCTACGGAGCGTCCGTCTAACAGAGGGTGCCTCGAGCCCTCCCTAGTTCCCGAACCCGGGCGGATTGTGACAGTCTTTATTTATACCAAGAATTATGCATTTTCGAAGCAGTGTTTTTGGGCGGGACTATTTTAGCTGCGGAGGCGGTTGCGCTTCGGTCATCTGGGCGGGGCCTCCCCTTTTTTCTAAATTGGTACACGACCAAGCCGGAAGTACTCCTAGACGAATTATATATCCGGTCTATTGATGTGGACACTGTCAGAGCCAGAATGTTAGGCAATAGCTCCTCCACAGTCATCTTCTTTGATGACCCATACATACCAAGCAGAGTGTACCACAGACGAGGGGAATGACTCTGCTACCCCTTCAGAAGCACAGTACAATCCTGCAACAAGTGCAAGGCATCCAGACACCATACTGACGTTTGCCCCCACCCAGATTTGAGAGTCTGTGACATGCGCGGGGCACAAGAACCTTTACCAGACCGTCAGTGCAAGCCCATGTGCAGCACTTGCAAGAGTGAGCACCTAGCCGGTTTCAGGGACTGCCCCAAAAGACTAAGGGAAGCGAGGATGACAAGAACACTACCAAACCCGAAACCAAAGAAATTCCTGAGCACGGAAACTGACTCAAGCAATATTGTCAATAATGCGCCTAGGGACAACTCCAGACCAGGAAGTGTCTCTGCACAAGGCGCACCGATGGCAGCATCAAGGTCAAAATCCAGGTACTTGAGCCCAGGCACCAGGCAGAGATGCAGGAGTGGCGCCCGGGAACAAGATGGGAGCAAGTCTCGGAGCCGGACAGACAACATGAGAGGTCAAGAAGCCAGCAAGTGAGCTGGGCGAGTGTTGCATCTCCCACCGCTCCTAGCAAAACACCACAAATCACCTCTGATAGAGAAAAGTAGCTCATTGACGAGAATAAGAAACTGACCGAAATGGTCAAAAGTCTTACCGACACTGTTAAAAAGCTATCAGACAACATAGACACGCTAGAACACAAACAAGCCGAAGAGCAAAGGCGGCCAAAACACTAGAAACACCACCTACACCCTTCACCACCAACTCTCAAGACCACAGTAGCAAAGAATGCAACTCGCGGACCTGGAGACCAGAATCGTGAACGTGGTAGGCCAACAACTAATGAACTTCCAAAGTAACGTGGATCATATGACTAGAAACATAGATGACAAGACAAACAGGCTTTTTGAGCTTTTCAAACAACACAAAGACGATACTGTTACGAAAAGTTGTGAAGAAATGGTTTCATTTACAGGAGATGGACGATGATCATAGCGTGATCATAGCGCAGTCCGGCCTCTCAAAACTTTTGATTTTCCTTATCTACCCTTATTTCTTTTCTACCTGCCTTTTGTATCCGTTACATTTCCCCGCAAACAGACGAAGCCTGTGGGGCGAGTCAGGATGAACAAGCGGGTAGAAAGACTTCAGGCAAGCAACATGAGTCAGCTGAGTTCTGCTAGATCACCAACCATTGCAGAGGAAGCGAGCTATGATGTAAGTGATTTCGCTCAGGCGGTCCACAACTACAAATGGGCTTGAATATTGTGACAAGAGCTTTTAGCACAATCCACGCTTGAGTTGCGGTGTCCAAAGAAGGACCAAGTCACCTTTTTCTAACGATACTTGTACATGACGGTCATCATATCACTCTTTTGAACGACATTGAGAGGCCAGAGTACGAAGACGAGCTATTCGACAAGACAGTCTTCGATACAAAATTGTCATGGTGCAAAACAAAGGGTAAGAGGGCTTTGCAGTGACATTGCATACAGGAGATAAAATGGGCTATAGTTTGCAGTTTCGTGTTTTACTGTGTTGTATGCATAAGTGATGAAGGGCGGCAGGTCGTCCCGCTTCTTATGATTGGAGGAGATGTACATGGCAAGCACGTTGGTCAGCATTCTGTTTGTCCTTTCAAGGAAGCCATTGGTCTGTGGATGATATGGCGTGGAATGACGGAAATGCGAAGTGCACAATCGAAGTAACTCTTCAATGGCATCAGCAGTGAACTGGCGGGCACAGTCGCTGATGATGACACATGGTGGGCCATGACAAAGTACTACGAAACGCAGCAGGAAGACCACCACGTAAGCAGCAGTGGAAGAGAGTACGGCTGCAGTTTCTGCATTCCGCGTAAGATGGTCTACGCAGACAAATTATCTGATGGTTCTTGTTAGATAACGGGAATGGACCCAAAAGGTCAATGCCTACTTGCTCGAACGGCGTACTGGGTGAAGTCAATGGCCGAAGGGGACCCAGGGCTGCAGTGGTCGGTCGCTTGTGATGTTGGCACCTTTTACAACTAGCGACATGGCACTTGGTTGTTTCGTGCATCTTGGGCCACTAAAAGTGCTCCTGCATGCGGTGTAGCGTTTGTATGAAGGCGAAATGGCCGGATGTCGCATCATCATGCATGGCGCGTAGAATGCTGGACCAGAGACTCTTTAGGACAACAAGCAGAAAATGCACTCCATGCCCGGATTAAATAGTTTTGTAGAGTACGGACAGTAAAGCGACCGCTGCCTTGAGAAGTATGGGCGGTGACAAAAAGCGGATCAATGGTAAGATCATTCCGTTGTTCTCGCTGAAAGTCTGCCATGTCAGGGAACATAGAAGTAGCAGCAACGAGACAGTCATCAAACTTCTCAGCATCGCAGTCAGTAGTTGCAAGAGGAATCCGAGAGAGGCAGTCTGCATCAGCAGGACAACGGCCACTCTTGTACGATACCACAAAGTCATATTCCTGGAGGTGCAGCGTGCAACATGCAAGGTGACCAGAGGGATCATGCAAACCAACCAGCCAGCATAAAGAATGATGGGCGGTGATAATCTTGAATGGTCTACCATAAAAATAACACCGAAACTTCTGTACGGCAAAAACAGCTGCCAGGCATTCCTGTTCCGTAACAACATAATTGCTTGGCAGTCAGTCATTGTTCATCACCTCACCACCACGCTGCGGAGCGTCTGTCTGACAGAGGGTGCCTTGAGCCCTCCCTCGTTCACGAACTTGGGCAGATCGTGACACGAACCATTCAATCTAACCGGGGAATGTTCATAGATGAAGTGAAACTATTAACAAGGAAGCACATCCCTATTTATCCGACTTTATTGATGTCTTCTTCCAAGCTTTTTATGAGCGCACCATTCAATCGAACTGGAGAATGTTCATAGATGAAGTGAAGCGATTAACAAGGAAGCACAGCACTTTATTGACGTCTTCTTCCAAGTTTTGATGAGCGTACCATTCATTCTAGCTGGAGAATGTTCACAGATTTAGTGAAACAATTAACAAGGAAGGACATCCCTATTTATCTTACTTTATTGATGTTTTCTTCCAAGCTTTTGAAGAGCACACCATTCAATCTAACTGAAGACTGTTCATAGATGAAGTGAAACAATTAACAAGGAAGCACATTCCTATTCATGCCATCACTTCTAATCCTCAGGCACCATGGTACAACAGTAGCATCAAGCATTTATTGAACAAAAAAACAGCTTTTTTATCAATTTGCTCACCAATTACCAACCAAATCAGGATGGGTGATGTACAAATCTGCATGTGAGGCCTATGTAAATGCCCTAAAGACTGCCAGAAGATATTTTTATGACTAATGTTCTTCCTTTGCTGGTTAACACATATCCAAATTCTGGCACATCATCAACGCCTCTGCAGATAACAATAACATCCTGATTGGCTCATTGGGTGAACCAGTTCCTACTGACCAATGAGCAACAATTTTAAATACCCAGCTTAGTGAATATTTTTCTGGTATATTTTACCCAGAATTACCCTTTATGATGCAAAGCAATTACTTGCCGATGCCTCTAGTGACAACTGATGCAGCTGGTGCTGCCTGACTGATTGACAATTTAAAATACAATTCATCACCAGGCTACGATTCAATAGGTAGCAAATTTCTGAATAACATCTATAAACATTGCACAATTATGTTAACTAAATTGCTCCAACCATCTATAGATGCATCAAATTTACTCATAGAATGAGAAATTGGGAAGGCAGTTCCTCTCTATAAATCTTGTAGTAAAGTTTTATATAAGCCAATACCATAAACGAGACACGTAAAATGCTAGAACATATTATATTCAGTAACCTTGTCAACTTCCTTGAATATAATTCATACTTAACATCGGCACAGCATGGTTTCTGAAAAACATACTCATGTGAAATGCAGCTATCTTGTTGACACATAAGTTACACTACATATTAGATAAGTCATCTTTTCCCCATTGTGTTTTCTTTTTTGCATTTTTCTAAAGCATTCACAATTTTTCAGCACCCCCTTATGGCTATAACTCTCCTTTCTCTAGTGTGAACTCATATGTACCATCGCATTCAGTATCGGGCCCCCTATTGTTCCCCATATACCTTAACGACCTTCCTTCTACAATCTCATCTAATGTTCACCTGTTCACTGATGATTGTGCCATTTTTCATGAAATAAATAAATATGATAACATAAAATTGTTGCAGGCCAACTTTAACACTCTAGAAGTGGTGTAACAAATGATTTATGGAGTTTAATACTAATACAGTCAACGACCGATGATTCGGACTCCATGGGGAGTGTAAAGAAGTCCAAACTATCGAATCTCTGAAAAAAAGAATGTATCGAAAAAAGATTATTTTATTTATGTTTTAAGGGCGATAGGCAAGGAAGAAGTGGTCGACTCATTGCTGCATGCACTTCTGCTTACGTGCAAGGAACTCCACTTGTATTTCTGCCAGTTTTGCGTTGTCTCTGCACGCCGATGCAAGGACTGTGAAGGCTCGAGTCAAATCCGCATGTGAAAGCTCCGGAGCACAGGGCACATCATCATCCTCTGAGTTAGATTTGCAGGGACAACTTGCTCAATGGACCTTTTTCTCGTAAGCGACCCTTCTAGCGGCCGCCGCTTCAATTAAGTTTGACGGGCAAGACAAGCGCTCCAGCCACTTCTCATCTCTATGCAGTGGTAGTGTTTCACCAAGCCGGTTCACACAACGGCCCTGTCTGCTTTTTCTTTTCATTTTTCTGTCACTTGTGTTCTTGAAGTAGCTTTCCATCATCCTGCTCTAGCAGATGCGTATGTGCTCACGTGTAGCAACAACACATTTTACATTTACCGACGCAAAGACAACATGTCGATGCGACGTGCAGGTTGTATGTAACCAAGATTTGAGAGATGTGCCAGCCTTTATTCTTCAAAACCTTGGCCAGTACTTTGATCCAACAAGTGAAGATGTGTGAGCGTCAAATGCCTCGCGGCAGTACTTTCTTCAGGATGAACTCGACTGTCTTTTGGAGTGACTTGAGGTCAATGAAGCGGTCAACATACGCATGCACTGTTGACCATACACATAACTGTTGCTTTTTTCTTCTAATTGACAATTTGTCATGAGTATCTACTTGTTTATACAGGGTATCTACCACTTTTCAAATGCTTTGTTTGTTATCACGTTGAATTGTTGTTGCAAGATGTACCGCACCCCTTATGTAACACCCCAGATAAAAGGGCCTTTAAGGAAATAAACTGACCTGACCTGACAGGCTTGCCTAGCGTGGGCAGAGCAAGCAGCTCATCAAGATGAACAAACAATGTGCAAAAGCTCTGCACATGTACTGCGAGTGTACTACAAGGCAAGTGTTGCTTTTATCTCCAGATATGTATCGTATGGTACAGAGGAGGGGGGGGGGGCAGAAGGAAAGTGGACGTGAAATGTTGTTTTGTCAAGTGCGTAAAATTGCATTTGCCTGGAAAAAAAAAAAGAAGACTCGAGTTGGCTACAATGCGGCACCGCGAGTGTGTAGCTTTGGTCTTGTACGATGCATTCCCATGGCCTCTGTGGTGACATCCCTTTTATTGTTTGACCCCACGTAACCACACAGCTAGTTCCATTTTACAGACAGCCAATTTGGAGAGCTTGGAGACAAGGCGGTATCGTGATAGACTAAACCCTTCTATTTACTGTATCATGACCAATAAGGAATAGATAAGGATTTATACGTTCAACCAGTACAGCGACGGCAAACTCGATCCTTCCCCCCCACTCCAGGAAAGTCGGTGAATAATTTGCCAATACGAATGCTTTTAAATACTCGTTATTCCCGCGTACAATCCGTAATTGGAATGACCTGCCCGCTGAGGTAGTTGAAAGCCCCACTATTTCGTCTTTCATGTGCACGCTTGACCGTTTGCGATAAGCAATTGCCTTCTATTCATTAAGCGTTTTTTTTTTTCATGCGTTTTTATTCATGCGCGGTTGTTCCCTGAGCTGTGACATCGAATACTCTCTTTGTTATGCGCAGTGCTGAGTGCTGTCATGCGCAACGTTAGGATGCTGTTTATGCGGATTTTTTTTATCCTTGTATTGTTTCACTTATTCTTGTATTGTTTCTTGCTTTATATATATGAGCTGCGATATCGAATGCTCACTTTGTTATGCGCAGTGTCGAGTGCTGTTATGCGCAATGTTAGGATGCTGTTGATAAGGAATTTCTGTACCTTTGTATTGATCATTTATTCTTGTATTGTTTCGTATATACCCACTACTGCCCAAGGCCTGACACTCAGGCCAGCATTATGTACCAAATAAATAAATAAAATAAATCTGCATGCGATAATGCGTTCTTCAGCCAATGCTAAGCGTAAGACATTTTGCATAATGAATCCTTACCAACTAGCTCAGCTTTCTGTCGTTCTAAGCTAAAAGCCCTGTGATATACATACTCACAGATTAGAACATCACTGAAACTTACAAATCAGTCGTAGGGTGGAAAGTTATGTTCGAATGTTCACAGCGCTGGTGTCTTCCTTTTACCAAAATGCCGGCTTGCCTCACTCAGTAAGAATTGCAGGATGACTCACTAGTAGCATAGTGTAGTATTTTTTTCTTTTTTTAGAGATTACCCGGGCACGCCACATGAGTAAACTACGTTCAACATTCCCCGTCGGTTTGTGCAATCGCCAGTACAGCGAATGCATGGCATGAGACTCATCGCTAACGCTGAGCTTATGGCTCGCTTTCGTCGACGAAACCGCTTGCAGTATTTGCCACAAACTGCTGAAGTGTTTCCTTGAACTAATATTTTTGCCCCGAACACAATAAAAATTAATTATTCAGTCCCTCAAGCTCAAGAAATTGCCATGGATTGCCGCACTCACTTCGCACACCTGCCCTGCGGTAATGGCTGCGCAGCTCCGTATGCAGCTGGAGTGAGGGTATGCACATACGCATAGCTGAATTGGAAAAAAGTTCATTGTTTCGTCATCATTCAGTTTGGCACACGATGACACTGCGCTGTCAACGTCTGCAACGTCTTCAAATGTAATGGCAGCAGGAATGGGCACACCACAGCTTATCAGGTCAGTGCCTATGCCATATTCCCACACTGACATGTCTCCAGCCTGCTTCTTGCCTACCTTGGCATTGAAGTCGCCCATGTGTTTAGAGGGCCTTTTGAAGCTGAAAATAAATTCAATTAAAAGACTCCATCGCCTAGGTAAAAAGATTGAAGGTAGAGACCGACCCACCATCTTGAGGGTGGCTGATTTAAGAGACAAATATAAAACTTTGTGCCATTGCTCTATGCTTAAGGGTATGAATATAAGCATCAGTGAGGATTATTCGAAAAGGATTGTTGAGGTACGTAAATGTCTATGGGTTTCTACATAGGAGGAAAGGTCAAAGGGAACAAATGTTAAACTTCTATATGACAAAATCAAAGTCAATAATGTCCTTTATGCGTAGAATGAAATCACTAAAGAGCGCTATGAATATCAAGCACGCCTTCAGGATGACCCGGCTTGAATTTTGGAAAGTGATTCCTTCAGGATATTGAATGTGAATGCAAGAAGCATACTAAATAAGGCCGAGGATATCGAAGCTATGATTTTAGAGCATGATCTGGATATTGTAATCATTACTGAGACATTGTTTCATAAAGATATATTAGACAGTGAGGTAACACCCATGTCTTATGTAATGGTAAGGAAGGACCGGCATGGTAGAGGTGGGGGAGTTACCTGAATGATTCGCGATAATATTGACTTTATTATGCTTCCTGTCCCCGTTGATATTAAAGCACTTTGGATTAAGATCATTTTTAAGAATCGTTCCGTCCACATAGGTGGTATATATATGCCACGAAATTCACCATTCCAGGTACTTTCTTGTCTCCGGCATTTTATGGAGTCCAATATGCAACAAGGAGATAATATTATACTTTTGGGTGATTTGCGAGGAATGAAACAGATTTGATTTTCCACCAGCTTGCTCCATGGCACTAATTACCTTCGCCACATACTGCGACCGAAGCAGTGGAGTTGCCGAGGCCAAGACTGGGCATCTGCTGCTGCTTCCCTCTACGTGCTTGCATATTTTAACGTGAAAGCGTTAAGGAGCTCGTGTTTCAGAAAAGCCAGTGTCGTTGGCTGTGAGCGATAAATCCCAGAAGGCACTTCATAAATAAAAACAACTTGCAACATGGGCTGGGTGGGAATCGAACCAAGGTCTCCGGAGTGTGAGACGGAGACGCTTCCACTCAGCCACGAGTTCGATGGTTCAAAGTAGGACAAAAGCGCCTTTAGTGAATGCAGTGTTACCTTAGAAACGTGCCATAGAAAGTTATACTGTGGTGTATCGCGGTAATTATGAGCATGTAAATTACAGAAGTCGCAGTTACACGAGTAGCGAAGTACGTTTCCGCTACATTTCTTCTGCACTCTGCGCACACGCAGAGCCATCTTGCGGCAAACATAGAAGACCCCCTCCTCGCAATGTATGGCGCTGCCACGACAGGTGGCGCGCCACTCGCCCGCGTGACACGGCTCCTCTTTCCGCTCACAGCGAGATTCCTAGGTGCAGCGTTCGATGTGGGACACCTCTGACGTGATCGCTGCACCGTAGCACGTCTGGTGGGAAAGCATCCCCTGCGATATGTGCTGTGCTGCTGGCGAGGAGCCATACGTCTGCGTGGTGCTCCCAAGCGAGATAGAGGACGATCCCATTGAGGCATCAGCCCCATGATCGTGTCCGCCTTCATGGCGGGTCGCGGCCCGGCTGTCCGTGCTGATTACGACATTTGGCTCGCGTAGATCGTTTCTCCCTCCGAAACACTGAGTTATTTGGTTCGTTCCACTTGCTCAGGCACATGTTTCGTCATTGTGTGACTCAAGAGCATGCCGAACGAATGAGTGGGCGGTGCAAACGGGGTGCAATAACGCTATCGCGTTCCAGTCTTGAAGGCGAAACTTAAGGGTCCTCCAATTTTTTTTTTTCATCTGCTGACAGATCAGCACTGCGTTTACCTTCTTTGTCCTGCGTTCATGTCTTATCAAGATGATCAAGTCATTGCCAGTGATAATAATCATGTTGTTGTGCTCCCTTCTATTGCGGCATCGCCACATTCAAAAGACAACGAGAATGAGGTATTGGGTGTCGCCTTCGCGTCCTTGCATTCAGGATCTGTCTTGTCCTACAGAATCAGATATGGCGCACTGTCTCCAACAACCTTTAAATCGGGACGTCTTGGTTTAGATGCGTCATTGTTAAAAAGCAAGTGCGAGCGAGACCAACCAAACCAACCAAACCAGCGCGAGTGAGAGCTGACACGAGCAGACGATGTTTAAAACAAGCAATCCAGCTGAACCAGACGCAAGTACAAATAGAGCAGTCGGGCGGGTCCACATCATACCAGTTTCCCGCATGTAGGTCACTGTAGGGTTCACTCTTATTGATCTCCTGTGCTCACGGCTCACTTGCCGCCACAGCGAGCCACGGGAAGTCAGCCCCCGACCAATCCCTCCCGCAGCATGTGTTTTGCCACTAGTGTGGCTGGGGCATTACGGCACAACGTAGAAACGGCGACCTTGCTATTTCAGGGAAGGTGAAAGTTATGCATTTCCTTTTTTTTTTTTTTTTCGAGTGCAGCGTTCAGGAGTTTCTCCTAAGCCTTTCCTCTATGGCGAGGTCAGAGCAATGCTGGTAGGAGGCGGCCGCTGCGTGATTTGGCACGCTAAGAGCATTGTCGGAGAGCAGTATGTTCGAATTAACCGTCCCAAATATTTGCGTGTTCGAATTACTGGACGTTTTCAGCCATTGGAATGCATATAACTTTGGCGGGACCACGGCGTTAGTTCGAATAAAACGGCAGTTCAAATTAAGCGTGTTTGAATTAACGAGATTTGGCTGTACTAGATGTGTACAGCAGTGCTATATGTGGCTACATTACTTGAATGCTAATCACATTACTGCTGAACAGTCATCGTGAGAGGAGTTCTGCCAGAATTGTTTTGTGCTGTGAAAGTACTGAACAAAGTGGGTGAGAAAAGTAGCTGCTCCATTAGGAAGCCAGTTGTACTTTCTGAGAAGCTTTAGTTCAATTGGTGCTGCGCAATTACAGTAAGACAACACAGGAGCTTTTCTTCTCATTCTCTACTCCGGTTGGCTGAAGTAAAACTCTTAATGGTCACAGCACAGCACATACTTGATGACAGAAAAAAGTGTTTTATAGATACAGTATGTTCTAGTCTGACAGGAATTAGAGGACATTTTCAGGCTTAGGATGGAGTGCACTCGAAACAGCTGCAAAAGGCCTTCAACCTACAACTTAATGTTGATGATGACAGCAATAGCAACATATTGGCTGGCTTGTCAGCAACAATAGCAGGAGACACAGCAATGGCAATATTATTCATATTTTGTAGCAGAAGCTGAAATAAATGCGACCTTGCCAACTAATAATAATAGTATTAACTAGCACTAAAACAAATTTAGCTATATGATCTCATTTGCCTAGTTGCTTTTTGGAAGGAAGTTCACATGCATATGCATGGCTGCACAAATATATAAATTATCTTACTTGCACAGAGATGGCGTTGCAAGCCACTTGAAGATGTGATTCAGGACAGTGAAGCCCTCAGTCAAGTCCTGCATGCTCCTCGCAGACCTTGAAACAGCACCTTCTAGCTGCAACGCGCCGGACACAACACTTGGCCTGTCCCGCACGTAGGTCAGCTGACCACCGCTATCGACCCATATAGACACACTACTCAAATCAGAGTTTGAAGGCGCACAATGATGCCGTTTGCTTTTGGTGCGCCGAACTTTAACAGCCTTGGGAGAACATGGCACACTACTGACCAAGGCACAGTTCACTGGCACTTTGTCTTCTGGTTGCTGGCATTCTGTATCTGCTGATTTTACGGTTGCAATGACTCCATCTCCAACGTGTCCAGAAGAGCACAGAGAATGGGGTTGCAAAGGGTTGACTGTTTGGTTCACTTCTGATGGCACTTCAGTCCGGTCACACGAAGTTTGCCGCTGCACGTCTAGTACCTCGTGGATGACTTCTATTTGTGCTTTTGAGATGTTGCTGTCCATGCACCAGAAGGTGGATGTTCCGTCATCGGAAGGCTTATCTGCTTTGGCTGCATTGCTGAGACCTTTCCTCACTGTTTTGTGTCCACCACTATACTCTGTGTGTGACACACTTGAAGGGTCACTGTCCTGCACCGTCGGTCCACAAGCCAGTGAATACGATGAAGTGATGATGATTGAAGGTTGTGGCTCAACAGGCAGGGTGTCGAGTCCATAGATGACCTCTTCTTCCTCAGCAGTGATGACTCGCGATGCGCCTTCAATACTTGTACTTGCTTCATGACCTGGCGGAGCCATGTACACCGCATTCAGTTTGGTGGCCTCAGCAGCTTCAGGCTGCAAAAAATATTAATGAAAATTGTATTAGTCTACAAAAAACTTTCCTTGAATAATAACTTTCACGAAAAAAAAAGACAAGAAAAAATGGTAGGCAATCCTAATCTTTGACAGGTTTCTCTTAGTGGCACTGGCACCATGGTGTTGGTGTTCTTTAGGTTAACTTTAGGTGAACCTAATTCGGAGGCAACTGTATTGCACTTAATGGCCGGTTAAATATCACACCACCTTCGTGTGTGTGACGTCATCAGTGACATCATTACTTCTGCTTTCTACTTCTGGGTTTCGAGGAATTTCGCCAATGTCGTGCTGATGTGGCGGGTCTCTAAGCTCTACGATTCTGTGTTTTGGTGTGCGGTAATCAGTGATTTCTAATTATTCCGGACACTTCAGTAATACAACTTGTAACTAAACTTATCAGGGTGTCTACCAAGTTGGCATTTCCAAATTCCCCGAGTTTTCCAGGTTTTCCTGAGTGCCTTTGCAAAATTTCCTGAGTGACACAGAACTTCGTTTTATGTCAAGACGGGTTGACACCATGTTGCCTGATGCTGCTACTCTCTAGTAAACATGTAAAAAAACAAAAAAAAAACTACTTACAATTTGAATATTAAGGACTAGTGTTTATTTTATTCAAAAAGAAAACAGAAAGGCGGGGTTATAACATGCACAGCGAATAAAATACCTTTAAAAAATTGTAAAAACCACTGCAAATCGAGTTGTACATCCTTAAATACGAATAAAAAGGAGTTGCATACTGCAGCGAAGATTTTCAGATATGGGAAATTTCTATCAACTGATACAAAGCTGATTGTTATGAGGCCTGAACTTTGTCACAAGTGAGATTCTCTCTCAAAATTTGGTAAGTAAACCTCAACTGTCTTGACCAACGTTACTAGACTAACGGAGCGTAGCCAGGGGGGGGGGGGGGAGCGTATGGGGCTTCAGCTCCCCCCCCCCCCCCGAAATTTGTGTGCGGAAGCACGCAGTGCAGCGTTGGTGTATTCTGTGTTTTCTTTGTTGACTGCGAATTTCAGCAAGCATGTCATCCACGAAACTGTAGCCTTCACCGAGTTTGTTAAGAATACCAGCAAACGATGCCAACGTGCTGCGTACCTGGCTGCATAGGCGGCTATCGGAACAATGTCGACAGTTCGGCGCGCCACTGTGCTCCCAGCAATGCGACACTTCGCTCAGTGGGGAACAAAGCGATTCCTCGTGCCGACCGGGAACTCTCTGCTAAATCCACGGCACTCGCTCGTGCCACTGCTGCCACGTTCGTCATCGTCTTCCACAGCTGGCTCCGGTGCCATTCATCATTCCAGCGTATAATTTCACTTTTCTCGTCGTAATGGGGAGGCCGCGTTTATGGGGGTATGAGCCATTGCTTAAGGGAGTATGAGCCAGTCATTGTCTTACGTAACGGACAGATTTAATTTTGAAGAAATTTAATTTCGAAGAATCACAAGCGGCAAATGGCGGGCGAAGGCTGCTAGCCAAGCCGCTGAGCAAACTCGAGACATCGAACGGAAGCGACAACAGCGGACTGTGGGCATACCGTCAGTGACGTCGTTCTCTCCGTCGCAGCCGATTGTGTGTGCAACCTCATAATTGAGAAATACTTTAATGAACCCTCGGGATTAAGCCAGTCATAAACACAGGTGCCCCACGTTTCAGCTTCGCTGGTTAACCATCCTCATGGAGTGGAAGAGCCGCCAATCTTTTTAATTTTTTTTTTCGTGGCTTGTGTGTTCAAAGACTGACCTCATCATTCTTTTTGTAGCGCTTCTTTAGCATGGTGAGAAGCTTCGGTGGGGATGAAGATCAACCTACAATCACGCACTTTGGCCAGATCTTCAGGCTCCTGAGCCTAAACTGCGCGGAACGTTAAGAAACTGCGCGCAACGTTAAGACGACAGGAAGAAACACACGGCATTTAGAAATGCAGCTTCTGCGGTTCGCTATATGCGCTTCTTTCTTTCGTGCAGTTTATCCTTCTTTCAGTATGAACCAACTGACCCCATCAATCTTATTACTGTAGGTGGATGCCGCTTTCTCATGGCACCACCAATTCGGATAAGGGAGAATGCCAGCAAGCGCGAAACACGCAAACTGCCCGTCCGCATGAGCTCAAGGCTGCGGCGAGGCGTTTGCAGTGGGGCTCGATGGAATGGTGCTGCCACCTGGCGGATGTCACAGAAGTGGCGACAGTGGCTGTAAGCACGTGGGTGGAGAGTTTTACAACTGAAGCTAGTCTAGTAACATTGGTCTTGACATACTCTCAGCCCACGCACAACACCTTAGTGTTGTGTTTCACTGCTTTAAAGAGTTTATATTGGTTTGGATATGGGACACCATCTCGGAGTCAGCCAACACTAAGTTTTTTCAGCTTGAACTTCTTCAAAGAAGCCACGGCACACTTCGTTTCCCATTCATTCCTCAATGCGCAAGGTCGTTTTTGTTGTCGTCCTCCTTCTGCCGCACGTTTGTCCCAAGGACCATTTAGAGCATCCTCTTAGTCAGTTGTAAAGTCACCATCCAATTTTTTGGACTACCTAGGGTCCCCAAAAACAGCAAATAGCAAATTTCAGTTATGTGCTGGAAGTTGTTACGTGCCCTCTAGGGAGCGTTCTGCTGCAATAATTTTTCAAATAGGTTCATTAATAGCTGAGATAGAAATATTTCAGTGCCGCGAGCCCATGATTGACGAGGGCCATTGCCAAGTGAGACACTCTTTCCACTTGCCCTCTCTGGCCTCCTCAAGCGAAATTCTTTCCTTGCGTTCTCCCATACCAGAGGTTAAGGATTGCGTGACACATACGTCATGGGCCTGCCTTATTTTTTTTCCCTCGCTTTTTCTTTTGCTGCGCGGTGCATTTCTGCTGACGGCGTTGTGCGCGAGCTGTTGCGTTCATCTTGTTTTGCGCAGCACACGATTTTGCGTGCTGCGCACGGGAGCACCTGACTAGCGGTATAAGCCAATGCTACGCAAATACTGAGGAAGACACAAGCGGATCATAGAGCATGATCGAATGCTGAAATATCGCAGAAAGTAACATACTTTCGTTGTCTGCACACGCGACTGCATGACATAGGAACATGCAAACAAAACAGAAGTACAGTGCTCACGGAATCAAACGCGTCAATTTAGGGCTAAGTAATGCGCATACGTTCGCTTCAACCGGCTGCAGTTCGTGTCACATCGACGTAATTCTAGCGCGTACACTTACATCGGAGCCCTCGTCACCTTTGGTGACCAAATTCCTAGCGACATGACATTGTGCTCTCGCGTACTTTGCACATATGTAGGGTTGTACTAAATGCTCCGTGTCCTATTTCAATCCGTGAGCACTGTACATCTCTCTTACCGCGGTACGAAGTAAAACAAGAACATGCAGACATTCGGTTTTTGTGTTATTATTTCTCTAAACATTAATTCGTCGACTGAAGCAACAGATTACACAAATAACGGATGTTGCCTTAAGTAATTCTCGAAATTACGTGTCACTATGAGCAACATAACAGCAGTGCGATGTACATAGGCGTACTTATTCAATTACGTCCGCTCTTACTGGGAGCACGGCGCCCATGAGGAGAAGGCCAGACTGCATTCGGTTTGAAATTTCAACTCTTTCCGCGGCGTGTAGCGATGTAATACTTAGCAGACACAATCGTTAGCACGCATAGTACAGTGCAGTCCACTTATAACGATATCGAGAAAGACGAAAAATATGATCGTTATAACCGATGATCGCTATATCTGGACTGCAGTTATCAAAAAAAAATTTTTTTTTAACGCGTTTGCGCTCTTTACCTTTGCAGCTCTGAACTCGAATTCGCTACTTGCTCTAAAGAATAGATGATGTATACAGTAGGCCGTGAAAAACAAACTTTATTTCTAGCGCCGAAATAGTCCGAAATCTGCACTTGCTTTTGCGGCAGCTTCAGCTTCACAACCGCGGTGTGCTTGGATTCCAGCTGCTGCGCGAACACTTGCGGCAATCCTTTAGCATGCATAAAATCAATTAAGGAGTCGATCGACGACAGTGCACTTTGCGTGGACATCGTGGTCGGGGTCAAGGAGCCACTGTCGATCTCGTTGTCACTGTCGCTGATGCCGTCGCCACCATCGCACAACTTTGCGTCTGTCGAGACAGCACATCATCGGCGATCGCCTCGTCGGTGACCTCATCGCAGAACGAGGCAGCACTGTCTGCAGTCAAAAACTCCTTCGACACACCACCTGTGTCACCAGTAGGAATGAGCTCCCAGAGCTCGGTTATGTCAGCGACTTCCACCGGGTCGGTCTCAGCGGGTTGGGGAAGTTCGTCCTTACGCACAAAGCCCGCCTTCTTGAAGCAATTGGTGATGAACCGCTGGTAAAGTGCCTCTTCAACAAAGGGTCTCTAACCAAGGGTCTCGTACAAAGGGTCTCTAACCCATTTTCCGCTGATCGGAATGGCCGCTGATACCTCCTGCCTTCACAATCGCGGTGCGCCCGGTTTTCAAGATGGTTGATATCGTTAACTGGACGAGCTCATACTTCTTCACGAGGGCGCTCACCTTGAAGCCGCATCGAGAGTCCTGCAAAATATCCATCTTCGTGTCAAGCGACACAGCTTTGCGCTTTGTCGGCGCCATCTTCGAACTGGGTTGAACCGTTGGTTGCACGCTGCTTCGGTGGCGTCAGCCTGCTATCGCGAGAGCATAGTTTCTATGCGCGAGAGAGACGCGGGACGGGCGCCACCGCGCCGCTTTGCTTGTCCCTTCTGTTTTTCTTTCTCTCTCTTTCGGAGCGACTGTGGCCGACGCGCATGAAGCAGCTAGCGCCATCTTGTGGCGCGCTGCGCCAACGTTGGCTGCGCCTACTCGTGCGCGGGCGGGGCGAGACGCGCTGCGCGGTAATGGCGGCAGATACGAACTTACGTAGGTAAACCGCCTCGTCTCGACATCGTTCGTTTCAGGGAACTAAGCAACGCAAACGTTACGATTATTTGGCGCGGAAAACGCCGTCCAGACTGCAAAATTTTGATCGTTATATCCGATATGCGGTGAATAACCTATCGTTATAAATGGTTTTTTTCCCCATAGACCTAATGCATAAAATGACACTCTCATGTCGACCCATCGTTATAACCGATATATCGTTATATGTGGTATCGTTATAAGTGGACTGCACTGTATGCACAGCGCTTGTCAGCTCAAAATAGCCAGACTTCGTGAAGGGCACTTTGATGGCTCCAATCGCCGCAAGCACATCCGAAAAAGCTCGGAACCTGCCAGTACACTAATTAGGCATATTGGTGCTCGTACTGTGGCAGGAGATGGCGGGTACATGCGTGTATAATTAAGGAATACATACTGTGTCCCAGTGGGCACGGCGGCACAGCGTATGCAATGTTGTCTGACCGCCTTCTGTTGCTTGAACAGGCGATGCTGATCGCCGCATCATACCAGCTGCATGCGTGGAACCAGTGCGCCATCTTTGGACCGTACCGGCATTCAATTGGACCATGCTATCAACGTTACTCTCGGACATGGAGACCAACGGCAAGAGACGGGAATTACGTCCGACACTATAAATCGGCCACCGTCAACCTACGGCTTCAGTGGGCATGGCGGCACGGCGTATGCAATGTTGTCTGACCGCCTTCTGTTGCTTGAACAGGTGATGCTGATCGCCACATCATACCAGCTGCATGCGTGGAACCAGTGTGCCATCGGACCGTACCGGCATTCAACTGGACCATGCTATCAACATTACTCTCGGACACGGAGACCAACGGCAAGAGACGGGAATCAAGTCCGACACTATAAATCGGCCACTGTAAACCTACGGCTTCAGTGGGCACGGCGGCACAGCGTATGCAATGTCGTCTAACCACCTTCTGTTGCTTGAACAGGTTAGTTATTACAAATATTATGGCTACAAGAATGATAATCGCTTTGCTGTTGTGCTGCCGTGCCCAGAAGTGATTTTTTCCGGTTTTGCATCTTTATGTCTGTTGCTGTCTGGCGACGTAGAAAAGAACCCTGGGCCAGAAACGAAAGTGATGTTAAAGGAATTGTGCGATGGCCCAAAAGGCAATACAATCAGATCTAGAGAGCATGAGCAAGCGACTGAAGGTGGTTGAAAACAGCCTTAAAATATTTAAAGAACAGCTGAGTACAATTGTTCAATTGTCTAAAACAGTAAAACAGTTAGAGAGTACACTTCGGCAGCAGCAGGAAAGAATGGACAGCTTTGAGGACAGAAGTAGGCGGAATAACCTAGTGGTATTTGGAATAGCAGAAGGCGAGAAGGAATCCTTAACTGACCTTGAAGCGAAAGTGTTAGTAGGTGTATTCGAAGAAAAACTTGGCGTCAACTTGAGTACCATGGAACGAATACATCGGATAGGAAAAAAGAGTGCCCGGTCTCGACCTGTAATTCTCAGGTTGTATGACTATAGGGAAAAAGCTAAAATTTACAAACAATGCAGAAAGCTGAAGGGCAGCAGCGTCTCAATTTCTGATGATTTTTCCAAAGAAACGCTGGCAAAGCATAAAATGTTCTGGGATTCCGCGAAACAAGAAAGAGAGGACGGGCATCGCATTTGCTTGAATTACGACAAACTACATGTGGACTCTGACGTGTACACATGGGATCAATCAAAGCGCAGCTGTGTGAAGGTTTCGTATCCTAACAGATGCCCAACTGCTGGTAAGGGTGACTGACGGGACAAAGAATGTGATTCAAATGCCTTCCGCTTGATCAATTTGAACGCTATAAGTTTAGTAAACAAAATTGGAGACTTAGAATACATCCTGGCTAATTACAATCCTCATGTGCTTACAATAACCGAAACATGGCTGCGGCCCGAAATACAAGACCAAGAGCTCGTAGCACTTAATTATAAGATCATACAAAGAGGTTGTGATGCTCATGGGGGCGGAGTTGCTATTGTATTCAAGGCCGATATTGACTGTGTGCAAATGACTGGCATTCCAACACATGAAAGCATCTGGTGTGAAATTAAGCTAGATAAACAAAAATTCCTGGAACTGTTTATAGACCGCCTAAATCACCCATTTCCTATGTTGAAGATATGCAGCTTTACTTGGAAAGCATTAAAAAGCACAGCTGTCGCATAACCATTGCTGGGGATTTAAACTTGCCAGGTATTGATTGGTCTACGCTTAGCGTTCAGCCTCGCGAAGATGCTCCATTGTGAACTACTTCAAGAAATAGCTTTCAGTAAGGATTTGCAACAGGTAGTTCATGAGTGCACACGCGTAGTTGGGAAATCAAGATCTATATTAGACTTGGTGTTCCTAGACGGGCGATTTGAGGACTACGATGTATCAGTTGAAACCGGCCTCTCGGATCATAAGCTAGTTTATGTGGAGATAAGATTGTTTTAGCAGCAGCCATATTTGTTCGCGATATGCCGGAGTCCTCCACTATGGCGTGCCTCATAATAAGAAAGTGGTTTTGGCACGTAAAACCCCATAATAGAATAGAATAGATTGTTCGCGATATAGAGCTTAGCGCCGAAATTTTATTATGATCTTTTTTTCACTTCCGTCTCTCACGGTTAATTTTCCGCTTTAAATGTATAATTTCGCGGGTTATCCACGGGTTTCATTTCATTTCATTTCATTTATTCAACCTTAAGGGCCTGAAGGCATTACATAAGGGGGAGCGTGCATCAAAGCCGCAAAACAGCAAGCGGGGCTCGTTTTGCATTGCCATTTTCACGCACCGACGTTCACCGCACACAACATGACACAACTTCGAGCTACGCGCCGGGAAGGGAACAGGGACAAAATGCGCGATGTGGCCGCATTGGCGCTGCGCATTCGGAGAGCGGTGGCGCCACCAACTGAGCGCACGAGGAGTATAGAAAACGTTTGCAGCAACGCGCTAAAAAAGCTGGCATTTTTTAAACGGAAATTGCGGCGTACCTCATCGACCGTTAAGTTAACAGCATACAAAGCTCTTGTCAGACCAAAATTAGAATATGCTGATTTGATCTGGAGCCCTCATCAAAAATATTTACTCAAGAAAATAGAAAGAGTGCAAAATTTAGCTTTGCGGTTTATATACTCCACATACTCGCATTTTTCTAGCGTGTCCGTTCTTCGCGACAGGGCGAAATTGAAAAAACTAGCTCATCACAGAATTGTATCTCGCATCAAATTTTTATATCAGCTGTACCATGGTCGCTACAAAATACTGCGTGAATGTTATTTACCTGAGACCCCATGCGGTCTGCTCGTACAAACCACAACAAAACAATTAAGCAACCATTTAGTAATCATAACATCCATCAATATTCTCTTTTTTCCCATGCAATTTCACTATGGAATAAATTAGCCGAAGAAGTAGTTAACGCTAATATGTACAACAGAATCGTTTGTTCAGCTTTCCAATAGCCTTTTCTTTGACGTCTAAAGTGCCGCAATAAAAGCAGTTGCTTTTGCGTAACGCTTTTTCATTGTAATTTTGTTTATGTATTGCACTGTAGTATGTTCATGCTTATTTCTGTTACGTATAGTGTTGCAATGATGTATGTACATGTTTTTGTTGTGTTTTTAATTGCTAATTGACATTCGTAATTTACGTTGCTCCAACTCCTGCTTGGGCCTGAATAGGGCCTGCAGTATTTGTAAATAAATAAATAAATAAATAAATAAATAAATACCTGCGCAACCTTTTAGACTAGATAAGTCTCATGTTGATGCATCTCGAAGTCTGCCCTACGTATAAATGACCACACGTCATAGGAATCTGATAAACAGTTTTTGGCGCAACCACCAAATTGTTTCTTATGCGGATGTTTAACGCTACATTCATTCTTTGCATCATCCTTTCTTTCAAACTTATTTTTAACCTTAGAACACACATTACCTCTTTTGTTTTTTGGCGAGAACGCCTCTTTTACTTCCTAACTCCCAGCCACCTTTTTAAGTCTGTGTGAAAGGCTGTGAACAATCACTGAAACCTTGGAAGTCAAATCCTTTTGCCTTTGATTCCATTCTGTCACCACACCTTTAACGCATTTTCATTGTAAGTGCTTGTTACATGGGTCTTGCTGTATTTTATGTTGACCCGGTGGCTTTGGTCTACAGCATTTTATCTCAAGTGTTATATGCACTGTGCTCTGTTGACTAGATCGCGCAGATGTGCAGGCATTTAAGCAGGAAGTACTTCGAAAATAAAACAAGTTATTAGAAAGCGCTCGTCCTTGTGTTGCTCCTCTTCTTTGTCCCTGTTTGTTTGCGCACAAGAAGTTTTAAAAAAAAGAAAAATCTCTCTATCAATTTCCCTGGGGCTGTCTACCAGATTTCTTGCGGCGGTTGCAGCCAGGTCTATATAGGTGACATGATTTTGGCTTCTAGCGGGAAGTGAAACACGGACACAGAAAGGAGCAGACAGGACGAGCGCTAACTCTCAACTAAATTTTTATTAAAACGAAGAACATATATATATAGGCACGCTAGAAGCCAAAATCATGTTACCGTACCAACTCGCCCAACTGTCTATCCTTTTGCACTATACAGTGCAGTCCACTTATAACGATATCGAGAAAGACGAAAAATATGATCGTTATAACCGATGATCGCTATATCTGGACTGCAGTTATCAAAAAAAAAATTTTTTTAACGCATTTGCGCTCTTTACCTTTGCAGCTCTGAACTCGAATTCGCTACTTGCTCTAAAGAATAGATGATGTGTACAGTAGGCTGTGGAAAACAAACTTTATTTCTAGCGCCAATGACCGTGTCAAGGATTAGGCGCGCCGAAATAGTCCGAAATCTGCACTTGCTTTTGCGGCAGCTTCAGCTTCACAACCGCGGTGTGCATGGATTCCAGCTGCTGCGCGAACACTGGCGGCAATCCTTTAGCATGCATAAAATCAATTAAGGAGTCGATCGACGACAGTGCACTTTGCACATCGTGGACGACAGTGGTTCCTTGACATCGTGGTCGGGGTCAAGGAACCACTGTCGATCTCGTTGTCACTGTCGCTGATGCCGTCGCCACCGTCGCACAACTTTGCGTCTGTTGAGACAGCACATCTTCGGCGATCGCCTCGTCGGTGACCTCATCGCAGAACGAGGCAGCACTGTCTGCAGTCAAAAACTCCTCCTTCGACACACCACCTGTGTCAACAGTAGGAACGAGCTCCCAGAGCTTGGTTATGTCAGCGAATTCCACCGGGTCAGTCTCAGCGGGTTGGGGAAGTTCGTCCTTACGCACAAAGCCCGCCTTCTTGAAGCAATTGATGATGAACCACTGGTAAAGCGCCTCTTCAACATCGGCGTACAAAGGGTCTCTAACCCCTTTTCCGCTGATCGGAATGGCCGCTGATAGCTCCTGCCTTCACAATCGCGGTGCTCCCGGTTTTCAAGATGGTTGATATCGTTAACTGAACGAGCTCATACTTCTTCACGAGGGCGCTCACCTTGAAGCCGCATCGAGAGTCCTGCAAAATATCAATCTTCGTGTCAAGCGACACAGCTTTGCGCTTTGTCGGCGCCATCTTCGAACTGGGTTGAACCGTTTGTTGCACGCTGCTTCGGTGTTGTCAGCCTGCTATCGCGAGAGAGACGCGGGACGGGCGCCACCGCGCCGCTTTGCTTGTCGCTTCTTTTTTTCTTTCTCTCTCTATTGGAGCGACTGCGGCCGATGCGCATGAAGCAGCTAGCGCCATCTTGTGGCGCGCTGTTCCAACGTTGGCTGCGCCTACTCGTGCGCGGGCGGGGCGAGACGCGCTGCACGGTAATGGCGGCAGATACGAACTTACGGAGGTAAACATCGGCTCGTCTCGACATCGTTCGTTTCAGGGAACTAAGCAACGCAAATGTTACGATTATTTGGCACGGAAAACGCCGTCCAGACTGCAAAATTTTGATCATTATATCCGATATGCGGTGAATAACCTATCGTTATAAATGTTTTTTTTCCCCATAGACCTAATGCATAAAATGACACTCTCATGTCGACCCATCGTTATAACCGATATATCTTTATATGTGGTATCGTTATAAGTGGACTGCACTGTATAGGTGAAACTGGCAAGTTCACACGGCGACTCGAGGAGCACCAGCGTGACATCAGAAATGAAGATATCGCTTCTAGTGCGCTTGCTGAGCATGCGCATATGTTCGGAGGTCACATTGATCGGGACAACACGGCAATCTTAGCCAAAGAATGAAATCTGACACAACCGGGACCATGAACCGAGCAGCAGGAAGCATGCTAATGATCTACAATCAGTCATTACCTCACAAACTTAGCTTTTAATATGCCACTACTCGTCTTGTCTGCCTCATTGTGAACAAGGAACTCATACGGCTTCCGAAACGTCTTTCTTTTCGTTTGAATTGGTCAGTGACTGCTAACCTTTTTTCAGACCTAATGCATAAAATGACACTGTTACCTTGACCCATCGTTATAACCGATATATTGTTATACGTGGTATCGCTATAAGTGGACTGCACTGTACACGAAGTAAGGTCTGCAGTTTTGTCAGTGTTGTGTGCACTCAGGCAAACATTAACAGATCTCACTTGACCACGAACTCACTGGTACAGCACGAGCTAATGCTTCACCCAATGTCTCGTAAACTTCAGATTACTGAAGCATCATCATCAGCACGTGCAGCAACTTAGTGGGCACCAACTGTTCCGACTCCGCTTTTGCACTTGCCTCAGAGCAGACGTGTGCGCCATGGGGGATACATCCCCCCTCTTCCCTGCACGATCATCTCCACTCCTTCCCCATCACAGAAGGAATCATCCACTCTTGTGTTTCTCTGAGCAGTGCAAGATGCCGCATGTCCAGCGGTTTCTGCAAGTTGTTTACCAATGCGACAAATGGCAAAGCGGTGTTTCCTGCATATCACTGTTTCCTGCCTACCACATCCCAGGATGCACGCTTTTACGGCGTTTTCGCTGCTCAAACTTTTCATGTGGAAGGACATTTGAAATACCCTTTGCCTCGGCCAACATATTTATTGTATTTTGCTAAATTTACTGGCGATACAGGCTCTAAGCACATGCTTGAAATGGCTGAAAACTTCGTCAAATCAAAACCGTATAACGAAATTTTTTTTTTTAATTGTGAGAAAAATACATGGTTTTCAATGGAACTAAGGAAGGGAAATGAGAATAATTTGTTACTGTATTTACTCGCATAATGATTGCACTTTCTTGTAAAAAGAATTGACGCAAAATCAGGGGTGCGATCATTACGTGGGTTAAATTTCCCACGAAAAGACAAAAAAATTTTCGGCCGGCATTTGCTGCGGGACACCAAAACAAAAATGGCGGCCGGCGGAGCAAGCCGAACGCACTGAACGTGATTTTTTTTTCTTCTCGTGAGTACATTGCGTGCATTGAAACAGTTTCTTCCATATCAGTAATGAATAATATCATTAATATCTGCAAGTTTGCAGCAATAACGTAGCCATGTCCACTTTGAGGGGACAGAAACAGATGGGCATGCTTAGCTGCCAGTGACATAGAAACACATGGCCAGCATGCTGCGGAAACTGCGGCATCTGTCTTCACTACTATCCTAATAAGGCATGTTTCTGCTAAGGGTGGGTGAATATCTTAGCTGTGTTACAAGCGTCGGCGTATGAATAGGGTACACTTATAACGTATCAGTGTAAACGTGGCTACTATCGTTGCCACTCACAATTTGTGGCGTGTTCACGAGTGCAGATGAGAAGAATCGAAAGGCGCCTTTTTTGTTGTTAACCACAACCGTTATAAAGCCTACACATAATAAAGGCAAGTTTGGTTGCAGCTTTTTTTTTAATCATGGAAGTGCGGAAAGTGATGAAAGTAATGAAATGAGGCATCTACTTAAGAATGTTTGGTGCATGCTGACCACTTGGTTTGTCTTGCAGAGTCATTCGTGTAGCATTCGACAGATGGTAAGCGCGATCAATATTAGCTAGACTTGGCACATGACATATTGCTGTGGCAAGTTCGGAGTGCGATCATTACATGGGAAATAAAAAAATAGAATTTTGACAACAAAATTCAAGGGTGTGATCATTAAGCGAGTGCAATCATTATGCGAGTAAATACGGTACACAGAGAATTTCATTAAATCGGGGTTTGACTGAATTGAGATTTTACTGTTTCAATCAGCCTAAAGAAATGTGAATACAAAACCTCAAGTGCTGAAAGTGCACTCATTGCCAATGCCCTTCCGTTTTCCTGTCACATAGCAGCAGGCTAGACAAGAAAAAAGGCTGCTTCGCACCGTAAACTGCCCAGTGTGCGGTTGACACCCGAAAGTTGGTGAACAGGTTGGGGAAGGAACACAATAGCCATCAACCCCTCTGTCATCTCCAGAAGTAATTTCCTTTCTATCTAGTGTTGTAGGAGACAATTCTCTGGTAGGCTTCAGTGTGTATCAAGCTTCCTACAAATTAGGCACATACTGTACAGGCTTAATTTAATGCTCGCCGGGAAGGAAGAACATAGTGGCCTGTGCTAATGAAACATCAAAAATAAGTATAGTATTTCTTTTACAAAACCAAAGATGTCACATCAGTGAAGCAAAGGTAAGCAAATTGAAACTCACCGTGCTTGCTCTCCTTGCTTCAAGGGGCAAGTGCACTGCACCTGGTTCCAATTTTGGTGCAATTGCTCTTGCAGTATCCATTTTGGGCATGCCAGAAATGACTGTGCACTGTCTGCTTGCATAACTCAAAACAGGAACACTGGCTACTTCGCGTGCAACCACTTGTGTTGCAATTGGTGTCACAACTCCAAGCTCAGCAGAAGCTGGCACCAAAGTTGGGTCAGTGCACATGGTTTCCTGCAATGACTCTTGTTGTTCCCCAGCCCCAACAGCCAAGCTTGTGACACTTGCAATCTTTGGACCGGTGCGAAGCAAGCTCCTCGTCATAACACTATGCTGAACTGGGGTCACTGGTGCTGGGTCACAATCTTCGAGCACCGCCAGTACCAAATCTGTGGGAATTGGCTCTGACCCAACTGCCTCTCTTGCTGCAGTGTTCAAAGGCACCGGCAGCACAGATGTGAGCGGCACTGTTGTTGCTTGAACACTCGTGGTGACCGTCTCTGGCAAGCTCAAGACCAGTCGCTGTTTGGCTGTCACCTGGGAGGGCAAGCTGGGTAACTGCACGGTATTCGATGCCTGTACTGACGGCGGGATTAGCGGTGCCTGGAGCACAATGGTTTGCCCACTGCCCATTT
Organism: Dermacentor andersoni; assembly: GCF_023375885.2. Taxonomy (NCBI): domain Eukaryota; kingdom Metazoa; phylum Arthropoda; class Arachnida; order Ixodida; family Ixodidae; genus Dermacentor; species Dermacentor andersoni. The sequence goes on along the minus strand of NC_092820.1, from coordinate 1,554,988 downwards.
TCTGCAGCTCCTCGGCACGCTTCTGGACCAGATGACTGACAAGCGATTTCAGCTGTGTGTCACTCATGTTGCCAGAATTCTGAGTCAATTGGATTGTGCAGTAGAGACTCGGTACCACCGTCAGGTTCTGTGGACTCATGGACTGGAATCGCAGTGTGGGCATCTTGGGTGCTCTTGCATTGCCTGCAGCCACTGTCGAGCCCGGTCGTGGTGGTGCGGGAAGCAGGAGTGGCAGGCGAGGACGTGGAGCCACCTGTGCCGCCGGTCTGTATGATACCTGTGCACCTCCTGTAAAGGGACTCGCCATCGATGTTGGCTTTGAGGTGCCGCCACTTGCCACGACGTGAATTACTGGCACAGAGATGGTGCTGCTTGAGCTTGACGTGGCAGGCATATTGTTGGCTGCTGTACAACTCGAAGAGGAAGGTGTTGTGCAAGTCACTATTGATGTGATTGAAAAACTGGGACACTGCTTGCGCATGGTGGCTGTGGAATCGCTAGTGAGGCTGGGCTGGAGAGGTTTCGTTATGGTTTTCGTGGCAGGTTCTTTCAAAACTTGGACCCATGTAATTTCAGGCTTAGAACTGGTGCTGTTGCAACTTGCAGTGGCATTTTCTAATTCTGAGATTGCTTTCGTGCTTTCCAATGTTCTTGCAGTCTTATAAGGCTTTTTGATGCAAGCCTGCAGAAAAACGAATAAACAAGAATAAAACAGAAAAATTTGTGGCACATTTCAAGAAACGCTGCCATCTATAAAGCATCAAAGACAGCATGTTAAAACACATGTAGCCAAGCTTTGAATAAAAAATTTCAAAGAAATATAAAAGGAACAAGTGTAGACATGGCACAAACAAAGTGGATGCCCCATCATTCTTGAATCAAATATTTTCATTCATTTATATATACTGCGACCTTATACAAGATCTTAGCAGTGTGGTACACGAATAAGTACACAAAACAGAATAAGTACAAAAAAGGGTGAGCTGCACTCAAAATTTTCTTTACACAAGTGCTTAAAAAACCACCAATCCACAAAAACAAACTTTAGAAGAGTGAACTTCTGGGCTAGTTGGTTATCCGACATAATAAATGAGTGTTGAGCCAAGACCACACACACAAGAAAATGCCCGTGTTGTGTCCTTCGTTGTGTATGTGGTCTTGGTGCAAAACTCATTTATTATATCCCAAAAACAAAGAAGTTAAGCAACATTAGTTCAGCGATTTTCAAATCGTAGTCAAACAGTGACATCACAAGCAATCTCAGCAAGCACAGAATGCTTTTCATTAAAGATATGACGAAAAAAGTGATAATGAGTCCTGTATTACAGCCGTAAAGGCCAGCTTATTCCAATCTACGATGGTTCTAGGAAAAAATGAATACTTGAAGCAGTTGACACATGTATTAAGTAGAGTTACAGCTAGCGAGTGTGTCTGCTAGCGTAACCTGTTGTATAGATAAGAAGGTGGGATGTGTCAATGTTGTAATCCCTACTTATTAGCTGAAGATAGAATTTGAAACGACATACATGATTAGCCGCTCCGAGATACGAAGTAATTAAAATGCACCCATATGTAGTGTAGATGAATTGAACAGCTTTTCTTTTGTAAGCTTTCTAGCTTTATTGAATGGGTCCCATATACTTACAGCATATTCTAATATGGGGTGGATGAGTGTTTGGTATGTGTACTGTTCGTGTGGAGGATTTTATTAAGCATCTTAGAAAAAAGAACTTGCGGTGGCACTAGGAATTATGAAACTAGCGTTTTACAGGCCGAACCTGTGTCCTCAAAAGCAGCTTTTACTCAAAGAGTGGCGATAGCGGCAGACACAGTCGGCAATCAGCGAAAATCTGATCTACCCGCCAAGAGCGTTGGCTTTTTACACAAATCATCGAAGGTTCCAGAGTAATTAGTGGTGCCCACGTGTCTTCCAGAAAGTTCTATACAATTCGGGTCGCACATGCAATTAGATTACACACACTTCGATGACAACCGAACCATCGATAACATTCAAGAAACTTCCGATACATGCATGTCCCGCGCTGAGCGATAACATTTGTTAAACAGTGAAAAGCACTCACCCATAAAAGATAAACAAGTCCACGTGTCAATATTGTATTACCTCTGACAAAAAAGCGTTTTCTGTGCCATAGTGATGTAGTAGTGGCTTCTTTGTTTAATGTTATGCACATATATACTCTCTTTTCAAAATTAACGCACATTTGCCATTGTTGCCATTGTTTACATTATTGCACTACTTAATTACAGTCCCTGTTTAACCTAAGTTGGTCTTCTTTGGTTGTCGTTTCATTGTACAGCATGCAATCTTCAGTGTAAAGCCTGGTTTTAACAATGAGGTTAGTGACAATATCATTTATATATAACAAAAACGAAACTTTGGCCAAACATTGAAAATATGAAAATATGAAATATGAAAATATGAAATTAGTGAGTATTAATGAATCAACTTCTCAATTACTATAATTAGATGAAAAGTGCCACTGAGAGCATGAAGGATGCATTTAGAAGGAACATTTGTCTTTCCCCAATTAACAGTGTGTGCAGCATTCTTTCATTTGGGACTAGACTGCACACGGCTTCATGTTATGGCATGATTGCCATGACATGAAGACACGTCCTCGTGAATTAAGACGAACCTTTAGCTCGAGCCCAACTCTGACGCAGCCTATTCAAATACATGTAAAATGCAAAAATACATTTCTGTGATAACCCCCGGACCAATCTTAATGAAATTTATTGCATTTGAGAGACAAAGTTAAATTCTAGTGGCTGTTGGAAGCGGAATTTTGATTTAGGACCTAAACTAGGGAAAAAAATTTTCAAAAATTCGGAAGTTAGAAAAAAGTAGGCACGCGAAGTTTACAAATTGATAGCTCAGCATCAAACAGATATTGCGGTTTTGTAAATGGCATCAATTAGATCATTCAAAGTGGCCAAATTCGTTATGTCAATTTATATCTTACATGAATTTGTTACGTTGTTGTGGTGTTGATCGCAGGTGGAAGTCAGACTCCAGCCATCCCGAAGTAAAAAGCCGTTCATTTAACATATACAACCAATATATATAATGAAGAACAGAAGCGCCCCCTGGGGAATAAAGAACTGAAATGAATGACGAAACTGAATATAACGTACTCCCTCCCTTATTTTTAGTGGTTAGTTGTTAGTAAGTATTATTAAGGAAAACCCCAAAGCATGCACACTGCGCTTATTTACACATATTTGCAACCTATGTACACAATGTCAGACCGCCAACTAATTGGTCTGATAGTCTTGGAGCCAGGCCGGTGGCCGGCGCTCTCGGGTCGGCCGCGTTAGACGTCGCACTGGCGACGGGCTTGTTGACTGCTGCTGCGGTATGCCAGGAGACAGTGCCTGCGTCCTGGGAGAAGGAGGCTGTAGCACGGCAGGCTGCAGCACATCGGGAGACAGTGGCTGCGGCGTGGCAGGCTGCAGCGCCTCAGGAGACCGCGGCTGCGGTGTGGCAGGTTGCAGCACATCAGGAAGCTGCGACGTGGTGGGCTGCAGCGCATCAGGAGACCGCAGCTGCGGCGTGGCAGGTGGGCCTGGTTTCCAGGTGCCCCTCTCCAGAACCCTGGAAAGCTTGGAGGCATTCCACGTACGGCCATCTCCAAGTCGGAAAGAGGCTGGTCCCCTTTTCTTGATCACCTCAGTTGGTGAAGAAAAGGCGCAGTCTTCCTTGAACCGAACGGACGGTTTTTTGATACGGACAAAATCGCCTACGGCTATCTTCGTCTTTTTGGCGGCTCTCCTTTTGTCCTTGTAGTGCTTGCTGCTTTGCTGCTGACGGCTAACCCTTTGACGAAGTCGCGCGAACTCCTTGGCGGGGTCTTCAGCAAATGCTGCTGCTGAGAAACCCACGACATCCAGCCTGGTTCGGGGCATTCTACCATGCAGCAGGACTGCTGGGGCGACCCCTGTGGTGGCATGCGGAGTACAGCGGTAAATGGCAAGGTATTCTGTGACAGCTTGCCGGAGTGGTCGTCTTTCGAGGAGTGAAACTTGAATGAAATTCTTCAATGTGCGATTAAAACGTTCTATTTGCCCATTCGCTTGGGGGTAGTATACTGAAGAATGTGAGACTGATGCCTCTGTTTTGCAGGAAAGTTATGAACTCATGCAAAGTGAACTGAGGTCCATTGTCACAAACGATCTCTTCCGGGTAGCCTTCACGGGCAAAAACACTTGTTAAAAAGTCTTTCACGGTGCTCGTGGACACTTCGCTGCAAAAATACACCTCTGGCCATTTAGAATGGTAGTCAACAAGCGTTACAGCAAATCTGCTGTAGTAAGCTGCATACTCCAAAGGACCAACAATGCCTAGGCCAAGCTTTGGCCACGGTCGCTGAGGCCATTCAACAGGTTGCAACGGTGCTGGTGATGTTTTGGCGGACTTATCTGCCTCTAGGCAGATATCGCAGTTTTTTACTGCCATTTCCACTTGCTTATCCATTCGTGGCCACCAGAACTGCTCACGCAGTCGCGCCTTCGTGCGCATGATACCCGGATGTATCTCGTGCGCGGTGCCGATGATCTGAGCCGTGAGGGAGGACGGAACAACGAGGCCCTCTCCACGCAGAAGCAGGTTATTGACAACAGAAAGTTCTTCCTGAATGGCGTAGAATGGTTTCGCCTCTTCTGGTATGGACTTCTTTGGCGACCAGGAACTCAGCACGAATGACTTGACGGTTTCCAGGCAACTGTCATCGAGGGCGGCCTGCCTGAACTTCTCCTTAGTCACGCAGGCTGGTTCAATGAACGAGACAATTTCTTCCTCCTTAGCAATCTCTGCCTCCGAGGTAGGTGCTGGTAGCCGAGAAAGTGCATCTGCTACAGTGTTTGTGGACCCCTTGCGGTATTCAACAGTGAAATTGTAGCAAGGCAGTCATGCACTCCAGCTTGCGATTCGGAGTGGGCGTCTTCCATGTCCTTGTGACGACAGCAAGGACACCAGTGCCTGGTGGTCTGTTCGAATTGTGAAATGGCGACCCCACAGGTATGTGTGCCATCGCTCACACGCCAAAATGCACGCGAGAGCTTCTCGTTCACCGACTGAATATTTTCTCTTTGCAGGTGACAGTGTACGAGATGCGAAAGTGACTGTGCGGAACTCGCGGCCACTTTGTTGCTGCAGGGCTGCTCCCAGCCCACTGTCAGACGCCACAATGACTGGCAATGACGGATCGAACATCTGGAGGACTGTACTCGACGAAAGAATTTTCTTGACCCTCCGGAAACTGCTGTCTGCTTCGACAGACCAGATGAATGGCTCATTTTTGTGAAGTAAGACTCTCATAGGCTCAACCACTTGTGCCAAGTGTGGAACAAACTTGGAGTAGTATTCTACGAGACCCAGGAACGAACGAAGGGTGGCCACATCAGTTGGCACTGGTGTGTTAACTATGGAGTCTACTTTCTCTGGAAGTGGCGAGATACCACGTGCAGTAACCTTGTGCCCTAGAAAGGCAAGTTCTGGAACATTGAAAAGCCATTTGTTGTTCAGTTTCAGACCTGCATTCTTGATCTTTTGCAGCACGGTCTTCAAGTTTGAAAGGTGTTCTTCTGCGGTCTTGCCAAAAATGATGACATCATCAATGTAGAACAACACGCTAGGGCAGCGGTCAAGGATTTTCGCCATCATCTTCGAAATGCCGCTGGGGCAGAAACCAACCCAAAGCAAACTCTTTTAAAACGGAAATAGCCATCATGAGTGATGAAACCTGCCAGATCCCTGCTGTCAGGGTGCAAGAGAACCTGATGGTAAGCGGAAGCCAAGTCAAGTTTGGAGAAGTGTGTAGTGCCTACCAAAGCGTTAAGCAGCTCCTCTGTATGGGGCAATGGGAATTGTCTGGAACAATAGCTTTGTTCGGCTCTCGAAGGTCTACGCATATCCTGATGCTACCATCTTTCTTGTTAACAACAACAATGGGGGACACCCATTCAGAAGCATCGATCCGCTCGATGATGTCAAGGCTCAGCAACCTCTGAAGCTCATTTGATACTGGTGACCGGAGAGAATACGGCAGACGGCGAAGCTTCGAAGTTACAGGCAGCATGCCTTGCCGTGTCTTGATGCGATGCGTGAACCCCTTAGCAAGACCCAACTCTGGACTGAAAAGTGAACTGAACTCATGTGCTAAGGCTGGCGGAAGAGGTTTGTTACGGGGCTGCATCCTTGACGGTGTGGGAATAGAACAGGATAGCGTGTCAACAACAGTCGGCTGCGGAGCAACGGACGTGTATAAGCACTTGAGAGCAGAACCCTCAATGCGAAGATCCAAGGCTTTAATGCAGTCAAGACTGATCAGAGAAGTTCCTCAGTGAACAACATAAAAACATAGCGACGCTGTGCGGCCTTTAAACCGAGCGTCTGCCTGGAAACAACCTAGCACTGGAATCGGCTGTTGAGAGTAGTCAGACTAACATGCGGAGCAGGCAGGAGCGGAATGCTCTGAAAATATCGACTGAATTCTTGCTCCGACAGGATTGAAACAGACGACCCTGAATCAACGAGGAATGTCAAAGTGACATTCGTTACTTGCACTTGAATATGAATTCCGCTACGCGCAGAACGTTGCACAGTCAAAACTTTCTCAGCACTGCTGGATGACGAAACATCTTCATGAAATTCAACTTCACGGACTCGGCCTTGCATTTGGGTTAGCTTGCAGTTGCATACCCTTTGAGAGTGGCCCTTGAGACCGCAAAACGAACAAGTCTTGCCATGTGCTGGGCACTGCGGCGCTGACGCAATGCGGTCTCACGAGCCGCACCGGAAACAATGTGGCGAAGCGGAGCGACTACTCTGTTCTCGGTTCCACTCAGGGAGGCGGTTCCACTGCAACGCACGTGAGCCGCCCGCGCTCCTCGTTAAATTCTGCTCTAAGGTAGCTGCCGATTGTGAATTCCTTTTTTTCGAAGGATGCGACGATGGTTTTCGATGCTGCGGCAATAAAATTGCTTCGACTGAAGCAGAAAGCTCCTATAGCTCTTCAGCCGCCTGCTCAAACTGAAGTGCAATTCGAACAGAATTCTTGAATGAAAGTGTGGAACCCTCGAGCAGTAACCGCTCATGTACGCGAGTGGAAGCTACGCCGGCAACGAATTGATCCCGCAGAGCATCATCTTGCGAGGCAAACGAACAATGTGACGCTAGCTCCCGTAGAGCGGCAACAGAGTCATGAACGGACTCGCCTGTGTGTTGGCTGCGGCGGTGAAAGCAATGACACTCAATGATAACATTGCGCGATGTCGAAAACTGGTGCCGTAGTGCGGCGAGTGCAGAGTCGTATTCGCCAGGAGGGGCCACGACAGACTTGTCATCGGCGCGTGCTGCGGCACTTGGCGCGGCCGGTGCTGCGGCGCTGGTCCCTGCATGTAGCCTCTGATAAGTACGCTGGTCCTCAGCCCCCAAACAATGCAAAAGAATAGCCTTGCGTTGCTCCGGCTTGAATGCGGCGGCTCCGGATGCCAGCAACTGCACGTTGAACATCTGCTCCCACTGCTCCCATGGCAATGAGGGATGGCCGGGCGTCGGAAGGAAAAACGGTGGCGGAGCAAGCCCGGTGAAGCTCATGGTGGGCGGATACGGACGGCGCAGCGGGGCTGGGGGTACGTTCACGACATCTTTGTCGCCAATGTGGTGTCGATCGAAGGTGGAAGTCAGACTCCAGCCGTCTCAAAGTAAAAAGCCGTTTATTTAACATATACAACCAATATATATAATGAAGAACAGAAGCGCCCCCTGGGAAATAAAGAACTGAAATGAATAACGAAACTGAATATAACAGTTGTGTACAAGAGTTCTGCAAAAGCTGTATTTCCATATTACTGAATTTTGTCATATTCATGTGTGACATGTCAATTTTGTGTGCTTTAGATGTACTATCAGATTCAATTCACAGAATTGTGTTATCATTTTTCCTTGCAGAGTTAGAGAGCTGTAAATGTGATAGTTTCGTTTTCAGAATATTTTTGATTTTTGCCAATTTTTAACAAAAGTGGTTAAAACATAGTGGTTCCTTTGAAAAGCGGGGAAGAAACCACTATCTTAGCTAGGCATTCCAATGAATGCACCATACTTATCATCAAAGCAGCAGCAATTGCCGATGGTGACTCAGTTAGCAAGCCATCAATTGCATTAACAGACAAAGAACTGGTTTTTCTGAGGTCGCACATGTGCTCTCGTTCATCTTAGGTCATGAATTTTGAATGCAACACATGTCGGGTTGTTGCTTTGTAGGGGGCACTTTTGTCTTGGTGTCCCAGTATATATATACGTGTTTCTCATAATAAATATCAGTTGCAAGTCAGCGCTTGTCTTCGTCATCCTTTTTTGTCCCTCGTCTATGTATGCGCTGTAAGTGACGATTGATACCATGTAGTCTTTAAATGGTAGCGTGGAAGTGGCAAGACTAATAGCTACCGTATTTACTCGATTCTAAGTACCCCCTTTTCTTCACGATCGCGATGCCAAAAGTGAGGGGGGTGCTTAGATTCGAAAAATCTAGAATGACCCCCCTCCCTCTTTTCGCTGCGACATCACGACGAGATGGGTGCGAGAATTAAGATTTTATTTTGCAAACCTTCAAAAGAAAAATCGGTGCAGAGTGAGAACCCTCCGCTTGTGTCGGATGCTCAGTCCCTATCAGTGCCGCTCGAGTTCGTCGCACCGCTTGAACCACCGCTCTGGGTGTCCCACAGCAGGTCGTCTTCCGTTCGCTCGAAGTGGTTTGCGATCGAGCACTCTTAAATGATTTGACGACAACGTCCACTTGGACCCACTTTCAAGCGTCCGAAATCCACTTTGGAATGGTTGATGGGTACGCTTTCTGCAGCTTTCGCCGTACAGCCATACAGTCAAACTGTATACACCGTACTCGCGCCGCGGACGCCGTGCCACCTCGGGACTCCGATGGCTCAGGCTCGATAACAGAGTGAGTCAAGCGCGCTTGGCGGCCTTGGCTACGCGCTCTTCCTAACAAATAGGGGGGTGCTTAGATTCGCAGGGAAACTTTTTCCCAATTTTCTCGCAAAAATAGAGGGGGGGGGTGCTTAGAATCGCGCAAATACAGTAATAGTGGTTTTACTTTGCGTATTTTGCTAGGAAAGTGAGAGCATGGCCGTGGTTGAGCACGTGCAAGAGTGTGTCATACCTTCGGTCTCCACGGCATTGATTGCTTTTGAAACAGTGGTGAGAGTTGCTTCGCGAAATTTTGCGCATCGGTTTTTGCTAAAAGGCACGTGCTCTGCATTGATATAGTATTATAGTATTTGCATCAGTAGTAGCATTATTACATTATAATAGTATTTGCAAAAAGCCGTGCAATACATGGCGAGAAAGCCGGGAAAGCACGCAGTGCGCGGGGGGTGCCTCAAGGTAGATGAGGAGGCGGATGAGAAAGGAGAGGGCATTGAATCAATCGGCACACAATGTGATGTCGATACTAGGCTGCAGAAAATGGAGGCTTTCCAGGAAGAATTCTCAAGCAGGTACAAAAGCTCAAAAATGAGCTAAACAGAAAGTGTGATGCACAGAAGGTAGTGGAAAAGAGACTTGAAGAAGCCGAGGAAAAACTGAACAGGGCTGCCATTGTGAATGAGAATGTGCGTGACAATGGAACGCAGACCCAAGACATGACAGACGAGGGAGTGTCAGCAAAGTATGTGGAAGGCATGCAGCATGATGAAGGGATAGCTGGAAAGAGCGGCACCTACCTTAAGGCCACCACGCGGAAAAAGCAGGAGCCCAGGGCACAATGCCCCTTGTCGAGTTTGAATCATGCAAAAAAGGACAAAGGAAAGCAGGGAGAGGTAGGAGAGAGTGAATGGGTGATTATCACCAGTGACTCAAACCTGGCTGGGTGCTCAAAAGCAATTGTGGAGAGGGTTAAAGGCGATAAAAGAGTGGCAGTAGGGACATTTCCAGGGTGGACACTGGGTTCTGTCATGGAGTGAGCAAAAGAAAAGCTCGAGGAAAATGCCCACTTGTGCAACCTTATCATATTAGCAGGTGGGCTAAACGATGTCCTAAACAGGAAAGGGACTGGAGTAGCCCAGCGCTTGGCGAAGGGGGTGGACGACTTGTGCAAGCTATATCCTCAGGTGCAGATCGTGGTAAGCACGGTGCCAGAAGTGCCTGTACGTGACACTCACGTACAAAGAGCTGTAGTGGCTGCTAATGAGGCAATACGGAAAATGAGCCGAGAGAAAGGCTTCGAGGTTGTCGAAGTAAGCAGGGAAGTGAGAAGGTGTGGTGGTTTTAAACGAGACGGGATCTACGTCAATTACAGGCTGGCACGAGAAGTGGGCTGGAGACTTGGTGGTCGCGCTGTTGCTTCTTTAGGGGGCCCGCGAGCACTCAGGAGGCCAGAGTAGATAGTAATGAAGAAGGTCCACTAGGGGAACCTCAGAAGAGCATCGCCGTTGATAACAGAAAAAGGAGGAAAGCAAGGAGAGCTCGCCATGCAATATGCCACATAAACATGCAGGGCAGCAGAAGAAAGGGAAAGTGGGCAGAGATTGAGGAGCAGTTAAATATAGATTATATAGGGGTGTATGCGGTTACAGAAACACACCTTAGAGACTCAGAAGAGCGGCCAGTTATTGAGAATTATGTTTGGGAAGGGTGCAATAGAACGAAGTCGGAAAGAAAGGGAGGGGGAGTCGGAATGCTCATCCATCAGGGAGCCAAATGGAACAGAGAAAATTCAGAATGTCGAGCATCTTTGATTATCAGATACAATGAGTGGGAAAGAAACTTGGCTGGGCATTACATATTTATGGAACGGAAATAATTGGACAGAGAAGAATAAAGAGTTAGTGGAATGCATAAGCGCTGATATTAAGGGTTTTGGGAATGGTGCTGATATTGTCCTATTAGGTGACATGAATGCCCACATACAGGATTTAGATGATGATGATGAGGTTTGAGGTTTAATGGTGCAAGGGCCAGGTATCGCCAAAGAGCGCCATGCTAGTGGTGACGAATTTGTAGTGGTCTGATGGGTAAGCAGTAAAGAAGAAACTAGGAATAGGCAAGAATCAGATGTGTGCGTTAAGAGACAAAGCCGGCAATATCGTTACTAATATGGATGAGATAGTTCAAGTGGCTGAAGAGTTTTATAGAGATTTATACAGTACCAGTAACACCCACGACGATAAGGTGAGAGAGAATAGTCTAGAGGAACTTGAAATCCCGCAAGTAACACCGGAAGAAGTAAAGAAAACCTTGGGAGCTATGCCAAGGGGGAAGGCAGCTGGGGAGGATCAGGTAACAGGAGATTTGTTGAAGGATAGTGGGAACACTGTCCTAGAAAGATTGGCTGCCCTATATACACAATGCCTCATGACCTCGAACGTACCGGAATCTTTGAAGAACGCTAACATAATCCGAATCCATAAGAAAGGGGACGCCAAAGACTAGAAAAATTATAGACCGATCAGCTTACTGTCCGTTGCCTACGAAGTATTTACTACGGTAATCGCAAATAGAATCAGGAATACCTTAGACTTCTGTCAACCAAAGGACCAGGCAGGATTCCGTAAAGGCTACTCAACAATAGACCATATTCACACTATCAATCAGGTGATAGAGAAATGTGCGGAATATAACCAACCCTTTTATATAGCCTTCATTGATTACGAAAAAGCATTTGATTCAGTCGAAACCTCAGCAGTTATGAAGGCACTACGGAATCAGGGTGTAGATGAGCCATATGTAAAGATACTGGAAGATATCTATAGCAGTTCCACAGCCGCCGTAATCCTCCACAAAGAAAGCAACAAAATCCCAATAAAGAAAGGTGTCAGACAGGGAGATACGATATCTCCAATGCTATTCACAGCATGTTTACAGGAGGTATTCAGAGACCTGGAGTGGGAAGAATTGGGGATAAAAGTTGATGGAGAATACCTAAGCAACTTGCTATTCGCTGATGATATTGCCTTGCTTAGTAACTCAGGAGACCAATTGCAATGCATGCTCACTGGCCTGGGGAGGCAAAGCAGAAGGGTGGGCCTGAAAATTAATCTACAGAAAACTAAAGTAATGTTTAACAGTCTTGGAAGAGAACAGCAGTTTATGATAGGTAGCGAGGCACTGGAAGTGGTAAGGGAATACATCTACTTAGGGCAGGTAGTGACCACGGATCCGGATCATGAGACTGAAATAACCAGAAGAATAGGAATGGGCTGGGGTGCGTTTGGCAGGCATTCTGAAATCATGAACAGCAGGTTGCCACTATCCCTCAAGAGGAAAGTGCATAACAGCTGTGTCTTACCAGTACTCACCTACGGGGCAGAAACCTGGAGGCTTACGAAAAGGGTTCTGCTGAAATTGAGGACGACGCAACGAGCTATGGAAAGAAGAATGATAGGTGTAACGTTAAGGGATAAGAAAAGAGCAGATTGGGTGAGGGAACAAACGCGGGTAAATGACATCTTAGTTGAAATCAAGAAAAAGAAATGGGCATGGGCAGGACATGTAATGAGGAGGGAAGATAACCAGTGGTCATTAATGGTTACGGACTGGATTCCAAGGGAAGGGAAGCGTAGCAGGGGGCGGCAGAAAGTTAGGTGGGCGGATGACATTAAGACGTTTGCAGGGACAAAATGGCCACAATTAGTACATGACCGGGGTAGTTGGAGAAGTATGGGAGAGGCCTTTGCCCTGCAGTGGGCGTAACTAGGCTGATGATGATGATGATGGGTTCTGTTAATTTAATGTGACGTGGCTGTAAATGGGCCTAAAAGAGTTGGTGTAAATTGCATAAAATCCACACATAATAAAATTATGGCAATGATTAATGACGTGTACTATGATCCCTAAAATGCATTAAGAAAGAATTATGCATTATATAAAATATGCGAGATGCTAAAATTGCTTAGAGCACTACTGCCTCGCCAGAGCCCTTGAAACACAAGGGCCTAGAGGCATGTGCTATGAGACATAATTATCACAGCGGCATCCTCTGAAGAGAGGAGGCACTACGAACTAATGGGGCTAATAACATGTAGCACATCTTTCAGGAAACCTAGGACTGCGTTGGTATCAAAGAGCAGTTCTGTACCGAGTAACATAAGAGGATGAAGGGGGACGTGCTGCCGGTATGCTAAGGGAAAATGTTTCTTTCTTTCAGATTCGGATTCCCGACACTCCAGGAGGATGTGGAGGACGGTCAGCCTCTCCCCGCATCTACCACAGGTTGGAGGCTCATTTCCAGCGAGTAAAAGGTTATGGATGCCAAATGTGTGACCTATTCTTAGACGATAGAATAGGGGAGGCACTACGAACTAATGGGGCCAATAACATGTAGCACAACATCTTTCAGGAAACCTAGGACTGCGTTGGTATCAAAAAGCAGTTCTGCACCGAGTAACATAAGAGGATGAAGGGGGATGTGCTGCCGGTATGCTAAGGGAAAATGTTTCTTTCAGATTCGGCTTCCCGACACTCCAGGAAGACGTGGAGGTCGGTCAGCCTCTCCCCGCATCTACCACAGGTTGGAGGCTCATTTCCAGTGAGTAAAAAGTTATGGATGCCAAATGAGTGTCCTATTCTTAGACGACAGAATAGGGCACCTGTTCGGCATGATTTTGTTGCAGAAGGCCAGAAACCTAATTGTGGCTTTATTATGTGCAGCTTATTATTTGTTTCCACGTCCCACAAGCGTTGCCAGTAGTTTCGCCGTTTCCATTGTAAGAAGGACTTCAGATCTATGACAGGGACTGCAGCGGTAGAATTAATGGCATGTGATGCAATTGACATGGCCATCTGGTCCGCTAGAACGTTACCCTGGATGCCCCTATGGCCAGGCACCCAGCATATAATCACATGCTAGTTAGATATATATGCTTTACATAAGACGGAATAGAGTTTAATAATTACAGGATTTTTGTGCTTACAGAATGATATCAAAGACTTCGCAACACTTAGGGAGTCCGTATATATAACTGATTTTTGAGTTTTGATTTCCTTATATGCTTCACAACCGACAATATTGCGTAGGCTTCAGCCGTGAAGATACTAGTTTCTGGATGCAGTAAATCGGATTCTGAGAAGGATGGACCGAAGGCTGCATAGGACAACCCGTCGTGCAACTTTGATGCGTCTGTGTAGAATTCCGTGCAGGAATGCTTATGCTGGAGTTCCAGGAAATGCATTTGGATTTAAATCTCTGGAGCGTGCTTTGTAACTTGCATGAAAGATATATCGCATTGTATCATCTGCCACTCCCAAGGAGGTAGCAGCTTAGCTGGAGACATTAGGCGATGTTTGAGGAGTGGGACATCCATTTCAGTGCTAAGCTCCCTCACACTCAGTGAAAAAGGTTGTCTTACAGAGGGACGATTGCGAACGAGTGCAGCATATTTCATGTCGTTAACGGTATTAAAACACGGATGTTGAGGATTAGAGCGAACTTTTAGAAAATATGTTTGTCTGATTAATGTTCTCTGCAGATGGAGTGACCACTCATTTGATTCTACATATAAACTTTCAATGGGACTTGTTCTGTAAACGCCAGTGGCCAGTCGGATACCTGGATAGTGGACCGGATCTAGCATCTTTAGCGCGCTCGGGGCGGCAGAATGATAGATCACGGCACCATAGTCCAATCGTGATCGAATTAGGTTCTTGTGTAGATTCATCAAACATTTTCTGTAGCTGCCCCATGTTGTATAGGATAATATTTTCAGTAAGTTCATTGTTTTTAAGCATTTCACCTTGAGATACTTTACGTGTGAAATAAATGTTAGTTTAGAGTCAAGTGTGATGCTTAAGAACTTGTGCTCTTTGTTCACAGGGATTTGCTGGCCATACATTTTGATATTGGGATCTGCAATGAGCCCTCTCTTTCTTGTGAAAAGCACACAAGAACTTTTGTTCGGGTTCACTTGAAATCCATTTTCGTCTGCCCATTTAGACATTTTGCTCAAGCCCTGTTGTACTTGCGTCTCACACACTGCAAGGTTGCAGGATTTGAAACCTATTTGTATGTCATCTACTTAAACAGAATAAAAAATGGCTGGTGGTAATGAAGCCCAAAGCGTGCTCATCTTCACGATAAAAAGCGTACAGCTAAGCACACCTCCTTGGGGTACACCAGTTTCTTGTATAAAAGGTCACGACAATACATTGCCGATTTTCACGCGGAAGGTACGTTTGGACAGATAGCTTTCTAGTATGTTTAGCATATTTCCACGAATGCCCATCCCCAACAAGTCTCGCAAGGTCCCGTATCGCCACGTTGTGTCATACGCCATCTCCATATCGAGGAATATTGATAAGAAGAACTGTTTATGTACAAATGCATCGCGGATATTTCCTTCAACGCGTACAAGACGATCAGTTGTGGACCGCCCTTCTCTGCAGCCACACTGATAGGGCTCCAGCATATTGTTCAGTTTAAGGAAATGTATTAGTCTACGATTAATCATTTTTTTAAATAGCTTATAAAGACAACTTGTAAGAGCTATCGGGCGATGACTTGCCGCCAAGGAAGGGTCTTTACCCAGCTTCAAGACGGGAATAACAATAGCTTCCTTCCATGAGGATGGAAGGTACCTGGCAGCCTAGATAGAGTTGAAAAGTGCCAGAAGTGTCATTTGTGTGTCTTCGTGTAAGTTCTTAATCATGTCATAGATGATTCTATCAGCTCTCGGTGTTGAGCTTCTACATGTGCTCAATGCAGCAATATTAAGTGGATGGTTATATGGTTCATCCGGACGGCATTTGCGATCAAGTGTCTTAAGTTCAGCTAATTGTTTATATTTGAGGAACGATTTTGTGTAATGTGTGGAGCTTGATACATGTTCGAAGTGTTCGCCCAGAGTGTTCACCTGGTCCTCCAAGGTAGTCCCTTGGTCGTCCACTAAGGGCAGAGGGTGGATTTGTTGCCCCTTTATCTTTCTTACGCCATTCCATACTTTGAGCTTTTGGGTGTAGGAAGTGATGCCCGAGAGAAACTTCTCCCAGCTAGCCCTCCTTGCCTGTCTCCACGTGCGCCTTTCCCTGTGGTTTTGCCAGTTTAAATTCTATGAGGTTTTCTGCAGTTGGGGAGCGACGCAGCAGACCCCACGCTTTGTTTTGTTTCTTTCGTGCCAGTCTGCACTGCTGATTCCACCAGGACACCCGTCTTGTAACAGAGAGACCTTGTGGTTGGGGAATGAACTTTTCAGCTGTGTCGATTATAAGACAAGTAAAATATGCTACTGCATTGTCTATGTTAAGATCAGTGATCAGATCTCGTGATAAGTAAGTTGCTTCCTTAAAATCATTCCATTCGGCGAGGCTAGTTTCCACCGGGGTGTCTGTAGGGTGCACTCATGTTGAGGCACTGAATTTAACATTACAGGGAAGTGGTCACTTCCATATAAATTTTTTATCACATGCCATTGCAAGTCCGGGAAAATTGAAGCCGAGCCAATAGACAGGTCTATTGATGAATATGAATTATTATGAATATTATAATATGTTGGCTCCTCCTTGTTGAAAAGGCATGCACCGGAGTTCACAAGACAATTTTCAATGAAACGACCTCTCGCATCACATCGCGAGTCTCCCCACATGGTGTGGTGGGCATTAAAATCGCCTGCGAGTATGTAAGGGTCTGAAGCTGATCAATTAGGTTATAAAAATCACTTTTTTTCAGATGATAATTAGGGGGTATGTATAAGCAACATACAGTGATCAATTTATTAAAAAGAATTGCCCGAATTGACACTGTCTCAAGGGGCGTGTGAAGGGCGACATGGTGACAAGCTGCGGACTTGTCCACAACTATTGCTACACCGCCAGATGAGGTATTCGCCTCGTTGCGGTCTTTACGGTAGATGGTGTACTGACTAGAATATGCCTCAGTTGTCTTGTTCCCACACCATCAATGTGGGAACGACCGGTTATTTGAACTCCATTGGGAATGTAAATGAGTCCGAACTATTAAATGTCAGAAAAAAACCAATGAATACTTTATGTTTTAAGGCCCCTATGCAAGGAAGTGGTCGATTCATTGCTGCAAGCACTTTCGCTTACATGCAACTAAGTCCACCTGTATTTCTGCCAGTTTTGTGTTGTCTCAGTACGCCGATGCAAGGACTGCTAAGGCTCGTGTCTGATCCGCATGTGAAGGCTCCAGAGCACAAGGCACATCATCACCATCATCATCATCTCGATGGCATTGCCATGATGCGATCCACTAACCCGCTGCTGTTCTTCATGCAGGTTTTGACGTCAGTTATCATGCGAATGCTGCTGCTTCTTCTTGTGAAATCAACGAGCGTCACTTTGGGACGATCGCACCCGTGCTCCGATGACGTATTAACATGGGACATCAGAACCAACGTGGATTCAACCCATCTGGACACGCCGCCAATGAAAGAATGGATGAATGGACTACCCCTGCCGCACTGTGGGCTCGGTGGCATTGCCACGATGCAATCCACTAACCCGCTGCTGTTCTTCATGCAGGTCTGTGAACCAAACTCTCTTTACGCGAAGAAAACCAATAATTATTCTCTTGTGCAGCTGCCGAGCCCGCAGTGCTGCTTGTGTGTTGTCTCTGAGTGCTTATGTGTTATCAAATACCTTTTGTTACTCTCTGGGGACATTGAAAGTAATCCCGGTCCGGATTACGCCACATTACTTGCCGAAATGAAGAAGGTATCCGCTGGCCAAGATACGATTATCGCTGAGATGCAAGATCTCAAAAACAAACACATGGCTACGACTGCATCTCTAGAGGCTCTAAGCAAGAGGCTGACGCACCTGGAGGGCAATTACCAAAGTGTTTTATCCATGCAAGCCGATATGCAATCCGTACGGGCAGACAGGAACGAACGACGCAGCTGGTTCATAAACTGGATGCCCGTGTAGATCATGCTGAGAAGCGGTCAAGGCGAAATAATTTGATTTTTTATGGCCTTCTCGATCCATCAGCATAAGAGCGATCAAACGAATCAGAAAAAATTATCTTACGCCTCTGTTCGGATCATCTGAAAGTACCGCTTGAGCCTAAGGAAATAGAACGAGCGCATCGAATTGGTCGGTATTCCCCTGATCGCAAGCGCCCAATTATAGTTAAATTTGTATTCTTTAAAACAAAGGAAGCTGTCCTTTCTAATGGCCGTAATCTTAAAGGCACTGACTTCAACGTTGCCGAAGATTTTTCGCCGGCTGTTAGGAATGCTCGTAAACACCTTGTCGCCTTCGCAAAAGCTAAGTCTGTGCCGTTTTCCCTACGTTTTAAAACACTATTCATAGGTTCCAAGCACTACGTATATGATGAAGCTTCGCAGACGATTAAAGAAGTATAGCAACCACTTCGTAATCAAAAAATAAATCGACGCACCCGAATAGCAGATATACCACGCACTTCTATTTCAGTAATCTTTACTAACATACGAAGCTTCATTGCAAAACGCGAACATGTGTCTAACCTTGTACTAACGTCTAAAAGCAACGTGCTGGTACTCACGGAAACCTGGCTTAGTGACCATATTCCAGACTCGAAGTGCTGGCTCATTTACCGAATTTTAACGTGTTTCGGAAAGATCGCACGACAACACGAGGAGGAGGCGTCCTTATAGCTGTCAGTCAACAATTATCGTGTTCTGTTGTTAGCGTCACATCCAACTAAGAAATCCTTTTCATTCATTGTCACGCCGCTCCACAATCAGTTCTTTTGGGCGTTTGCTATAGACCCCCTCGCAGTAGCCCAGATTTTGCCTGCCAACTTAGCAATGTACTCTGCAAACTAACTTTTCAGTACCCCAAAGCTGACCTCCTCCTATTCGGAGACTTTAACTTTCCAGATATCGATTGGCACAATATAGCTCCATCTCTCGTAAATCAGACAGAAGCAAGAAATTTCCTTGATGTTTGTTTTAATTTTAACTTCGCTCAACTTGTATCTGAACCAACGCGCGTCACACCAGACACAGCTAACGTATTAGACCTAATACTAACAAGTCGACCAGACAGTTTATCATGAATTGCACATCTGAAGGAAATTAGCAACCATAAGGTTATTCACGCTTCCTTTCACTTTGCGCCAATTCCACGCCAGAAACTTCAAAAGACAATACATCTTTATAACGAAGGCAACTACGAGGCTATACGCGATAATCTGTATGACTTCTTTATTTCATTCGAGGCATCCTTTAACAAACACGATATCCATACCAACTGGCAAAGGTTCAAAGAAAAAATAAATGATCTAGCTGACAGGTTCATTCCAACGATAATGTTTCAAATGCAACTTCAGAAGCCATGGTTCACCAATTCTTTGAAGAGACTTGATAATAAAAAAAATGTTTGTACCGTGCAGCAAACGGCAGGACAAACACATGCGTATGGGATAAATACTACGCAGCGGAACGTGCATACTTATGTCCATACTTATGTCGGCCCATGACGGCGTCGTCATGGGCCGAATGCAGAGTTGTATTCGTCAGGTGGGGCCACGACAAACTTGTCATTGGCGAGTGCTGCGGCACTGGTCCCTGCATGTAACGTCTGATAAATACACTGGCCCTCCACCCCCAAACAATGCAAAAGAATAGCCTTGTATTGCTAGTTATCCAGTTATCGGTCAGTTATCCACACTGACGGCAGCAGCAGCAAGGAAAGCGCATTTTTAAGACGCTTCTCTGATGATTACAGGCAAACCGGAGCTTCTGGTTGCCATTCGTCTATGTCAACGTGCGTTGGTCGCTGGGAAACGGAATTTTTCGTCCTGAATCGCTACCACCAGCGGACACGCCCCCAGTCGGACCAAGCTATAAAGGACACACTGCAACCTGCAACTGTCACACTGGCGGCAGCAGCAGCAAGGAACGCGCATTTTTAAGACGCTTCTCTGATGATTACAGGTTAGTTACTAATTTGTTTTATTATATTCTCCTGCATATTGACACGTGTGCTTATCTTTATCGGCCGACCACGTTTCGCCGCTTAACAACTGTAATCGCACAGCGAGGGACGCGCCTGCATGTATCCGACGTTTCTGGAAAGTTATCGATGCTTCTACCCGGCTGTCTGTTGTCGCCGAACCTTGTGTTATCTGATTTCATCGCGTGACTCGAATGTTGTAGAACTTTGTGGAAGGCATGCGGGTCCCAACGATTAGTCTGGAACATTCGACGACTGTTGTATAAAAGCCGACGCGCTTGACCCGCTGATCAGATTTTCGACGATCGCCGAGCGTGTTCGCCGCTATCGTTGTGCTATAAGTGTAGCCTGTTTTGTGGGCACAGGTTCGCCCAATAAAAGTTTGTTTTGTCGTTCACAGTATTGCTACTGTGTTATTCAACGTCACCACCACGTGACAATATTGTTACTGCTGCTGCTGCTGCTGCTGCTGCTGCTGCTGCCGCTGCCACCGCCAAAGGTCCTGTCATGCCATTAGAAAAAGAGTGTTCTCTGTGTGGTGTGCAATTCTGGAAATTTTCCGCAGCTTCTGGAAAATGATATATTGGCCACCCATCACCTGCCTTCAAAAACAGATAAGACGCCCGGTATAATCTTTCATTTTGCCAATCAGGCTATGAGGGATAAATGGTGGCAAAGCAGGAAAAAACTGTCAAGTGAGAATGAGTGTTTTTTTGTCGGAGAACTTAACTAAAAGGACACGCGCCTTGTTGTTCAAAACTAAGCTCTGGGCCAAAACTAACAACTACAAGAATGTATGGCACAACAACAAAGTTCTCGTGCGGAAAACAGACAGGGCAAACGCAGTAGTCATTTCTAATTCTAGCGACCACGAAAAACTGAGTAAAATAATCAGCTGAACTGAAACACTGCTATAGCAAATGCACCCAGTACGCCTTATGTATTACCGCACACTTTTGCTATTGATTTAGAGCCAACATTTCACAAATTTTTCAAATGTTTTCACTTAAACATCCAATCATTTAGAGCCAACATTTCGCAAGTCTTTCAAATGTTTTCACCTAAAGATCCGATCATTGAGAGCCAACATTTCGCAAGTCTTTCAAATGTTTTCACCTAAACATCCAATCTTTTGCTAAGAAGGAAAATGACCTAAAACTTTTCACTGAACAAACGAAAGAATCATTTGACCTTATAATGCTGACAGAAACATGGTGTACTGACGACGTGAATATTTTCCAGCTTCCATTATAAAATACTTTCTATCTGAATCGACCAACCGGTCGTGGGGGTGAAGTGTGCAGGTTAACGAGAAAACCATTAGAGTGAAATATTGAATGAGTTTTCGATGGTAACTCAGGATTATGAGTTATTGACTGTAAAACTTCATAACACAGTGTTTTCTGTTTGTTATCGCCCTCCAAGTGGTTCTGTTACACATTTTCATGAATTCTTAGATACTATGCCTGCGTTCATTAATGACATCAAATTAGATAAAATTTTTGGTGGGGACATCAACATTAACATAATGAAAAATGATTCACAAGAACTCAGGCTTAAAACGCTATTAAAATGCAATGCATGCTGGAATACTATAAAACTGCCTACCAGAGTGACCAAGAATACGTCATCTCTAATCGACGTAGTCATTACAAATATAAATCCAGATTCAGTTAAAGCTGGCGTATTCATGTCGGATTTGAGCGACCATATGTCAATATTTCTATGTTACAAGGGACATCTACAGAATAAAGAATCACAGTCGACACACCTTATTCAACCAATAACTGAACAAAATCTTTTTATGTTTCGTACCAATATCCTGCAAAGAGCCTGGAATACTGTATTTGAATGTAAAGATGCAAATGACGCTTATGAATGTTTTTTTAGCCTCTTAAAACCAATATAGGACGCTTGTTTTCCGTTGAAGTGCGTAAAACAGAAAAATAAGATAGGTAAGCCATGGATTACCCCTGAGCTATCTGTTCGAATACGCAAAAAGAATGCTTTACAT
This sequence comes from Dermacentor andersoni, assembly GCF_023375885.2. Classification (NCBI taxonomy): domain Eukaryota; kingdom Metazoa; phylum Arthropoda; class Arachnida; order Ixodida; family Ixodidae; genus Dermacentor; species Dermacentor andersoni. Next base: position 1,533,044 of record NC_092820.1, on the reverse strand, counting down.
GCTGAATTCATAAAAAACTAAAGATGTAGAACTTTTCCGCCATTCTAAGAAAATTCAGAATCGTCTAGATAAAGACATAAAAAAGGCAAGACGCGAGCGTTGTTTCAATGCCTTTAGTTCTTCGAATTCATCTTCGGATGTTACATGGAAAAACCTACAATCTCTGCTAAATTACAATGTTCTTGCTGAACTGATGCATCGTTTGAAAATAAATGGTACTGAGGTAAAGCACAAAGCAGTTGCAGATGCTTTTAACAAACATTTTGTTAACATTGCAGCACACTGCGCACCGATCAATGATCCTGAATACATTTCTCAAAATTCCAGTTTGATATTTCTTTATCCAGTACACGAGGGGGAAATTACTACAATTCTCAGCCTAAAAAACAGTAGTGCCAGGATATTGACGGCCTTCAAATTAAACCTATAAAATATGTTGCTGATCTTATATCTCAGTGCATTACTTATGTCTTTAAACTCTGTTTAAACGAAGGTACCTTTCCTCATAGGATGCAGATAGCGCGTGTCATTGCCCTTTTTAAGAAAGGTGATAAGAACGATATGGGAAATTACCGGCCATTATCAATAGTTCCTGTGTTTTCAAAGGTTTTTGAAAAAGTTATATTAAGGCGGCTAACTGAATTTGAGCAAAAACATAATCTGCTGACAGTCAATATGGTTTCTGTAAGGGGATGGGCACTCAACTCGCTTTGCTAGCACAAGAAGAACACCTACTACAGCATTTGGAGGAAGGCAAACTTGTTCTGGGCATCTTCATTGACCTATCAAAGGCATTTGATTGCATTAATCACAATCTTCTAATTCAAAAACTTGAATGCTATGGCTTTCATGGCAATGTCACTTGTCTTATACGTTGTTATCTAGAATACCACCAACAAATAGTTGTCATAAATGGCTATCACTCAGATCCACTACCTATCTCCTCAGGCTTCCCACAGGGTAGCGTTCTAGGGCCTTTTATATTTAATATGTATATGAACGACATTGTTAAAATTAATGAAAGCGTGAAATTTATCATGTGCGCTGACAACACCAGTATAGTGATAGGTGGTAAAAGATATTGATGACTTTGTCGACGACGCTAATTTCACGTTAGCAAAATTAGATGAATAGACACGTAGGAATAGCCTGCTGATAAATGAGAATAAAATGAAAGCTGTAATATTTCGAGCTAAAAACAAACATATATCAATCAGCAAACTTATCTCAATAAATGCAACACATATTGAGATTACTTCCAGTATTAAAGCATTAGGTGTCACTTTTCATGAACATATGTCGTGGGATGCTCATGTGGATAGCATGGGAAGTAAATTTGCACAAGTAATAGGTTTAACATACAGAATTCGCCATATACTTCCACCGCAAACTATGATGTTAATGTATAATTCATTGTTTTCCAGCAGAATAAACTACTGCCATCTAATATGGTCTGACACAACACAGGGAAACTTAAACAGGCTTCATGGGTTGCAGAAAAAGTTCCTTAGAATTGTTGAGGGCTTGCCCTATCACTTGTACGTACAGCATCTTTTTGACAAGTACAACGTAATCCCAGTGGCCAAACTGTTTGACTACATCTTAGGCAAAACATTTAAAAACGGAAAAATACATAATAGCTGCTTTTTACAACATTTCGCTAACCTACAGGAAAACATTTCTGCTCGCTTGACATGTAATACTATGCTCTGAAAAGCGAGAACTTATAAAACAACTAGCCCAACAGTCAACTCTTATAAAACAATGTATGGTCTAAGGACACTACAAAACAAATTACCAAGGTTACTTAATAGATTAAATAATGAACATGTTAAACTTGAAGATATAACATTCAAAGAACTTCGACAGCATTTTAACAAATTCTAGGCCGTTACTTTCTTAACTTTTCATTTCTGCAAACCAAGTTTTTCTTTGCCCCGTTATCCCTAACAGTGTACATGGTGAGGGAATGGTTCCGTTTTCCCTCTTTCAATTTACAATGTATGCTTTATCTGTTTTGTTTCTCTTTACCATCATTGTGTATGTATTACTATTATTTCTTGCGGATAAGTGAAACTGCATTTATGTTATTTCTTTTGTGACTACTCCATCATTGACTGTGATGTTTTATTGTATGAGTGAACTTGCAATTTGTATTTCCATCTTGCTTTATTTTTTGTGTACGTTACATTGTACGCTCGGAATGTGTAATTTCAAATGTGACCATGTATTATATGCCTTTTTTGTCGTTATGTGACTGCCCCGTGTATGGGGGGGCCTACGACTCTGTCAAGCTGTCATTCATGACAGCTTGTACTGTAAGTCTCCCGTGTCGTGTGCTTTTATGGGACACAAATAAAGACATTATTATTATTATTATTAGTTTTCAACCTTGTGCAACGTTATCGTCGAGCGTGATCGCTTTCACCGCCGCAGCCAAAACAAAGGCGAGTCCGTTCATGACTTTGTTGCCGCTTTACGGGAGTTAGTGTCACATTGTTCGTATGCCTCGCAAGATGATGATCTGCGGGATCAATTCGTTGCTGGCACAGCTTCCAAACGCGTACATGAGCGGTTACTGCTCGACGGTTCCACACTTTCATTCGAGAATTCAGTTCAAATTGCACTTCAGTTTGAGCAAGCGGCTGAGGAGCTAAAGAAGCTTTCTGCTTTGGTTGAGGCAATTTCATTGCGGCAGCATCGTAAACCATCTTTGCATTCTTCGCAAAAAGGAAATTCACAGCCGGCAGCCCCCTTTCAGCAGAATTTAACGAGGAGCGCGGGCGGCTTACGTGCACCTCGCCTTTTTTGACTAAACACATCTCTTCTTTTTTCTTTTTTGCAGTTTGTTTCATGCTGCTAGCTCTAGTCAGCAGCTGGAAGCAAGTAGAATTGTTGTAAGAAGCAGCTTTGTAATCATATCTGTTACACCTATTATCTGCTTTTGGCAATAAAGTATCTGCCCTTTTCAAAAGAGCACCTTGCATGCTCTTGAGCTCAATCTCTCAGTAAATGACAAACAAATGTAACTTGCATTGTCCCTTAAGGTTTTATTTAACGACAGTCGACTGTATTACATTGCCTACTAGAAGCACAAGCATTCACAAGTAACGTGCAACTTGACGTAGAGTTGCCTACACAGGATGTACTATTTGTAGCATAAGAAGTTCCATCTCAGAAAACGTAGCCGATTAAGAGCAACTGCAATGCCGAAAGCTCGGAATGGTACTTCTAAGGCCGCACTGCTTGGGTAGTAGCTTCCACAGTGTTGTCTACTATGTGCGAAACGGAACCATGAAAAACGTGCCCCTAGCAACAAAATGAGCAAGGCCTCTGTTGGCATAACGTTGGCCACACACCGGGATGCCAGCAGGAAGTTGGGTGACAGACACACCTTGCAGATGAAGCGCCCCTTGGCAGCGGCTGGATGGCTGCTCGTCCTTTCAGCACACACTGCATGGAACAAGCACAGGCAGCGTGTGCACAGCAGCTGCGGTGTCTGGCCCTGTGCCCTGGGGCACCCGAGACTGCATGGCTCACACGACCTTTGCACACTGCATTAGCCAACGAGAACATGATGGAAATGTGCAACCAGCTCTGCTTTCCTAATAGTCACAGGCTACACACAGTAGACTCCCAAGTGTCAGGAACCAACTTTTTGTGAAATTCTAATGACACATCAAAGCAATGGTGTCCTTCCAGCTGCATTCGTGGCAGTGCTGACATAATGCAATACTAACGCTGTTCTGGCAATGGTAAGTGTTGAAAAACGAATAAATCAAACAGTATCAGATGCATTGACTGAAAGCCTAGAAGCATTCCCAAGGAATTTGAAGGCAAATCTGCAGAGCTGAGGGATATGATAGACAATGGGCACAAGTAATACAAGGATGCAGCATGTCCACAACTATGATCAACAGTAGCATTTAATAAGATTTAACACTAAATAACAACAGAGTATGCAATGCACATTGTGGGATATAAAGTGCCACCCTACGCCTTATTTCCCAGCTTGCAAGTGGCGACAGCTATTGGCCAAGTTCATTCTCCAGAAACTGGCACTCCTGCGGCAACAAGGACGACATGGCTAGCGCGCCTCAGCTACTTTACCACACAGTCCGTGCTTATTCCTCTCAGGGTCAAATCACGTATGCGGGAACATGTCACCAGGACGCGCCTTATTGGCCTCCCCATGACCACCCACAGGCACCCCGTCCCACGAGTTCTACACTCACAGGCCCGCAACCAGCGGCCTACGTGGGACTTCTGCACCAGTGACTTCTCGTGCTTGGTCGACAGCTACCCGGCCACCTAGCACAGCAGGCGCGCATTGGTCTTGCAGTGAGCCTTTGCCCACAAGCCGCAACTCTGGTGTATCTTAGTTTAATAAACCTGTGTTTGTTGGCTATCTGGCCTGGAAGCCTTTCCTGCGCCATGTCAGAGAGTCGACGAACCCTGCCTTTCATGACCGTTGTTCATATGGAGAGCATCACTTAAGCACAGAGCTTTTGCACTGTTGGTAACATGTATCATGGCTCAATTACCCCTCTTTCTCTTTGGGCAAATGTAGTACCAATAAAAAAATTTGAAGAAATGGCTTTTGCAATATAAATAGCGAAAAAGAAAGAAAAACTCACGAACTGGCTGCAACAATTGCCGGAGATTTGCTCTGTGCGACACTTGGATGGGCCAAGCGGTGAGCAAGATGATGAAGGCTGCAGCTGGCTTTCTCCACTGATGCATCGTCATTGAATGTAAATGGCTCTTCTGTGGATGCAGGATTGCAACCGGCTGTCACCCCCCATGGCATCGCCTCACTCTGCTCTTGGCCCTGAGCTTCCGTGACAGCAAGCATCACACCATTCTGTCTCGCCTGTAGAAGCTTGTATATGTCCCAGGCGGCCGTATTCTGCCAGTAATCCCTGCGCACATTGGGTGTGACAAGAGCCACGGTGGTCTCCTCTGCTGATGTCTTTTTGCCCATGTCTGCTCGCAATGAAGCACTGGGAAGTCCCTTAAGGAAGTCCTTCACTAACACAACTGGATGCTTCGAACCTATGCTCATAAATGCATGACTGCATGCATCAGAATTTGGCACGCTTCCTTCTTGGCTATCTAGTGTTTCCTGCGATTGTTTGGACGTCCGGAACTCTCTCAACGACCGTGGCTCGGAAGATATGTAGCTTGTTGTCGTCGTCTCTGCCAAAGTGGCAGCCTCTTGCAATTCATTCACAGCGTCACATCCTAAAGTGCCTTCTTCTCTCGGTGACCAAGACACACTTGGTAGACTGTATTTGTCCTTGCTAGATGGGGACCGCTTCTGTGAACACCTCTGCTTTCCAAATAGAGACTGGGAACCTCGTTTCAAATCCTTTGTGGCATCACCAGACTGTGTGCCTACACTTGGCAAAGCCAAATTTCTGGGTGTAGACTTAAGACCGGAAGCCTCACTTGCAGAGGACTTCTGTCGTAAAGGTGTCTTAGGCACAGCTGATAGCAAACTGTGAGCTTTGTACTTGACTATGTAATCGAAACGCTTGGCGGTGCCTTTGTGGGGTCCATGTTGTGTCCGCAAACCCTTGTGGGCCAGCCCTGGGCAATAAAACAATGCCGGTGAAAAAAACAGTCCAAACAAAAAAAGCATGCAAGAAAAGAGCAACAAAGAACACCTGTGTAACAAAGACAAAAGACATACAGTCAAATCCGCCTATAATGATACCGGTTTTAAATATATGTCAGTTATAACAATGAGAAGTTTCTGCACTGCCAACTTTTTAAATGTTTTCTATGGTGAAATAACCCGCTTAATAGAATGCCCCCATGCTACATTATCAGTTGTAACGATAATATAATATTATAATATTGTACAATTTTATTCTTTTGGTTTATTTTTTTGTATATACGTGTGCTGCTAATATTGTATAAATTTTATTCTCTTGGTTATGTAACAATGTAAATTCATTCCTGCTTGGGCCAAGCAATGGCCTGCAGTATTTTGAAAATAAATAAAGTCTGGCTGCTGGGTGACCGTGCCAAAAAGTAATGGAATGTGAAATCCTTGAAAAGAAAAAGAGAAATTTGAGCTTCTGCACCCTTGCTCGCTGCCCCAATGACTGCTGCTTGCTTGCAAAATACAACCTGTTTTCCAGCCTTCTCCGCATCATCAGCCTCACGTGCCTCTCTCCCATCGCACTCCACCCCTCGAAACTCAAATGGGCTATACCAATAGCTCTATGCTGCGCCACCCTCCAAAACACCTGTCCACGATGTCCTGGACAGGGACATCGTTCACATGGTGCAGAGCTGCCAAATTTGCCAGGAGCATCAGCGGGCCTCACATCATGTGGAAATCACCCCCTGGCCATTCCCACAGAGACCGTGGTCACGCTTGCATGTGGATATTGGGGGCCCTTCAAGGGCCACTACTGCCTGGTGGTGGTGGACGCCTTTTCGAAGTGGGTGGAGCTTCTACCTGTCACCACTCCATCAGCAGGTGCGACCACTGCAGCGCTACGACAGGTCTTCACCGCCCAGGGGTTGCCGGACGTCATTGCCGGACGTGTCCGACAATGGTCCTGTTTCGCTAGCAGAGAGTACCCGGCCTGGCTGACGAAGAACGGAATCCGCCTGATGATGGTTCCGCCGTACCACCCTGCTTCAAATGGTGCAGTCGAGCGGGTGGTGCAAACCATCAAGGACAAGCTCAAGAAGAGCCAGACTGGCGACTTCAGAACGCAGATTGCCTGGATACTGTTTCAGTACCTGACCACGCCTCACGATGTCACTGGCCATGCCCCCTGTGAGCTCCTGCTGGGTCGGATGGTCAAGACACCCTTGGACGTCTTGCATCAGAACCTCCAATTCACAGTGCTCCTGAAGCAGCTGAAGCAGAAGCTGGATGCTGACTGAGGGCACCGTCCTATGCCTTTGCCGGAGTCGGGAGCTCCAGTTCTCGCCAGGAACTTCTGTCCTGGCCCACCCTGGTCCATCGGACAGGTGGTGCATCCTGCCAGCGCCTTATTGCTGCTCGTCCGCATGCCAGATGGGGCCACGTGGCACAGACATGCCGACGTTGTCAGGCCTTGCCTCGTGACCTGGCCAGCACCCTCAACTGCCACTTCTGAGTTCCAGCCCGCAGGAGGACTAGGGGCAGCACCAGTCGCTTCCAGCGGAGCGCCGCCCACCTTGGAGGCGGCAAGCGTTGCCAGTGGTGTGGAGCCCCTTGGGCCGGTGTTGAGCCCGTCACACCTCACAAGGCCGACCAATGCAGACCCTCCGGAAGGAACGAGGCCGGCTCAGGCAGCACCAGGCGTTGCCACACCTGGCCTGTCAACACCGGTGCCCAGGCGGAGTACTCGACGGCGGAGGCCACTGGACCATTACACTCCTGGGTTGCAGGCACTGTTGACCCGGCTAGTATGGAGGCAGAGCCTCGTACATTGAACTTAGAAGTTTTTTGTTGGCGACAAACTGTGGGTAAGGGGGTGTAGCAAGCATGCGACGCCCCCTCTGGCATAATCTTCGTTGGCCCGCCAGGCTCAGTTAGGCAACATCGGTCACCCCATCAATAAAGACCGGCAAGCACAGCTGCTCGGCGGTCAGTCATCGTTCATCACCACCACAATGCGGAGTGTCTGTCTAACTTAGGGTGTCTTGAGCCCTCCCTTGTTCACGAACCCGGGCGGATCATGACGGAAGGTCGCGTTCATCCTGGATAACTGTAATGTCCATCACTCCCCGCCCAAGGTCTCAAGTGTAGAAGTTCCTTTCCTGCAGCCGAACAGGACGGCAGGTTTGCAGATGGCGAACATCAATGTGATTGCCAATTTTGAGGTCATGTATTGTTGCCGGTCCTGAACAAGTAAGCCTTGTTTATGGACATGGCCACGCAGACAAGCAAGATGCAACCACATATGAAGATGACACCAATCATTGCTCAAAGCACCATTGCCCAAAGCACAATCGCCGTGAAGCTTATCTTTGGTGCATAGTCCGAAGTAAGTACTTTTATGGCACAGAACTGCTTTAGGAAAGTTCTGCGCATGTCAGTACAGCACTGTCAGCACCTGTAAAACTGTCAAATGAGACAGTGTCCGGAATCGCAATGCCACCACTCCGCAGGTCTCGGAAGAACATTTTTGGCTTTAGTAGGAAGCACATCGGAAGGCGACAGATCTGGGGCCTCCATGGCACTCACTTCCTCGGTTACGACAAATCCAGCGTGCCGAAAGCAGTTCTGTAGAGTGGCAGGGGCCACCGCCTTCCAGGCAACTGCAAGCATGGTTATTGCCGACAGAAGACTAACAGCAGATGACCATGCGGTTCAAGAGGCACGCTCTGTAGAGGACCTTAAAATTTTTTAAAATGCCTGGTCCCTGGGCTGGAGGACACTGGGCGGCAGGAATTTCAAGCGGATGGACTCGAGATCATGGATGTGACCATGTGCAGCGCAGTTATCCACAAAAAGCAGTGCCTTCCGGTTTTGCAACTTGAACTTCCTGTCAAGTTTGCGGATGTAGTTGCTGAAGAGCTGCTGCGTGATCCATGCTTTCGTGTTGGCCTCATACCACATGGGCTGTGACTTCTCTCCCTTGAAACACCTCAGGCTTTTTGATTTACCAATCACAAGAAGCAGAAGCTTCTCTTTCCCCGACATGTTGCTGCCTACCATTATGGTGACGCGCTCTTTACTATGCTTCCCACCGTGGCAGGGATCTCCAGACACAGAAAGGGTTCTATCAGGCAGCATCTTTTAGAATAGAGCTGTTTCGTCGCAGTTAAAAAACGTCGTCTGGCGATAACTGGAACAACAGCGACTCCAAAATCTCTGAGCGATAATTTGCAACAAGGGTCCGGTCGACGGCACCACTCTCGGCACGCATCCTCTTGAAAGTGAGGTCGTACCTTTTCTTGAAGTTACTGAGCCATCCGTCACTGAACATAAAGCCCTCGATGTTTATCCCGAGAGCGAGCGTCTCTGCCTTCTGCTTCAGAAAGTCTCCAGACACAGCAATCGGCTTGGCAACCATAGCACAGAACCACATGTGGAAGGCTTCTTCGAGCTTCGGGTGGCTGCCGTCTCTAAAATTCTTTCTTTCCAAGCTGGAGGAAGACTTAGTTCCTTCGCCGAGAATTTTCGCTTTGTTTCTCATGTAATGTGAGACCGTCTGCTTCGAAATATTAAATTCTTGAGCAACTCCGCTTTGAGACCAGCCGCTCAGGACTTGCTGAACAATGGCGATCTTTTTTGCCATAGACATTGTGGTATATTTAGCACCACGTTTGCCAGCATTCCCCAGTGCAGTCTGCGCGGGCATTATCGGCACCATTGGACACTTGACGCTATGTTTCCGTTAACACATTCAATCACCGCAACCTCGACACAGCACGCAAAGCAAACACCACCGCGCTGTCACGCCGGCACCATTTGCACAAACTAAAAATATGGCCTACTCGCAGCGTCGTGCACATAGAAAGAAACAAATTAGTTGCTGGATTGCCTTGACATAGCTTACTAAGCTCAGGCTGAAATGGCTACAGTCACTCATAGCCACTCTACCAAACCAGGCAGAAACGATGATGATTGGCGGGGATTTTCAGTAACGGCACCTCGTGAGGCAGCAAGGAGGCTCAGTCCAAACAAAAATGGCGTTCAGCAAGTCGAACAATGCACCGGTCAGAGTAGGTGGGGACAAACGCCATCGATCGAGTTGGCTTAATGAGTGTCCAAAAAATCAGACGAGAGCTTGCAAGGTGTCCGAACTTTCGGCAGTTGTTATACGTTATGGTCTATGGGGAGAATGGTGGTGCCGTGAAGCAGACCGAATAATCGAGCATGTCCGAATTGTTGGAGTCCGAAAAATCAGTCGGCAACTGTAATCCTTTTGAAGTGAACGTGCTCACAGTGCGTGCTATGCTGTCGAACGGCAACAGCCAAACGGCCACAAATTACATAGAACCCCGCTGTTACGTTCCTCACTGCTGCGTTTTCCCGGCTGCTATGTCGTTTTCATCCGGTGCCGGCATAGCTTCCATAGGATCCAATGTATAAGGAACCCCGCTGTTACGTAGTAGCTGTGAAAACGTTCCCGCATGATGTGTCGCAACCCGGACCCGCCTGGGCTAAAGTAGGCAACGCGCTTCAACCGCCATTTTGACTTTTGACGAGTTTTGACCGGGCTTGGCTATGGAACTGGCTGCAAGAAGCCGCACGCCAGTTCGAGAGGCCGCCACTAGGTGGCCATTCGTGAAAAACTCTCTCACTATCATCACTGTGATTACGGTCCTCGCATGGTTTGTTGGACGGGCGGACGGATCGACTCACGGAGGAAGGAAACTTGGGAGAGGCCCTGACGTCACTCTTTGTGAAGCTATAGCTAAAGGGAAGCTGGAAGTTGGCGATGCTCCGCCTATCGGGCCAGCTCTCCTCTTTTGTTTACATTTCTCGCGAAAGCACGCTGCGCTGCGCGCAAAGGGCTGCTCGGACGCGCGCGCTCCGCAGCAATACTGAACAATCGTTAGCATGGTTACACCAAAGAGGGCAAAATTTCCCCGCGGATATTCCTTTGTTCGTTGCCATTGCCGTGGCGCGGTGACGACGAGGAGCACAAGCCGCATGATGCCGGGGAGTTGCCAGATCCTAGCTTTGGAGAAGCTGTCGCGGCTTTGGACCTCCTCCGCAGGTACGTCGCACCTCACAGTGATGTTGACAGCAATGCGGCCTTCCAGGCTATTGAGAAACGTGTGGTGATTTCTAGCGAGCGAAAGAAACGGCTAGCCACCATTCTAGACTTTTTTAAGTTCTAAGCGCACTCTGTGGAAATAAATTGTCTATAGTTGAAGCTGCACTTTTTTAATTCATTTTCGTAGCTTTCCTCACTGTTGCGTTTTCCGGCCTGTTACGTTATTTTTCCTCGGTCCGGTGAAAAACGTATGAACGGGGTTCCACTCTATACCTGGTGCCTATTGATGGCTCTTGGTGAAGTTTTTTCAAACTTTGTTCCAATATATTAGTTGTGAAATATTTTTTGTTGTTTTCTCAAAACCACAATTTTGATGATGATGCCATATTGGAGGTGTATTATCTTTGCTTCTACTTGTGCTATCCCTGTAAATTTTTTTTTTTTACAGGAAGGTAAAGCTATATAGAGTGCAAATTTGCAAAATAGCATTGTTGCATTCATTCGAAAATTTTTAAAAATGTTTCTTTCTTTTAGCAATTAGATGGATTTCTCTCACCAAAGTTTGCAATGTTCTCATATTATATAAGATTGGGTTCATTTCATTTCCTTACCTTAAAAACCCCATAGGGGCATGACATAAGAAGTGGGTGTACATATATATTCATTATGCATCAGTTAAAAGATCACAGCACACAAGTTTTACATACAACACACGTGAATGAAGTTGGCACATAATTTCATGAAGTACATACATAGATAGCACAAATAATGAATGTGAATAACAAATTCTCTACTTTTTATTCTGAAAAGTGGTCCGTTAGTTTTTGCACGAATGTAGGTATACAGCTTGTGGCGGCAATTTGGTGCGGCAGGTTGTTCCAATCTGTTGCAACGCGAAAAAAGAATGAGCCAGAAAAGGTGACAGTACGAGTGCGAGGGCGGCCAACTCAGTACGTGTGCCGAGTGCAGTGTGATATGCGGGCAGCGAGAATGTCGTACTTACGCGATTGTAAGTCGACCCCCCCCCCCCCCCATATTGGGTGTGACAGAGGAAAAAAAATGTAGAGCATATCCAAGGGCGCATTCGATAACGAAAATTTATTGGCAGCTGGCATGGTCACTGGACTACTTGTCACCACTAGTGCCATCGTCCTCACCAGTGCTGCCATTGTCATCGCTGCTACGGTCCCACAGCGCGTCGTCATCTAGCAAAATTCCACATTTGGCAAACAACCTCACCACGACATATTGTGGAACAGTAGCCCATGCGGAATGCACTAAACCACATGCAACCGTCAGGGAGACTCTTTTGACAGATCCGGTTGGTTCACGGCCTTCTGCCACCAGCCACTTGTATTCACGACGGAGATCCGGGCTTGTTTCATGACCACGTCGCACTTCACTGGTAGTGACCGATCCCGCATTTCAGCGATGTATGCCACAAGCTTGGCCTACAGCTCCAGAAAGCATCCAGACTTCGGCCCGTGGGAAATTCTCCACTTGCCGTCACAAGTGAAAATTTTGCTTCGCTGCAGTCGCCACTCTCGCACCACCCATTAAGAAACATCGAACTTGCAGCCCGCTGCGCAGTGATTTGTTTGTTCAGCATAAAGAACGACAGCCCTCTTGAACGCTGCTGTGAATGAGTGCCGAACGTCTAGTGGGCCTGGAGCACTCATGATGACTGAGCAAGCATGGAAGTAGCACATAGCCGGCAGTAGAGTTGAACGTGTCAAACTAAGAACTACAGGAAAAGATAAACACGTAAGCAGTGTCTGCTATTCCATGAACTATCGATACTCCCCACAAGCGCCACAGTTCTGAGGGCGCCGCCATGAATGGAACATTGGCACTTCCATCAACTATCGGCACCCCCCCGCCCATGAGTGTTGTGTGCACTGTAAAACTCTAAAAAATGTCGGAAAACCCTTTCGAAAAGCGAACAAATGCGCGGGATAGCGAAAAGTTACGGCTAGGGCCATAGAGCAAACATAAAATTGTAACTATGTTGTAGCTCCCCTGATATCTCATTGGTCTCTCTTTTTTGGCGAGTCATGTTTTGGTTTCAATTGTAAATCAACGCCCCCACTTCAGATTTTCAAATAAAAAAATAGGTTGACTTACAGTTGTGTAAATACGGTAACTTATGGTGGTTAAGTATGATAAAGCTTATGAAACAGAGAAAGAGTTCAGATGCGATGACGATTAGGAAGGGTATTGAAACCAGATTCTTTTTCAATGACGACACACCCACATTCTTGCTAATTGTTCTCTTTGTTAGTTCCACATAATTTCCATACGTCAATTTTTATTATGCCATATATAGTTTAGTAAATTGCTCATCTCCAAGCAAATTATGCAATAAAGCTGAATTTCTTCAATTTATGGAAAGTTATTTACCCTGTAAAAGAGCAAAGTATCTTTCAACTAGCACATTCAAATACATAAACTCAGCAAGTTTCATCAAAACAGATCAAGAATTAAAAAAAAAAAAGTTTTGAAGTGCAGGGTCCCCCCGTAGAGGAACCAAAGGGTTCCTGCTCCATTTGCCGACTAGATTTCTTCAGGGGAACACAGTAGAGCAACACAGTAACCAGCGCATGTAAAAATGAATAGTAAGTTAGTGCTGCGCAACAATAATGAGTTCGTTATTTTCTGAAAGACTTGCATAGTTTAAAGCCCGACTGTGCTATGAAAAAGAGAGAATCAGTTTGTACTTGTCTTAGTAGCCAAGTGGACGTGGTCATGACTGAATTTGTGTCGCAGCTGGCTGCGGGTCTTCCCTGGTGAACGCAACTGCTTGCAGCTACTATGCTGATCCTCACAGCAGCACAGGCGCTTGCGTGTCATCCGACGCCCAGTTGTGGTGTCGTCGCTCGCATGGCGTTGTTCTCGCTCACGTGGTGGGCCACCAATCTGCAAGACAAGTATTGTTATTAGTGCATCGTTTCATGTCCACCACAAGAGAAAGGCCGCCGTGTTTTGCGCTAATTCTGAAAAATTCCTTCTCTGGCTGGTTGGATGGCTATTGGACACTCTAGCATATGGTCCTCAGCCTATGTGTTTAGCTTGCCATCTAACATTTCCACTAATAAAGATGATCGTCATTATCATTATTACCTTTATCTTGAGACACTGCTTTATGCCTGCTAATCTCATCACCAATCAACTGCCATCCCTGTATTTATTTCCCCTTGGTACACATTACATTAAAACGCTCATAGAACACAGGTCATTTTGTCACAATCTCAACCAGAATATCAGCTGCTAGCATTTGCTCTCAAATCTACTGTTGTTTTTTCATCTCTTGACGTCAAGTCTACCATTTACTATTTCATTGCTTATTGTGCAGCTCCTTTCTTTTTCCTCGTTATCCTCCACGCTTCAGCACCACAAGTTAGTACTGGTAGGATGAAATAAATGTGTACTACTCTTTTTATTATTTCCCTTTGGGCAAACTCATATGATTGCACCATCTCTTTATCCATGCCAAATTAAACTACAGTAAAACTTGATCAGAGCTAAACCAACACAGTCATCTCATGTCTATAGAACATTCACTGAACCAGACACGTAGCATAATTGACGTCCAAAAGACAAGCCAATTCATATTCATTACTGACTTACAGGTGTTCTGGATACCACTTAGCTCATAGTAATGACAATCTTTGATTCATTCACATGTGTCCATCAACACAAAAGTCTATTTTTATTGGATAATAACATTTTATTCCCCAAGAGAGGGAGAGAGCCTATTGTAGCCTGCTAATTTAATACTCTCGTGAAAGCAATTGAAATGGCTAATTAAGTCGGTTAACGAGCTTGTGCCGTGTTCCCACATTATAGATACAGCGGAACCCCGATTATACGACTTTCTCGGGACCGCGAAAAAGCATCGTAAAATCTCAACATAAATTATGCCTATAAATATACTACTTATTTCGCGTGATGGATTTACAAGAAACTTCAATGTAAACTACTAACATACTCTGCAGGGCTTGGAAACCCAAATTACCAAAAAAGTAAATGCGATAAAAATTAATGCTGCAGTACAGGTAGCAATAATGCTTTATTTAAACGAACCTTTACGGCACTCCACTGCTCACTGCCATGTTTCCCGCCAGCCGGCGCGAACTTTAAAAAAAGTCGGTAAGTTTCTTTTGGACCTTGTTTGATCCGTGAACCAAGAGCTTTCGCTCGAGTTGGGCATCGTCCAAAGGAGATACTCTGCGGTGTCACGTGAACAGATGAAGTTCCGGATGCCCTCTATCTGCCGTAGCACCTTGGCGAACGTGGTAGGCACAGGCACGGCATCTGTGGCGTCGTCGTCGTCCTCATCCGATGTTGCAGAGGTGTTGGCACTAGGCAAAGTCTCCTCGATGGCATCATCCAGTGACATCTCACCGCAGATCGCAACATTGTCGTCGGCCTGCACGTACTCGGCGAAAGTCATGATGAGGTTTAAACCCTCGAAATTGTCGACGGCGAAGCCTGCATTGGCCTCAAGCGGCATCGAGGTTGTTGCGTCCCCAGCAGAGGAGGCAGTCTCTCGCTTAAAGCCACAGTGCTTGAACGAGTTAGCGGTTGTGCTTCGCGACACTGCACTCCATGAACTGGCAATAAAATGCATGGTGTCGAGCACAGTGATCTTTTTTTCCGACTCATTGCACTCCATAGCCGCTGGCCGACGCTACACTAACCGCTTCCAGTACCCTTGCTTGAGGCACTTAATGATGCCGGCATGCAGCGGCTGTAGGGCTTGTGCAGTTGCGCGGAAAAAAAGAAACTTTACGTTACTCAGGCTGGACATATCATGTGGGTGGCAAGATACGTTGACCACAAAAAGCAATATTTTCCTTGCCTTAGCACCCACTTTGTTATCCAGCTGTTGCAAAAAATTGCTGAAGAGCAAAGATGTCATCCACATCTTTTTGTTGAAGTTGTGGCAGCACGGCAGCGTCTTCAAGTTCTTAAAGCACTGTGGCTTTGCAAGCTTTCCAACAACGAGCACGGACAGCCTCTCGGAACCGTCCTCGTTAGCACAGAATAGTGCCGTCACACACTCTTTACTATGCTTGCCACCGTGACAGCTGTCACCCTTAAACGCAAGGGTTTGCTCGGGCTGCATATGGTAAAAAATAATGCTTTCATCGGCACTGAAAATGTCACAGGGCTCGTATGCAGCAATCATCTCCAGCAGCGACTCCATCCACTTGTTCACCATCGAAACGTCCACGGAAGTGCAGGAGTGGCTGAACAAAATGCTGTTTCGTCTTTTAAAGCGATCCAGCCATCCGTTCGATGCCTGAAAGTCGTCGATGCCCAGACGCAATGCCCCAAGGTCCGCCTTTTCTTTTAGAATGGCGCTGTCAACATTGATTGCAGAGCTCCGTGCTTGATGCAGCCACTTGACGAGAACTTTTTCTAACTTCTCATGCTGTCCTTCTTTTCTCACTTTTCGCTTACACGCGAACTCGTTGGCATTCTGCAATATTACCGCTTTCTTTGCCACGATCGTCTTAAGGGAAGATTCGGGTATGTTAAGGTCCCGCGAAATGCTGGCTTTCATGGCTCCAAGCCGCTTTTCCGCTTCCTCGATAATTTCAGCTTATCACCGAGCGATAGAACGGTCCGCTTTCTCGACATCGTGCGTCG
This sequence comes from Dermacentor andersoni, assembly GCF_023375885.2. NCBI lineage: Eukaryota > Metazoa > Arthropoda > Arachnida > Ixodida > Ixodidae > Dermacentor > Dermacentor andersoni. The sequence goes on along the minus strand of NC_092820.1, from coordinate 1,516,707 downwards.
CGTTGCTCCACACAACTCAACACCTCCGCTGAAAGCTGGTCGCTAGGATTGCGACGAAAAACACGTGTGATAAACCTAGGCCTCTCCACGCTACCTTGTTGGCGATCTGCTGCTGGGAAACTGGAAGAAGAGAAGTGCTCCCCCAACCCGACGAGAGGCACCGCCGCTGAGAAGAGATGGAAAACGTGATTCTGGAGAAGAAAAGGCGCTATTCCAGCACTGCGGGCATCACGGGTGGCTGCTGGTGGAGGGGAGAGAAACGAACAATGAGACAAGGCAGGGAAGAAAGCTGCGCCGGAGCAAACCAGTCAAGCGGTGTCAAGCGCTCCGCATGCAGAGACGGAGCGAGCAAAGTGACCTGCGGTACTTTTCTTTCATCCGCCGTTTCGTCCCGTGCTTCCCGGGGGTCATTGTATAACGTGGGTCAGGCGTAAAATTGTGTCGGGTAACCGGGGTTTTTAATGCACTGCTTCTATGGGGACTTCGCCGGGACTGCTAATCCATCGTAAAACCCGGGTCATCTCAAAACCAGGGGACGTATAACCAGGGTTCCACTGTTTGTCCTCAATGTAACGAAGATAGGTGTGGGGTTTTAGAGGGTAAAATTTCAATAGGTCTGTTTCAAGCTGTCCCATGAAAATGTTCGCATACGTGGGAGTGAATGGTGTTCCCATGCTAGCGCCGAAAGTTTGCACATAGTGAGCAGAATCGAATTCATTATATTTGAATTCGATTCTACTCACTACCTGCGAGCATACGTGGGACTGAATGGCGTTTCCATGCTAGTGCCGAAAGTTTGCAGGTATTGAGTAGAATCGAATTCAAAATATTCGAATTCGATTCTATTGACTACCTTTCACCCAAGTATAAAACTTACTGCTCACCACTCTCCTAGTCAGATCAACTTCCCGGCCCCGACGGTCCACATAGAAAACGGAAAACTGAGAATGACACTTTACCGAAAGCCTACAGAAACGCTAGCAGAAAGAAACTATCCAGAAGTTGCTCTCGATAGAGCTTATGATGCCGCGTCAAGATTGGAGAGACAGTCGGAATTAACGAAGAAACAGCCTACACCAGAATCTGACAGATCGCCGGCCTTCATAACAAAATATTCTAATGCGCCTCCAAACATATACAACATCCTAAGAAAATACCACGCAACATTCTCAAGTAATGAGCGTCTGCAAAAAGCATTCCCGGATGTACCTAGGGTTACCTATCGCTGCAACAGGAACTTTAAAGACATGTTAGTGCACGGACAAGTCAGCCAACAGCATTCCTCCATAATAAAAGCATGTTGCCACCCCAAGTGCAAAACCTGCAGGCATCTTCAAAGTGACATTAAAATTAAAAGCACCATAAATGGTTATGCACACGAAGTTAAATCTAGCTTCACTTGTACAAGTTTGGATGTGATTTATATGCTTGAATGTTCCTTCTGTAAGAAACAATATAGCGGTGAAACTGGACAATCAATGAACATCAGATTAAATTAAACGGACATCGCATGGGCACAACTAAAAAGCTTCCCAAAGCCGTCACCGAGCAATTCAACCAACCAGGTCATAACATTTGTGAACTTAAACTCTACATTTTAAAGCCAAATTTCCGTTCTGAACGAGAAAGAAAATACAGAGAATCATACTTTAACCATAAGTTTAAGACATTGCAACCAATAGGCACAAATGTTTCAAAGGGAGCTTTAGAATCTATTCGCTATGCTAGATGCTAGATTTGAACCTATAGGCAACAACACTTAGTTTGGTTTCTTAACGTTTCTTTTTGTTTTTGTTTCTTTTTCTATTTATTCTTCTGTTTCTTTTTTTCATTTTTACTTGTTTATTTATACCATTTCAGTATTTTCTCTTTTTTTTTTCCCGAGCACCAGTTTCTGCTGCTCCTTCTATTATCTCTTTCAGAGACACGATAGCCCACGACCACCAACGAAACAGGTAGTTGAGGGCGTTGACACACCGGCTGACACACAGGCGTTGAAACGTGATTGACGGACGGTTGTTTCCCTGGCCTTGTGCACAGCACTCCTTTATTCTCAATTCGATACCCTCACCGCTAACACACCTTCACTCGTTTCCACACCCACCCACCTTACGCCCTCTCCCCTTTAGACGAACCCCACCTATATTTACTGTGGCAAGGAATGCATATATCGCCTTGAGGAAGACAAGTCCACTTGTCAAAATGTTGGCTCCTGCCTTCACTTTGTTCTCGCTTTGCTCAACCACAATCCAGTGGTTGCCAGCAGAAGACTTAGGGAAGGGCCCAAGCAAATCTATGCCGATCTATTGAAATGGTTGTGTTAGCAGTGTAACAGGCTTCAAGAAACTGGCTGGGCACTGATGTGAAGCCTCTCGGCGCTGGCAGTGATGGCACATTCTCACATAACGCTTCACTTCCTGGGCAAGCTTAGGCCAGTAGTAACATTGGTGAATTCTGGCCAAGGTACGCACGAATCCTAAATGGCCTGAAGAGAGCTTATTGTGGCAGGTAAACAAAATGTTGGCACACAAAGCGGACGGAACGACAAGGGGATCTCCAGTCGCTGATGGGTAGTTCTTTTTGTATAACACATTGCTGCAGACAGGACGAGGATAGTTGAACACGCGAATGTTCGTGAAAGATGCGAACTATGGCCTTCAAGGTAGTCAACAAGTTGCCCAAGTTCTAAATCGTCCCGCTGTTGTTCAGCCAAGTTGGACATACTGACAGCTCATAGAAAACAACTCTCATCATCGGTATCACCTGACACCATTGCAAGTGGAGCGTGCGAAAGACAGTCAGCATCAATGTGCTTCTGGCCAGATTTCTAAATGATTGTTGCGTCAAATCCTTGCACGCAAAGGCTTAACCTGGTGATACGTCCAGAAGGGTCTTTAAGGTTTGCTAGCCAGCAAAGGGCATGATGGTCAGTAACCACTCTGAACGGATGGCCGTATAAATATGGCCAAAACTTAGCTACTGCCCAGAAGACAGCTAAGCATTCTTTTTTAGTAACGGAGTAGATAGTTTCTGCAGATGTCAAGGTGTGGCTAGCATAAGCAACAGCATGTTCAACACCATCTTGCCACTGCACGAGCACTTAACCAAGCCCGATGTTGGTAGCATCAGTATGCAGTTCAGTGTCGGCATCTTCATCAAAGTGTCCAAGTAAGGGCGGTGTCTGGAGGTGCCGCTACAACTCGGAGAAGGCAGTGCCTTTCTCTGCTTCGAACCCCAAACGGGATATCTTTTGTTAAATGAATGAGAGGTTCTGTGATCTTGGAACAATTCTCCACAAAGCGCTTGTAGTATGAGCAGAGGCCCAAGAACCAGTGCACGTCACGTTTGTTGGCTGGTGGTGGAAACGCGGCAACAGCCATACTGTTTTCTGGGTCTGTCCGAACCCCTTCAATACTAACATGGCCAAGGAACTTCAGTTCCTGATAACCGGAATGGCATTTTTCAGGTTTTAACAACAGGCCTGCAGATCGAATTGCAAGGAACATGGACTGAAGTCACTGCAAGTGTTGTCCAAATGTTCGAGAAAAAACAATGATGTCTTTTAGATAGACTAGACATGATTCCAACTTAAGACCTGATAGCATGGTGTCCATCATCCTTTGAAAGGTTGCAGAAGCTGAGCATAATGCAAAGGGCAGCACCTTAAATTCGTCCAGGCTGTCATGAGTTACGAAAGCAGTCTTTTCGCGATCACTTTCATCAACTTCTATCTGCCAGAATCCACTGCATAAATCCTTTGAGAAGTATCGGGCATGCCGAAGGCTGTCTAGAGAGCCATCTATGTGGGGAAGAAGGTGGATATCTTTTTTCGTCACCCTGTTCAGTTTGCGGCAATTCACGCAAAACCGAAGAGTGCCGTCCTTTTTCTTCACAAGTACAACGGGGGACAACCATGGGCTGGTTGAGGGTTGAATTACGTCATCGTCTAGAATTGGCTTCACTTGACAATGAATCGCCTCTTGCTCCTTTTATGACATGTGGTAGGCGTGCTGACGCAGAGACGTGCAGTCGGTTTCGTTATAATACTGTGCTTTGCAATGGCAGTCTATGTTACTTTTGACATGGATGTGAAACAATCACTAAACATGCATAAAATATTTCGTATTTGCTCTTTCTGTGTGGCTGAGAGCTCAGGATTTACATCGACTGTACTGATAGCCATGGTGTCACTCTTGACGGTTGAAGAAAGCTCAGCAAGCATAAAACCTATTGCACCTCCAATATCTTCAAAGTAAGCAATGGCTGTTTGCTCTGCCAGGTGTTGGTATACTCGACGCTGAAGTTCGTCACTAAAAGCTCAGTTATTCTGAGGTTCAGCTGCATAACACCACGGGTGACACAGACTTGCTGAGCCAAGAGCACTGACAAGTTTCCTTCAGCGATGCCGCTACTATTATGATCGCAGTCGTTATCAACAATTATGAACGTACAAATTTGTGCCAGGAATGTCACAATGTCATCAACACACAGTGCTGTCTTGCGCATGTTACTATATTGCAGTACCGGGGCGTAGTTGTCAAAAAACGTTATAATCAGCTCCCGAACATCCATAACAGCACAGTGCTTACGAAGAAAACGCATCCCATGGATGACTCTCCGCGGGCACTCACGCAACATGATAAACCAAGCAACGTACGTTGACTGACGGATTTGGAGCCTAGTGGTGCATCTCCCAATCAGCATCAAGAGATGACCACCTGCTGTCCGGAGGCTTGGTCCATGCTATGGCGTCGTGAGTTTTCTCAGCTCAGCAGCTAGCTCGGCACTTATAACAGAATTATCGGCGCCAGTGTCCACGAGGGCAGTGACTGGGTAGTTGTCAACTTGAATGGGGATGTCTGCAGCAACACTTTTGTAGTTAACGGCATGTGGCTGTGAAAGGGAATTGTTGGCAGTCGGCTGGCATATCGGGGGAGGAGGATGTTCTGTAGATCTGTCAACAGCAGCCCTACACCCCCAGAGGTCACTGCTCCTAGTTTCCCTGGCATAGGCTTGGGGACCTGATGGATCTGCTCCCAACACCATGAGCGAACGGCAAGTTTTGGCCAGGTGACATAGAACATCGAGGAGATGGAAACCGTGACTGGTGCCGCGGAATAGTCGGGACTGGTGGCTCGTCAAGTACTCATAAATAGCTCAGAGACACTCACCATTACAGAGTCGATGTGCGCCTGGGCAAAACCCAAGAAGGCCTATTGGGCGGTATGTGCACTCTCGGTATAGGTGACTTGCTTCACCACAATGGCAGCAGAGTGGCCAGTTGTCTGGAGTGCACCACACACTGGATTTAAGCACATTTAGACTTGAGCTAACAGAAGGCGGAGGGCTCGAAAAGTACTGAGGGCTTGAGTAGTACTGTGTCATCTGTTGCGTGGGTGGATGGGATGGATAGCCGACTGGCAGCACAGGAGGTCGTAACGCTGTGGCATATGTCAGGAGAGGGGCTGCAGCTGGCGGTTCAACCAGTGATTGTACCATCTGCCTGACCTCTTCGCGAACCACATCACTTAAAGCAGTCACATGGGATGGAGGAAACATTGCATAAACGTGTTGCAGCTCCTTGTGTACAATACTGTGCACGAGCTACATGAGGGTCGTCAAATCAGGAGTGGCCATGGACGACGAGTGAGACAAAGTTGCTTGGGCATCATACTGCGACGACCGCTGCCGTAGCATACGCTCAATTGTTGTTGCATTGTTGAGAAATTCAGCTATGGTACCTGCTGGGTTGTGCACTAGAACTGCGAATAAGTGCTCTTTCACACCCCACATCAATAAGCGTACTTTCTCTTCTCCTGTCATTCCAGGATCAGCGCGCTGGAACAGCCGTGACATCTCCTCAACAAACATGACGACAATCTCATTTGGTCCGAGTCCTGGAATTGAGAAGGAATCTCCTTGCTCCTTCCGGTCTGGACTTCTGTAGGTTTTGAGCAGCTGGTCACAAAGTTCTTGCCAGGTCGCCAAACTAGCTCCGTGGTTTTCAAACCAGATGCAAGCGGAGTCCTCAAGAGCGAAGTAAACGTTCCAGAGTTTCTGGTGGTCATCCCATTCATTGACACTGGCAACTCGTTTGTAGTGGTCCAGGCAGACCTCAACATCCTCGAATGCATCACCTTGAAATGACCTTGGGGTTCGCTGCGTGTTGAGAATACACAGAGCAGGCAGAGTCGTCGTCTCTCCAGTCTGGCTACTCGTTGAACTCGTCATGATTGTACACGTTACTGAGAGGGAGTGCAGTTCTGGTTGTAGTCCTAGTTATTGCCAGCTGCGGCAAAGGTCAGCGTCGAAGGTGTTGCGATTGAAGTTGGGAGCTTCCTGTTGGTCACAGTGCATGGAACAGTTTACCTGCAGCTGCACCAGTCACATATATATGACAAAAACTATTGAGTTTAATCAAATGGAAACAGACAGTTGCCGCACAACACCTTCACTGAGAGTATGTCCTCGTCATTGTCGACCTCAGCTTCTGCAGAAGCGGCAAACCCACTGCACAGCCTACTGTTATGCTCGTGGCAACACTTGAGATGCGAACTGAACTCACTAGACATACAAAAAACAAAGTTCCTTTTCTGACAACATCAGAATTGCTACATTGACACATTTTCCTTTTTCATCATATATCGACTTCTACTCGATAATAAGCCTCGCCCACTGATTCCGATTCCGAGCTATAATGGTGCAGCTATCAAGCTTTGCAGTGCATGGCGAGATGCCTGTTGTCTCCGCTGTTTACATTCTTGCAATGTTCATCACTTCTGTATACAAAGCTCTCCCATAGCGTTAAATGGAAGTTTCATGACTAGATGAAAAGTATTGAAGGATTCTGGTAGTACTGTCTTAAAGTACTGTAATAGTACTGTCTTAAAGACCTGTACTACATTCTACCTCAACGAGGCTTGCTAATATGCCTTGAGGCAGGCATCGACGGGTTTGGATACATCATTTTTCAGAATTCAATGAGCATTCCGGTTGCTAGCTTTCTGGAGCTAATTTCTTTTTGCCTTCGTTTTAACTTTGTAGAACAAGGTGCATGCTTGTTCTACACCGGACAACCACGCCTACATGGTTGTCCCGTGTCGCCTTCCTTCGTCCGTTGCGTTATTTGGTGCCTTCGCTGTAATCATGTATAACTAACTCGCCCATCCACACGTGCTAGGTGTTCTACCTGCAGAAAAGCAGTGTTTGTATTGAACCTTACTTGGCTCGTTTTAAATGAATTCTTAGGTCAGGTTGACACGCACCTTAGTGAGAAGTTTGAATGAATGAATGTGTATTGTTTAGTGGCGCAAGGGCCAGGTATGGCCAAAGAGCGCCATGACTGATAATGTTATGTTAAGCGCTGATTTGTGAGCTGCGATGGTGGGATGTAACATGGCTGTAAAGTGGCCTAAAATCAAACCTTATCATAGAAGCGTAAAATGATATATAGTATAAAATTATGATAGTGATACATATAGTCTATGGATATAGTACGCGTCGTAAGTGATCATGAAGCTAAAATGCAAGAATATCGAATAAGCACCTATGCCTCCGGGAGGCCTCTGAGCCCAAAGGCTGGGAGGCAGGTGCTTTCTTTTATGCAGTTACCGCAGCAGAAACCTCAATTAAGAGGCCGTGCTACGGATTTCCTGGTGATATGACATGAAAACTACGTACATCTTTTAGAAATTCGAACAACGATTGATATTTAAAGAGAGGTTCTATACCTATGAACATTTGAGGATGGAGTGGAATTCGCTGCCGATGTGGTAGTGGAAAATGCCTTTTCCTATTTGTGTCTAATTCCCTGCATTCCATCAGGATGTGAAGCACGGTTAGAGGCTCACCACATTTATCACACGTGGGTGGATCGCCGCCGGACAAGAGGTATGCGTGTGTACTGTATGTGTGTCCTATTCTGAGTCTGCAAAGTGTTACTTCTGCATGGCAGTTCTTTGATACCGGCGGCCAGTTGCCAAGATAAGGCTTGATAACATGTAATTTATTTGCTGTTTCTTTATCCCATAAGCGCTGCCAGAAATCTCTTAGCTTTTTTCTTATTGAGGGCTTGAGGTCCATTACAGGGATAGTCGTAGAAGTGTCTGCAGCGTTCGCGTGGACGGATGTGGCTAGCTGGTCAGCTAACACGTTTCTTTCTATCTCTCGGTGCCCCGGCACCCAGCATAAGACGATATGCTGCTTAGACTCATAGGTGTTTAGCAATGCTGAGTAAAGAGAAATAATTACAGGGTTTTGATATTTCTTGACAGTTTTCAAAGCATTTACGACGCTCAAAGAGTCTGTGTATATAACTGCCTTTGGGATATTAAATTCTTTAATGTGTTTAACAGCGGCCAATATCGCGTAGGCCTCTGCTGTGAAAATACTTGTGTTAGGGTGCAGAACACCAGCATCCGAAAAGGATGGACCGACCGCTGCGTAAGATACGCCAGAATTACACTTCGATGCGTCTGTAAAGAATTCAGGAGAGGAGTATTTGTGCTGTAACTCGAGGAAGTTCATTCGTATATGCGCGACAGGCTTTGTAACAGCTACGAAAGATGTATCACAGTCTATTGGTTGCCACTGCCACGGCGGGGGCCGTATAGCAGGGGACATAAGGTGGTATTCAAGCAGTGGAACTCTTTTTTCTTCAGCCATATCTCTAACACGCATGGAGAAAGGCTGTGCCACTGTGGGCCCGTTGCGGAAAAGTTGACAACTGGACAAATCGTTTATGGTGTAATACGCGGGATGCTGACTGTTTCCGTTCACTCTAAGAAAATACATAAAAGACGAATATGTTCTCTGCAGATGCAGTGACCACTCATCCAATTCAACGTACAGGCTTTCCACTGGGCTTGTTCTAAAGGCGCCTGTGGACAGGCGAATTCCTAAGTGGTGGACAGGGTCTAGCATCTTTAGAGCAGTTGGAGTAGCCGACTGGTAAACTATGGCTCCATAGTCTAGTCGTGTGCTTATGAGGCTTTTGTACAAGTTCATGAGACATTTTCTATCACTGCCCCAGGTTGTGCGTGAGAGAACCTTTAAGATATTCATTGTTTTCATGCACTTGTTTTTAAGATATTTTATGTGCTGTACAAAGGTTAGTTTCGCGTCTAAAATTATGCCTAAGAATTTATGTTCCCTGTTTACGGGCAGACGCTCACCATGCAACACAATTTCAGGATCAGGGTGCAGGCCTCTTTTTCTAGAGAAAATGACACAGGTGCTTTTTTGTGGGTTCAGTCTGAACCCGTTCTCATCAGCCCATTTGGAGACCTTGTTAAGAGCAAGTTGGACCTGTCGCTCACAGATTGCAAGAGAACTTGATTGAAATCCTATCTGCACATCGTCAACATATGTTGAATAAAAGATGTTATGTGGTATGTGTAGACGGAGAGAATTCATTTTTACTATAAAGAGCGTGCAGCTGAGCACCCCGCCCCTGTGGCACTCCAGTCTCCTGTACAAATTTCGGTGACAAAACATTGCCCACTCGAACACGGAATGTCCGATTTGACAGATAGCTTTCGATAACATTGAACATATTTCCATGTATACCTAAGTGTTAGAGGTCTCTCAATATCCCGAACCGCCACGTAGTATCATAAGCTTTCTCCATATCAAGGAATACAAATAAGAAAAACTGCTTATGGACAAAAGCTTCACGGATACGTGCCTCGATGCGTATAAGATGGTCACTGGTAGATCGACCCTCCCGAAAACCGCACTGGTATGGATCGAGCAAATTGATTGATTCGAGGAAGTGTAGTAGGCGACAGTTAATCATTTTTTCGAAAACTTTGCAGAGGCAACTTGTTAATGCTATGGGTCTGTAGCTTGATACAGAGGAAGGATCCTTTCCTTGCTTTAGAATTGGGATTACAATAGCCTCCTTCCAAACAGAGGGGATCTCGCCGGAAAACCATATAATGTTGTAAAGGTAAAGGAGGGTTTTTTTATGTTTCAGGGGGTAGTTGTTTCAACATCTCATATATTATGCGGTCTGAACCTGGGGCGGATGTATTACAACAGTTCAGTGCTGCCTACAGTTCTGCTATGGAGAATGGTTCGTTGTACGGCACACTTTTAGCACATTTTCTTTGTAACTTTTGCTGTTCTATTCGCGTTTTGTTCTTTAGGAAGGTTTCGGAGTAGTGCGAGGAGCTCGATACGTATTCAAAATGTGCACCAAGAGAGTTCGCTTGATCTTTCAGACTTTCTCCGTGGCTGTTTACTAAAGGTAAGGAATACGTTTGTTGCCCGTTAACTTTCTTCACTCTATTCCAGACTTTTCTCTCATCTGTGTAAGAGTTAATGCTTGAGATAAACTTTGCCCAACTCTCTCGTCTTGCTTGTCAGCGCGTTCTCCTCGCCTGTGATTTGATATGCTTAAAGTTTTCGAAGTTTTCTGCTGTTGGCGAATCGCGAAGCAGCGCCCATGCTTTGTTCTGGTTCCTCCGCGCTTGCTTGCATGCATCGTTCCACCAGGGAACACGCCGCTTAGAACCAGTGCCGCTCACTTGGGTAATACACTTAGAGGCGGCATCTAGTATAAAAGCTGTAAAATATGTGACAGCATCATCTATGGCTATACCGGGCATCTCAGTCCACGTCATATGAGTAAGAGCTCGGTACCGTTCCCAATCGGCTGATTCAACCTTCCACCGGGGGACCTGCGGGAGAAGCTGATCTTGTTCCGTCGTACTTAAGATTATTGGAAAGTGGTCACTTCCATACGGGTTATTAAGCACACTCCACTTAAAATAAGGTAAAAGTGTCGGCAATAAAATGCTAAGATCTATGGCAGAATATGACTTGCTAGCAAGGTTAAAATACGTAGGCTCCTTTGTATTCAAGAGACATGCTCCAGAAGAAAAAAGCAGCTGTTCAATCACGCGACCTCGCGCATCACAGCGTGAATCGCCCCACAAACTACTGTGTGCATTAAAATCACCAAGAATCAAATAGGGCTCCGGGAGCTCATCTATTAACGATTCTATGTCTCGTCTGTGAAGGTGATAATGTGGTGGTATATACAAGGAGCAGATGGTTATGAGTTTATTTGAAAGTACGGCTCGAACGGCCACTGCCTCAAGGGCCGTTTGGAGCTTTAAATGCTGACACGCTACACTTCTGTCAGCAATAATGGCTACACCGCCAGATGATGCGACAGCATCCTCGCGGTCTTTGCGAAATTTAACATAGTTTCGGAGAAAGTTTGTGTGTATAGATTTTAAGTGTGTTTCCTGTAAACACAGCACTTTTGGATTGTGTTTTTGTATAAGTTCCTGCACGTCATCGAGGTTTCTGAGAAGACCTCTGACGTTCCATTGAATTATTTGTGTATCCATATTGGGAGTTAATAGGTGCTGTGTGTACAGAAACAGAAGTAGTGAATATGGAAATTAGAGTGATTAAATTACAGAGCCCTTTCGAGGCCCTGTAACGCAGTTTTGCCCTTTCTGGAGCGTTCGAGCGAGCCTCGCCGCTCCTTAGGCGCTTGGTGCGCTTTGAGGACAGGTGTTGTGTCCATTGCCTCTTGTGAGGCGCCGGACACATGCTCTTGCGAGCGAGAAGTTTTCAGGGGGAGTCCCGCCTTGGAGGGCAAGACCCCTGCGCCCACCAGCCCGGAGGTCGATGGGGCACCCAGCGGGATTTGGCTGCGCCGGCCGTTGCCAGCGCTGGAAGGGACCTGGGAAGTTGAGGCAGCCTCGGCTACGCCCACCTTCGGTATCGATGGTCCCTTCTCCTCGGTTGACGGAGCAGCGCTAGCTGCAACCGCCGCGGGGGCAGGAGGCGTAACTGCCGACTCACTGCTTCTGAGTAGGACAGCCGCCTGAGGCCGTTGTGATGCTGCCCCCTGACGTGCCACATCGGCAAAGGTTTTCTTGGGCAGGTATGATACCCGCCTCCGTGCCTCCTTGAAAGTTATGTTTTCCTTGACTTCGATTGTAACGATTTCCTTCTCTTTTTTCCAGGAAGGGCACGACCGCGAGTACGAGGCGTGCTCGCCATCACAATTAACACAATGTGGAGTGTTCTGCCACGTTTCGGAGGAATGTTCTTTGTCACTGCACTTGGCACAAGTCAGACGGCCTCGACAGTTCTGTGAACTGTGGCCGAAACGTTGGCACTTAAAGCATCTGAGAGGATTGGGAACGTATGGTCGAACACGAAGTTTGATATAACCGGCCTCGATGGACTCGGGGAGGACACTTGAACCGAAAGTGAGTATCAGATGCTTCGTCTTGCTCTCTTTACCATCTCGCCTGATCTTAATTCGCTTAACACTTATGACATTCTGTTCACTGAAGCCCTCCAAGAGTTCAGCCTCAGTGAGCTCCATCAAGTCATCGTCGGAGACAACACCACGGGTGGTGTTCATCGTGCGGTGCGGGGTTATAATTACTTGGGTTTCCCCAAACGATACTAGTGTTGACAATTTTTCATATTGTTTTTGATCGCGGAGCTCCGAGAGGAGATCCCCGCTTGCCATCCTCGACGCCTTATAACCCGGACCAAAGACTTCAGTCAATGACTTCGAAACAAGGAAGGGTGAGATAGTTCTTACTGGTTTATCTGGTTTTGCAGAATGGATGACATGAAAACGCGGGAAGGATTCTTTTTGACGGCCAAAAAAATTGGAAGACTTCATCGGTGCGCCCTCTTTTCTGAGGGCGATCAGGTAGTGGAGGGAAAGAAGTAGCCATGTGTGGACGTGTAGTTTTCGGCAGCAACGCCAGCCACCCACCATGGAGTCCAACAAGGGGACGCTGTAGGGCCTGAAAAACAGGGCCTGCAAACACCAGCTGTACGTTGCAACTATAACCCAATATGACATAACCAAGGTTGGCTACTCACACAAGGTTAACCCTTGCTGCCAGGAAGGTCGGAAGTAATAAAGAAATGAGAAGGAGACAGGAAAGGTGGAAAGTAAGAAAAAGACGAAGGTTGTAGGGAGAGAGAGACAGGAAAAGGCAACTACCGATTTCCCCCGGGTGGGTCAGTCCGGGGGTGCCGTCTACGTGAAGCAGAGGCCAAAGAGGTGTGTTGCCTCCGCCGGGGGGCCTTAAAGGTCCGAACACCCGGCATCGGCTCAACCCCCAGGATCCCCCTTTCCCCGGACACGGCTAAGCCGCGCACGGCTACACGCGGGAGGGTCCAACCCTCGTGTGCTCGGGTCCGTGGTGTAGCGAGAAGTTTGTAGGATCTAATGTCTTTCAGATTTTTTAGGCTTGTGGAACACTTTCTTGTAATTTTTAACAAAAGCTCCGTTGGCACACAATTTGATGTTGATGGCACCTTGACAACATTTAGGCAGATTTTAGAATCATTGCAAGTGTCTCATGAACTTACATCAAATTAATCCATTAAGTTTCTAGATTTATGCACTGCATTTCATAATGACTGAATGGGCTGGGGTTACCAGCCAAGATCAAGCAAGCTGAGAGTAACTTATGGATCGGCTCATTCTAAATTCGTAAAAGGAAGCATTACTAACATGTGCTTTAAAACTGCACTTAAGGACCTTGCCCTCACCTCGTACAGCAGTATTTTCTTGGTAGAGTGTATAAGCGCGACTGGACGAGGACGAAGAAAGAAACAGATACACAGACACAGCACTTCACTTTCAACTATAGATTTTATTTTATTTTCGCACGCGTCGATAAATATATACCGTGCGAGCGGAAACAAACGTAACAGCTGTGTGTCTGAAGTGCTGTCTGTGTATCTGTTTTTCTTCATCCTCGTCCAGTCGCGCTTATACACTCTACCATTGATTCTAACCAACTAGCCCGCCAACGTGTTTTAACCAAGTATTTTCTCGGAGCAAACAGGCTTTCTGAAGGTGTCTGGCTACCCAGACAATATGTTAGTTTCAGTAGCTGAGGTGCAAGTTAAAAGAATCAGGAAGCAATCTCTCTGTCAGCAGAGAAGCAATGAAACAAAGAAAGAAAAGGTAGCAGTAATTTCGTGCATTTATCGCCTATCACACAATCTTAAGAAGGTCACGCAAAGGTTGAGTGTTAAGGTAGGATTTTCCACTCCCTTAAAGTTGTCCAGGCTATGCAAGTTGATGGAACCATGTCCAAGAAAGCCACCTGGCTGCACTGTGAACCACAAAAGTAAACTGCAGCATGATAGTTGGGCGAGTTGGTACGAATTCATAGTAAAATATTTAGCGCGCACAATTGACAAGGACACAGTGAAGGGGTGAAGGGAAGTGAAAGCGCTCGTGTGTTCCCCTTCACTGTGTCCTTGTCAATTGTGCGCACTAAATATTTTACTACAAAAGTAAAATTTGTTAAGTGTCAAACGGACGTGGTTTATAGGATTCCGCTCTCCTGTGTCAGTGTAGCAGCACTGATGTTGACAGAAAAGGAACTTGGGTTTTTGTATGTCTAGTGAGGGCAGTGCGCATGTCAAGTGACACGTCTGTAAGCGGATTCACAGTTCATTACAGTATACGTGAGGAGCAGCGATAAGCGGCTCCAGTGCGGCAAGGACATGCACGGTGTTCTTAGTGGTTGGAGTCTGTCGCGCAAATTGGTCGTTGCCTAAATGACTGCTTAAGGGAACGCTACAATAATGTCAAAAACAGGGACAACAGGCATCTCGCCGCGCATTGCAAAAGGTGTCGCTGCACTTGAAAGCTTGATGGCTGCGCCATTATAGCCCAGAATCATAATAAATGGGCGAGGCTTATCATCGAGGAGAAGTCGATATACGATGAAATAGGAAAATGGGTCAATATAGCAATCCTGATGTTGACAGAAAAGGAACTTGGGTTTTTGTATGTCTAGCTAGTGCAGTGCGCATGTCAAGTGTCCCGTGTGTAAACGGATATAAGTGATGACCGGACCTTTGAGTAGCCAAGTTGAAAGTTGCACTATGTTGCACTCGTCTTGACCTATCATCCACGTCTTTTAAGCACATTTACATCATTGCCATGCCAACAAAGTGCACAGTGCTTTTAGTGGCTGGAGTCTGGAGAACATCGCGCGCATTGATTCCAGCAGGTCCTTCAGCATTTGCTCAATGATTTCTTTGTCATTCTTTTTGGCTTCTTGCTTGCCTATAAAGTCGTTGGCATTACTAGCCCTAGCATCCGCTCCTTTATGGAGAGGAGCACTATCCCAAGGTGTCTAGCCTGAGGGTCTAGAGGGCAAAAAGGGCCTCTCCGTGCCTGTGCCACCCAGGGGCAACGAATGCTCTCCCCGTCCTCTCGGTGACCCTGCATTGGCATTGAGGACGGTAACTGCACCTGCTGAAGGCACAGGTAGTCGTGGCACCTGTGCCCCACAGTGCAGTTCCAATGTCGCTGAGTCGGGCTTCTTTCACGAGTGGTAATTGTCTCGGTGAACAGATTGAGCAGCCTCTCTATGTAAAGATTTGTCTTATGACAGTTTTGGGAGAATACCAACTTCTGGTGGCATCTTCAGGCAATCCTTCGATGCTGCTTCGCAAGAGCCAGGACAGTTGTGATTAAACGTATGTATACAGTTGTGATTAAACGTGTACTGACACCTTACGCTAACTATGCCTCTGTGAACTTCCGTCTTGTTGCAGTATACTTTTCCTTACTGTTTTTAAGGTGTGCTCTCAGAAAGTGGCACAGCTGCTTCCTTCTAAAGGGGCCTTGCTGGTTAATCCGCCACACCTTCTTCAGTGCCTCATTCTTTTTTTTTTATACAATGACAGGAAGAAAGACCATGTGCTGTTTTCACACATCCATCTGCCACTGCCTCGCCTTGGTGGCATAGTGTCGCTAGCACCAGCCAATACTCAAACAGTGGGACAAGAATTAAATATGAAGCACACTAGCAAAAAAATCAAGTGTGAACAGCCACTCAAGCGAGTACCACAGTATCTTTATAAACAAAGCCATAAAGCCTCGCGTGCACCCACTAGGGGCCAGTGCAGCATTGCGGTTTTCGGGAAGGTCCATTAGAGATCGTCCTTTTACACACAATAAAATTCATGTTTTCAATATGCCAAATTATTTATACACATTCGAAAGCTTATCCCTGTCCAAAAATTTGGTCAGTGACTGTACACTAATTCAGGAGGTGTGTTATCTGTTTGATAAGGGAGTGCCAGTTGGATCACTACAACAGGTATCTGACATGATTTTTTTGCATCGTGGATCAGCAACCAACTGCCACACAAGATTTTGGTATGCATGCACAATCTACATTCTCACCTGATTTGTATTACAAATTCATAGTACATAGTTGGCGTTATGAACCCTTTAAGCAAATGAACCTATTGCAAAACCTCAGGACACTTCACCAGCAGAACATTCATTGCGGCAGGTTACACTGTACACCACAACCACTTATTACAACTAGTATTTATTAGTGCAACAAAGTGCATGAGTGCAGTAGTCATGGCAGCCCTATGCTTTAGCTCCATGCCAGCCCCTTCCTCAGTCTACAGTCCTCCCACATGCAACCTGTGTGCAACAACACTACCCACTGTATTTGTTACACTAATAAACATGTTTATTGGCTATTATGAGGCTGCTAGACAGCAAGCATTCAACCTCGCTTCATGACTGGCCAACATGAGGTTGGCCCCTGTGATCACCACAACCTGAGATGCACCACAACATGATAGCGAGTCCCGAGTGTTATCATGCTGTTTTGCAGTGCTGCAAATTATGTACGAATAAATTGCTTTGAGAACACAATTACCATTGCGCAGGCAAGTCGACTTGGGATAAAGAGCCTAAAAGCTTTGCAGCGTAACCCACCTACATAAATTTGCAATTTGTATAAATTACTCAATCATTTAAAAAATCTCACTGGCAATTTCCAGACTTTTCCACATCGCTAGACATATTGCTAGACCCTGCGTGAACATAATAATCTTTTTACACTTCAGTTAAGAACTTCAAATAATTTTACTTTTTCCCTAGGCTTTCATTGTTGGTTGGCTTTTTATGATTGTGAATAAAGATTGGGCCTGTCAGTTTCCTTTTTTCTCATTTCTTAACAATGACAGAACCTTTGCTCTTGCTTGGACGTCATTGCGATGACATTCATTAAATAAGTAATTAACAGCACTAAACTTACGCCGCCATGGAGATATGAACAATTAAAGCTAACTTGCAATGTACAAGTATCAAAGAATTCAATGAGACAGCGCTGTGGCATTGTTGTGGCACGTTTAGCATCTCAGATTAACATAGCTAGGTGAAGTCCCGAGTAGCAGTTTTTAACATTTTATTGGTGGCAGAATAAATACCCATAAGAAATCTTTTTTATATCTAAATGTGCAAAACATATTGAAAATATGCATAATCAACAAAAGGAAAAATTATTTTGTGGTATCTTTTTCAGAAGTAGGCGAAAAAGTGTAGGTGGGCTTCACCCCAAGCCACCTCTGGTTTGTTTGAAATTTGTACAGACAACTCTCTTAATATGTGAATCATAGGTGTCCATTTCCTTTCCTTTACAATTACGTGTGTGACACCATGGCAGCCAGTCTGACCGTGCTTTCTTAATAAAAAGCGAGTTGCGTGTCAAACTTCTCTTCCTCGTCTTGTATACCTTCTATAAACGACAACTAACGCTTGCTGCCCATCATTCAATGTTGGCCATAGAGATTTAGTCAGAAATTTCGCATTGAATACCAAAACTCGGCAAGAAAAAATTTTTTTTTTCTGGTGTGATACCTGTAGACAGCACTCATCAAAAAAGAAGGGAGGGGGGGGCGTCAGAGTCTATAATGAAATTCCACGATCAGACCTATAAGAGATTACTTTCTTACTGAGCTGATAGATTTGCACTGCAATGCCATGTCAGCTCCTTCTGGGTAAGACTTAGGCGATCAGCACTGCTCAAACAAGGAAAGTCACTGGTGCCAATGTTTGGCAAATGTCCTTGCCACAATGTTGATAACAAGTTCATAAAGAGACTTCCCTCATTTGACATGTTGATTCCAGTTTCTGGATAGAAATTTATTAATTATGCGATATTGCATTCTTTATTTTATAAACTGAATTTTTAAACTCGCCTATGACACGCAGCACAATTCTACTTCCTGAGCTAGTTTACTCAGGGTGTCTACCAAGTTGACACTTCCAAATTCCCTGAGTTTTCCAGGTCTTACCTGAGTGCCTTTGCAAAATTCCCTGAGTAATGCAGAACTATGTTTTATGTCAAGATGGACTGAAACCATATTGCCTGATCCTGTCACTCTCTAGTAAGCATATAAAAATTTTTTTAAAAGAACGACTTAATCCAATTTGAACACTAAGGAGTAGTGCTTATGTTATTCAAAAAGAGAATAGAAGGGAGGGGTTACTAAAATGCACAGCAAATAAAATATTTTAAAAACATGCAAATCAAGTCAGGCATTCTCAAATACAAATAAAAAGGAAATACATAAGGAAGCAAATATTTTCGAATACGAGCTATTTCTATCAACTGATAGCAAGCTCAGTAGT
This sequence comes from Dermacentor andersoni, assembly GCF_023375885.2. Taxonomy (NCBI): domain Eukaryota; kingdom Metazoa; phylum Arthropoda; class Arachnida; order Ixodida; family Ixodidae; genus Dermacentor; species Dermacentor andersoni. Next base: position 1,498,244 of record NC_092820.1, on the reverse strand, counting down.
ATGAGGCACGAACTTTGTCACAATTGGGATTCTCTCTCAACAGCTCGTAAGTCAACCTCAACTGTTCTGACATACTCTCAGACCGCGCACGACCCCTCAATTTTCTGTTTCACTGCTTTAAAGAGCTTATATTGGTTTGTATGAAGGACACCTGCATCTTGGCATCAGCAAACACTGCTTTTTGAGCTCAAGCTCCTTCAAAACGGCGGCAGCATGCTTTCTTTCCCCGTTCATTTCTCAATGTGTAAAGTCCTTTGTGTTCTTGTCTTCCTTCCGCCACTCCTTTGCCCTACAGACTATTTGAAGCATCTTCTTGGTCGGTTGCACAGTTCACGTCCGATTTTTCGAACTCCCAAGGGGCCTCAAAAACATCCGAAAAATCGGCCAGTTGGAAAAAATAAATGCATGTCATTTACTGCCCTTAAGGGCTCAAACCGCCACAGGCACATTTGAAAACTCTCTGAAGGCCTGTCGGTACATGTATTAGGCATATCGATGCTCGCACTGTGACAGGAAATAGCAGGTGCATGCGTGTATAATTAAGGAATACATACAGTGTCCCGTGGCAATGGGCCCTTTCCACGCTTGTTATGCTTCACTGCAATACTTTTGCCTATGCTTCACCAAGGAACATTTCTGTACGGAGGCGAAGCTGACTTTTGGGAACCGGCATTATGCAACGCACCATGCTTTCCAAGCTTCCAAGCCAATCGCAAGGACCACAACGGCGGAGTCGGTGCCATTGCTGACAGTGGCGAATTCTTTCATTAAAAAACACAACACCAAACGGCAAGAAGCTTGATAACGAACATCGAAGCAGCTAGGCCTAGCGTTGCCGCAGTGGTGCCTACGGCTCCCAGTGGATCTGCGTGCGAGAGCACCGGTTAGAAGCGGCGAGGTAATCAAAATGGCAGCGGTGGTGGCTTTGATTAATGTCGTTTCGCACCTGCAGTCACAGCAAAACGTCCAGAAAATCAGACAGCAAGGAGTGCTTGCATCCCAAATTTCAGACATTCCGATACATTGACTCTATGGGGTACGTGGTGGTGCTGCAAAGCCGTCCAAATTATTGGGAATCCGGAAAGTCGGTCGTTGACAGTACACTGGAAACTCCTCCAGCCGGCGACAGGACGTCAAAGACGATTCATTACGATTCCTGCCTGTTACTCAAGCCGACATTACCGTGCCTTTCGACCCTTTCAATAAAATTACAGCTAATTTTCCCTGAGAGATGCACAAATTCCCCGAGTTTCCCCGAGTTTTCCAGACTGCTCAAAATACCTGAGAATTCCCGGTTTTCCTGGTTGGCAGACACCCTGTTAATCTAAGAAGCGGACATTATTTTTATGAAAAATCGAAATTAATAGTACACCATAGGTGGTCTGAACTGCAACTAATTAAAAAGCTTGCTAATTCACTTTTAAACTAAAGACTTTATGACACATACTGAAATTTAAGAGTTGTAGCTCGTGACTGAAAGTCACATTCACTTGGAAGGAATTCTGAGGATGAGACTAGTTTCAATGTACCGTATTTACTCGCATAATGAATGCAATTTTTTCCCCGAAAGATATGTGCAAAGTGCGTTCATTATAAAAAGTAAAATTTCGAGGAATTTTTTTATTGGGGCCACCTCTAGAAAAGCCAGTTTCGCCCAAAAAGTGAACCCTCGATTGCGATAGCAAATATGTAGACAGGAACAAGAAAGTAAGGACAGTAGTTTTATCGGCCGTATAAACTTGCAAAGATTTGCTTCACGTAAACTGAGAGGCAAGAACACTGCACTCACAAAGGTATGAGCCACCATCGACTCGGTCCCCGATGCAGATTGCTTTGAAGATAGGGTGTGGATTGCGCTGTTGCTGCCAGAGTAGCCCCCCCCCCTACGTTATGCGCGCGACAGAACACGGCATGTTTCCTTCCCGCTTTCCTCCCTCGTATGCGGGAGATTGAGGCGCGATCATCGGCGCCCCTCGGGCGCGGCTGTGCAATACGCAGTTGCTGCCAAGAGTACAAACCCTGGCCCCTTGCACGTGAGACTGAGCCACAATCACCAGCTTCCCTCGTGTGCTTTCACTAAAACCTGCATCATGAGGCACGCAGTGACGATGAAGATGGCAAAAGTGCACCTTGAGCGTCCATATAATTGCTATCGTAATAAAAGTAGGAGGCGCGGTACGATTCAGCCTCCGGCACGGCGTGAGACACAATCGCACCCGCCGAATGCCATATCAGATGCCGAATCATACCGCGCATCTCCTACTTACGGCAGCAAGTTTAGGGTGCAATCATTAGGCCAGAAAAAGAAAAACAAAAACACCTTTTGATTGGAAAAGTGGGGGCTGCGTTCATTATGCCAGTGCGTTGATTATTCGAGTAAATACAGTATGCATTCCCGAAATTTGGAAATGCGCTGGTGTTCCAGTAATTTTGAGCTTCAATGCATCAAAGACGCATCATTAAAATAAGTGGAACAACACAACATTTTTACCTAAAGTTTGACAGCGTTCATCGCAGAACTGGTGCTAGTTTCGAAATTTGTTTTAAGTGGATGTGCCTTGTGAAACCACTGGCCTCAATTTGTGTATTGCAAATGTGGGCTAAAGTAATTAGTTATAAAGTTGATTGGTTGAACTTTTTTAATTGGTCAATTATGCGTCTGGATTTCCAGTCTAAGTAATGTCTACCTCTTGGAGTAATCCTGCTGAATGAGTAGATTTGTGCTATATGCCACAAGAGATTATTAAAAATTCTGTTAATGCTACTAAAAGAAAACATCCAGTACAGTAATGCAAGAAGTGTGTGTGCAGTTATAGGTATGCAAACCGGGCACGGTACAGATATGCCCTACCCCCTCAGTTGGTGCAGTGTCAGCAGGTGCAGGCAGTGGAGTGCCACGAAGTGTTGCCTTCCGCACAATTTCGTGTGGCGGCTTGTGGATGGGCAAACGAACAAAGGTGAAGTGGTCAACTGTCAGGGGTATCCCACGATTGCTCGCCACTGCAAGTACAAGAAAAAACATCACTTCCCCGCAACCAAATGCACAGTATTCGTGCAATGCTAGCAATTATTACATCAGCATGCATCATTGCATATGAGCAAATACACTACTTCATCCAGGTTAAACATTCAGTAGTGGCAGCACAACAGGACCAAAGTATTTGAGCCCCTGAAGAGCAGGTGATTACCTCAACCACTTGCACTGCTGTGCTTATAATTCTATCTTGATATGATTTCATTGCCTTTTCCTATAAATATCAGCAGCTGCCTCAAATAAATTGCACCTGAAGGAACAGCACTTGAGCTCTCTGTTTACTTGTATTCCTTTGGTTCCACATGCATTGCACTGTCCATTTTACTCGCTAGAATAGCAGTTTGGGCTTGTTGGTTTTCCATCCTGGTGGTAACAGCGCAAAACGTAGACGAGACACCCGGACTGTCCACTTTGAATGACAAATACTTCATTTGCTTATTCTCTTTTTGCATGTGGGGGGGGGGGCATTCTGCTATTTTCATGCAACAATGATGTTGAAAATCAACAATACACAAGATCAATGGTGACCTGGCAGTGTTAGATGTTTTGTAGGTAGAACAGAACATTATCATTTAAAAATATTCACAGAGACAAATTAGTTGCCTGCAAATACATGTGCAGGGTGTCTACCAAGTTGACAGTTCCAAATTCCCTGAGTTTTCCAGGTTTTCCCTGAATGCCTGTGCAAAATTCCCTGGGGAACCCAGAAATTTGTTTTATGCAAAGATAGGCTGACACCATGTCGCCCAATGCTCTCACTCTCTAGCAAGCATGTTAACAGAAACGACTTAATCCAGTTTGAATAGTGAAGAGCAGAATTTATTTTGCTCCGAAAGAAAACAGAAGGCAGGTGTTAGCAAAATGCACAGCGAAAAAATATTTTTGAAAAAAAAAATGGTAAAGCCCGCTGTAGATTGAGTCGAGTATTCTCAAATACAAATAAAAAAGATATGCATGCAAAAGCAAATATTTTCCAATATGAGCCATTTCTGTCAACTTATAGCAAGCTCATTGGTATGAGGCCCGAACTTTCTAACAAGTGAGATTCTCTCAGCAGCTGGAACGTCCACCTCAACTGTCCTGACATCCTCTCAGCCCGCACACAACGCCCGAGTGTTGCGTTTCACTCCTTTCAAGTGTTTATTTGGTTTGGATGATGGTAACCTGCATGTCGGCGTCAGCCATCACTTTGTTTTTTGAGCTCAAGCTCCTTGAAAGAAGCGACGGCATGCTTCCTTTCACGTTCATTCCTCAATGCGTAGGTCCTTTATGTTCTCAGCCTCCTTCTGCTATGCGTTCATCTGACGGACCATTTTTCTTTAAATTTAAATTATGGGGTTTAACGTGCCAAAACCACTTCTTAATTATGAGGCACGCTGTAGTGGAAGACTCCGGAAATTTCGACCACCTAGGGTTCTTTAACGTGCACCTAAACCTAAGTACATGGGTGTTTTCGCATTTCGCCCCCATCGAAATGCGGCTGCAGCGGCCGGGATTCGATCCCGTGACCTCGTGCTCAGCAGCTCCACACCATAGCCACTGAGCAACCACAGCGGGTCACGGGCCATTTGAAGCAACGTCTTGGTCAGCTGTACAGTCAACGTCCGATTTTTCGAACTCCCTAGGGGCCGCGAAAACGTCCTAAAAATCGGGCAGTTCGAAAAAAAAAAAAAAAAAAATTAATGCATGTCTTTTATTGGCCTCATGGGTTGAAATCGCCACACGCACATCCGAAAAAGCTCTGAAGGCCTGCCAGTACACTCATTAGGCATATCGGTGCTCCTACTGTGACAGGAGACAACGGGTGCATGCGTGTATAATTATGGAATACATAATTTGTTCAAGAGAACACACTGGTGGGCTAGTCGGTACTATATTGTTGCGGGAAGAAAGCAGGCCCACGAGTCTAAAATAACGTATATTTACAAATGGTGGATATGGCGTTCAGGCAACTGCCAGACTTCGTCTTCTTCTAGTCCAATTCAACTTCTTCCTTCACTTCACCATATCACCCTCCCGGCGGGGTAGCTCCATCCCGGTGCAAGTTGTACAGCCTCACTCAATGGGGGGACATAGGGCTTGAGCCTGGTGACGTGAACAACATCGCTGGTTACGTTGGGAGACAATGAAGGCTGACCGACTGAGGCGATCTCATATGTCACGTCGGACAGTTGGCGTAAGATCTAGTACGGACCAGAATAACGGGAAAGTAGTTTTTCCGACAAGCCAAAGCGACGTGAAGGCGTCCAGAGAAGGACAAGGGAACTAGGTGAAAAATGGTGGTCTCGGTGCCGATGGTCGTAGCGTCGCTTTTGAGAAGTTTGCGAGACTTTGAGGCGATGATGGGCGGCATCTCGGGCCTGGGCGGCTAAGTCAATAGCATCGCGAGCGTAACCAGTGCTGGGTGATTGTACTGCAGAAGGTAGCAATGTGTCAAAAGGCAAGGTGGGGTCACGGCCATGCAAATGGAAAAATGGTGAAAATCCGGCAGTGTCGTGATGGGACGAGTTGTATGCAAAAGTGATGTATGGTAAAGCGATGTCCCAGCTACGGTGATTGTCAGAAACGTACATGGCGATCATTTCAGTGAGCGCGCAGTTGAGTCGTTTGGTGAGGCCGTTCGTTTGAGGGTGGTACGCGGTAGCAATCTGGTGTTCTGTAGAACAGGAGCGGAGCAGATCATCAAGGACCTTCGATAGAAAGTAGCGGTCGCGATCTGTCAGCAACTAGCGAGGGGCGCCGTGGAGCAGGATGACGTCCTTTAGTAAGAAGTCGGCGACATCTGTAGCGCAGCTGGTTGGCAGCACTTGTGCGATGGCCTATCTCGTGGCATAATCGGTTGCTACAGCAATCCATTTGTTTCCTTTGATGGAAATTGGAAAGGGGCTAAGGAGGTCGAGGCCCACACGGAAGAAGGGCTCTGTAGGGATATCAATTGGTTGAAGCAAACCAGCGGGAGGCATAGCAGGCGTCTTCCGGCGCTGACACAGGTCGCAAGAAGCGACATAACGGCGCACAGAGCGATAAATACCGGGCCAGAAGAAGCGGCGCCGCAGGTGGTCGTAAGAACGAGTGACGCCCAGATGTCTAGCAGTAGGAGCATCGTGAAGTTGCTGGAGCACGATGAGCCGAAGGTGCTTGGGGACGACTAGGAGGAGCTCCGGGCCTTCAGGACGAACGCTGCGACGGTATAAAGTTCCATCGCGCAAAGGGAACATCCGAAGGGACGGGTCATTGGGCGAGGAGCTTAGGCGTTCCATAAGTGTTCGAAGAACAGGATCCTTGCGCTGCTCGTCGCCAATATGGAGGAAGCCGGAGAGGGATAGAACACTGATGTCCGAGTCTGTATCGGTATCGTCCGGTCGATCTACGGGATTGCGGGACAGGCAGTCAGCATATTTATGCAGTGGGCACGCTGGTGCCCACTGATAATCCAATACGGAGAGGCTGTGGCAGCCGAGGCCGAGATGGTTGAAGTAGAAGTGCCCGTTGGCTCGTCCTGCGACATACTGGTGGACAGCTGGCACAATCGGTGACCTGATCGAAGCTCCAGGAGGTTCAGCGGGGAGTCAGAGGACGGAGGACCGTAAAGCACACTCCACCACTTGTGATGCAGCAGTTATCACGACATTTATTACACGTCGGAGATGCGGCGAACCGACCACGCCCAAAGCACGGATCGCACAAGAGCGAGCCCCACAAGCGATGAAGAAGAACACCATATGAACCCCACATGATGATGATCATGTACAGATGAGAATGTATAGCTTATAAATGCCCACATATAATAGAAAATGTATATTCTTGTAGATGCAAGGCCCAACGTGCAAGTCGTCCAGTTGGGCCCTTCAAAGAGGAGAGCCAGCAGACGGCGTGATGATCGGTTACGACGCGGAAGCTCCGACCGAAAAGGTACGGTCGAAATTTCGCGACCGCCCATACGAGCACGAGACATTCTCTCTCAGTAATGGAGTAATTTCGCTCGGGCGAGGAAAGAAGGTGGCTAGCGTAAGGGATGACACAGTCTTGGCCCTGTTGACGATGACCGAGGCCAGCGCCGATGCCATGACCACTCGCGTCAGTTTGTACTTCAGTGGGCGCAGAAGGGTAAACGTGTGAGAGAATCGGGGAAGTTGTAAGCCGCTCAATCAGGGTAAAGAAGGCTTTCTCCTGTAGTGGTCCCCAAGAGAAAGAGGCGTCTTTCTTAAGAAGGTCAGTGAGAGGGTGAGCGATGTCGGCAAAATTTTTCACAAATCGCCGGAAATAAAAGCATAAGCCCAGAAAACTACGGACATCGTTCGTTGAACAAGGTACAGGAAAATTTCGCACGGCGTGAACTTTCTGTGGATCAGGTTGGATTCCGGCGGCGTTTACAAGATGGCCAAGCATGTTAATTTCACGGCGACCGAAATGGCACTTGGAGGAGTTTAGCTGAAGGCCAGCCCTGCGAAACACGGAGGGTATGGCTGTGAGGCGTCGCAGATAGCTCTCAAGGTTCGGCAAAAACACAATCACATTGTCGAGGTGACACAGGCATGTAGACCACTTCAAGCTGCGCAAGAGAGAGTCCATCATGCGCTCGAATGTAGCTGGCTCATTGCATAATCCAAAGGGCATGACTATAAATTGGTACAGACCGTCTGGTGTGACGAAGGCGGTTTTCTCGCGGTCCATCTCATCGATGCTAATGTGCCAATAGCCGGAGCGGAGGTCATTGATGAAAAGTATTGGGAACCGTGAAGGCAGTCAAGAGCGTCATCAATGCAAGGCAGGGGATAAACATCCTTCTTTGTTATCCGGTTGAGGTGACGGTAGTCAATGCAGAAGCGCCACGAGTTGTCTTTTTTCTTTACTAAGACAACCGGTGATGCCCACGGGCTACTGAAAGGTTCAATGATGTCCTTGTCCATCATCCTGTCTACCTCTTTCTGTATGATGGCCCTTTCTGTTGCGGAGACACGATATGGGCGCCTATAAATGGGGCTGGCGTCACCGGTGTTGATGCGATGCGTGACAGCAGATGTCTGGCCAAGTGGATGGTCGTCCAAATCAAAGATGTTCCGATAACATGACAGGAGGTGAGAAGAGCTGTTGTTGGCTCGGAAAGAAGGTCAGGGGCGATCATCTTAGGAACATTGTCCGCAGGCGTCAAGTACGAAGGAGTGGGTGACAAAGGTCCGTTCGTACTGAGGAAGGACTCAGAGGTCAAAAACGAAATCTGAAATTCTTCCAAAGGAGTGATATGCGCTATGGCGATACCGTGTGGCAGCACATGTGACGAAAATCCTAAATTGAGGATGGGCACGAGAACACAGTTTTCGCGGATCCGGATTAAGGTGCTCGGTAGGGCAATATTACGCGACAAAACCACGTCAGTAAGCGGCAACACGACGTACTCGCCATCAGGTACAGGAGGACAGGGCGTCAGGACATTTGTAGCCACCTGTGGAGACAGCCTTGCAAATTGAGCAGAACATAAGCGGTGTAAAGCACAAGTGGTTGCGTCGGCAGGAAGCGGCAGATTCAACCGTACAACACCTGCAGAGCAGTTAATTTGGGCAGAGTGTTTCGAAAGGAAGTCGAGGCCGAGAATTAGGTTGTGTGGACAGTGTTCAAGGACGATAAATAGAACAATGGTATAATGGCCCCCAATGGTCACACGTGCTGTGCACATCCCAAGGACAGGTGACGTACTCCCATCGGCGACTCGCACAGTGCACGGTACAGCGGGTGTCAGAACCTTTTTGAGCCTTCGGCGGAGAGCAGCGCTCATAACTGAAAGCTGCGCTTTTGTATCAACGAGAGATCTAACAGGAACGCCATCAACTTCAATGTCCAGTAGGTTTCCACATGTAGGCAGGGTCAACAGAGGATTTGTGGGCCGGGTCGGAGTTGCAGCTTCACCACCGGGAGCTGCACCGCCCAGTTTCCCGAAGCGAAGCGACCGGTTGCAGAAGGAGACAAAGAGCAGTGAACGAGAGGCGAACGGGACCTACGACCTTGTGGAGACGGGGAGTGGCTGGGTCTTGGTGGAGCACTGTCGGCATTGATGTTCCTAGTCGGTGTATAGGGCGAGAAAGTACGATTGTCTGGTACTTGGTGGTAGTGACTCGGAGACGACCACCGAGGAGGCGACGAAGAGTGGTTGCGGCAATGACGGGCGATGTGTCCAATACCGGAAGAATTAAAACAGATGGGTTTATTATCCACTGTGCGCCATTCAGCTGGGTTGCGACAGAGTGGCGGAAGGCTTTGCGTCTGGGAGCGAGCGGTCGGAGAAGTTTGGTAGGTGTTTGTATGGCGAATCGAGCAGAGAGATGGAATGCCCAAACTTGCTATTTTCTCCCGAACGACCGCTTGTATAAGGGAGATAGCGGGTACGCTTTCCTGACAATCTGAACGAACTGGAGCCGGGGCCATGGCCTCAAGCTCACGGCGAATGATGCGCGTTATTCGTTCCGGTCCTGTGGGCTGAACGAACAGCGGCGGGTCTTCTAAAGAAGATGTCGCGGCAGTATAGGGCAATCGGTCGAAAGTTTGAGCGACGCGGCAGCCCTTCGCTTGTTCGAAGCTCCGGCAGTCCTTTATAATTGCATCCACAGTGGCACAATCCTTACATTTAGGAGATTGAAGGCATCGTCTGCAATACCTTTCAATATATGACCAAACTTGTGTGCCTCGGTCATGTTGTCATCAGCCTTGCGACAGAGGGCCAGCACATCCTGTATGTACACGACATAGGATTCTGTGGACGTCTGAGCGCGGCACGCAAGTTCTTTTTTTGCTGCCAGCTGACAACCGACAGGTCTGCCAAACAGGTCTCGCATTTTTTCTTTGCAGACATCCCAGCTCGTTAGGTCAGCTTCATGTGTGTCATACCATTGCTTCGCAGTTCCCCTCAGATAAAATATCACGTTTGCTAGCATCATTGTAGGATCCCACCTGTTGTGGCACACTCACTCGTACATCGTAAGCCAGTCCTCGACGTCGGCGTTGTCCGTGCCACAAAATGTCCCCGGTTCCCGCGGATGAGTGAGGATGACCGTTGGCACGGACTGCCGAGGTGTTGTTGCTAGTGTCGGTTGATTTTCCATTGTGGCGGCAGGTAGATGATGTCCGCTGCGAAGTTCCGTGGTTGTACCCCGCACCTTCCACCAAAATGTTGTGGGAAGAAAGCAGCCCTACGAGTGTAAAATAACGTATATTTACAAATGGTGGATATGGCGTTCAGGCCACTGCCAGACTTTGTCTTCCTCTAGTTCAATTCAATTTCTTCCTTCACTTCACCGTAACAATATAACTAGTGCTGTGTCTTCGTTTCCTTCTCTTGTCCTTGTGTCTTTTTTTCCATGTTTTCCCACACTTGCTATGCTTCACCGCAATACATTTGCGTATGCTTCACCGCTTGGCACGATTGTGCTAAGGCAAAACTAACAGTCCGAAACTGGCTTTGGGCAACGCATTGTGCTTTCTGAACGTCGAAGCCATGGAATCGTGGTGACCAAAGGTGGAGTCGGTGCCATTGCTCACAGCGGCAATTTTTTCAATGAAAAACACGGCACCCAATGGCAAGAAGCTTAATAGCGAATGCCTACTAAGTTGCGGCGGTGGTGATTGATTAACGATTGATGTTTGATGTTTAATGGCGCAAGGGCCAGGTGTGGCCAAAGAGCGCCATGCTAATGTTAATAAGTTCACAGTGGAATGATGGGTTTTGTGATCTTAATGTGCCATGGCTGTAAAGGAGCCTAAAAGAGTTGATGCAAATTCCATAAAATGTACGAGTAATAAAATTATGGGAATGACTATTGACGTGTACTGTGAACATTAGAATGCATTGAGAAAGAATGATGCAATATATAAAATATGTGAAATGCTAAAATTGTCTAGAGCACTTCTGCCTCCCCAGAGCCCTTGAAAGCCAAGGACCTAGAGGCATATGCTATACAAAGAAAACTATCGTAGAGGTGTCCTCTGGAAAGAGGATGCACTACGGAATTAATGGGCTTGTCACGTGTAGCACAACATCTTTCAATTAAGTGAGGACTGCTTCGGTCTTAAAAAGCGGTTCTACACCAAGAAACATGGCCGGATGCAGAGGGACGTGATGGCTGTATGCAAAAGGAAAATGTTTCCTCCCGTCTCTTTCGGCTTCCCGGCACTCCAGGAAGACGTGAAGGACGAAGAGCCTCTCGCCACATCTACCAAAGGTTGGAGGCTCGTTACCGGTCAGGAGAAAGTTATGAGTGCCGAATGTGTGTCCTATTCTTAGTCTAGTGAACAGGACGTCTGTTTTTCGTGTTTTCGTTGTTGGGTGCCAGAAACCTAACTTAGGCTTAATTATGTGAAGCTTATTACTCGTTTCTGCATCCCACAAGCGTTGCCAGTGGCTTCGCAGTTTGTTTCGGAGGAAAGGCTTCAAGTCTGTGGCAGGGACTGCAGCAGAACGAATACCCTGCGATGCCATTGATTTGGCCATCTCGTCAGCAAGCACATTTCCCTCGATTCCTCTATGGCCAGGAACCCAGCATATTACTACATGTCTATGTGATAAGTAGATGTTGCATAAGTGTGTGTAGAGTTCATTGAAGACAGGATTTGTATGCTTTTGTAAAGAAATGAATGCTTTTACAAGACTTAACGACTCTGTGAATATGATTGCTCTGTCAAGTTTCAGTGTCCTTATATGTTTTACTGCAGAGAGTACTGCATAGGCTTCTGCAGTGAAGATACTTGTTAGGGGGTTCAACACGTCAGATTCAGAAAGAGAGGGACCAACAGGAGCGTAGGATAGGCGAGCATGGGATTTCGACGCGTCTGTGTTAAATTCGTAGCAGGAGTACTTCGATTGAAGCTCATGGAAATGCATAGCAATTTCAAGCTCAGGAGCGTGCTTCGAGACCTCTACAAAGGATATGTCATATTCTATCACCTGCCACTCCCAGGGCGGTAATAGATTAGCTGGAGCGATTAGGCGATGTTCGAGTACCGGGCCATCCATTTCTTCACTAAGTTCTCTTACACGCACTGACAAAGGAAGTCTCATAGAGGGTCTGTTACGGAAAAGTGTTTCACACGTCAAATCGTTTACTGTCATGAAACACGGATGTTCCTTATTAGAGCGCACTTTAAGAAAGTAGGTGAAGCTGATATATGTTCTCTGAAAATGGAGTGACCACTCATCTCACTTGACGTATAGGCTTTCGACAGGGCTTGTTCTAAAGACGCCAGTGGCCAGGCAGATCGGGGTCTAACATTTTTAGCGGGCTCGGGGCGGCAGAGTGATAAACCATGGCGCCATAGTCCAGTCGTGATCGAACTAGGCTCCTGTAAAGATTCAATAAACACTTTCTGTCGCTACCCCATGTTGTGTGGGATAGGTTTTTAAGTAAGTTCATTGTTTTAAGACATTTTGCTTTAAAATATTTTATGTGTGGGATGAATGTAAGCCTGGAGTCAAGTATAACACCTAGGATTTTGTGTTCCTTGTTTACGGGTATTCGTTGCCCATATATTTCAACAGTGGGATCTGCAGCAAACCCTTTTTTCCTGGTGAAAAGAACGCAAGAACTTTTGTTGGGGTTCACTTTGAACCCGTTTTCGTCTGCCCACTTGGAGACTTTGTTCAAGCACTGTTGTACCTGCCTCTTATAGACTGTTTGGTTGCAGGATTTGAAACCTACCTGTATGTTGCCTACGTAGACGGAATAAAAAATAGATGGGGGTAATGTTCTACGAAGTGTGTTCATTTTAACTACAAAGAATGTGCAGCTCAGTATTCCTCCCTGGGTTACCCCAGTTTCCTGTATGAATGCATGCAACAATGCATTACCTATTTTCACCCGGAATGTACGGTTGTGCAGGCAGCTTTTAATAATGTTTAACATAGTGCCGCGAATGCCCAGTGTCGATAGATCACGCAGGATACCATAGCGCCAAGTTGTATCGTACGCCTTTTCCATGTTGAGAAACACAGATAAGAAGGACTGTTTATGCACGAAGGCGTCGCGAATGTTTGCTTCCATGCGCACTAGATAGTCAGTTGTAGATCATCCTACTCTAAAACCACACTGATATGGATCAAGAAATTTATTTAATTCAAGGAAGTGTAAAAGTCGGCGGTTTATCACTTTTTCAAGATGTTTGCATATACAACTTGTGAGGGCAATTGGGCGGTAACTTGTTACTTGTCACGATCCACCCCGGGTCGTGAACAAGGGAGGGCTTGTGGCACCCTCCGATAGACGGACGCTCCGCAGCGTGGTGGTGTTGAACGATGACTGACCGGCGAGCAGCCGTGCTCGTCGGTGTTTATTGTGGTGCGGTGACCAATGTTGCCTGCCGAGCTTTAGCAGGCCACCGAGCTTGGTGGGCGAACCAAGATTATGCCCGAGGGGGCGTCACATACTTGCTACACCCCCTTACCCCCAGTTTGTTTGATAAATGAAAAACAAAACGTCCATGTTCACAATATGAGGCTCTGCCTCCATCCTAGCTGGGCCGACGCTGCCTGCTATCAAGGCGAGTAACGGTTCGGTGGCCTCCGCCGCCGAGTACTCCGCCTGGGCACCGGTGTTGACGGGTCGGGTGTGGCAACGCCGGGTGCTGCCTGAGCCAGCCTCGCTCCATCCGGAGGGTTCATAGTGGTCGGCCTTGCCAGTGGTGCTGGGCTCGACACAGGTCCAACGGGTGCCGCACCACTGGCTACGGTTGCCGCCTCCGAGGTGGGTAGTGTTCTGCTGGGAGCGACTGGTGCTGCCGCTAGTCCTCCTGTGGGCTGGAACTCAGAAGTGGCAGTCGAGGGTGCTGGCCAGGTCCCGAGGCGAGGCCTGACATGGTCGGCATGTCTGTGCCACATGGCCCCGTCTGGCATGCGCACGAGCAGCGATGAGGTGCTGGCAGGAGACACCACCTGTCCCGCAGACCAGGGTGGGCCAGGACGGAAGTTCCTGGCGAAAACTGGAGCTCCCGACTCTGGTGAAGGCCCGGGACGGCATCCTTAGTCAGCAGCCAGCTTCTGCTTCAGCTTCTGCGTCTCTGATTGGGCCTCGCGCAGCTTGCGCTTGCTGCGGGAGACCTCGCTCTTGAGCTGCCTGTTCTCATTGTACAGCACGGAGAACTGGCTCTGCAGGCATTGTACTCGGCCGTGCTCACCACCAGGCTCTCGGGCAGTGACCGCAGCTCTATCCGTAGCCACTCCACCGTCTTCAGGGCCTCCTTGTGGTCAAGCTGAAACTGCTCCAGCTCCAGCAGCCGTGCCGATGCCAGCTCCCGCTGTTCCTCGAGCTGGCTCTGCAGGTCCTCCAAGCGCAGGGAGGCTGCTCCGCCACCACCGCCAGAGCCCCCAAAATCCACATGTAGGCGGGACCAGGGTCTCTGTGGGAACGGCCAGGGGGTGCTTTCCACATTACGCGAGGCTCGCTGATGCTCCTGGCAGATTTGGCAGCTCTGCACCACATGCAGGCTGGCTTCCGGGTACTCTGGCAGACGAATGCCCAGTACATGAATCCAGTTTCGGCACAGCAGAGTCGGCGACGACCCCTTTGTTAAGTAAAGGGGTAGGGTTGCCTCCCTGTCGCCAAAACGAACGCTGACCTGTGCCTGAACCTGGACCTGGGACAGTGGCCCAGAGGAGCTGCGCAGCACCATGCCCGAAGCCTCGATGGACATGCCGGGAAAAGTACGCTTGAACAGCTTCCCGGCCATTAAAGACACGCTGGCCCCCGTGTCCAGCTCCATGGAAATGGGGTGCGCGCAGATTTCTACGGTCAGAATGTATGGTGGCACAGACGACGGTACAAAGCCTGTGTGCCACATGTCGAAAATCGGCGGGTCCTCGGCCGCAACGTGGAGCCTGGTCGAGGAAGAACTTGAGCTTGCTGCCACATGCCTCCGCCGCGTACCCTTGCGACGGCTACCCTGGCCGCGGGCTTGTGTTGTATCTGGGCTTGAATCAGGCTGCTGCTTGCTGTTCGTCCTCCCCCTTCGGCATACACGTGCCAGGTGCCCAGTTTTCCCGCACGTAAAGCATTGTGCTTGAGAGAACTGGCACTGTGAGAGGTAGTGGGCACCACCACAGTGACCGCAGGTACTGCCCTTTGTCGCGAACTTGTTGACCGCCGCTTCCGCTGACGGTGAGCCAGTCGCACGGGAAATCTCGACGACATCCTTGGCGGCAGCTTCCATTGCCAGCGCTGCCTTCACGGCGTCGTCCAGCGACAGGTCGGGATGCTCCAGGAGTCGCGTCTGCATGGCGGGGTTGTTGATTCCGCAGACGAAACGGTTTCGGAGCAGCGAGTCCAGTTGGTCCCCGAAGGCGCAGGCACTCGCTAACCCTCGTAGCGCAGCAACGAATTGCCCGAGGGTCTCTCCTCCTTGGCGGCTCCGGTTGTGAGCCGCCGGAGCCGCCGGCGGCCCCGGCGGCTCCGGCTTCAGCCTCCAGGAGGCTGAAGACGCGGGTCCCGCAGCTGGCCAGGAAAATCTCCCGCTGTTTGGCCTCGGGTGTGTCGTTTGCCCGGAAGAACACGTGGACTTGCTCCTCGTAAATTTGCCAGGCGGACCCATCTCCCTCGAATGACTCGAGCCTTCCGTACAGCGACATGGCGGCAGCAACAGGGGGGCGATGTTTCGCTGCTCGCGGCGGTGTGGGACGCTTCGTAGGTACTCGTCGCCATCCTCGTCGCCAGTGTCACGATCCACCCCAGGTCGTGAACAAGGAAGGGCTTGTGGCACCTGCCGATAGACGGACGCTCCGCAGCGTGGTGGTGCTGAACGATGACTGACCGGCGAGCAGCCGTGCTCGTCGGTGTTTATTGTGGTGGTGACCAATGTTGCCTGCCGAGCTTTAGCAGGCCACTAAGCTTGGCGGGCGAACCAAGATTATGCCCGAGGGGGAGGCACATACTTGCTACATTACTAATGTGGGGTCTTTGCCTTGTTTGAGAATCGGAACGGCCAGGGCTTCTTTCCATGCGGTAGGCAGGTATCCCGCAGCCCATACTGCGTTAAAAAGGGCTAGCAGAGTAATTTGAGTATCACTGCGGAGGTGTTTAATCATGTCGTACATGATCCTGTCCAGTCCAGGTGTGGAGCTCTGACATGAAGTCAGGGAGGCTCTCAACTTGGCGATGTTAAAAGGCGTGTTGAAGGGTTCGTTCTGTCTGCATTTGCGGTCGATAGCCTTGCGTTCTGCCACTTGTTTGTGCTTTAGAAACGCCTTGGAGTAATGGTTAAAACTGAAAACGTATTGGAAGTGTTCGCCAAGGGCGTCAGCTTGGTCTTCCAAGCGGTTTGCTTCACCGTTTACTAGGGGCAACGGATGAAGTTCTTGCCCCTTAAGCCTTTTCAGCCCATCACATACTTTAGATTCTTGAGTATACGAATTTATACCAGAGAAACCTCTGCCAGCTTGCCCTCTTTGCCAGTCGTCGCGTCCTTCTTCCCTGTGATTTAACCTGTTTAAATTCTATAAGATTTTCCGCTGTAGGACTTTCACGTAGTTTGCTCGAAGCTTTATTTTGTCTCTTCCGCGCCTCTCTACAATCGTCATTCCACCAGCGGACCCGTCTTTTGGATAAAGTGCCCTTTGTTTGAGAAATGAACTTTTCAGCGGCGTCCATGATAAAAGTGGTGAAGTATAAAACAGCCTGATCTATAGTAAAATTATCTATAAAATCCTGTGATATGTGGGCAGATTTCCTAAAACGTTCCCAGTCAGCTGAGGCCAGTTTCCAGCGAGGGAAGTGGGGATGCAAGTCATGTTTGTTTACGAAGTTCAGCGTTACTGGGAAGTGATCACTTCCGAATGGGTCTTTAATTACATGGCATTCTAAATCAGGAAAAATGGAAGCGGATCCGATCGCCAGGTCTATTCATGAGTACGAGTTATGGTGCGGATTATAATACATTGGTTCTTTCTTATTAAAGAGACACGCACCGGTGGTTAAAAGAAAGTTTTCAATGAGTCGACCTCTCGCGTCGCATCGCGAGTCTCCCCACATTGTGTTATGAGCGTTAAAATCTCCCACGACTATATAAGGCTCGGGAAACTGGTCAATGAGGTTATAAAAGTGTTTTTTCGAGACGCTGGTTCGGCGGTATATAAATGGAATACACAGTTGCTACTTTATTAAAAAGAATGGCCTGAACTGACACTGCCTCAAGGGGTGTGTTAAGGGCGACGGGTCGGCAAGCTACTGCCTTGTCTGCTATTATTGCTACACCGCCGGAGGCATTAGCCTCCTCACGGTCTTTGCGGAAGATGGTGTAGTTTCGAAGAAAATTTGTATTGGTAGGTTTGAGATGTGTCTCTTGAACACACAGCAGCTTAGGATTGTATTTGTGTATTATTTCTCTAACGTCGTCGAGGTTATGTAGAAGTCCTCGTACATTCCACTGTAGTATTTGTGTTTGCATTTTGATACATGTGTTTGGTGCTCTGTGTTTAAGAAACAGATTAGTTCACGGGCCTTTTGCAGGTGCCGTGACGGGAGTTTTGTCTCTTTTGGAGCGATTGAGAGTGCCTCGCCGCTCCTTAGGCGCTGGTGGCGCCGTCTGGCTCGTGGTTGTGTCCATCGCCTCTTGCGAGGCGCTGAACATGTGCTCTTCCGCCCGCTTTGTTTGGCGTGAAGGCCTCAGCACGTTGGACGAGGCCTTTAAGGGCACCTGCCCGGAGGTAGATGGCCCCATCTGCTGGGTTGGCGTAGCAGCGCTAGCTGCAGCCGCCAGGGGGGTGGATGGCGTCACTGCCACCTCACTGGGTGTGGGTCGGACAGCCGCCGGACTTCGGCAAATGTGTTTTTGGGCAGGTAGGATACTCGCCTGCGTGCCTCCTTGAATGTTATGTTTTCCTTTACTTTGATCGTGATAATTTCTTTCTCCTTTTTCCAGGATGGGCATGACCGCGAGTATGTGGCGTGCTTCCCTTCACAGTTTACGCAATGGAGAGTGTTCTCGCAAGCTTAAGAAGTATGTTCTTGGGCACTGCACTTCGCACAGGTTTGATGGCCTCGACAGCTCTTCGAACTGTGGCTGAAACGGCATTTGAAACATCTGAGCGGATTGGGCACATATGGCCTAACATGGAGCTTGATGTACCCTGCTGATGTACCCACGCAGGAGGGTCCAACCCTCGTGTGCTCGGGTACGTGGTGTCGTAACACACCAAACGCCTGCTGACACAGACGCCCCTGCGGGGGCGGCGGTGGTGGCTACGGCTGCCATCGGATCTGCGTGCGAGAGCGCCGGTTCGAGGCGGTGAGGCAATCAAAACAGCAGCGGTGGTGGCTTTGATTAATGCCGTATCGGACCTTCGGTCACGGCAAAATGTCCGGAAAATCGGACGCCGAAGGGTTCTTACGTACAAAATTTCAGATATGTTTTTAGAGACGTTCTATGGGGTACGTGGTGGTGCCGAGAAGCCGTCCAAATTATCGGGCATCCGCAAAGTCGGCTGTTGACTGCCCACTGGCAACTCCTCCAGCCGATGACACAGCGTCAAAGACAATTCGTTGCGATTCACCTCTCTTACTCAAGCCAGCATTACAGCGACTTTCGTTCCCTTACAATAAAAGTAGAGCTAATTTTCGCTGATAGAAGCACAAATTCCCTGAGTTTTCCCCGAGTATTTCAAGACTACTCAAAATCCCTGAGAATTCCCGGTTTTCCCGGTTGGTAGACACCCTGATGTAGCACGAGTGCACAAGAAAATAACCAAATGACAAGAAAATCAATAATAAAGTTTCTCATTTCAACGCAACACAGGTGGACTTAAAACAAGAGAAAGCTAAGCACGTTGGTAGAAATTCATGCTATAGAAGAGCAAGCGTGAAAAACATGGACAGTATGAAAAAAGCAGGAGTGCAGTTGATGGTTGTAGCATAGCGTCGCCCCCTGCCAGATCTCTGTGTTATCATACATTTATGTTTCGTAGTAGTTTAGCTAGATGGCGCACCCCCTTTCTGTCATGTGACGAGCTGGGACCAATCAGGAGGTGTCATCTGGCGTGTGAAGTCCTTTTTAGTATAAACGGCCGCGAGCCGGCTCAGTCTTCGTTCCGGTTTTCATCAGGAGCAGTTGGCTCCGTGTCATCCTTCTCTGCATCGGCGCTCGCCGCGCGTTCGCTGGGCGTGGGCCCCCACTTGCCTGCCGCTGCCGACACATCTTGTGGTGACAAGGATGGGATTCCCGCTGCGGTTCCGACCGAAGCCCGGGAAACCAACGAGCTTCGTAAGTGAAGCGACCCTTCCGTGTCTGCACGGCATGCAAACGCCGCCGACGCACTTGGCGTCGCGAGGCTTCCGAGCCTATGCCTTCTCGCACCCCTTTGTTCTTCCTTGCCCCATTCCTGCTGTGAGCGCCGGCTTGTTTTCTGCACTGTCTCCTGCACGCTACCGGGCATGGCGTCTTTTATGGCGAACCTTCCCGTTTTTCTGGAATTACCCGGGCCACCATTAATTTCATGGTATCGATGGAAAAAAATTTTTCAGGCCCACCTCGAAGCGGCCGGCGGTGGTGACTGGACGGACGCGCGACGAGCGTCCACGCTCGTCAGCGCTCTCGGGCGTGAGGGACAACGGAAGTACTTTGCAGACGAGGAGCAGGAAGCAGCAAGGCAGTTAACCGGCGCAGCGTCAGCGTCAAGCGAGGCAGCAAGGCAGTCGACCGGCGCAGCGTCAACGTCAAGTGAAGCGGTCCCACCAGCGTCAGAATTCCAGAAACTCTTGCAGCGGCTTGACCGGCTGTTCGCCGCGTCAACAAATGTTCTGGCGGAGAAGCACGAATTCACCAGTCGAAGGCAGTTCAAGGGAGAAGGATTCCTGGAATTCGTGACCGCACTGAAAGAGAAGGCGGTGCAGTGCAACTTCGGCACAACCTACAATGAGCGCGTCCGAGACCGAATATTACATGGCATAGTGAACGTCAGCGTTCGCGAAAAGCTGTTAGCTCATGGCGAAACCCTGTCCCTTGACAAGGAAAGAAATTGGACGCTTTTTAGAAGCCCTGCATCGAGCGAACCGCGCGTTCGACTCCGAAAAAATACAAAGAATCGAGGCAGCTCAACTTGGCGCTCCGTCGACGAGCCAAGATGGCCGACTTCTTCCGGGGAGCCGCCAAGATGGCCGACGTCTTCCGGGAGGCCATGAAAATGGCCGGCTTCTTCCGAGGCGCCGCCAAGATGGCCGACGTCTTCCGGGAGGCCGCCCAGATGAGCGACATCTTCCGCAAGGCTCCTCTGGGACCCGCAATGAAGCACAGGATGCGAAGAGAGACCCTAATGTCGACCGTAGTTCATGCGACCGGTGTGGCAGCACGAAACATATTGCAACGTACAGGAATTGTCCAGCAGGGAACCGGCGGTGCAACGCCTGCCACACGTTGGGCCATTTTGCATCAGTACTGTTCAGCGCGTCTCTTCCGCAGAAACGCTGTCTTCAACTTCCGCAGGACAGCCGTCCGCGTCTGTCTTGACGGTGAGCACTTTGGAAGCCAAAAAGGAATTTACAAGTCCCGGTCGTGGTTAACGGCGTCGCCATGCGGCTGCTCGTGGACACAGGAGCGTCTGTGTCATTGATGACGGCCGAAGATTTTGGAAAGCACTTTGGTCGACAGCACAGACTGTCAAAAACAGCAGTGGACTTGAGGAATTTCTCCAAGCAACGCATCGACATTCAAGACCTTTTCCAAGCCACTGTCCAGTTTCTTCAAAGGTCGTGCTCAGTCACGTTCCACGTAACGTCTACAGGAACGTCACTGTTGGGTCTTGACGCCATCCAGCGCTTGGGGATACAAATCGATGGTACGTCACTGACATGCTGCCTGGCTTCGCTTCCTCCAGTACAGAGCCCCACAGGTGTGCCTCCGGGTTTTGATCACCTCTTCAGTGGCGAGTTGGGACTCGTCAAAAACTTCGTGCACCGAATACATCGGCGGCCAGGTATGGAACCAGTATCTTCAAAGTTGCGCAGACTACCCCTGGCTCTCCGTGACCAGGTGACAAATGAACTGCGACGTCTCGAGGGCTGCGACGTCATCGAGCGCGTCGAGGCTTCTGAATGGGTGTCTCCACTTGTCGTGGTGCGCAAAAAAGATGGAGCCATCCGGCTCTGTGTAGACCTACGGGAACCGAATAAGGCAATTGTCATTGATGGGGATCCTTTGCCGCACGTAGAAGAGTTATTACAAATGTTTCATGGTGCCACATATTTTTCTAAGCTGGATCTAGCATCTGCTTACCACCAGCTGTTACTGGAAGAAGGTAGTAGAGATCTCACTACATTCATAACTCATGAAGGCTTATTCAGGTTCAAGCGTGTCTGTTTTGGCTTGGCATCCGCGCCAGCAGTGTTTCAGAAAATGGTGTCACAAATCTTGCAGAGTTGTAAGAATGTTGTCTGTTACCTTGATGACATCTTGGTATGGCGTCAGACAAAACCTGAGCATGATGCTAACTTAAGAGAAGTCTTGCTTTGCATTTCAAACAGTGGTATGGAACAATGAAAAATGTGTCTTCTCTGTGAGAGAACTGACTTTTCTGGGCCATAAAATTTCAGCTGAAGGCATTTCGCCTACAGAGAGCAAGGTAAAGGCAATCCTGAATGCGCCTGCTCCAACAGATATTAGGTCTTTGCAATCCTTCTTAGGATTAGCTGGTTACTATGTTAAGATCATTGATCATTATGCAGAACTTGTAGAACCACTTTGCCTCATGCTCAGGCAAGGGCAAAATTTTGCTTGGTCTGATGATGCACAACGCAGCTTCAATCAGTTGAAAGCTCGTCTTACATGTTCCCCTGTCATTAAGATTTTTAACCCTGAATTGCCTGTGGTAGTCACGACTGATGCATCTGATGTTGGTGTTGGTGCTGTGTTACAACAACCGTATGGTTCTAAGCTAGAAACTGTAGCTTTTGCATCTAGAACTTTGTCTGTAGCTGAATGAAAGTATTCTGTAGGAGAGCGTGAAGCGCTAGCATGTCTGTTCGCATGTGAAAAATGGCATGTTTACCTCTGGGGTAGACGGTTCACTCTTTGAACTGACCATCAAGCAGTAGTTGCATTACTGTCCGCTGGCGACTCAGGTCATCGACCTCTTCGCATTTCGAGATGGTCAGTCAGGCTCCTGTATTACAACTTTCAGATTGAATATTGCAAAGGATCAGAAAATCTAGTAGCTGATGCCTTGTCTAGACTTCCAGTAAAGGATTCGCAGAATGTAGTCCAGGAGGAAGAAATAGTATCCTTAGTCACATCGGTCGTTGACAAGGAAACAGTGCAACTTGCTACGAGCACAGGTGAAACTCTTCAGAAGGTCAGTAAATGCCTAGTAGAGGGTTGGCCTTCTAAGAAAAACATAGACAATGCTTTAATAGCTTACTTTCATGTAAATGAAGAATTGTCTTTTGTAGATGGATTACTCATGCGTGGTGATCGTGTCGTAATACCCAGTGTTCTAATACCGACATTTCTACAGCTGGCACATGAAAGTCATCAGGGCATAGTACGTACCAAGCAGCTTCTTCGTGAACGCTATTGGTGGCCCCAGATGGATAGCACTGTTGAACAGTATGTAAAGCATTGTCATGTATGTAAGCTGGCAGACAAGTCTGCAAAGCCTCATGTAGTTCCATTGCAACCAGTCGAATGGCCGAGCGGGCCTTGGCAGAAATTGGGAATGGACATCATCGGCCCATTAAACACATCCTACCCTAGGTATCTAGTCACCCTAGTTGATTACTACTCGAAGTGGCCAGAAGTACTTGGTACTAATTCCATCTCGACAGATGATGTCATTAAGCTTCTTGACTGGGCTTTCAGCCGTGAAGGGTTGCCAGACTCTATAGTTACAGACAATGCTCTGCAGTTTGTTTCAAAACAATTCCAAGATTACCTAAAGGAAAAGGGGATCGCTCATTTTTTCTCCTCCAACTATTATCCTCAGGGAAATGGTCAAATAGAAAGGTTCAACCGAGTCATTAAGGAACATCTGCAGGTAGCAAGGCTTGAAGATCGAGATGCTTCGAAAAGCATTTCAGAATTCTTGGGTTCCTATCGGATTACGCCACATACTTCAACGGGTGTGTCCCCAGCTTTCCTACTTCATAGTCGTCAACCTCGTTCAAAGATAGATATTAGCAACTTCAGGTTGCATAAGCACATAGCGGTTCAGGACAGTTTCTTCCTCAAGTTCGCGAGAGAGTCTCGCAGAAACAGCGGCAAACTAAACAGTATGTAGACAAACGTAGAGGTGCCCAGGCAACTCGTAACAAGGTGGGAGACAGCGTCAAAGTAAAACTTGCCAAGAAAGGATTTTTTAAGTACAGTAAACCTCGTACAGTTAAGGCCCAGGTAGGACCATCCTCTTTTGTACTCAGTGATGGGAAGACTTTTGTACTCAGTGATGGGTACTCAGTAATGCGTCTAAGTTAACCACAGTAGTAGATAATTCAAAACATAGTACATTGTCCATAACTGATAAAGATTTTTTGTACTCATATTCAAACCTTGATAGTCATTCCGATGACTTGTCTGTCGTGACATTGTCCTTTCATAGGCATCAGTTAAGTAGTGCGTCTGACTGTATCACTTCCGAGTCTACACAGTCAGCAATCGTTTCGGATTCCGTGGGGGAATCGGTAGCATCTGAGGACTTGTTGGGACGTCGAGAGGAGCTTCCTGGGCAACCCTATCCAGCTTTGAGTGACAACCACATTCAATTTTCCAACCAGGGGGAGGGAAATAGTAGTGGGACGACTAGGTTTTTAAAGTCGACCGATACGTGTCGCAACCCCCAAAGTTATTCTGAGGTACGCACGCGTCCTCATCGTGACAAAAAACTGCCTCCGTGGCTCGATGATTATGTCTCTTGAATCTAAAGCGTATTGCTGTCTTCGATTGACACGGCTAGGGGCCTCGCTGTGACATTTAGGAGACAGTTCAGTTTTCGTTCACACAGGTATAAAATGTTTTCCTTGTTGTGGTGCAGTGAGTCTTGTGCTGTGTTCTTTGTCGGATATTGTTTTGACTGACTGCCTGTGTTTTGGTGCCCAAGACTGGTGCGCGTGTATGTGAACTTGGGCGGGGATGGACTGAATTTGTTGTGGACTTAAGTGCGTGCCTTGTGTGCATCTGGTGCGCGTGTGTGTGAACGTGGGGGGGAACGAACTGAATTTGTCCTTGGACTTAAGTGCACGTCATGTATGCGTGTTTCACTGTATGCTTACTTTGTTTCCAGGGGGGGGTGATGTAGTATAGTGTCGCCCCCTGCCAGATCTCTGTGTTATCATACATTTATGTTTCGTAATAGTTTAGCTAGATGGCGCACCCCCTTTCTGTCATGTGACGAGCTGGGACCAATCAGGAGGTGTCACCTGGCGTGTGAAGTCCTTTTTAGTAATAAACGGCCGCGAGCCGGCTCAGTCTTCGTTCCGGTTTTCATCAGGAGCAGTTGGCTCCGTGTCATCCTTCTCTGCGTCGGCGCTCACCGCGTGTTCGCTGGGCGTGGGCCCCCACTTGCCTGCCGCTGCCGACACAACAATGGTGTCCTTCTCATTGCTCTCGTGTCCATGTTCTGCACTCCTGCTTTCATGTACCATGAAACCCGCTGATGAGGTTATTCTATGTGTGCCAGAAGCATCATACATCAACATTCGCTAATAAACCACCCATTGTCTTTTCATGGATTTCATGGCCTTCCCATTCTAACTCGTTCCTCATGCCTCACAGCTGCTTCTGGGCAGCTGAAGGCCCACACTTTGAGGAAAACAGACACACTTCAGGCAAAGCTGAGGACGTACAAAGGTTGTTAACACAAAACGCAACCAAAGTATCTGCAAAAGCTGACAGTGGGCAGTAGTAAGAATGAGAAAGTCCACATTATGCTACTTACAGTACGCTGCAACTTCAGGTCTTGATCTCTAGAGAAAGAGGAGGCAAAAAACGAATAATTATTCTTCTGTCATGGCAGAATACAGAAACAGAAGGAGCAAAAAACAAGTAGCTCTGCGTTTTTCGAGCTGAATGCATTTGAACTAGAATAATAGTCTATGCTAGTTTGTCATAAACAGTTTTTATGGACATGTCTGTAATCGTCCATCCAATGACTGTTCCTCAAATGCAAGTGTCAAAATGGGGCCTCTGAGTATTAGCCTCTTGGCATTTCACACCCCCTGGTTGTAGTGCTAAGAAAATGCGCTAGAGCCACGTGTGCTCGCCTTGCAGCTCTGTTTCACATCACAGGAGATAAGAGCCATGCCAGTTTCAATCATGTTCTTTTTCTTTAGATTCTAAAGAAAAGTGGAATGCATTTGCAATCCATCACTGCATATTGTATGTCTAGTTAACACTAAGCTCAAAACAAAAACTTTTACTAAGCAACATGGAGTTTTTGAAATACCATGCTCTACCAGCAACAGAAAGCTGTGACTTTTATCATCATCATCATCATCACTTTAGCATATGCAAAAAAGATGAAGGCAAAAGCCTGCATGCTCATGAGACATTTATTAAATTACTTAACCAGGGTGTGAATAAAGGTAAAATCGGACATCCACCCTGTTCGTAGCAATTGCTACAAAGGAAACCCATACGGGTTCCTCGAAAGAAAAGCCTCACAGTTGAAGAAAAATTCGTCCTGACCCGGGACGCGAACTCGGGACCACCGCCTTTCCGGGGCAGCCGCTCTACCATTTGAGTTAACCAGGCGGCTAGCAGATGGCTGAGGGTGGATGTCTGATTTTCCATTTATTCATTACTTCTCTCCACCTTGCGGGTTTCCGCAGAACGACTACGTCAACCAGGGTGTCTATCAAGTTGACATTTCCAGGTGCCCAGAGTTTCCCAGTTTTTCCTGAGTGCCTTTGCAAAATTCACTGTGTGACACAAAACATTGTTTTATGTCAAGACGGGCTGAGTTTATTTTGCTTTGGAAGTGGGACACCTGCATCTCGGTGCCAGCCAACACTTTGCATTCTGAGCTCAAGCTCCTTCAAAGAAGCGGCGGCACGCTTCCTTTTTTGTTCATTCCTCAATGCACAGGTCCTTTCTGCTCTTGTCCTCCTTCCAACACACATTTGTCCCACGGACCATTTGAAGCATCCTCTTTGTCAGTGGCTGGATCAACAGCAAATGACATCAAGGAAGCTATCTTGTCAAGCAAGATCTTCACAGAAGACCACCAGGCAGTGCTCACTTGTCTCAGCATCGCTACTTAAAGGCCATCTTCATCTGCTGTCGACCAGTCTTGGCAGCAGCGGCAGTGCTAGCGCACCAGCTCACGCGTTCCTTTCTGCTTGTACAGGCTTTTAAACATGATCTTCCCAAAAGGCCACTCGAATTTGGCTGGATCAACAGCAAATGACATCAAGGAAGCTATCTTGTTAAGCAAGATCTTCACAGAAGACCACCAGGTGGTGCTCACTTGTCCCAGCATCGCTACTTAAAGGCCATCTTCATCTGCTGTCGACCAGTCTTGGCAGCAGCGGCAGTGCTCGCGCACCAGCTCACGCGTTCTTTTCTGCTTGTACAGGTTGGTTACAACAGCATCTGTCGTTTTCTTTCTTATCCTGTTACTGTCGCTGCTGCCAAGAACTGTTTTTATGCTACTTGTGTCCTTGCATTAAGTTTTTAGTGTTTTTTAGTTGAGCGCTGTTAGATATGCCCATCTGTGCTGAGCTCGCTAAGAGAATACATGAACTAGAGTCAAGACTTCTTAATGAATCGGATCATATGACTGATCACATTGTTGACAAGATTATCGTTAACATGAAGACATCTGGGGTCGACGTGCTCGACTTAAAGAAGCACATGGACAGCCTTGAGTCCATTCTAAAGTTTCTTAATGATCTGCTTGAAAAGGTGCACAGTGAGAAGGCCTCACTTGTGGCAGAAAACAAAGCCCTGAAAACGGAAAGCTGTTCACTTTCCTGAAGGGTATCCGAGCTCGAGCAGTACTCTCACATGAACAACATCGAAATCAGGGGTATACCCTGTACTCAGGGCGAGGACTGTGTTGAAGTTTTGGAGACAGTGGGCAGGAAAATTAGATGTCCCATGAATTCCTCTGAAACCGATGTTGTTCATCGAGTGTCTACTAAAGATAAGGGCAAGAAAAACTTAACTGCTAGATTCTGTTATCGAACGAAAACGAATGATTTCATCAGCAAGAAACAAAAGGCAAGGCTCTGCCTGAATGACATTGGCAAATATGACAAATTTCCTATATTTGTTAATGACCACTTGACATCACAAAATAAGGCATTTTTTTTCTAAAGCACTAGTGCCAAAAAAAGCCAACAACTCGAAGCACTTGTGGACAGATAATTGTCAGATAATGGCTAGAAAGACAAATTAGAGCTTTGTTTGTCAAATTGCTGATGAGTCTGACTATTCTGTCTTCAACTGCCTCTATTCTGACTCTTAAATGTCATTGACATCCACCATGGATTCTTACCTGGCAACATCTGCACCGAATAAGTTCATGTCGAGCGACTACCATTAAATTATTCACTTCAATGCTAGAAGTGTATGCAAGCATTTTGATCATTTTCAGCACCTGTTTTCGACACTTAACAACACCTTTTCAATAATATGTGTGACTGAAATCTGGCTTAGTAATGATGACAAGGACCTATTCTCCTTTAACTCATACATTTCTGAGTATTCTCATAGAGAGACAAGTAATCACGGCGGTTCAGCTATATTTCTCTCATCTAACATTCCATATAAACGACAACATGACTTGGAGTTGAATATTACTAATTGTGAATCTGTGTTGAATTTGATTCCCCGTCTTCAGTATAGGCAACAAGAACTTAGTGTTTGGCTGCATTCATCGCTCACTTTCTTCTTTAGTAACTGACTTCTGTGGTGTGCTTGTTCAAACCATGGAAAAAATATCATGCACTAATTGTAACGCAATAATAATGGGCGATATCAGTATTATTCTCATAGGTACTAATTCATCTCATTCTTTAGTTAGTCAAGCATCTTCCATAGTTCTGGATCATCATCATCATCATCATCATCAGCCTGGTTACGCCCACTGCAGGGCAAAGGCCTCTCCCATAATTCTCCAACAACCCCGGTCATGTGCTAATTGTGGCCATGTTGTCCCTGCAAACCTCTTAATTTCATCCGCCCACCTAACTTTCTGCCGCCCCCTGCTACGCTTCCCTTCCCTTGGAATCCAGTCCGTAACCCTTAATGACCATCGGTTATCTTCCCTCCTCATTACATGTCCTTCCCATGCCCCATTTCTTTTTCTTGATATCAAATAAGATGTCATTACCTCGCATTTGTTCCCTCACCCAATCTGCTCTTTTCTTATCCCTTAACGCCACACATATCATTCTTCTTTCCATGGCTCGTTGCGTCGTCCTCATTTTAAGAACCCTTTTCGTAAGCCTCCAGGTTTCTGCCCCGTACGTGAGTACTGGTAAGACACAACTGTTATACACTTTTTTCTTGAGAGATAATGGCAAGCTGCTGTTCATGATCTGCGAATGCCTGCCAAATGCACCCCAACCCATTCTTATTCTTCTGATTATTTCAGTCTCATGATCCAGATCCGCGGTCACTACCTGCCCTAAGTAGATGTACTCCCTTACCACTCCCAGTGCCTCGCTGCCTATTGTAAATTGCTGTTCTCTTCCGAGACTGTTAAACATTACTTTAGTTTTCTGCAGATTAATTTTAAGACCCACTTTTCTGCTTTGCCTCTCCAGGTCAGTGAGCATGTATTGCAATTATTCCCCTGAGTTACTAAGCAAGGCAATATCATCAGCGAATCGCAACTTACTAAGGTATTCTCCATCAAATTTTATCCCCAATTCTTCCCAATCCAGGTCTCTGGATACCTCCTGTAAACACGCTGTGAATAGCATTGGAGAGATCGTATCTCCCTGCCTGACGCCGTTCTTTATTGGAATTTTGTTGCTCTCTTTATGGAGGATTATGGTGGCTGTGGAGCCGCTATAGATATCTTTGAGTATTTTTACACACAGCTCGTCTACTCCCTGATTCCATAATGCCTACATGACTGCTGAGGTTCCGACTGAATGAAATACATTCTCGTAATCAATGAAAGCTATATATAAGGGTTGGTTATATTTCGCACATTTCTCTATAACCTAACTGATAGTGTGAATATGGTCTATTGTTGAGTAGCATTTATGAAATCCTGCCTGGTCCTTTGGTTGACAGAAGTCTAAGGTGTTCCTGATTCTATTTGCGATTACTTTAGTAAATACTTTGTAGGCAACGGACAGTAAGCTAATCGGTCTATAATTTTTCAAGTCATGGTGTCTTCTTTCCTATGGATTAAGATTATGTTGGCGTCCTTCCAAGATTCCAGTACCCTCGAGGTCATGAGGCATTGTGTATACAGGGTGGCCAGTTTTTGTAGAGCAATCTGCTCACCATTCTTCAACAAATCTGCTGTTACCTGATCCTCCTCAACTGCCTTCCCCCTTTGCATAGCTCCCAAGGCTCTCTTTACTTCTTCCGGCGTTACTGGTGGGATTTCAAATTCCTCTAGACTATTCTCTTTTCCATTATCGTCGTGGGTGCCACTGGTACTGTATAAATCTCTACAGAACTCCTCAGCCACTTGAACGATCTCATCCATATTAGTAATGATATCGCCGGCTTTGTCTTAACACATACATCTGATTCTTGCCTATTCCTAGTTTCTTCTTCACTGCTTTTAGGCTCCTCCGTTCCTGAGAGCATGTTCAATTCTATCCATATTATACTTCCTTATGTCAGTCGTCTTACGCTTGTTGATTAACTTGGAAAGTTCTGCCAGTTCAATTCTGGCTGTAGGGTTAGAAACTTTCATACATCGGCATTTCTTGATCAGATCTTTCGTTTCCTGCGATAGCTTACTGGCATCCTGTCTAACAGAGTTACCGACTTTATTCTATTCTAGTTTGGATATGAATGTTTAATTTCTCTCCCTACTCGTCCTAACATTGCCGATGGCACCTTAATTGATCACGCATTTTAAAACTTAACAGATCCATCTGATGCTGGCATTGTTACCACCATTATTAGCGATCACTATCCTATTGTTTTACGTCTGCGCAATCACTCAGCCTTATGCAACACGTCATTCTACAGAGTTGTACTTGACAAAGAGATGTTCCTTGCTAGCATAACTAAAACTGACTGGTTGGAAGTTGTATCATCTAATGAACCTCAAAAAGCTTTTTCGCAGTTTTTAACGGCACTTTCATTGCATTTCTACTCCCACTCTAATAAAATAAAATGCAGAAAAAAGGTATCATAGCCACAAAATCCATGTTTACAGATAGCCTTATGAAAGCAATGCGGTCTTGTGAAAATTTGTATAAGAAAACAAATAAGCAACCTTTCAATACTAAACTATTTGCCCATTACAAAAAGTTTTCTCACTTTCTACACAGCTGAGAAGTGCGAAGAGGAATTATAATGAACAAGGAATTATAGAATGTGGTAATAAAACTAGGAAAACATCTTAAAGGGGCAGCGCAATAAGATGATGTTAGAAGGCAGGAACACACAGGACAGCGCTGAACTCATAACTAACTTTATTCGAAGGCATACACACACTTATGTACACAACCCACAGCCACGTGCTCTCCCATCTATGGCATCATTATCAGTGCACAGGCAAAAAACACGCAAAACCATTTAATCTAACGCTACGCTATGAATTGGCTTAAAAATTCAAATTCACTGTCATGCAAATTTAACAATGGCATGCTGGCACGCGACCCTTTTTTCCTGATATAGAATGCCTCAATAATCTCCCTCGTGGTCTGATTTTTATGCGCGGAAAGTATTGTGGTGCTTTTATATATTGGAGTGCACCCATGCTCAGAGCAATGCCGCGCAACATGCGAGTAGGCATAACCCGTTAGTGAGCGCCTATGTTCAGACAATCTAATATTCAGGCAATGACCTGTTTGACCGATGTATACGTGACCGCAGGAAAATGGAAGCTCGTAAACAACTCCCATTTTTTATTAACTAAACCAATCCATGTAGCCTTGTGAAATTTGGTGGACTGCGAGACCTTAACTTGTTTAACAATTGCCTTGAATATTTTTGCTGTATCACAAATTACCATTTTTACAACTCGCCTCAAATGTGAAGTTTTGACAAAAATGAATGGTATATAAAAATCAAAATAAAAACCCCATCGTAAATTTTTCGAAAAATCTCGTAAACAGCTGTTTACAGGCACTTCAAAAAGCATATTAAAAAACCTGTTGCATTACTTCATTTGTAATCACAATACAGGTGGTAGAAATGAGAGCTTTGCCAGAATGCAGCAAGGTGCTAAGAAAAAGGGACATCGGGGTAAAAAGAATGTGCGTAAAGCTCTGACTTGTCTAAGCTTGACCGTGAGTGCGACGTAATGGCAGTTTTGACTTCTGCAGAAAAGTGTGTTTAGTACACTACTTATTCGCTTGAATGGGAATAAAGAAGCATCAATATAACCTTTACGTGGCTCATTTTATTTAACAGCAAGTGCGTGCAACTTGCAGCGTAGATCATTTGTGCCTTCTGTTAAAGTAGGTTTTTATTTCTTTGTGTGCTACAGAATTAACGGTTAACTCTCTGTGAATGTACACAGGTAACAGAATGTATGGCAGGTAAATGCCTCTAAAGATGTGATAATGGTCATTATATAAACGTCATTATATAACCTAAGAGGCGGTGGTGGGAGTGGCGATAGTGTTGGTTAGGGCAGGGTTAGCTGGCAGATAGTGGCAGTAATTGCTTTTTTACCACTTCTGAAGTAAAGGGAACTGTTAGATTACTATACAATGAAAACTTCACAGTCCCTAAGAATCACCACTTGTCAGAAAGTTCACAGTTTCTTAGAAAAGCTGGAAAAAAGCATGACACGTCCTCTTTTAGATACTTGGGTCTTTTGAGAAACATTACCTGTTCTGCGCACTCATGAGGAAACTGCCTTCTGTGCAAAGCCTCAAGTAGAGCATTTCTTTCTTCACTGAAGTATTGGCAGGACCAGATGAAGTCTCAGACAAACTTGCTGGTATACAATGCATGGGATAGTTGTTGAAGCACCACTGACGAATGGGAAACGCTGATAGCGTGCTGAGAACCCGTCCTCGGTTTACGAAGCGCTGCAGTACTGGTAGCTCTTTCCGCATTTTTCTACATGACCAACTGATTCAGAGGGCCAGATCATGCAGTTCTAATGAAGTGAATCCAATACGCAGTGGCACAGTTGCTTGCCTGTTGGCTTACTGACCCGTCAGTGTACACTTGTTGATGACCCGGATGTGCCACATTCAAGTGCTTCAGCTTGGAGACAGGGAGAGGGAACAAGGCACTCCGAGCATAGACTATGTATGCGCTCAGAAAGGCTTCATCCTTTTCCGATTATGTGCAGCAGTGCGAGACACTAACACAACACAATCGAAATTGGTGGCGTCAGGCTCACTTAACCACATGCGCCAAGACTGTATGCCTGGAACACGTGGCAAAGATTTCCACTGGTTCTTTTTGAGGCGGCGAAAGTTCTCTACTTCATCCGTATCTGCATAGAGCAGTTTTACGTTTTTCAGCGTTGCGGTCATCTGCGCCACCATTTCAGAGGCTGACCTAATGACAATTGTGCTGTCTGCTCTGAGATTGTAGAGCGAGGCTTGGTGCTTTACTAAGCCACCAACACCATCGCAAGCATTTTTGCCATGTCCTGTGGCCAAAAAAAGCCACTTCGTTGACGCATTGACGCTTTTAGTGCATGCGAACGAACAATGGAAACAATTTCCCGTCGATGAGCTCACGGGAGTCCTAAAAGTGAAGGCTTATTGTTTGCACCATACAACTTCAAGAATCGGTTATCAGAAAGGTATACATCAAATCGGCATACATCAAATCAAGAAGAAAAATAAATTATCCGCCGATTTAGTGAGATAGCTCTCACTTTCTCACTTTCGCTTTCGCACTGAAAGCGCGAGACCGAGATCCAGAGGAATTCCTGTCACGTGGTTGCTCCAGTCGCTCTGGGAGCAGCCGAACTATCTGTCACCTATAGCCACGCTTTCTCTAAGTCTATTCTCAAGAAGGCTCCGCATCGCTCCCAAGTGAGTTGGAGCACGGTTCGAATCCACCGAGCTTGTACAGTTATCAAATTGAACGTACCGTTAGAAACCTCCGTAGCGGGATACTCTGTAGGCCCACACAGACAGTCTCATGTCTCTCATACATCTCTTCCATTATTTTTCTTCGTTTTTCTATCATATTTCAAAAGACTTTCCCCCTTCCGTATTACTCCTTTTGTGAGAGCTCATAAAGCTGATACTTGTTATTGAAACGGCTACTTCAGGGATTCCCAAAGTTGTAGTAGTTAAAGCATCCTCATTTTCACAAAAATTACAATCGCACAGGAAACAATCGGTCATGGGCGAGGTGCAAAGACATAGTCCTTTGAGGTGGGTAATTGTAGAGGCGCCTTCAGCGAGCTCTTCTAGTGCGGAAACACACTGTGTGGCGTTGGCGCAATACATGCAAAGGCACACTTCTTGTTATGCCATTTTGGCGGGAGAGAACAAAACTTTGAGAGCCCAATAGACGTATCTGGATTGGATTCCTTAAAGAGATGATATGTCTCCTGTACTGAGCAGGCCATGAACCTCTCGGCAGCATACTCTCCCTTGTTCCCATCAACCGAAACAGATACTACATCCTTTTCGTTGATACTCTGCCGAGAACATCCATGCTCATCTTTGGTATAATATTCCACAGCGGTCTGGACGTCTGCTGGGTTCAACTATGTTCTCTCAGGTGCGTCAAGTGATTGCCATACTCCATGCTTCTAGCACCAACGTCGGGGTTTGTATATCATGTAGACTGACAAATTTGGAATGAGAGCTTGAACTTTTCGGCGCTCCATTTGGCTTGGCAGCAGAGTCAACAAGCGCATTCACTCTCGGTACGAAAAGCATGTGTCATAGGCTTCTTTAAAGTTGGTGAACCATTCGTTGCATACGCTGCATTTGGTACCTGAGGGGTCCAAATGGCGCTTGCACTCTACGAAGTGAGATTTGGACCTTGCAGTGCAACCGAGTTGAATTTGCTTTTGCACCAGGCGACAGTTCCTCAGTTGCGAATCCGAATTCTGCTGACGCACGTGAGGCAAAGTTTCAAGTGGATGTAGGCCATCCTTTCTACCTCCCAGTTCATCTTCTTCTGGTAGGAATTCATCAGCTGTTTCAGCAGGGAAGGCATCGGAAAAATAGAGCATTTCTTTTAGTCGCCGGAAGCAATTTTGACATATCTGGTCGTCATCCAGTGCATGAAGGGCAGCTCGTGGCAAGAGTTTCTGCAAAGCAGATACACCAATGTCTCCAACCTTGCGTAAGTTTGTTTGAAGCGGTATTTTCTTTTTGTGCACCTTCAAGTAATCTGCACAAAAAACCCTATCACCGCTGTAACGGTGGGCCATTGCAGCTCTACTCCCAGCTCAAATCACTTCAAACACTGTTAGCGCTTGTCTATGATGCAGGATGACTGTGGGATGTGCGCAGAACCCTCAGCACAAAACTGGCCTGTCGTCCCTTTCGAGGCCGTTCACGCCCGATACAAGGAGACGTAAAACTGACAGCGCCTACCTGAACGAAGTGGAAGCAAAAATTAGGGTGTACTAGATTGACTCCAGTACTCACGTACAGGGCAGAAACCTGGAGGCTTGCAAAAAGAGTTCTACTTAAATTGAGGACGACGCAACGAGCTATGGAACGAAGAATGATGGGTGTAACGTTAAGGGATAAGAAAAGAGCAGATTGGGTGAGGGAACAAACGCGAGTTAACGACATCTTAGTTGAAATCAAGAAAAAAAAATGGGCATGCGCAGGACATGTAATGAGGAGGAAAGGTAACCGATGCTCATTAAGGGTTACGGACTGGATTCCAAGGGAAGGGAAGCATAGCAGGGGGCGGCAGAAAGTTAGGTGGGTGGATGAGATTAAGAAGTTTGCAGGGACAACGTGGACACAATTAGTACACGACCGGGGGAGTTGGAGAAGTATGGGAGAGGCCTTTGCCCTGCAGTGTGCGTAACCAGGCTGAGGATGAGGAGATTGACTCCGTAGTTAATCCACATTAGCTTCATTTTTTATAATATGTAAAATAACTGTACAATCACCTATAGATGGTGTTTAAAGGATGGTACCTATGATGTATTACCGGCTCCCCGATTGCTTCCGGCGGTTGCAATCAGCAAGAGCATGACATTCGAGATTAGCTTGTGTTACCCAAAGAATGCCATCACTGGGGCATTCATCTGGACACCACCTATACCTGAAAAACTATAAACTAAATCATTGTTTCCAAAACGGGGAGCACGGTGTCTCCGAATTGTTGACAAGGCAGCTCTTGAGTAGATGGCAGAAGGCAGCGCGTCCGAAACAACCGGAGTGCACGTAGCTTCTCCTGATTAAGGCGGCAGCCGCACTGCCGGAAAATTTCAAAGAATTTTACTTTACTTGATCTGTCTGCTACAGCCTCCCGTGGATCTACTCCCCATTCTGCTACACTCTACCAACTCGATCAAAAGAGATTATTTTTACAGCAGCCGCATCTTAAAAGCGTGAACTAAATATGGGCGCAATGATGGCCAAGGAGAGGCATCACTCCACGAACTTATGTAGGAAATTCAGACATTTTAATATGGCATGGTTGAAATAATAATTCCAGTTTATCAAAACTGCCTTTACATCTCAATCATGGTCATTTAGGCAAGTCAGAGCCTTATGCACATTTTTTTTTTTTAATTCTCTTTTTCAATGTTACATACAGCATCCAAACATACATCACCACGTCAGGAGGGAGGCTAAAGGCTGTATATGCCTGACGAGGCCTATCCTCCTCGTGCTGACAAACAGTGCATTTGAGACAACAAGCTTTCTTGTAAAGTGACATTAAAATCGCACAAAAAAAGAATATCCACAATTTGTACAGTATATAAATGTTTCGAGATAGTACTTTTTGAAATTACAGCTGTGAAAAGAAACAGAAAAGAGCACACAAAACTCAATACACCGTTATCCAGCAATGTTGTAAATAATCTGCCACGTTAAGAGTACAGTAGGTATAAGTTGTGTGTTATGACCTAAGTAACAGATCCATAACTCTTTTTTTGTAAAGTATTTTACTTGGGAACTCGTGTATTAGCGTTTCGATAACTTTGTTGTCATTCAAGAAAGTCATAATGGTATGCTCAAAGGTCTGAAGCCCATAGTTAGTTCTAACCTCAGGAGTTTTGCGAGAGACATATCGGAGTTCATAAACAGCATCAGACCATGCAACTGTACAAAAGCTAAGGTTAGGTTTGCTGTGGATCAAGCAATGAGCCTCTATTGCCTGTCGAAGTGTTATTAACTTATATATGTTAAAAAGGCCCATTGATCGCCAGTATTCTCGTGTACTCGAAGTGTAGGGAACATTAAGAATTGCTCTAATTGCTTTTTTTTTTGCAAGATAAATAAGGAGTTTACGTTTGTAGATATTGTTCTACCACATACGAATAAGCAGTAGTGGAGAAGTGACTGGATAAGGGTAAAATATAGGTGTTTTTTAGGCCAGGTTGGTAGAAGAAACCTTACAGAGAAGCTGAAAGGTTTTCCAGAAAAATGAGTGAAGAGCGGTACGCCGTGGTTTTCAACCCTCTCAATTCGAATATCGCATCGAAATTGAGTGAAAGAAAGCGCAAACATATTTTATTTCGACGACAAGTGCAGCAGCAGACACGCCCAGCTCGCGTGCCTCGTTTCCGCCTGTGATTGGTCGGGCGCCTTGTGACGTCAACAATGGTGTTCGTCCGGACCGACTGCTGCCGCTACACACAAAGCACGGTGCAAAGTAGTTTTGTGGTTTTTTGCTGAGACGGTCATGGAAATTTTCGAGAGCTTGCGTTTCCCTGAGGACTTCGGCGTTAAGTCCAAACTCTACGAGAGCGATTTTGCGCGCGACGGTGACGGGCGACAGCTTCGAGCGACAAAACGGGCCATCGCTTGAACAAATCGCTCGGCGTTGTCGCTCGATTGCTCGTTTCTAGAAATCTAGAAGTCGTCGCTCGTTGCCCAGAAATGCTATGAGCGACTAGCCAATTGTGCGAAGCCGAAACTGGATGTACATAACTCAAATACTGCTGTTTGTCGCACGGAACGAGCAAACTATTGAATTTTACACGTGCAAGAATAAGAACCTAGTGCAAGACCTTCAGAAATATTTTTGCTCCTTCTTCAGTAAAATACATCAACTTAAATTGATAAAGCATGCGTCACGCTAGTTTCGGCGCGTATATTGCTGCCCTCATTCCGGGAAGTCGTCGCTCAAAGCCGTCGCTCGCGTGGAGTTCGGCTTGCAGATGACGAGTGAACACGACAGCCATCGCCTCGCTCGTAGCGCTGTCACTGTCGCGTGCAAGATCACTTGTAAGGCGTTTATACTTGTACATACTACACGTACGTACATACCTGTACATACATGTATGAGCTGATTGCGAAGAGCCGGCCTCTCCACGAAGCAAAAAATGATGGTGCAAGCACTGCTTTCCACGCGAACGAAGGCGAAGTGTTGGCATCTCCTTGTGTTGGAAGTGTTCTTTGGCGAGTATGTTTTCTGCTAAGCTGCATTCAGCGTTCCAGTGAGTACGTTTCCGGGCAAACAACTGTAGTGTTATGTTCCTGCATGCCTCCTCGTAGAACGTAAGCGGTGATGCGATCTTCAGCATTTGTGCGCTGCCCCAAAGCTGTCGGCAATCTACACAGACGGTTTAAACGCGGGAAACGTTTACCGGCTGTTGTAGCACGTGTAGTATAGAACCTTCATCAGCGCGCCATCCGCACGCTACTCGTAACCGGCGAATTCCGTCGGCTACGTGAGATGGTCGGTTTCTTCTGTGTGCGAGAGAAGGGGGAGTGCAGCGTCTTGGCGTGAGCAGGCTTTCCAACACATGCAAACTTTACGCTTGCACTGCGTTATGGTAGCTGCATGCAGGCTGTTTCACAACACACGTGCGAATAGAAAATTCGCGGCGCTTGGCGATGAAACCTGCGTCAAGGGTGGGCGATAAACATGCACCTTCTATTCAGCGTGCTAATTATTTTTTTTTTTTTAAGAGAACCCAAAGCACGCATTATTGATAAACCCCGGTAGTATTAGTCACGGAAGTGGTTAGAGCACAAAACTTGTTCTTGAGCGCTTGAAGTTGTTTCGCTTCACAGCAGCCTCCCACTTAGCTGAAAGCTTCTTGTCTTGCAGGAACTAATGGAACATCGGAACATCGTCGCGGCCACTGGTGTTCGTGCAAGCGTAAGCTGCACAGAACACCGGCGCGATCGGCCTACAAGTTCAATTGATGCTGCGCACGTCAACTACCACTCCTATATACACACAAATAAAGGAATGTAGGGTCGAGCGAAGCAGATTAGGACGGCACGCATGCCGAAATAAGCCCGGTCAGGCACGGTCGCGGAGGCTGCGAAGGAGCGGAACACCAGTGTTGACGTCACTACGCCGCCGTTTTCGGTCTCCGCTCGCATCGTCAGCGTCAGCAGCAGCGCGCGGCGCTCGACGGGGGGGCGGAGCCACAGCACAATTTTAACCGCCCATTGCGTCGCTCCTAAGTGAAAAATCCCCCCCAAAATTTTACCTTCATGGTTTATAAGGTTCCCGCATCCGTATATGAGCTTCTTATTGAATTCGACAGACTCTTCAGCTTCCCTTTAAATTATGCATTAGTCCAACTGAGCGTGATATCTTGGAACGCACGTAATTAATATGCTCAGTCCAGGTTAACTGCTTACTGAAGACCACACCAAGAAAACGTGAAGGCCTCACCCGTTCAATGTATTCTCCTCTGAAACTGAGGACAGGCTCAAAGATTAGAATTTTATTTTTATGTTTAAACCCTACAAATTTTGTTTTGTTTTTTTCACATTTAGCTGATGCTCATTGGCATGTATCCATAATGATAGTTCAGACAAATATTTGTTTGCATTTGCTAAAGTGTTCAAGAAGTCATTACCGGAGAAAAATATGTTAGTGCCATCTGCATACAGAACTATTTCAGCTGAACTAGGTTACATTGATAATATCATTAACGTAAAGTAAGAAAAGTAAGGGCCCTAAAATGGAGCCCTGAGGAACACCTGTACGTATTGTGCCAAAAGCAGATGGAATGCCGTTTACAACTGTGCACTGTATTCTTGACGATAAATAAGTTCCAGAGCAATACCTCTTATTCCATAAAACGGTAATTTACGTAATAATATTTCATGTTTAATAGAATCAAACACTTTTTTGAAGTCTAGGAATAACCCAAGTGTAATAAACTTATTTTCAATATTACTAACAATTTTGTCTTTTATTTTAATAAGTGCCCTTTCAGTGCGTTTTCCTTTCTGGAAACCATACTGATCAATTATTATTGCTGATGTTTTAGTGAGGTAAGAT
The DNA here is from genome assembly GCF_023375885.2 of Dermacentor andersoni. Classification (NCBI taxonomy): domain Eukaryota; kingdom Metazoa; phylum Arthropoda; class Arachnida; order Ixodida; family Ixodidae; genus Dermacentor; species Dermacentor andersoni. The sequence goes on along the minus strand of NC_092820.1, from coordinate 1,458,736 downwards.
GTTAATCGGCTCTTGATAACGTGTTCTGCAACATTGGAAGAAACAGATAAAACTGAGATTGGGTGGTAATTATTAAGGTCATGATGATTCCCGCCTTTGTGAATGACACACACCCATGCCGTTTTTAAGTGCTGTGGAAATATCCCTCTTTCTAACATTAAGTTGCATATGTGCACCAGGACGGGTGCAACTACATTAGTTAAAGTTTTCACTGCTTCCGCTTTAATATCGCCAGTTCCAGTAGAAGAACTATTCTTTAGTTGTGACATGTACCACTGTATCTATTATGGCATCAGCGGCTCGAGATAGAGTGAACTTGCCGAGCAATTAAGCAGATAGTGAGTAGGGTCTGGACCGGTAGAGGTGATATTGTTATTAGCACATACAGTTAAAAAGTAATCATTAAATTTATTTGATAGAGAGGCACCGGTATAAACCGTTCCGTCGATCTTGATCTCGTTTGGTTTGATAGGTTGGCTTTCGTATGCAATTTATTGAAAACTTTCCATATTTGCTCCGGGGTATGTTTCTGAAAGAACACCTTGCTATAATATTCTTGCTTAGCTGTCTTCAAATCAGAACTTAGTTTATTTCTCGTTACTTTGAAAATATGAAGTAAGTTTAAATCTCTACTTTGTAAAAACTTGGCGAAAAGTTTGTTTTTGTGACAATTCTTTTGTAGAGTTCCATATTTATCCTGGGCTTTCTCGACCTTTTGTGTTTTGTACGATGAGTCAGTGGAAAAGCAATTTCGTATATTGCTAAAATTTTTTTAAAGAATATATCATAACAAAGGCTGGGGTTTGTTTCCTTGTATACGTCAGACCAGTCCAACTGAAGAGCTAATTCGTAAAAATGGCTCAATGTTTTCTCATTATATCATCTGTAACAAGAGTGCTGTGTTGAATTATTTAACTCATATTTATGAATAGGTAAGATAGCAAGAAATGGAAGATGGTCACTGAGATCAGAAGCCAGTACACCAGAAATAACATCAGAGCATAGAAAATCCGTAAAACACAAGTCAATACTAATTTCACTATTTTCAGTTATTCTTGTCGGTGCCATAATTACCCATTCTCACAATTATAACTTGACAAAATATCAGATAGGTCTCTGGACACCACACTACCTGATTTCATGTCAATGTTAAAATCACCGAGTACAACAACAGAGTTGTTAGTGTTAGGAATGCACTGGAGTGTATCCCCTAAATACGACAAAAAGTTGCTTATCTTTCCGGAGGGAGGCCTGTAAATTAAATCTACAATTATACCATTTGATTTAACAACCAAAACTTCATAGTCAATGTGTACTGTAGAGAACTCTTCAAGATAAGTATATGCTATACCATTACGAAAGTAAAGTGAGATGCCTCCTCCTTTACGATTTTTTCTGCAAAGTGATATGTTGGAATAGCCATCTAGCGATACAGCGTCCTGGCAATCCGTGAACCAATTCTCTGTAAACGACAGAACATCAAATTTGTAGTCTAAGTTGCTGAGAAAAACACTAATATCATCAGCTGTATTAATTAAACTTCTTGTATTCAGACAGAATATCAAGAATTTATTGCCCTGTTCACGAAAAGGATATGGTAGTTTTTTTTTAATTGTTCAACAACCCGCATACCTGTTTACACAGGTATGCGGGTTGCGTTCTTTAGGGACGATTCTTATGCATTGCTCGAAAACCTAGTTTGTGCCTGCGTTTCCATTTGTTACAGGGAGAAAGCTGTGATGAGCTATGTGATACCCCGATGTGCCTTTTTCTTAGCACCTTGCTGCATTCTGGCAAAGTTCTCATTTCTACCACCTGTATTGCGATTACAAACAAAATAATGCAACATGTTTTTTAATATTTTTTTTAAGTAACTGAACAGCTGTTTACGAGATTTTTAGAATTTACGATGGTATTTTTTTATATTTATTTTTAGACAGCATTCATTTTTGCCAAAACTTCACATTAGAGGCAAGTTTTAAAGATGCTAATTTGTGATACAGCAAGAATATTCAGCACAATTGTTAAACAAGTTAAGATCTCACAGTCCACCAAATTTCACAAGGCTACATGGATTGGTTTAGCTGATAAAAAATCGCAAATATAGCAACTTTTGAAGATTTTAGCAAATTAAAGAATTTTTCTAAAGCACTTCCGTTTTGCATGGAAGCCTCAAACAGTGCTAGCTGACCTTTCACTAAATCTACTTTTTACACACAAAAATGTATTCTTTGTAGCTGTAATATATTGTATTTCACACTGTTGTGAATTTGTGAAAATGCCTTGTGCATGAAACACGCACCTCCCCACTGAAGAATCTCATTATTTTTCCTCCTAAAATATTCATTTGGCAAAGAAGCCACGTTCGTTTCAGTGCTAACGAGTGATATGCGCATAAAATATAGTTTTCAATGAAATCTAAAATATGAACTTTATGACCCTTGTTGACTTCTCGTGGAATCACCCAACTTTCTGATTCCGCTTCATGCTGTAACATGTCCTTTAAATGCTTACATAATCCATTTTTCCTTTTTCCAACAACACCTGATGAAGTAATTTTAGTAATTAGAACCATTAAAGCCACTATTGCTGGCCTACATAATATTAACGCTTTCTACATTAAAATGATCACGCAATACATCGCTAACGTCCTCTCAGTTATCGTTCACCTGATATTAAAACCGGTGTTTTTTCATGTGAACTCAAATGAGGTCGAGTCATTCCAGTTTTCAAAAAAGGTGATCAAACGCTTACACAGAATTATAGACGATTCATGCATGACCCTGGAGGATTAGAAGGCCTCCAGATACACAAAATGCGTTGGGCTCCAAAAGCAAAGTAGCCAAGTAGATGCATTGTTACGCTCAACTGGCTCTGCCAGACACAGGGCAATGTTCTGGCTTCCACTGGTGGCATTGTGCAAACACATTAGCAGTCAGTCGTAGTGAGCAGCTGTGTGCATACAATACTTTAGTGATCATATTAGAAACGCTATAAATAGAACGCCAAAAAATAAATGGTGTTGTCAAAGGGGGTAGACATTTCCGCCTTGTTCCCCGTCTGGAAGCCGAAATGTCTCCCCTTTAACAGTCTCAGTCAGTATTCTGTTTATTGTGTTTTATTGCAACAGCAATTATATGGACACTGCAGGCACCTTTCTGCCATCGGCGTCGCCGTGAGGTTCCGTATAACTGAAAATGTGTGATGAAAGCAGTTCGATCTCATGTGCGCGAGTGAGGAACGCGGCCAAGAACACGGCCCTCTCCTATGCACCCGAGGCAATGGGAGTCAGCCGAGGGAGGAGGAGGGACGTTCTTCTCCGGCAGCAGCCAGGGTGTCTCGATGTCCTCCTCGCCCACCGCACCATACAGAGTAGACACATTGCAGCGTCTACTATGGCATTGGCCATGCGAATCGCGGACGCCATAGTAGACGCCTTTGGCGGACGCCGTAGGAATGCTTTGACAGCACTCCTGTGTCATGAAAGCAACCTGTGGCGTGGCCAAAATGTGCACCCATGCGGGCCGCATCTTTGAAATGATCTGCGATGTTTGCAATGTGCACGTAGTGCCGGTAGTTTCATATGCACTGTACTTTCGATGTTTCGTTCGTGTTAAAGTGACAGATGCACGGAGGTCAATTGGCTCGCAGTTGCTGCCGTGACTTCGAACTCCAAGGTTTTCACAGACAGTTTCCGCTCTCATTGAGCGAGATGTGTTCATGTTTACCTGTGCACGTGTGACACCGTGCTGGTTAATTTAGTCTTAGAAATAGCAGAAGTGGCCCTTTTCCGACGTCGAAATCTGGCAGTAAGTGGGTCATTTTCGCGAATTATTATGTGACCCAGTACGCGATCCCGCAAACTTTCCGCACAAGCTGTGGAACTGAGGTGACAGATTTCCTTTTACATGACGTCATCCTCCATCACGGCGCACCCCGGCCACTCCTCACTGATTGCGGCCATGCCTTCATGGCCTGAGTAGTTGAAGAGCTACTTCGCTCCTGTTCTACCCAGCATCTCCACCAATTTCATATGTTGCAGAAGTCGCATATAAATGATGTATTTACAATATTTACAAGAGAGGCAACAATGCATAAACAAGATGGCAGTCGAGATCGATTGCCCCTCTACACATCAAATCTTCTGACTGGCACCCCTCTTGGTTGTGCCGTAACAGTATTGTCACGTGGTGGTGACGTTGAAGAAAGAACACAGTAGCAATACTGTGAACAAGAAAACTAACTTTTATTGGGCGAACCTGTGCCCACAAAACAGGCTACACTTATAGCGCAACGATAGCGGCGAACACGCTCGGCGATCGTCGAAAATCTGCCCAGCGGGTCAAGCGCGTCGGCTTTTATACAGCAGTCGTCGAATGTTCCAGACTAATCGCTGGGACCCGCGCGTATTCCACAATGTTCTACGCCATTCGCGTCAGGCGATGAAATCAGATAACATAAGGTGCGGCGACAACAGACAGCCGGGTAGAATCATCGATAACTTTCCAGAAACGTCGGATGCATGCAGGCGCGTCCGTCGCTGTGCGATTACAGTTGTTTAGCGGCGAAACGTGGTCGCCCGATAAAGATAAGTACACGTGTCATTACCCCCCTCTTAAAAAGCATCGCCCCGATGCTGCTAACAAACGAAAGTAACAAAGAAAAGCACTCGTAGCAAAGGAAACAAACTAAGGAAGTTCATCAGCGTCCGTAAAATGGTTTAAGGCGCACCACGTGGACCACTTCAGATCGTGCGCGGCGCCGCTGTGAGTGCGAAATGCCGTCTGGCACGACCTCATAGTCTAGTGCGCCAATACGTCGGATGACCTTGTAGGGTCCGAAATAGCGTCGCAGCAGCTTCTCACTGAGTCCTCGCCGGCGTATCGGGGTCCATACCCAAACACGGTCGCCGGGCTGGTACTCGACGAAGCGTCGTCGGAGGTTGTAGTGTCGGCTGTCGGTACGCTGCTGGGTCTTGATCCGTAGGCGGGCGAGCTGTCGGGCTTCTTCGGCGCGCTGGAGATAGGTAGCGACGTCAAGATTCTCCTCGTCAGTGACGTGCGGCAGCATGGCGTCGAGCGTCGTCGTCGGGTTCCTGCCGTAAACCAACTTGAATGGCGTGATCTGTGTTGTTTCTTGCACCGCCGTGTTGTAGGCGAAGGTGACATACGGCAGGACCGCGTCCCACGTCTTGTGCTCGACGTCGACGTACATCGCTAGCATGTCGGCGAGGGTCTTATTCAGCCGCTCCGTAAGACCATTCGTCTGCGGATGGTAGGCCGTTGTCCTCCTGTGCCTTGTCTGACTGTAGTTCAGAATGGCTTGAGTGAGCTCCGCTGTAAAGGCCGTTCCTCTGTCGGTGATGAGGACTTCTGGAGCACCATGTCGCAACAGGATGTTCTCGACAAAGAATTTCGCCACTTCGGCTGCGCTACCTTTCGGCAGTGCTTTAGTTTCAGCGAAGCGGGTGAGGTAGTCTGTCGCCACGACGATCCACTTATTTCCGGTTGTTGACGTCGGAAAGGGTCCCAGCAAGTCCATCCCGATCTGCTGGAATGGTCGGCAAGGAGGCTCGATTGGCTGTAGTAATCCGGCTGGCCTTGTCGGCGGTGTCTTGCGTCGCTGACAGTCTCGGCATGTTCTGACATAACGGGCGACGTCGGCGGTCAGGCGCGGCCAATAATACTTTTCTTGTATCCTCGATAGTGTCCGGGAAAAACCGAGGTGTCCAGCGGTCGGATCGTCATGTAGGGCGTGCAATACTTCTGGACGAAGTCCTGACGGGACAACAAGAAGGTAGTTGGCGCGGACTGGTGAAAAGTTCTTCTTCACGAGGAGATTGTTTTGAAGCGTGAAGGAAGGTAATCCGCGCTTAAATGCCCTGGGGACAACGTCGGTGTGCCCTTCCAAATATTCCACCAGGCCTTTTAGCTCCGGGTCTGCCCGTTGCTGTTCAGCGAAGTCTTCCGCGCTTATCATGCCAAGGAAGGCGTCATCTTCGTCATCTTGCGGCGGCGGGTCAGTGGGGGCGCGTGATAGGCAATCGGCATCGGAGTGTTTTCGTCCTGACTTGTAGGTTACAGTGATGTCGTATTCTTGTAGTCTGAGGCTCCACCGTGCCAGTTGTCCTGAAGGATCCTTTATACTCGCTAGCCAACTCGCTAGCCGGTGGTGGTCGACGGAATTGCGGCGTTACGGGGCCCTGGCGCGGTAGCGGAAAGGGACCTTGACGGCGGGCGACGGCGGCGTAGCTCATCGCTTGCGGCTGAGGCTGCGGTGGTTCTGGTTGCACCTCAGGAACTCCAAGCGATCGGTGCACCTCTTCTTTTACGATGTCGGCGATCGAAGCCACTTGAGGCTGCGACGAAGGCAAGACCTTGCGCAGTTCTTCGCGCACAATGGCCCTGATGGTCTCGCGCAGATCGTCCGTGGCCAGTGATTGAATTCCTGCGTAGGGGGTAGAGCTTGTACGGCGGTTGAATTGCCGGTTCCGCATTTCGAGTGTCTTCTCGATGTTCGTCGCCTCACGAAGAAACTCTTCGACGGTCTTCGGTGGGCTTCTTACCATCCCGGCGAAAAGTTCCTCCTTCACACCACGCATGAGTAGGCGAACTTTCTTTTCCTCGGCCATATCCGGGTCGGCGTGGCGGAACAGACGGGTCATTTCTTCCGTAAAGATGGCAACGTTCTCGTTTGGTAGCTGCACTCGGGCGTCCAGCATAGCTTCGGCCCTTTCCTTGCGCACGACACTTGTAAAGGTGCACAGGAAGCCGCTACGGAACAGGTCCCACGTAGTCAAGGTCGACTCCCTGTTCTCAAACCACGTTCTGGCGGCGTCTTCTAAGGCGAAGTAGACATGCCGCAGCTTGTCGTCGGAGTCCCAGTTGTTGAATGTCGCGATTCGCTCGTAGGTCTCCAGCCAAGATTCCGGGTCTTCAGTCGCTGCTCCATGGAAGGTCGGTGGGTCCCGGGGTTGTTGTAGGATAACGGGGGACGCTGGGGCAGCCATTGAGGTTGTCTTGACCACGATCTTCTTTGTCGCCTCAGGTAGAAGTCCGTGCTCTGGGGGCAGGCCTTGCAGTCTGCGGCTAGCACGCTGGTCTTGGGCGGTGTCGGTTTTGTCCTCGGGCTTCGGGCTTGGATCGCGGCTTTGCGGGGGCGTTCGGTACATGAACGCACAAGCACCTCCACCAGATGTCACGTGGTGGTGACGTTGAAGAAAGAACACAGTAGCAATACTGTGAACAAGAAAACTAACTTTTATTGGGCGAACCTGTGCCCACAAAACAGGCTACACTTATAGCGCAACGATAGCGGCGAACACGCTCGGCGATCGTCGAAAATCTGCCCAGCGGGTCAAGCGCGTCGGCTTTTATACAGCAGTCGTCGAATGTTCCAGACTAATCGCTGGGACCCGCGCGTATTCCACAATGTTCTACGCCATTCGCGTCAGGCGATGAAATCAGATAACATAAGGTTCGGCGACAACAGACAGCCGGGTAGAATCATCGATAACTTTCCAGAAACGTCGGATACATGCAGGCGCGTCCGTCGCTGTGCGATTACAGTTGTTTAGCGGCGAAACGTGGTCGCCCGATAAAGATAAGTACACGTGTCAGTATAATGCCTTGACCTTACACTTATCCAGTTTTCCCGTAACATAACAATTTCCCCGTAACATGGCCTGATTCTATTTTCTATCGCAGAGACAATAGATTTCTCGTAGTTCTGCCGTGCCCTCACAGATGTCGCGCCATTTTGGTTGACTGCTGGTCAGTGATGCTGTTGTTGCTGACATCGGGAGATATTGAGGAGAATCCAGAGCCCCCGACGGAAGAGTATTTGAAGGCCATTCTAGACAACCAGGCACAAACTGACCGGAAACTTAATTCAATTCAAGAACAAATTGGTGTTCTCTCAGCAAGGACAGAAAAGCTGTCAGATTACCTTGTGGTAATCCAGGAGATGACCACAACAATAGATAAGCTAGATAAGCTCCTAGATAAGCTCAAGGATACTGTCAAGCAACAGTCCAAACAATTAGTTGAGTTTGAAAACCGTGGGCGGCGTAACAACCTTTTAGTGTTTGGTGTCCCGGAAAAGGCGAACGAAACAGAGTCAGATCTCAGGGCAGCTGTTGCAGATAACATTTTTAAAAAAGAACTAGGTGTCCATGTCACCACAATAGAAAGAATTCACTGCATTGGAAGGAAGAAGCCAGAAAAACATAGACCTATTATAATGAAATTTTATGACAGCAGGGAAAAGGACAGCATTCTAAAGAATTGCAAGAAACTTAAGGGAAAATCTGTTCACGTCAGCAATGATTATGCAAAAGAAACTGCAGACGTTAGAAACTATGGGAATCTGCCATTGTAGAAAGGGACAACAAGCAAAAGGTGTCTCTGGTTCATGATAAGCTTAAGATTGATGACCGTCTATATGCCTGGGATCACAGTCGCAACAAGCGTATTCTTTGCCAAGAATGCCGTGATAAGGGCCGCCATAGCAATCGCAAAGTGTCAGGGGAAGCTTGCAATGACAAGGAGGGCATGCCTACCTGTAGTTCAAATACAGCATAGCTCAGAATCGTTTCGTTCAATGCCTGCAGTATTCTTAACAAGGTTACTGAATTAGAATGTCTGTTGCTATCTGAGCGACCGCACGTCGTTTGCATTACAGAAACATGGCTCAACAGTGCTATTTCTTGCGACTGCATTATCCCACCTGGCTACACAATGTTCAGGTGGGATCGGGACTCTCGTGGTGGTGGTGTGGCCATTATTGTTAAATCATCGTTGACAGCCTGTACGGCTATGTGTGACATGTCGGAATCGGTGTGGTGTAAAATCATGTTTTCTGGCATGTCGTACGTCATAGGAGTCGTTTATAGGCCACCAACTACTTCACCCGATTTTCTAGATATGTTAAATACGTTCCTTTGCTCACGTGTAAGCAGGAACACCAGGCTAATAATGACTGGTGATTTTAACTTGCCACATATCGATCGGGAACTTATTTCGCCTCGAAATACAGAAATTTCTAGTGCGGAAAAATTATTGGATATCACATTTTTTCATAACTTAAGGCAAATAGTGAAGGAAAACACACGTATAACGTCCCAATCGCAGTCATTGCTTGACTTGGTGTTCCTTTCCCATAAAGTAGGCAATTATGAAATGACAGTCACCGATGGTATATCCGATCACAAAATCATTTTGCTGAATGTGCTTACTTGTACACCACCACCTACAAACCTACTGTACGTGTTGAAATCAAAGACTATGCGAAGGCCGATGATACGTCTATTTTAGATTATTTAGAAAAGTGTTTCAGCGAATTTGAAAATGTCTCCGAGGTCGAAACAGTTGAAGATTTGAGGCAGCGCTTTCAAGCTATTATTAAAGGGACCCTGAAACGCTTTTGACGATTTTCTACAAACGTACTGAGTCGTTAGAGTAGGTCGTTCTGATCATTAATTGACACGTCTAAGTGCTCCGCGTAAAACGTGTAATTTATTATAAGGTTTTAAAAATGCACATCGCTGCCGATCGCAGCGCACTGCTCGGTGGAATTTTAAGCCGCCCCTACCCATATGACCGAAATCATCCATATGACGTCAGTTGGGCAAGCTATCCGATTGGCTGATCAGGGCGCGTGATCGATAATTTTTCCAACTTTATGGTAAACAAACGATCTTCGTAATAGTTGGAATGTTAGTTAATTTGTTTTTATAAAAAGAAAGTAACATAAAGAGAATGCACAAGAACAATTTTTCAGTACACCCAAGCACTTCCGGCAAACAGCAATGGTCGTCTGCTTGTATACAATGTACCCCATTTTGACGAGAGCTCCACGGTCAGAGTCGGTCTCAGTCTTTTCGCGAGCACTATGATTCGACTTTGTTGCCTTATGGACTGCAAAAGTAGTGACTGGCAATATGTCAAGCTGTGACATCGTGTCCCTCTGCAAGGCAGCGTACGAGCGAACTGGCTGCTGCGCATCGGACTGCCGCTATCCGATCGGCGCCAGGATTTGCGCGTTTGTGGCCGTCACTTTACACCGGAAGATTACTAACGCAATAGCGTTTCGCGAGTCCGGTATTAGGGCAAACGCAAGCGCAAGGGGACAGGGTCTGGCCGCTTGACTGCCGTAACGGGATGAGCCATGAGATGAGCAGAAGGGCAAATGTGAATGGTCTGCACGGTGCAGCCACCTGGTGGCACAGAGCTCAACCATACACAGTAGCAGCAACGAAGTGTATTCTTCTTGCTGCTGGTGTGTATTTTTCGGAGGAGTGTAATCATCAACACGTTGTTTTTATACATGTTTAAAATGTCTTACACTTGGTTAGAGCAATATTAGCGCTATGTTTGGCTGGCTAAGCGCTGCGCCAACAAGTGTCTGGACCGTGCAGACCGATCAGGCCGCTCACGTACGTCTACGCTAAAGTTCCTTCATCAGCTTGAGTTTATGCCTCCAGTCATTTGCCGAAATGATCAGCTTGCCTGTGGTTACCGGAATACTAGACACGTTCGGCGCTACGACAGATTGCTCGCAACGCACGCTGCTTCGATAGCTCCGCTTGGGGTCGACGGCCAAGCGGCTAGCGGAGAGGTCTCGCGCGGGCGGGGGCGGGCTCCAAAACAACTGGAAGTGGCCGATGTGACGTCGCATCGTGACGCTGAACCAGTGAAGGCGGAGCTTAGTCCCGCTCGCTCAGCGAACAAGTTGAGGAGGAAAAGCATGGCTAGGGAGGAGGGTAGCTTCTAATCGCTTGTAGCTCCATTAATACGTAACGCTTCACTTAAATTGTGGTGCGAATGTCCTACTTAAGCTGTACCCTACGCGTCTACAAAATTTGTCCGAACCGTTTCAGCGGCCCTTTAAAGTCTGCATAGATCAGTTTGTTCCAACCCGACTCAAGAAAACGAAGCGGAGTAACCCATGGATAACTAGGAATATTGTTCACGCGAAATGTAAATTAAAAAGGCTGCGCAAGGGAAAAAGCAGATCCTAGGGAAATACACGCAGTATGTCAGAGAATAAAGGCTTTGTTACTCAATTCGAAACAAACATTTTTTAATCGCACTCTCAGTGATTTTCTTAAGACTTCCCCAGAAAAATTTTGGCGTTATTTAGACCGCAGAAAGGAAAAAATAAAGCAAATGACGGTAAGAAATGTTCTAGTAGAAGAAAAAGGCGTTATCGCTGATGGATCAAATAAATATTTCCAATCAGTATTCACGCGCAGTGATCAACCATTTCCAGTAGATGATGGGGCATCTTTCAGCGAAAGTTCCATGGACGCTATCAACTTTACTCAGAGGGGCGTATTCCAGCAGTTGCTACAGTTAGATGACAAGAAGGCTTCTGGGCCAAATGGAATATCTACTGGCTTTTTGAAAAGGTATGCTGAGTGGATATCATTTTATTTGGTAATTATTTTTCAGAAATCACTAAGCACCCATTCCGTGCCACAGGACTGGCGTTGTGCTGTAGTTATCCCCATATTTAAAAGTGGCAATCGTACTCTAATGAATAACTACCGTCCTGTATCCCTTACGTCAGTTTGCTGCAAGGTTATAGAACACGTCATAGCAAAACATATAATTATCTTCCTAGAATCAAATGGCCTCCTTTGCGCATGCCAGCATGGGTTCCGACGGGGGCTTTCCACAGTGACACAGCTCATTGAGACATTACACGATTTTTCCAAAGCTTTTTTCCCGCCACCGCACGATAAATTGAACAGGAACGAGGCCGTAACATTACGCTTGCTACAGACACACACCTACCCTAGCCCCGCTATCTTACACCACTGCTATCCGAGTCTGTATCCAACAGACGCGTGTAAAACATGCGGACACAGAGCAACGCTGCGACACATGCTCTGGGAGTGTGCCGGCAACAACGGTAATCAAAGCAGCTCCGTTGGCGACGCGTCCAGAATCGCGGCTGTTGCCAGAGTAGGAGAAGGCTCGAGCTCCGTTCTTCCCGACGCCGCCCCGGATGCGGGAGCCGCCGGGGACCTTCTCCGTAGGCGTCGCCGCCGCTGGGAGGCGGCTATCAGAAGTTCAGAGCTGGCAGACCAGCTCTGGGCCGTCCGGCAAGCCAAAGATGCCGCTCGAGTCCAAAAACTTCGAGCCGTCACCTGAGGCCACCACATCAAGAACTGCCGGACTATTCTTTACTAAAGTTTCTTCTTCTTCTTCTTCTTCCAAAGCTATGGACAACCGTGAACAAATGGATGTTATATGCGTTGATTTTGCCAAAGCCTTTGATAAGGTTCCCCATCGTAAATTACTTTTTAAACTGTACAAAGCAGGTATAAATGGCGACGCTCTAAAATGGATTGAAGATTATTTAACTAACCGCGAGCAGGCAGTTCGCGTTGATGGTTCCGAGTCTGGTTTTGTAGATGTATACTCAGGAGTACCACAGGGGTCCGTGTTAGGGCCAACACTTTTTCTGCTTTACATCAATGATGTAGTAACCGCTTTAGATAGTTCTGCTAAGATAAAACTCTTTGCAGATGACTGCTTGATTTTTGCTCCAGTATCTTGTTTAGAGGATCAGATTAAGCTCAACCGAAACCTTCAGGCGTTTGGGAGTTGGTGTGACAAGTGGGAAATGCGAATTAATTTTGATAAGACTACATACACGCATATCACTGCAAAAAAGAATATTTTTACTTTTCAGTACGATATTCAAGGCTACAATCTAGTTAATGTTTCTTGTTTCAAATATCTTGGTGTCTCTATTTCACATGATTTAAAATGGCACAATCAAGTAGAAACAGTGTGCTCTGCGGCACAGAAGAAATAGCGTTTTTTAAGAGCAAAACTGGGGAGGGCAACAAAAGATGTTAAACTGCTGGCTTACAAATCTCTTATTCGACCATCCCTAGAATATGCATTAGTAACATGGGCGCCCCATCAAAAGGTAATGTGGGCCAAAATAGAGAAGGTGCAACGCCGGGCGGCGCGCTTTATTTCTTCGAAATATAGAAGGACAGACTCAGTTTCGGCGATGTTAAAGTAGTCTTGCGGTCTTGAATTATTGGAAGATCGGTACAAGAAGCAGAGAGCAAAAACATTATTTCAAATAATTCACGGCGAACTAAAAATTAATAAAGATTTGTATTTAAAACCTCCAGGCAGACTGAGCTCCCGCTTAAATCATAGTGAAGCTATTCAACCGTACTTGTCCCGAACCAATGCCTTTCGTTGTTCGTTCTTCCTAGAGTCAACAGAGCTGTGGAACAAGCTGCCTGCAGAAATTGTTCGCAGTTCTGATACTGCATTGTTTACAAATGCAATCAAGGTTCTTTACTAAAACTGTACCATGTGGATATTGTAAAGTGTTTTTCTTTTCTTTTTTTTTTATCTTTTTCCTTTTTTCTGTTTGTGTGCGTGCGGCAGCTGGTTGAACATTTGAATACATGTCTTACAGTCTGTATATCGTATCTTGTATTGTATCCGTAGGACACTGTAGTGCATGTGCATATTTCTTTTGTATCTGGCTGTCTTGTATGAACGTATATGTAACATCCCTCCCTGTTATGACCCTCAACTGAGGGTTGACAGTATTTCTAAATTAATAAAAAAATAAATAAAAATAAATAAATAATAAACCACTGTCAACAACTGTCTACAGTAGCAGTGTTTCCTTGCGTTCTCATGTCTCTTCTTTTTTTCTTTATTTGAAGCTTCACTTTAGAAATGCTGGGAGGGGACTTCTTAAAGTTAAGCTCTATTTGCCTCTTTTTCAGACTTTTCCACTGCTGCTGCTGATGCAGTCTTACACAGCGCGTCAGGGGGTGGTTGAGAATGTGTGTAATGTGCACGACCGAGGCGGCAGGAAAGGCGTCTATGACACCTTTCCAACAAACTCCAGAGCTGTCGCAACAATGACCTGTGTAGCTCTCTGGCCATTGCTACCCTGCCCTCTGGAGTTCCCTCGCCGTCGGCACAATGCTCTCTGGAAGGCTGTAATTACATGTCAGCCCTCCACAAAAGCATTGCAGAAGCTGCAGCGCTTACCTTTGTACTCAGGCGCATAGCCCAAGAGGGGAGGATAAGAATGGTAGAAAGAGGAGACAGGGCATGCATAGAGACAACGCTGTGATGAAATGGCTGCATAACCACTCCTTGCTCGTGGCAGCTTGCATACATGGAAAGATCGCAGGAGAAGAGGAAGGCGCTGTCAGAGAGCATGCTTTGTTGGGGTCCTTTCAATAAAAGAAACTCTACTGCTAGAGATGGTGACTGTTGCAGATAAATTGCAAAATAATAACAACAATAATAATATGGTATGGCACGTTTCTGCTATTTCTGAAAAATAAACACCGAGAAGGTCCGTCCACGCCTAAAACTGATGGGAAGGGCATGCAGATGCAAAGCCACATACCGTATTTACTTGCATAATGATCGCACCTTTTTGTAAAAAAAATTGACACGAAATCAGGGGTGCGATCATTATGTGGGTTAAATTTCCCGCGAAAAGAAAAAACATTTTTTTTTCTGCCTGCGTTTGCTGCGGGACACAAAAACAATAATGGCAGCTGGCGGAGCAAGCCAAATGCGCCGAACGCGATTTTTTTTTCTTCTCGTGAATACATTATGTGCATTGAAACAGTTTATTCCGTATCAGTAATGAATAATATCGTTAATATCGGCAAGCCTGGGCAATAACGTAGCCATGTCCACTTTGAGGAGACAAACAGATGAGCGCGCTTAGCTGCCAGTGACATAGAAACACATGGCTGGCATGCTGCTGAAACTGCGGCATCTGTCTTCACTACTATCCTAATATGGCATGTTTCCGCTAAGGGTGGGTGACTATCTTAGCTGTGTTACAAGCGTCAGCGTATGAATAACGTATCAGTGTAAACGTGGCTACTATCGTTGCCACTCGCGATTTGTTGCGTGCCCACAAGTGCAGATGACAAGAATCGATAGGCACCTTTTTTGTTGTTGTTGACCACAATCATAAAGCCTACACATAATAAAGGCAAGTTTGGTTGCAGCTTTTTTTTTAGTCATGGTAGTGCGGAAAGTGATGAAAGTAATGAAATGAGGTATCTACTTAAGAATGTTTGGTGCATTCAGACCACTTGGTTTGTCTTGAAGAGTCGTTCGCGTAGCATTCGACAGATGGTAAGCGCGATCAATATTAGCTAGACTTGGCACACGACATATCGCTGCGGCAAGTTCAGGGTGCGATCATTACGCGAGTGCGATCATTATGCGAGTATATACGGTATTAAAGCCCCACAGCGTCAAGACGACAATACACAAGTGGGGGTCCAGTAAATCAAGACTTTGGCTAAGGTGTCCCAACCCTGCAACAACATCGGGAGGCCGTGCTATGTGACGGTAGCCCAGGGGGCCAACGGGCTCCCGTCTGTCGGCATTGGCCAGTACGCGATGCGACGACAGTGCATAACGTTCTTGCAGGCGGCGGCAACGGCGGCAACAGCAGTGGTAGTAGCAGCCTGTTTTATGTCTTAGAACGACGGGAAGCTGAGCTAGTTGGTAAGGATTCACTATGCAAGAAAAGGTGAGGCATGCATACAGGACACAAGAGAAGAGAAGTGGATGTCGTTCGTGTTGTCCACTTCTCTTGTGTCCTGTCTGCACGCCTCACTTTTTCCTGCATAATGTTTTATGACCATTGGAGGACGAAGGCCTCTCCCTGCGATCTCCAATTACCCCTGTCCTGCACCAACCGATTCCAACTAGCGCCTATGAATTTCCTAATTTCATCGCTCCACCTAGTCTTCTGTCCTCGACGGTGTTTCCCTTCTCTTGGTACCCATTCTGTAACCCTAATGGTTCAACGGTTATCTAACCAGCGCTTTACGTGACCTGCCCAGCTCCATTTACACGCATTACATGACCTGCCTAGCTCCAATACCTATAGGTATTGCAACAATTAAGTGACTTAAATTATGAAAGCGTCCCTGTTGAAGACAACTCGGCCTCATCACAGCTACAAACTGACATCGCCCACGTGTCCCACATAAAACCATACTGTTCATCTAGTTTGCTATCATTCTAACTAGTTCCGGTACGGCACTCCAGCCCCCAGGCATATGTTACAGTGCATTTGGACAGGACCATGTGAGCAAGAGATAGAGAGACAAAGAAAAAGTAGTAGACTGTTTGCTAGAGCTGTGATCAGTGTACCAGCCTGTGCGTTTACCACTAACCTTTCACATGTAAATTGTTGTGTATACAATTATGCATTCGGCTTCCTCTTTGTAACAATATTGTTACGCGTCATGGTCTGCGGGACTTTTGTGACCTACGCATCAAGAGAAGCGACATGTTTGCCTTTTTGAAGTGCTTTAGCACCTTCTCCCTGACCTAGTCCTGGTGCAGACGATGACACCCTCTTGGACTTTGGCTATGTCAACCTTGCTGCTTGGCTTCGGTCTTCGTTCGTTGCAGGCTGGCCTCGGGGTTGTCCCTTTCTTCAAGTCTCGTGTTTTCTTGCGGTAACTTCCCAAAATCATAGATAACCAACTGGCCTACACCCACACTCTGCTATGGCCTCTGTCTATGGAAGTGTGGAGATTGAAGTGGCCTTCCCGCACGTTGTGCTTAGCTTGATGTCCGTGAACCACCGCCATAATGGCAACATGGCAGACACAGCTAGCGCGTTGGAGTTATATAGTTAGGGCACGGCGAGACCATCGCAGATGCAGCCATAAACCGCCTTACGTTCTTTGTACAGGTCACGCTGACCACTTCAATCCTATGCGCACCAACAGTCAACTCATCTTGCAGTCTTGGTGATGGAATTCTTCTTGTCGACCCCGTGGCTGCCGATATCAACCGAGGCTTGGTCACGCAATCTGCTCATCAGCTCCGACCTTCAGCACCACCAATGACAGTACAAACACCCGGGCAACTCAAGCACACCTTCAGAGGGCACGGAGAGACCATCGCAGATGCAGCCATGAACCGCCTTATGTTTTTTGCACAAGTTCGTCCTTATTATTCCTGTCGCTGCTTTCGTAGTGATGATAGGTGTATTGTCATCCTGCCGTGCCCTGAACAGTGCCTTTCTTTACTTGATGATGCATGGAGTGTGCTTTTGCTGTTGCTTGCTGGTGATATTGAGCAAAATCCCGGACCTTCTAGGGATGAGATTAAGCTTC
The DNA here is from genome assembly GCF_023375885.2 of Dermacentor andersoni. Classification (NCBI taxonomy): domain Eukaryota; kingdom Metazoa; phylum Arthropoda; class Arachnida; order Ixodida; family Ixodidae; genus Dermacentor; species Dermacentor andersoni. The sequence goes on along the minus strand of NC_092820.1, from coordinate 1,441,566 downwards.
TTTCTGACATGTCCTCATCCTTACAAGCATCCATTAATAACCTAGCTACGTCGCAATCCGATCTCGAAAAATTGATGAGCGCCCGTTTCAATGAATTAAATGATACGCTAAATGTGCTCGCTCAGCATACCGAAGCAATCAGCCAATTGCAATCTGAAGTTGGTTCTCTTAAGAAGGTGATCAATGCGCAACAAAAGAAATTGGACGATTTCGAAGACAGAAGTCGGCGCCGCAATTTAGTTGTTTTTGGCCTTGCTGAATCTGATCACGAGAGTCCGAGCACTTTAAAGCACGCAATTACTGAAGACCTAATCCGCGTAAAGCTGGGATTATCGGTCAGTACCGTAGAAAGAGTACATAGAATAGGAAAAAAAGTCCTGATAAACATAGACCAATCATAATGAACTTCTTTGATTACAATGAGAAATTGCGCATCCTACACAATTCATTCAAACTGAAAGGAATAAAGCGCAAATGCAAGTATAAGCTAGCTCAGAGTACCGAATTCTGCTCTTTAAGGAATGCTTTACTCATCAAACTTCGCAACGCCCGTGACAAATTTCATAATCAGACTATGATTACATTCCTAGAAAGCTCCCCAGACAAGTTTTGGCGTTTCCTGTCTGACTCTAATCGTAGTGTTCAGCAGCTAAGAATAAACAACAACGTAAGTTCTAATTTTAATGATATCGTCAATGAATTAAATGACACATTTTATAAAGCATTCACTCGACCTTCAGTTCTCAGCACCCATGATAAATCATATACGCTATCTACATCTCAATCAATTCCTGACATTTCAATTAGTCCTGAAGGAATTCTTACTATGTTGCTTGATATTGACATAAAAAAATCGCCTGGAGCCGATGGTTTGCCTAACAAGTTTCTTCGATGCTACTCCGAACTAACTTCTGAATTCCTATACATTATTTTTAATGCATCTCTTAAACAGAGCTCAGTACTGAAAGACTGGCTCAGGGCCAAAGTAATACTGGTGTTTAAATCAGGTGATAAACTTATTCCTAACAATTACAGACCTATTTCCCTCATAAGCACATGTTGTAAGCTCTTGGAGCATATTATCACATATCTAACCGCTTGGAAGCGAATAAATTTTTGTTGATTTTCAGCATGGCTTTCGCAGAAAGTTTTCAACCTCAACTCAATTGTTATCCATTGTACATGACTGCCAGTGCCATTGATGACCGCCTGCAGCTTGACGCAATGTTCCTAGACTTGTCAAAGGCATTTGACCGTGTGCCACATGCAAATCTAATTGAAATTTTTAAATCACTTGGACTACCAGAAAATATAGTGCACTGGATTCAAGCTTATTTAGCGAATTGTGTTCAGTTTGTGGAAATCGATGGTGTGAGATCTAAAAGCCTGCCTGTTTTATCCGGTGTACCACAGGGGTCCGTGTTGGGACCGCTGCTGTTTCTTATCTATATGAATGATATTGCTAAAAATTTGGATCCTAATGTCAAGGTGAAATTGTTTGCTAATGATTGTGTCATTTATTCTTGTGTCATTTATTCCACAGTAAGGAGTTCTTCATGCCAGTATACACTTAACAATAGTCTTTGTAAACTCGCGGACTGGTGCGACAACAGAGGAATGCAAATAAACTTTTCCAAAACAGTGTCAATGACAATAACATTGAAGCAAAAACCACTACTTTATACTTACCACATTGGCAATCGGAACCTTGAATCAATTACCTCTGTCAAATATTTAGGCATAACAATTAACAGTAACCTAAAATGGGACACCCATATTAACAATATATGCAAAAAAACCTTTAAAAAAACTTTGCTTTCTACGTAGAAAGCTAAAGAAGTCCCCTTCATCTGTCAAGCTGCAAGCTTATCGTCCCCTCGTACGCCCAGTCCAAGAGTATGCCTCCATAGTGTGGAACCCGTTCATTAAAAAGGAAATTGACAAATTTGAACGAATTCAGCGCCTGGCTGCACGGTTTATTTGCTCTGATTACAAAACATCTTCATCAGTTTCTGGCATGTTAGGCCAACATGGACTGGATCCGCTCCACGTGCGCCGTAAAATCGCCAGGCTGAAATTTTTTTACTCGTTTCATAATCAAACAAGTTTAGCAAATGCCACATATGTTACCCATGCCCCACAAAGGTGGTTGCATATTTTTCAATTTAAAGTAGTTCAGTCATACTTTGCTCGAACTAAAATCTTTCAGAAATCATTTTTTCCACTTATGAGCAAAGAATGGAATCATTTACCGGAATGTGTTGTTGAATGCACTTCTTCTGTTTCATTTGAAAATATGTTGATAAATCATCTTTTGTAAACCCTCTCCTGCTTGGGCAGCATTGCTGCCTGCAGTATTGTGTAAATAAATAAATTAAAATTTAAATATTTTCCCATGCAAACCATGCTTCTGCCTCCCGGGGTCGAGTCACTGTGTAAGCAAATGTCACCGGGATTCTCCCTGATTGGTCTCCCTAGTGGCGGCCCCCAAGTGCCCTCTCCACTGAGTCATCATCATCAGCCTGGTTACGCCCACTGCAGGGCAAAGGCCTCTCCCATACTTCTCCAACTACCTCGGTCATGTACTAATTGTGGCCATGTTTTCCCTGCAAACTTCTTAATCTCATCCGCCCACCTAACTTTCTGCCGCCCGCTGCTACGCTTCCCTCCCCTTGGAATCCAGTCCTTAACCCTTAATGACCATCGGTTATCTTCCCTCCTCATTACATGTCCTGCCCATGCCCATTTCTTTTTCTTGATTTCAACTAAGATATCATTAACTCGCGTCTGTTCCCTCACCCAATCTGCTCTTTTCTTATCCCTTAACGTTACAACTATCATTCTTCTTTCCATAACTCCTTGCGTCATCCTCAATTTAAGTAGAACCCTTTTCGTAAGCCTCCAGGTTTCTCCTCCGTACGTGAGTACCGGTAAGACACAGCTGTTATACACTTTTCTCCACTGAGTGCTTCATTGCAATGGCAGATGCTCACAGGCCTGCAACGAGGTGGTTACGTAGGACCTTTGCTCTTGTGACATCTCGTTCTCACGCTCGGTGGACCGCTACCCAGTTAGCCCTAGTGCAGCAGGTGCGCATACTCAATCAGTATTGTGGTTAGCCTTTGCCCATAAGTGCCATGACTGTCGCACTGTGACCCACCGTGGTTGTTAAGTGGCTATGGTGTTACGCTGCTGAGCACAAGGTCGTGGGATCGAATCCCGGCTACGGTGGCTGCATTTCGATGGGGGCAAAATGCGAGCACACCCGTGTACTCAGATTTAGGTGCATGTTAAAGAACCCCAGGTGGTCGAAATTTCTGGAGTCCTCCACTACGGCATGCCTCATAATCAGAAGGTGATTTTTGGCATGTAAAACCTCTGATCCAAACCGCTCTATTTCTGTCTCTCAAAGGTATGCCTAGCATTCTTTGTTCCATCGCTCTCTGCGTGGTTCTTAACTTGTTCTCAAGCTTCTTTGTCAGTCTCCAAGTCTCTGCGCCATATGTCAGCACCGGCAAAATGCACTGATTGTATACTTTCCTTTTCAATGATAATGGTAAGCTCCCAGTCAGGAGCTCATGATGTCTGCCGTATGCAATCCAACCCATTCTTAATCTGTGAATTTCCTTCTCATGGTCAGGGTTTCCTGTGATTAGTTGACCTAGGTAAACATACTCTTTCACAGACTCTAGAGGCTGACTTGCGATCCTGAACTCTTGGTCCCTTGCCTGGTTGTTCATCATTATCTTTGTCTTCTGCATATTAATCCTCAACCACACTCTTACCCCCTTATTCAAAATGCATCTTGACTGACTCGCCTGACTTGATATAAACGACGCCTAGTGCGAATGCGCCCAAGACGCTGATTGCGTTTCCTTTGGCGCGTTCACGACATGCATCATTTAAGTCAAGCGTGGGCTTCAAGTTAAGATGCATTCCTGAATACTAGGGTTACACTCTCTCTGTTAAGGTCCTCAATCATTTGTTGCAACTCATCTGCATTGTTGCTGAATAGAACAATGTCATCAGCAAACTGAAGGTTGCTGAGATATTTGCCATTGATCCTTACTCCTAAGCCTTCTCAGTTAAATAGCATGAATACTTCTTCCAAGCACGCGGTGAATAGCATCGTAGAGATTGTGTCTCTCTGTCTGACCCCATTCTTTATCAATCAATCAATCAGAGCAACTTTATTTCGCAACTTTACAAGGCGAAAAAGTGGCCGAAGAAAACGCTGCTACACTGCAGTTTGACTGGGCTCCAGCCACCCATCAGCAATGGAGACAAAACACATTTATCATTACTAAACCATAAAATGCACTGTACCAGACATACAATGAATCCAAGATTACATTACAATCAAACACGCCTCTCTAAGGACATGTAGGAAGTAAGAATTAAATAGAAAGCCTAAGTACTCATAATATACATACATAATACAATGGCTAGACACAACAAAACAAAACAAAAAATTTTTATTGCGTGAATAAACTTTTTATATGTTTCTTCACTAACGTTCTGATGTCAATATTTAGTGTGTCATAGTGATTTAATGTTGTTGGCAATGTATGCCGAATTCTCTGTCAGCCGCATTGTGTGTGCGAAAAATTAACGTGCCATGGAGCTGGGTACCGAAAAGGATATGTTGCCAGGGTGTGCTCAAGTTGTGCAATATTGAGAAAAGCATCTAATCTGCCCTGAACTGCTTTCTTATAGGAACACAGTAGAGTGTAAGTGTACAAATCTCAAACTTTAAGGCTATTATGCTTTTCAAAAAGCATAATAGCCAGTGTGTTCTAAATAAGAAGCACTTGACACCGTGCGGCTTGCCCTTTCTTGTACTAAATCTAGTTTGCGTAGGTGCTCTGCTATAGTGTTACCCCAAACTAGCACACAATAACACAGATAAGAACTAAACAGGGCATCATAAAGTAATCTTCTAATTGCCACCGGGAGATTTTGTCAGCACCTACTCATTATGCCCATTGTATTGCTTAATTTAAGCAATAATGACTGGATGTGCTGGTTCCAGGACATATGATCATTAAATATAATGCCAACTGTTTTTACACATTTTTCAATCGAAACATTGAACGGGCCAAGCATAAGGAAATCAGGCACCTTAACCAATGTTCCTAACACACAAAACAACACACACTTTGTTTTCGATTCGTTCAGTGTCAAACAATTTCTCTTGCACAATTCGTTTGCTCTAGAACAAAACGCATCTGCCTCGACACATAGGTATCTTCCTGCTTTTCTTGTGTAGAGTTAAGGTAGCTGTAGAACCTCTGTAGGTATTCTGCAAGGTATTTACGTAAGCGTTCTGTACTCCTTGGTTAAGTAATGCCTCTATGACTGCTGGTATCTCTACTGAATCAAATGCCTTTTCGTAACCTATGAAAGCCATATAGAGAGGCTTATTGTGCTCTGGGGATTTCTCTATAACCTGATTAATGACATGGATGTGATCCATTGTAGAGTACCCCTTCCTGAAGCCAGTCTGTTCCCTCGGTTGACGAAAGTGCAGTGTTGCCCTTATTCTATTGGAGGTTATTTTGGTAAATTATACTGGGAGTAAGCTAATGGGCCTGTAATTTTTCAATTCTTTAATGTCTCCCTTTTTGCGGATCAGTATACTGTTTGCATTCTTCGTTTTCCAAGACCCTTTTAGTCGACAGATACTTCATATAAAAAGCTGCCAGTTTTCTAAGCATTTCGTCTCCTCCATCTTTGATTAAATCAACTTTTATTCCATCTTCTCCTGCCGATCTTCCTCGTTTCATGTCTTGCAAGGCCCTTCTGACCTCATCGCTAGTTATAGGAGGAGTTTCTGTATCCTGTTCATTACTGTTTCTAATGGAGGTATAACAACGGCTATAGGAAACACGTCTCACTGCTAACTCTGTGTACTACATAGACAAAAGCAAGTGGTGCATGCCACGCAAAATCGAACAGCACATCAGGACCGATGTACACTGTTGAAATCATCGCCAAATGTTGTCAAAGAACACAAACAGCACACAAATCTTGGCTTGCATCGGTTCCCACAATGCATGGGTTCTGCGTAATTTTTTTTTCTATTGCGGAGGTGACGACGCATCAGGTTTTGCGAGCGCATGATCCGCCCAGACAAGTGTCACCTAGCAATGCAGCCACATCTCTTCCTTTTCTCTGCACATGCCTCTTTCTTCCATGCTTCTTTTTGCAGCCGTACCAGCTACACGTGTGGAGAAACGTCCACGCCCACAGGTATGCCACACAATCACAATTTCTGGACAGAGTCGTTTACACGCCCTTCGGAATAGTTCAGGCGTACACCTTATGCAAGGGAGTTGCAGTGTCCATGCTAAGGAATGTGAAAAATAAACTACCAAAAAGAAGCATTGCACTTTGAGGCCACATGGAGCTCTGACAGCAGTAGTCTCGGCATCTCCATGGTGACAACTGATAAACTATTTGGTTGATGAGCGAAATGGTTAATTGTCGAGCTTTCACTATAACAACTTTTGCACTAGTGAACAATTTGCCGCGGTCTCCTGAAGTTCGTTATATAGATTTCACTGTACTGGCACACATTGTACCTAGCTAGGTACCGAACCAACACAGCTTTTTCTGTCATTGGCGCGCTCCCTGTGGCCACCCATGTTGTGCTAGTGCAGTAATGCCACTTGTCTGCTCTCGTCGCTTCCGTGGCACGCATAGGAGCTTGAAAAATATTAACCTTCATAATAGTAACAACTGCCGAATTTTCCTTGATTTCCTTTCTAAAGGGAAAATGCGCCGCATGGTTGATAGAAAATTTGCATCAACAATACAGTGCAATTTGGCTTTCACACTCAAGAAAAAAACTAGCCTAAGTACAATGCTTTAGGTAGACATGAAAGACAACCAGTGAACCTATTTGAGCAAAAGTTGCTGCATTTAATACAGGGAGCAAAAGCGATACTTGCAGATAGACCAATAATACTTACCATCCTTTTTTGGCAATTTTATACCAACTGCTGGTTAGCCTTTGGGGCTTTCCATCTCTGTTCATTTTCACTATACTACTGCCTTTGCAGATCACAGCACTCTACTACCAAATAGTCAAACCAGAAGCATTACTCGATACTCACCAGTTTGAGCCCGCTGCTTGTGTGATAGTAGACGTCGGCCATTGGACGGCCATTGTCCTGTCCAGGCCCCACAGCAGAGTTGATGGCCCGCATCACAACCTCCCTCCAGAAGCCTGTTTGTTTGCAAGATGGCTCCCCATTAGTGAGTGCAATCATCAAAGAAAAAATCAAAAATATAATTAGCCCTCTCCTCTTTAGCACAATAAACTATTACCACTAGAACAAACGCAACTTGCATGACTTCTGTGAGACTGCATGGGGCAACGGGAAGCGGGACACAGAAAAACAGGAACAAGAGCTTACTGCCGACTGAAATTTTATTGTCTGATACAAGACTCTATGTAGAAAGTACAGAAGGAAAAAGAACGAAGAGTGGGCTTGGCGGCACCGTGATGGAAGGACCGATGAACCAACCTTGTTATAACGCAACGGGATATAACGAACTAATGGATATAACAAAGCAATTGTGATTCCCCTTGAAATACAATAGATGGCCATGTATTGAAAACCTTGTTTTAACGAAGCTACAATTTCCTCGCAGTGGGTATAACGAATCTTTTCTAAGAGCGCAGCTCTTTGGCACCCGTTCCTGCATTTCGCAACGCCGTCGTGCCTCGCCATAACCAGCCCCGTCGCTAGGGCGAGTGTGGTGCTCTAGCTATGCGCGCTCCTGGCGCCATCTCTCGCCCACAGCGTGAGCCTTTCTCTTTTCGCTTCTCCTCCAATGCCTCCCATGTGCGGCAACAATCAGAGTGCCGGCTTGGTGGCAGCTGATCTCGATGATGTGCTGCTGCCCAAGCCAAAACACATAGCTGCCACTGTGCATACTCCTTCTCCCCCTTCTCTCCTCCGTGGCGGCGACCCCGCAGTATTCTCCGGTTGCCGAAGCGCTGACTCGGTATCAGCGGATCACGGTGCGCGCTTCCCAAGCCAAAATGCAAAGCCACCTTCAGTTGACTCGCTAGCAGCGTCAGCGCCGTCAGTCAGTCGCTGCCATCTCTTTGCCGTGCAACGTTCCTGTGTGCCTATGCGCTGCTTCCCGCAACCTCCCGATAAGCGAGGCCGCTGCGCCAAGCTACACTCCGTTGCAGTGGCTGGTGCGAAGTGTTCCACACCAGACGGATTGTCCGAGGTTCACAGATGGTTTATATTATAATGTAATCCGTCTGCCTATACATAAGTAGTTTATTCTCGGTCAGCTCTTTCTGAGCCATGAGCGATGCAACCAGTGGAAGTCCTTCGCCTGCCGCTGCTGCTAAACGAGTTGCCCGAGCAGAGGCCCAGCGCCGTCGCCGCCAGAATCCAGAGGTGCGCTACGCTGAACCGGGCATTGGTGCAGCAAGTCTAGGATATATCCATCTATTTCTCCGACCATAAAGCTACATTCCTGACAATCAAGAACAGGGAGTGGAGTGTCTCTTGAAGAAGTGAAGAATAAAATGTTGTAACTGTACATACATGTCTTGCTCAAATTATTTGCGTCAGTATATAGAAAAGCTGAAACAGCTGAAGAGCTGTACTCAAATTTAGTATTAGGAAGTAACTTATTTGTCGGCAATTTTTTTTCCCCACAATGAGAATTTACTGACCATTTCGGCACCCGTCATGTCAATGTCTTATAGCGTGCGACATTCGCAGCCCCCATGCAGGTCTCCCGGCCTCCCCTTTCCCGTGGAACTGGTGGACCCGCTCGCTCTTCCTCTGCATGCGTGGGGCGGCGCCAACTGTGGCTTTGTTGTTGCTTGTCGTTACTCATGGTGAAATTTGTAGCACACGCAATAGACAAGGACGGAGAGAGGGTGGACACATGAGCGCTTACTCGTAACTGTTTATGTTTGGAAAGAGGCAGAACATAAAAGTGCCAGCTATCTGCACTGAGCATGTGCAAAACGAGTTGTCAATATTTATATAAACAGATTACCAAGGTTCAAGCAGTATTCAAGAATACAAATTCTTAGTGATAGCAACTGATGGCTGACTGATGAATTTTTCAGCACATCTTATTACATTTATTTATTTATTTGTTTAGAAAATACTGCTTGCCAAGGAATGGCCTAACAGGAGTGGGGGAGTTAAAGAAAAAAATGTACACGACCAAATACATAATAATACAGGCGTGGCAAAATCACAGACAGGTATGTAACATAGTAAAGTACAAGATCAAAATCACAGTTCCCAATAATTTTCAATAGATTTTAGTATACGTCCGGAATAAAAAATATGGTGCGGCAGGTTGTTCCAATCTGTTATCGTGTGAGGAAAAAAAGAGTATTTAAAATTGTTAGTATGGACAAAGATAGGAGTGAAGTTGTGTGAATGGTATCGTCTTGTAGGACGCGAAGATAACGGAGCAAGGATGTCTGTTAGGCCTAGAATACACGCGCTAGATAGACGGAAAAGAAATTTTAGTCTAGCGATTTTCCTTCGACATTCTAAACATTGAATTCTATTTTTATTCATTAGCTCAGTTGAGGAGTCAGAGTGGCGAAAAGAGTTGAAAATAAAATGAACGGATAATCTTTGGATTTTCTCGGAATTGTTGTCTTTTTTAGTGTGCAGATCCAAACCTCACATGCATATTCCAAGCTAGACCATATTATTGTGTTATATGCGAGGAGTTTTGTGCTAGGGGGAGAGTTTTTAAGTTTATGCCTTAGCAAGCCTAATTTTCTGCGTGCAGACGAAAAAATTTTTTCAATGTGGAAAGACCAAGTGAGTTTGCTGGAGTATGCGATGCCAAGATATTTAGAACTATCTGTTAGTAAAATTGGGGTTCCTTTAATACTGTACTGGGAAATAAACACTTGTTTATTATTAGTGATGCACGTAAATACAGTTTCTGTAATCTTATCGCTGGTTCTATCCGCTGTCTGTTGTCGCCGAACCTTGTGTATTCCGATTTTATCGCGCGACGCGAATGGTGTAGAACTTTCTGGAAGACACGCGGGCACCAGTGATTACTCTGGGACCTTTGAGGACTGATGCATAAAAGCCAACGCGCTTGACTTGCTGATCAGATTTTTGACGATCAACGACTGTGTTCGTGCTGTTGCCGTTCTTTGAGTGTAGCCTGTTTCTGAGGGCACAAGTTCACCCAACAAAGATTTAGTTTCGCCATTTACAGTTTTGCTACCGTGTTCGTCCCAATCACTACCACGTCACACCTGGCGGATGTGCTAATTCGTTTATGTACTGGACACCTCCGATAAGCCCAGACTGCAAAGACAACACCAACGTTGTCCCGGATCATTGAGCAAGCCACCGACTGCAACAGCTGCCTCCGGAGCACGAACTTCTACCCGAGACGACCAAGAAGATCATGGCCAAGACAATCCCAATGGCTGCCCCCACATCCACCATTCTGGTGCAATCTCGGGATCCACCAATCACACAAGAACTATTGTACATGGAATATACCACGTTTTTGCACTAATTATAAATTACAAATGTCTTATAACCTGCCCCATGTTCTAAACACGTATACACATACAATAGGATAGACCAACGCTGAGCTGCGGAAATATTTTGTTGAAATATATTGTATGACTTTGCTTGTGGATGCCATATGTTCACTTGTTTACTACTACTATTTCTGAACATATGTATGACCATTCCAGCATTTCAATTTTCGATTTTATTGTTCAAATTTTGTGCAATGCATATTAGCCTCTGTATGCATAAATGGTTAATGTTTCTATTTATCGAATGTGACTATTGTATGTGAGTCTGTTTAAGATTTCCTGTTACTCGTCTGCTACTGCTTGTAGGGGTTTTCTGGACAGAGTCAAGCTGCGCAGGTAGCTTTTGGCCAGAAAACCCTCCAGTTGAACCTGCAAAATAAACTTACTATTATTACTATTATTATTATTATTATTATTATAATCTTCCATGGATCATCGTCTGGAGACCCAGAAACCTTGCTAGAGACCTACGAACGGATCTCGACTTTCAACAACTGGGACTTCGACAACAAGCTGCGGCATGTATACTTCATCTCAGAAGATGCCACCAGAACGTGGTATGAGAACCGGGAGTCGACCCTGACAACATGGGACTTCTTCCGTAATGGCTTCCTGGGGACTTTTACTAAGGTCGCCTGCAAGGAAAGGGCCGAAGCTATGCTAGAAGCCTGAACGCAACTACCCAACGAGAACATAGCAGTCTTCACCGAGGAGATGAGGCGCCTGCTCCACCACGATGAGCCCGAAATTACTCAAAAGATATTGCGCAACAAAAAATGACATGGGCCTAAGAGAAGACGACACACAAAGTGCAAACTTTCAACCAAGTTTATTGTACTACTGAATCGATTTTATACATCTGAAGCAGTGTAGACTGCGCATACACTTACATGAAAATGAACTGCGCATTCATGTAACATAGTTACGAGTCATGTGATGCCGCCTCCAAGAAACTTAGTTCTTTTTCTGTGAGAGCCAGTGAAGGGAAGCTATCACACTTATCACCGAATTTCGCAATAATCTGCGCTTGAGATATTTCTTGATGAGCTGCATGTTGCCACGGGAAACAATCGTGCATTGGTTCTCAATAGGTTTGCATCCACGATTGCGACAATGAATCGCCAAGAACCCACCGGAACGATTTTTTATGTTGCTGCTGTGTTCGCGGAGCCGATCATTGAGGCAACACCCAGTTTGTCCGACATATTGCTTCCCACATGAAAGCGGGAGGTTGTAAACCACCCGGTGGACGCACTCCACAAACTTTTTGTGGCGATGCTTTCTGCACTTATCGGACGGGACAGCATTTGGATCCGTCAGCCTGCAAAGCTTGCCGAGCTCGTTGGGAGCAGAAAAAACAACTCTTGCATTCGCCCTTTGGGCCAACTTTTTCAAGTTATGGGATATCCCGTGCATGTAAGGTACAACACTTTAGGGCGTTTACTCTTGTGTCCTTTTGTGTCTGTTACTTAAGTGTCCTTTGTTTCGCTCTCTCTTATTTTGTAGCATTGGGAGGATGCTTTTTAAGAGGGGGGTATTGACACGTGTACTTGTTTATCTTTATTGGGTGACGACGTTTCACCGCCTAACAAATGTTATCGTACAGCGCAGGACGTGCATGCATGTATTGGAAGCTTTGCGAAAGTTATCGATGGTTCTATCCGCTCTCTGTCACCGAACCTTATGTAATCCGATTTCATGTATGTGCGATGCAAATGGTGTAGAACCTTCTGGAAGAGACGCAGGAACCTTCGATGACTGACGTAGTCGAACCCACTTATAACAATATTTAAGTGCCGCAAAAATTCCTGTTATAACTGATAGCTGTTATAACCGGGTTGCATGAAAAAATCAATATAGGGGGATGGCGGAGGTGATATGAGAAAACTACCGTATTTACTCGTATAATGATCGCACTTTCTTGTCAGAAAAATTGACGCAAAATCAGGGGTGCGATCATTACATGGGTTAAATTTCCCGCGGAAAGAAAAAAAAACGTTTTCATCCAGCGTTTGCTGCGGGACACCCAAACACGCGATTTTTTCTTCTTCTCGTGAGTACATTACGTGCATTGAAACAGTTTCTTCCGTATCAGTAATGAATACCGTATAGTGCAGAATATAGGTCAAGGTCTTTTCCAAAAAATATTACTAAAAGGGCACCCCTCGACTTATATACTGGCCCTTGGCACAACATGAATAGTCGTCTGGCAACATGTAGGAGCGCAGACCTTTTGGCATCTGCATCGTTATCGCCGCCCTTGGTGACCGACGCGGCCCAACGTTAACGCAGCCTACGCAGTTGGACCGACGCCATCTTCCCTTTTTGTGCAGCGATTGTTCCTGGCGTTGCTAATTTCCCGAGAACCTGCAAAATGAGTACGAGTACTCGACGTCAGTTCACGGCGGCATTTAAAAAGAAAGTTATTGAATATGCTGAAATGCATGGGAACATGTCTGCCCAGTGGCAATTTAGCCTGTGGGAAAAAAGCATCCAGTACTGACGAACGCAGAAAGTCAAGCTGTCTGCCTGCAACGCGCGGTAAACGTCCTCTCGCGGGCGCCGTGCGGTGCACCCGGAGCTCGAAGACAAGGTGGCGGGTTTCATCCGCAAGCATCGTGTCAGATCTTTGCCAGTGACAGCGGAACTCATCCGCATCAAAGCTATTGAGATAACCCGAGAATCTGCACTGCCCAAGGAACAATTCAAGGGCTCCATTTATTGGGTTCATCGCTTCATGCAACGCAAGGGATTCACACTTCGACGGCGCACATTAATCTGTCAGAAGCTGCCAGAGGCATATGAGGACAAGCTGGTCGAATTTCAGCGCTATGTTCGAATTGGTCGAATTCCAGCAGCATGGCTACATGTTGGGACAGATCAGCAACGCTGATGAAATGCCGGTGTGGTTCGACATGCCGTTGCCCATAAGTGTGCGAACACGGCGCAAAAGAAGTCAAGCTTCTTTCTATGGGGAACGAGCATTCGCACTTCACGGTGATGCTCACGTGTACTGCAGACGGCAGAAAGTTGCCCCCATACATAATCTTCAAGAGAAAGATGCTCCCGAAAGAGGCTTTCCCGCAGGATGTTGTCGTTCACGTGAATGAAAAGGGCTATATGGACGAGGCCCTCATGCTCAATTGGATTAAGACTGTCTGGAATCGACGACCTGGCGCACTCCTGCGGTGTCCGAGCATGTTTGTTATGGATGCTTTACGCGGGCGCTTGACCGCAGGTGTGAAGCAGGCACTCCGCGACACGGGGAGGGAACTCGCCGTCATTCCGGGAGGCATGATGTCAACACTTCAGTCACTGGGCGTCATGCTCAACAAGCCCTTTAAAGACCGTGTCCGTGAACAACATAATCAGTGAATGGCTGGCGACAACCAGACGGTCCCAACCGGCCAGCTGCGCAGGCCGCCTCTCTCCACTGTAGCCAGATGGGTGTCGCAGGCTTGGCGCTCACTGCCCGACGATATGGTGGTATGGGCATTCAAGAAGTGTTGCATTAGCAACTCCTTGGACTGCACCGAGGATGATACGTTGTGGGACGCAGCCAGTGATAAGCAGTCACCTTCGGACGAGAGTTCAGACAGCTCAAACGAATGATCAGGTGACGCCACTGAATAAAACGAAGTTTTCTGCCTTATATTTTTTATGTTGACTTCCTTGCTTCAATGTAAGGGGGTCGACCTATATTCCGCCTCGACCTATATTCCACATTATACAGTACTATCGTTAATATCGGCAAGTTTGCGGCAATAACGTAGCCATGAACACTTTGAGGGGACAGAAACAGATGGGCGTGCTTAGCTGCCAGTAACATAGAAACACATGGCCGGCATGCTGCGGAAACTGCGGCATCTGTCTTCACTACTATCCTAACACGGCACATTTCCGCTAAGGATGCGTGAATATCTTAGCTGTGTTACAAGCGTCGGCGTATGAATAGGGTACACTTTTAACGCATCAGTGTAAACGTGGCTACTATCGTTGCTGCTCGCGATTTGTTGCGTGCCCACAAGTGCAGATGAGAAGAATCGAAAGGCGCCTTTTTTGTTATTGTTGACCACAACCATTACAAAGCCTACACATAATAAAGGCAAGTTTGGTTGCAGCTTTTTTTTAGTCATGGAAGTGCCGAAAGTGATGAAAGTAATGAAATGAGGCATCTACTTAAGAATGTTTGGTGCGTGCAGACCACTTGGTTTGTCTTGAAGAGTCGTTCGCGTGGCCTTCGACAGATGGCAAGCGCGATCAATATTAGCTAGACTTGGCACACAACATATTGCTGTGGCAAGTTCGGGGTGCGATCATTACATGAGAAATAAAAAAATCTAATTTCGACAACAAAATCTAGGGGTGCAATCCTTATGCGAGTAAATATGGTATATAGGCAGGGAGGCCAGTGCCCCTCCCCACCACCTTCCTCCACCGGGCTGCTGATTGTGCTCACTTGTTTAACTGCTTCCTGGGTGCTCCGATCGCGTGTAACAAGCCGCGGCTGTTGGTGTTAAAGAATGGCACTGCTATAACAACTGCAAAGAGGTGTCACGGGTGGCAAGCGATCTGCGAGCGCCACCGAGCCATCACTTTAGTGGCCTCACAGGGGTATCTTAAAAATTGCGAGAAGGCTGCCACGGCAGCCTGTCAGCTTGAGAAATCCAGAAGAAACGCTGAGCAGAGATCGCCACAAGCATCTCAGCGCGTACTTCTCACTGGCTTGCACGAGAAAAGATCAGAAAAGTTTAGGCTTGGGCTGGTTGGTGAAACATAGTTACACTGCAAGCATAGCGCACAAAGGACGATCCACAAAGACTAGACAGGACAAGCGCTATGGAATAGTGCTTGTCCTGTCTAGTCATTGCGGATTGTCGTTTGCATTATGCTTCCAGTGTAATGAGAAAAGAATCCATCAGCCATGCATGCTTTACGCGAAGCTTGCCGACATCCTTCTCCAAGGCATACAAGTGCTCCACCTAGTGCAGCGGAAGGTTCCTTGCGAAAACGAAGCACGGAGGGACTGAATCACGCCCGGCCTCGTGCGAGGACAACATTGAGGCAGCGTGCCCTACCACGTCATCGCTGCAGTCGTCACGTTGCTATCCAATCCAAGCACATTCGCAACGATCATCTCATCGGTTAAAAGCACTTAGTTCCCAAATCTATAGTCATGCACTTTCTTTGCACTACCAACAGCATGCATTGCTGATGTCAGCGGGTGGATCAGCCATTTACCGTTTTGGGGGCAAGTCAAGCGAAGTTGAGAAACCATGTGGCCGGGAATGACTTCGACACAACCAACAAAAACGAATGCAAGCAGTTTATTTATTTATTTATTTTAAATACTTTCAAGGCCCGTAGGCACTACAGAAAGGAGTGGTACATATACATAGAAAAAGAATGCAGATCAATGAATAAAATATTTGTTAGATGGCATGGAAAACAGCAGTCTTGAACCTCGATGAGTCTATAATAGTAGCGACCGATGCGAGGAGGTGGTTCCAGTCATTGCAGGTGCGAGGTAAAAAAGAGTAATAGTACCCGTTCATGCAACAAGATGGCACGAAAACTTTATGAAGGTGATCGCTGCGGGATGAAAAGTAGGAAGGAGGAGTAAGAGAGAGAAAGAGAGAGTAAACTTTAATGAACACCAGCAGTTCTGTCGGCTGGGCCTAGGCCTCCCACGATGGGACGTCGAGGTCTTGCCTCTTCGCCGCTTCGTAGGCCTGCTGGGTCGCCCAGAGTTGGTCGTCGAGATGGGAGCTGCGCAGGGCGGCGTGGCATCTCGACGAGAGGGTCACGGGATTAAGCTCTTGGTATTGATCTTTGCACTCCCATAGCATGTGGGGGAGTGTTGCCGATTCAGTTTTACAGACCTTGCACGTCTGGCTCGGGTAGATGTTGGGGTATATAGTGTGATAGCGTGTGAGGGAGGGGTATGTATTCGTCTGTAGCAGGCGTAGCAGGAGGAGTAAGAAGTTTTTCTTTTAATACCAGGTTGTGGTAAATCTTGTGGAAAAGGAAGAGGCGACTGTATGCACGAAGTACTGAAAGTTCCGGTATGTTAAGGGTTTGCTTCACGAGTGTTATGCTAGCATGACAAGAGTAATTGGATAGAATAAAGCGGGACGCGCGGTTCTGAATGGCTTTGAGGGAGAGGGTTAGTGATACTTGAGGGGGATCCCAGATGGTCGAGGCATATTCTAATTTTGATCGAACAAGTGTTTTGTAGAGCGTCAGTTTTAAAGATGCAGGAACGGCGTAAAAGTTGCTGCGTAGATAGCCTAGCATGCGATTAGCATTAGAAGTTATAAATTCAACATGCTTGTGCCATGATAGATCGTGAGTGATGTAGAGGCCGAGATACTTGTAAAAATTAACTTGACAGAGAGGAGCGCTATTCAGAGAATACATGCGTGTGTCAGTATTGTTAGAGCGGCGTGATATGTGCATATAGTTACATTTATTTACGTTTAGTTTCATGTAACACGCATTGCACCATATAGATAAGTTGTTAAGGTCTTCTTGTCTTGTCTTGCCTGCCATGCAGGCAGAGGCAGCACTACACCAAAGTCTAACTCAAGATGGCGGCTTTCTGATGAACATTATGACATGCTGTAAAGCACACTCGATTTCGTTTGCTATGCTTTCTTCCAGATCTCAGTTTTCTTCAGATACTTGTCTGCTATCATTCTACGCAAACTATATATAAAACTTGGCTCTCCGAGAAATGTGGAACCTGCAGTTACAGCTGAAGGCGCCTTTCTTGTCCAATATATGGATGACCACAGTGTTGACTAAGGAGGCAGCGCTCACATTTTTTTACAGCATGTAGTCACTGCAGTTAACTCCCTGCACACACCCGCAGTGCAAGATGAGCAGTAATGCAGCACTGGTGCCATTCATGTTCGTGCTGCCAAAGAAGACATTGCTGCTCCTATTTTCATGTGAGAACCACTACACATCCCCATTGCCAGAGCTGTGGCAGACGATCCACATTATGAGGTGGAAGTGGGCTATTCGCTTGAAGAAACATCCAGATTTAGTTTATTTGTCGACTTTGCTTTAAAGGTACAGAAATTACTATGCATACATATGCTATTAAAATTAAGCTTATGCAGCGACATGTTTCAATCCCTTCTGATGAAACAACATGGGTTGCCAGTTAGAGAGCTTGCCCGACTGATGTCACAGGCCTTCGCCGTGCATCAGGAGCAGCTGAAAACTCGGGGGAGTGGCACTGCTGCCATTAGTAGCGGTGTGCATTTTTAATATCTTGCAATAAATTACGTGCTTTTTGCAGAGTGCTTAAATGTGTCCTTTAGTGATCAGAACGACCTACATAACAACTCAGTAGATTTGTACAAAATTGTCAAAATTGTTTCAGGGTTCCTTTAACCTTTCAAGTGGTTTGGACGAGCTCAGTTCATCAACGCGATCCTGGTTAATTTTGCTTTGAACAAGCTCGGCTCGTGAACCGCAATAATCCTATCTTTAAAGAGACGAGCTCAGCACATCCCTTTGGTTTTTCTTCTACTATATAGACAGCATATCAAATTGACCGCAAATAAAGACTGGGACAGTGGAAGAGAACTCAAAAACGACACGGCGTGTCATTTTTGTGTTCTCTTCTGCTGTCCCAGTTTTTATTTGCAGTCAATATGACATGCAGTAAACACCAACTAGGCCAAACTGAAGTTCTTCTGATACACAGACAGCTTTGTTTTAAGCCTTTGTTTTACTACAGAGATGTCAGCACATTTTCAGTGCCTTGAAGGCTATGTTGATTCAGTCTTTCTGTTCTACAACAAAGGTGGCAGCACTGGAAGGTGTTTATTGCGATCTTTGCTTTCTACTACATATGCAGTCGCCGACTGAGTTTTCGGACTCCAAACATTCGGACATGCTCGATTATTCGGTCTGCTTCGCGGCAACGCTATTCTCCCCATAGACCATAATGTATAACAACTGCAGAAAGTTTGGACACCTTGCAACCTCTCGTCGGATTTTTCGGACACTCCTTGAGGACTTGATCGAGAGCACCATGCACAGACTCTGACCGGTGCATGGTTCAACTTGCAGAATGCCATTTTTGTTTTGAACGGAGCCTCCTTGCTGGTTCAGGACAACATTCATTTGGGCTAGATGGTGCATACTTGAATTAGGAAGTTTTGAAAATCCAACGATATGCTGTCACATAAAAAAAAAATGGCGCTTGTCCTGTGTCGTTCTCCCTCTCGTGATCGTCTTAGCGCTGTTCTTTCCTCCTTGCTGCCCCACGAAGTGGCACTACTGCGAGTACCCGCTCATCATCATCGTTTCTGCCTGGTTCGATAGAGTAGCTACAGCAGTTCCGGTCTCAGCTTAGTAAGCCATGTCAAGACAATCTAGCGGCTGATTTGTTTCTTTTTGCATGACGCTGCGCGTAGGCCACGTTTTTCGTTTATGCGACTGGTGTCGGCGTGACTGCGTGGTGGTGTTTGTTTTGTGTGCTGTGTCGAGGTTGCGGTGATCCAACGCGGCATACGGAAACATTGTGACAAGTGTCTAATGGTGCCGAATGTGCCCCCGCAGACTGCGCTGGGGAATGCCAGCAAGCAGGTGCCAGGAGGCCTAGGATTTGTCGCCTTCTGATCTGCCAGATCTGCTCCCTACTGACGCCGAAAATGTTCTGCCGAGACCTGCGCAGTGGTTGCATTGCGATTCTAGATACTGTCTCATTTGACAGTTTCACAGGTGCTGACACTGCTGTACTGACATGCGCAGAACTTGACCACAGCGAGATCATTCGTCAGGTTTTTGCTGCACCGCCAGACGATGACCCCGAGTCGGAAGATGATGCACCATGTGCTACGCTGCCATCGCATGTGGAGCGTGTACAAGAAATGACTGCGCTTTCAGCCGCCTACAGTGACCGTACAACCCTCTCCGAGGTTCAGGCTTATCTGACTGCGCGTAAACGGAACAGCATGCGACGGCGCATTCACGATTTCTTCAAGCTTAATGCAGAGCCCGAGTAAGTGCGTGGAAATAACGGATTTTTTTTTTCTTACTCTGCTTTCTTGGACAGCTGTTTATTCGGACATTTCCACAGTCCCTGTGAGGTCCGAATAAACGGTCGGCAACTGTATATCAGCACTTTTTCACCACAAAAAGACCGCATTTTTGGGATTGCATGCTTTTTGCACCTACTGGCAGATTTGGAACAATCTTGTGCGAGCCCTTTGGCAAAGCTCAATGCTTCACGGACTTCCACATCATTTGTGACCTGCTTTAGAAATGCAAGAATGGTCAAAAATACTTTCATCAGTGAAGAACATTGCTTCGCAGAATAGTTGATTTCGAAACAGCGTAAAACAAAACATTTTTCATCATTTCTAACTGTATCGTTTGTGGTAATGACAAGTACATAGATATTGCACAGTGAAGAGGTAAAATGAGGTTTTCGCACTTAAACATAAAGTAAATTGGTTAAATCTTTAGAAGGACCTTTGATGAAATGAAGTTTGAAAATAAGCCATAAAATAAAGAAGCAAAATAAGGTCACTTTTGATCAAAATAATAAAACACTTGAGAGGTTAAGAGACACAAATGGAAAATAGTCAGTCGAGCTAGCTCGATAGATTTATTTGTCTGAAAGCCCATCACTGCTTTCTGTGTGCCATATACAGCCAAGCCTCCATATACCAAACATGGATATATCGAATTATTGCATATATTGAACACTTTCTATAACACCTGGAAAATTACATGCATTCTTTATTTTTTATTTCCAATGGGGTCGGACATAGAATGGATACAGTTGAGCCCGCTTATAACGAACCCGAGCGTCACGCGGAATTCGTTTGTTCTATCCAGAAGTTCGTGGTATGTGGGCCACACACAAAAATTAACATCAATCAAAACAAAAATTTATTGAGAAAAAAAAATCGATGATCGTTGTCTGCCTCGTCAGAGCACACCCAATGACGGTGGTTTCAAGCTTGTTTCAAGCTGCAATGTGTTCGTCACCCAAGGCCTTAAAATACACAAGATTTCTAAGTGCCTCAATATGGCTCACTGCTGTGGTCGCGCTTACGGGTGCTGGCTCCGACGGATCGTTGTCATCGTCCGATGCTTCGGCGTCGCTTGATGCCCGCACTTCCTGGACGGCGGTCTCGTCGCAAAATGACTCCGCAACTTCAGCAGCGTCGTCCACATCAACAAAATCTTGCCAATCAAGATCGCAGCCGGCCAGGTTAGCGTCAACAATGCGTCGCCATAAGTCGTCGTCAGGCTGGCTTTGTTCAGTGTCTTCAATGCCTGCTTCAGGAGCGTCAGCGAAGCTGGCCTTGCGAAAACAATTCCGGATGCATTCGGGTGTCACTTCCATCCACGCCGCTTTGATCATTTCTATCGCCGAGTACAGCGAGACCTGCAGAGGCACATTGGCAGCGGGGCGATCCACTGCACAACTCCGCGCCTGTAGGCCGCTTTAAACGACCGTATTACACCCATGTCCAGCGGTTACGCTTTTGAAGTTACATTTGGCGGCAGAAAAAGCAACTCAACTGCCGTTAAGACAGCTTGGACATGGTGGGCGGTACAGTTGTCGAGAATCAGAAGAACTTTGCGCCCTTTCTTCGTCATGCGTCAGTCAATAAGCCATTCCGCGAACAACTCGCGTGTCATCCACGACTTCGAGTTATGCCTGTAACGCAATGGTACATATGTGCGGAAGCAACGTGGCCTCTTTGATTTACCGATGACAAATGGCAAGCATCGATCGCTTCCATCCATGTTGGTGCACAAAAGCACAGTTATGCGAACTTTGCTGTGCTTGCCGCCAGCACATTTGTCACCCTTCATAGCGTGCGTTTTGCCAGGCAGCATTTGATATAATAGCACCGTTTAATCGGCGTTATACACATCCCTTTCAGCATAACTTGATACACGGGCCAAGTTTTTAGACATCCACGTGTTGATGTCTTCGTCGCTTACCGATGCCGATTCGCCGTTGATGGTCTCGAAAATAATTCCGTGGCGGAGCTTGAAGCTATGGAGCCAGCCATTGCCAGGAGAAAAATCTGGGAAGTCCAGGAGGAACGCTAAGTCCTTTTCTTTGGACAACATCAGCGGCCCGCTGATGGGAACATTGCGTGCTCGAGTATCAAGGAACCACTTTAGAAGCGCGTCTTCAACGTCTGCATATGTGGCTTTCCGTAGGTGCTTCCTCGTCGCAGAGTCCGTGGCGGCACTCTTGTAGATTTTGTCCTTCTTTTTTAGTATCGTGGATATTGTCGATTTCGACAAACCATACTTTTTCACCAGTTCGTGGTTTTTCTAGCCTTGGGAAAGGTCTTTCAAGATCAACAGTTTCGTGGCCAAGTCCAAAGCTTTTCGCTTCACTGTCAAAGTAGACGCCGGCGAATCTGCCATCTCGGATAGGCATGGGAGCACACCAGTAGGAAACAAGGCCGACAACGCTAGCACAACCACAAGTAAGAAAAAGACAGTCCCGCAGTTGTGTGAGGCGCGGAATTAAGGGGGGGGGGAGGGAGAAGAGGGGGTACGAAAGCACGTGATCACGTGCTACGTTGTCAATTGGTGGAAAACTTCGCCGCTGCCCTGACGTCGACGATGGCGAGTGGGGTCCCGTGGCGAATGAGCTGGCAATTTCGACTTGTGTGTTCACGTTGCTGATGCGTACTGGGCCGGCATTTTGTTTTTCTCTCTCTCTCGTTATCGCGGCGATCCCCTCGCCACATCGCTGCTCCTCCGTGCCTCCGGCGAGACGCTGCGGGAAAGCCAATTCTCGGAGCGTGCACAGCACAGGGTTGGCGGATCTCGCCACGTGGAAAGTGGTCTGCGACACCAAGGCGTTCGCTGTAGCCGATCGGCTAGGCTCGCGGGCGTTTGTTGTAGCTGAGACCGGGCGCCATAGCCTAAACGTATATTTCGACGGTCACGCCGGACTTGTTCTTGATAAGCGAGCGTTCGTCTTAAGTGGGGCCGTTATAAGTGGGCTCGACTGTATATAGAACTCCGCCGCCCCAGACCACGTGCACTATGTTGACAAGCGGTGAGCTTTCTCGCAACACCCTCGAAGATTGCGGTGGCGCGATGGGCGTTCCCGACTGCTGCGCACTATAGCTGCACACATTGATCTCGCCGAGGGCGCCATTTGAATATAGCGGTGTATGCACGCGGTGGCTTGGCTAGTTCAACGTCAACGACGCATTGCATTTGTCGCACTGACTCTCCTCGGTGCCGCGCTCTGCACCTGCCATGCCTCGCAAGGGCTGTCAGATTGCACCCGCAAAGACGCACGACAGTGCGCACTCACTGGGCTCACTCACAGGTGTCTTTGTAGACAGCCCTTAATACTTTGTTATTGACCATGTCTCAAAATGCTTCGATTGATGAACATGGAGATCGCAGCAGAAGTAGCGGCCAAACAAAGGCGCTGCCAAAGTTGATCCCGGAAACGCTGACT
The DNA here is from genome assembly GCF_023375885.2 of Dermacentor andersoni. Classification (NCBI taxonomy): domain Eukaryota; kingdom Metazoa; phylum Arthropoda; class Arachnida; order Ixodida; family Ixodidae; genus Dermacentor; species Dermacentor andersoni. The sequence continues at coordinate 1,418,506 of NC_092820.1, read as the reverse complement.
TTACCCAGCTCCCGGCTTCAACAGAGGCTGTAGCTGCTTTGGCCCTTCTACGCTGCTACTGCGGCGCAATAGAGGGCGTCGGCCTGTCGCTTGTGGATGGTTTAGACTATGTTGAGGGCTCAGTGTTTAAGCCCGCGGCTGCCAATAAGAAGCAGACTACACTGCTGCGGTGCTTTCAGCCAAAAGAATACTCGGTGTGAAGCATCAAGTGAGTATTTACTGCACCACGACTGATTAGCAAAAGTTTTTGATGCATTTCTTATGTGATTTTATATATCGAATTCTGGCTATATCGAGGTTCGACTGTATCACTATGTTGTGTAGAAAATTGCCACCAAAGGTTTAGCTCCTAACTTCAAACAAACCACCACAACAGACAAAAAGTTGACACAACCTTCATGCGACTTTCCTATATGCAGCTCTGGGTGAATTAGGCATCATATGAGAGGTACCATAGCTCATAATGGGCGGTACCACTCCAATTTTCCTTTGTCATTTTGTTACTTACACAAGAGCTCTGTTCTTGCTACAAATTGCACATTTTTTTATTACAGAAGCCTTATCTTACAATCAAGCTGAACTTCATATTTTTATTTAGTGCCCCTTTAGTGATGCACAGTCCTCTAGTTAGTGGGCTAAGGATACTTGGTCGTCATTATCATCAGCAGCAGCACACCCTAAAGGCACTGCAGGATCAAGGCATTATCCAACTACTCATGTCTTGCATCAGCTGTTTTAATCCGAAGCCTGAAAATTTCGTCATCTCTTCACATCACCCAATTCTTTGCTGGCCTTGACTGCACTTCTCTTCATTTGGTAGCCATTCTCTTGCTCTAATAGGGCAGTGGTTCTGTCCTCCACGTTACATTACACACTACTCTGGCAACCTGCCAAACTCTCAACTAAAATATCTGCTGTGTTCGCTATCTAAACCACACTGCAGGCTTTGTGTATTTTGAGCTGTTATACCGGTGTCAATTTTTCATTATTTGTTGCACAATCCTTGACAAGTATGTCAATATGCTCCCTTTTGTAGGATTTCACTATACTACAACAGAGGAAACAAAAAAGTAGTGGCAATGCTTTCAAGACCCACATACCATGCTCAAATGGCTTGAGATGCTCCAAGCAAAAGGTTGGTCCCTTCTTACCTGTAACGAGAGAGAGATTTTATTAACAGAAAAGAATGAACTGAGCTGGTGGACTCTAGTCTGCTACTCTGTACTAGGGGAGTGAAAGTATTGGGAGGAAAAGAGAACAAGTGAGTACCACAAAAACACCACAACAAACAATGCAAATGATTAAAAGAGCAACATTCAATTATTACAAAAAATTAAGCAGGAAAGGTTTTCTAACAAAACTTTGATCTCACAACAACTGAGAGGTATTGAGAGAAGAGCATACAGCAGAACTGACAGCTGGGCTAGTTCGTATGAATTCATACTGCGCACATGGGAGGAGAAGGAAGAAACAGATGACACAAGCACAAGCGCACAAATTTTTTTTTTTACTGCAAGGCACATTAGTTACATCTGGTAGTGACAAAACAAAAAATTATCACATTAACACATCTGCCATGGGCTGGTTTCTTACCAGCATTCCGTGTGAAATCAACTAGCTTTTTTTTCGAACATCACAAATATACCGTGTGTTTTGGTGTGTAAGTCAGTTTCTTTCTGAATTTTCCTCAGTGCGTCTTACAGAATGGTGCGGACTTCTATAAACTTTTTTTCCCCCAGAGAAAACTGCTGTCAAAATCGAGTTGGACATTATGGCCATGTGAAGTGTTCTGGGTTAACCTCCTCTAGCAGTTGCTACAGGTTGTGCGCATGCCATGGAGGTACCGGGTTCTTCTCATGAACGAGTTGCCGAGTGCCATGCGAGAAGTGCAGAGCAGCAGCGCAAGCGCCGGCAGGCCAACCACGAGTTGACTGACCCCAAAGTCGTCGCATCTGCAGATCACTTTCAAGATACGGTGTGCGCCGAGCGCAAAATATGCAGTTGCTACCAGAGTGAAAAAGCAATCCCCACTCGCTCTCGTGCTGCCTTGCCGCTTTCCTCCCTTGTGAGCGATTCGGCTCACCATCGCACGCTTTTGCTCGCACATGCAGCATACGGCGCACGGGGACGATGTTATCGCCAAAATCGCAAAAGGGGTGTTGCCGCAGTCTGCGCGATGCGCTGAAGCTAGAAATGAGTTCTGTTTATCTCCCCAAGAAGGTAGCACAAATTTCAAAACACTTCTTGTAAGTCCTAAGAAGTGGCAGCACCTCCCAGTGAGCCCGCATCGTCATTGTGGCGCAAAATTTCAAACGGAGGGTCGAAATGGTACCCGTACGGCAAAGATCTTGCGGGACAGAAAACTGCCGCCGTACATGTACGGCAAAAACCTTCAAATTAAGGATCCCGCCTAAATTTTGGGGTTGTTAGTGTTAATTTGGGCAAGCCAAGAAGATCCCCTCTCATTTATCAGGACTCCCTCCATGATTGCTCAATTTGTCAGCACAAAATTCTTTCAAAATTGGCGTAGCGAAATGGAGCATTTGTTGTTTCTGCACTTATGTTGTTGTCTTTTAAGCCTAGCGGGACTAAAGTGAGATCCAAGATACGTCATCTCGGCGGAGAGCCATGTTGTGGGGTTCGTCTTGCAGTTGCTGGTCTTTGTTGGATGTTTTGGAGCAGTGTCATCATTTCACCGCTGGTCGCTGCAAGCCAAGACATCCCGCCCCTTGCCACCAGCCATCCTCTTCCTGCCTAGCGGTTATCAGCACTGGCCAGTCAAGATTTTCCGGGCCATGGAGGAGCTGTTATGTTTGACCAGCGGGGGCTGCGGTGGCGACTCGTTTTGTAAGGAGGACAAAGCTCCGCGTCCCCAACGAAATGGCGCAGAGATGGGTAGAGGCAGTCGGCGGAGCAAGTATTGTTATTGTGTACGCCGATACCGCCTTCACGGTTTGATTGGAGCAGGGGAGCTCTAGAAAGACACTTTCCGGTGTCGTCTCACGCAGCTTAGAAGTCGTCAGTCAATGGACAGACGTGGCGGCTACTGACTTCAGGGTCAACTCTGGGATTAAGAGGCACCTGCTCGGGACAAGCACCGTGTCTGCGAAAACCCTCTCACTTTGGTGTGGTCAATGCAATCTGTGCGGAAGTGAGTGCGTAAACCCTCCCCCTCAAAGGTGGGTCAGCTACGATGACTTTGGACACTCCATTAGGTCGAACCACTGTTTTCCCTCACTTAGGGAACTAGGAAGGACAGAGTGTTTATAAGCAGCCGTTGTCGGCTCTTCAGTGCGCATTCCTCTTTCAGTCATGTTAGACTGATGAACTGTAGCATTTTCCTGTAGATACTGTAAATAAATCCCATATTCCTTGTTCTCGGTGAGAACAAGTCTCTCCCTTCAAAAGCGTCCTCAGCGTGGATAAGTTGGACGACAGCATGGGCCAGCTACCATCTATTTCATGCCCAAACCCAACCACGACAGACTCAACCTACTTGGGCTTTTCCTTTCTTCAACTAAGGGCAACAAATGGGTTGCGGTTGCAATCGATTACGCCACACGCTTCGCTATTAAGGAGGTCTACCTACAAGTTCTACCTTCGCGTACAATTCGTCTCGCTAGAACACTGCAGGTTACCATTTTATCTACTGTTTGGCCGTGATCCCGTTTTGCCCCTGGACACTGTACTTTCACAAAGTCACACACCGCTTATGCACGCGATGCGATTTTTTTGGCAGCACATGCCCGTCAGATTGCCTGAACTCACCTCACTGATTCCCAGGCTTCCCAGAAGTCCCGTTACGATACGCACCATAGGGACGTGCAGTATTTACCTGGCTCCCTCGTGCTCCTATGGTCATCATCTTGTCGTGTGGGCCTATCAGAAAAACTTCTGTCGCGATATTCAGGTCCCTACCGAATCTTGCAACAGCTTTCGAATGTGATGTACACTATTGCTCTCAAAGAGCCAGGCCTGTTGTCCGTACAGCTAAGAACTGATGTTGTTCATGTCCCCCGTGACGCCACATAGCAATCGAAATTACATATAGACGAAGCGCCTGACCTGTAGTACTGCTAGCACAAATAAAAAGTACACGGTACGCCCCACGCACCGCCGAAACGCACACCTGCATAGGAAAAGACATGCTTCACTGCAATGCAGCAGGCATATCGGCTTCTGTCACATGCTCTCGTCCCCCACTCCGCACGCTCCTCACAGTCGCAGCGTAAGCGCGTGTTCCATGCCGCTGCCATCGGCTGCCGTATGCCCATTCTCTCTCCGTGCCTGCGGCGACGTGTGCGTGCACAACGCCAGTCTGCACTGTTTCTTCATGTGCGGTAGTTAGGGATGTTGCGCCTAGCACTGTGTTCTTCATTTCCCCTGAACTGTGCAGAAGTGCCAGTGCGTGAAGATGCCAAAGTTTAAGACTTTAACGCTGCAGCAGAAGTTCTGCTTGATCCAAGAAGTGGGTAAGAACACATGTTACAAGACCGAGTTGCTTAAAGGCACAGCGTGCCCCTCTCGGCGTTGTCCACAATATTGAAGAACGAGTAGAAGGTACTGGAGGCCTACAGAAAGACATATTCTTCTAAGCAGTCGTGAGTACCAGGGTGTCTACCAAGTTGATGTTTCCAAATTCCCTGAGTTTTACAGGTTTTCCCCGAGTGCCTTTGCAAAATTCCCTGAGTGATGTGGAACTATATTGACACGTGTGCTTCTCTTTATCGGGCGACACGTTTCACCGCCTAACAAATGTTATCGCACGGCGCGGGACGCACCTGCATGTCTGTTGTCGCCGAACCTTGTCTTATCTGATTTCATCGCGTGACGCGAATGGTGTAGAACTTTGTTGAAGGCACGCGGGTCCCAACGATTAGTCTGGAACATTCGACGACTGCTGTATAAAAGCCAACGCGCTTGACACGCTGATCAGATTTTCGACGATCGCCGACCGTGTTCGCCGCTATCGTAGTGCTATAAGTGTAGCCTCTTTTTGTGGGCACAGGTTCGCCCAATAAAGGTTAGTTTTGTCTCTAACAGTATTGCTAATGTGTTCTTCAACGTCACCACCACGTGACATCTGGTGGAGGTGCTTTTCGTTCATGTACCAGACGCCCCTGACAAGCCGTGACCCAAGCCCGAACGTGAAAGACATCACCAACGTAGTCCCAGACCATCGAGCAAGCCGCCGTCTTCAGCAACTGCCCCGGGAGCACGGACTTTTGCCTCAGACAACCAGGAAGATCGCCACCAAGTCCACCCCAATGGCAGCCCCAGCGTCCCCCGTCGTGCTGCAGCAGCCCAGGGAGCCTCCGACGTTCCCCGGTTCAATGTTCCGAGGACCCGGAAACCTGGCTTGAGAAGTATGAGAGGGTCGCTGCATTTACCAGCTGGAACAGCGACGACAAACTGCGACATGTCTTCTTCGCATTGGAAGACGCTGCCAGGACGTGGGTTGAGAACCGAGAAGCCACCTTAACGACGTGGGACCTGTTCCGAAGCGGCTTCCTGCAGACCTTCACATGCGTCGTACGCCAGGAACGAGCCCAAGCACTACTAGAAACCCGAGTTCAGCTGCCTAATGAAACCACCGCGACCTTTACAGAAGAAATGAGCCGCCTATTCCGCCACGCTCACCTGGAAATGTCCGAGAAGAAAGTCCGCCTACTGATGCGTGGTGTAAAGGAGGAACTTTTCGCCGGAATGGCATGAAGCCCACCGAAGACCATCGACGAGCTTCTTCACGAGGCCACTAGCATCGAGAAGACACTGGAAATGTGGAACCGGCAATTCAAACCCCGCACGAACTCGACAAACTACACCGGAGTTGCGTCACTGGCCACCGACGACCTGCGTGAGACTATCCGAGCGGTTGTGCGGGAGGAACTGCAGAAGCTGTTGCCTTCATCACAGCCTCAAGTGGCTTCAATTGCCGACGCCGTACGTAAGGAGCTCCAACAACAACTCGGAGTAGACCCTGAATCGCCGCAGCCTCAAGTGATGACTTATGCCGCTGTAGCCCACCGTCACATTCCCCCTCCGCGCCCATGGCACGGCCCAGTGACGACACAGTTCCGTTGTCCACCACCACCCCCGCCGACAGCACGCCAAGCCGTCACCTCACGCGGCGTTCCAAGGAAGACCGACGTTTGGCGCGCCCCCGACCACAGCCCGCTTTGCTATCACTGCGGAGAAGCCGGACACATCTACCGCCGATGCCCATGCCGGGAGATGGGACTCCTAAGGTTCGCCGTTAATGCGCCGCGATGACGGATTGACGAGCGCCCTTACGATATCGCTGACTACCTCGCCTCCACTCAGTGGAGCCCTCGACGACCGTCCCGTTCGCCATCACCAGGCCGCTACCTGTTGCCGCAGCGCCGACCATACACCGGCCAAGCCCGGGGCCGCTCTGCGAGCCCATATCCAGAAAACTAAAAGCAGCAACCGATGGAGGTGCGGTTGCTGTGCGTCGAACCGACGAAGAGGCCACCTCGACGACATAATAACGACACGCCGCCATCCCGACGAAGTCCGGAAGCCAAGACTACACCAACGAAAGACGACTTGACGATGCAACATTCCAGCTTCAGTTCAACACGATGCAGCCATGATCCGACGCCAAGACCTAATTGCAACGCCACACAAAGAACCACCGACCTTGACGTGCTTCTTGACGGCCATGCAGTTACCGCCTTAGTGGACACAGGGGCTGATTATTCCGTCATGAGTGGACACATCGCAGCGCTGTTCAAGAAAGTTATGACTACATGGGAAGGCCCTCAGATTCAGACAGCTGGGGGACACTGTGGTATCCTGTGTTAACTTCTGGTTTCGGTTTTGGGTCGTTTACATCAGGGCGCCACTCAGCGCCAAACGCTGTAAGTTGCCTCCGCAGAAATAAACATTCATTCTTTGTCTGGTCCCCGACTGAAGCAGTCCGGCTCTTTCTTGCGGCTCTGCGCGCCCCGGCCGTTTAGGCCTCATGCCATAAATTTTTCGTCCGGTCGCCCCGTCGAAGCTACAACAAACTGGCGACGAGGTAAACCATTACTCTGCTTCCTACGTGCCCTTGCCGTACTTCTGCTCCTCCTCCTGCTTCCGGCATGCAAGACGCCACAACTACGTCTCCACCGTCAACCGCAACTCCCCCGCCTTTGTTCTCGCTGCCCAGCATGGCGTTCATACCCCCAAGCCGCCTTTCCTGCCGCTACGCGGTACTCTGCGGTACCGTGGCTCACATGGAAACGGTACTTTTGCACGTTTCTCGAGGCAACCGGAGGCGAGGCACTACAAGGCGAGAGGAAGAAGGCCATTTTACTGAGTAACTTAGGCTTCGAGGGGCAGCGTCTCTACTACGACCTCGCGTCACAAACGGACCAGACGGCTACTACGTTCGAAGACGTTCTCCGCATCTTCGACCAGCACTACGAAGAAAGCACCAATCCCCTGGTGCACCCTATTATCTTCCGGGAAAGGTAGCAACTACCCAGACAAACCTTTCAGGACTTCGTCACCGTGCTACAAAGGCTAGCGCCTGCTTGTGCGTTCAACACTTGGAACGACGAGTCCCTTCGCGACCAAATCCTCCAAGGCATCGCATCAACAAAAATTAGAGAAAGGTTACTCTACGAAGGAGCGTCCCTCACGCTCAAGAAGGTTCAGGAAATCGGACGAAGCTTACAGCAAGTTCACAAAGAACTTCAAGTCTTTAACAGCTCATCTGTTCAGCGCGTCTCGACGCAACGCCAAGATGGCCTCGACAGCCTTCACCTTCCTCGCCCGGGCGCGCAAGATGGCGGTTCCCGCCACCCTTCTCCCTCGACCCGGTGGCTTCAAAATGGCGCTCGGCGGCATGGCGGAAAGTCGCGTCCTGGGGAGGCCAGCCAACATGGCGCGCGGCCCGAACTACGCGAAGCCAGTCGAGACATTGCGGGCCATTGCTACTGATGTGGTTCACTTCACCACATCGCATCTGATCCAGGCTGTCCAGCCAAGCACGTTTCCTGCCGTGCGTGCAAAAAAGTGGGACACTTTCGCTTCAGTTTGCTGTTCGAGGAACTGAATGCATCGACAGTCCCCTGCTCGTATGCAGCTTGTTTTCGCTGCATGCGAACAAGTGTCAGGAGTTCCAGCTGACCCAAGCATTCAGTTTCCGTCTCTCCCACACAACGCTCCCTCAGAGTTCACTCAGCCGTACTCAGGACAATCGGGACTTGTAAAGGACTTCATCCACAATGTTCATCTTCGAGCTTCAATGCAACCAGTCTCGACGAAACTGCGTCCTCAACCTCAGGTTCTCCGTGAGAAAGTCTGTGCTGCAAAAGGTATTTCGCCCCTGGGAAACAAAGTTTAGTCAGTTGTTGAGGCACCGCAGCCAATTGACAAGAAGTCGCTGCATTCATTTCTCGCTGTCACGCGATACTACGCTAAACTGATCCCGCAGTACGATGAATTGGAAGAGCCGCTTAGGAAACTGCTAAAGCAAGGACTACCATTTGTCTGGGATCAGGATACCGAGTATACCTTCCAGACTATTAAGGAGGTGATTGCATGCGAATTCGGCTCTTACGGCAAAAGTGTTAAGACGTACGTGGACCGTCGACGTGCATCAAAATGCCCTCAATTTCGTCCAGGAGACCTTGTCCGAGTACGTAACTCGAGAAAGTCCGATCCTAAATACTCGGGACCATTTAAGATTTACCGTAGGGTAGTTTGCAATACTTTCACGCTTGAAAATGGCAAACGATGGAATGTGTCCAAGCTTGTGAAATGCCCTGCACTACAGGATTTTCTTGGAAAATTCACCGAAAAGAGTCACTCCAGTGACTACCCTTCCCTTGATGATTGTCTCCCACCTTTTCTTCCAGTTACTACTGGTATAGGGGATACCTTACGCTTCTTGTAGCGTAATCGTGCAGTACGCACATCATTACTACGGTGCTGACCGCCATAGGAATTTGTCTTTCATGCCAAAAAGCTTTTATTTAACATTAAAAGTCGTTAGCGTTCTGAAGGGGGGACTATGGAGTGTAAAGTGCTTGCATGCACAATCTCCAATTCACGACAGCCACAGAGACTGTCTCGAGTCAGGCTCAGGGCGAATGAGCCACCCATCAGTGCTGTCCCAGGGGGCACACAGATATTTGTACTGTCTACTTTTGTACTTTGTGAATTTTTTTTTCACGCGTGATCTGTGTGTGCAAGGCTGCATCTCATCGTCTTCCCAAGACGGGTACTGATACTCTGCAGAACTGGAGTGCAATAGTTCGTATTCAGTTTTCATGTTGTGCGTTTTTCTGAAATGGGGAAGGCAAAGATGTCATATTCTATTGTGTAAAGATGTCATCACTAAACATGTGTGCTAGAGTGCTAACATGTGTTTTTTTACTTTTGTTGCGAGGAGAACGAGTAGAGCATTTTTCCTTTCAAGGGAGAGGTGATGTGGTATCCTGTGTTAACTTCTGGTTCCGGTTTTGGGTCATTTACATCAGGGTGCCACTCAGTGCCAAACGCTGTAAGTTGCCTCCGCAGAAATAAACATTCATTCTTTGTCTGGTCCCCGACTGAAGCAGTCCGGCTCTTTCTTGCTGCGCTGCGCGCCCCAACCGTTTAGGCCTCATGCTGTAAACCTTTCGTCCGGCCGCCCCGTCGAAGCTGCAACAGACACCTCATAACGCTGACTGGAATGTACATCGCACGAATTACCATTCACGACCGGACTTACCCTGCCACCTAGGTTATCCTCCAACAGTGTTCACTAAACGTCATTCTCGGCATGGACTTCTTGAACGAACACTGCGCAATCATCGACCTGAAGTCGAGGAAAATAACCCTGCAGGAAGATCAAGCTATACCGCCGGAGAGCCCTCGTAGTCACCACGCCTTGAGTGTGCTCGAAGATCAAGTGAGCATCCGCCTCGCTCCAGCATTATTTCGGTCGGCACCTAAACCCCCGCTGACGTAGAAGGCGTCATCGAAGGCGACCAACGTCTACTGCTAGACCGTGAAATTTGCATCGCAAGAGGCATCGCTTGACTGCACAGAGGAAACACGAAAGAGTTGCTGACAAACTACAGCCAAGAGTTCAAGCACATCAACAAGGGCACGGCAATCGCATACATCGAAAAAATTCAGGAAACCAGCAATGCGTTTTTCCTTTCGGATTCTGCCGCATTTACACTGACGACCGTAGTTCCCGAACCGAACTTCGACATAAATCCAAGTCTCCACATGATTAAGCAACAGCTAAGAAGTTTACTTCGACAATACCAAGAGTGCTTTTCGACGTCATCAAGGATTTGACAAACGCCAGTCGCAAAACATCGCATATTAACCGAAGAGTGCTCGACCTCTCCGCCAGAGCCCTTATCGAGTTACTACGCGAGAACGTGAGGCTATAAAGCACCAAGTCGACGAAATTCTGCGCGATGACATCATCCAGCTGTCAAAAAGCCCGTGGGCATCTCCTGTAGTCTTGCCGAAGAAAAAGGACGGAACCCTACGTTTCTGCGTCGATTATCGTGATCTGAACAAGATCACGAAGGACGTATACCCCCTCCCACAGATAGACAACGCATTGGATCGGCTCTGCAACGCTAAATACTTCTCGTCGATGGACCTCAAGTCGGGCTATTGGCAAATAGAAGTCGATTAGAGAGATCGCGAAAAGACTGCCTTCATCACCCCAGACGCCCTCTACGAGTTCAAGGTAATGCCATTTGGACTGTGTTCGGCGCTTGCAACGTTCCAGCGCGTGATGGACACAGTTTTAGCAGGATTGAAGTGGCAGACCTGTCTTGTTTACTTGGATGACATCGTTGTCTTTGCCAAAATTTTGACGATCACCTTAGGCGGCTTGCAACAGTACTAGAGGCCATCAGGTCATCAGGGCTTACTATGAAGCCGGAAAAGTGCCGCTTCGCTTATGGCGAGCTTCTGTTTCTAGGTCACGTCATCAGGAAATCTGCAGTCCGCCCCGACCCGCACAAGACAGCTGCCATCGCAAAGTTCCCGCAGCCCATCGACAAGAAGGCAGTGCGTAGATTCATTGGCATGTGTGCCTACTACAGGCGCTTTGCCAAGGACTTTTCACGCATCACGGAGCCGCTCACGCATCTAACCAAATGTGGTGTCGAGTTCAAGTGGGAAACGCCACAGGCCGATGCATTTCAAGAACTCAAACGACGCATGCAGTTGCCGCCAGTACTTTCACACTTCGACGAGAACGCCGATACCGAAATCCACACTGACGCCAGTAGCCTAGGCCTCAGTGCCGTCCTAGTCCAGAGGAAAGACGGACTTAAACGGGCGATATCTTATGCTAGCCGGTCACTGTCAAAAGTGGAAGGCAATTATTCTACAACGAAAAAGGAATTTCTCGCCAAAGTTTGGGCTACAGCGAAATTTCGCCCTTACCTATATGGCAGGCCATTCAAAGTGGTCAGTGTAGTATAGTGTCGCCCCCTGTCAGATCTCTGTGTCATCATACATGTATGTTTTGTAGTTGTTTAGCTAGATGGCGCACCCCCCTTCTGTCATGTGACGAGCTTGGACCAATCGGGAGGTGTCATCTGGTGTGTGAAGCCTTTATTAGTAATAAATGGCCGCGGGTCGGCTGAGTCTTCGTTCCGGTTTTCATCAGGAGCAGTTAGCTCAGTGTCTCCTTCACTGTGTCCGCGGTCGCCGCGCGTTCGCTGGCCGGGGGCCCCCACTTGCCTGCCGCTGCCGACACATCTTTTGGCGACGAGGATGGGATTCCCGCAACGGTTCCGACCGAAGCCCCGGGAAACTAACGAGCTTCGTAAGTGAAGCGTCCCTTTCTGTGTCGGCACGGCCTGCAAACGCCACCGACGCACTTGGCGTCGCGAGGCTTCCGAGCCTAGGCCTTCTCGCTCCTTTGTTCTTTCTTGCCCCATTCCTGCTGCGAGCTCCGGCTTGTTTTCTGCACTGTCTCCCGCACGCTACCGGGCATGGCGTCTTTTACGGCGAACCTTCCCATTTTCTTGAAGTGCCCGGGCCACCGTTAATTCCATAGTATCGATGGAAAAAAATTTTTCAGGCCCACCTCGAAGCGGCCGGCGGTGGCAACTGGACGGACGCGCGACGAGCATCCGCGCTCGTCAGCGCTCTCGGGCGTGAGGGACAACGGAAGTACTTTGCAGACGAGGAGCAGGAAGCAGAAGGACAGTTAACCGGCAGAGCGTCAGCGTCAAGCGAAGCAGCAAGGCAGTCGACCGGCGCAGCGTCATCGTCAAGTGATGCGGTCCCGCCAGCGTCAGAGTTCCAGAAACTCTTGCAGCGGCTTGACCGGGTGTTCGCCGCATCAACAAATGTTCTGGCAGAGAGGCACGAATTCACCAGTCGAAGGCAGTTCGAGGGAGAAGGATTCCTGGAATTCGTGACCGCATTGAAGAAGGTAGTACAGTGCAACTTCGCCACAACCTACGACGAGCGCGTCCGAGACCAAATAATACACGGGGTAGCGAACGTCAGCGTTCGCGAAAAGTTGCTGGCCCATGGCGAAACCTTGTCCCTGGACAAGGCAGAAGAAATTGGACGCGTTCTAGAAGCCCTGCATCGAGCGAACCGCGCGTTCGACTCTGCAAAAATACAAAGAATCGAGGCAGCTCAACTTGGCGCTCCGTCGACGAACCAAGGTGGCCGACTTCTCCCAGGGAGCCGCCAAGACGACCGACTTCTTCCGAGAAGCCGCCAAGACGACCGACTTCTTCCGAGAAGCCGCCAAGACCACCGACTTCTTCCGAGAAGCCGCCAAGACGACCGACTTCTTCCGAGAAGCCGCCAAGACGACAGACTTCTTCCGAGAAGCCACCAAGACGACCGACTTCTTCCGGGAAGCCTCCAAGACGACCGACATTTCGCACATGGCTCTTCCGGGAACCGTGGTGCATGCGATCGGTGTGGCAGCACGAAACATATTGCAACGTACAGGAATTGTCCAGCAAGGAACCGGCGGTGCAACGCCTGCCACACGTTGGGCCATTTTGCATCAGTATGCCGAAGAACCCGTACTGTTCAGCACGTCTCTTCCGCAGAGACGCGGTCCTCGTCAACTTCCGCATGACAGCCATCCGCGTCTGTCTTGACGGTGAGCACTTTGAAAACTAAAAATGATTTACAAGTTCCGGTCGTAGTGAACGGCGTCTCCATGCGACTGCCGGTGGATACGGGAGTGTCTGTCTCATTTATGATGGCCGAAGATTTTGGAAAGCACTTTGGTCGACAGCACAGACTGTCACAAACAACAGTGGAGTTGAAAAATTTCTCCAAGCAACGCATCGACATTCAAGGCCTGTTTCAAGCCACTGTCCAGTATTTCCAAAGGTCATGCTCCGTCACGTTCCACGTAACGACTACAGGAACATCACTGCTGGGTTTAGATGCCATCCAACGCTTGGGCATACAGATCGACGGTACGTCGCTGACATGTCGTCTACCATCGCTTCCTTTAGTACAGAGCCCCACAGGTGTGCCTCCGGGTTTTGATCACCTTTCCAGTGACGAGTTGGGTCTCAACAACTTTGTGCACCGAATTCATCGGCAGCAAGATGCGAAACCAGTATCTTCAAAGTTGCGCCGACTACCCCTGGCTCTCCGTGACCAGGTCACACATGAATTGCGACGTCTCGAGGACTGCAACGTCATCGAGCGCGTCGAGGCTGCTGAGTGGATGTCTCCAATCGTGGTGGTGCGCAAGAAGGATGGAACCATGCGGCTCTATGTAGATCTACGAGAACAAGACAGTCTTGTGCCTCAAGTTCAAGAAAGGGTCTTGCAGAAACAGTCGCAGACTAAACAGTACGTAGACAAACGTAGAGGTGCTCAGGCAACTCGTATCAAGGTGGGAGAAACCGTCAGAATAAGATTTAACAGGAAAGGATTCTTTAAGTACAGTAAACCTCGTAAAGTCAAGGCCCAGATATGACCATCTACTTTTCTACTCAGTGATGGGAAGACGTGGCATGTTAACCCTAGTGATAAAGGATTCAGCAGATAGTACATTGTGTACAAGTGATAGAGACTTTTTGTACTCATATTAAAACCTGGATAGTCATTCCGATGACTCGTCTGTCGTGACATCGTCCTTTCATAGGCATCAGTTATGTAGTGCGTCTGACTGTATCACTTCCGAGTCTGCACAGTCAGCAGTCGTCTGTGATTCCGTGGGGGAATCGGTAGCCTCCCAGGACTTGTTGGGACTTCGAGGGGAGCTTCCTGGTCAACCCTCTCCAGCTTTGAGCGGCAACCACATTGAATTGTCCAACCAGGGGGAGGGAAATAGTAGTGGGACGACTGGGTCTTCAAAGTCGACCGCTACGCGTCGCAACCCCCAAAGTGCTTCTGAGGTACGCACGCGTCCTCATCGTGACAGAAACGGCCTCTGTGGCTCGATGATTTTTCTGTAGTGTAGAGCGTATTGCCGTCTTCGAAATGCCACGGCTAGGAGCCTCGTTGTGACATTTAGGAGACAGTCCACGTTTCATTAACACAGGTATAAAATGTGCTCCTTGTTGCGGTGCAGTGAGTTTTGTGCCGTGTTCTTTGTCAGACTTTGAGTGACTGCCTGTGTTTTGGTGCCCAAGACTGGTGCACGTGTATGTGAACTTGGGCGGGGACGGACTGAATTTGTTGTGGACTTAAGTGCGTGCTTTTTGTGCGACTGGTGTGCGTGTGTGAACGTGGAGGGAACGAACTGAAATTGCCTTTGGACTTAAGTGCGCGTCTTGTGTGCGAGTTTCACTGTATGCTTGCTTTGTTTCCAGGGGGGGGATGATGTAGTATAGTGTCGCCCCCTGTCAGATCTCTGTGTCATCATACATGTATGTTTTGTAGTTGTTTAGCTAGATGGCGCACCCCCCCTTCTGTCATGTGACGAGCTTGGACCAATCGGGAGTGTCATCTGGCGTGTGAAGCCTTTATTAGTAATAAACGGCCGCGGGTCGGCTGAGTCTTCGTTCCGGTTTTCATCGGGAGCAGTTAGCTCCGTGTCTCCTTCACTGCGTCGGCGGTCGCCGCGCGTTCGCTGGCCGGGGGCCCCCACTTGCCTGCCGCTGCCGACACAACAGTCAGCAACCATCACGGGGTGTGTTGGCTAGCTAACTTAAAGGACCCTTCAGGACGACTGGCACGGTGGAGCCTCAGGCTACAAGAATACGACATTACTGTAACATACAAGTCCGGACGAAAACACTCAGATGCCAACTGCCTATCACGCGCCCCCACTGACGCACCGCCGCAAGATGACGAGGACGACGACGCCTTCCTTGGAATAATAAGCACGGAAGACTTCGCCGAACGAGGGGACCCGGAGCTAAAAGCCCTAGTCGAGTATTTGGAAGGGCACACCGACGTTGTCCCTAGGGCATTTAAGTGTGGATTGTCTTCGTTCATGCTTCAAAACAACCTACTCGCGAAGAAGAACTTCTCACTAGTCCGTGCCAACTACCTTCTTGTTGTTCCGTCGGCGCTGCATCCAGAAGTACTGCACGCCCTACATGACGATCCGACCGCTGGGCACCTCGGTTTCTCCCGGACGCTATCGAGGACACAAGAAAGATATTACTGGCCGCGCCTAACCGCCAATGTTCCCCGTTACGTTAAGACATGTCGAGACTCAGCGACGCAAGACACCATTGACAAGACCAGCGGGATTACTTTAGCCAATCAAGCCTCCTTACCGACCTTTTCAGCAGATCGGGATGGACTTACTGGGACCATTTCCGACATCAACTTCCGGAAATAAGTGGATCGTCGTGGCGATGGACTATCTCACCCGCTTCGCTGAAACTAAAGCTCTACCGAAAGGCAGAGCAGCCGAAGTGGCGAAATTTTTCGTCGAGAACATCCTGCTGCGACATGGTGCTCCAGAAGTCCTCATCACCGACAGAGGAACGGCTTTTACAGCAGAGCTCACCCAAGCCATTCTGCAATACAGCCAGCCAAGCCACAGAAGGACAACTGCCTACCACCCGCAGACGAATGGTCTCACAGAGCGCCTGAACAAGACACTCGCCGACATGCTAGCAATGTACATCGACGTTGAACACAAGACCTGGGATGACGTCCTGCGTACGTAACATTCGCTTACAACACGGCGGTGCAAGAAACAACACAGATCACACCGTTTAAGCTGGTTTACGGCAGGAACCCGACGATGACGCTCGACGCTATGCTGCCGCACATCACTGACGAATAGAATCTTGATGTCGGTACCTATCTCCAGCGCACCGAAGAAGCCCGACAGCTCGCCCGCCTACGGATCAAGAACCAGCAGCGTACCGACTGCCGACACTACAACCTCCGACGACGCTTCGTCGAGTACCAGCCCGGCGACCGTGTTTGGGTATGGACCCCGATACGACGACGAGGACTCAGCAAAAAGCTTTTGTGACGCTATTTCGGACCCTACAAGATCATCCGATGTATTGGCGCACTGGACTATGAGGTCGTGCCAGACGGCATTTCGCATTCACAGCGGCGCCGCGCACGACCTGAAGTGGTCTATGTGGTGCGTCTTAAACCCTTTTACGGACGCTGACGAACTTTCCTTATTTTGTTGTTTTCTTTGCTACGAGTGCTTTTCTTTACTACTTTCATTTGTTTGCAGCATCGGGTCGATGCTTTTTCTTAAGAGGGGGGTACTGACACACTGCCTCAAAAAGAGTTACTCAATAAGAGAATAAAAGGAAGGGATTAGTAAATGCACAGCGAAAATTCAAAAGAATCTCAAAAGAGAAAGGAGAATCTCAAAAACGAAACAGAAAGGAGTGCATACAGAAGCAAATATTTTCAAATATGAGCTATTTCTATCAATTGATGGCAAGCTCAGTGGTATGAGACCCGAACTTTGTCACAATTGAGATTCTCTCTCAACAGCTGGCGGGTCAACCTCAACTGTCCTGACGTACTCTCAGCAAAGCCTCAGTGTTGCAATTTGGTTTGGATGAGGGCACCTGCTTCTTGGCGTCAGACAACACCTAGTCTTTCGAGCTCAAGCTCCTTGAAAGAAGCGGCAGCACGCTTCCTTTCCCGTTAATTCCTCAATGCGCAGGTTTTCTCGTCCTCCTTCCACTGCGCGCTCACCCCACAGACCTCTTCGTCAGTTGTGCAGTCAACGTCCGATTTTTTGGACTCCCTAGGAGCCGCAAAAATGTCCGTAAAATCGGGCAGTTCGAAAAAAATGAATGCATGTCGTTTACTGCCGTTAAGGGCTCAAATTGCCACAGGCACATCCAAAAAGACGTACCAGTACACTTGCTGGACATATTGGTGCTCGTACTGTGACGGGAGATGGCGGGTGGACGCTTGTATAATTAAGGAAAGGAAACTGTGTCCCATGACAATTGCCCCTTACCACGCTTGTTATGCTTCGCCGCAAGACCTTTGTGTATGCTTCACCGCGTAAATTTTCTGTATTGAGGCGAAACTGACTTTTGGGAACCAGCATTATGTAACGCGCCGGGCTTTCCGAGCTTCGAAGCGAATCGGACCACAAAGACAGAGTCGGTGCCATTGCTTACACTGGCGAATTCTTTCAATGAAAAACACGGGGCTGAACGGCAAGAAACCTAATAGCGAACGTTGAAGCATCTAGGCCTAGCGTTTACCGCAGTGGCAAGGTAATCAAAACGGCGACAGTGGTGGCTTTTATTAATGCCATTTTCGGGCCTGCGGTCACAGCAAAAAGTCCAGAAAATCGGACGGCGGAGGGTTCTTGCATTCGAAATTTCAGACATTTGTATGCATTATCTCTATGGGGTACATGGTGAAGCCACGAAGCCGTCCGAATTATTGGGCGTCCTGAAAGTCGGTCGTCGACTGTACACTGGCAAGTCCTCCAGCAAATGACACAGCGTCAAAAGACCTATTCATTATGATCTCTCTGTATTATGCGAGCCAGCATTTCCGTGAGTTTCGTTTCCTTTCAATGGAAGTATGGCCAACTTTCCCTGATATAAGGAGAAGCTCCCCGAGTTTTCCCTGAGTATTTCCAGTCTATTCAAAATCACTGAGAATTCCCGGTTTTCCCGGTTGGTAGACACCCTGGTACTATATACGGATCCGAACGAGAATTTCAGTCAGATATTTAGGCTAGAAGTTTTGGTTTCGTTATTGCTGCCTGGCTATGGCTTGACTTCGTTATTGCTGCGTGGCTACGGCTTGGTTTCGTTATTGCTGCGCGACTACAGCATCATTTATTTATTGTTGAGTGCGCACCTTGGCAGCACATGTACAAACCACACTTCGCGAAGTGCATCTTTTTTTATTCCACATTGAAGGAGAGATGTCCGGACCACAACAGTACTCGGCCGCTTTCAAGAGAAAGGTTATTTTAGCCACACAGGACATCAGCCACAGTGCGGCCAGGAGAAAGTTTGGTGTCAACGAGGGAAGCATTCACGGGTGGCGTCGACAGAAAGAAGCCCTTTTAGCATGCAGTGGAACGCGAAGAAGCTTTCGCGGCCCAAAGAGTGGGACATTCCTGGAAATCAAACTCGCCCTGACTGAGTTTGCACGCCAACAGCCAGCTGCACATCTAGCTGTGAGCATGGTGCTTATGCAGCCAAAGGCTGAGGAGCTTGCAAGAGAAAAAGGCTACCGAGCTCCGCCTTCAAAGCGAGCAACCACTGGACTTATCGCTACATGTGCCGTGCTGGTTCTTCCTTACGCCGCCAAACTTTGATTTCACAAAAGCTGTCAGAATCATTCGAAGAGCTGCTTGTGGCTTTCCAGCACCACATTATTTCACTGCGCAAGTCCAAGAACTTCCAGATACGGCAAATCTGCAATGCTGACCAAACGCCGGTTTATCTGGACATGCCATCGCCCCTCATTGTGCACGAAAAGGGTACTGAACAAGTTTATGTCCGGTCCACTAGCAACGAGAAAATGCAAGTTACTGTCATGTTGTCGTGCACAGCAGATAGACGCAAGCTTCCGCCCTATGTCGTCTTCAAGCGCAAGACAGTGCCTAAAGGTGAGGAGCTGCCAATAAATGTGGTCGCGAGATTCCATGAGAAAGGCTGGATGAACGAGAATCTTGTGCTTGACTGGATAAAGTCCGTCTGGTGTAGGCGGCCCGGCGCACTGTTGTTGCTCCCGTCTATCCTCGTGCTGAACGCCTTTCGTTGCCATTTGGCCAACTCAGTGAAGAGGCTGTTGCGTGAATCCAGCACTGAACTCATCGCTATCCCGAGTTGGATGACATCTCAGCTGCAGTCTTTAGATATTTGCGTGAACAAGCCGTTCAAGGACGTGGTCAAGCGGTGTTACGCAGATTGGATACGCTCAGGTGAGCCTGCAGTGACGCCGACTGGGCTGCTGAAGCGTGCTTCGCCAGCCGCGCTATCCAAGTGGATTGTTAAATAAATGTTTTCCTCGAGTTTTCTTAACTCGTATTACATGCGGATAAAACTTACTTTTTTTCCATTTCAAGTCCTAAATATTTCACCTCGTACTATATGCGGGTTCGTATCATACACAGGTTTTTACGGTATACACACACTCTGAACCAGCCCCCGACACAGTGTGTCAGACAGCAGCAGCGGTGGGAAAGTCGAAGGAAGAGACAAGGAAAGCTTTCCTTTAAAAATAGTTAAACTACCCAAGATGGAAAAGAGAAAGTTTGGCCGAAGAGCTTTGGAGTGGAATCGCTTCTGAGCTCAATAAAAGTCAGCAGTTCACCTCAGACCTAGCATGAGCAAGGGACAAAAGTTCAATTATTTATAATTATTTATTAGCATCTTTAACCGGAAAGGCCGCATCTACTATATAAGGGCTGCAGTAATCTGCAGATGAAAATTATGATGAATCGATAAAATACTACAAACGACAGGAAATTGTGCACAAACAGTGGAGCTACACACAAACAAACGAATGACATAATCCGTTCAGGAGTCCGGTCGAAGGTGGACAGCGTCGGTGGCAGGATGGCTGCCGCTGGTGTGGCTGTCATCACACAGACCGAACGCATGGTGAGCACTGCACTGGAAACTAGGAAGGGGAGGTCAATCCCACTTCTGACATCATGCTGTGTCCACTCCTGTAGAGCAGTGATATGCAAGCAAAAGACTGACGCCACTCCGATGTAGCCACGCACTCAAAAAGCCCTGTGGTATTAGCTGCTTTTTATCTCTTTTCCTCAGTGACCTCACAGGCCCATGCACACCAGTGCTTGGCCAGAACAGAGTCAACCTATAACACTACGGTCATATGGGATGATCCACTCGCCAAAGAAGAACGTAATAAGTGGAGGGACCAGATGTTTGAAGCAGAGGAGCAGGGGGTTGTAGAAACTCTATGATGCTGCTACCCAAGCAAGGATCAAATAGTACAAGTATACAAGTTGCATATGTGTTTGCCGATGCGAGTCCAACAGCATAGGAGCGGCAGCATACTTGGTAGTAGTGTACAATGATTGAACAAAAGAGTCAAGGCTATTGACAGCGAAAAGCCGCGTCGCTCCAATCAAAGAGCTAAGTTTAGCAAGATGAGCTAATGACAGCGGTGATAGAATAAAATTAAGCAACTACATCAAAAGTCACTTCACTGAAAGAATTCAAGAAGCAGCTTGCTGGACTGACTCAATGATTGTACTTCATTGGATCAAAGGGACAAGCAAAAGGGATACATTTGTTACCAACAGAGTCAGAGAAGTAAGAGAAAAAAAAACTACAAATGAGTTCGTCGTTCATTAGAGGTAAAGACAATACAGCCATTCTACTCACACAACAAGGTATAAGCAAAGACGTTGATGAACTAAAAAATATGGTGGCACGGACCCGAATGGATTACCACCGTGGAGCCAGACCAGGCAAGCGTGATTCACACGAATGTGCAGATTGACGATCAACACGAAGCGCAATGTCACACCTGCACAGGAACAGAGAATAAGCTAATCTTGTAAATAAATTATTCATCATATGGGCGGCAGTCATCATATGGGCATGGGTATTAAGATTCATAGACAACATGCAAGAAGAGAACATGGGGCCGTTAACAGGAAAAGAGATTATAACTGCAGAGATATAGTGGATACGACGAACACAAGTACCACTCAAGGAAACAAGTGGCAATGCTCATTTCAGGGCTAAATCCTTTAAAATAAGGGCACAAGAAGTCTACTGTGACGACAGAGGACTCATAAGACAGGAAGGATGTTTGCACTACAGCCAAGAATCAAGCCGGCATGTCACTGTACTTCCAAAGGACGGGTATTTCACAGAACTACTGATATGTCACGTTCATCAAATAATATGACACGGCAGAGTTGAAGCAATGCTAGTGCAACTGCCGGCTAAGTACTGGATATTGCAAAGTCGGCAAGCTGTGAAAATAGTTCTACACGGTCTGCAAGAGGCATAACACAAGACCGGCCACTCAAGTTATGTCTCCCCTTCTGAAGGACAGAGTCAACGAATCGGGGCAATTTCAAGCCACGAGAGTTGACTTCACCAGAACACTTCATGCGAAAAACAGATACGAGATTGTAAAACAATACGTAGTAATTTTTACCTGCGTGGTAACGAGACGTGTAGACTTTAAAATGACTAACCACATGTCGGCATTAAATTTTTTACAAGCTTTCTGGCGATTCACCGCAAGACGGGGTATGCCTGCCATAGCCTACTCTGACAACGCCAGGACTTTTTACAACGGCTGAGACGGAAATCAACGGAATGCTTGAAGCTGCTAGGCAAGAACGGGTGAAGGATTACTGCAGTGTACACCAAATACAATGGAACGACAGCCGAGTGCAGCCCGTAGTGGGGAGGATTTTACGCGCATCTCATACGAAGCCTGAAGACTTCAATGTGAAAAATCATTTCAAGAAAAACAACTCCAGTGGAGGAGCTATGCACAATTGTAGAAGCTGAAGGAGCACTTATTAGCAATCGACCATTAACTTACGTGTATGGCGAGCACTAATGAGCCCATGCCACTGACACCTGGAGACATCATAGGCAGACGACAACAGCTTCAAGACAGACAAACAAGGCCATACAACGAAGATGTAGAAGAAGCACTGCAAAGTAGATGCAAATTCGTGAAAGCTTCGTGGAAAAGATGGCATCACAAATATCTAAAGAAAATAGGAGCTACTGTCAAAGCAAAGTCGCGCGAGAGAGAGTAAAACTTTATTGCATATAAATAAAATAAGGCACGATGGTTGGAGCCCCTATTCCAGGGCCCCACTGGCACGAGCGGCTCACTGGGATTGGTCCAGAAGAACCAACTGGCTCTCCCAACCCTCGTCCGCAAGTCATGCCTCCTACTGCCTATTCCTCATTAGTGGATGTTGGTGTAATATGGGGCTGTCTATGTGCGGAGGCCTCCTGGACACTCCCATGTGATGTGTTTTAGTGTGGGTGTGTCTGTGCACCACGGGCACTCGTCAGTGAACCTCGTGGGGTGTGTTCTTTGTAAGTGATGCAGGTTGGGGTATGTATTCGTCTGAATACGATGCCAGTCCCTCTCTTGTTGGCTGTTTAAATCAGAGTGAGGATGTCCAAAACGTCTCTGCTCCTGCCTTTGCTGTAAGAGGATGTCACGAGTATTCGGTGGAAGGTCGTCGCTAGGCCATGCCGTTGCTTGGATGTTTAATCCTCGAGCAATACGGTCTGCCCTCGCGTTTCCTTCCAGTCCCTCGTGTGCCGGGCACCATACGATAGCGTGGTGACCCTCTAGTTGAGTGCCTAAAATTTTGATTATTGATTTGGGTGCCGTTCCATGTAGAAACAGGCGGCAAGCCGCTTGTGAGTCAGATAATATGACAGCCGAATTGGTTTGGCGCTCGGCGTCCTGAATGGCCAAGGCAATGGCTGCAGCCTCTGCCACGCATGCCGAGGTGGTTTTGAAGGATGCCGTTGTTATGTTGTTGCATGTAGAGACTATCGTGAAAGTGTCTGAGCTGGCTCGACTGGCATCCGTATAATACACTCCCGGTCCCATGCCAAAACATTTGTGAAGGGTCTTTACCCTTGCTCTGCGTCATCCGGGATGCTACTTGGGGGCATGTTTTTGGAAATTGGGGCGACCGCGATGTGCGAGAGGCGGACCTGCACAACCTTTTCAAAGAGTTTCCCAGCGCACGACGTTAGGGAGATGGGTCGAAGGTTGTTCATGTTACGAGGCTTACCTGGTTTAGAAATGAGAATAATTTTTGCTTCCTTCCATTCTTTTGAAAGGATGCCGTCCTCTGTCCAGACCGTGTCGTTAAAGAATTTGGTCAAGCCCTTTAGCGTGTCGTCACTTAGATTGTGAATCATTGCGTTCGTGACCTGATCTACCCCTGGGGTCGTGTTTTTCCTGAAGGGGTATGCCGCTGCATAAACCTCTTCAAAGGTTATGGGGGCGTCCAGTTCCGGTTGGTCCTGACCTTCGTAAACGGGTTTGGTGAATTGCCCAGTCGGAACAGTTTCTACGTATATCTGTTTAATTTTGTCTATCATGTCAGCTTCCCGACCTTCAAACTCGTTTTCAAGCAGCTTGGGTGTGCGATTTGCGACTGTTTTTGTTCCTCCTGGGTCAATCATACTTCGAAGAATTCGGCGCATTTTCCAAAATGTTTTTGGACCCTGGTCTTCAATTAACACCACACCGCCTTTGGACAGTGGTTTTGCTTGTCGCGACTTTGCTTCACGTTGAAGCAAAGTCGCGACAAGCAAAACCACTGTCCAAAGGCGGTGTGGTGTTAATTGAAGACCAGCGTCCAAGAACATATTGGAAAATGTGCCGAATTGAAAAAAGTAACTAGGGACACGATGGAATAACAAGGACTTGTCTACTTCGCACAGGCAACAAAGTATTTCTCAGAAGAGCTATCAACATCTACCCTCTTGAAGGGTGCTTAGAATAGCCTGCCAAAGCCTATCTCAGGGCAAGTTGGGAGAGCAGGGGCCGGTAAAATTTTGTCATCAAGGCACTCAAAGAGCAAGAGAATGGCTACTTCTCACAAGCACGTGCTACTTCTTTAATAAACCATTCATGTTCAAAGCAGTCGCTGGTCTCAATCATTTCAATAAGCTTCTCAAATGCCATAAAGTAAAGAGGCCCAATGGCTGTGCATACCTGCATTAATGCCAGCAAATTCTTCAGTAATCTTGGAATAAAACTTTATGGCAAGAATACCACGAGCCCTAGCAGCTTCACCCAACTTTCCTTCAAGGTAACCAAAATAAGATGTTACTTACGTTGCTTGGGGTCAGGACCACCTGACAATGACCGGCCAGAATCTGTGCTGGTCCCCGACGGCCGTCCCATCATTCAGGATGCTCGACTGAATTCCAGTCAAAACCTGCCTATAATAAAAAGCTGCTAACTATCCACAATGAGCACAGCACTGAACAAAAATGTTTAACATAAATGCTTTGATCTTAAGTAACATTTTGTGATGACAGAATGTGCAGAATCATTTTTTGCTGCGAAATTCATGATCTGCTGTGAAAAGCATATGCTGCAATTCCCATGTTTCACATATCTATCAGGGCACCTCAAGTAAAGTCAAATAAACCAGGTCCAAGCCAAAGTAATCAGGCCCAGATAAAAAAGAAATGAGAAAGTGGGTAACGGTGTTACACTTCATTGTGAAACACATTGCAATGTGAAGTGTGCCAGTAACAAGGTTCAATACTGCATTGCCACCAAATTGATTCCACAGGCTTCTTTAAAACAGCCTTTAAAAGATAAAAAAAAAAAAGAGCTGAACCCATGTTGCAGTGCAATTCAGCTTTGGAACATTTAGCACCACAAGAAATCAATAGTTCTGCAATAAAGCAAATAACAAACATAATGAGAGTGTTGAATGTTGAGCAGGGGGGCTATTCTGTAAGTGTCCACCTAGTGGACATGTCCATTTCGTTTGCTGAAGTTCTGATTGGCTCGGCTACGGCACGCATCAGGAGAGGCAAGCGACCTCAGCCAAGCAGCAAGCACTTCAGCAGCAGACAAAGTGGACATGTCCATTAGGTGAACAATAACACAATAGCCCCCCAGAAGAACACAACTGTATACTGCTGTGCTTGATGCAGCAGATTTTCACTGCAGCACACTGCACCGTTCAGTCCGAGTGCAACAAATGCTGCTTCCATTTAGCTGAAACTTCTACGCATACAGTTCATGTAAGTGCTTACAGCATGGCCTGTATGCGTACGAAACCAACCATATTTCATAACATCGACTTTGTTTTCCAGTCACCTGCTTTCTATAGTCAAGTGGCTCTGGTGCTGCCAGAGCCAATGACAAACGGTGAAAAGAATAGGGGATGAAACAGAATGCTACAAAACAGTGCAATATTGTTGGGTTTTGAACGAGCACTGGCACCAGGTTTCTTTAGAACATTAGCTAAGAGAAATGCCAATTGTGCAACATGCCATGGCAATGACATTGACAAACACTAATGCACATTTATTGGCGAGCATTTCACAATAATTAGCCCGTGTGTGTGGATCTGCAATGGTAGACCACAGAGGGACAAGCAAGCCCTTGAGGTAATGTAAAAAAAAATATAGCCTCACACCAAGCTTGCCAGTGCACTGAAAAAGCGCTGTTTTCACATTGCCACTACTTTGCCTGCTGCTCCTGGCGATTATACTGCATTAGAAACATAATTGACAGATTTAAGCACACGTCTGACACGGGAACGCTGCGATTGTAACAGACATGTCAACGTCACCAAATTCTACGCTCAACTTTGGTTCGCGCTTCGTTTTCTCGCGTAATGACATTGACAAATATGGCGACGGGGCGCACAGCGCAGCATATCATAGTGTAGTATACGCGACCACCGCTAGAGTCGGCAACCGCGTTACGTCCTCAAACACCTCATTCTTTTTGTTCCAAATAAATATTTGTGAAATGTTAAAATACACACAGGCAAACACGGGACATTGTGGCAAAGCGAGCCAATAAGGTATCGCATTCTTTAACAAGACAGCACGGCTTGACGAAAGGGGGCTGTTTGTGCAAGACAAAAACAGCTCTTTGAACGAGCGTGCGGCGCGGCGTGTACGTTCAATGCGGTGACATGTTTCGACATCACGCGACCAACTGAGCCAAGCATTCGCGCGAACGGCGCTGCGCAAGACGCGCGAGCGATACCATTCGCGATACCCGCGCCGAGCGGCCTCACCAAACGCACAAGCACGGTGGAAACAAACGGGCACGCGATGTGCATGCCGCAAAATCAGTGCCCACCCTGCTAAGTGTCCACCATGCTAAGCACACTTCATTAGCTGTCCGCGAATTAGCCGGCATCAACTTCAAATCCGCTCACCTAGCGAACAATGATCCGTTACGTCCGCAACTGTCGTCTAATATCGGCGACAAGACTTCATAGCAATGGCTGCCCTCGCCAGCGACTACGACGACGTGCGGCGGTCAAAAGTGCTCCTGCGCTGTTCTGACGACAGGTCGCTGTTGTTCCGCAGTCATCATCAGCAGCCTAGTGGCTTACGGTATAAAAGGAAGTTGAACATTCGCAGTTGTGGCAGTAATCGCGCGGTAGCTTAATGCAAGTGGTCCGGACGTCAGCTTCGGCACAGTACCGCGAACCAAGCCCGCGCGAGTATGGACTGGACGACGGTTGAGCCGTTGCGGCTTTCGAGCGGTCAAATGCGAATCCTGCTCACTGAAGGCGTGGATTTGAGTGCGCGATCCGCAAGGCACAAGGTGACCGTTCTCGACGCTGACTGCGATCCCGGTGCGCTTGAGCGCCGCCACCGCGGGACGCTGAGGTGCGCATGCCCGCGGGAATTCGACAGCGTGCGCGAGTTCGAGAGTCACTACGCTAGCCGCCACCATCTCACGTGCACGCAGTGCCGCATCGCACTGCCGACGGAGTACTTGCTTGAACTGCACATCGCGGAGTCTCACAGCCCTATCTTCGCGGCACGTCCTACGTCGACTAACCATCCCAAGTATGAATGCGTGGTCGAAGGCTGCACAGAGCGCTTCGCAAGTTGGGCGGACCGCAAACAGCACACAGTGGATGCGCACAGGTAGAGTGAATGAGGAGGATTTTGATTGCCACGCGACCTCCTTGTGGCTGCCAACTCTTTTTAATACTCCCTTTTTTATCGCCGTAAATATGTACACACCTCCTGCAGTTGCTGACGTAGGCAGTATGCGGTGGCGCTGTTAAGAGAAGCGATGGTAGGGTGCCTCGATGTAGCGCGCCGCTACGTCGAGGCACCCCATTCGTAAGTTCCGTAGACTGTCACGCCACCCCGCGGCCATCAGCGAATTTTCTCAAAGACTATCGGAGTAACCGCAGGCGGCGTGGCGGTAGCGAATTTGCTTGCTTTCTTCGTGGCGGCCAGTAAGCTTGATTATCTGTTTTTTACACATCGTTTGTGCAAGATGAAGTTCAAGAACAATTGCATGTGCTACATGCCGTAATGCACCAACAGAGCTGTTGCCAACTGAAGTGAACCTTCATTAATTCCGCAAAATATGGCGCAGAAGAATAAATGGGTTGTCAAGTTTCGAATTGGCAAGCCGGTCACACCACTGATGAAAATGTGCAGTGAGCATTTTGTCTGCAGTGACTTCTGGAGTCACTTAGTTAAGAAAACGAAATTTATCTGCTGATGTGCATACTTTTGTCTGTTTTTCTATGGAGAATCAATGCATTAGTTACAAAAATAGCGCTTGTGACAGTGTATTGCAGCAGCCCAAACAATGGCGTGGCTTTGATCCCGAGTATATGTGGTACGTGGGCAAGCATCTGAAGTATTTTCTCAGCTTTCGCCTGCATCAACTCGTAGTGTGTGGTTGCCATGGTGTCTCGTTTCGCTGAAAAAGCATGTTTTTGTGCTCGCTGCACCCTGTGCTCCGTCGTGCAGCCATGCTTGGACTGTGCTCTTGTGGCCAGCGCAACGAGAACACACGAGCATTTAAGATAAAATTTGACATCTTTGTATCACTTTGTCACAGCTCTAGAGAAAGGCTTCAGTAAACCTATGTGGGCGGGCGTAGTAAGTATTTGACAGTGTTTCACCGGCAGCAGCCCGCAGTATGGTCGCCGTTGTCTGGGCCTGCCAGAAACACACGTGTTTACATTCTGGGCTGCAACCCGTGCGCCAGCGCGCAGCCAAGCTTTGCAGCTACAGCGGCCCTGAAAACAAGATTGGTTGAACATAAAACACAAGACACTGAATTCGCAACGGGAGCGCAACAAGCTTCTCTCGTGACTCGTCACTCGAACGATAATATGACTGCACCATCAAAAATAAAACAATCGGCATGGCTTTCTTTACATCTGCATGCGCTAGCAAATTGCAGTTGCGATAACCTCGGTGATATCCTTCCTTTAATTATCAAATACAAAAATCTGCTCATAACTTGTTAAAGGAGCTCTAGAACATCATAGAGCAGTAAAATTAACTGTTCATCGCAAAACGGGAGTGCGCAATAGGCACGCTTTGCGGGGTGTCCTGATTAGCACGAAGAAAAAGATTCAAGACAAGCTAACATACCTTGATAAGAACCTTCCCGGTCTTAAATAATTTCCAGCTCGGGCGGCTTCTGCCGGACATATGACATCTGCAGGCAAAGCCCTTGCACAGCCATAGATGATGCACAGCAGGCCTTCACGCCGCAACAAATAATGCGCTTGGCATTCGTGATCTCTTCCCGTTTAATGAGGCACCGTATCCGCATTACTGAGGCGTCTATGTGGCACATGGTGTCACTTAGCAAAAGTGATAGTGAAAAAGGTAGAGCCATCTTGTAGCACTAAGCCAAATATGAGCTTACGTTAAGGACTCGCATGTGCGCAGGGGTTCCTATACTCTCTGTGGGCACCATATTGAGTTGCCCTATGTGCCACCTATAGGTGACGGAACTTGTGAGGGTGTTACCGGCTTTTACCTCGTTCATAGGAATTTACACGGGATCAAAAGCTTTTACATTTATCATGCAGCGCAGGATGCACTTTGTGAGAATGTTCCTAGTCTATCTAAAGAGCCCAGAATACTATGCAATAAGATTTTTTCTTGCGGTACATTTGACTGGTCCTTGCCATGCTCCAACTAGGATTGCAATGATGTGGAGTCTGCTCTTCATTGGCGCCAGAGAATGTTACCAAGCTGAACCTGCTGCTGGCTTGTCAGAGCAGTCAGAGACTGGGAAAGTAAATGCATCGGCATGCCTTCTCTTGTAAACAAACGAGGCACGCAGGTGCTGAGGCCAGCTGATGTCACACCAACAATGGAAACTGCAGGAGCCACAGAGCTTGAACTCCATCAGATATTCGTCGCTGTCCCACGTCGAAAGTGAGAGCAAGGCTCTGAAAGAACCAGCTAAATGTAATGCATGCTGTCGGAGCCCTTTGGAGCACTCGAAAACGACCATCAAATGTGTCATTTGCATTAGCTGACATTCTTGAAAATGGCTTCTCTTACATTGCTACCGTACCCTTTTTCACCAAAGTATCTGCTGTAAGGAGGTCTGCAGGTAATGAAGAATGGACATATTCTTAAATCACTGTTCGACATTAACCTACTATGTTTTCTGCATCTTGCATACAAGTAAAACACCAAACAGACACGATTGCCAAACTGAAATGTAGCAATGGTAGTACAAACACCCCAGCTCACCCTGACATATGCTAGCACCCCCTTTCTTGCTTTTTTGGTAAATTTAAAGGTCTATATATGAGGTGTCCCAGCTAAGTTTAGTGAAGGTCAACGAAAAAAAGATTGAAAAAACATAGTGTAAGACGAGGTTTTAAAACATATGGTCATTGGTCATCGAAGGTTTGACGACCGAACACCATAGGTCTTAAAATTGTATCTTGTACTGTATTTTTTCAATGTTTTTTCATTGAGCAACATGGCTTAAGTTACCTGGCACACCCTGTACATTTTGCATATTGTCACAGTACTGTGATCAGAGTGACAATGACGACCATCAATAATGAGACAAAAAAGACTTTGCAGCGCTTGGGCTAGACCATCCAGCATATTGGATGCTCCATGATAATTTGTTAGTAGACTGTATAAATACATTTTTAATTTGCCTCTATCTGCGTACCTGCAACATCTTGGTAGGGGTATGGACTTCAGAGCAAGATGGAACTCTGCAGCAGTATAGTCCTCGGCTGTCCTGCCATACCGACAGGTGAGGCCACTGGTTCAACCGCAACATCAATACCCAGGCAGCCATGTAACCATGTCACCTTCTCCACCGTCAGTGTCCACTAATGGCTTGACACATATGAGCGTCTCGCTAAGCACATTCGCTGGGACCCGACAGCGATGCTCGCAGATGTTTTCTACCTCAAGGCTACAGCACGCACCTGTTCCGAGACTCGCGACCTAGATCTGACCAAGTGGGACATTTGCAAGCATAAGCTGCTCAGTCTCTTCACAGGCTTGCTGGTCGCTAGTGCGCCGCTGTGAAAGAACTCTCCTGTTGGGCTCAGGTACCTATCGAATCGTATGTTGCTTGGTGTTCTAGCTCTTTGTCGCCAGGCTGACAAAGTAAGCCACTTTCTGAAAAGCATTGCCGATGATGCATTCTGCTTGCTCGTTTTTGAAGACTGCTCCACTGTCCACAAAATTGTCTGCAAGTTCCACAGTTTCGAAGGTGCAAAAAGTCGTCGCATCGTCCAAGAGTTCATGCAACTTCCCAAGACCTCCACCATGTGTCATGCGATTACGCTCTTTGTCCTTTCAGCCATCGACTGCCAATAGCCTTGCATGCGTTGTGCACTGTGAAATGGAGGCTGTGTCACCATCTTCTTTAGTGCACCTTTCTGAAAATTCTCCATTGACCTCCTTAATTCAAGCTGTTCTCCCAGAACAACTGCAAACATCCAACCGATCTGTTACCTAAGTTGCCCTTGGATTAGCCCTAATGCTCTGCCTCCTTGACCACTCACAGCACTTTGGCGCTATTAGGATCCAGCTCAATAATACTGACGACCAGCCAATCTGCTTTCACTGCAGCAGCATGGGACACATTTCCTTCTATTGTCATTATTGTCAACCCTAGATGGCATCTCGTACTGCTAGATTAGGCACTTTGAGCATCACAAGCTCCTGGTCATTATCCCCTTCATCCAGCATCGTACACA
The DNA here is from genome assembly GCF_023375885.2 of Dermacentor andersoni. Classification (NCBI taxonomy): domain Eukaryota; kingdom Metazoa; phylum Arthropoda; class Arachnida; order Ixodida; family Ixodidae; genus Dermacentor; species Dermacentor andersoni. The sequence goes on along the minus strand of NC_092820.1, from coordinate 1,387,401 downwards.
TTGTCACCTCGAGCCATACCCTCGGCCACCTTCTAGTAGGTGCTGGGGCGGCGCTTTCACCATTGGAAGTAATGTCACGGTGCTGCAAGCAGAGTGAGAATAACGATGATCTATAAAATGAAAAAGACAATGCAAACTGAGGCTAGACTATCAGCCGCATTGTTTCCTCAGAGGTAATTTGTAAATGTTCTATACAACTATACAACTCTTTGTCTTTCTACCTGTGACAATATTGACACATGTATTTATCCTTTTCTCGGGGACTGCATTTCACTCGCTAACAACTTAATGTTATTGCTCAGGGCAAGACACGCCTGCATTATTTGTAATTTAGTCAAAGGTTATCGTTGAATCTATTTCTTGTGTCTGTTGTCACTGAACCTTGTGTCCCTGCAGAAGTGTCTGCGACAGCAGGCGTTTGGTGTGTTGCGACACCATGTACCCTAGCACATGAGGGTCGGACCCACCTGCATGTAGGCGTGCGTGGCTTAGCTGTGTCCGAGGAAAAGGGGATCCTGTGGGGTTGAGCCAATGCTGTGTGTTTGGACCTTTAAGGCCCCTCAGTAGAGGCAACACACTCCTTTGTCCTGGGCTTTGCATGGGCTGCACTGCCGAACCGACCTACCAAGGGGAAATTAGTAGTTGCCTTTTTCCTGTCCTCCTTTGCAATCTTAATCTTTCTCTCTTACTTTCAATTTTGCCTGTCTTCTCTCTTCTGTTTACTTCCTACTTTCCTCGTGGCAAGGTTTAACCCTGTGTATTATATCCAGCCTTGGGTTTATAAGGTTATAGTGGCAGCCCATAGCTGGCGTCTGCAGATTTCTCTAAAACTGTAGTGTCCCTATGTTGGGCTTGGTGGTGGGTGCCAACTACCACTGCCAAATACCAAGAAACTCTATGGAAGGAGCTTTTCCCCCCTTACCAGATCGCGCTCAGAATAGAGGCCGCACCAATGCAACATTTCAGTTTACATTCCGAAGCAATGCCCCAACATATTGACGTGTACTTATTTGTCGTTTTCTTGGGAACTGCATTTCACCCACTAACAGCTTAAAGTTATCGCTCAGCTCAAGATGCACCTGCATGATTGGAATTTATTGGAATGTTATCGATGGTTGTGTGCGTTGTCTGTCGTCACCGAAGCTTGCGTAATCTGACTATGCACGACGTGAATAGTGTAGTACTTTCTGGAACACGTGCCGGCACCAGCAATTACTATAGAAACTTCGATGACTCATGTATAAAAGCCGAAGCACTTGACCGACAGATTAAATTTTTGCCGGTCGCCGGCTGTTTTCACTGCTATTATTGTGCTTTCAATGCAACTTGCTTTTGTGGGCACAGGTTTGCGCGATAAAAAGTTAGTTAAACTATTGACAGTTTTACTGCTGTGTTTTTCCACGGTCACTACTACATGACATCTGGTGGAGGTGCTAGTGTGTGCAGTACCGAATGCCCCCACAAAGCTGTGATCCAGGTGAGCATCCCACCTCGTTCCAGCATTGTTTCCATTGGCACCGATATGCCCGCAGACGTAGAAGGTGTCAACAAAGGCAGCCAACGTCTACTGCTCGATCGCAAAATTTGCATTGCAGGAGGGATCGCTCGACTGCAGGGCGAAAAAACAAAACTGATGCTGACCAAGTTAAGTCAAGAGTTCAAGCGCGTCAACAAGGACATGACGATCGCATACTTTGAGGAAACTGTGCAAACCAGCAATGGATTTGTTTTCTCTGATTCTGCCACATCTACCTCGATGACCATAGCTCCAGAACCAGTCTTCGAAATAAATCCAAGCCTCCCCATGAGTAAGCAAAAACAGCTCAAAAGTCTTCTCCGACGATACAAAAACTGCTTTTCAATGGCGTCAAAGATTCGGCAAGCACCAGTTGCAAAGCATCACATAATAACTGAAGAATCTGCTCTACCAGTTCACCAAAGCTCCTACCAAGTGTCGACGCGAGAACGAGAAGCTAAAAGGCAACAAATCAACGAAATTGCTGTGTGACATCAGCCATCAAAAAGCCTGTGGACATTCCTGTGGTCTTAGTAAAGAAGAAGAGTGAAAGTCTGCTTCTGCAACGATTATCGCTGCGTAAACAAAATCGCCAAGAAGGACGTATACCCTCTCCCACGAATAGACAACACATTGGGCAGACTCTGCAATGCTAAGCGCTTTTCACTGATGGACCTCAAGACTGGTTACTGGCAAATTCAAGTCGACAAAAGGGATCGAGAGAAGACTGTATTTGTTACACCAGATGGCCTCTTTGAGTTCAACGTGATTCCATTCAAATTTTGGTCTACGCTTGCAACATTGCAGCGTGTGATGGACACAGTCTTGACAGGACTGAAGTGACAGACTTGTCTTGTCAACTTGGATGACGTAGTGTTTGCCACGAATTTCGAAGATCACCTGAGACGGCTTCGGACAGTACTAGAGGCGATCAAGTCATCTGGACTTGCCCTGAAGCCAGAAAAGTGCCGTTTCGCTAACAAAGAACTTTTGTTCCTAGGCCACATCATCAGTAAGTCTGGAGTCTGTCCTGACCCACAGAAGATAGCTGCCATCGCTAAGTTCCCACAGCCCATCGACAAGAAGGCAGTGCGCAGATTCCTTGGCCTGTGTGCTTATAAGTGCATTGTAAAAGACTTTTCAATAATTGCGGAACCCTTAACTCATCTCGCGAAAACTGAAGGTAACTCTAAATGGCAAACACAGCAGGACGACGCATTTGAGGAGCTGAAACGATGGCTGCAGTTACCACCGGTGCTTTCACTCTTTGACGAAGATGCCGAGAAGACAATCAACACCGATGCAAGTAGCGTAGGCCTCGGTGCCATGCTAATTCAAAGGAAGGATGGCGTTAAAAGCATCATAGCTTAAGCCAGCTGGTCATTGTCAAAAGCGGAAGTGAATTATTCTACGACGGAAAAAGAGTGCCCTGCGATCATTTGGGCTATGGCGAATTACTGGCCTTACATATACGGCAGGCACTTCAAAGTGGCAAGCAACCACCACGCCTTATTTTGGCTCGAAAACTGAAAGGATCCTTCAGGCCGCCTAGCCCGATGGGGTCTCTGACTCCGATTGCCTGTCGCACACCCATATTGACCCGCCACCGCAAGATGAACTGGTTGGTGACTTCTTCATAGGAACAAAACCACAGACGACTTTGCCAAACTGCAACGAGCAGACCTGGAGTTATGAAGCCTTGTGGAGTCCTTAGAATGCAAGACCGACATTGTCCCTGCGGTATTTCGGCGTGGACTGTCTTCATTTTGCTTGTGCAGCAACATCTTGATAAAGAATTACCCAGTCTGCACAAACTACCTTTTCGTTGTGCCAGCAGCACTCTGACCAAAAGTCTTGCATGCCCTGCATGACAATCAGAGCTGGGCACCTTGGATTCTCCTGTACGCTCGCAAGAATACAAGGGAAGTAGTATTGGCTGTTCCTGATCACCAAAGTCTCCCACTACATCAAGATGTAGTGACTGCCAGCGACGCAAGACACCACTGACAAGGCCGGCAGATTTACTGCAGTAAAACTTCATTTGGGCCTAGTTGGCACATAATTCTGAACTTAAACTTCCAGCGCAAACACCTAATACGGACCACAAAAGGAAGATAAGACACGCACTGGCACTGACTAACAACTTTATTTCTTCGTCGTCGATGCATATATATATATATATATATATATATATATATATATATATATATATATAATATAAACCCTAGGCCACACAACCGCGCAGGCGCACGGATTTCATTACTGAGATCAGCCATATTGACACATTATCTTTATCGGGCGACGTTTCGCCGCCTAACAAATGTTATGGCACAGCACAGGACGTGCCTGCATGTAAAAGAAGTTTCTGAAATGTTATCGATGGTTCCGTCTATTGTCTTTCACCGGAACTTGTGTAATCTGATTGCATGTAGAACTTTGTGGAAGACACGCAGGTCCCAGCGGTTAATCTGGAACATTCGATACTTGATCTATAAAAGCCGACGCGCTTGACCCGCTGATCAGATTTTCAACGATCGCCGACCGTGTTCGCCCCTATCGTTGTGCTTTAAGTGTAGCCTGTCTTTGTGGGCACAGGTCTGCCCAATAAAAGCTAGTTTTGTCTTTCACAGTATTGCTACTGTGTTCTTTAACGTGACTATCGCGTGACATCTGGTGGAGGTGCTTTTCGTCCTTGTACCAGACGCCCCCGACAAGCCGCGATCCAAGCCCGGACCGCAAAAAGAACACCTACGTAGTCCCGGACCATCAAGCAAGCCGCCGTCTTCAACAGCTGCCCCCGGAGCACGGACTTCTATCTGAGAAGACCAAGAAGATTGTGGCCAAGACAACCCCAATGGCAGCCCCAGCGTCCCCCATCGTGCTGCAGCAGCCCAGGGAACCACCGACATTCCGCGGTTCCACATTTGAGTACCCAGAAATTTGGCTTGAGACGTATGAGAGGGTCGCTGCTTTTAACAGCTGGAACAGCGACAAAAAACTGCGACATGTCTTCTTCGCATTGGAAGACTCTGCCAGGACGTGGTTCGAGAACCGAGAAGCCACCGTAACGACGTGGGACCTGTTCCGAAGCGGCTTCCTGCAGACCTTCACAAGCATCGTACGCTGAGAACGAGCCCTAGCACTACTAGAAATCAGAGTGCAGCTTTCTAATGAAACCACCGCGATCTTTACAGAAGAAATCAGCCGCCTATTGCGCGACGCTGACCCGGAAATGTCCGAGAAAAAGAAAGTCCGCCTACTGATGCGTGGTGTAAAGGAGGAACTTTTCGCCGGAATGGTACGGAGCCCACCGAAGACCGTCAACGAGTTTCTTCGCGAGGCCACCAGCATCAAGAAGACACTGGAAATGCGGAACCGGCAATTCAACCGCCGCACGAACTCGACAAACTACACCGGAGTTGCGTCACTGGCCACCGACGACCTGCGCTCGACTATCTGAGCGGTCGTGCGGGAGGAACTACAGAAGCTGTTGCTTTCATCACAGCCTCAAGTGTCTTTGATTGCCGACGCCGTGCACGAGGAGCTCCGACAACAACTTGTATTAGGCCCTGAATTACCGCAGCCTCAGCCGCATATGCCGCTGTAGCCCGCCATCATGTTCCCTCTCCGCGCCCACGGCAGGGCCCAGTGACGACACAGTTCCATCGTCCACCACCACCCCCGCCGCCAGCACGCCAAGCCGTCACCTCACGCGGCGTTCCAAGGAAGACTGACGTTCGGCACGCCCCCGACCACCGTCCGCTTTGCTATCACTGCGGAGAAGCCGGGCACATCTACCTCCGATGCCCATACCGGGAGATGAGACTCCAAGGGTTTGCCGTTAACGCGCCGCGACCACAGATTGGCGAACGACCTCGAGATATCGCCGACTACCTCGCCACCACTCAGTGGAGCCCTCGACGGCCGTCCCGTTCGCCGTCACCAGGCTGCTACCTATCGCCGCAGCGCTGGCCATACACCGGCCCAGCCCAGGGCCGCTCTGCGAGCCCATATCCGGAAAAGTAAAAGCAGCAACCGATGGAGGTACGTTACTGTTCGTCGAACTGACTAAGATCCTCCACCACCGACGAAGACGCCGAAGAAACTACCTCGACGACATAATGACATGCCACCGTCCCGACGAAGTGTGGAAGCAAAGAATACGATGACGAAAGACGACCTGACGCCGTCCCATACCAGCCAGAGGTCAACGCGACGCAGCCGTGATCAGACGCCAAGGCCTAACTGTAACGCAAGACAAAGAACAACTAACCTCTACGTGCTTCTCGACGGCCATGCAGTCACCGCCTTAGGCGACACAGGGGCCGATTACTCCGTCATGAGTGGACACATCGCTGCCCAGTTGAAGAAGGTTAAGACTGCATGGGAAGGCCCTCAAATTCGGACCGCTGGAGGACACCTGATTACGCCGACAGGAATGTGCACGGCAAGAATTACCATTCACGACCGGACTTACCCTGTCACCTTCGTTATCCTCCAACAGTGTTCACGAGACGTCATTCTCGGCATGGACTTCCTGAACCAACACGGCGCAATCATCGACCTGAAGTCGAAGTCAATAGCGCTGTCGGTTGATAAAGCGATACCGCCGGAGAGCCCTCGTAGTCACCACGCCTTGAGTGTGCTCAAAGATGAAGTGAGCATCCCGCCTCGCTCCAGCATTGTTATTTCGGTCGGCACCGGAACACCCGCTGACGTACAAGGCGTCATCGAAGGCAACCAATGTCTACTGCTAGACCGTGAAATTTGCATCGCAAGAGGGATCGCTCGACTACATGGAGGAAAAACTGAAGTGTTGCTGACAAACTTCAGCCAGGAGTTCAAGCACATCAACAAGGGCACGACGATCGCATACATCGAAGGAATTCTGGAAACCAGTAATACGTTTGTCCTCTCGGATTCCGCCGCCTCTACCCCGACGACGATGGTTCCCGAACTAGACTACGACATTAATCCAAGTCTCCCCGTGATTAAGCAACAGCAGCTCAGAAGTCTGCTCCGACGATACAAGGGCTGCTTTTCGAGGTTATCGAGGATTCGACAAACACCAGTCGCCAAGCATCGCATAATCACCGAGGAGTACGCTCGACCACTTCGCCAGAGCCCTTACCGAGTTTCGCCGCGAGAACGTGAAGCTATAAGAGAACAAGTCGACGAAATGCTGCGCGACAACATCATCCGGCCGTCGAAAAGCTCCTGGGCATCCCCTGTTATCCTGATAAAGAAAATGGACGGAACCCTACGTTTCTGTGTCAATTATCATCTGAACAAGATCACAAAGGACGTATACCCCCTCCCACGGATAGACGACTCATTGGTTCGGCTCTGCAATGCTAAATAATTCTCGTGGATGGACTTCAAGTCTGGCTATTGGCAAATAGAAGTTGACGAAGGAGATCGCAAAAAGACCGCCTTCATCACCTCAGACGGCCTCTACGAGTTCAAGGCTATGCCTTGTGGACTGTGCTCGGAGCATGCAACGTTCCAGCGCATGATGGACACGATTTTAGCAGGATTGAAGTGGCAGATCTGTGTCATTTACTTGGATGACGTTGTTGTCTTCGCCGGAAATTTCAATGATCACCTTAGGCGGCTTGCAACAGTACTCGAAGCCATCAAGTCATCGGGGCTCACTCTGAAGCCAGAAAAGTGCCGCTTCGCTTATGATGAGCTTCTGTTCCTAGGCTACGTCATCAGCAAGTCTGGAGTCCGCCCCAACCCGCAGAAGACAGCTGCCATCGCAAAGTTCCCGCAGCCCATCGACAAGAAGGCAGTGCGTAGATTTCTTGGCATGTGTGCCTATTACAGGCGATTTGTCAAGGACTTCTCACGCATCGCTGAGCCGCTGACACAGCTAACTAAATGTGACGTAGAGTTCAAGTGGGAAACGCCGCAGGCCGACGCATTTCAAAAACTCAAACGACGCATGCAGTCGCCGCCCGTACTTGCGCACTTTGACAAGCACGCCGATACCGAAATCCACACTGACGCCAGTAGCCTAGGCCTCGGTGCCGTCCTAGTCCAGAGAAAAGGTGGACATGAACATGTGATAGCTTACGCTAGCCGGTCGTTGTCAAAAGTGGAAGGCAATTATTCTACAACGGAAAAGGAATTTCTCGCCAAAGTTTGGGCTACAGCGAAATTTCGCCCTTACCTATATGGCAGGCCATTCAAAGTGGTCAGCAACCATCACGCGGTGTGTTGGCTAGCTAACTTAAAGGACCCTTCAGGACGGCTGGCACGGTGGAGCCTCAGGCTACAAGAATACGACATCACCGTAACATACAAGTCCGGATGAAAACACTCAGATGCCGACTGCCTATCACGCGCCCCCATTGACGCACCGCCGCAAAATGACGAGGATGACGACGCCTTCCTCGGAATAATAAGCGCGGAAGACTTCGCCGAACGAGGGGACCCGGAGCTAAAAGCCCTATTTGAGTATTTGGAAGGGCACACCGACGTTGTCCCTAGGGCATTTATGTGTGGATTGTCTTCGTTCACGCTTCAAAACAACCTACTCGTGAAGAAGAACTTCTCACTAGTCCGTGCCAACTACCTTCTTGTTGTTCCGTCGGCGCTGCGTCCAGAAGTACTACACGCCCTGCATGACGATCCGACCGCTGGGCACCTCGGTTTCTCCCGGATGCTATCGAGGATACAAGAAAGGTATTACTGGCTGCACCTAACCGCCGATGTCGCCCGTTACGTCAGGACATGCCGAGACTGTCGGCGACGCAAGACACCGACAAGGCCAGCGGGATTACTACAGCCGATCAAGCCTCCTCACCGACCTTTTCAGCAGATCGGGATGGACTTGTTGGGACCATTTCCGACATCAACTTCCGGAAATAAGTAGATCGTCGTGGCGACGGACTATCTCACCCGCTTCACTGAAACTAAAGCTCTACCGAAAGGCAGCGCAGCCGAAGTGGCGAAATTTTTCGTCGAGAACATCCTGCTGCGACATGGTGCTCCAGAAGTCCTCATCACCGACAGAGGAACGGCTTTTACAGCAGAGCTCACCCAAGCCATTCTGCAATACAGCCAGCCAAGCCACAGAAGGACAACTGCCTACCACCCGCAGACAGATGGTCTCACGGAGCGCCTGAACAAGACCCTCGCCGACATGCTAGCAATGTACGTCGACATTGAACACAAGACCTGGGATGACGTCCTGCCGTACGTAACATTCGCTTACAACACGGCGGAGCAAGAAACAACACGGATGACGCCATTTAAGCTGCTTTTTAACCCGACGACGATGCTGGACGCCATGCTGCCGCACGTCACTGACGAGGAAAATCTTGACGTCGCTACCTATCTCCAGTGCGCCGAAGAAGCCCGACAGCTCACCCACCTGCGGATCAAGAACCAGCAGAGGACCGACAGCCGACACTACAACCTCCGACGACGCTTCGTCGAGTACCAGCCCGGCGACAGTGTTTGGGTATGGACCCCGATACGCCGACGAGGACTCGGTGAGAAACTACTCCGACGCTATTTCGGACCCTAAAAGGTCACCCGACGTATTGGCGATCTGGACTATGAGGTCGTGCCAGAGGGCATTTCGCATTCACAGTGGCGCCGCGCACGATCTGAAGTTGTCAACGTGGTGCGCCTTAAACCCTTTTACGGACACTGACGAACTTCCTTATTTTTGTTTTCTTTGCTATGAGTGCTTTTGTTTATTACTTTCGTTTGTTCGCAGCGTCAGGTCGATGCTTTTTAAGAGGGGGGTAATGACACATGTACTTATCTTTATCGGGCGATGACGTTTCGCCACCTAACAAATGTTATCGCACAGCGCAGGATGCGCCTGCATGTAAAAGAAGTTTCTGGAATGTTATCGATGGTTCCGTCCACTGTCTTTCACCGCAACTTGTGTAATCTGATTGCATGTCCCAGCGGTTAATCAGGAACATGCGACGACTGATCTGTAAAAGCCGACGCGCTTGACCCGCTAATCAGATTTTCGCTGATCGCCGACTGTGTTCGCCGCTATTGTTGTGCTTTAAGTGTAGCCTGTCTTTGTGGGCACAGGTTCGCCCAATAAAAGCTAGTTATGTCTTTCACAGTATTGCTACTGTTTTCTTTAACGTCACTACCACGTGACAATATCGCATACGCAAACGTAGGAATTAAAATTCAGAGGGGTGCATTCCTACGTTTGCATATGTGATAATTTGGCGGATCTCGGTAATGAAATCTGTGCGGTTGTGGCCTAGGGTTTATATATGCATCGACGACAAAGAAATAAAGAAGTTGTTAGTCAGCGCCAGTCTGTGTCGTACCTTTCCTTTTGTGGTCCGTCTTAGGTGTTGGTGCTGCAAGTTTAAGTTTGGGTTTATTACAGCTGATTGAGCCTCCTTGCCGAACATTTCAGCAGATTGGGATGGATTTGTTGGGACCCTTTCAAACGTCAACATCTGGAAACAAGTGGAGCATCGGGGCCACTGATTACCATACCCGCTATGCCGAAACGAAAGCCCTGCGCATAGGTAGCACAGCGAAAGTAGCCAAATTTTTCATCAAGAACATCCTGCTGTGACATGGCGCACCAGAAGTCCTGATTACTGATAGAGGAACGGCTTTGACAGTTGAGCTTGCTCAAGCCATACTGCAGTATAGCCAGACGAGTCACTAGAGGATCCCTGCCTACTTACTGTTCAGTCAAACGCTCACCGACATGCTAGCGATGTACGCTGAAGTTGAATACAAGATGTGGGATGCCATCCTGCTGTACATTACCTTCGCTTACAACACAGTGGTGCAAAAAACAATGCAGTTTGTGCCATTCAAGCCTGTTTACCACAGGAACCCTACAATGACTCTCGATGCCATGCTGCTGCACGTCAACGAACAAGAGAATCTCTATGGTGCCGCCTATCTCCAGCACGCCGAAGAAGCCCAGCGGCTCGCCCACCTGCGGACCAAGAACCAGCAGAGGAACGACAGCCCACACTACAATCTTCGATGGCGCTACATCGTGTACCTGCCTGGTGACCATGTTTGGGTTCGGATTCCAGTATGCCAACAAGGACTTAGCGAGAGGCTTGCGATGCTATTTCGGACCCTACCAAATCATCCAATGTATTGACGCACTGGACTATGAGGTCATGCCAGATGGCATTTCACAATCACAGTGGCACCACTCACGACCTGAAATATTGTGCGCCTTAAGCCCTTCTACCAACACGAACTCTGGGCCTTTTTCTTTGTTTTTTCTCTTCACTGCATGAGCTTTAGCTTCTTGCACTCGTGTTTGTAGCATCGGGACAGTGCTCTTTAAAAGGGGGTCATTGACACGTCTACTTATTTATTCTTTTCTCTGGTATTTCAATCACTAGCAGCTTAAAATTATTGCCGAGTGCAAAATGTGCCTGCATGATAGGAACTTAATGGAATGGTATCGATGGTTGTATGCATTGTCTGTTGTCACCGAAGCTTGTGTAATCTGATTGTATGTACCACATTATTTGTATAGTACTTTCTGGAAGACGCGCAGGCACCAGCGATTACTCTGTAAACTTCAATGACTCGTGTATAAAAGCCGAAGCGCTTGACCAACAGACGAGATTTTCACCAATCCCTGGCTGTTTTCGCCGCTATAATTGTGCTTTGAGTGTAACTTGCTTTTGTGGGCACAGGTTCGTACACTAAAAAGTTAGTTAAACTACTGATAGTTTCACTGCTGTGTTTTTTCGCCGTCACTACTATGTGACGATGTGTGAAGTACCATGTTTTACATAGCATAGGAAACACTTCTGCTAGGGAGCTTTCCCCATTTTGGTGGCAAAGAGCCTCGCACAAAAACTCGGACCAGCCTCAAGGCTTTGAAGGTGTCTAGTAGATGGATGGAAACAACTTTATTGCAAGTCCGGCAAAGTTTTAGACCCGAGCTCAGATCTCCCATAAGGGGACTTCCTCATCGCCGCTTCTCGGCCTGCTGGTCTGCCCACTCTTGTGTCTTGAGGCTGGAGCTGCGGAGAGTGGCGGCCCACTTCTACGCAAGAGCCTCCAGATCTATAAAGCTTCTAGAACTGAAATGGGAAGAGCAAATTAAAAAGCTTTCAGATGTTGCCCCAGTGTGCAGCAGTCACAATTTTACCTCACCGCTCATTAAACACGAGCAGGGCTCATGATCTCAAAGGAAGACTTCATGAATTTGAGTGATGAGGAACTCCCTAAAGATTTGCAGGAGCAAGGCGTCACAAAAGTCCAAAGAATCGTCCTTCAACGAAATGATCCAGAAATTTCTCAAAAAGCATGTCATTCTTACATTTGCCACTAGTGCATTGCCCAGTTCCCTTGAGGCTGGCTACGTCAATGTTAATATCGGGCCGTATGTTCCCGATCTGAGACGATGCCTTAAGTGCCAAAGGTTTGGCCATGCTTCTCTTTCTTGCTGAGGCATAGTAACATGTGCAAAATGCAGCTCCAATGATCATAAATCTGACAACAGTCATTCTCCTTGACATTTGGTAAGCTGCAAAGGGGATCACCCTGTCTACTCACGGTCATGTCCCATCTGGAAAAAGGAAAAGAAAGTCATTGCAATCACAGTAAAAGAAAAAAATATAATTCTATGAAGCTAGGAAACTTTTATCACACCTACATAAACTCGGCTATGCCAATGTGGTGCATCTAGGGGCAGCACCACATAAGCCCCACGAGCCTACAGGGTCTACTAGCAGTAGCCCTGCGATGGCTCCTCGAACCTCCTTGGTAGTTGCAGCTCCGACGAGGTTTATTGTCATTCACAACGTTGTGGAACACTAGGTATCTCAAGGCACTGGAAGGGCTGTCCGTAGCACGGGGCTCGCTCGCAATCACGGCACAGTTCTTCGTCTTCCTCTTCAGTCGACACATACACAGGGGTGCGTCTGCTTCATTACAATGCCCCAGGAGCGAAGCGTAGCCACCCTGGCGACTCAGGGCGCGGACAAGATGAGCAGGTTGTAATACGGTTTCAGGAGGTTCACATGTACTGTTTCTAGCCCACAACGACGCAGGTCTGATGACACTGTGAGCGGCTCGACGATGTAGCTGACCGGTGAAGAGGCCTCGATGATACGGTATGGATCGTGATAACACGCCAGGAGTTTGGAAGAAAGGCCAGGAATGTGAGCTGGTATCCAAAGCCACACAAGCGAACCTGGAGCAAAGCCGTGCGGTGGTTGATGAGTATTGTCACGTCTTGTCTTTTGATGTTCTTGAGTCTCACTAGTCAGGGCATGTGCCAGCTGACGGCAACCTTCAGCATATTTGGTGACTTCGGAAAGCTAAGTATACTCTGTAGCGTCAGGTTGGTACGGCAGTATCATGTACAATAGGCATGAAGCCTCACGGCCATACACAAGGAAAAAGGGGGCAAAGCCGGTGGTCACTTGCGTCGCGGTGTTGTATGCGAACGCAACAAAGGGGAGTACGGCGTCCCAGTTGGAGTGGTCGGATGAAATATACATCCGCAACATGTCGCCAAGTGTGCGATTGAGCCGCTCAGTCAGACCGTTGGTTTGGGGATGGTACGCAGTCGATTTGCGGTGAATTATCTTGCACTCAACGAGAAGAGCTTGGATGCCCTCCAACAGAAAGACACGGCCCCTATCACTCAGTAGTTCTTGGGGAGCACCATGGCGATGAACAAAATTGTGAAGGATGAAAAAAACCAACGTCAAGGGCGGTCGCTGCTGGCAGAGCTGCAGTCTCAGCATAGCATGTAAGGTGATCTACGCCGACAATAATCCGATTTCCACACCCGCTGCATGGAAGCGGGCCGTAGAGGTCGATGCCGACGTGGTCGAATGGGCAAGACGAGCATGGTAGCGGCTGCAACGGTCCTGTGAAACGCTGGGTAGGTCTCTTGCCTTGTTGGCATGTAGTACAAGACTGAATGTACTTTTGCACAAAGTTAAAGGTAAACTAAACCTATCTTTTCAAGAGGCACGTAAACGTTTCGCTCTCCAAAATCAGTCCAGTCCTTCCTACATCGATGTGGCGTGCCGGGGGGCAGCGCTACATCTTCAGGCGGCCGCGCAAGTCACACGGAGTGTGACGGCGGTTATGCCATCAGCCCCCCTTGCGGGAGCAGCCACGGCTCTTCCGCCCCCTACCACGAAGGGCTAACAGACCTCCGAGCCTGCCGGTCCCAGGGCCACTGCTCGTGCAGACAGGCCCGGAAAACCCCCGCGCATGCCCGCTGAGCGGGCGTCATCCAGCGCCTCTGACGAGGCGATGGATGTAACAAAAACTTCTCCGGCGTCTCAGATGCCGAAGGAATGGCATTGCTCCCTGGAGCACGCCCACAAAAATGAAATACCTCGCATCAAGGGACCTGGAAAGGTCCCTTGAACCAATCTAAGTGATACCTCTTGACACACAGCACATAAACACAAACAATATGGATACACAAATATTACACTGTGGGTTTGACCCACAACCTCGACGATGTCAAAGAACTCTTACACAAATACAATCCAAAGGTGCTGTGTGTTCAAGAGACACATCTTAAATCTACGCAAACAAACTTTCTTAGGCAATACGCTATTTTCCGGAAAGACCGAGATGATGCTGTTGCATCGTCCGGTGGGGTAGCAATAATAGTCGACAGAGGCGTTGCTTGTCAGCAACTGCAACTCCAAACTCCTCTTGAGGCAGTTGCTAACGAAGCAGTTCTATTTAATAAACTAGTTACCATCACGTTTGTATACATCCCCCCAAGTTATCAACTCTCTAGCACAATATTTCAAAGCTTTATTGATGAGCTGCGTCACCCTTACATAGTCGTCGGTGATCTAAACGCGCATAGCACACTGGGGCGACTCACGCTGTGATGCGAGAGGACGGCTTATAGAAAACATCCTATTCACTTCAAGTTCCTGCTTGCTTAACAAGAAAAAGCCAACATTTCACAGCTCTACACATAAAACATTTTCTTCTATAGACCTAAGCATAGCGTCTAGTACAATTGTGCCATATCTCCAGTGGGATGTCATTAATAACCCTTATGGCAGTGAGCACTTCCCCATCGTCCTAAACCTTAAAAAACAAAGTGAGTGTACTGCACATGTTCCTCGATGGAAAGTTGATTCAGCCGACTGGACGAAGTTTCGCGAACTAACGCAGCTGCCCTGGAATGATATCTGTGAACTTAGCCTAGACGACGCAGTAGCATACATAACAGCTTTCATTATTGATGCTGCATCAGTATGTATCCCCCAAACGAAAGGGTGGAAAGGGTCATTCCATGGTGGAATGATGAGTGTAGGGAAGCCAGGAAAAAGCAAAACAAGGCTTGGAATCTCCTCCGTAACTCGCCAACCACAGAGAATTTAATTAATTTCAAGGCGATCAAGTCGCAAGGTAGAAGAACGTGCCGCCGCGCTAAACGGGAAAGTTGGAAAAACTACATAAGCAGCATCAATTCATATACAGATGAACGAAAAGCCTGGAATAGGGTTAACAAAATAAAAGGCCACGAAACTCATCCCTTACCTTCATTAAATACACAAGGAGACACCCTGGAGGATCAGGCAGATTGTCTAGGAGCACACTTCGAGCACATTTCCAGTGCATCTCATTACACAGATACATTCCTAAAATACCAGCTACTAGCAGAACAGATGAATTTGGGTCGGAAAAGCACATCCAACGAAGTATACAATCGTCCATTTGGAATGGCTGAGTTCCAGGCCTCACTGAACTGTTGCAGTAAGTCCGCTCCAGGAAGTGACAGGATAATGTATGAGATCAGACACCTACACCCCGAAACCCAAAAAACACTACTGTCACTCTTTAATTCCATGTTCTCTGCAGGCTACATTCCTTCTGTTTGGAAAGAAGCAATCGTAATCCCTATTCTTAAAGACCTTCCTCACCCAACAGTTATAGGCCTATATCTCTGACAAGTTGTATATGCAAATTATTTGAGAAAATGATTAACCGTCGCCTCATTCATTTTCTTGAAAGCAACAAGATACTTGATCCCTTACAGTGCGGTTTTAGAGAGGGTAGATCCACAACAGATCACATTGTTTGCATCGAGACAAATATCCGTGATGCCTTTGTCCACGAACAATTTTTCCTGTCCATATTTATAGATATGGAGAAGGCATACGACACAACCTGGCGATTTGGAATCCTCCGTGATCTGTCTGAAATGGGAGTTCGAGGCAACTTGCTATACATCATTCAGAGTTACCTCTCCAATCGCACGTTCCGTGTTAGAGTTGGCAACGTTCTGTCTCGTCCATTTACGCAAGAGGCTGGTGTTCCACAAGGAGGTGTGCTCAGCTGCACTCTTTTTATTGTCAAAATGAACTCGATCCAGACTGCCATACCACGTAGTATGTTTTATTCTGTATATGTAGATGACATCTAGATAGGTTTTAAATCATGTAATCTAAGTATCTGTGAGCGACATTTACAGCTTTGCATAAATAAATTGTCTAAGTGGGCGGACGAAAATGGTTTTAGGCTAAATCCGAAAAAAAGTATGCGCGTCCTGTTCTCAAATAAAAGAGGGATACTGGCAGACCCCGTAATCAATCTCAATGGAGAACGGTTATCTGTGAGCTGTGAACACAAATTCTTAGGGATCCTGCTAGACAGCAAGCTAACTTTTGTGCCACACCTGAAGTATCTTAAGGCAAAGCGCCTCAAGACTATGAATCTGCTGAAGCTGTTGTCACGCACAGCTTGGGGAAGCGACAGGAGATGCCTAATAAAGTTGTACAAAAGCCTAATATTAACACGCCTTGACTATGGGGCCATAGTCTATAATTCTCTGGACCTAGTACTCTAAAAATGCTAGATCCTGTCCACCACTTAGGCATCCGCCTTGCAACAGGCGCCTTTAGAACTAGTCCTGTGCAAAGCCTTTACGTCGAATCTAATGAATGGTCCCTATACTACCAAAGGACATTTGTCTTTCGTATGCCTTGAAGGTAAAATCAGCTGTGGAGCATCCATGTCATTCAATTATTCAAGACTCCTCCACGGCCAGGCTATTTCGTAACCGCCCAGGTGTCCGGCCTCCTGTCCCTCTGGTTGGAAGCACTCTCGGAAAAAACAGGGGTCTCTCTTTTAGAGAATGTCTTAATGGCCCCCTCTCGGCTTCCACCGCCTTGGGAGTGGCAAACTATCCAATGTGACATCTCTTTCTTAGAATTATCGAAACAAGCACCTGAGGCTCACATACAGTCACATTTTATTGAACTTAAAGAGAAGTATTCCTGTGACGAATATTACACAGATGCTTCGAAGTCTCCTGCTGGTGTTGCTTACGCAGCTCTCGGACCCTCATTTTCAACGTCAGGGCCACTAAACCCCACACACCAGTATCTTTACGGCAGAAGCATACGGTATACTTTCGGCTATTAAACACATAAGGCGCAGAAATGTCGCTAAGGCTTTTCTCTTTACAGACTCATTAAGTGTCGTGAGAGCCCTGATAAGCTTACGAAAGCATAAGAATCCTGTTTTGAATGAGCTGTGTTGTTTGCTGTGCTCCGCATATATCTGCAACCAAGCAATTATCCTATGCTGGGTACCTGGCCATAAAGGTATAAAAGGCAACGTAGCTGCTGACAAAAACGCTACGTCAGTGAGTTTTAGTGACACAGAGGAAAATATCCTCATTCCTGCCACAGACCTAAAGCCCTTTCTGCGCCGTCAATTGAGGAAACATTGGCAAGCAGAGTGAGATACACAAACATTGAATAAGTTACATATTATAAAACCAAGATTGCGGAATTGGATAAGTGACAGAACAGCTCGGTACAAGGAAGTACTTCTTTGCCGATTAAGAATAGGACACACTTGCAGTACTCACTCTTACCTCTTGACTGGCGGGGATCCTCCTACTTGTAGTAGGTGCGGCGATAGCCTGACAGTCCTCCGTGTTCTTATCCAGCGCCCTGCAATAGAAACAGAGAGGAAAAAGTATTTCCCTTCGGCATATCAGGAAAATATACCTCTCCATCCTGCATTTTTTCTTAGTGACAAACCGTTTTTTAAACTGCAAATAGTCTTAGATTTTTTCGAAACCGACATTCTGAAAATCATTTGGCCAGGCAATTTTTAGCACGTGACTAACAGCCCTGCATTCAAGGGCTCTCTTGAAACTCTGGTGTCAGTGTTGTTTTATTGCATAATGTTTTAACGACAACCCATTGCCATAGCCCACATCACTGCCTAGTCACCGTCATTATTGTAGCAACTATACATTCTACGCCACTTACAGCTACAGATTTTAGGCCCTTTTACAGCCATGTGACATCTACCATGAGGAATTCATTGTGCACGCCATCCATAATAAATCGTCAACATTACCACTTGTCATGGCGCTCCTTGGCCAAACCTGGCCCTTGCGCCATAAAACACCACACATCATCATCATCAACTTTTGCACAAAGTTGTACATGACTCGCCAATAATAGCGCTGACGCAACCTTGTCTAAGTTTTGAGGATGCTGGCATGAGTGCTTAGAGGATCACCATGAAAAGATGCACAGATGTCAGAGCGCATATGAAGAGGTATAGCAAGGAGCCATTTCCGACCGTCGGGCATGCAGTTGCTGTGATATGGAATGTTGTCCCGCATGGAAAAGTGGGTTGCTTGGCGACGCAGTGCTCGTGTGGAAGGGACATCAGACGGAGCGGCAAGGTAGTCAAGTAACATTACAAGTGTTCGGTTCTTGTGCTGCTGTGTGAGCATGTCAGTGATGGTTAACGGTGACGGGGTGGACGAGGAAGCTGACAAAGACGCCAAATCAGGCGTCAGTGGGGAGCGAGAGAGCACATCGGCATTGGAGTGCTTGCGACCGGAGCGGTACATGACGCGGATGTCGTACTCTTGCAAGCGAAGCGCCCAACGTCTCAAGCGTCCTGATGGGTCTTTCGAGGAAGAAAGCCAACAAACGGCATGGTGGTCAGTAACTACAGCAAAAAAAAACGTCCGTAAAGGTATGGGTAAAACTTGCTTAGTGCCCAGATGATCGCTAGGCACTCCTTTTCTGTGACAGAGTAATTTAATTCTGCTTTCTTTAGAGTACGGCTCGCATAAGCGATGACGTATTCATCATAGGCAGCTTTCCAATTGCGCTAAGACCGCGCCAAGGCCAACTCCGCTGGCGTCATTATGAACTTCCGTGGGAGCATCAGGGTCGTAGTGGCGAAGAATCGGTGGTGAGGTCAACACGTAGTGAAACTGCTGAAATGCTGCATCACATTCAGGTGACCATGCTGCTATGCCGTTACTGGTGGGAAGTAAACTTGTCAAGGACGCCACGAAATTGTGTACAAAGCGACGAAAATAGGAACACAAGCCAATAAAACTTCTGAGGGTTTTAATAGACGTGGACGTTGGGAAGTCTTCAACGGCACGGAGCTTGTCTCGGTCCGGGAGGACACCATCTTTTGAGATAACGTGACCCAGGATGGTTAGCTTGCATGCAGCAAAACGGCACTTTTTTTAGGTTAAGCTGTAAGCCGGCAGATGTGAGACAGGTCAGAATGTCATGCAGGCGAGCGAGGTGCGTTGGAAGATCTGTTGAGAAGACGATGATGTCGAGGTAACATAAACAGGTCTTCCATTTGTGGCCGCGAAGGATGGTGTCGATCATATGCTCAAAAGTAGCAGGCGTGTTGCACAACCCGAAGGGCATTACATTAAACATGTAGAGGCCATCAGGTGTAACGAATGCAGTTTTCGGACAATCAGGTTCGGCCATTGGAACTTGCCAGTACCCAGAGTGTAGATCCAAGGAACTGAAATATTCTGTGCCTTGTAAACAGTCTAGAGCGTCATCGATCCAAGGCAGTGGATAAACGTCTTTTCTCGTTATCTTGTTTAGGCATCTGTAGTTGACACAAAAGCGAATGGAGCCATCTTTCTTACCAATACGACAGGTGAAGACCAAAGACTTTGAGAGGGACGGATGACTCTGTTTGAGCATGTCGTCCACTCTCTCTGTGATGATTCGGCACTCTTCGGCGGAGACATGCTATCGGCGCTGTCGCAAGGGGGAGCGGGAACCGATGTCGATGGTGCGAGAAACGCCGGTGGCATGGCCCAGTGACACCTGATGACAGTCGAAAGAAGAGTGAAACTTGTGAAGGAGAACAGTATGGATTTGGGCTGGTTGGTGCATGATTATGAGCAGTAAAACAGCACTAAACAACAGGACGAGGAGAGGGACACAGACACCAGCACTGACTAGCAACCAAGTGTTAAAACTGGATAACGCACATGTTGTTGCTCTAGTGATACCAGTAATGAATTTGGAGCTTCGTCGCTGCCTTAAGAAGGTTCTAACACCACCCACAGCACTGTTCATTCGTGTCACCGGTGGCGGAACGTTTCCCATGCTAGGGATGTGCTCCACTCGAATAAGTGTGGATGACCGATCCACTTGCTGTGCTTAAGAAATGCTTCCATGAACTCACCCTCGGTATAGATTTTCTGTCTGCCTATTCTGCCCTTGTTGATTGTAGAACCGGCTTGCTTCAGCTAGATCTACCATGCTATCATGGCTAAAATTTAAAGCGGCAATTTTTCACTGTGAAAAAACTTGTATACCTACGAAACGTAAGAGGACAAGGCGAAGAAATCCTTGGATAACGCGACAAATTATTCGTATGAAACAGAGACTGAAAAGAATCCGGAAGCGTAAATGCGATCCAACAGTAGTAACTAAATATTACCACGAATTTAAAAGCTCGTTACAGCAAGCAAGAAATAACTTTTTTTCACACACTTTAATAGATTTCATGACAAAGCAACCGAAAAAATTTTGGCGTTACCTTGCTAAGCCGGACAGTCCAATCCGTAAGATGGAAATCAACAGCATCATTACTGAAAATACGCACACAATAGTTAACTCATTCAATTATTTTTTCCAGTCCGTATTCACCCGAGCATGCCCAGTCCAAGTACCGCTTGTTCAACGTGACTCGGCTATGCCGGAAATCGAGATAACCGAACGAGGTATCTTGAACCTGCTTCTACAACTAGATGTTAAAAAATCCCCGGGCCCAGATAAAATCTCAAATGGGTTTCTTAAGCGTTATGCAGAACAACTTACCCCCTTTTTGCATAAATTATTTACGCTTTCACTGAAAAATGGTGCAGTTCCGACAGACTAGCTTCGCGCTAGAATAACCCCAATTCATAAAAGTGGTAACAAACTTTCTGTGGAAACGTATCGACCCATATCACTAACTACTTGTTGTTGCAAATTGATGGAGCATATCCTCAACAAAGCCATCATGGACTACCTAGAGTCTAAGAATATACTGTATCCTAAACAGCACGGCTTCCATAGAGGGCTGTCCACGGTAACGCAACTCGCTGAAATAACTCGTGACTTCGCTGGCATAATTGATTCTAAACTTCAAGCTGACGCAATACTCATAGACTTTGCGAAAGCATTCAATCGCGTACCTCATTCTAAATTAATAGCCAAGCTTGAATTGATTGGCATTAATAGCAAAGTAATAGGATGGATTTCGGCTTACCTTACAAATTGTACCCAGTATGCAAGTTTAGACAGTGTAGATTCTGACTGCCTAAGCGTTTTGTCCGGTGTACCCCAACGGTCTGTTTTAGCGCCAACATTATTTCTTATATACGTTAATGACATCTCTTCTTGTGCAGAAGCAGGTGTAACAATGCGACTTTTCGCAGATGATTGTGTCATTTATACTGCAATTCGTAGTACTGACGACCAACTAAAGCTTAATTCTTCTTTACAAAACATTGCCCAATGGTGCCCCAGACAACACACTGACGTCCTTTGGATATCCTTGGGATGTCCTGCTTAGGAGGTGTGGGATGTCCCTTGGATGTCCCATACAAATCCTCCCAAATGAGACAAAAAACGACATCCACAGGATCTTCCATTATGTGTCCTCTCCGGGACATTCTGGGATCATATTTGGATATCCACGGGATGTCCATTAAATGTGCTCTGCAGGACATTCAGGGATCACATTTGGATGTTACATATTCCGCTGTTCCTAGAAATTACCAGTGCATGCAGCATTTAAAGGGCAGGTACCCATAAATACAAAGAATTGTCTTTTTGAAAGTTGTACATTTTTTTTAACATTTCTTCACTTCAATCACTTTCAACGTATTCTTCCAGACATGTAATTCACTCGTTTTCCTGCTTTTTCCCAAGACTGCAGGCTTATGGCTTTCAGTGGTTCTGTTGTTTTCCTTTGTTTTTGTATTTACCAAATCTTGAGAACACTGGAAACATTGCTGAGGGGACAGAAGTACACGCATATACAGCTACACAGCAATGGGTGTAAGTTCCCAACATAAAATGGAGAACAATGGATTTTGCCCTCTGTGTTTCAATTCCAAGCCTGAAACAAGAGCTTGAAGACGTTTTGAAGACGAGGAAAAGGAGCAAATGACAAAAGCACTTAAGGCCATTATGCTGTAAACAGTTTTAGAACAGAATTAAATAATAGAAAAAGTAATGTGACAAGGCAGCGAATTTTGGAGTACACTGAAGATGGCTTAAGTTTAAAATGCTCTGGCAGAAAAATAAATTGTTAAAGCATGTAGTGTTTTTGGATTTTTTGTTGTAAATACACGACACTAATTTCATGTTGGACAATGCACTATATATTAGACAATAGTTCACAACAGTTGAACTTTCGAAATGTTAATTTTTATTGCACGCTTCCCATTATAAGATGAACACATATGTAATTAAGTCACATTCTCCTCACAGAACCTACTAATACAAAGTTTAAAATAATCTTTTGCTGTGTTGTTTCCTGTGCCCAAGAGAAATTTTGATTTACTGGAACCTAATTTCTTTACTGGTTGGCACAGGCTGCTTAACTCTCATCTAGTAGTGCAGAATTCAGTTGTATTTACTTGCTAAGGTGTTTTTGTATACATTGCTGTGCACTTATTAAACATTGTACAACAGTGTTCCCAGTTAGGCCAATGATGCATTTAATTAGTCTTAGTTCTGCTCTCTTAACTCTTAATCCTACACTGCTAGAAGAGAGTTAGGCAGTGCAAGCTGTGTGCACCAGTAAAGAAATTAAGTTTCAGGAAATAAAAATTTCAGCTAGGCACAGGAAACAATACATTAAGAAAATGATGGCACTGAATGTGGCAAATGGTAACATAAAAAAAAAAAGGATGAAACACTAGTGAAAAAAAATATGTTCATACAGGCCATGCAGAAAATCTGCAACAAGAAAGCTGACTTCAGCATCATCATATTTGGTGGTGAAATTAACAAAATTATATTTGTTGAGCAGCAAGTCGCTCGGCAGCATGGCGGAACCACGTCATGGCGGCCCTCTCGACATCCTTAAGGGTGGCATCTGGGTGCCTGATGTCATTAGTCAATGTGCCTGCATGCATGAGAAAAATTATACTTCCTATAAGTTTTTCACACCACGCAGAAGTTAGACCAGTATATACTCTACTAAAGAGATAAAACTAAATACCAGCATTAAACTTAGCAAAATGTGAATAATAGCTGCATAAGTCATAAGCTGTTACAATGTCGTACATTATATATATATTGCCATGGAAAATCCATCTAGTTAGGCAATCAGGTATCAAATCTGCCAAAGCAGCCTCAATACAGTGAGTATACTGCTTGACACTAGATTTAAAAAGTGATATCAAAATTGCTACACCTAACTCACCACACATTAGCTTGCACAGATTCAACTCTGAGAATTTTTTTTTCCCCTTCGTTCCAAACCAACTGAAGCTTATTGCTGCGTTCCTACTAAGGAGGGACTGTAGAATGCGTGTTGTTTTCTGTTTTGTTGAGTCCCCTCCTTGGACAGCCAAGTGCTTCTTCTGTCAAAAAGAAACAAAATATACAGTTATAAAGATAAATTGGCATTCAGTTAACATTGAAAGTTTTGCAAGCTAAATGATTTCTTTGTAATAGAAAAATGCTAACTGGCTTTTACTTTTACTCATATTCTTTAAAATTGTCATAGACAGTTAATGTAAAATCCTACAGCATGTCATGAATGACACCGTGTCATAAGTAACATCAGTATCAATTTCTGTCTTGTAACTACAGCCCACTGTCACACATTGTTTTCTAGTTACAAGACAGGCAATTTTACACTGAGCTTAGACCATGAAGCAACGTGATTAGGGAGTGGAGCACTGATTAAAACATGCTTACAGCCACAAAACTGGCAAAATTACAAAAATAGATGAAGCAGAGAAATCACCATTTGATGTCGAGCTTGTCTGTCTGTCTCAAGCTTTTTGTCATAGTCAAGCACGTCTGTCGCATCCAAAAAAGGCAAATCAGGGAGGTCACAAGGTTGTGAAGGTGCACTGTTGGCATTGCTGAGCAGCTCATTAAGGCATTGTGAATGGGCCTGCTGGGTCTGCTTAATACCATTGAGTATCTGTAAGACCCTTTCCATGAAGGCTACAAAAAAAGAAAAAAATTAATGGCATTAGTATTATGTAAATTTTCATTTCAGTGCTATTTGCAAGATGAAAAATTACGGCGTTTATTCGAATATAGGTAGACCTTTTTTCTCTTGATACTGTTACCCAAAATTAGCTATCGACCATATTTGTGAACACAGCTAGCCAGAGTACCAAGCTGAGTTCCACCATTACGCATGCCGTAAGGCCAGTCTATTAAGACTGGCTTTAAAGAATGCTGCCTATTTAACGCACTCAACGGTGCACAAACAACATTATTTGGGACTCCAAAGATGCCTGCGAAGCATCCAGCGAGGATGTCTTCTCTGCCAGTTCAGACGAGGTTACAGCTTGTGGCATCAACTAACGAGATTTAGTAGCAAAGCAGTAAATAAAGGTGTGTCATGGTCAAAGTGTTTCATTTTTCTAGAAATATATAGGTCTACCTATATTCAAATCATATTTCTTAAATTTTTCAGTGGGTTTACTATATAGGGTTCAAGTATGTCAGTAGTCAACCTATTTTCGTGTACATATAGTAGTTGATGTGGCAACACTTGGAAAAAAGAAACAGTGATGAGCACTACTAAACATACTATAAGCCATAGTTGGAACATACACAGCGGAGCACATGCCTTCTTTATAGTTTTCGTCACCTAGCACTGGCCTTGTGATAACAGTGTGAGTTAGGATTCACGATTTGTACAACGCTGCAACCACGCCACGGACTACAAGTGCTTTTCTAGGTCACCGCTTGCACGCTAGCAACCGTCATAGCTTGAATGATGAGGCGCGCTCCTAAAGGAGGAAGAAGCAATAAACTGTGCCACTGACTCATGGCAGTGTCACTCCATCACGATGACATTGAGAAAAGGTAGTGCACCAGCGGCAACATACAAAAGATTTTCTTACATGCTACACAGCTGTGCTATAGGGTTGACTAATGAATACTCACGCTCACACCATTATCGTGAAGCGAAAGCTAGGTGAGGCAAACTGTGTAGAAGCTACGTGCTTTGCTGTCTGCGTTTCAATTTACACAGGTACATAGCACAAGTGAAAGAAACATATTGTTCAATTATACAAGCTTAAGAGATGGAGCTCTAAGAACTTGCTGCTTATCATTTACACTACAGCATTCAACAGGGAACATGTGAATGCATGCTGAAAAATAAATATGCAGATATATAATGACCGGACAGCCAGCAATATTGCAAGAAATTCTGACCTCGTGCTTGTTAGTATGGCTTCATGACAGAAAAGCAGAGTGACGAATGGGACGAGAAAGAGAGAATAGGACTAAGCACTAGCTGCTATCAAGCGCATTTATTCTGCAACTGCAATATATACGCTTCAGAAAATCAAAACGAAGGTACTAAAAAAAGCACCTAAATACCAGATGTGTCCATAATGAAAACGAAACGAGCATCTAATCTCTTAGTCACGGAGATAGCCATTTTCTTTTTCGGTCAAGGAAACTATGCACCACTGTGCATTGCAAAGGGCTTTCATATGTCAGCTCACTTCTTGCTGTAGTGGCTTAGCGGCTATGGTGTTGTGCTGCTAAGCTTGAGCTCGCAGGTTCAATTCCTGGCTGCCGCATGCACATTCTGATGGGGGCAGAATGCAAACATGCTCATGTGCCATGCACTGGGTACACGCTGAAGAACGCCAGGTGGTCCAAATTATTCCAGAGCCCCCCATTACGGTGTGCCTGGCTCATAATCATATCTTGCTGGAGGCACGTAAAAAGCCAGAATTAAAATTTTTAGGGTCAGCCCACAGTCAGTTGCCTTGACCAACAAAAAAGTTGGCTATCTCCACGGCTGAATGATTGGACACTTCATTGTCATATTGCCGTCGTGATGCCATAATGGTCGTTCCACCTTCGTCATTCTAACATCATCACCGACTCTCGCCATGCCATCATCACCACATCATCGTAATCACATGGTTATCATCACACCATTGTCATCGCACTGTTGTTTTCCATTGTCATCACTTCAAACATGTCATCTTATTGTCGTCGCCATCGTTGTCATGCAGCTGTTGCCGTATCTTCATCACTCACAGTCATCACCATGTGCATCATCCCATTGTACTCATGCTGTAGTCGTCACATCGTCATGATTATACCATAGTCATCGTTTCAAAATTGCCATTTCCTTGTCGCCATGGCGTTGTCGTCATAATACCTTCATTGTTCCATAGACCATCATACTTCATCATTACATCTTCATCACACAGTCTTCATTATGCTGTCATGCTCATGGGGAACCTCACCAAGTGAGTGCTGTAACAAAGCGAGCTGATACCAGAGACACCATACTTCGCCTATAGCGAAAGCAATGATAATCTCAGAATGGCCACTGTAGATTTTAAACGAATGTGGCTTCAGCAATGTGGTGTGCTGCTAAATTGCTTGCTAATCACCTTACAGTCAACAGTCTTCATGAGATGGGTTCTACCATAACTTTTTCTGTCATGAAGCTGCAAGATAACTAAAAAAGAAAGCTGATTTAGTGCGATGAGTATCACCTTGTTTCCAATATGTTACAATGAACAACAGTCTAAGTTTGTGCTAATGGACTATCACGAATGTGAATGGTACATATAGAATACAAAAAAGAACTTCTCTCAAGTCAATATTAAATGAGAAAGGAAGACGAATCAGTCTTCACAGATAAAATACTGAAAATTTCGCCTAAGCAACACTAAAATCCACCACTGAACCCTATTAACTATAACGATTAGTAGGTGGACGACATACCGAGCACTTGTGGATCTGTGTGTGACCTTGTAGCTCCAGTCAGATATGTGGATACCGGCCTGTACGATGAATCTGAACATAAACGACACCACAGGTTATGCTCTGCCTGACTTCAGTGCATTAAATGTCCAAAAACAAAAATTATAATCACTGACCAAAGCCAGCATAAAGATTTATATTACATGTGGGACATACCAAGAGGTTGCAACTCAGTGAAGCTGGCAGCTTCAGCATGTGTCGAAGCAGGCCTGCATAAGGTACCTGAAACAAAGACTCAAAAGGATAGTTAGATAGATAGATAGGCTCAAAAAGCCTGAAGTAGGCAAAGATTCCTAATTGCATTAAAGAAACTAAATATCAAGAACTGTAGCACCATAACGAACATAGCAATGCAACATCAGAATGACACACCAAGCACATGTGGTTCCGTGCGTGACCTTGTAGCTCCAGCAAGGGGTGTGGATACTGGTGTGTATGATGAACCTGAACATAAAAAATAGGCATTTGATCATAGCCAATAAATGTAAAAAAAAATCAAAGTGGTAACAATGAAT
This sequence comes from Dermacentor andersoni, assembly GCF_023375885.2. Classification (NCBI taxonomy): domain Eukaryota; kingdom Metazoa; phylum Arthropoda; class Arachnida; order Ixodida; family Ixodidae; genus Dermacentor; species Dermacentor andersoni. The sequence continues at coordinate 1,360,093 of NC_092820.1, read as the reverse complement.
GACAGCAACATAATGATGGATATCCCATAAATGACATACCATGAGTTTGCAATTCCGTGAATGAGCCGGCAGCTTCCGACCTGTGCAAAGCATCTAAAATGAAAACACCGTGGATTAAACTCCACCTGGCCACAGAATGCATAAGCAAAAAGCAAAAATCGAACAGCAGCAACATAAAGAACATAACATTGCATATGAATTACCCACCGAGCACATGTGGATTTGTGCATGACCTTGTAGTTTCAGCAAGAGATGTGGATACTGGCCTGTAGGCTGAACCTGAATGTAAAACAGACCACAGGTTATGCTCCACATGACCACAGTGTAATAAATGCACAAAAACTAATACTAGGAACAGTGAATGACAGCTGCACAAAGATGCATATTACATAGGTGACTAACCTTGAGTTTGCAAGTCTGTGTATAATCTTGGAGCTTCAGCATGGGTAGCTACAGACCTGTGCAAAGCATCTGAAACAACGAGGACACCATGGCTTACACTCTGTTTGATAGCAGAATGCACAAGCCAACAAAAATTTAAATATACTAGCTGAGACAAGCAAAAAGTTGAATGTGTCAATAAACTGCATGCATGGCGCACAAAGCATTTGTGTCATGTCCTGTTATGTCTTATGCTGATATTCATTCAAAAAAGCCTCAGTAGCCAGTTAGTGGTCTTAAATTTTTTACAAAAGGTGCAGAAGCTGAGATGGTGGGGCAAGGGGGTATTCTGTAAGTGTCCACTGTGGGGATACTTACAGAATATACCCCCTCTTCTATGATCTGTACAATGCATCTTAATCATAATATGCAGTGCTCCAGTGCACAAGTGTGGTACAACGCAACATTAAACTGCAATCACGTATCTAAAGTCATACCAGGCACTTGTGCTTCTGCCTGCCTTCTCTCAAATGGTATAGATGCTGGTCTGTACAGTACAGCTGAAACAGAAAGAGGCCACTGGCGATGCTGCACCTCAACACAAAATACATATAAAAAGAAAGAAAACGCTATGTGCCAGCACAGAGGCATTATTTCACGGCTGGTGAGACAATCAAAAAGCTGCAGGAGAATAAATAGCTTTACATAGTCCTGTAAAGTTACATTACAAACATTATGCACCACTTTGTTAACAACTTTGCAGAGCGAAATTCTTATGTTGGAGTGGCTGTCTTAAAAGGCCGGCTTAGAAACCTTGAAAGAAATGTAATATGGTACTGTAATTTGCTGAGCCTGTGGATGAAGCTTCCAACAATCTGACAGTCTTAAGCAGATACTGTCATTACTGCCAGTTAAAATGGATTTCATCCTCATTCTGGAGGCTTATATGGAAAGTTAGATCAACACAACTAGTTCCTAAGTCAGGAGCTATAGGTGAAGTTAAAGATTAGCACAATGCTTCACAATATGTATAAAGTGAACGCCTGTTCCTGCACTGACTCAGGCCTGCAGACTCAGTTCGTCAAGCCGACGTTCCAAGTGAGGCATGCTGTGAAAGATTTACAAAAACAGTGCACTAAGCATGTCGTAGTTTCATATCCTCAAGAGCTATAGAATTCACAGGCAACAAACTGTTTGTTGATTAGAACTCAAATAGAACAGCTAAGTAAAAGGAAGGGCAAGCTTATGTGTGCCTGGCTGAAGACTCGATATGGTGCGACCAGTGGTCCCAAGGCAAAGGTGTACAAAAAGGTTTAATTAACTTTTGAGTATGATACCGGTTTAATTGCTACCACAGCATAAATGACAAAACAGTTTAGGGTGGACAACTATCCTGGCCCTTATGTTTGGCAATTACACACCAGGCACTGCAGCCACACCTAACAGCGACCTAACTAGAGTAGAATGCAGCAATTGCAATTTCTTGCAGGACGTATGAATGAGTCCTAGACATAAGCAAATAAGCAGCTGAAAAATCTGAACGGCAGTGAAAGTAAACTATCTATGATGCTAGAAATAAAATGAAATTACCACGTAGACAATTATATAGCTTACGGTTAACCCGAAATCCATTAGGCTAAACTTAGAAAGTCAGAGATGAAAAGAGGGCCACAAAAGTGAAAGACATACTGGCCTGTGAACTTGGTTGTGAGGCCTCCATGAGTGAAAATGAACAGTCCCAAACATCTGAAGTAAAAGAATGGTTACTATAAAGCATTTGAGTTGCTTCAGGCAGGTTACCTGTACAGTGCGGGAGTTGGTAAGACAGCTCTCCCGAGGTCGGCTCATACCTGCCTAAAGGAAGAAAAAAATTATTAGGAACTAAATTTCCATTCTACACCCGTACACACGCCACAGAAGATTTACTGTTTGCACAGCAGAGTAGATGATAACTAACTTGAAAGTAGTTTTACAAAATCTTTGAAATATCATTCACATTTCTAATTAATAGCATGCTGACAACATCCCCCTCACCTGTCACGGATAGTGGCTGAGGTGGTGTTGGTGCCCTTGGTTGGACATATTCATCATTTTCATCGTAGTCTGAGCTGCCATTCTCATCATCTCGAAAATGCATTGCACGTCGCCGCCTTCTTTTGCCCCGTCCCAATTCTCTTCCACTGTTACTGTCAGATGAGTACTGGAGGGAATTAAGCTTGTTTTGCGCCCTCTCATAGGTATCTGGGGGGAAAAAGTTTTTTACAACACAGAAATTGAGAAAGCAACAGTCAACCTTACCAGCCCAGCGTTTGACGATGCACTGCACTTCAATCCAAGAGTCTGTTGGCTTAGTGCCTTGCATCGTTAGTTTTCGCCGTTTGCCAGGGTTTTTTTCTATTGGCCAAAACGTAGAGTGGTGGTCTCCTTTCAGCCATGACGTGTGAATGATGGCCAAACTGTCCTCTTCAGGGAATGAGACCACAGCAAAGGGGTCACCTAACCACAAGCAATTATTCAATTTATCAAACTCATCAGAATGCTTTTCTTTGTCATTTAACATGAAGCCTGAAAGGTTCGTGCAGTTCGTGACGTTGGCGTGTCAAGCTGAATGCGTACACACACACACAAAAGAATAAATAACAGTAGCAGAAATGTTCTGAAGAGCACAGTCACTTTTGGTGCACAAACGGAAATACTGCAAATTTTTTGCCAACTGGAAGCCTCACACATTTCGTTTTGATTTTTGAAATAGGCCAGAATTGCAGACCAGAAGCTTGGGATGCCAGATGTACATTTAAAAGTGAAGAACTACCTGGGTACAAGTAAAGGTCTTCCAACTTTTCATATTTTCTGCCAATTATTACAGGCTGACGATCATCAGAGTGTGCAATATTCTCCATTTTTACAATTGTGCCATCATCAAGCATACTTGTGGAGTCCCTTTTGCCTGGTTTGAAAGTAACAGAATCAACTTCAAGGGCTTTGTACTGTGGCACAACACATCCAGGAGGCAAAGGTCCCTCTTCGTGTCTTCCTTTCAGCTTTGCACGTTCTGTACCTATAAAAATGACATCCCAGCTAGATGGTGGTTGGGCTGAGCTACTAGGTGAAGGCTTGTTGAAAGAACGTTCTTCAAGAATACGATTGTGTAGCTGCTCCAGTGGCCTTTCGGGTTTTCGCACATACTTCTTTAGCCTACACATGTAGTTTTCGAATGGAAATGCACTGTAGTTGTCCAATGGTCCATGAGTGTTAACGTCATCTGCTACATGAATAAGCCCATGAATGTTGTGGGACACTGCATGCTTACCAAACAATGTGATGTATACCTCTACAAAATGCCTCAGAAGCTTTCTCGAGTACTCCAAGTGTTGACTGCAATGTTGCGGACTACAAAGCAGGCTGACAGCACAATGCAATGTTATAAAGTTGTCCATTAGGCACTGTGCAATGTGCGACATTAAAGGGCCCCTGAAACGGTTCGGACAAATTTTGTAGACGCGTAGGGTACAGCTTAAGTAGAACATTCACACCACAATTTAAGTGAAGCGTTACGTATTAATGGAGCTTCAAGCGATTAGAAGTTACCCTCCTCCCTAGTCATGCTTTTCCTCCTCAACTCGTTCGCCGAGCGATCGGGGCTAAGCTCTGCCTTCACTGGTTTCGCGTCACGATGCGACGTCACATCGTCCACTTCCGGTTGTTTTGGAGCCCGCCCCCGCCCGCGTGAAACCTCCCCGCTAGCCGCTTGGCCGTCGACCCCAAGCGAGAGCTATCGAAGCAGCGTGCGTTGCGAGCATTCTGTCGTAGCGCCGAACGTGTCTGGTATTCCGGTAACCACAGGCAAGCTGGTCATTTCGGCAAACGACTGGAGGCATAAACTCAAGCTGATGAAGGAACTTTAGCGTAGACGTACGTGCGGCCTGATCGGTCTGCACGGTCCAGCCACTTGTTGGCGCAGTGCTTAACCAGCCAAACAAATCGCTAATATTGCTCTAACCAAGTGTAAAACATTTTAAACATTTATAAAAACAAAGTGTTGATGATTACACTCCTGCGAAAAATACACACCAGCAGCCAAAGAAGAATACACTTCGTTACTGCTACTGTGTATGGTTGAGCTCTGTGCCACCAGGTGGCTGCACCGTGCAGACCATTCGCATTTGCGATTCTGCTCATCCCATGGCTCATCCCGTTACGGCACAGGCAAGCGGCCAGACCCTGTCCCCTTGCGCTTGCATTTGCCCTAATACCGGACTCGCGAAACGCTATTCCGTTAGTAATTTTCCGGTGTAAAGTGACGGCCACAAACGCGCAAACCCTAGCGCCGATCGGATAGCGGCAGTCCGATGCGCAGCAGCCAGCTCGCTCGTATGCTGTCTTGCAGAGGGACACGATGTCGCAGCTTGACATATTGCCAGTCGCTACGTTTGCAGTCCACAAAGCAACAAAGTCGAATCGTAGTGCTCGCGAAAAGACTGAGACCGACTCTGACCGCGGAGCTCTCGTCAAAATGGAGTACGTTGTAACACAAGCAGACGACACTTGCTGTGTGCCGGAAGTGCTTAATTGTATTGAAAAGTCGTTCTTGTGCATTCTCTTTATGTTACTTTCTGTTTATAAAAACAAATGAACTAACATTCCAACTATTACGAAGATCATTTGTTTACCATAATAAAGTTGGAAAAATTATTGATCACGCGCCCTGGTCAGCCAATCGGATAGCTCGCCCCACTGACGTCATATGGGTGATTTTCGTCATATGGGTAGGGGCGGCTTAAAATTCCGCCGAGCAACGTGCTCCGATCGGCAGCGATGTGCATTTTTAAAACCTTATAATAAATTACACGCTTTACGCGGAACACTTAGATGTGTCAATTAATAATCAGAATGACCTACTCTAACGACTCAGTACGTTTGTAGAAAATCGTCAAAATCGTTTCAGGGTCCCTTTAAAACAACAGGCCCTGTGTATAACAGAAACATGCGAAATTCTGTGGCCTTCCACTTATCAAGCTCCGACAAGCTTTGGGGCTTCCTGGACAATTCAGATGGTACAAAGTGCTTCATTTCTGAATTTTCTCCTGACACTGCGTCTCTTGAATCTTTTCCAATACGGTATTTTTTTTCACCTTTGATCCAAAGTAGCAGGAGCTTCCGTACTATGCCAAGACAAATCAAGTGCATGTAATAAAGTGGAACATGCTTAATGATGTCAATAGGCAATTCCAACGAAATGGTCTTCATGGTATGGTGCTCTTCTTGTTCTGCTGTGCGAAAGCTGTTATTTGTTCTTAATGGCGCATCTACTTCAGGAAAGCACATTCGTCCTTGCTCAAAATCTCCTTCAGTCATGCATTTGGAGCAGCTGAAATACCCATTATGCCCTTTGATGCCAAGAACGTACGACTTTGCAGGTGCATCACAGATTAGTGCTCCAACTTGCACAGCAAAGTTTTTGCTTCCTAGTGTCAGGCCTTCTTGGAGCACACTTTTCAGGTCCCGCACGAATGGTTGCAAGTACACATTGGCCTGAGATGGTTTGCACTCCCCAAAAAAGACACCGACTGGAAATGGTTCGCTTGGTTTGCAGTTGGACACACGACAAAGAATGGGCCAGAACTGACCTCGTGTGCTTTTAGTAAGTGGCAGTCCATCCACATTTACATGGATAACAATAGGATCAGGCACATGAACATGTGTGAGAGCTGAGTGAAGCCCTTCACACAAGCCAAAATGACAATACTGTCCAGAATCCATCAGTGTGACATTTGCAACTCTCGGTGTAGACAAAAGTGCCCTGGCGCTGTTTGGTAGCTCACGCAAGCAAGAATATGAGCGAAGAACCTTTAAAAGATTTGTGATGACGTCGTGAGGTACACTCGATTGTAAGCTCCACTGTCGCAGGTCTTCTTTCAATGAAGCAATGTCCAGTTCTTTAAACAATGTGCTTGTGCTAGTAGAATCCGCTACGGTGTCCTGCTCTGTAACGCTTCTGTGGCGCCTGCCAAGCACGTTGTCGAGTTCCACGGGAAAGCTGTGATTGCTATGTATGCTGTCACCAGACTGATCCACATCGTAAAATTCCTGCGCACCGCCACAAATGCCGCCACTGGCAACTTGGCCGAGCGAAAGGTTCGGAGGTGGTTCGCGAACTTCCACTGGCTGAAAGGAGGTGGCAGCAACACCAGGAAGATTCCCTGCGTTAATATGTTCGCCAGGAGCTGCCAATATTGCGCGCACATCGGCCTGCACGGCTTGGCTGACGCGACGGTAGGCAGTCGCTCTCGACATGGAAGCCATGCTGACGTTACTGCTCGCTTGTATTCCTCGTTGTTCAGATTCTCAATCGCCAGTAAATTGATGTGTGTGTGTTTACGCGAGTGACACTGAGAGTATACCACTGGACTGCACTTTAAAAGCGGCATGTTAACGCTACGAAGATAGAGGAATGAAAAATGCGACCATAACTTACTTTCGTATTCGCTTTCCATGGCGCGCTTCCCGCCAACCGTAAGCTCTAAAGAAGGTGAAAAATAAGGCCATCACACGTATGTCCGCAGGCCAGACCGAACAGAAACAGTTAGCAAATGACAACACTTACCTTCGATTGAAACGCAGACTGGCTCCGCGAGCCCAAGTATAATATCTATTTGAGAAAGCGCGCGAAACCCCCGAAACTACACCACACTGTAGGACCTATGCGAACACGGAGCCCACGGGAGAAAAATGCGAAACCATGGCAACAGAGTAGGCACAGCCGCCATGCCGTATATGATAAACATATAATAAAATCAAAAGTAAAAGGAAGCTATTCGGTATTTTAAATACTAATAATAAAGTTTTTGTTTTATTGTGTTTTTGCTGCCTATTTAGAATTATTTATGGAGTAAAATATAAATTCAAAAAGAACTGAAACCGAAACTGCTCGCCGCTTCTCCGAGAATTTGGAAGCATGTATGCAGGTCTGTCGCACGGATCGATGGTTTCAATCCCCAATAATCTACGTTGAACTACATTCATGCGCCATCGGAGTTGAACCAGTTTAGTGCGCAAGCTTGGTTGATGTAAATATAAATGTGGGACTAACGATCAACGTAGCCTATTGCGCGATGTTGTTCACGCACGTACGTATTGCGCTTGCTAATTAACGCGTGAACGGCACAATTCATATGCAAAATTACAGTAAATAAACGACATTTTGTGTGCTCGCCTCCGTAATGCATATTATGTGTGCAGGGTTACGCAAGTTTAATTTGAGCGCGTACGTGTACTGGGATGGCACATGAAATACTCGTGAACTATAAGCATACGTATTGTTGCGACTATATATATATATTGCATGCAGGTGCCCATTCATGTGCTATTCTGGGACGTTTATTGGACATCCATGGGACATCCATATCACTTCCTTTTTTGGACTTGGGACTTCAGTACTTGCTTCGGACGTCCTTAGGACATTTGGTGTTGTCTGGGGCAATACGGGGGGGATGGAAATAAATATCTCTAAAACGGCGTTCATCAGCCTAACCAAAAAAAAACGACCTTTATCATTTACGTACAATCTTAAAGGCTTGAATATTACAAAAGTCGACAAAGTAAAATACTTGGGTGTCACATTCTCGCAAGACTTAAAATGGGATAAGCACATCACCGATACATGCGCCAAGGCATTCAAGCAATTAGGGTTTCTACGCAGAAGACTGAGTAAAGCACCTCAAGCCGTAAGATTAACTGCCTATAAAACTCTGGTCCGACCTATTTTAGAATACGGAAGCATAGTGTGGGACCCTCATCAAAAAAGTACCTTCGCTATAAACTTGAAAGATTACAGAATAGGGCTCTTAGGTTTATTTATTCAAAGTATTCTTGGCACGACAGTGTAACGGACATGCGCACTCAAGTGCATTTGGCAACTCTTTCCTGCCGGCGTCATGTTGCATCTATGAAGTTTTTTTTTATCTCCTCTTTAACGGACGCATCAAAATCGGAAAAGACGACTATATTCATCCGCCTGGCCGTCGGTCTAGTAGGACAAACCACGATAAGTGCATCCGGCCATTTAATGCGCATTGCAATACGTTCAAGTTTTCCTACTTCCCTCGCGCTGTGAACGCTTGGAATGCACTACCAAGCGAAGCTGTAAAGGATCCACATTTAGATCAGTTTTGTTCTCTAGTGGAGCAGCTAATGGACCCTGCATAACTACTCTTCCTGTTGTAAAACCCCAGAAAGTATCTTGTAGTGTGGTATTATTTTCGTGTGTACATTTTTCTCATGTATAGCATACGATACATAATGCTAGATTTTCTGTTTTCGTGTACGCGAAGCGTAACCATGTAGGTAATATAATATTGATGCACTTGTTGTTCAAAAGTTTTCTGATCTACCTCATGTTTTCCTGTTGTCTTTTTGAGAACATGTTGTATCTTATTACATGCCTATGATGATGAAAGCCCGCTCCCTGTATGGGTCTGCAGAAGACCTACAGTATTGATAAATAAAAAAAATGACGCTCCTATTGCAAGCCAACCGCGCTTGTGCTCAATGGATTACGTTCGTCTACCTGCCCAAGCCATTATATATGTAAACTTGCGGTCTTTTTCTCCCATTCTCAATGGCAATTACATCTTGACCCCAATCGTTGACGTCTTATTTGCCAAAAAACGTCCCTCTTCCTCACACCCTTAGAGTTACGGATAATCAAACGTCTCTGCCCATATTGAACTTTAGCTGGTGCACGCAACTTATCCCAGGTGCTGTGACTCTAGCCCATATCTTTTCTATTGATGAGTGTACCGTTTCTGCATTCGTCACCGATGCTTCCTTGTCCTCTGCCCTTTCCCCTTCCTTGCACAATCTCGTCGACGGTGATATTGACAAGATGTCTGACCTCCTTCCTGCTGAGAAAGCCGATATGTGGTGCATTTTGAAGTCCTACCGCGACATCTTTCACTTAATGACCGTCCTTTGGGACGGACATCTGTGGTCACTCATAAGATCAATACTGGGGACTCCAGCCCAATCAGACGATGTCCTTATCACGTGTCCTATGCCGAGCGAGAAGTGATACAGCGTGAAGTCGACAAGATGCTCACCAAGAACGTCATTGAACCTTCGTGCAGTCCTTGGGCATCACCGGTCGTCCTAGTTAAGAAGAAAGATGGCAGCAGGTGCTTCTGCGTAGACTACCGCCACTTAAACAAAGTAATGCGCAAGGACGTCTACCCTCTGCTGCAGATCGATGACGCTCTCGACTGTCTACGTGGCTCTGCCTTCTCTTCTATCAACTTGAGGTCAGGATGGCGCTCTTGCTGGCGGGGCTTCTATGTTACGCGTTATTCCCGCACACTGAAGCACACATCCTGCCGAGCATGGAAGAATGCGCCAGAAAGACTGTGAAGACGACGATCAGAGTAGCGCTCGTGTTGTAGCTCTGCCGTCTAGCCTGCAGCCGGCTCTCTCTGTATATATTTTTTAAATACAATTTCCTATCCCTTTTGGCTACTCTCATTCCCGTGGCAATATTGTAAAGGTCCCATGTGAAAGCAACATCCTTCTTAAGTTGGTGAGTGGGCAAGGGGTTTTGACGAAATTCTTGTTAAAATTATGAAATACGAGCGTAGCCCAACAAAGCTTCTTACGTCTGCGACAGAAGACGTAACAGGAAAGTTCTGTACAGCGCGAATCTTGTCAGGGTTGGGTTGGACACTAGTGGCACTGACCACATGGCCAAGAACAGCAATTTGACGTCATCCAATTTGGCATTTGGATGAGTTCAAATGCAGGCCGGTGCATCGGAAAACAGCAAGAATAGCTAATAGACACGTTAGATGACTCTTAAAAGTTGGTGAAAAGACTATTACATTGTCTAGATAATACAGACATGTGGACCAGTCCAGAGTATTATTCTATCGAAGGTTGCTGGGACATTACAAAGGCCAAACGACATAACCTTAACTTGGTAGAGGCTGTCAGATGTTATGAAGGCAGTTTTCTCGTGGTCCTTGTCATCTACCGAGATTTGCCAATAACCTGATCGGAGGTCTATTGATGAAAAGTACTTGGCTCTGTGCAAGCAGTCCAAGGAGTCATCAATACGCGGCAAGGGGTAGACATCCTTGTGTGTGATTTTGTTGAGGTGTCTGTAATCCATACAAAAGTACCAACTGCCATCCTTCTTCTTGACAAGGACAACAGGGGATGCCCACGGACTGGATCTTGGCTCGATAACATGTTTAGTCAATATCTTGTTGACATCTCGTTATATCACTTGTTGTTCAGCACATGAAACACGGTACAGCCGGTGGTGTATTGGATTGATCACCAATGTCTGGGCTAAAGGGTGGCTGTCAAGGTAAAAAATGTCGCGGTAAGTTTGCAAGAGATGGTGGGGATCAGCAGCTTGTGTCAGAAGACCAGGTGCAATAATCTTGCTAAGTTCGTCCTTGAGAGTCGGTGAATTGGAGGTTCCTGTAGACAACAGAATTTCGGCGGCAAGAGCCAATATCTCGCAGTCGTTCACAGGCATGATGTCACCCAAACATGTGCCTCTGGGAAGAATTTGAGTCGAGCAGTTAAAATTGAAAAGAGGGAGCAAAGTCTGGTTGCCTGTAACAGTGAGCACTGTATCGAGAACGGCCAAATTTCTTTCAACTGGTATGTCAGCGGTGGGACATAGTACACAGATGCTGTCAGGAACAGATGGGAATGACAGTAGAGTGATGTACGTAGTGGTTTGAGGCAACAGGCAGATGTCTTTGGGAGAGCATCACCGTGTTTGTGTGACCGTGGTCACGCAAACACTCACAACTTTCCCACGGCTGCTATAGTCCACCAAGGCGGACTATAGAAGTTGTGGGGCAGCTTAAGCTGAATGACACTAGACATGCAGTCAAAAAGGGCTGAATGGGACGATGAAAAGTCTAAGCCGAGTTTAATGTTGTAAGAGCATTGTTCCAAAACAACAAACAATACAATCATTAAGCGCCCCGCAATGCCTATACGAGCGGTGCACATACTAAGCACGATAGGCGTTTTTCCATCGGCAACACAGAGGGTGTGGGATCCAGCGGGTGAGAACTTTGTTCAGGCGCCGGCGCAATTGGGCACCCATCATGGATACGTGCACACCAGTGTCAGTGAGTGCTGGGACACTGAAGCCATCGACTAAAACGTCCATCGAGTTCTGTTTGGTCGGCAAAATGACCAGAGGGTATTGCGTTCGAGTCGACAATGCAGTGTCACCTCTGGGAGCTGCATCGCTTAGCTTAGCAGCCCAACACCACAGCCACTAAGCAACCACGGCGGATCCGGCCGGGAATGCATTGCATGACACGCGTAATGCAATGCATTTATATACAGTTCGTCTGGGTAGCGTGGCGCTCAACTATTTTTCTTTAAGGGGCTTTGATTTTTTCGTCCAGATCCTAAAACGAGCTCGTGTTCACGCGCACTTGCTGTCTTTAATAAGCAGGGAAGCTCAGTTAATCGCGACAGGGGTAGTGTCATGCCTAGCAGACGCAACTTCCGCTTCCAGTGAACTTTGTGCGCATGCGCTACTCTTGCTGCTGAGCTCGTCCCTTCGCGCCGTTAACCAGAGATGGAAAATTTGTTCTCACAAATTTGTTACGTTGCAGACAGGGGTGTAGCCAGGGGGGGGGGGAGGTGGGCTTATGGGGCTTGAGCCTCCCTCCCCTCCCAAAATTTTTTCATGCTGTCATGTACCGCCGACCAAAACAACCCCGGGTGCCGGAAATCAGTATGGATTTTGTCTCTACTGTCTTTTCACACTCGAAAAGACATAGACATTTCAGCACAAACATTGCAAACTCGGGCTGGATTTCGTAGCAACGCCTATGCACCTGGAGTCACATAACGCAAGGAGCCCCATCCAAGCACATAGTTTCCAGGGCATCTTGATGGCAAGTGGGCTCGTCGCAGCATCTCGTGGAGGCCGCAGAATCTACGAAGTGCATGGATTTCGACTCTGAAACTTAATGGGTATGAAGTTCTCATAAACTTTTGATATGAAAGGTGCATTGGCATTTCCAAGGTCGTGCTTTAGATTTTCAATTCCGGAACTTTGCAGGTTTGATGTTACCATGAACATTACGTCAAAGGTGCATTGAGTTTTCTAAAGTCGTACATAAGACCATACAACGAGACAAGCCAAATCAACACACTATCAGACAAGTTGACAAAGCACGCAGAGAGGTCCGATGAGATGAAGCATTGTGGTGGTTCATTTGTGCCGTCGTGTCACAGAAAAGAATATCAACATTTCTTTCATGTGCGTCATAGCATCCATGTCAAGACACTAAAGCCAGCAAAGGTAACTACATTGTTATTCTTTTGTACATTGACTCTTATTCGTGAGGACACATTGAGCCTCTTCAATTTTCTTGTTCTTGCTACCCGCGGGCTGCCAAAGCGCATGTGTTTTTCTTGTGTTGCCCTAACCACTGCGCGGGGCAATATGTGTTTTTCTCTGGCCCAGTGGATTTTCGTCTGGAGAGTTTTAGACACCTTCCGGCTAGCAGTTGAGAAAAAGAAACAATGGTCACTCGCTGCAATCACTGTGGGGACTTGACGAATTGCAACACGCTAGCTTGAGAGCAACCTCTCCGGAAAGTCTTGTCTCGCCAGTGTAGGATACTGAGCAGTATGGTATGCGTATGGCTATCTGAGGACCAAGCCTCTCACGTTTTCTTCTATATTCCTTCAGTAGCCACATTAAGTGCCCAAAGTAGGCATTCGATTGTGGCCAACATGCTTTCCTTTGCGTTTTTTATTTTTTTTTTCATTTCGGTGCTCCCTCTAAAAAAAAAAAAGAAATTGTTGCGGCGCAGCGAATTGTCGTATGGTAAAAGTTCGAACTTGTTACTTCTTCTTTTGCGGAAAGTAATGAGCTGCAGGACGCTTCAGTTGGCGGATACTTTTGTTATATTATTGCGATATAGCAATTACATGGACACTCAGGCTGATTCCTGCCATCGCCGTCACCCTCATGAAGTCCAAGGGCGATAACATCATGACTGCGTGCCACATGCTGTATGTGCAAGTGAAAGCATAGTGGCGGGGGGGGGGTGGCATGGGTGAGCAGACGATGGTGGCTCAATCTTGTGTGCGCAAGGGAGAAAAGCGGGGAGGATGCGCGCCGCCTTCTGTTGCGCGCGATAAATCAGGGGGAGTAGAGGGGTGGGCGAGCCTTATGATTCTTTGATCTGTGAATCTGATTGTGCAACTTGTTTATTTGCCTTGTTTGCCGCATTATGTACAGTGACTTTTTCTTAGCTACATAGATTTTTTGGAGATTTATTCGTATATATAAATATTGCTACGAAACAGCCACCACAATGTGGCTGCACTGAAGAGGAGGAAGACGACGTGGACCCGCTTGATATAGCGTCGCCATTTTGGCCTTCCGTTAGCTCCCTCTGAATAAATGTGTATAGCATTGGGCTACAGCTTCACGTAACATTAATTTGGTGGAGGTGGACGTTCCCCGTACCTGTCATGGAGCTTCGCAGCGGTCGCAACGGCGACAGTGCAACTTCGGCTCCTGCTGGCGGCACTTCATCTAAACAATTGTCTCCGCCTGCAGCCCCGACCTACATCGCCGTTTCCCCCCCTCGGGATCTTGGTGTTTTCAACAGAGTCGGCAGTCCCGATGTTGACGACTGGCTTCGCTTATACGAACGTGTCAGCACCAGTCACAGGTGGGATCCGACTATTATGCTTGCGGACGTTCTTTTCTACCTCGACGGAGTTCCACTTACATGGTTCCAGATTCGCGAAGAGGAGATCTCGAGCTGGGATCTCTTCAAAGAGAAGCTCCGCGACCTTTTTGGCAATCGTTCGGTCGCCAAGTCAATGCCAAAAAAGCCCTTACCACACGTGTACAGACGTCGACCGAGTCCTACGTGTCGTACATTCCGACGTCTTGGCCCTTTGTACCAAGGCTGACCCGACCATGTCTGAGGACGAGAAGGTTAATCACGTCCTCAAAGGCATTGCTGACGACGCCTTCAATTTACTGGTGTTCACGAACGTCACCAGCATCGATACGATCCTCAAGAAGTGCCGCCGTCTCAAGCAGGCTAAAAGCTGCCGGGTATACCTGCACATCACGCGACTTCCCAACACAGCTGCTACGTCATCCTGTGACGACCTCTTCCACCAGCCGTCGCGATGTGACAACTTGACCCGCATCATTCGTCGTGAGGTCGAAGCGGCACAACCGGTGGCCCCTTCGTTCCCATCACCTGATCATTCTCCGGTGACAATCTCCTTGATACAGGCCGTCGTCCGTCAAGAGTTGTCCAACGTCGGCCTGCAATCCATTCGTTCTGTATGCTCAGAACCTCTCTCTCCACGCACGTCCCCACCGCGCTCTTCTTACTCTTATGGACAGCGCAACCCCTCCGAATGGCGAACCGTGGACGACAAGCCGATCTCTTTTTACTGCCGACGCATTGGACATGTCGCTCGCCATTGCCACAGCCGCTGGACTTCTCCGACGCTCTATTCTTCTGATTACCACCCTCGTCCCTCTAGCGCATCCTTTTCCTTCGCCCCTTCTATGCCCGCTGCATCATCTGACCCTGCGACACCTTTGACATGACCCCGCTACTCCCGCTCACCTTCTCCCTCCCGTCGTCAGTCTCGTTTGCCCCCGTCACGCCGTGCTCCTTCTCCGACCTACTCGCCGCACCCCCGACCGGAAAACTAGATAGTGCAGCTTCTGGAGGTGAAGCTGCAGTGACGAAATTGGCACGAAATCCTCGCTTCACATTATCCACGAACAAGAATCTTTTGGACGTTCTCGTCGGCAATGTTCCTGTGTGCGCGCTGATTGACACCGGGGCGCATGTGTCCATTATGAGTGCTGCTCTTCGCCGTCGGCTCAAGAAAGTTCTGACGCGACGCCCCGAACCGAGTTGTACAAGTCGCCGACGGAGGGACTGCCGCTATTGTTGGCATGTGCTCTGCCCGACTCACCATTGCTGAGAGACACACCGTCGTTCTCTTCACCGTCATCGAGCATTGTCCTCACGAACTCATTCTCGGTCTGGATTTCCTTGCCAATCATTCTACCCTCATTGACTGTTCGGCCGGCTCACTTCGCCTTGACTTGCCTCTTCTTGCCGACCTTGCGGACCCGCCTCCAAGCCGTTTGAGCTGCATGGATTTTGTTCGCCTACCGCCCCACTCTGTGACACACGTCGACTTGTTGTCCTCACTAGCTGTACCTGACGGTAATTATGTGGTCGCACCAATTCCGGCAGTTACACTTACACGTGGTGTTACCGTGCCGCACACTGTGCTGACAATTACTGGCAGCCGCACCTGCCGTCCCCTTGTCAATTTCGCGTTAACCACGCAAGTTCTGCCTCAGGCGATTTCATTGGCTATAATTAGCGCTTTGTAGGATGATGACATCGAGCCATTCACAGTGGAAGATCGTCACAGCTCAGCCCATACCGTGACGTCATCGCACGGTACTGACGTCAACATTGAGAAGATGATTTCCTCTGACCTTACACCTGCTCAAGCTGAAGCTCTTTGCCGCATTCTTGAAGGCTATCGCGACATTTTTTTACTTTGACAATCGACCCTGAGGTCAAACGTCCGTCGTGACCCATCGCATAAACACTGTCGATGCCAACCCTATTCACCGACGTCCATATCGTGTTTCTGCGTCCAAACGAGCTGTTATCCAACAGGAAGTCAAAAAGATGCATTATCGAGCCTTCCTGTAGTCCCTGGGCTTCTCCCGTCGTACTTGTCAAAAAAGAAGGATGGAACGTGGCGTTTTTGTGTAGATTGTCGCCACCTCAACAAAATCACAAAAAAAGGACGTGTACCCTTTGCCACGTATTGATGACGCTCTAGACTGCCTGTACGGCGCCACCTATTTTTCTTCCATCGACTTACGGTCCGGCTACTGGCAGATATCCGTCGACGACATGGACCGAGAGAAGACTGCATTTGTTACCCCTGAAGGCCTTTATCAGTTCAAGGTGATGCCTTTCGGTCTCTGTAACGCGCCCGCCACCTTCGAACGAATGATGGACTCTTTGCTTCAGGTGTTCAAGTGGTCCACCTGTTTGTGCTATGTGGACGACGTCATCATTTATTCGCCCACTTTTGACGCACATCTAGACCGTCTTTCAGCGATTCTTGACGTGTTCCGCCGCGCCGGTCTCCAGCTGAACTCATCAAAATGTCATTTCGCTCGCCGCCAAATCACCGTCCTTGGACACCTCGTGGACGCCCGAGGCGTGAGACCTGATCCGGACAAAATTCGCGCCGTTACGAACTTTCCTGTTCCGAAGTCTACCAAGGACGTTCGCAGTTTCGTAGGGCTGTGCTCTTATTTCCGACGCTTTAAGGATTTTGCGACCATCGCACGTCCGCTTACCGACCTCTAGAAGAAAGACGCCACATTTTTTGGGGGACCTGACCATGCCGCATCTTTTTCGCAGCTCACTACTCTCCTTACCACGCCTCCAATTTTGGCCCACTTTGACCCGTCTGCCTCAACGGACGTTCGAACTGATGCCAGTGGTCACGGCATAGGAGCAGTGTTAGCACAACGCCAGCGTGGACATGATCGTGTTATAGCCTATGCCAGCCGACTTCTATCACCCGCCGAGCGCAATTATTCAATCACAGAGCGCGAGTGCCTCGCTCTTGTGTGGGCTGTTGCGAAGTTTCGTCCATACTTGTACGGACGCCCCTTCTGTGTCATCACTGATCACCACGCACTCTGCTGGCTATCCTCGCTTAAGGATCCTACGGGACGACTCGCTCGCTGGGCATTACGCCTGCAAGAATATACCTTCTCCGTGGTATATAAGACGGGACGCTTGCACCAGGATGCCGATTGTTTGTCCTGCTACCCCGTCGATGAACCGGCTGATGCGGACGCCATCGCTTGCGTTTTCTCTGTGTACCAGTTGCTTGAAATCGGCAATGAGCAACGCCGCGATCCTTCATTACGAGCCCTCATCGACCATCTGGAGTCAACGCCTGGCGACGCCTCTCTCCGGATGTTTCTCTTTAAGGAGGGGACACTATACCGCCGCAATCTCGATCCACACGGCCTCGACCTTCTGCTCGTAATTCCATCACACCTGCGTTCGACTGTCCTCCAACAACTTCACGACGCTCCCGTGGCTGGACACTTGGGCGTCTCGCGCACATACGACCGTTTACGACGTCGATTCTTTTGGCCGGGTCTCGCCTGCTCCGTGCGGGGCTACGTTGCCGCTTGTGAGCCCTGTCAGCGCCGGAAGAAGTCCTCCACACCTCCAGCTGGATGTCTTCAGCCAATCGACATCCCACCGGAACCCTTTTTCCGTGTTGGTCTAGACCTGCTTGGACCGTTTCCTCTCTCGGGCTCCGGAAATAAATGGGTCGCCGTCGCTACTGATTATGCTACGCGGTACGCAATAGCCAGAGCCCTTCCAACAAGTTGTGCTACTGACATTGCTGACTTTCTGCTCTATGACATCACTTTAGTGCACGGTGCTCCGCGCCAATTACTCACTGATCGTGGCCGCAGCTTTCTGTCGGCAGTCGTCGAGGACAGCCTCCGCTCCTGCTCGACAAAGCACAAGTTCAGCACGTCCTACTACCCACAGACGAACGGCCTCACGGAGCGCCTCAACCGGACCATCACCGACATGCTTTCGAAGTACGTTGCGACCGACCACCACGACTGGGATCTTCACTTACCATATGTGACGTTCGTGTATAATTCATCGCGTCACGACACCGCCGGTTATTCACCATTCTACCTCCTATATGGCCGAGAACCCGCGTTGCCCTTAGACACTTTGTTGCCCTCGGCCACACGTTCAGCCACTGAATACGCCCGCGACGCGATCGTACATGCCGACCACGCGTGCCAGCTCGCCCGCACCCGTCTCGAGGCCTCACAGGAGCATCAGAGACGCCTCTATGATTGCCACCATCGCGACGTGCACTTCACTCCGGGTTCTCTGGTGCTTCTCTGGTCACCCATTCGACGTGTGGGCCTTTCTGAAAAGCTGCTGTCGCGCTACACTGGCCCATACCGTGTGGTGCGACAAGTGATCGATGTCACGTATGAAGTCGTCATCATCGGCTGCAAGTGACATCGTTCACGTGGCGAGACTAAAGCCATATCATACACCTTTCACCGCGGATGTGTAGCACCGGCAGTAGAAGCACCGGGACGGTGCTTCTACTGCCGGGGGGATGCTACGAAACAGCCACCACAATGTGGCTGCACTGAAGAGGAGGAAGACGACGTGGACCCGCTTGATATAGCGTCGCCATTTTGGCCTTCCGTTAGCTTCCTCTGAATAAATGTATATAGCATTGGGCTACAGTTACACGTAACAATATCTTGTGGCGAGGTTTTGTGTATACTTGCAGTGAACTTTGTTTCCAGTGACACTTTTTTGCCCTTTATCAAGCTGTATCTTCGCATTTGTATATTCCATTGTATCTTCGCATTTCTAATGTACGAGGACGAGTCAAATGAAAGTGAGCCAACCAACCTCGCGCAATAATGGTTCGGTTCATTATCTGCGAGGCATGCACGTAGCACATAGGCACCTCTCATTTACAAAAGGGACAGGCATGTGTGAGGATAAATGTTCTTTAGTGCTCTCATACACTGCATTGAAAATGGTTGTGTGATATAATGGACGCTCCAAAAGTAGAACAGCGTGGTGTGGGGAGGTTTTTCACAGCTGAAGGTGTTTTCCAAAAAGAAATTATTCGCTGTATCGTTGCCGTGTACATTGAACATTTCATTTCATTGGCCACTGTGAAGCATTGTTGCAAACGGCTCAAAGAAGGATGTGAAAGTTGCAAAGACGATCCAAGACCGGGCCAAAGTCACCGTGCAATCACCCCCAACACAATTGCAAAGGTTCATGAGCTGGTTAGAGCAGAACGGAGGATAAGCATCGATGAACTGGCAGAGTGTGTGAAGTTCGGTTCACTCCGTAATTCATGAACATCTCGGTTATCAGCTATTGTGTGTGCAATGGATGCCCAAGATTCTGAACCACCGCCAGAAGACCGAGAGGTTCGGCGCTGCCTTGACTCATCTGATCCTGTGTCGCAGTGAGGGTGACGACTTCTTGTCTGTAATTTTGACCAGGGACGAATCATGGTGTCACTACTACGAGCCTGAAACACCATGGCAAAGCTTACAGTGGAAACATTCGAATTCATTACCCCCAAAGAAAGCAAACGCCATCATTTCTGCCGGAAAGATTTTGTTGACTTTTTTTTCTATCGTCGGGAGCCATTATTGATTGAATTTGCTAAACCTGGAGAGACTATCAACCATTTCCGATATTGTGAAATGCCGTATCGGCTGTGTGTCGCAATCGAAAACAAACGATGTGGAAATCTTATGAATGGGGTCACCTCGCTCCGCAGCAATGCCTGTCTCCACGTCGCTGATGTGGTTAACACAAAACTGGCAATGTTCAAGTGGTAAACGCTACAACATCCGCCATACAGCACAGACCTGTCGCCTTGCAACTTCCACATTTTGGGGCAATTGAAGAAAACATAAAAGGACGTCTTGTTGGGCGAGTTGGTCACAATTCATTTTTGGTACACTAGATACAAGAAACAAGGAAAGAAAGGGGACAGAGCGCCTGTTCCCAGATAGGACAGGCACTCTGTCTCGTCCCCTTCCTTGTTTCTTGTGTGTGTTTGCGCCTAGTACCAAAGATGAAGAAAACATATTCGTGTCGGGCGATGGCATGAAAGGGTCAGTTACAGACTTTTTGAAGCAGCAACCTAAGGAATTCTATAAGACGGGAATCGCGCAACTCGTTAGTGGGACAAATGTCTAAATGGTCATGGAGACTACTTTTAAATAGAGTACGTTGTTTGTCATATATTCGCATTGGCTCACTTTCATTTGACTCGCCCTCGTATATATTGCAGAACTCCTTCTTTTTATATGTGCTCTCTGTTGCGACTTTAATTTGCAGTAACCACGTTGTGGGGCTAGTTGGTGCATAGCTTTTAATAGACGAAGCGCCAATAGTGACGGCACACAGGAAGGACAGGACAAGGTGCTTGTCCTGCCTGCGTTTCTTCCTGTGTGCCGTCGCTATTGGCGCTTCGTCTATTGAAAGACTATAATTTCGTTGCAATTACTCACAATACATCACCAGTGACAGCTGCTCGTGTACAATACATTGGAACAAAGAACAGCGTCATTGAGATTTTCCCCTGGCCGTTGCATTTCTACAAAAATGTAAACAAGATTCTTGAATGACAGTCTCCTTAAAATATTTGTCCTCAACTTGTTCATTTCATGGCCTTTACATTTTTCATGTCGGCAGCATGCACTGCTTTGTTGGTTTCAAACTGATATAGTTCTAAAGTTCGTGTGATATTTTGTTTACTTATTAAATAGATAAAGAACATGGAAGCATTGATAGTTATTTAGGGTACAATATTTGGGACATACAAGTATACTCTTTCATGAAAAAACACCTATTTTACTTGTCTTCACAGTGCGTAGCATTCAAATTCGTTTGCAGCATCTTTGGCTATGGCTATGCAGTTATTATTCATGTATTTCATCCCTCAACAAATTTCGTAATGAGGTCAAGCTGCAATGTGAGCCCCCCCCCCCCCCCCCCCCGTACGATATTTCTGGCTACACCAGAAGTCACATATAATGATGTATTTACAATGTTTATAAGAGAGACAACGATGCATAAGCAAGATGGCTGTCTAGACTAATTCTACCTACACACGTTAAATCGTCTTCTTCTGACTGACACCACTCATGGTTACGCCATAACAAGATTATTCTATCTTACATCTGTCTTTTAAACTCAGGAGCGCCTACTTATTTTTCACCTACATCACGTAAATTTAGCTATCTTGGTTTAGCATTCTGTTCGCCTTCCCTTTTCATTTATTTTAGCTGGGAAGTGTTGGACTATCCACACAGCAGTGACCACTTTCTGTAATCAAACTGTCATCAACTTTACCCATCATCACCTGCTGGCTGCGTCATTGGAAAATCCAACGGGCAGATTGGCCGCTTTTTGCGGAACCTGCCAAACTTGAAGAACATTGTCCAGCTGATCTAGGTGTTGATGAGTTTAATGAAACATTTACTAATTGCATAATCACGGCAAGAGAAAGAGCTATTCCGCTCTCTACTGGAGAACATTGGAAGAAATTAAACCCTTAGTGGACAAAGGAATGTCCGGTAGTAAAAAAAAAGAACAGACTAAGACCTGGGGCAATCTTCGTAGATACCCAACATACAACGACCTAGTTAGCTTCGAACAGAAAAGAGTCTATGCACGATACCTCTGTAGACAAGCATAAAAACTCTTGGCAGAAATACGTCTCCTCAATTAATAGTTCAGTCACCTCCCAACGCATGTCAGAACAGGTAAAGAAATTCAATGAGGATGACTCGTCCTACACAATTCCCTTACTCTCTCCTGGTACACAAACAACACTCGAAGAACAAGCAAACATTATGGGGGAACACTTCTACAGAGCATCAAGTTCAGCCAACTACACGGACACATTTTTAACATAAGAAAACTGCTGAAAAACAACTGTTACCAATGACAGGTGCGTCCGATGAACCGTACAATGCTTCCCTCACATTCCCAGAATCAAATAGTGTACTTTCTGCTGGAAAGAAAACTGCAATTGGTATGGACTGCACTATGCCTGTCCACTTGTCAGAAACTTTTATAAAAGCACTACTAAAATTGTTCAACAAGATCTGGGAAACTGGTCAAATGCCAAGAACATTGTAAAATGCCGTAACTATACCTTTTATAAAATCTGGAAAGCCTTTAACATCTCCCAGCAGCAACCACCCCATTGCTCTCACCAGCTGTTTGGCAAAGTCATGCGAATGTGCTGTGTACACCAGGCTAACTTTTACCCTCGAAACAGAAAAGTCCTTGCACATACATCAATGTGGTTATAAAAAGCGTTGTTCTACAACTGATCACCTGGTCCGTTTAGAACATGAAATACGTAATGCCTTTTTACACAAGCAGCACTGCCTAGCTATCGTTTTCGACTTGGAAAAGGCATATGACACTGCATGGAGGTTCAACATTTTGAGGGACTTGGCAAGCTTAGGGGTAAGATGCTGGAGTGCCTTCCTGATTTTATGTCCGATTGAACATTTCAGGTGCATGTTGGCAAGGTGCTGTCGCATGTATTCACCGAAGAAAACGATGTGCCTCCGGGCTGTGTTTTAAGTACAACACTGGTTGTCATTAAAATGAACTCTGTTATTGAAGTCATACTATCTACCCTTATGCATTCTCTTTACGTTGATGATCTCCAAATTGCTTTCCGTGCATCTAACGTGACGACATGTGAACGGCAAATCAAGATCACTCTAAACAATTGACACGATGTACTAATAAAAACGGTTTCCATATTTTCCTAGGAAAAACTTTTGCTGTGATATTTTCTCAGAAGACTGGCTTGCAACTGGACCTCGCCCTTAAACTAAATGAAATGATACTGCCCGTTAAACAAGAACAAACTTTTAGGGGGCATATTCTATAAAAAGCTAAATTTTCTTACACACATTAATAACCTAAAGATTAAAACAAATAAGGTACTCACTGTCCTAAAAGTCCTGTCCCGGAAGTGCTGGGGTTCTGATCATAAATGCCCCCTACATATTTCTGGAGAATCATATATCTGGAGAATTAGGTCTGTGCTACGATTTTGACGTATACCAACGCTGCAACAAAGGTTTTTATGGCTACCAGGATGGCTACCAGCTTGGTTTGGGAGCTGGTGTTGTGCTCCAGCTGTGTTCGAGCCTTCCGTAGCGAGACGACAATCTAGTTGTTGCTGACAACTTCTTTACTGGCCCTCACCTTGTAGAAGAACTCACAAAAATGGGAATCTCCTACATTGGCACCGTGCGCGAAAACACTCAAGTGCGCCAAGTTAATGGATGACAAATTGATGAAAAAGTAAGGTCGGGGTATCTGTGATACTTCCGTTGTCTCCTGTGATCTAAAGACTATGGTGGCAGTGAAGTGGTATGACAACCGCTCTGTAACTCTCCTTTCCAACTGCATTGGTACCAACCCGGTTACCTCCGTGAAAAGATGGAACAGGAAGGAAAAAAATGGCTGTGGCTTAGCTAAGGTTAAGCCCAGGATGCGAAGCATACTAGCCTTTATTTTAGTTGTTGAACCACTGTTTAGCCTGGTGAACTGCTGTCTCTTGGCTATATTTGGTTCGGCTAGACGAAGAAACAACTCATGCGTTACTCTGCTTCGCCTTCAAGAGTGGAACGTGACAGCGTTCCCGTCGACCCGCCAAGGGGTGTAAGACAATGGGCTACGGCGCAGCGACTACGCGCCCCGCATTGGACGCGGTGAGCGTCGAGCAACGCAGCGTTCGGCGCGGCAACGAAATGTGCGCCTGAGCAAGCGACGCACGCCTGAGCCTTAAACAGCTCGTTTTTAAGGCAACACCGCATTCACTAGAGACGCTTTTGTACCGCTTTGAAGCACCGTACTCGTGGCTCAGTGGTAGCGTCTCCGTCTCACACTCCGGAGACCCTGGTTCGATTCCCACCCAGCCCATCTTGCAAGAGTTGAGCCAAAGCCACCTAGAAACAAGCGCAGCTGCTTATATACCGCCGCGAGCGACGGCGCGAGTTGGAGCCCCGTATCTCCTCTGTCGTGACGTCACGGTGTCACGTGGTCAGCCTTGAAGGCGACGCCGCGAGCGACGGCGCGAGTTGGAGCCCCGTTTCTCCTCTGTCGTGACGTCACGGTGTCACGTGGTATGGCATGGGGTCACTAAAGGTCATTGAAGGCGACACCGCCGCGCCTGAGGAGCTGGGTTGAGCTCTAGTAATCATCATCAGCCTGGTTACGCCCACTGCAGGGCAAAGGCCTCTCCCATACTTCTCCAACAACCCCGGTCATGTACTAATTGCGGCCATGCCGTCCCTGCAAACTTCTTAATCTCATCCGCCCACCTAACTTTCTGCCGCCCCCTGCTACGCTTCCCTTCCCTTGGGATCCAGTCCGTAACCCTTAATGACCATCGGTTATCTTCCCTCCTCATTACATGTCCTGCCCATGCCCATTTCTTTTTCTTGATTTCAACTAAGATGTCATTAACTCGCGTTTGTTCCCTCAACCAATCTGCTCTTTTCTTATCCCTTAACGTTACACCTATCATTCTTCTTTCCATAGCTCGTTGCGTCGTCCTCAATTTGAGTAGAACCCTTTTCGTAAGCCTCCAGGTTTCTGCCCCGTAGGTGAGTACTGGTAAGACACAGCTATTATACACTTTTCTCTTGAGGGATAATGGCAACCTGCTGTTCATGATCTGAGAATGCCTGCCAAACGCACCCCAGCCCATTCTTATTCTTCTGATTATTTCCGTCTCATGATCCGGATCCGCCGTCACTACCTGCCCTAAGTAGATGTATTCCCTTACGACTTCCAGTGCCTCGCTGCCTATTGTAAATTGCTGTTCTCTTCCGAGACTGTTAAACATTACTTTAGTTTTCTGCAGATTAATTTTTAGACCCACTCTTCTGCTTTGCCTCTCCAGGTCAGTGAGCATGCATTGCAATTGGTCCCCTGAGTTACTAAGCAAGGCAATATCATCAGCGAATCGCAAGTTACTAAGGTATTCTCCATTAATTTTTATCCCCAATTCTTCCCAATCCAGGTCTCTGAATACCTCCTGTAAACACGCTGTGAATAGCATTGGAGAGATCGTATCTCCCTGCCTGACGCCTTTCTTTATTGGGATTTTGTTGCTTTCTTTATGGAGGACTACGGTGGCTGTGGAGCCGCTATAGATATTTTTCAGTATTTTTACATACGGTTCGTCTACACCCTGATTCCTTAATGCCTCCATGACTGCTGAGGTTTCGACAGAATCAAACGCTTTCTCATAATCAATGAAAGCTATATATAAGGGTTGGTTATATTCCGCACATTTCTCTATCACCTGATTGATAGTGTGAATATGATCTATTGTTGAGTAGCCTTTACGGAATCCTGCCTGGTCCTTTGCTTGACAGAAGTCTAAGGTGTTCCTGATTCTATTTGCGATTACCTTAGTAAATATTTTGTAGGCAACGGACAGTAAGCTGATCGGTCTATAATTTTTCAAGTCTTTGGCGTCCCCTTTCTTATGGATTAGGATTATGTTAGCGTTCTTCCAAGATTCCGGTACGCTCGACGTCATGAGGCATTGCGTATACAGGGTGGCCAGTTTCTCTAGAACAATCTGCCCACCATCCTTCAACAAATCTGCTGTTACCTGATCCTCCCCAGCTGCCTTCCCCCTTTGCATTTCTCCCAAGGCTTTCTTTACTTCTTCCGGCGTTACCTTTGGGACTTCGAATTCCTCTAGACTATTTTCTCTTCCATTATCGTCGTGGGTGCCACTGGTACTGTATAAATCTCTATAGAACTCCTCAGCCACTTGAACTATCTCATCCATATTAGTAATGATATTGCCGGCTTTGTCTCTTAACGCATACATCTGATTCTTGCCAATTCCTAGTTTCTTCTTCACTGTTTTTAGGCTTCCGCCGTTCCTGAGAGCATGTTCAATTCTATCCATATTATACTTCCTTATGTCAGCTGTCTTACGCTTGTTGATTAACTTCGAAAGTAATACACGCTAGTAATATGCTTCGCATAAAAGCATGTCTTTGTAGATTGCCCAGCGATCATCCCTGCCTATAACAGATCGATGGGTGGCGTGGACCTTCTTGACAGAAGCACATATCGTTTTCCCATCAGGTCAAAAAGCTGGTATATGTATTTATTTTGGCATACGCTTAAGATGGCTGCTGTTAATGCATGGCTCACGCAGAAGAGAATCCTTCGGCAGCAGGGATCGTCGCCCACACCCTTGAGAAAATTCCTCTCTGAGCTCGCTACAAGCCTTATCTTGCAGAACAAGTGACCACCAGGGCGCCCTTCAATTGAGAGTGTCACAGCACTCAAGAAAGTGTACTTAAATGTACCTCGCAATGTCGGAACAGACAGCAAGGAAAACTGGCCCACATGGAAAATACGGCGGAACCGCTGCAAGGCATGCCCAGGGGCGTACACGTATGTCACTTGTTCAAAGTGTCGGGTGATGCTTTGTTTGAACAAGGATCGCAACTGTTTTGTAAGTTACCGCCAGTTTTGTAAGCTGCCGACAGGCCTACTTATGCTTTGTATTATTTTAGATGTGATATGCGCCAAAAGGGACTGTGCTAATAAAAGTTTTTCACTTGGCTTGGCCCTAGTCTTCTACACTACTGCCCAGCATTGCATATATGCAACCCTCCATAATTAATTCTGACTATACTGTCGAAATTTTTATTGAATATTGGTCCTCCAAGTGAACCGAAGAACACGAGGAAGAAATATTTTAAACTTTGGAATAGTGTTTCATATATTGGGAATTAATGGGTTAATAACCTAAAGATTGAAACAAATAAGGTACTCACTGTCCTAGAAGTCCTGTCCCGGAAGTGATGGGGTCCTGATCATAAATGCCTCCTACATATTTATCGTTCTTTGGTACATAGCAAACTGGACTACGGATTCATAGCACATGGTTCAGCCATACAATCGTACCTTAAGCAGTTAGATCCTGTGCATATTGAAGGACTACACTTAGTAACCGGTGCCTATAGAACCTCGCCCATTCTAAATTTGTATTCCGGGAATAACGAGTCGTCTTTAGGTCACAGAGGAACACAACTGATGTTGACATAACTTCTAAGAGTTCGCCCATTGCCAGACCATATTTGCCATAACATTATTACACGCTACAACAACCAACTACACTACATGTACAAGCCAAATGCTATAAGACCACTCGTACTTAGATTTGAGGAAAAAGCCCTGAATACAATGTCCCCACTTAAGCACTTTCTGTCATGCAAAGGCCAACTGGATTAGCTCCTTGGAATGATTTCGCAAAATTTCTAGATTTTTTATTGATACATCTAGAAAGGAAAGACACGCTTTGTGAACATATTTTGTGAACATATTTTTTGCAAGACACGCTTTGTGAACACGCTTTGTGAACACGAATTTCACACAGTGCAAGACACGTACGATGCTTACATGGAATTTTACACCGATGGCTCGAAGACACCCATTTATGTCAGAAGCAGCATGGTTGAAGGTACATGGGAACACACATAGACTACCACAGTGCGTATCAGTTTTCACTGCTGAGTGGTTGTGATGTGTGGTGCGCGACTTGGTGCGGTGATCGGGACAGTCAGGAGCAGTCGACACTGAGTGCACGCGCGCCGAGGCGGATTCCATGCTGGAAGAAGGAAAACAACGACGCCGAAGAGCGTCCGGCACGAGAACGCGCGGCGCATGAAACACAACAAAAAGAAGAAAAGCAAGCAATTAGAAAAGACCACGGGGCGTCAGGCAGCCAATCCGAGAATGCCTAATCGGCCAGAGAAAAGAAAAAGCGTGGTTCGCTGGCAGAGAGACACGCGAGGACACGCAAGGGAGACGCCAGGAGAGTCCCAGGAAGCGGCGGCAGGAGGAGGAGGTCAACCACCAGAGCGGGCGTTGAAGACAGGCCGTCGAGTTCCGGACCCGAGCCACCAGGACTTCACCCGACCGGGGCCTCCTGCCAACCTGTTCCTGTGCGTCGGCCGTCTACCTGAGCGTGCCGCCAGCTCCTCAAGGCCGGTGAGCTTCTGCGCCCGTGGGCAGCACGAGAACAGTCGGGCTACGGGCCCGAGTTCTACGCCAGCTGCCCGGCCAGAACGCCGTCCCCGTCTGTCGTGCCGCCTGCTGCCCGAGGTCGGCGTTCGAGCTTCTGTGCCCGTGGGCAGGACAAGAGCAGTCGGGCTACGGGCCCGAGCTCTACACCCAGCTGCCCGGCCAGAACGCCGCCGCCGTCTGCTCGTGCCACCGAGCCGCCTGCTTTACTTCTCCGAGACAGAGCTGGCCAGTTCCGGTCGCCCGGTCAACCAACTTAGACCACGACCTTTGGTGAGACCGGCGCCACTCCTTTCGTCAGCTTGTCGCAGCGTCGCAGCTTCGAGACTGTTATGTATCCCTGCCGTCGTGGCAAGCCCGGACTCGCGCACCACTTAGCTCCATACTAGCCCCAAATGTGTGTCTTAATGTGTATTTGAGTGTTTCTTTTATGCTTGCTATTTTCTTCAATTTATTTTTAAGCCTTCTTTAGTTCCATTAAACGTTTGTGTGTGTGTTCGAAACGAACGGCTTTGTCCTCAATTGGGTTCTCGGAGGCTCCGCCTAAGAGAACCATCGGAACCTTTTGAGTACACGAACCTTTGTCCCCATATTAGGGTCATCACAGTGGTATGCCTTGTGGATGGCAGTTAAAAAGATTTAAAGTGCCTAATATGGAAAATCAGTAATTTTTACAGATTGTTTAAGTGCACTTAAGGCCCTCTATATACATTCACAAAAGGAATCCATCATAGGCGACATCCTAAACATGCTAACCCACCTAAGTAAAGGCCAGACCATTCATTTCTGCTAGGTCCCAACACGAATGAACATTGAAAAAGAACAACAAACTTCAACTCATTAAACCTGTCTTTGGGGAGTGGAAGACATGCTATCATCAAGAATGTTTCATTGAAGTAATTCTTTGTCGACTTTGGATAGGCCACATGCGCATCACACATAATTGCTTTATTGACAGAGGAGGAACAACCAACATGAGATTAATGCCATGAACTGTTAACAGTAATACAGATATTAATTGCATGTCCAAATCTCAAAACACATAGACAAAAATACTTCCTCATATTGTATAAGTCACACACTCTACTTCACCTGATGTTGGTGTTAGGAGAAAATGCACTGGTACTTCCGACTGACGTGATCAGTTTTTTAGACGTAACCGGTTTTTTAAGTAAGCTTTAGTTACTGCATTGTACGTTGCATTTACTAACCAAATTTTGTCACCCTGTGTCTGGCACAGCATAGCCTTAGTTGCTTTATAGTCAATAAACCCAATTTAACTAACTAATGAACTTTGTGTAATCTGATTGTATGTGCAATGTGAATTGTGTAGTACTTTCTGGAAGGCACGTGGGCGCCAGTGATTACGCTGGAACCTTTGATGTGTAATTTATAAAAGCCAATGCACTTGACCCACAGATCAGATTACGGCATCCCATGTCTTCAATTTGACGTCAACATGCATCGCTAACATGTTGGCGAGCATCTTGTTCAGCCATTGCGTTAGACCATTCGTCTGCAGGTAGTAGGCGGTTGTCCTTCAGTGACTTGTCTGGCTGTACTGCATGATGGAATTCTGCATTTCTGTGTCGAATACCGTCACCTGAAAAAAATTACAAATTAGGATCTAAACCCCCTTCCATGGATCAACAACGCATTGGACCAGCCCTGCAATGCAGATTGAAGTCAATGAGACGGATAGAGAGAAGACGGCCTTTATTGCCCCAGACAGCATCTATGAATTCATGGTGATGCCATTTGGTCTTTACCCGGCACCTCCACCACATGTAATGTTGTAGTGACATTGAAAAACGCAGTACCAAAAACTGTGAATCGCGAAACTAACTCATTATTGGGAGAACCTGTGCCATGAAAAACAGGTTACACTCAAAGCACTACCATAGCGGTGTGTGAAATCGCTGATCGGTGAAAATCTGATCTGTGGGTCAAGCGCGTCGGCTTTTATACTTGAATCATTAAACCGTTCAGTGTAATCACAGGTGCCTACCTACCTTCCAGAAAGTACTGCACAATTCATGTTGTGCACACAATCGGATTACAAAAGGTTCAGTGACAACAGACACAAGAGATAGATACAGTGATAACTTTGAAGAGCGTTCGAAATCAAGTAGGCATGTCTTGCCCTGAAGGATAACATTAAGTTAGAGGGTGAAATGCAGTCCCCGAGAAAAAGGTACATGTGTCAGTCTGCAACTTGCAAAGAATGAAACAGAAGCTGCCAAAGGAATACCACTTCGAGCATCAAGTGCAGTCAAGGGGTGTTAATGTGCACAATCCCTTTTCCATTGTTACTCATTTCTTTCATAGCTCAAAGGTGGTCTCTCCATAAGTGTGGTTAGCTGTCTAAAGTTAAAGCAGAGTGAGAAGTGCGTTTGTCCAGCATGACTACCGTCTGTGTATGCATATGCATCTGGGCAAGAAATACGGAGGGAAGAAATGATGCCAAGAAGAGTGCTGC
Source organism: Dermacentor andersoni (assembly GCF_023375885.2). Taxonomy (NCBI): domain Eukaryota; kingdom Metazoa; phylum Arthropoda; class Arachnida; order Ixodida; family Ixodidae; genus Dermacentor; species Dermacentor andersoni. The sequence goes on along the minus strand of NC_092820.1, from coordinate 1,329,454 downwards.
TCAAAGGAGGAGGATCGTTTGTTGTTGTTGCTCACTTGCTTTTTGCACAAACAGCTCATGTTGCTCTAACCGAGGCACAGATTCAGCAGCAGCAGCAGTGGCGGTGTAGCAGTGTATGCATGCTTGATTGTTTCGCCTCGACTTCACAGGTTTACGCTATCGACCGGCATAAAGAAATCTTCAGCACCTACTCGCGACCGTGGTCGTGCAAGTAACCGGTCCAATCGCCAGCTGCGTGCGTCATCGGGCTCCCGGCGTGATTCTGACAGCTCACCGCAGCCCTCGGATCTGCGCCTGCGCCTGGTCGCCAGCAGCTTGCATATATAAACGGCCTACGGACCACCCAACTTCATTCAGCAGCAGCAGCAGTAGCGGTGTAGCAGTGTATGCATGCTTGATTGTTTCGCCTCGACTTCACAGGTTCGTGCACATTTTCCCCTGTCTATATATTGGTATTCATTTAGTTCATAATTTAGTGCCACTGCTGCTGCTGCTGCTTCCGGTGTTATCATTTAACCATGCCAACTGTCGCCGAACTCTCCAAACGCGTGGAACAGCTAGAAAATACCTTTAAAGAAAGACTTGATAACCTGCTTGACAAGATAACGACAACTGTAGTATCCAAGCTAGATTCCCAGCCTTCCTTGATCATTAAAGGCCTGAAGGACCAGATAGAGGGACTAACAAGCACTCTTGATTTTCTGAACAGAACTGTTGAATCCCTCAAATCAGAAAAGGAAGAACTAACTGCAATGAACAAATCGCTGATTGCGCATAACGAATCTTTGGAAAGACGAATTGGTGATCTGGAACAATACTCGCGAAAAAACAACTTGGAAATCAAAGGCGTTCCGGTTACCCAGGGTGAAGACTGCATGACGATTCTTCAAACTATTGCCTCTAAAATAGAATGCCCTATCTCTGTTAAAGATATTGACGTCATTCATCGTGTTCCGTCCGCTTCTGAGACAAAGCACTTGCTTGTCCGATTCCACTCTCGAGCCTTGAAAACCGAGTTCATCAGCAAAGCGCGAAAGGCACGCCTTAACACTAGTGACATTGGATTCGGCAAAGCACGAGGTAAAGCTTTTTTCGTAAATGACCACCTCACTCCACAGAACAAGCAATTATTCAGCAAGGCCTTGCAACTGAAGAAAGAAAAAAAGTGGCTTTTTTTGTGGACCGATGACTGCGTCATCAAGGCGACGCAATCTACTGACAGCAAAGTGTTTCGCATAAGGACTGACGCGGACCTTGCGATATTCAGTTAAACTGACAAATCTTTTTCTTTTTTTTTTCTCGATTCCTCTTATCCTGATCTGATTGCATGTCGTACATTTCGGTTAGCGATATTCAATCCTATTTTTCGGATAACTATCATTCAGCGATCAATTTTAATTCACGTAGTCTTCGCAAACATTTCTGCGTTTTTCAGAATCTATTGTCTTCTTGTCTTCATTCTTTCTCAATTATATGTGTTTCTGAGACATGGCTGAGTGATTTTGACAAAAATATTTATGGTTTTCCATCATACAATTCAGAATATTGCAATCGCATTTCATCACAACATGGTGACTCAGCTATGTTTATTCGGTCCGACATTAGATACAAGCGTAGGCTTGATCTTCACTTAAATATATGTGATTGTGAGTCCGTGTGGATTGAGGTTGATCATTCTGTAATAGGCAGTGATAGTCATATTGTCTTTGGTACCATCTATCGATCACCACATTCGCCAATTCCTGCTTTTTGTGAAGCACTTGACACTATTCTTGACATTCTTTCAAAAGAGAAAAAGTCCGTTGTCATCTTGGGTGACATTAACATTAATTTACTTGATGCTTCCTCCTCTTATCTAATTCAGTATATCAGCTGTTTCCAAGGTTATGGTCTTCAATCTCTACTCTCCCTTCCCACCCGTTGCACTAATAATGGTTTAGGAACAGTTATCGATCATGCTCTTTCGAACCTTCTTCATCCTCCCTCCGCATTCATTCTTCAAAGCAATATTACAGATCATTTCCCAGTTGCACTTTTCTTTGAGAACAATCCTCGCACAAATAGTGTATGCTTTGTTAAAAATAAGTTTGATCGCGACAAATTCATAGAAATGGTATCTAATTCTGATTGGTCTTGTGTCACTTCAATGAATGATGTTGAATCAGCATACACCGCTTTCATTTCTACAATATCCAATTGCGTATCTTCATCGACAACATGTGTGCAGTGCCATAAACGTTATTCTTCCCCTAGAAACCCATGGTTAACAAAGGGATTACTTAATAGCCTGCGTAAGAAAGATAACCTATATAAAAAAACAAAAAGACAGCCATTTAGTGTGCATCTACTTGACCGTTACAAGCAATATTGCAACACACTTAATACTCTAATGAAGATTGCCAAAAAGCGCTATTATCAAAACGAAATTAATTGTACTGGTTCAGATATAAAAAACAATGGCGCTTGATCAATTCCTTTCTCAATAAAACCATTAACCCGCCTATAGCCAACATTCATCGTGAAGGATCTGTTATGTCTAACCCACTAGATATCGCCAATGCATTTAGTGACTACTACTCCTCTCCCATACCCGTTCCAGCCAGTACGCATGACGAACTTGATCATTGTGGTCACTCATTTTTTCTTTTTACTGTTACCCCGGATGAGGTAAGAAGAACAATTATTAGTATAAAGTCCTCTAGCGCAGGTATCGATAATATTTCTGCTAACCACGTGAAAATGATTGTTGATCATATTGCGGTTGTGCTCACCTACATAATCAATCTAATTTTTGAAACCGGCGTATTTCCTCATGAGTTAAAGATGAGTAGGGTTATCCCGGTATTTAAAAAAGGTGACCGATGCTTAATTTCTTATTACAGGCCGATATCAGTTCTCCCCTTTTTTAGCAAAGTAATTGAAAAAATAATACATGTTCGCCTGTCTAGCTACCTGACGAAATTTAACCTACTTCATCCGAAACAATTTCGGTTTAGACAAGGGTATTCGACTAACCTAGCCCTCATTTACTTCACAGAAAAATGTAAGCTAGAAATTGACAATGGTAACTTCGTTGGTTCTGTTTTTCTAGATTTTACTAAAGCTTTTGATACACTAGATCATGACATTCTTTTTTCTAAACTTGCATCTTATGGCATTGTTGGCAACTCTCTCAATCTTTTCCGTAGTTATTTATCTGATCGTGAGCAATTAGTATCCATCTCCGGCATCTATTCCACTAAAAAAATTATTAACATCGGCGTTCCGCAAGGCTCAATTCTAGGCCTGCTTTTATTTCTACTATACATTAATGACCTTCCACAGTGTCTAAGCACATTATCAGAATGCATCTTATATGCTGACGACACGACTGTCTTATGTTCGAGTAATTCTCTAAGCAACGTTTCAACAACCCTTAACGCTGAACTTATTAACGTTAGCGCATGGTGTGCTAAAAATAAGCTTTTGATAAATCCTTCGAAAAGTAAGTTCTTAATTTTCTATTCCAGGTCAATAAATAACGCGCAAGTTAGGCCCCTCTTTATAAACACACATCCTATTTATCTATCAGATCAATCTTCCTTCCTTGGTATCAAACTTGATTCCCGCTTAAAATTTAATTTGCATATTAATGAGCTACAGCGGAAAACTTCCTATGGTATTAGGGTATTACTAAAAGCTAGATGTTACTTTGACTTGACTACTTTGGTCACCTTATATTATGCATTCATTCACAGTCATCTAAATTATTGTGTTGCTTCCTGGGGTCAAACATATCATTGCCACCTTTCTTCCCTCCAACATGTACAGAATCAAGCCATTCGCATTCTCACCTGGAGCAACCGACGTTCACATGTTGCTGATCTGTACCGGGAACTGCACATACTGAATATTGACAATCTAACCAAATTTAATGTCTTCACATTTGCTTACCAAGCAGTTAAAGATCATAACCTCCTCAAATTTGTTCTTATCCGACACCTTACTAACTCAAATATTACGCGCTTTTCCTCCAATAACAATTTTATACTCCCTAAGGTGCGAACTAACTATGGTTCACAAAGAGTAGCATTTGTTTTAATCAAACTTTGGAATTCACTGCCTTTTAACATTAAATGTGCCTTTTCTATATCGTCATTCAAACATCAGCTTCGCAATTTCATGTTTAACCTATAGCTCCGTTTATTGAATATGTCTTTTAAAACACAACTTCAGTTCTGTCGTTTCTAATACTGTTTGCCTCGTTTGTTACTTCTGCTTAAGCCTTATCCCTACCGTTTTGTATTTTCCATTGTATTATTCTTTTGCATCATTATGTATTTGCATTTGTATTTGCATTTTCGTATTTTTTTTAACTCGCTGCCTTTTTGCTGTCAAGTAGTATTAGTTTTTTTTAACATTATAAAATGTCCCCCTACAGTGTTTACACTATGGGACCTTTTTCTGTACTAAATATCAATATTTTTGTATCTGCACTAAGTATTCAATGAACTTGAAACTTTTTGCTCTGGAAAAAAACAGCGTGCCAGTTCCTTTTTTATTTATTCAAGCGTACGGAGTTTCTTCATGTTTCACCCATGCCTTGGTTACTTCGACTAGTAGCAGTAGTACAAAGCATTTATTGAAAAGACAACCAACGTTGGCCAAAGCTTCGCTCACCAGTGGGTCGACAACCCCTGCAGCAGCAACTGACTGTGGTGCCCGTCAGAGCTGGTCGTGCGGATCTGAGCTGCTTCCCACTGGTCAGGGGTGGGGCTGAGAAGGTTGGGTGTACATGGCCACACTGCGTGATATAACGAGGTTTATTGATCACAGTGAGGACATCTATAAGAATGGCATCGTATCGGCTAAGATAGGGATAGGTCTGAAATTTTTGCCAGGCCACAACCTCTTTGCGAGTGAGTGTTTTGTGTGGGAGTGCTAGGGTATGAAGAGTTAAGCGATAGGGCTGTATAGGTAAGGGGTAAAGGCTCCAGGTACGTCTCGGTGAAGGTGGCCCATTGGCATGCGCTCGGGCGCTGGCGTGTGCCTGATGGCCGTACAGAGACTCATGACCCAGAGTCCGTAGAAGAATGACAGAGAGGGTTGATCTTTGTCTCGTGTGGAGTATGTGGTGAGCTTTGTTAGAAATCTTGCAGCTGGTGTAATTGCATGATGCTGCTTGGGAATCCAAAAAAAAACAATGATGCAGTTCAATTGCGGCCAAGCTACTAAAGTTAGCGCAATGGCAACCTCCTCTGCTTGCGTGATGGTTGTGTGTGGTCATTGCAAGTGCTGAGAGGCGACTTGTCTACGATGACTGGTCGAACGTTTCCCTCAGCTTGGGATCGAGGAAGGACCGAGTGTTTATAAACCGCTGTTGTGCGGCTGCTGAATGCTTTCTCTCGCAGTCATGCTAGACTGATGAGCTGTAACGTCCTTATGTAGATATTGTAAATAAATCCATATTCCTCATTCTCGATGAGAAGCAGTCCTTCCCTTCAACAACGTCCTCAGCGTAGATAAGTTGGACGACGGCATGGGCCAGCTACCTTCTAATTCATGCCCGACTCCAATCTTGACAACTGATTACGAGCGATGGGATTGAGCCCCCAATCCTTACAGCGTGCACCCCCGTCTCCTCTCACAGTACGATCATCGATATGCCTCATAAGTGTACCGGTAGGCCTTACCAGTTTTTTCGGACGTGCCTGTGGCAATTTTAACCCTTAAGGGCAGGTAAAGACATGCATTAATTTTTTTTTCGCACTGCCCGATTTTTCGGATGTTTTTGCTAACCCTAGGGAGTCTGAAAAGTCGGACGTTGACTGTGCAACTGACCAAGAGGTTACTTCAAATGATCCATGGGGTGGGTGAACGCGTAGCAGAAGGAGGATGAGAACAGAAAGGACCGACACACTGAGGAATTAGCGGGAAAGGAAGCGTGCCGCCGCCTCTTTGAAGGAGCTTGAGCTCAAAAAACAAAGTGTTGGCTGACGCCGATATTCAGGTGTCCCTGATTCAAACCAAAATAAACTCTTTAAAGCAGTGAAACCCAACACTGAGTTGTGTACGGGCTGAGAGTATGTCAGGACAGTTGAAGTTGACTTTCCAGCTGCTGAGAGAGAGTCTAGTTGTGACAAAGTTCAGGCCTCATACCGATGAGCTTGCTATCAGTCGATATAAATAGCTCATATTAAAAAATATTTACTTTTGTATGCATCTCTTTTTCATTCGTATTTGAAAACGTTCGACTCAATTTGGAATGGGTTTTACCATTTTTTTCGCTGTGCATTTTACTAACACCTTCCCCCTGTTTTTTTTAATAAAATAGATATTACTGCTTACTATTCAAACTGGATTAAGTCATTTTTTTTGTGTCAGCATGCTTACTAGAGAGTGACAGCACCGAGCAACATGATGTCAGCCTGTCTTGACATAAAACAAAGTTCTGGCTCATTCAGGGAATTTTGCAAGGGTGCTCAGGGAAAACCTGGAATACTCAGGGAATTTGGAAATATCAACTTGGTAGACACCCTGTTGTTACAATTAGTAAAAGAAACACGATTGAATTAATATAATTACGCCCATCCGCCAACTTGTGACGCTAAGCTCAGCACTACCGCGCCCCGTGACTTTTTTCAGCGTATGCGGCCTGGGCTCTACTGCGGTCGCTACTGCTCCCACAGAAACATCTGTGATGTTATTTACAAGGTACCTCGCCGTAAAGCGCGAGAAAGCTATGATCCGCCACGACTTGCTTAGCACGAGCGCCGCAGGGGCGAGATAGTCTGCCCGACACACAACGGTCGCCAAATCGGGCGTCAGTGCCCGCTGTTTCACTTATTTTACAGCGCCGGCAGTCATCGTCCGAGCGTAAACAAATTCGACACCACTACGCAATGCCGGCACGCCTAGCGATAAACGGCTACAACACGCACTAGGAAACTCGGTAGGGCCTAGGCAGAGTCATATATTCAAGGAGCAAAAGCCCCAGATTTTCTCTCTCGTGCCCGCTCTTACTCGCGCTTGCGTACAAATGGCTGGCGATCCCTCAAATGAACGTCTCGTGGGTCACGACGCTTCGCCCTGTTCCCGACCGACGCCTTTTACGCTTTGGGGCGTGCCAAAGCTTGCCGACGCGTGCCAGTGGTAAGACACTAGAAAAAAATCTGATAGGATAAACTAGTAAAAATTCTATCAGTTTTTTTATTGCATTATGAAACGATACAACTGATACACTGATAACATTCCTTTTAGTTCTATTCTGGACGTATCTGTGCTATTCTGCTGGCAGAAGTCTACTAGTGTATTCTTTTTATTGGTGTAATAGTGTATTCGTATTAGTTTCCCAGATCTATAGTCTATCAGTATCTATGTGTGTTATATAGGTGTAATGTGCTTCAAGGAGAAGCAATCTTCCTCGATTGCCCAAAAAATGAGTCAGAAATAATGTATTTATATTATCACAAAAGGCAATACATATAAATCAAAGATGAGACCCAGGATTTGCAAAGGAACGATCATTGGAACAAATATACACCATACAACAGCTTAAAAAGAATAAAAATGTGATGACGTTTAAAAGAGAAAAGATGTTTACATTGGTTCACGACAAAGTTTAGCCTCTTTAAACAGGAGGTTATTGGCAATCAAGCCACCTAATTGGTTCACACGTACACCACGGAGATTTTCAGACTTAACAATCTGGAAAGCTAGTGAATGGAAGCGGTGGGTTATTCATTCATTACCAAGCCTTCAAGGCATTTTGCCGGATAAGTATGTCAGACATTTCAGTTTGCTTGTGGAGGGTGTCTATATGCTTCTACTGGACACCTTCACTTCAGATGACAATGAGATCGTGCGATCTTCTCTCAGAGTTTCTTGTGAGAACACAGTCTTTGTATGGATTGGGTGCAATGACATACAACGTACACCAAATTCTGCATCTCCCTAAAAGTGTGGTTAAACTAGGACGTTCTGGGCGCATTCTTCATTTGTATTTGAAGGCGGAAATGGATTTCTTGTGAAATTGGTCAGCGAAGCTAGTGGTGTTCCTTTACAAATATTGGAACTTTATGCACTTGCTCGAATGTTCCAGGCAGCTAAAACTAGTTTAAATCTTTCACCAGATGCAGTCAGTTTTCTTGGTTTACAGCAGAGGAGAGCTGGTCAGCAGACAGTTTCGTTAGGCACGGGAAAGCTGTGCCTGAACTTGGATGAAAGTGAAAAACAGGCTGTAGTCCACAACAGTGGCTGTGACTCAACAAGTGTCGGCGAATATTACCGAATGGTCATCAACCAACGAACATTCCACTCTCTCCAGTACACTTGGACTATAAAGACTAAAAACAGTGCATTTGTCAGCTTCTCAGGTGCGTTTTTTCTCATTTGTAGAATTCTTACTGGAGCGAATTCTTGTATAATTCTGCAGTGCCAGAAACTATTTCCTGTTGAAATTATCCATGCAAAGCACTTTTCAGTCTGCATCAGAAGAGAGGAGCCACTAGTTTATGTAACAACCAGTGAAGTTATGCACCTTTGTGTGTTTATGGAAATAGACCACAATATTTTTGTAGCGACAATACCAAACCTTTATGAAAGAGACTAATTCCCTTACTCAAGACATGATAACGATGAACAGTATGTCTTCAGCCATGGTACATGAATGTCTGGTAATAACAGGTTATAGCTTTAAAAAACAACAGTTGGGAACAGTGCACCACGCTTTATGGCGTTCTGTAATAATCAGCTTTTTGATTTTTGAATATCTTAAACAACCCAGAGCCATCAAAATTCTAGAGCTTTTATTTTTTATTGCGATAGCTTCTTGCTTTCCTAATTAACCAGCTAGCCCAGTTTGCCATTCTTCTTTATTGTACTCTTGTTGAGCAAGTGCTTCGGGAATTGCATGGTCTGCATGTTAGCAGTAGTGATGCAGCTGCTGATGAACAGTCGCGGTAGCCAAAACATGACAATATTTTAAAAGACTTATGCATGGTTTCAGGTCGGTGTCCTTACATGTAGCGAAGGACCCTACTTAACCAAGTGACTGCCTTGAGTGGGTGATCACAGTGAACAAACAGTGCTTCACTAGCAGATGGTGAAGAGGTAAAGCTTCTCAGTCTGTATGCAGAGGCATGTAAAGCAGCTGAATGATGCCTGAAGTGAGCAGTTGTGCTACTTGATACAACAGCATCACTTTCACACTATGTATCTGTTTTCCTCATTTTATTTTCTCCTTTGACTCAATGTAGCTGGTGCAAGTTTATCCGTTAACTGTGGCAGCAAGACCAAGACACTGTCTTTTTCTGAATGAAACAAGCAAACTCTAAAATGTTATTTTAACACTGTATTGTGGTTTGAATCAGACTCCAAACACTATATATGAAGGCAGTTGCTGATAGTCTTGTTTGCTGTCGCGTGCTGAAGGCTACACAGGTTAAACTGCTCTTACACATTTCGGCATGCAGTGGTTGAACTAGCACCCGGTGAACAATTGTGTCTTCTGATTTGCAGTATGTGCGCTTGATGTTTGGCTGTTTTTGTTAATCAATATGTGGTTTTAAAATGGTAAATCCATGTTCTTGCTTGAATAAATTCTCAGATCTGTACTCACTTTTACTTAAATAATATTGCTGTATTGTCATGTTCTGATATATTGCTGTAGATCTTGTACCAATAGCGATGCTTGTCCTGTTTCCTTGCTTCCTGTCAGTGTGCCATGCCAGTTTGTCCTTTTTGCACAAGCTCACTTGTGTTCTGTCACATATCACAACACTTTTCGCACGAATGCAAAAGCGCATGATCTGGAGAAAATAGCTTCATATGAAGTTGGAATATGATAAAAACATGTGCCAATTAGACATGTCATTCTATGCAGCATCTGTGAGCACAAATGGGCATGATGCTGGTACTTCAGTCTTTGTTTTTACTCTTATGTGTTTGTTTAAATGTGGCTAAAGTTGCTTGCTTATTGTTTAGAAAATGGAGTGTAAAATAAACCCTAGTCATGTTGGTAGTCAGGTCACTTGTGTCTCGTCCTTGTTCCTTTGTGGGTGCATGCGTTAGTGCTGTTATAATTTTCAAATCATGTATGTGCCAACTAGCCCTGAAATAAGTTTTAATGAAATCACGTTGGTAGTGTCTAAGTTATCGAATTCACAAACTTAGCCTGACATGTTAGAGCTGGAGTTAGTATTCACAGTCTTGAAAGTGGTTTGTTTTGCCTTTGTAAATAAACTTTATTTCAACAGCAATCCTGTTTTGAATGTGCATTAAATGTTGCACATCTGTCTCGCAAAATTTGTAAATGCAATTTTGCATTAAAAGAACAGACCGGCTACAAAAATGGACTGATACTTTTCTCATGCAGCTTCCCCACTGTAGTTTCACAGACTAAGTAGTACTGCTTTGCTTTGAAAACGTGCGCTTTAATTTATGTTAAAACATGTTTAGGATAATATATCTGCATACAAGCTGTAAAGTGTTTTGATAATTGCACAGTTTACACAGTTCATTTTCATTTGATACTCAAATATCCCAACTGTGTTTGTTAATCTGTTCATGTGGCAAGCAATGTCTTCGGGGTTGTATATTCAGTTCATTTTAAAAGCATCTCTTCAGGCATGTGGGCACCAATGTGTGTGCTATTTCTAACATGCTTTATCAGTGCCTCAATTGGGTTTCTGTATGTTATATGATGATCTCTATCTGGGTTTAAAAGACTGATACATCATCCTATTTGGTCCTGTAGGCAGCACAGTGAGATCTATCTGCTGCCTACCAGTCTGGTAAAGAGTTCTATAGGTCAGGTAGGAATATATATCAGACTCATTGAAGGACCCGTACAACTTATACATATTCCTAACAGACTTGTAGAAATTTCTATCAGTCTTTTCGCTTGGGGAGTATTTAATTTGGGCGCGATCGGGAATCGTTCGGAGCGCGCATTGGGTTGTCGCGAATTGATTGGCCCATACTGCGCCGACTTGGCGTGGCTAACGGCATAGGCGCGGAGTTAAAACTCCCGGTCCCAACGCGGGAGTAGCCTGCTCTATGGGGCCTTGCACTCCGTAGCTCACAGGACCTTTCAGTAAAGTTATTCCACCTATCCATCCAATCGAACGCGCGCTCCGAACAACGATCCCCTAAAGGCGCGATCAGTTCATTGATGTTTCATTGATTGATTTGCAGAAGTTTTTCACGCGTGTTTTAAGTGATTTTATATATCGAATTCTGATTATATCGAACTATTTCGCAATCACCGCGCTGTTAGATAGATCGAGGTTTGACTGTATAGCCATCACATCAGTGTGTCTAAAATAGAGATAATTCCGGGCTGAAAGGCCTTAGGTGTTGCCTGCACATGAAACTTGGCCTTTCGTATTATATTTATTCTGAACAAGCAAGAAAAAATCAAAAGCTGCATTGGCCTCTTAATATCTTGAGTACTTATGCTGCAGTGACATGTTCAAATATTTTTTCCACATGAAAAATAAGACAAAACAAGTTCATAAAGGCAATCATGGGATCCGATGTGGCCGTAATGTTTTGCACGTCTTTGCGACAGTGCACTTGTAGCCCTAATGCATGGACGCTATGTGCAATCCACACATCATGCACTTGTACTACTTAATGTTTATGTGTTTTTTTGTATTCATCATAATGAGCCTCATGGTTTACCATATTGAGGCAACACTTCGTGTTTCTTTGCTCCATTACATGTATTCCACCTACTGCAACAATGCCTGTATGAAGCTGCTGGCTCTTGTAATTTGTGAATAAACAGAAAATTAAATTTCACGTGTAATTTAATTATCATCACAGCACTTTTAGGAAAGTGGTATCTGGCAAACAACACCTTCTTGCCAATATACATAATGTGTCTTATGTTTTCTTGCCTTGCTTTTTATCAGTGACTGGGTTGCTGATTTTACACATGCTGATTTTGACAGAAGCGAACCCTTGCATTAGTCAGTCCTTGTGTGATCTCTCTGCAGATACCCAGCTGGCTTTGCCTACTTCCCACACGCACCAGTGGCTGACAAACATCAAGCCAGGCCAATCCAGCACAGGGATGTGCCAAGACGAATTTGCTTCGGCAGAGGCTCCCAAGTTGCGTGGCACCAGCAGAGACCACCGTCCACTTCTCGAACACCACGAGACCTTGACATGAGGGACATGGCAGAGGCACTGGACACTTAGTTTGCCGAGTGCATGCATACCATCATGTACTAACTGGCTCTGCTACTTTGTTAGAAAGAGACAGTCTGCGACGGGCATCTCTCCTAAGATGACAAGGTGTGCCAAACATTTCGACAGTACCCTGTGGGTTCTGGCAAACAACTTCGTGCTGCCTTGTAACACATGCCATTATAAAAGCTGAACTTTGTTTCCATTAGGAAAAATTCGCCACTGCTTACGTGCATGTGTGATTGCAAAAGCATTATAGTGCCTTCGGCAAAATGTCTTTTTCCACACGTTCCTTGTCTGCGCAAGCTCTCACATGCATTCTAACCGTGCCTAGGTAAAGCCAAATCAAAATGCCCCAGGTGTCTCGTCTAAATGCACCCATGAGGAGTTCATAATTAGGACCGCTCAGCGGCGTTCAGAATGGTTTTTATTTTATGCACTCATTTTACACACTCGTTAAGTGGTGTCACCTCCTCATCATTTGATGTGCCGTCACATGTGTTTCGTTCTCGTGTGCAACGAACAGACTGGACAGCTGGGTTGTCAAGAAGCAAAATCATGCACGCCTTTATTCTGCATCGTTATTTATAGTCGAAGGTGGAAAGGGTTAGTAACAGTGAGGGGCGGGTTTATGCACGTGGCAATCGTGCATGTAGATAGCACATGCACTTTCATCAGATATGATATATCCTCTTTCCAAACAGTAATTACATGACGGAATTAATACCGCTGGCTCGTCTGCTGGAACTACTGGTCATAACCCAGACGATCTGGCTGCCGCGTCTGTCGTTAGCTGCGTCGCAATGGTTGAGGCGACGGCTGTTGAGCTACCACCGGCGAGGCTGCAGTATATAGTAGTTGACGCCACACCTTGAAATGGGGTCTGGTTGTCGGTCATATCTTCGTCGTCTGATGAGCCAACCTCATATGATTCCTTCGTCGCCAGAAGATGCCGACGGTTGCATCTCAGCACAGTATTGTTCTCTGTGCGCACATAAAAGGATCGTGGGCCGGCCGATCCGACCACCTTGGCTTTCCTGGCCCATGATGTTCCATTCAAGCGTACCGCGTCATTTTTGCTGAGGCCTGGTAAGGTGCGCCTATGACGACTTCTCTGTCGGTGTTTCTTGAGAGTCGCGGACATTGAAGTCCGGCAATGGTGTGCGCAGCCACCTTCCTTGCAGCAGTTCCCCAGGAGAACGTTTATCTTCAACAGGACTCGCCCTGTAATTTAACAAGCCCAGCCAAAAACACTCTCCTGCAGCTTTTGTTCTCTTTAGAATACGTTTCACCACCTGTACACCTTTCTCGGCGAGCCCGTTTGATTGAGGATACTGCGGGCTTGATGTCACATGTTTGAAGTCGTAACGCTTTGCAAAAATAATAAACTCTTGGCTGCTAAACTGTGGGCCGTTGTCTGTACAAACCTCGACTGGGATGCCGTACCTTGAAGATATTTCACTCAGCCTATCGATAACAGCACTGGCTGCTGTTTTGGGCAGTAGCGCTACCTAAGGGAAATGGGACATCGAGTCGTATGCGCACAAATAATCCCTTCCCGAGTACTGAAAAAGATCGATGCCGATACGGTACCATGGCTGCGTAGGCGTAGGTTGCATGATTAAAGGCTCCGATGGCTGCTTATAAGTATATGTCTTGCATGTTGGACATCTTTCAATCAAGAACTGAATGTCCGAGTTTATGTTCGGCCAATAGACCATTTGTCTTGCTCTAGCTTTGCACTTTACCTGGCCCAGAAGGCCTGCATGGATACGTTTCAATATGTCGCAGCGCATGCTTGTCGGTATAACTACTTTCGTCCCTTTCAATAACATGCCGTTTACTACGGACAGCTCGGCGGCCACTGGTTTAAGGGGGCCGTCGACAGGTTCTCCCTTCGCAAGCTTTCTTAACACAGTGCCAAGATGTGGATCGAGAGCCGTTTCCTGTGCAAGTTTTCTAGCTGTCGTTTCACTTACGAGTGCTGAAACGACCGTGACGGCATGGATCTCGATGTCACTCATGTCTAAAGCTGCCTTGAGTCCTGAAACAGGTGATCGGGACAGCATATCAGCAAGGGCCATTTGTTTGCCAGGAATAAATGTTAGCGTGCAGTCATATTTCATCAGTCTCAAGAAAAATCGTTGCACTCGGGGTGGCATATCACTTATGCCTTTCTTTGAAATGTTGATCAGTGGACTGTGGTCACTCTCGAGGATGAGGGGGCGGCCATAAACAAAATGATTGAACTACTCGCAACCGAAAGCTAAAGCCAACGCCTCTTTTTCAATCTGCGAATGCGAATATCTTTGCTCCGATTCTGTCAAAGCTCTTGACGCGTAGGCGACCGGCTGCCAACAGTCCCCATGACGTTGCAGGAGCGCCGCACCAACACCACTCTGAGAGGCATCTGCAGTTACTTTTGTCTCCAGACTCAGTTCAAATATAGCAAGCAATGGTGCATTACTTAAATCCCGACATATAGCCAGCCATTCCTTTTCGTGGGTTGGTGTCCAATCAAAGATGACGCCTTGTTTGACGAGGGATCGTAGAGTAGACGTACGCTGCGAGAGTGACGGTAGGTACTTGCTGAAGTAGTTAACGACTCCCAGCAGTCTTTTTGCCGCCAATTTGTCCTGAGGTTTTGGCATTTTTAAAATACCGTCAACGAGATCTGGATTTGGCCTAATGCCCTTGTCGCTAATGATGTCACCCAGGAACAGTACTTCTTGCAGGCCAAAGCGACACTTGGATGCATTGAAGGTAAGGCCTGCTTTTTCAGCTGCTTCTAATGCTCTGCGCAGCCTCTCATCGTGTTCGGCCCTGGTTCCTCCCCAGGTTAGCACATCGTCTACGTACACCGGGCAGGCCATGAAAAACCTCGTTAAGGGCTTTTTGAAGCACTTCGCTAGCCGAAGCTATACCGAACGGTAGTCGAAGAAAGCGATAGCGGCCGAAGGGCGTCGCGAATGCGCATATCTTCGATGACTGGTCGTCTAATGCGATTTGATGAAATCCCGCATTTGCGTCGAGACGCGAAAAAACTTCGCGCCTGCTAAGTCTGCCCAATATCCTCTCTGCGCGGCATTTGGTAGTGCTCCCTCTTGATGTTTTCGTTGATGCGTCTTGGGTCCATGCAGACTCGCAATTTGCAGTCTTTCTTTAGTACAATGACCACCTTTCGTGGTGATTTTAGGCATGTCACGTCTAGCCCAGGATAACCACGTTCTAATGGGTTGGCAGAAAAAGGTGTTCAGATAACTAAGCGTATCCTCAAGAAAACGGCTGAAGCGAAACAAAATTTCTGGTTGGGACTGCTCGCTTTCAGGACCACTCCACTCGAGTGCGGCGCATCGCCCGCTGAGCTGCTGATGGGGCGAAGGCTCCGCACTAGAATTCCCGACGTTCAAGACATCCCCAGTCACGAGGTGATCCGGCGCCTTCAAACAGACCACTCTAGGGGATCAATGGCACGCCTGAGCCCTGGAGATACGGTCCGGGTCAAGAAAGGTGCATGGGACACGAAAGCGAAGGTTCTCAAGCCTGCTGGTTACCCGAGGTCGTATACAGTCGTCACAGAAAACGGCACGGTGTTGAGGCGCAACCGGCAGCACCTGCTACTGACCCGGGAGCCCTTTCGAGGCAGCGTACAGGAAGACGACGACTTCGAGGGAAACTCGGGCCAAAGAAATGGGTCGGCACCTAGCTACACAGAGTGTATAGCCCCGTCTATTCCCTCTGAGCCCTGTGCCCCATTTAGTGTCTCGTCCACACCAGCCCCAAGAAGGTCGCTCAGACAACGTCGACCGCCTCAACGTCTGGCCTACGACGAGAACTTCGCGCAAGTGCCTTGAACTAAAGTGCCTGACAATTTTCATTAATGTTCTTTTCCCATTTCTTGTTTTGTTTTTCGTACAAAGGAAGATGTATCGCATCTTGGGCGTCGAGCGCCACACGTGTTCCGCGCAAGCGCATCGTATGTCAAAACGCATGCACCATGTGCATGCTGTGCAAACAACTTATCTGTTCTTCATAAAAAGACACACCCCTTCCTAAGACCTATGTATGTACACATGTGCAATAAATCGGGGTTCTTTCCCCCACTGCCCCGGCCCAGCATGTTCGTCTACCTAGACGCTACGATACAACTGGCACGGCATCCTTGTGCAGCGCAATCTTGTATTCACGCGGGGCGCGCCCTGTTCAATGGAATTGCCTGCGATCCTGTGTCCACCATAAAGGTGACGTACTTGCCGTCAATGCATGCGTTCACATGCCAGTCTCGTTCTCTGCTTGTGCTGCTGCTGGCGACATTCAGTACTTCGAAGTCGCCGTTCTGATGCCGCACTTCGTATACGCGCTCTTTCTCGCTGCAACAACATGTGAAGTGATTTCGCCCATTAAACGAGTAACAGACTTTGGCGTAAGCTCGGCAGCGTCTGACGGCACGGCTTCGGTTGCAGCGGGTGCATTTTAGGTCGTGCCTGGACCCTCCAGGAGTGCTCTTGCTTGTTTTCTCAACTCGCGTAGAAACTGCTCTAAAGGCTCCGCCTCACCTTGACTACGAGAACGGAAAACGGATCGCTCGTAGATTTCATTCTGTTGCTCCGTGCAGTATTCTTCGAACTTGGCACTCACGGTATTGTAGTCTTCCTTGTTCCCTTCTCCGCTGAACACAAAATTGTTGAAAACGTCCAAGGCTTCCTCCCCCGCCACGCTGATGAGCATAGCAGTCTTCGCCGCTTCTGACCTTGGATTGGCTTTGCATACCGTCGCTTGCAGAAAAAACTCGAACTGCTATCGAAACCGCTTCCAGTTCCTTCCGCCATCCGCTGTCAGGCGTAGCGGTTCAGGTTGCCTCCGGTGCTCCATGCCGTTGCTTCTCGCGTTCACCTATCCCAGGTACCATTCGGTTGTGCTGGTAGCCTTGCATCCCACTTCTGACACCATGTTTCGTTCTCGTGTGCAACGAACAGACTGGACAGCTGGGTTGTCAAGAAGCAAAATCACCCACGCTTTTATTCTGCATCGTTATTTATAGTCGAAGGTGGAAAGGGTTAGTAACAGTGAGGGGCGGGTATATGCACGTGGCAATCGTGCATGTAGATAGCACATGCACTTTCATCAGATATGATACAACATGGCCAATAACAAACACACTAGGCCTTTAGTGTGATGTGACGTGTGAAATGACAGACGCACTAGGCATAGTCAACCAGAGCCACGGAGCAGCCCTGGAGCCACCGTGACGTTGGGGAAGCGTGCTCGTCTCGCACCCCAGACTTGAAGAAAAGAGCGCTACGAAGACGCGGACTAAAAGAGGATCATGTACGACAGACAAGGCGCTCTTCCTCTTTTAGTCCGCGTCTTCGTAGCGCTCTTCAAGCATGCAAAACCAACTCGCCCACATCAAGCTTCTGCCGCACGCCAGTGTTTGATGCCCACTCAGACCGAAATTTACAAAATTTTCTTTTCAAGGCCATTGGTTTACTTTGTTTACAGGAACCTCCCTTAGAAATATGACGTTATCCAAGAATTTTTTGACAGGTTTGCACCATTTGGCACCGTTTGCCATTGCCAGATTTTTGCGTTATTGGTCATATAATGATTTCGCTTGAAACAGATCAACAAGCCCATCGCTGTTCCAGCAGCGAGTCAAAATAAATGCGTAGGTTGTGTAATTGCTGCTTTATTATCAACAAGGCATCTGTAGGAGCAGGAAATAGCGCTAAATGACACGACAAAGAGGACACAAACCACAGTGCTGTTGTCTGTGTCCTCCTCTTAGTCCTTTCGTTTAGTGTTGTTTTCTGCTCGTAATCATGAGTCGACCATCCGTACCCTTCTGCACTATCTGTAACAATTCTAAAACAGTGTTTGTACTTCTATTGTATGTATATGAAGCCAAAAAATAATTATTTCATTATCTGCTCTCTTTATATTGTTGTGACAAGGGAGAAGGAAAATTGGACCCCTCGGTTCACCCCTTCTTGTTCGAATATATGCAGTCGAACATCGATGTTACAAAATATTTTATTTTCCTGATCTTGGTTGCAATCAAAACCGTGTACTATTTGCTTTCACGATTTAACGAAGTAATTTCGTGACACGGTTTCGATTTAACAAAGTTTTCGGCTATCTCAAGCATAAACGTCGAGGTCAAAAGCGTAGCAGTTTGGGCGAGTTGGTACAAATATTAGGCCGGTGTTAGAATACGCTTGCGGAGCATGGGACCCCTTCACAAAAGTTCTTGAAGATAAGTTAGAGCGTGTTCAGAAAAGGGCTGCAAGATTCGTCACGGGCATCTACGACTACAAAATTAGAGGTTCGCAAATCAGGGAAAATCTAGGATGGAAGTTGCTGTCCACACGCAGAAATATAATCAGGTTAAAGCTTTTACACAATATTAACAGCGGTAACACAGGAATCGATAAGAACATATATTTAAAACCACCTCATTATCAGTCTAAAAGACGCGACAATTCCAAGAAAATAAGGGCCTACCAAGGTCGTATTAATGTATTCAAGTTTTCATTCTTTCCGCGAACAATTGCAGAGTGGAATTTGCTCCCGGATGAGATAGTGTCTGCACCCAATTTTTCATCTGCCATAGAGAACTTTATGTGAATCTGTTTTAGACAATATTTCCAGTGTGCCATTTTATGCACTGTGTAACAAATTTTATAATCGGATGTTGTTAGTATTGGATGTGTTGTCTTTCTTTAATAATTACGATTATTGTATTTCTAATACGTACCACAGATGATATGATGCCGTTGTTCGCGAAGTTTTCTTTTATGTTTGTAATTAACCCCCCTACGATAATGCCCAACTCGGGCGCTGTAGATATTTGTAATAAATGTCATGACTGTTTTAGTCTTGTAGCGCAGCTCAGAAAGAGCAAAAAAGGAAGGAGGTAGGGGTAATCAAAGGTAACGGAAAACAGAGTGAGCGCTAACTTCCAACTGATGGTTTATTTCGTGACACAAGACTACTTATACACTCGGCAAACCATGTGACATTAAAAGATTACAAAGAACCAAGCAACAAAACCGACAGTAACCAAGTGGCAACATATTCAGACAGCCTGTCGCTGCAGTCGGAGATACGCCAATTCATTGCTTGATAATGATAATGAGGGTGAGCTTACACATGCAATGATAGCCTTTGCTTCGATGATTTCTCTTGTGAGCTGATTACGACTATGACCTAGAATGACGCATTCGTCTAAGACAGGTTCGCAACCACACGTTTTGCAGTCCTGCGCAAGAAACCCCCCAGCTGTAATACAATTCCTGGCATTGTAACCATGTTCGCGCAGCCTGTCATTCAGACATCGGCCAGTTTGACCAACGTAACGTTTTCCACACTTGAGTGGAAAACAATAAACAACACAATGTGCGCAATTAACGAACTGATTTTTGTGGTTATTATCACAGGAAAGAAGAGCTACCTTATTCGGATTAGTGAGCTTGCAGATCCTCATGAGCTTGTTAGGGGCAGAAAACACTACACGAACACTCGCTCGCTGGGCGATTTTCTTAAGGTAATGTGAGATGGTGTGAATATAAGGGATGATGCTTCTCCTACCCCGAGTAGTTGCAGGATTATCTGCGTGCTGGTTGTCTTTTCTACACTCTCTTAGAATTCGTTCTGCTATTGACACTTGTAGGGACACGGGATAACCAGCCTGCGAAAGCCGTTCGCACCGAGAGGCAAAGCTAGACGAAACACTATGGTGGCACGACTTTTTCAAAGCATTATTAAGGCAAAGGTTAGCAATGCCTCTCATGACCAACTTAGAACGGGCAGAATGAAACGGAAGAAGTGGTTTGTTAGCACGAAGTTCATAGTACCAGCACGTATGAATATCCGAACACGCTAGGCGCAGATCCAAAAACCGGATCGTATGATCATGTGGGAGCTCGTAGGTAACGTCAAGGGGCGCAAGGCATTCCTTGACTATTGGCACTGCCGAGGCAACCTCAGTCTCAAGGTCGGCCGGAGAACACTGAACACAAAGCAAAAAATCGTCCACATAACGAAATATTTTAAAAATATTAGTCTGATAAAGGTTCACTGACATGGCGACGTCTAGGCGAGCTAAAAATAAATCACTGAGGAGCGGGGCAATGCACGAACCAATGCATACTCCGTTTTTCTGCAAATAGATGGTGTCATTCCATGTAATGAACGTTGATGACAAATAAACGCTGAAAAGTTCTAAAAAGTGATTACTAGACAGCCCAGCATTATTTTGAAAACTGGCGACGCCAAATTCATCAATTGTCTTCGAAGTAGCTGACAGCAGTTCATTGTGAGGAATAGAATAGTAGAGGTCCTTCACATCGACGGAGAAGACTTGAAAGCCTCGATCATAGCTATCCTTTAAAAATTCAATTACTTCATCAGAGTTGCGTATTAACAACGGGTCATTCACGGGTAAAATGGCTAGCTTGGCCTGCAGAAAGAGTGCGACAGACTTCTGCCACGTGTCCTTCTCTGAAACAATAACCCTTAACGGGACGTCAGGTTTCTGCGTTTTCGCGCTAAAGAACACCTCCAGACGATCTCGTTTGCTCCTGGCAATGTTTCTGAACATTTTGTCCAAGTTGCATTCCCTGCAAAGTTTCTTAGCCTTAGCTTTTACCTTACTTAATTACACTGTATCCTGACGCTTAAAAACGGCGGAAATTGCCTGACCAGCTTTTGCGTGAAAATTCCCTTCTGAGAGTACACATAACCCACCTTCTTTATCTGCCGGTAACACGCAAATCGAATTGTCACACAGATAGTTAGCTACACGTCTCAACGAAACCTTCGGAAGTGCCTGTCTAGAGCGGGATATGGCCCCTACACCTTCGGAAATAACGCGTGAAACGTCCTCTTCCGCCGCGAACTTGGAAATCTGCCTCACCATTGAAAGCATCTCTTCCGGTGGTTTACTAGACTCCACCGTGAACTTAGGTCCCAACGCCAAAACGTTGTGGATGCGTTCTGGTAGGTCCAAGTTTTCCGGCGAGTGAACAGTGTTTCCAGGAGTCGGTCTTCTCCCGGAACAACGACCACGAAGTTCACGCAACTGGCACTGCCACTAGCACTCGGTTTTCTGGTCAGCGAAGCGTAGAAATCAGCTAAAGGTGTCCACGGAACCTTCTTCGCTGGGTCTGACACTGCGGAAATTTCTACGGTTCGCTGACCAGAAAACCGAGTGCTTCTGGAAGTGCCAGTTGCGTGAACTTCGTGGTCGTTGTTCCGGGAGAAGACTGACTCCTGGAAACACTGTTCACTCGCCGGAAAACTTGGACCTACCAGAACGCATCCACAACGTTTTGGCGTTGGGACCTAAGTTCACGGTGGAGTCTAGTAAACCACCGGAAGAGATGCGTTCAATGGTGAGGCAGATTTCCAAGCTCGCGTTGGAAGAAGACGTTTCGCGCGTTATTTCCGAAGGTGTAGGGGCCATATCCTGCTCTATACAGGCACTTCCGAAGGTTTCGTTGAGACGTGTAGCTAACTATCTGCGTGACAATTGGATTTGTGCCTTACCGGCAGAGAATGAAGGTGGGTTCTGTGTACTCTCAGAAGGGAATTTTCACGCAAAAGCTGGTCAGGCAATTTCCGACGTTTTTAAGCGTCAGGATACAGTGTAATTAAGTAAGGTAAAAGCTAAGGCTAAGAAACTTTGCAGGGAATGCAACTTGGACAAAATGTTCAGAAACGTTGCCAGGAGCATACGAGATCACCTAGAGGTGTTCTTTAGCGCGAAAACGCACAAACCTGACGTCCCGTTAAGGGTTATTGTTTCAGAGAAGGACACGTGGCAGAAGTCTGTCGCACTCTTTCTGCAGGCCAAGCTAGCCATTTTACCCGTGAATGACCCGTTGTTAATACGCGACTCTGATGAAGTAATTGAATTTTTAAAGGACAACTCTGATCGAGGCTTTCAAGTCTTCGCCGTCGATGTGAAGGACCTCTACTATTCTATTCCTCACAATGACCTGCTGTCAGCTACTTCGAAGACAATTGATGAATTTGGCGTCACCCGTTTTCAAATAATGCTGGGCTGTCTAGTAATCACTTTTTAGAACTTTTCAGCGTTTATTTGTCATCAACGTTCATTACATGGAATGACACCATCTATTTGCAGAAAAACGGAGTATGCATTGGTTCGTGCATTGCCCCGCTCCTCAGTGATTTATTTTTAGCTCGCCTAGACGTCGCCATGTCAGTGAACCTTTATCAGACTAATATTTTTAAAATATTTCGTTATGTGGACGATTTTTTGCTTTGTGTTCAGTGTTCTCCGGCCGACCTTGAGACTGAGGTTGCCTCGGCAGTGCCAATAGTCAAGGAATGCCTTGCGCCCCTTGACGTTACCTACGAGCTCCCACATGATCATACGATCCGGTTTTTGGATCTGCGCCTAGCGTGTTCGGATATTCATACGTGCTGGTACTATGAACTTCGTGCTAACAAACCACTTCTTCCGTTTCATTCTGCCCATTCTAGGTTGGTCAAGAGAGGCATTGCTAACCTTTGCCTTAATAATGCTTTGAAAAAGTCGTGCCACCATAGTGTTTCGTCTAGCTTTGCCTCTCAGTGCGAACGGCTTTCGCAGGCTGGTTATCCCGTGTCCCTACAAGTGTCAATAGCAGAACGAATTCTAAGAGAGTGTAGAAAAGACAACCAGCACGCAGATAATCCTGCAACTACTCGGGGTAGGAGAAGCATCATCCCTTATATTCACACCATCTCACATTACCTTAAGAAAATCGCCCAGCGAGCGAGTGTTCGTGTAGTGTTTTCTGCCCCTAACAAGCTCATGAGGATTTGCAAGCTCACTAATCCGAATAAGGTAGCTCTTCTTTCCTGTGATAATAACCACAAAAATAAGTTCGTTAATTGCGCACATTGTGTTGTTTATTGTTTTCCACTCAAGTGTGGAAAAGGTTACGTTGGTCAAACTGACCGATGTCTGAATGACAGGCTGCGCGAACATGGTTACAATGCCAGGAATTGTATTACAGCTGGGGGGTTTCTGGCGCAGCACTGGAAAACGTGCGGTTGCGAACCTGTCTTAGAGGAATGCGTCATTCTAGGTCGTAGTCGTAATCAGCTCCCAAGAGAAATCACGGAAGGAAAGGCTATCATTGGTCTGGGCCATGCATGTGTAAGCTCACCCTCATTATCATTATCAAGCAATGAATTCGCGTATCTCCAAGTGCAGCCACAGGCTGTCTGAATATGTTGCCACTTAGTTACTATCGGTTTTGTTGCTTGGTTATTTATCTTTTGGTGTCACATGGTTTGCCGAGTGTATAAGTAGTCTTGTGTCACGAAATAAACCATCAGTTGGAAGTTAGCGCTCGCTCTGTTTTCCGTTCCCTTTGATTACCCCTACCTCCTTCCTTTTTTGCTCTTTCTGAGCTGCGCTACAAGCCTAGAACAGTCATGAACGTGGAGCCTGTATGGCTAGTACATCAGCAAAAAAAAAACTATAAAAACGTCGGCCTGCATGAAAAGATTGAGCGGCAAAACCAGCGTCAAAGCGCACGTGCCAGTACGTGGCAGGCAGGAAAACACCGCTGCGCCATTTGTCGCATTGGTAAACAACTTGCAGAGGCAGTTCACAGCGCTCGGAGAAACGCGAGACCTGACGAAGCCATCTGCGCAATGACGAAGGGGAGGGGAGCAGGAATGTGCACCTCTCCTCCTCTCATGCGTACACTCTCTCCCCGGCAAGTTCAAAGGTAGAGTCGAAGTGTTTGGTTGTTTCCTTTGCCCGCATTTTGTTGTTCTCACGCGTCTAGTGTTGGCTGTCGTATAATCTCAAGTTTCCAAGACACGGTGTCAAGCGCTCGCTCGCATTGCGACTGCGAGTTTGTGGTCATTGAGTGAGATCTGTTAATGCTTCTTTGATAGCTGTTAATGTTTGCCTGAGTGCGCGCGACGCCGATAAGACTACGAGCCTTACCTTGTGTAGTTGGCTTTCTGCTAATGTCATCAATGCTCCGCCTTTCTGGCGAAACTGTGACATTTTTTTCTGCTCTGGAAGAGTACCCGTATCTTTCTACACTGTTGTGTTTATTTTGCGGGCGCCGGCTACGTGTACTAAGCGCGGTCAGTCATGGCGTCCAAGATTTACGGCACCACGCGACGCAACCGACGCAAATCTTGGACGCCGTGAGCCCTGTAGATGCATTGCTCCCGCCGCAATATGCACCTCATGCGCTGGTGCTCATAACGATGATATTATGGCCCAACCTTCTTGCAATTTGTTTATAAGCGTTAGCTAACAAGATACGATCCAGCAGGAATGCTCTGGGAATTTGTGAAGTTCTTTTTAATGCTGCAATTTTGAAACTTCGGAGTAACGAACTTCGTGATTGAACGAAGTTCAATCACGAAGTTCGAAATTTTTGAGGTGCATAATGACAGTGACACTCTTTGTCGAAGATAGCAAGGCTACCTCTGGGTATTTAGAAAAATAATCTACGACCACCAAATACCATTTTCCCTCAATATGGAAGAGATTAACGTCTAGTTTTTGCCAATGACGCTGTGGACTGGTTGTCGGCATCATTGGTGCCGACTTTTGTTCCCTGTACTCCGCGCACACTGGGCAATCGGTCACCATAGCTCTCAGCTGGCAGCTCAACCCAGGCCACCATACGGACTTTTTGGCTTGAGCTCTGCATTTTGCAATTCCTTGGTGACTCGTGCAAGCGCATCAAGACCTCTGCGCGTAATTTTTGTGGGATCACCAGCCGCACACCTTTGAGTAGCACGCCTTCAGCGACTGTCAGCGTTGCTCTTTCCTGCCAGTATGGACGCAAGACCATCGACAGCGATGAGAACTTTGGCCAGCCTTCCAGGCTGAATTTTACGAGAGCTTGACAGACTTCATCGGCTGCTTCTTCAGCGTCGACTCGTTCAAAAAGGCTAGCCTTGACGGCATTTGTCAAACAGTCAGAAACGACCTTGGCGACTTTGCCAACATTCAGCGCATGAGCATCAATTTGTTTTCCCTGAATCGGGGCTCTAGACAAAACATCTGCAGTAACGAGGCTCTTACCTGGGACATGCACAACCGCAAAGCTGAACCGCATAAGCCTCATTCGAAAGCGCTGAATACGAGGTCGCAAAACATCTAAAGGTGATTTTCCCAACAAGGTTACAAGTGGTTTGTGGTCAGGTTCAAACAAAATTTCAAGACCTTTGATGTACCCTTCGAATCGTTCTGCCGCCCAAGTCATTGCCAACGCTTCCTTGTCAATGTGAGAGTATCTGGTTTCGGCAGGCGTCAACGAGCGTGACGCAAATGCAACAGGTCTTTTTTCATTGTTTGGTTGAATTTGCATCAGTACGGCCTCCAAACCGAATGATGACGCGTGAGCGGAAAGAATCGTAGGGTACTTTACATCATAGTTAGCCATGACGCGCGTCGAAGAAATAACGTCTTTGACGTACGACAGCGCTTGCTCTTGGGCTGGTCCCCACGTCCATTCGGAACCTTTCAAAAGCAAGTGACGCAAAGGCGCCGCTTTCGAAGCCAAATCTGGTATGAATCTTGCCAGATGATTAGCCATCGAACGTCAGACACGTTAGCTGGCGTCGCCAGTTCGTTGATAGCACTAACTTTTTCAGGATCCGGCTTGATGCCATCTCGACTAAGCGCACAGCCAAGAAATTTTATCTCAGTTACCCCAAAAGAACACTTTTCTTTGTTTAGCGTAACGCCGGCACTTGCGAGATGATCTAAAGTTAGACGCAGGTGCTCCTCACGTTGAGCCTTGTCGTTGCCAAAAATGAGCACATATTCCATGTTTATCACGCCTGGGATTCCTTCAAGTATCTGCGACATCTTTTTCTGAAAGAACTCGGGTGCTGACGTTATTCCAAACGGCAGTTTTTGAAAACAGTATCGCCCAACTGGCGTTATGAACGTAGTTAACAACTGGCTTTCGGGCGACAACTTAATTTGAAAGAAGCCAGAATTGGCGTCCAACTTTGAAAACACAGATGCCCCACTTAAAAGACCGAGGCTATCATTCACTGTCGGCATGACATAGCGCTCAGGAGTACACTTTTGTTTAATTGCGTCAAGTCAACGCAAATACAACCGTTCCAGATGGTTTGAGTACTGGCACAATTCCTGCACATTATTCTGTTGGTTCCTCTACTTTTGCGGATCACACCGTCTCGCTCCATACGCTCGAGCTCCTGCTTAACTCGGTCACGCAAGGGTAAGGCTATGCGACGCGCAACATGAATCGCAAAAGGTATCGAGTTCGGCTATAGTCTAATTTTGTATTCTCCTTTTATCGCTCCTAGACCACTGAAAAGCTGCGGGTAGGAAGCTTCGACGGCGGTTGCGCTACTGACCGAGTCTGCGAATTTAATAACTTCCAGAGCCTCAAGCGCTGGGAGACTCAAAAGTACGGAGCGTAATGGTGAGACCACGTACACGATTTGCTGGACAGTGTTTTGTTTCCACTGGATAGTGGCATGAAACTTTCCAAAACATTCAGTGGCTCATTCGACGGGTCTGTTAGGATGAGGTCGCGCTTTTCTAGCCTGGTAGGCAAACCGGGAAACGTTGAGGGCACAACGGAAACTTCGGCACCGGAATCTAGCGAACACCGGAGCGCCGTTAATGACGACCTCTACATACCGAGAATTAGAGTACTCCCTGTTCACCGCGCCAACGAAATATGCGCCCTTGTCCACATGGAGAGATGACAGTTGTACCTTCTTTCCATCACGTGCAGCCTTTTTCCGACATACAGCTGCAAAGTGTCCGGAACAACCGCAGTAGTTGCATTTCGCTGTTTTTGCTGGGCACGAGGCTCTGGGGGGCGCTCCTTGACCGCATTTGGGGCATGACCCGGGGGTGCCTGGTCGGTAGGACTGCGCTCTGGGGCGCCGACCTTGTATTCCAGGTGAACAGTGCTTTGACGAGCTGCCCGAGTGCTGTCCTGAAAAATTCTTCCCGGGCTGCCCTTGCTTGCTGACCGCGTCAGGATTGCTGGTCGCCGCTACCAAGGGTTCGTCGTCGGTTTCTTGCAGTTGCTGCTGCTGTCGTTGGACGGTCTCCTTTAAGCGCGCTTTCCTTTAAGAAGAAGCGTGCTTTCCTTTAAGCGCGCTCCTTTAAGCCAAATTCGCATCCATTTGAAGCGACTTATAGAGCTTAGCATCCCTGAGGCCGACCACGGACCTGTCGCGAATCATGCGCTCTTTTTCCTTGTAGTCGCACCGGTCCGGCAGCGTGTGCAACGCGGTAACGAATTGGTCGACTGCCTCTCCAGGTTCTTGAATGCCACGGTGAAAGCATGCGCTCTCATAAACAAGGTTCCTTGCGGCAACGAAGTGCTTGTCGAACTTCTTTCTGACGACTTCGTATTGCTTCTGTTCTTCATCGGGTAATGCAAATGTAGAGAAGATTTCTCTTGCTTTCCGGCCCATCGTATAAAGTAGAGTCCGGACCTGCGCTTCTTCACTCCCCTCATTTAGGCCTGAGGCGAAGCGGTAGTCACCAAAGAGTTGGATCCAAGAAGGCCATTCGGACGTCTGGTCGAAGTCAAACCTTAGCGGAGCTGGAACCGCGAACATGCCGTGAAAGGGCTTCACTGCATTGCCTTCTGACATGGCGCCGGTTGAAGAAGTTTAGGCTACGCCCCTCGAATGCCAGAGAATCCCACTTCTGACACCACGTGGTGTTTCGGCCCTAGCCGGACGCCGAGCGCTGCGGGCAGGAAAGAACAGCCTGGCTCCGATCCCGGCACGTTAAGAACAACCTTTGTTTCACGCAAGCAGCATATCTATATAGCAAGCACTCATGTGACAAGTGACGTCACGGACAGACAACGTTTCAGGCATCAGGGCGAGAGCGCCCGATAACGCAGACACAGGACACGCGGCACAGGCGCTATCAACATAGATAGGGACATGAGAGAGTGACATGGACGCAGCGCTTTGTGCGTCTCAATCTCTCGTGTCCCTCTATTTTTAGCGCTGCGCCCTTTTAACGCGACAGCGTTAAGGAGCTCGTGTCGCAGAAAAGCCGGTGTCGGCGGCGTTGACCGTCAGCGAAAAATCCCGGAAGGCATTTTATAAATAAAAACAACTTGCAAGATGGGCTGGGTGGTAATCGAACCAGGGTCCCCGGAGTGTGAGATGGAGCCGCTACGACTCAGCCATGAGTTCGATCGTTCAAATTGGGACAAAAGCGCCTCTAGTGAATGCGGTGTTGCCTTAGAAACGTGTCGTAGAAATTTATACTGCTGTTTATATCGGTAGTTATGAGCATGTAAATTACAGAAGTCGCAGTTAAATGCGTAGCGAAGTACGTTTCCGCTACATTTCTACTGCGCTTACCGCGACCGCAGAGCCATCTTGCGGTAAACACAGAAGACCCCCTCCTCGCAATGTACGGCGCTGCCCCGACAGGTGGCGCGCCACGCGCGCATTGGGTTTCAGGACTTACTTTTAGAAATGTGGTTGTTTGCTTTAAATCAGGGGTACAATCAGGACTCGATGGGAACCAAAGGTCAGTGGGTGGCCTCGCTTTCGGCGCTCACGGGAAGACTACAAATGCAGCTGTGCAGGGTGATACAGGCTGGACTAGTTTTGAAGTGAGGGAAGCTCGCAGTAAAATTGAGTATGAAGAACGCCTGAGGAATATGGAAGAAAGTTAATGGGCTAGGAGACTGTTCAGGTATCTGTACAGGAAAACCATTGATTCACAGTGGAGGAAAAGAACTAGGAAGCTTACCAGCAAGTATGTGGCCTGCAGGGTGGGAACACAGCAACAAAAATGGTCAAGCGGAAAGTTAGAGAGGCTGAAATAATCTCATGGGTGACGGCAATGGAAAGGAAACCTGCCATGAGTAGCTACTTAAGAGGAAAAAACGAAATCAGGAAAGAAACAATTTATGATAACTCAAATGGAAGCTCATTACTTTTCGAAGTGAAATCGGGTTGCCTTAGAACACGCACCTATAAAGCGAGATATAAGAAGGAACACGAAGCATGTGCTTGCTGCGGTAAAGCTAGGGAAACTATGGAGCATGTTTTATTAGAATGTGAAGACGTCTACCCAGTGGTCGATTTAGGCACCACTGGCCTCCTTGAAGCCCTTGGGTTCAGCGGGACCAGTGGAAATGTAAACAGGTCCGCAATAGGCATTAGTAAGAGGCGACTGGAGGAGTAGTGGATGAAAAGTAGGGAAACGACAAAAAAGGGAGACGTACAAAAGCACAGTTAGCAATAGGGGATCGGAAAATTTGGTTGTGGGAGTTCATAGTGTTTATTTGTTTTATTTTTTATTGTTTAACTTAGGTAGGACATTGGGCAGTCTAATAGCAAGACCTTGGTGGCGCAATCCACCGCCCCGTTCCAAAGGGGACGCTCATAACATCCATCCATCCATCCGGGGCTGTGCGGGGACCGGTACGAGGCGCGTCGCGGCCTGGCTGTCCGTGCCGATCACGACGTTTGGCTCGCGTAGATCGTTTCCCCCTCCGAGACACCGAGTTCTTTGGTTCGTTCCGCTTGCTCAGGCGCACGTTTCGTTGCCGCGCCGAACGCTGCGTTGCTCGACGCTCACCGCGTGATTGGTGGGTGCAATGTCCGATGTGAGGAGCCTCGTAAGTGATCGCTGCGCCGTATCGCATTGTCTTACACCCCTTGGCGGGTCGACGGGAACGCTGTCGCGATCCACTCTTGAAGGCGAAGCTTAAGCGTCTTCCAATTTTGTTTCTAATGAATGACCAACAAGCCCAAGCTTCCACGCTGGGTCATGCATAAAGTTCACATACGCATATATATACTGCAAGTACACATAAATATTACCAAAGATTGTGCTGTCAAACCCTGAGTTTGTTTTGGCATGTGGCAGTAGCAGTAGGTGGTCTTCTACGACAGGTGGCAGTACCGTTACAGCACCATCATATAATGCGCTTGGCACATTATAGCCTGCATGGGTGCTGCACTATAAAAATCCGAAATCATCAGCAGCAGCAGTGGAGCATGAACTGAAAAGTGCACACACCATTCCGTTCCACTGCGAGCGACTTTCATTGATCTTTATTTATTTTATTTATTTATTTATTTCCAATACTGTGAGCCCTGCCGGGCTGTTACAGGGTGGCAATACAGAGCACAAAGTTCACTCAAGAAACGCAATGAAGTTTTCTTCCAAAGAGTCAACCATGTTATTGCTCGGAAACACACAAAAATTACCCCTACCTCCTTCCTTTTTTTGCTCTTCCTGAGCTGCGCTACTAGCCTAAAACAGTCATGACATACCAACTCGCCCAAACTGCCACGCTTTTGACAAAAATTCAAGTTATTCCGTTCAACAATTGCCTTGACAATGAAATAGTGCTTAAAGACATCAACTCTTGGCGCATAATGCATTATAGCGTAATTGTGGTTAGTTCGTGGTGAAACCCTTCGAGGAGGCTTCAAATACAAACTGGAATGCCGGTTCAGCTTATTCTGATAGATTTGATATAAAAACTTAAGGCGTGCGATTTTCCTGCGCACAGCCAACGTAGTGACACCAGCCCTGGCGAGCATGGAGGTTACCGAGTGCGTTTTGTCGTAATCAGAAAAAATAAACCTAACCGCCATTCGCTGAATGCGCTCTAGTTTATCTGTTATGTATTATTGATGAGGGTCCCAAATTATGCAAGCATACTCTAAATTTGGTCTAACAATGGTAGTGTATGCCTTAAGTTTAATATCTGGTGCAGCATCTCTCAATTTACGCCGTAACAAACCAAGCTTGCGCTGGGCTGATCTACATATGTTTTCGACGTGTTCATTCCAGGTGAGGTTACTAGTAATTGTTACGCCAGGATATTTCAGCTTTGTGGAACGCTTAACTACATTATTATTTACAGCGTACGAAACATCAATCGAGTTTTCTTATTCGTAACTGTCATGCAAACAGATTTATCAAAATTGATTTGCATGTGCCATTTTTTCACACGTTATAAATTCGACATAAAGCATCATTTAGCCGTTCTTGATCAGAAACACTCTTAACGCGGCAAAGCAAGAGGCAGTCATCGGAAAACAACCGCACTTCAATCATAGGATGTACGTCAGTTGCGATATCATTAATATACAGTGGGAACACAGTTGGACCCAAAATCGAGCCCTGAGGTACACCTGATGATACAGGAAGGAAAGAGGAGCACTCGCCATCTATTTCAACAAACTGTTGTCTGTTGTGTAAGTAAGCCTGAATCCACTTAATAATTTTTGAATTTACATTATACCCTAAAGCTTTTCAATTAGCTTGCTATGGCTAACCCTATCAAATGCCTTTGATAAATCCAGAGCGATGACATCAACTTGTTCGCTACAGTTAGGGGCGTCTGCAAAACTGTGTATTGTTTCGAATAATTGCGTGACAGTTGACAGACGCCTTCGAAAACCATGTTGTTTGTTGTAAAAAATGTTATTGTTTTCAATATAATCTACTAACTTATTACTAATTATCTGCTCTAAGATTTTGCAAGCCGTACAAGTTATGGAAATCGGACGGTAGTTCCTAATGTCTAGCCTGTCTCCAGCCTTATAAACAGGCATAATCCTCACTAATAACCATTGACTTGGTAATGCACCATTTATTAATGACAGAGAAAAGATTTTAACCAAGAAGCATGCAATCCATTCACAGTATCGCTTTAAATACTCAATCGGTATTTTGTCAGGACCAGGAGACTTTCTTATGTCCAATTTTAGCAACATGTTGACTATACCTTCTTTAGAGATAAAAATGCTATCATTAGTATGGTCCTCGCATTCTAAATCTATTGCAGTACTCTCATCTCTTCGGCTGAATACAGAACCGAAAAAAGTGTTGAATTCTTGGGCAATAATTTGGGGATTGTTGCACACGGTATCATTTACAACTATTCCATTGATTGAAGGCTTTGATTGGGCAACGTATTGCCAAAATTTTTGATGTGATGTTTTAAGGTAATTAGTCAGTGTTGTAGCGAAAAAATACGTTTTAGACGCTCTTAATTTCTGGCGAACTTGAGTGCTAAGGGCCGATATTCTCTCAGGATGTTTTGGTTTTCGTTGCCGCGCACGACGTAGCTGACGTTTTAAATGTATTAACTCACGAGACACCCATGGATTGCTTTTATGTAAACGCTTAGCTCTTTTTAGGACAAACAGAGATAATGAACTGGTCACCACCTCTGTAAAATACCTCGATAATTCATCTACATCATTTTCTTCCGGCATACGGTCTAAAGCCAATTCTAAATAATCCAAGACGGCCGTATCATCGGCTCGGTTAAAATTATAGACATGAGCTATCCGGTTTTTATTTAAACATTTTATATTTTTTAGAGGGGCTACGACCATTTTATGGTCCGAGATTCCTTCCCTCACTTCAATATTATATTCAAAGGTACTCTCTGATAAGAATAAGAGGTCTAAAAGGGCGCTGGAATTTCCTTGAATTAGCGTAGGTTTCTCGACCACTTTAACCAAGCCATGTTTCACCTTGATTTCCAGCATAAGTTCCGCATGTGGCCTCTCAAGTGTCCCAGGGATTCTTGCATCCCAATTTACTCCCGGTAATTTGAAATCACCCATCAAAATAACTTTATTTCTATCTGTAGATATTGTTAAATGCTGATCAATCTTCTCAAAGAACTCAATAAGGCCTCCCGGGGGTCTATAAATTACACCGATCACCAACGCGAAATGGTGAAAAAACAACTTACACCATACGCTTTCATGCGCATATATTGACGGCAGAACTTCATATCTAAGTGATTTTTTAACTAACAGTGCAACGCCTCCGCCTCTCGACGCCCTATCTGTACGCAGCACGTTGTATGCGCCGGGAAAAACTTCATCGTCTGCAATACCCTCATGTAGACCCGTTTCAGCTATTCCTAATATATGTGGATCATGTAATAGCGACACGCATTCAAGTTCGTCAACCTTTTTCACAATGCTGCTAGCATTTACGTTTATCAGCCTGAGTTCCTTGTCAGTCTTGGCCACGGGGGCCGGCGTTACTGCGCATCCTCACCCTACAGTCAGACTGGGCGTCCAATGTATAGGGGATGTCGTTAATGAAAAGGTGTCATGAACAAGCCTTACCTTAGATCCTTCATTTTTATCAGTTTTAGCCGATTGCCAGAGCAACTTTCTTTTTTGAAGCATTTCGTACGAGTAGTCGTCAGCGATACTTATCTTCGTGCCTTTCAGTTTCTTGCAGTTCTTGAAGATAGCTATTTTTTTCATTGTAGTCGTACAAGCGTAAAATAACGGGTCGATCACGGTCATCCCTTCTTTAACAAGTCTGAATTCTTTCAGCAGACGTCGGTTTCACACCAAGCAGTGTGAAAAATATGTTTCTGATGACCTTCTAAGTCTTCTCGCGTCTCGTTAACACTCTCGTTTACATCAAACACAATCAGATTGTTACGCCGGGCTCTGTCTTCAATATCGCGTATTTTTTGTTGTTGACGCTGAAGAGTGCTTTTCAGATTTTTAACAGCAGCCTCGATATTTGCCAACTTCACACCGTGCTCGGCAAATCAAGCTTCCCTTCAATGTGCGTCAGCCGTGCTTCTAGTAGCGTTTGTTTTTCCAAGATTTTTTCAAGCATTTCTTCAATAGGAGGACCCGGGTTGCTTTCTATGTCCCCGGCCAAAAGGAGTTCTAGGTACGACCATAGTGCATACAAAACATCATGGCACTTCACTGGGAGCGGCAGCACAACAAGGCACAAAAAGTTAGATCGTAACTGAGAAACATAGGAGTAGTAACGAACCTGTAAGGCAATCCAAGCGTGTCTAAACGACATTGTCGTTGTGGTGCCGCCGCTCCCACTGAAGGCGGTCGGGTACGGGTTGTGCCTTATATGCTCGATGCCGGTCGATGACGTGCTCCCGCCTGGAAGGTTCCGTTGGCTCATCTCGAGAATGTCACCATCGCCTGCTTGAAGCCATGATTAATCGGGCTGAAGTGGACTGTCGTTGCAGGTTGATACGGCGCTGGCGATTAGCGGCAGCATCTGTAAGGCAATCCAAACGTGTCTGAACGAAATTGTCGTTGTGGTTCGGCCGCTCCCACTGAAGGCGGTCAGGTACGGGTTGTGCCTCATATGCTCGATGCCGGTCGATGATGTGCTTCCGCCTGGAAGGTTCCGTTGGCTCATCCCGAGAATGTCACCATCGCCTGCTTGAAGCCATGATGAATCGGGCTGAACTGGACTGTCGTTGCAGGTTGATACGGCGCTGGCGATTAGCGGCAGCATCTGTAAGGCAATCCAAACGTGTCTAAACGACATTGTCGTTGTGGTCCCGCCGCTCCCACTCATTTTCTGGTAATGAAACTTGCTAACAATAGCTTGTCTTCCTTTTATGATGAATAAAGCATGAGCTGACAGGTGACAAGGCGCACACAGTCAGCTCCGCAATCCAGTGCTTATAGTCAGGGGGGCTCAGGGGTGCCAAGCCTTCCACTCGGCAGGCTAACTGTAGCACTGCAGCATCCATTAGAGAAGCGCTGGTGGTGATTTTATTACCAGTGGTGCTCCAATTTGTCTAATAATTTTATCGTGATTAATCGGTTCATGCAGCATGAACAAAAACAGGAAAGCAGGTATTGTCTTACTGCTGCATGCATTTCTCCAAGGCGCCAGATATGACGGTCTCCATCCTTCTTTGACTAAGATTCTTGGCATACTGTTTGATGAGCCATTTGAGTGCGAAGCTACCTGCTCATGAATTAGGGAAGGTTTGTCTTAGTTTCTTTAGGTTACCAGTTAATTGTCATTCGTTTAGTTGTGCACTACAAGTGCTGTGTTATACCAAAGACGCATGCATTTTGTGCACTGTTCTAGGTATGTAAGTGTGAAACCATAAAATATATTGTTGTAGTGCCCGAGGTAACCAGTAACCCAGAAAGCTTATCGTCGATAACATATCTACCCGAAGTCAGCAAGCACAAAGTGATTCACGCCACATTTTTCTTTCAACCCGTAAGATGTCATTTAGTCAATAGAAGCATCTGACTGTACAATAAGGATAGTTATGACACTATTAATAACGAGCTGAGCGAACTCTTTCCTATGTTCATGAGGTTATGTTCTATGTGCTCTACTAATGAAAACTGGACCATATTTAAAAACAAACTAGGTTATCTCATTGATAGGCTCATACCGAGAATAACATTCCATGGAAACCGAAACAAGCCATAGCTCACAAAAACACTTAAACTACCTGAAAACAAAAAGGAACGTCTCTTCCACTCAGCCACACTAAATGGACACCCTTCTACTTGGGGTAAATATTTTGTGGACAAGGACGTTTATCTGAAGGATACATGGAATGCTAAATCTTCATTTTTCCACAATGAACTGCCTGAGGTGCTTACACTCAGGCCTCGTCAATTTTGGCAAATATTATAAGCTCAGGACATGCGCATGATCAGCTTGATAAATGCGCATGGCGAAGTGGTCAGTGAGAGTGTGCTGACATTCTTAACGCAGCCTTTCTGTGTGTAATCATGAGACTCCAACTCCAGACCTTCCCACATCTGCTAACAAACCTGTGCGTACGTCACCAATTATGCTCTCGGCTGACGGCGTCACCTCGGTAATTGACAACATCAAGCTTTCATTGTCAACAGGCATAGGTGGTATTAACTCCAAACTTAAAAAAATATTAAACATGTACCTTCTGCCCACCTAACTTTGTGGTTTCCTAGCCACTCTCTACAGGCATTTTACCATCCGGCTGGAAAGTGGGCAAGGTTGTTCCAGTCTTCAAATCAGGCAACAAAGATACATCATTGAATTATCATCCTATATCATTAACTAGTGTCCCCTGCAATATAATGGAACATGTAATATACAGTACTCTGATACCATGAACTTTTTAGATTCAATCTGCTTTGTTCACCCTTGTCAACATGAATTTCGAAGTGTATTCTTACGAAATGCAATTGGCCATTTTCCTTCATGACCTGCATGTTAACCTTCACAGTAACCATGAGACTGGTGCCATATTAGCGAACATTATTTAACTGCGCGAACAAACGAACCACAAAGACAGCGAGGGACAAGGTCCCTCGTTGTCTTTGTCCCTCGCTGTCTTTGTGGTTCGTTTGCTCGCGCACTTAAACAATGTTCGCTAATATCTACCAACTCGCCCAACAACAAGTTCTTCTAAACTATGGTGCCATATTGCTGGATTTGGCAAAAGCATTTGACATGGTTTCTCATAAATGTTTGCTACTAGAACTGTCTCAGGTAAATTTACACCCCAACATTGTAAAGTGGACTTGACTAACTGCAGTTAGTCGAGCATTCTCGACTAACTGCTCCGTTTGTTCTCGTTGATAATCATTATCATAGCAGCCCCCCCATAATGTCAGGCATCCTGCAAGGATCTGTCTTAGCACCGCTTCTTTCTTTAATATATATTAACGATCTACCAACGCATGTATCCTCCATGATAGAGTGTATAAGCGCAACTGAACAAGGACGTAGAAAGAAACAGACACGCAGAGACAGCGCTTCACTTTGAACTATAGATTTTATATTCGCATGCATCGATGTATATATACTGATTTTGGCTTCTAGCGCGAAGGGAAACACGGACACAGAAAGGAGCAGACAGGACGAGCGCTAGGACGAGCTAGAAGCCAAAATCATGTTACCGTACCAACTCGCCCAACTGTCTATCCTTTTGTATATATACTGTACGAGCGGAAACAAGCGTGACAGGAAAAAAAACATTCAGTGGTGCATATCTGTATCATGTAATATTTGTATGTCTGCAGATAACTGTGTAATCTGCCGCACAGTTAGCAGTACACTTGACCACAGATTAATCCAGAACTACCTTAATAATGTACAAGAATGGTGTAATCGCTGACTAATGAACCTAAATGCTAACAAATCTAAACTTGTGTTTTTCACTTGCTGCCGTAACCCCCTCAGATGGATCTATTTCGTTGCTAATGTTCCAATTAGTGGGCTCGGCGAAGCGACGGGGATCATGTCTCCAATGCAGCGTTTCCTGTTTTCTGTCCAGGTTGCTCTGTTCGCCACTGCCGGTACGTCAACATTCTCAAGCACGTGTCGCCACTTTGGATCGGACGACAGCAAAGATGGCTTCATCAATGAAAGCTGTCCTTTATCGGACACGGACTTGCTGCCCGACATACGCAGTGTACCACTTCAAGAATTTCCTGAGAGAGCGATGTCACCAGCATGGCCTATAAAAGACTGTCCTCAGCGGTACTTCGGCAGGGAGTTCGGCGAGGCGACGGGGATCATGTCTCCAATGCAACGTTTCCTGTTTTCTGTCCAGGTTGCCCTGTTTGCCACTGCCGGTACGTCAACATTCTCAAGCACGTGTGGCCACTTTGAATCGGACGACAGCAAAGATGGCTCCATCAATGAAAGCTGCCCTTTATTGGACACGGACTTGCTGCCCGACATGCACAGTGTACCACTTCAAGAATTTCTTGAGACAGCGATGTCACCAGCATGGCCTATAAAACACTGTCCTCAGCGATACTTCGGCAGGGGGCTCGGCGAAGCGAAGGAGATCATGTCTCTAAGGCAACGTTTTCTGTTTTCTGTCCAGGTTGCCCTGTTTGCCACTGCCGGTACGTCAGCATTCTCAAGCACGTGTCGCCACTTTGGATAGGTCGACAGCAAAGATGGCTACATCAATGAAAGCTGCCCTTTATCGGACACGGAATTGCTGCCCGACATGCACAGTGTACCACTTCAAGAATTTCCTGAGACAGCGATGTCACTAGCATGGCCTATAAAAGACTGCTCAGCGATACTTCGGCAGTGGGCTCGACGAAGCGATGGGGATCATGTCTCCAATGCAACTTTTCCTGTTTTCTGTCCAGGTTGGTAGTGTTTGTTTGTACAGAAGTCAAGAGAGGTGCCTTGTATTTGTGCCGAGCCCACATATGGTTTTGAGCATTGTTTCTGAGTGCTTCTGTACATTGATACTACTGCTTTTCGGAGATGTTGAGCAAAACCCTGGTCCCAGTCTCTTTGTGCTCAAACTGCTTCAGCAACTTGTTGAAAGTCAGTAAGCTATACGCAGTGACTTGGCCAATGTGATCAGTAGGCTAGAACAGACAGAAAAAACTCTCGCAAGCTTTGGCATGCGCATGAACGAACTAGACAAAAAGGTGAATGAAATATCAGGAACGACACAGAAAATTCAACACCTACATGAAACCATAGCAGTAGTCCAGGAAACACTGAAATAGCAGAAAGTAAGGTTACTTGACCAAGAGGATAAAAGTCGAAGGAGCAACTTGATTGTGTTTGCCATCAAAAAAGACGAAAATGAGACTGAAGAAACGTTGCATCATAAGGTTATTGACGAAGTTTCTCTCTATAAACTTGGACTTACCTGTTCTTCAGTGGCGGGCATTCACAGGTTAGGTCGCTGAGCTGCGAATTCGCCAGTTATCTTGTACTTTCAGGATTACTTTGAAAAACGTGACGTTTGGCGCAACGTTGGAAAGCTAAAGGCAACCGGCGTGTCTATCCAGAACGACTATATTCTGCTGAAACAGTGAAGAGGCGTAAATTACTTTGGCAGAATGCAAAAAATGAAAGCGATAGTGGCAAGAAGGTTTCCCTTATTGACGACAAACTGCAAATTGATAACACCTACTACGTGTGGGATAATGCATCGAGTACACGGGTGCCAGCACCTATCAGAAGAGGTGATAGTTCTGAATGATAGCGGTTGCAGGAACAAGCACAAGAACTACGGCTGTTGTCCTTAAATGCCAGAACTATTATTTAGGATAAAACTAACATCCTTGAACTACCACACCTCTCCTATGACCCGCACATTCTTGTTCTTCGAGAAACATGGTTACATGATCAAGCAAATAATGATGAAATGTTCCCCCTGGCTCTCATGTTTTTAGAAGGGATCATGGTTCAAGGGGCAGGTCTGTCGCAGTTATTGTGAAGTCGTTTGTCCAGGTCACTGTCCTTGAAATTCCAGATCACGAAAGCCTGTTTTTAAATGTGTCATGTTGGGGCTTGACCTTATTCTCAATTAACATTTCTTGACAACTTATATGATCATTTGTTAACCAAGCTTGAAAACAATGTTATTATGACGGGGGATTTCAATCTGCCAGGCTTGGACTGGAGGCGTTTAGCATACGGGAGGTGTGCTTCTGGTGATGTAATTATGGGCGCCATGTTAGCTTTAAACCTTAACCAAATTGTGCATGACTGTACTTGTAAAAATGCTGTCTTAGATTTGTTCTTTGTAAGTGAATTGTTCTATAATGGTGAACTTGGAGTTGAGCCTGATATTTCTGATCACCATTTGCTCTTTCTTGTCTGTCCTACTGATCGCGTTGAGGGTACTCGAAATTTATCTGTTGCCTACATCCATGATTTTGACCGCGCTGACGACGCTTTTATTATTGATTATTTGGATGCTGTACTGCTGCGTACTAGTGAGAGTGATGTACACAGCTTATGGGAACGCCTCAGAGAAGGCATCATACTTTCTCTCACAAATTTTGTATTTCGACAGAGTGAGAAATAAGCGTAGAAACCCCTGGGTGAGTCGTGATATTATTCGTTTGAAGCGGAGGCTTAAACGTCTTAGGCAACACCATTCTATATCTTCTAAGTAGTTGCAGAATTTAAAACATGAATTAGCCCAGAAACTGTGCACTTCGAAATCTTATTATTTTAAGGTTACTCTTCCTTCATTTATAAAAACAGATCCCTGCAAATTTTGGAGTTACCTTGGTCATAGAAAAGAGGTCATAAGAGAAATTGAAAGGGAATATGGGAACCTCGTTACCGATGAGAAGGAAATAGCTCTGCTCTTTAATTGATATTTTTAAACTGTTTTGAGGGGCCTTTCAGATATGGTTTTTGATGCACCGAAACGATCCATCGATCCTAGCGAAGTTCCTGTCATTACCGCAGAAGGGGTTTCATCTTTCCTTCGTAAAATAAATATTCGGAAAGGTCATAGTCTTGACGGCATTCCAAGTGCTTCTTTAAAGCGTTATGCGGACCAGATCTCGGAGCACCTTGCTAAAATTTTCACTTATCTCTGGGTCATTCCACGCGAAACGTCCCAGACCCAAAAGTGACCGCCATTGATTTTCTTCAAAAAAAAAAAATATATATATATGGGCTACATGGCTATTGTGTGCATAAGCTTTCACCAAATTACTTTCGTCGAAAAAAATTTTTTCATCACATGAGTGCTCTTTGAAATTTCTACAAAGTGCAAAAGTTTGTTGGAGTGAAATTTTTTGATTCAGGTCTGGAACTAGGTGCAATAACAAATTTTATATTAGAGCATTGTATTGTGTGGGGATGCGTAACTCTCACGCGCCCCCAGATATCTTGTTTTCCGGAATAGCTCCTGCGGTGCCGTTTCGCCGCGTGGCCTGCGTGACGCCCGCGGCGGTCGATGTGGTTGGGGCGCAGTGCGAGAGATGGCGCGAGTGTTGCGCTGCTAGCGCCGCCTCCCGGCAGGGTTACTTGGGGGCGCAGGGGAGAACAGGCTGCCTCTTTCCCGGCGGGTCTGCGAACAGCGTGGACGTCCCGCGTGCGCGGCGACCCATGCTTCTGCGAGACCGCCTCGCGTGGCCGCCTTGGAACGCGCCATCGTTCACGTGGCCGTACACGCGAACGACGAGGCGTTGGGATCCAGCATGGGGCGAACACATTCGCTTGCTATCCGGTCGCGGTGAGTCGGACTTCTAGATTTGTCGCGCGCTCATCGGCATGTCTTGTGGATAGCAACTCGGCTAGCAGGCAGTGATCTATGAAAGGTGCAATAAATGCCCTTGTGATTGTTTGCACTACGCTGTTGTCGTTCCTTTGTCCCAAGAGTACGGGGGAGGAGAACCCCACAATTGACACGTGTACCCTTTATCGGGCGACCACGCTTCGCCGCCGAACAAATGTTATCGCACAGCGCGGGACGCACCTGCATGTATCCGAAGTTTCTGGAAAGTTATCGATGCTTCTATCCACTGTCTGTTGTCGCCGAACCTCCCAGGTAGCACAAAAGAGATACGTAACGTTTTCGTAGCGTTTATCCAAGACGATAAAAACGGGTTAAAGAAGACACGAATGAGAGAACTTCGGCGGGAAAACGTCGTATATTTATTTATTTGTAAAATACCTTACAAGGCCCCTTCTTGGGGATTGAGTAAGGGGGGCATACAATCAAGTACATACAATTAACAACAATAACAAATGAAAACAGCAGCCAAGTGCACAGCCTAAAAGTCATGAAACATATTAGCTACATAAAGCTGCATATGATTACAATAAAAAGGAGCAATATAAGTTAGTAACAACGTATAACACTGCAAGAAAAAGGCCAAGAAATAACACAGAGCAGTGAGTGTGATATTAATGGTTAACATGGGTTAAGCGAGTTCAGTGAGCTCTTGAATTTATCACGGTCAGTTTCCAAAACTATGTTGTCGGGGAGGTTGTTCCAGAGCCGAATGGCACGTGGAATTGCAGACGAGTTAAATGCTTCTGTGTTACCATAGATGCGCGTGAAGCTATGATGATTGTATAATCTGTGCGACGTGTGTGATGGCGTTTCTAGGTGTAAGGAATGTTTGTTAGTGTGGTGGGCGTATTTATGAAATAATGACAAAAGGGCTATGTCGCGACGATTACTTAGTAGCTGAAGTGACAGGTGAATCTTTATTTGAGTTACGCTAGAACGGTAGTTATAATTTCGGGAAATGAAACGTGCGGCTCTATTTTGGATTGATTCCAGCATCGTAATTAGGTAATTTTGATGGGGAGACCAGATTGGAGCGGCGAACTCAAGTCGAGGGCGAACAAATGTTTGATATGCCAGTTTGCGGATAAGTGGAGGTGAGTACCGAAGGTTACGTCTCAGGTAACCCAGTGATCGAGAAGCACTGGCACAGATGGTAGTAATGTGAGAAGTCCAGGAGAGGTTTGTTGAGAGATTAACGCCTAGATATTTAAATGATGAGGTCCGAGATAATGGGACATTTTTAATACAGTAAGAATAGTCCAAGTTATTGCGTTTGCGGGTGAAGGACATCACTTTACATTTTGATGAGTTTAGAGTCATTAGCCAGGTGTCACACCAATTAGTGATTTCGTTAAGATCATTTTGGAGGATCAGGTGGTCATCGGAGGTGTTAATAGAACGATAGATAATGCAGTCGTCAGCGAAAATGCGCATGCATGATGATAAGTTATTGGGTATGTCATTAATGTATATCAGAAAGAGTAAGGGACCAAGAACGCTTCCTTGTGGTACACCGGATGAAACATCTGAAAGGGGCGAGGAGAAGCTGTTAGCGAAAGTAAACTGCTGCCTGTTAGAAAGAAAATTTCGAAGCCAGGATAGTGTTAGTGAATTAAGTTTTAATGATGATAACTTCAAAAACAGGCGACAATGAGCTACGCGGTCAAAAGCTTTAGAAAAATCTAGAAAGATGCTGTCAGTTTGAAGGTTTGAGTCCATGTTAAAATGTAAATCTGTCGTAAATTCAAGCAGTTGCGTTTCGCACGACAAACCTCTCCTGAAACCATGTTGATTATGAAAAAAGAAGTTGTTTGATTCTAGATGTTGGTAAATATGAGATGCAATAATATGTTCCATCATTTTGCAGCATATGCACGTTAGTGATATCGGTCGGTAGTTCTCAGTTAAGTTCTTGTCAGCGTCTTTGAAAATGGGTATGACTTTGGCTGTTTTCCAATCTTGGGGTATCTGACCTGTCATTAATGATTGATGAAAAATGTGAAATAAAAACTTGCTAGATACTGATACTGTATTTTTTAGTAATTTAGAATTAATATTGTCAATACCTGCTGAAGATGAAACCTTCCAGTTATTAATAAGTTGAACAATACCATCAATAGTAATGTTAATAGGTTCCATGTACCGGTAATCTAGGTCGGCAACATTGGGCAAATTAGTAATACTTTCTTTTGTGAATACGGATGAGAAAAATTTATTAAAAACTTGAGCGCACTCACTGTTAGGAATAGGAATGTTGTTTTCTTTATTGTGTAACGAGATGTCATTAGTATTGCGTTCAGGAGATAAAATTTGCCAGAACTTTCTGGGATTAGATTTGAGTAGTGAAGGAAGGTCTTGGGAAAAACATTTATTTTTGGCTACATTGAGAGCGGAGCAGTAAGAACTTAAACAGTTAAGGTACCTTTCCCAAGCTGACGGCGTGCCGGTTCGTTTTGCAGTTCTGTATGAACGTTTCTTTTTGTTTCTGAGTAGATGAAGGGACTTAGTGAACCACGGTTTGTTTTTGTCTTCAGTTATTCTGATTAAAGGAATGTTCTGCTCAACCAATGCGCATAACTTATCTCGGAACATGACCCAGTTATCATGAACAGACCTGGTGTGGAACGAAGGTAGGAAATGATGTTCAAGAAATGATTCTAGCTCAATGATGATTACTTCATAATTTCCTTTGTTGTAGTCACGAATTGTCTTACTTAAGATACCTGTAAATGGTAATGGGATACTGATGGATACATTCAGTAATCTGTGGTCACTGAAACCATCCGAGCATGTTACTTCTTCTATAGTTTCTGGGGCGTTAGTTAGTATAAGATCTAAGAGGTTAGAGCCACGGGTAGGTTCTTTAATGATCTGGAACAGATTATAATCTTATGTTAGGCTAATGAATTCTGATGAAAAACTGCAGGATGACGACAAGTTTGGCCAATCAATGAGAGGAAGATTAAAGTCTCCTATAAGGTATGTGAACTCAGTTGGACAGAGCTGGGTGGCTTTAGCAATGCTGCTGCGCAGTTCATCAATGAAGCAATGACTGTAATTTGGAGGGCGGTAACAAACGCCTATCAAAACTTTGGCAGAACGGCAGCGGCATGCGGCCCAGACAATCTCCAGGCCTGAAGATGTGTCAATAATGTATGATGCGATAGTTTTTTTAATAGCGAGGAGAACGCCACCACCTCTTCTATCTGAGCGATCGCAGCGATAAATATTATAGGCTAGTTTTACGGGAAGAATTTCAGGATCGGCTAACTCGGGGGAAAGCCAGGTTTCGGCGAGAGCTAGAATAGTGCAGTTGCAGTCTTCAAGATAAGATGAGACGAGTTCGCGTTTCGACATCAGGCTTCTAATATTAGTGAATGATATTGTTAACGATGTAGCAATGCTATGAGTTAGCGGCGCTTCACA
Source organism: Dermacentor andersoni (assembly GCF_023375885.2). NCBI lineage: Eukaryota > Metazoa > Arthropoda > Arachnida > Ixodida > Ixodidae > Dermacentor > Dermacentor andersoni. The sequence goes on along the minus strand of NC_092820.1, from coordinate 1,285,013 downwards.
TGTGTCTTGGTCTAGCTATCTGCTGATTTCCACAACTGAATGCTTTATGGCATCATATGCATAAGATTTGTTATCAATGCGCAATCGGTCAACTGAAAGTTTGAATGGTTTATTTAGTGTTTTCGCGTGATCGATCAATTGTTTTCTGGCTTGTCGTGTAGAAAATGAAAAGTCCTCTCGAACGTAGAAACCAGAACCTTTTAGTTATCTTTAGTATCTTTTAGTATAAAGTTAGTTTCGCCATTCACAGTTTTCTTGCTGTGTCCTCAACCGTCACTACCACGTGACAGTATTGACATCCTTCTTTCATGTGACGTCATAATTTAATGCATTTTAGAATTTTCCGTGTTGATTTGGCTGAGTAAAGAAGCAATAAAAATTGCGTTTTCAGAAATTTTTTGCATGAACTGCGTTATTTTTTTCAGCTAGCGTAACTTTTCCTCCTTTTTGCCTGTTATTTGCCGGTCGGCTAAAAATAATTTGAAATTATTAATACATATACTTGTTGAGAAAAATACCTCCAAATTTGGCAAGAAGTGAATTTTTTGTGATATTCAAGCCACATTTAAGCATTAAGGCCCTCCAGATAAAAATATGTCAGATAGCTCAATACATGCACCATCCTCTTAGCTTGTGATAAAGAAATTTTAGTTCGAGTAAATTTTCTCTGAAGCGAGAAAATTTTTGAAGTCATCAACTAATATCACCCGTAGGCACACTGCACATGTGCTGCAGCTCTCCTCGTCGTCTGCACATCGTCATCTGCGCGTCGTCGTCTGCTCTTCGCCTCATCGTCTGCCGCCCAGCAGACGGCGGCCACTATACAGGATGATAATTTTTCACTTTTATGGGATTTTAAAAATCCCCATGTTGCAGATACCATAATTAAAGTTCTTGAGCCGGATTTTTCAGAGAGGCAGACATTACATGCACTAAAAGTCAAAACACTTATTCAACGACTAACTAACATTTACTAATTACCTTCCTAATTAATTATTGTACGGCAGATATTGAAATTTATTAATTGTAGCCGGTGAGATTGTCAGACGTATTCATATATGCGAATTTCCAGAATGACACCGATTTCGAGATATAATTTCCCAAAGTATGACACGAAATACAGTTACTTTCGTGATTGATTGCATGAAAGAGCATTTTTTTAAGAAAGTAAGCAGAGCATAATTGACTTTTTATGCCAATTTGACGGTGCATATCTCGAAACTGGTGGCATTCTGCAAATTCATTCGAAGTGGATACGCCTGACAATCTCACCGGCTACAATTTGTAAATTTCAATATGGGCCGTAAAATAATTGATTACGAAGTTCTTTTTAACAGCGCAAAGGACGAGGCGACTGCACATACACAGCGCTGTGTATGTGGAATCGTTTCGTTATGGTCCTTTGCGCGGTTAAAAAAGAATGTCACACCAACTTGCCCAAGCTTCAACAGTAATTAGGAAGGTAATTGGTGAATCTTTGTTAATTCGTTGAATATGTGTTTCGATTTTTGGTGCAAGTAATGTCCGCCCCTCTGATGAATTCAGCTCAATGACTAGGATAAGGTATCTGCAACAGTCTGTTTTTAAAAATTCCATAAAAGTGAGAAATGATCACCCCGTATAGCAGCCGCCATCTGCTGGACGGCAGAAGATGAGCAGACGACGATGTGCAGGTGACGAGGAGAACTGCGGCACATATGCAGTGTGCCTACTGGCAATAGTGGTTTTTGATTTCCAAAATTGTTTCCTCGCTTCTGACAAAACTTACTCAAACAAAAATTTCTAAATCACAAGCTAAGAGGTTTGTGCGTATATGGAGCTATCTGGCATATGTTTATCTGGAGGGCCTTAATGCTTAAATTTGGCTTGAATATCACACAAAAATTCACTTCTTGCCAACTTTGGAGGTATATTTCTCAAAAAATATATGTATTGTACTGAAAGCACGGGGCAGTGGGCATGGTGTTGGTGTGCTGGTGCAAGAGAAGAAGACGACGAGGAGTGCTTGCTTCCCGTTACGAAATAGCGACGACCTGTTTAAGCCTAGCGCTACAACCTATAACTAGTGCTGCTAGGCGAACACCCCCGTTGCATTTGGTGGAGGTGCGGGGTATCTCTTCGACATCCTGGAACTCCGCAGTGGAACGCTACCACCAGCTGTTGCAATGGATAAACCGGGACCGTCCCAGGCTGCTGCTCCCGTGCCCCCTGCCATCGTCTCTTCTGGCGTCATCCGGCAGCGCGATCCGGCTATATTTAGCGGCACAGACGACCACGACGTGGAAGACTAGCTCGCCGAATATGACCTCGTAAGCGCCTAAAACAAGTGGGATGACCGGGCCAAGCTCACAAATGACAAATCTTTTACTTGACCGACTTGGCAAACCTATGGTTCCGCAATTATGAAGCCGATTTTACCACCTGGTCGGCTTTCACGACAACTTTGGCAGAGGTCTTCGGCCGTCCCGCCGCTCGCCGGCTTCGCGCTGAGCAACGCTTGCGTGGTCGAGCTCAACGCCATGAGGAGACCTTGAGCAGTTATATTGAAGACGTACCCTCGCTATGCAAGCGCGTCAACTCATCTATGGACGAAGCTGACAAGATCAACCACGTCATAAAAGGCATCGATGACCATGCCTTCCAGATGCTCGTCGCGAAGAGTCCGCGGACGATTGCCGAGGTCATGCAGCTTTGTCAGCAGTACGATGAGCTGCGCAAGTAGCGTGCATCAACACGCGCTGCTCAACAGGACACCGTGGTTCCATCTCCGTTGGATTTCGGCCGCGACGCTGCCGTTATCTCTGCTTTAATGCCGGAGATAAAGTAGTTCATCCGTCAGGAAGTCACACGCCAACTCTCTCTGGCGAACAGCACACCCGAGCCGTCGACAACCTTGGCTCCTTCGCTTCGCCACGTCATTCAGATGCAAGCTGCCGCGGCGCTGCCATCTGCCCCTCCTCCGCAGCCTGCAGCTGGACCGCTAACGTACGCTGACGTTGTCGCCCGGCCTTACGCTCCTCCGGCTCCTGATGCCTACCGGGCCACTGGCACCTTCCATGTGCCGCCGCCACCTTCATGCCCAATTGTCGTCCCTTACTCGGTCGCTGGAGCCCCTGTCGTCAACCCGTGGCGTACACCTGACAACCGGCCAATATGCTATTTCTGCCATTTCCCGGGCCACGTAGCATGATTCTGCCGCCGTCGCAGCCCCCGTTTACCTGATAGTGGGAGCTCCTCAAGCTACACGCCTGCTCGACTTCCGCGTCAGGACCCATGTAACCTTCCTCCGGACTCATCTTACAGCCGCCTCCCTTTCGATGCACGCCGGTCACCTTCCCCACGTCGCCGATCCACTTCCCCGATGGTTCGCCGACCCAGCCGAGCCCGTGAGGAAAACTAACAGTCGCAGTTCCAGAGGCACGAACTACGTTTACGTCGAACATTTCAAGGCCTCATTCTGCGCCGGCGAACGAAATTGAACTGTCCGTAGACGGCGTTACCGTACACGCATTTATCGACACCGGCGCCGTTTCTATTATTAGTGAGAGGCTTTGCCGCAATTTGAACAAAGTGACCATTCCCCTTAACTCTCTTTCTCTGCGTACGGCAACCTCGCATCGCATTCAGCCTTCAGCGTCGTGCACAGGCCGGGTTGTCATTCAAAACGTTATATATGTTATAGAATTTGTCGTCCTATCTCGTTCCTCACACGACGTTACTCTTGGATGGAATTTCCTATCTGTCAATCAAGCTCTTATCGACTGCGCTCGTGCCGAAGTTACGTTATCAGTGCCGTGCTTCGACCCTGACGACCATTCTTCTCCTATAATTGTTGCCGCCTCTGACATCGATATCGGACGTTTCTCCGCCGCTCTCGTTCCTGCGTCATGTAACTCTGCTGCGAACTCATCTGTTCTGTTTACATCGTCGGCCACTTGTGTGCGCCGTCGGAACTTTCTGCCTCCGTTTGCTGTCGTCACTTTTTCCGACGGTTCTGCTGCCCTTCACGTGTGCAATCCGTCCGCCTGCCCATCATCCCTACTCCGTGGCGAGTGCCTGGGTACCGCTGAAGCTTTCGATAGCGTTTTCCCGGCCACCATGTTTGGTGATACAGCATCACTTCCGATTTGTTCCGTCACTCCTCCCACCGTGACTGATGCCCCTGTAGACGTCTTCGCTCGTGCCGTCCACTCAAAACTCACACCTGCGCAGCACACCGAAATAATCCAGCTCCTCCAACGTTTTCGTTCCTGATTTCACATTAACCAACCATCCTTGGGCCGAGCGTCCGCAGTCGTTCACCGTGTCGACAGCGGTCACCAAACACCATTGCGCCAGCGTCCGTATCGTGTGTCGGCTGCTGAACGCCGTATCATCGACCAGCATGTTGACAACATGCTGGAGCGAGGCATCATCCAGTCCTCTAACACTCCCTGGACATCTCCGGTTGCCTCGTTAAAAAAAAAAAAAAAGATGGCTCCATTGGTTCTGCGTCGACTATCGCCGCCTTAACCGAATAACGCGCAAAGATGTCTATCCCCTGCCGCGCATCGACGATGCCTTGGACAGTCTGCAGGGAGCGGAATCCTTTTCCTCACTGGATTTGCGCTCCGGGTACTGGCAAGTGCCAATGGCAGAGGCCGATCGCCAAAAGGCAGCCTTCGTAACGCTTGATGGGCTATATGAATTTACTGTCATGCCGTTCGGCCTCTGCAACGCGCCTGCCACTTTCGAGCGAATGATGGACACCATTCTTCGAGGGCTGAAGTGGAAAACGTGCCTCTGTTATTTAGATGACATTGCGGTTTTTTCCACCGACTTGGCGTCACACCTCAGCCGCCTCGAGCAAGTATACTTGCGTGCCTCTCCACTGCAGGACTGCAACTAAATTTGAAGAAATGCCACTTCGGCGCTCGCACGCTTACTATTCTCGGCCATGTAGTTTAAAAAGACGGTATCCTCCCGGACCCCACAAGACTTAACGCCGTATCCGAGTTCCCTAAACCAACCACTATTGAAGAGCTTCGCAGCTTCATCGGCCTGTGCTCATATTTCCGACGCTTCGTCCGTAACTTTGCCTCTATCATCGCCCCCTTGACGCAGCTTGTGACGACGCATTCCAAGAACTGCGACGCGTTCTCACCTCGCCTCCAGTACTGCGACACTTCGATCCCTCTACTCCAACTGAGATCCATACGGACGCTAGTGGTGTCGGGCTCGGCGCTGTACTTGCACAACTCAAGGATGGCTTCGAAGAGTACGTCGTCGGGTATGCCAGCCGCACCCTTACCAAAGCCGAGGCGGACTACTCGGTTACTGAGAAAGAATGTTTGGCCATCATTTGGGCTATCGGTAAATTTCGTCCTTATGTGTATGGACGTCCATTTGACATCGTGACCGACCATCATGCCCTATGCTGGTTACCTTCACTAAAAGATCCAACTGGTCGGCTTGCCCGTTGGACATTGCGCCTACAAGGGTACGACTTCTGTGTCGTTTATCGCTCAGGCCGAAAGCATTCAGACGCAGACGCTCTATCCCGGTCACCCCTACCCTCTGGTCCTGTCGACTCGTCTATTTCCACCTGCGGTGCCTTCGCCCTCAACATTTCCGACATGCCATCAGAGCAGCGCAAAGACCCATGGATCTCTTCGCTTATTGACTTCCTGTCTAGGCAGTCGCCAGCACGGATCTCTCGGACGCTTCGTCGCCAAGCCGCGCAATTCATCATTCGGGATGACCTGCTGTACCGCCGCAACTACAATTCGAGCGTCCGCACGTGGCTGTTTGTTATACCCCTACGCCTCCGCTCCGACATCTGCGCCGCGTCTCACGATGACCCACAATGCGGCCACGCTGGTGTATTAAAGACATACTCTCACCTCCAGCTTCGGTACTACTGGCGTGGTACGTACCGTTTCGTTCCCCAGTTTGTCTGGTCATGCCACATATGCCAACGACGCAAGACGCCACCTCAACATTCCACCGGTCCCTTGCAACCTTTACCATGCCCCGCGCGCGCGTTCGACCGCGTCGGCATTGACCTATACGGTCCGCTTCCCAACACTCCAAGTGGCAACCGCTGGGTTATTGTTGCTATTTACCACCTCACGCGGCACGCTAAAACTTTAGCCCCAGTATCTGCCACAGCAAAAGACGTCGCCAGTTTTATCCAAGAAAACCTGATTTTACGCCATGGAGCACCTCGAGAATTACTGAGCGACCGCGGTCGCGCTTTCCTCTCTGACGCCCTTTCAGCATTGCTAAAGGAGTGTCGCATCATTCACCGCACTACCACGGCATATCATCCTCAAACTAATGGGATGACAGAACGTTTCAACCGCACCCTTGGTGACATGTTGGCCATGTATGCTTCATCTGACCACTCGAATTGGTATCGCGTTCTACCTTTCGTCACCTACGCTTACAATACCGCCACGCAAAGCCCCACTGGGTTCTCCCCTTTCTTTCTCCTTTACGGACACGAACCTTCATGCACTATGCACACGATTCTACCTTACCGGCCAGATACTTCGGAGTGGACGACTGTTTCTAGAGTGGCTGCTTACGCCGAAGAATGTCGCTGGCTCGCTCGTTCGTTCACATCCCACGACCAGTGTCGCCAAAAGCTTCGCGACGATTCATCCACTACGGCTACGTGCTTTGCGCCTGGCTTGCTGGTCTGGTTCTGGGTGCCCTCTACTCCTCCAGGCCTTTCCTCCAAGCTGATCTCCAAGTAACCACGGTCCTTATCGCGTACTGAAACAAACATCCGCGGTGAACTACCTCATCGAGCCAATCGAAACGCCATCCGACCAGCGTCGTCGGGGCCAGGAAATTGTCCACGTCTCCCGGCTCAAGCAGTGCCATGACCCCCCTGTGTTCTCCTGTGCTTAGGTCGCCAGGATGGCTACTTTTTCGGTGAGGAGTGATTGTACTGGACACTGTGGGCAGTGGGCATGGTGCTGGTGCAAGAGAAGACGACGAGGAGTGCTTGCTTCCCGTTACGATATAGCGACGACCTGTTTAAGCCTAGCGCTACAACCTATAGCTAGTGTTGCTAGGTGAACACCCCCGTTGCAGTATTATTAATTTCAGATTATTTTTAGCAGACACTGTAATAACAGAAAAAAGGGAGAAAAATTATTGTAGCTGAAAAAATAACGCAGTTTATGCAAAAAATTTCTAAAAGCGCCACTTTTATTGCTTCTTTACTGAGCCAAATAAACATGGAAAATTTTATAATGCTTTCAATTATGACGTCATATGAAAGAATGATGCCAATACAATGCTCTAAAATAAAATTTTTTATTGCACCTAGTTCCAGACCTCAATAAAAAAAATGTACTTCCAACCAACTTTTGCACCTTCGCGGAAATTTCAAAGAGCGCTCACGTGATCAAAAAAATTTTTCGACGAGAATACTTTGGTGAAAGCTTAATTCACACAATAGCCATGTAGCCCAATTTTTTTCAAGAAAATTATTGGTGGCCACTTTTGGGCCTGGGACATTGATTCCACTTGATTGGTCTTCCGCTTTGTCTTGTAGAATGGGTCAGAGCATACTTAGAGGAGTACTGACACACAAAAACATTCACGTGGTTTTTTAAGCTTTAATAAGTAGTTAATGACCCGGTAATCACGGCACGAAACCTCATTTACTTCAGAGTGCGACAGGTAATTATTTGAAGTCTTTTTTGTAGCGACCAGTCGAAGTTTCGGTTCCAGAGAGCGGCGAGACGGGAGAAACGGGAATGTAAACAAAGTGGTCACGTGTTCCCAAAAAGCCATGACGTATGCTCTGACGCGCAGCCAGCGTGCGCGACCAACTTGCTGAACATTGTCGTGCGACTGCCGCATCGGTCGGACGGCCGCAGCCAATGACAGCGCCGGTAGCGTGAACGTCATGGCCACGCGGTAGACCCGGCGGGGCCGGTGAGCGGGCGCCTCGCCGCTCAGATCATGTCTGTTTCTTTTTTATGCGAAGCATACTAGCCGCACAACCACGCTCGTCCTTGCTGCGCCGCGCGCGGCCGCGTAGCTACCATATGACGTCATAACAGCTGCAAAAGCGGAGGCTCAACTTGTGCGCTCGCTTGCGGCCGCGTAGCTACATAGCCGGGTCTCAGCTCGTGCGCTCGCCTGCGGTCGCACAGATGGTACTGCGGCCTAACTCCCGCTCCTCCCGCTAGGGCACTGACGTCACAACAGCTGCAAGCCGGGCTGAACTCTTGCGCCCGCCTGCGGTCGCACAGCCGGTGCTGCGGCCTAACTCCCGTTCCTCCCGCTAGGGCACTGGCGTCATAACAGCTGTATAAAAGAGCGGCGCGCTCTCGTCGAGGCCAGTTGTATAGCGCGATGGCGGGAAAGGAAAGGGCCGCTCGTTAGACCGCGAAGTGCAAGTTACAAAGAGCCACGGAAACGGCCGAAGAACGAGAAGTTCGGCTTGCCAAGCGACGTGCACAATACGCGGCTAAACAGCAGCGTTCCTCCACAGAGTCCGAGGTAAAGGATGAAGTTGCGAGTGTATCTGGGAGTACTTCTACTCTAATGTGCTTCGCATCCTGGGCTTAACCTTAGCTAAGCCACAGCCATTTTTTTTTCTCCCTGATCGAAACGCGGGCCTCTTTCGCCGCTGACGGCGGCACATAAATCGCCTACAATTTGTTTCTGACACGAAATAACTTCTAGAATAAAGTAACCTCGAAAGAGTGCGAGTTATAAAACTTTGTGCGAAATCGTTGGCGTGATTTCTACTCGGACGCGGTAAGCGCAGATGCGCCAGCAATCGTCTGTATACGAAGCGGCTCGCCTGACTGGCCTGTTTACTCATCGCTACTAACGGCACCGGGAAAACTAACCGTATTTTCACTTAAGAGAAACAGAAATGTTCAGGCATTGATTGTGCTGACGGATTTAGGTGCTTTATTACGAGCTGCGGACGCATCGCAAGGACCCTCGGCCCCGGATAGACGGCCGACGAGCTAGGCCTACATCGTCTCCCAGCGATCGCAAGCTCGCCTGGCATGCTCCTTCGCTTGTGTCGGTGCCAATGAAATCAAATGTGCTGCAATTGAAGCGTGACATAACCGTGTACACGTTGTGCCGACTAACATAAACGCTTCGTTATACGAGCTGCAAGCGATCGTGTCACAAGCGCAACCGATGTCGGATTCGATGGCCCAGCGAGCTATGCCTGCCGGCTCCTGGCCATCGGCGGCTGTCAACGGATCCGATACTGTTAACGCGGCCTTGCGGAAACACGTTTACAGTGCTCACATAGACGTGTTTATATTGTCATCGTTTGTTTCAAACAAGATGGCTGTGCAAATACGGTTGCTTTCACTTTCTGTTCGAAGTTACGCAACATTCCGAACTTCCACGCAGGGACGCCGGCTCTGGGCGGAGCTATCCGCCGCTCGCTCATTCGTACCATGTGTCCCGAATGGCCGCATACGGCAAGTCGCACACGTCGCGACGTACGGAAAATCGCACCGTGTGTCTCGCGCTTTAGACGTGGCCGATCACTTAGCGAGTCAGATATTGCGCGGCCGGCGATGGCGAAGACGAACCTCAACAAATCCCTCGCATCGGCCGCGATCAGTGGTAAGACACAACAAATCGGCGTTGAACGTTGTGGCAGCGCAGTCAAGCTGATAGTGTGGGAAATATCCTGATGGACACGAGAAAAACTGCAGTTGCAGCGACACGGAGAACGTCCCACTGAAACTACAACAGCTAGAACAAGCAACAACAGAGGAGAAGAGCACATGTAAGCCGCATGGCAGCCAACGAAAATTCGTGACGTAGCCACATGACGTTGCGTTTTCTTGGCTATTTACAATCCCGCTTGATGTCAATGTCTCGAGGTGCTCTGTTTTGCGGTTGGCTGCGCGCACGTACTTTAAAATTGATTTTAAATATGTTCTAAGCAATATTCGCCGCTGATATTTTATAGACGATGTGTGTGTGACCAAATAAATCGATCTCACAAGTTATCTCGACTTCAAACTTTTTTGTGTCAGTACTACTTTAAGTGGTAGAACACAGTCTGTTGGTGTGAATGGCGCCCTTTCTGAATCGCTTGCTGTTACTTCCGGTGTTCCCCAAGGTAGTGTTTTAGGACCTTTGCTGTGTTTAATATATATAAATGATTTAATAACTGCCATTCCATGGTCAACGTCAATAAGATTGTTCGCAGATGACTGCGTTGTATATAAAGAAATAGCATCAATAGCAGACCACCAATTTCTCCAAGAATTTGCTCAAAATATGTCACCGGGTGTGAAAAACGGAATATGGATTTAAACATTGATAAGAATGTGCTCCGAGTTACGCAAAAAAAAAAAAAAATGTTAGCTGTTACCAATATTGCACCCACAACGGTCCCAAGTGAGGTCTCACAATATGATTATCTACCAATAACCCTTAACAACCGATTAACCTGGGGCACTCATACCTCTGAGATCTGTTCAACTGCATTCTCGAAGCTCTGTTTCTTGAGACGAAAATTAAAGCATACTCCTAGCCATATTAAGCTCTTGGCTTATAAAGCTTTCATCAGGTCCAAACTTGAATACTCGTCTGTAATTTGGGTTGTAATGTGGGCTTGTTGGTAATGCATCTTCAAGGGGAGTATGGTAGCGCGATTAAAAGATGGCACAAAAGAAGACACCTAGAGACACACACAGCGCTATGCTAAAAATGATCCGCACACTAAGAAAGACACGTATCAATTAGAGCTCGTTCAGAGAAAGGCAGTGCGTTTCATTTTTCATAAATACAGAAAGTCAGACTCCTCAACATAGCTTATTAAGGATAATAATATCCCGTTGCCTAATACATGTAGAAAACTGAATCGCATTTCTTTTCTTCATAAAATTTTGACAAGAAAACTTAGCATTTCTCCCCCCTCATTCCTCAGGCACTCCACTGCTCGAAGGACCCATCATGATAGGGAACACTCATTACAGCCTATTTTTGCTAAAACAAACTCATTTAGGCGCAGTTTCTTCCCTCAAACCATAGCTGATTGGAACGCGCTTCCTGAATCGGTTTTTCGCTCTCTTGACGTGGAACAGGCCCTTCAAACATTTGTTTCTTCAGTAGAAGGAAACAATTTTCTTATGAGGAATTTCAATATTCGTTGCTTTTTGTTTCTGCTCTGTCATCTTTTAATTTTTTATTCTGTGTTATATCACATGCAATGCAATTTTTTTGCATGTACGCGCTGTTATGATTTGTGTTTTCATGCCGCTCCTGCTTGGGCCCATCTGGCCTGCAGTATTGTGAAATAATAAATAAATAAATAAATATAATCTTTCCAAACATTCAAATACCGTGGCATCGCTCTATCTTGTGAGGTGTCCTGGCGCTTGCACACTACTAATATAACCTCAGCTCTCGCTCTATCTTGTGATCTGTCCTGGCGCTTGCACACTAATAATATAATCTCAGCTCTCGCTCTATCCTGTGATCTTTCCTGGCGCTTGCACACTACTAATATAACCTCAGCTCTCGCTCTATCTTGTGATCTGTCCTGGCGCTTGCACACTAATAATATAATCTCAGCTCTCGCTCTATCCTGTGATCTGTCCTGGCGCTTGCACACTACTAATATAACCTCAGCTGCTAACAAATAACTGGGATTTCTTAGGAGACATCAATGTCATATTACAGAAGTAAAAGTGATGTTAACCTGTTCATCATTTCTAAGATTGAAACTTGAGTATGCGTCTCCCATGTGGAACCCACATCAAGCTTATCGCATAAATACACTGAAGTCACTACAAAATTGTACTACTAGGTTTATTCATCCTTTATCCTTGCGGTATCAAATTATCGGTATCGGTATGTATCATCCTTGCGGTATCAGAATTTCATCGTTGAAAGTGGAATCTGGCTTATCGATGCCTTCTTTCCGTTGACAGGTTCTCTTCTATTTTTTTTACAGTTTCCTTTGTGGCGACACACTCCGCGCATATTTCTGCGCACCCTCCGTCTTCTTATCATCTGGCCCCAGCATCCGAATTTCCAGCAATTAACTGGCATGACTCTCGTCCCTCATCTGACTGCTCATCTGAGGGCTCTCTCTTCATCAACCCGTATGGATTTTAATTTTAAGCAACTTGTCCTTCAGCCTACACGATCCACTGACCAATCTGCTAACATTCTTGACCTCCTTCTCACTACTACACCGCAGCGTGTTTCATGTTTAAGATATTTACCTAGTTTGAGTGATCATTGCCTCATTTATTTTGAACTGCGCATATCAGTTCCGGCTATCAAAACGCCAAAAGGTATCCGAGACTATAAGAACGCTGACTTTGCATCTATAAACCGCGAACTAGTGGATTTTGTCACTGACTTCATTCCAAGTGTCCACACGCGCAACATTGATGAAAATTGGACCTTATTCAAAGATATAGTCAATTTTTTAATTAATGAATTCATCCCTCAGAAACGCATTATATCCAAATCTCATGCCCCGTGGTTTAACGCGCATCTGCGGCGCCTACTGAAGAAGAAAGAAAGACTGCCAAGGCAACTCAAACGGCCGAACGCTGGCACGCTTACGCCACCGCTAAGTCGGATTATGAACAAACTTTGTATGAAGCAAAACAAAATTTCTACCAGCACACGCTCCCGCTCCTTCTTAGAAATAATCCGAGGAAATTTTGGAATGTGGTCAGCGGGAATAAGCCGAATACAATAGATCTTTGCGATGATCACAACACTCCAATACACCAGAGCTATTGCTGCAAGGTGTTAAATGATTTTTTTGCCTCGTGTTTTCTTCTACCTTGCCGAATGTTTTCCCTCCTCCTTGTACATCTGACTATTTACCCATGGATCCAATACTCATTGATTCGGTTGGGTTGACATGTTTAATTGAAAAACAGAAGATTTCATCTTGTTCAGGCGTCGCCGGCATTACAACGAAGTTCTTGAAAAGTACATCTACCTGCTCATCATTGATTCTTTGTGCAATCTTTGAACAGTCATTACAGAGTTGTACCATCCCTCCTGATTGGAAGGTGGGGAAGGTGGTTCCATTGCATAAAGGAGGTAGTAAAGCTTCAGTACTAAACTATCGGCCCATTTCATTAACCAGCGTTCCCTGTAAACTTCTTGAGCACATTATTTATTCTCATCTTATTACCTTCCTCGAATCTAAGAACTTTTTCAGTTCATGTCAACATGGCTTCAAAAAATTTTTTTGGTGTGAGACACAGCTCCTATCTTTCACTAATGATTTATTTCGCGCTATCGATGCTAACGTTATTGTGGATTGCGTTTTGTTTTTAGACTTTGCTAGGGCGTTTGACACTGTTTCTCATGATCTATTATTAATTAAACTCGGTGCTCTTAATATTAACGATCGAGTATTAGGCTGGATTAAATGTTTTCTTTCCAACCGTAGTCAATATGTGTCAGTTAATGATTATGACTCGCCTCTTGTTTCCGTAACTTCTGGAGTACCTCAAGGTTCTGTGTTAGGTCCTCTACTGTTTTTAATTTACATTAATGATCTTCCTGATAACGTTATCTCCCATATAAATCTTTTCGCAGATAACTGTGTGCTTTATCGTTCAATTACTAATCCCTCTGATGAAGCATGTTTGCAATCGGACTGGAACGCAATTTCTTCATGGTGCAGCGAATGGCTCATGACACTTAACACCACTAAGTGTAAACACCTGCGTATCTCCAGCCGTCCCCCTGAATACACCCCTGACTATCTTCTTAATAACACTCCGTTATCATCTGTCTCATCCTACAAATACCTGGGTATTCACTTAACACACAATCTGTCCTGGAAAATGCACGTGAACTACATATCTAACCAGGCTAACCGCACGCTCGGATTCCTACGGCGCCATTTCATAGCTTCTAACAGCACCGTTAAACTTCATCTATATAAGACGTTAAACGTATATAACAGCGAGCGTATCTGCAATGAAATCAGCACTTGGTCTGCCCGTTCTTTCTCTGCGCCGTAAATATTTTCGCTTATGTCTTTTTCACAGAAATAATTATACCAACCCTATTCTCAAAGATAAATTACTCCTCTCTCCATCTTATATGTCTTCACGCACTGACCACAACTTCAAGGTGGGAATACCGCAATGCCGAACTAGCCTTTGTATAAGTTCATTTATTCCTCGAACTGGAAATGACTGGAACCACCTCCCTGCCTTCATGGCTGCCATCACCGACGTCAACAAATTTAAGAAAGCTGCCGCCGATTTTGTATGCCCCTCCTCTCTGTAATGCCTCTGGCCCTGAGAGTACTGAAATAAATAAATAAATAAATAAACACAGCTGCACGCTGGACTGCATGGTCGATAAAACATAGCGCCACCGACACGTCACCCGAGGTATGCGTCACCGACGGTGGCTATAAAAACAGGCTGCCTGGCTGAGAAAGGCCGCCTTCTACCTTCCGCTACTGGGACGAATATAGCGTTGGTATGCCCGTCCGCTGCCATCGTTAGTCGAATAAAGAAGCGTTACGTTTTTATGTTGGGATTCGTCCTTCGGCAGACACGACATCTCACAACTTAATCACCCACCGTACATCAGGCCCCCTTCATACATGTCTCATCACACCTGTCATCTGCTTCAAGTTGCGCGCGCACGTGCCCAGACTGCCACTTTCCATGCATCATCTTTTATTCAAGCAGCAAGGGGCTGAAACGGCCTTCCACTTGCTATCGCCGCCATCACAAGCCCACCTACCTTACAGAAACTGTTGCCACCCATATTTCAAAATGAACACCTGTTTCTAACATTTATTTTATTCACCACCCCTCACATAATACCTGTGGTTTTTAAGGTAATAAAGTGAAATGTAGTAAAGCTTGTCAATGACGCTATAAAAAAGGCAACTAATGATCTATGCTGCAGCTAGACTTATTTGCTTTGAGTACACATATCTTCAACGCTTTACCTCGCCATTTAGTATTGAAGAAATGTTTCAAAATGCCAATTTTTGTAAGTGCTTGTTGAATCAGCATATAAAATAAGTGCCCGAAGATACACTCAAAAGAATATATTTATTTGCAGAACACCCACACAAATTTAATTCTAGAGAAAGTTGGCTTTACTGCACTGCTTGAAGTTGGCTTTTTCAGAGCCAATAAAGTAACTAAATGTGAACGTGCCAAGCACAACTTCTTTAGCCTATGCGAGTTGTGATTAAATCAAATGTCACGTAGAATCACATCTAGTCTAGGAAGGCACGGCAAACATCAAACCCAATATCAGGAGTACCATTTCACAGTTTTCATAACACGTGTGCATTTTCTTTTCAAAGCTTTCTTTGTCCTATTGCTTCCGACTCTAAGTTTTTCTTTTATTTTTGAAGACATTAGTATGTCACTAGTGTTTTTTGAGCACCGATGCACGACATGAGGCGACTCAGGAAAAAATGACCTGTCGCTTTGGGTAAGGACGTTGTAGTGTTTACGGAGTATGCCCGAGGCCCTTGGAGTGTGCGAGCATCAAAGTAACTGACTGGGAGCCACTGGGCTTGTCGGTGCCCTTTAGAACGTCCATCCGGTCGTGTCCTGCTGCTCGGTGTATGACATCACCGATCATCTTTTCTGGATATTTACGATTGAGAAGTTTCTTCTTGAGCTCCTGGCAACAAGAATTGTCCATAAATTTAACACTGTCTCGTCTGCAATAAATTAAAACAAAGAAAAACTAACCTGTCTAACTTGAGATTAAAGACAAATATACCCTTACGTATATAGTGTGATAGTGATCATAGTGTGATACAGTACATATATGATTTCATTGCGTCTTCCTTTCAATTCTTTTTTAGTTTTTACTTTCCTTCTTGTGCATGTGGCTTTTTGACGTATGCGGCTTGAAGTTGTACGCTTAGCACCTCCATTTTAGATAATTCGAGGTTGCACTTAGAGCTGCCATGTGCTGACATCATGCCTATGCATGTGTATATGCACGTCATTTTGTTTTCACTGCACAGAATCATGGTAACCGCTCGCACTTACCTGAGAGTCATGTTTGTATATTGTATCCTGAAAACATCTGCATTTCATTTTGTTCTGTATTCTAATATGCATTGATAATGATTTATGATGCACAGTGTAAGTTCTAGTCAGCCGAGACGGTGCACCCTCTGCTCTCGATACGGTGCTTTTACAGCTATGTATGAATTGTTCATATGTTACTGTACTCTGATGAAAGCTAGTCCGCCAGCCGAAAACATTAAGTAAACACGTCTTACTTCCAAAAAATTCGTCGTCGCTTTCCTGCACACACACACACACATGCATGCATGCACACGCACGCACGCACGCACACACGCACACACACACACGCACGCACGCACACACACACACACACACACACGCACGCACACACACACACACACACACGCACACACACACACACACACACACACACACACACACACACACACACACACACACACACACACACACGCGCACGCACGCACGCACACACGCACACACACACACACACACACACACACACACACACACACACACACACACACACACGCAGGGGGTTTCTTCAAAGTTCAGCATGCCGGACCAGACGTAAACTATACAGGAAAGAGAGGACAAACCTTTCGGAAGACGTACTTACTTAACGTTTTCGGCTGGTCCACCAGCCGAAAACGTTAATACGTCTTCCAAAAGGTTAGTAGTCTCTTTCCTTCGCGCACACACACACACATATATTGTGAGACAAAGTTTAGACAGCCACTCTTTATTCTCTCGAGTGATAGCCCCACCACCAGGCCCCACAACGGTGATGATGAGTATGTACAGGTGAGAATATGAAGCGTATGAATAAACTCACACTAATTTACTCGCGCGCGCAAGCGGTCAGCCAGGCCGCGACTTAGCCAGGAGGGAAACGCTGAACGAATCGTTTGAGGCGCAAAACGTGAATGATCTACGAACCACGATAACGATGGTCCGAAGAAACGTCTACGGGAGTAACGCGATAGTCAATACGCTTGAAGAAATAGCCGAAGCGCAACGCACCTCAACTGGAGCGGCTGTCCATGTCCAAAGCCGGGAGGAAGATACTGGACGATCTGGGAATAGGATGCTCGAGCGAGGTGGAGATGAAGCTCCCCGTCCCCGAAGAGGTCCGGCGCCAGACCAGAATTGACCCCATACCGAAGAACATGAATCCCGAGTTCAACAAGGGAAGAAGAACGGCGAGGGCCAAGGCTCTCATCGACCAGCATGCCAACGACGAACACGCGCGGTACGTGGACGCGGCCGAATACCAAGGGAACGCCTTCGCAGCGGTCGTCATAGAGGCTTCAACCGGCGCCACGAGGACGGCAGCGAGCGCGAGAAGCGCCGGAGCGGAACAAGCGGAGGAGGTAGCCATCGCCCTGGCCATCGCCGACGCAGACTGCCACACGGTGCTGAGTGACTCGAGTCAGGCGGTGCGAAACTTCGCCAAAGGCCAAATCTGCAGGGAGGCTGAGCGCGTACTGCGAGCGGTCAAACTACAAGACAGAAAAGTAAGACTCAAGTGGCTCCCGGCGCACGCAGGCGACGCGTCGGAACGCTGTGAGAACCACAATAAGACGGCACACGCAGCCGCGCGAGCGCTAACCAACCGCGCCCCGGCGACAGACCGTCCGGCGTGGTTCGCAACCAAGGACCGCATGACGGATTACAATGAAATCACGAAGGCCTACTGCCTGGCTCGCAGGACTCTTCCACCCCTGCACCCGAGGCTCAGTCGAGCGGAGGCGGTACTACTGAGACAGCTCAAGACCGGATCGCTACCGAGCCAGAGACTGATGCATCTCATGTACCCCGAGACATATCCGACCGATAAGTGCAGAGTCTGCCGGAGGGAGACGACAGATTACACGCACATCTGGGGTTGCGTTAAAAATCCAAAAGAGGCAAAATCAAGAACGCCCCCACCGCGGCTCGAGGCAGCCGCGAAGGCTACGACCGAGACGAACAGCTCTGGGCCGTCCAGCAGGTCCTCGGGGCGCTCGAAAGGCAGGGACCCAGCGAGCCGGCAACGGCGAGCGGAGACCCGCGCCGAGTAACGGTGACTTCGTAGATGACGTAGGCCCTCGTCGGGGCGCGCGAGCGCCCAACTGCAGGCACAAAGTAGGCTCCAATCCAATCCAATCACGGGGGATGTTGGTTTATTAATAATGTAGGGTCGAAGGAGGTGGGATTCAAACTTCTCACACAAACCGGGTGTATGTATGGGCATCCAAAGGTGCACTTCCTCTCTGGGACGAAAGGAGATGTCGCGATGAGAGATGTTGCAACATTGCTTGCGATCCAGCTGACTGACTTCTGTATTGAAGCGAGCACGTTAACGGCATTCCTAAGTCTCGAGACGAACTGTTCGGGTATACTGGCCGAGGTGTTAGTTGGGGCATTGAAGAAAGCAGCGTCGATGTTGAATGTCAGTGAACGGCCATAAACTAGGTAGAAAGGGGAGTACCCCGTAGTTCATTGGAGAGCAGTGTTGTGAGCAAATGTCCCAAAAGGTAAGTTTGTCCCAGTTGTCGTGGTTTAACCCGATATGCATTGATATCATATCTGTTAGTATGCGATGGAAGCGCTCTGTTAAGCCATTTGTTTGAGGGTGATATGCGGATGTCGTCTTATGCACTGTACCACAAGCTCCGAGTACTTCTTCGATCATTGTTGACATGAAAGTCTTGCCGCGGTCACTTAACAATGCACGAGGTGCACCATGACGCAGCACAATGACATCCAGAAATAAGGTGGCAACATCGGAGGCCGAACTAGAGCGTAGAGGAGCGGTCTCTTCGTAACATGTGAGCTGGTCAACAGCTGTCACGATCCATCGATGACCCGCCGGCGTAATGGGCAGAGGGCCGACTAGGTCTATCGCAGCGATGGCAAAGGGTGTCTCGGGACATGGGATGGGCTGTAAAAGCCCAGCAGGAGGCGAAGTCTGTCGTTTCCGCCGTTGACACTGGACGCAAGAAGCGGCGTACTTGGCCCCAAAGGTAGACATGCCTGGCCAAAATAAACGGCTCCTAACGCGGTGGTATGTTTTGTGGAAACCCAAATGGCCAGCAGATGGGTTGTCGTGAAAGGCTTCAAGGACTTGTGTGCGCATCGAACGTCGGAGTTGTAGATGTAGCGATGCAGCACATCGTTGTCGAGCTTAAATAGCTGCAGTTGTCGACGCAATCTGACATTTGGCGCAGAAGTAGTACCGCACAGGCGTTGGATAATGCTGTTGCAATAGGAGTCAGAACGTTTACACGAGGCGAGCTGAGTGACGCGATTGGAAGGTAACGTGCCAGTGACCGCTAGAGGTAATAACGGGAGTGGAGACTTAGTCTCATCATCAAGCGGTGAGCAATAGAGAGATGTACTCGAAGATAATAGTGGCAGCGGACAGCGCGAGAGAAGGTCGGCATCTTGATGCTTTTTCCCAGACTTGTAGGCAACGTCAAAATCATACTCTTGTAAGCGGACCACCAGCGACCAAGGCGTTCAGACAAACTTGTCATTGACTTGTCATTGACATTGAAACTTGTTTGTGATGAATAAACTTGATTTGATTTGATTTGATTTGACGACAACCAGCATACGGCGTGGTGGTCCGTTATGACCGTGAAGTGGCGTCCATAAATATATGTTAGATATTTTTGTATCGCCCGAACTACAGCGAGACATTCCTGCTCTGTGATCGAGTAGTTTTTTTCGGCAGCCGTTAATGCGCGGCTGGCACAGGCAACAACTCTCTCTCGTGAGGTGGTATCGCGCTGTAGTAGGACAGCACCGATCGCGTGGCCACTAACGTCGGTGTGCAATCAAGTTGGTGCGTTCTCATCGAAGTGACAGAGGACAGGGTCGGTGGTTAATGCTTGCGTGAGGGCTTGGAAAGAAAGTTCGCAGTCCTCTGTCCAAGGGAAAGCAGTGCCCGACGTGAGCAACTTGTGCAGCGACGATGCCACGGCAGCAAAATGACTGATGAAGCGGCGGAAGTAGTATGCAAGGCCCAAGAAACTTCTTAATTGTTTGTGATTTTCAGGGCGAGGGAAGCGAAGCACGGCAGCAACCTTGTCGGGATCTGGTCGAATGCCATCTTTGCTGATAAGGTGGCCCAACACATTGATGTTCTTTCTGGCAAAATGGCATTTCCTTGTGTTGAGTTGGAGTGCAGCGTTGGAAATACATGTAAAAACTTCATCCAAATGCTCAAGGTGCTGACGAAAAGTTGTAGAAAAAATAACGATGCTATCTAATAGCACAGACAGATCTTCCACTTAAGGCCACGTAAAAGTGTGTCGATCATGCGTTCACATGTTGCAGATGCATTACATAAACCGAAGGGCATGACGTTGAACTCGTAAAGTCAGTCTGGTGTTGCAAAGGCTGTCTTGTCCTTGTCCGCTTCGTGTATTGGGATTTGCCAGTACCCGGATCGGAGGCCTAGACTAGAGAAATATTCTGCACCCTGGAGGGACTCAATGGCATTGTCAATTCATGGCATCGGATATACGTCTTTGTGCGTGATCTTATTAAGGGCTCGATAATCGACGCAAAACCGTACAGAGCCGTCTTTCTTGCGAACCAACACAACAGGAGACGACCAAGAACTGGACGATGGCCAGATGATGTCTCTTTTGAACATGTCATCAATGTTGTCCGCAACGATTTTCCGTTCTGCGGAAGACACGCGATACGGGCGACGGCATACAATCGAACTGCCTCTGGTTTCGATTTGATGTACTGCGACGGAAGTGCGCCCCAGAAGCTTGGAGTGAACGTCAAATAAGGTGCTGTGTTTTTGCAGGAGTGCCAAAAGGTCGTCTTTCTGTGCAGCAGTCAGGTCGGGATTTATTGCAGCCGTTAAAGCAGCGGCAGCAGTATGATCATCAGTTGTGGTAGACAAAGGTGGTGATTCTGTGTGAAGCGGTACCAGCGAAAGAGGTTCGGTTTCAGTAAAGCAAGCCAGAGTAGTGCGCTGGGAGAGCACAACTGGCGAAGAAGTATGGTTATGAACAGTGACGGACGTTCTACCGTCCTGAAATCGCACCAGACTAGGAGTAAGGCTGAGCCCACCAGAAATGCAGTGACCGCTTGGCGCAAGGAACACATCACCGTTAAGCTCATTGCCTGCGGGAATGAAACAGTCGGTAGACGACGAAACGTAGGCTGTGAGCATCGACAGTGGACGAAGATTCAGTGTCCCTAATATAAATAGTTCGCTGACGGCAATAGATCAAAGCTGAGGCAGAGGACAGGAAGTCCCACCCCAAGATCATCGCGTAGATACACGAAGACAGCACGACAAACTGAATATGGTGAAGGATGCCATCAATGAAAGCACGCGCCGTGCAAACACTGGAGGGCTGAACAAGAACTGCGTTAGCACAACGAAGGGGAGGGCCACTATACGGTGTCTTCAGTTTTCGCAATCGAGAACACAAGTCAGTACTAATAACGGAAAGCGAGGCACCTGTGTCAACCAAGACTTTGGTTCGGACACCTTCAACACACACCAAAAGTACATTTGACGGGCGCTCTGGAGGAGTTTCACGTTGTCCAAAGGATGCAGCTTTCCCCCCTGAAGCTGCACCATTTAGTTTTTCAGGCGGTGATCGGAGGACGAAGTAGCCGGTTGAAGAGGGGAAGAGATGCACCGCATCGGTGATGGAGAGCGACGACGTGGGAAACGCAATGAACCGGCAGCGTTGAAGTCCTGTGGAGATGGGGAACGTCGTGGATAATAATCGTAGTAAGGACGCCGACGTTGTGGTACAGGGCCAGAAAACTAATCCCTTTCAAACCCGTCATAGCCACGCCTTTCATCTTGCTGACGGCATCGGCAAAACCTTGAAATGTGGCCACGGATGCCGCAGTAGTAGCATACTGGTCGAGGTAAGCTCCATGCATTGTAAGACGGAAGAGGTGGTGGTCTTGTAGTGATAGGATTCAGGAATACATACGGTGCAGGTGCTTGTTGTGGCGGCTGCTGGGAGGGCAGCACTATAGAGGAAGCCTGCGCGTAAGTTGCCGTAGGGATAGGGTGCGGTCACGGGACTTGCGGGCAGGTCACGGCAGCTATGTCTTCCCTCACGATGTGGCCTAGGTCGCCACCAGGAGGCTTCATATGAATCTCAGGAGCGTTTGACGAAGCTTGGGCGTGCAGTTCCTCACGGGTGATGGAGTGAATCAAGGCACATAGCTCGCTGTCGTTGGACGCCTTGAAATCAGATGTGTCAGGATGTAAGCGTAGCATATGAAGCTCATCGAGACGCTGACACGTACTGATGATGTCTGCGATGGTAGTGAGGTTCAGCACTACAAGAGAATTGAATGCCACAGTTCCAATACCCTTGAGCAGATGGTGTACACGGTCACTCTCTGCCATCGAGGTGTTCACGTGGCGGCAGAGGGCGAGAACGTCCTCTATGTACAAAGTGTAAGACTCACCTGAGTGCTGAACACGCTCAGCAAGCTTCTTGGCGATATAGGAGCGGACAGGCGAGTTCGCAAAAATCTGGCGTAGGTGGTGTTTAAAGGTGCTCCAGTTGACGAAATCGAGGTCATGATTAAAAAACCAAGTTTTCGTGACGCCGGTTAGGTAGAAAGCGACGTACGTGAGCAACTTTTGCTGATTCTATCCAGTGGTTAAAGTCACTCACGCGCTCGTATAGCTCCAACCAGTCTTCAACGTCGTCACCTGGAAGTCCAGCAAACACCGGTGGATCCTTCTTAGGGGTGGTGACCGTCCAAGAAGGGGTTCCCGCAGGAGCAGGCAAGGTGGATGTCATGGTATTGATCTGCTGGTCTTGGGACATGGTCGAGTGCAATTGGTAGAGGCGGCGGCCCGAGCGGAGCTTCAGGGATGTAGCATAGGTGAAGCTGGAGAAAGACCGGGAGCGAGAGGACGAAGAAACTGGTCAGCACACTCCACCACTTGTGAGACAAGGTTTAGGCAGCCAGTCTCTTATTTCTCTCGAGTGAGAGCCCCACCACCAGGCCCCACAAGGGTGATGATGAGTATGTACAGATGAGAATATGAGGCGTATGAATAGTGCTCGCAATATATATATATATATATATATATATATATATATATATATATATATATATATATATATATATATATATATATATATATATTGTCGCGAGAGGAAAAGCCAGTCAGTCAGTTCTAAGCGAACGGCCGTTTACAGTTCGTTTTTGCAGCAGCTACCACGCACACTTCTTCTTCCTCGACTTCTAGCGTAACTAGCGCGTGCCATTATCCCTCCCTCCAATAAAAAAATAAATAAAGTTTGGGAGATGTTAAATGCCACAAGGAGAAAATAAAAGAAGTGAGAAAGACAACTGACCTGACGACAGGGGCCGCATCACAAAGTTTGTGGATGAGTGTCAGCGCGAATGGTAGGGCTTCATCCTGGTAACGTGAACAATGTCAGAGGAACGTGGTCGACGGGAGTGGTGCGCAGTGTCGGCTGGAATAACTTCGTAGTTGACAGGACTTAGACGGCGCAAAACTATGTAGGGGCCAAAGTATCTGCGCAATAATTTTTCTGACCGGCCTCGTTCACGTATAGGGGTCCAAACCCAGACAAGATCTCCCGGGTTGTATGTGACGTCTCGATGGCATTTGTTGTATCGACGACCATCTTGACTTTGTCGGGATAGAATTCGTTGCCGCGCTAGGTGCCGCGCTGCTTCGGCAAGCTGAACAAAGACGTCTGTATCTGGTGCGGTAGGTTGAGACGAAGTTGGTAGGAGCATCACGTCGAGCATAGTGGTGACGTCTTGTACGTAGACCAGACGAAAAGGAGGAAATCCGGTGGTTTCTTGTAGGGCAGTGTTGTACGCGAATGTCACATACGGGAGCAGTTCGTCCCAATTTTTATGATCCGTGGCAACATACACGGAAAGCATATCCGCAATCGTTTTGTTGAGACGCTCAGTTAAACCGTTAGTCTGCGAGTGATACGCAGTTTCCGTTCGGTGCGTTGTTCCACTCAGCTGCAGAATATCTCGGACCAACTGGGCAGTGAAGGCCGTACCACGGTCTGTGATGACGACAGTGGCAGCACCATGTCGAAGGACGATATTTTTGATAAAGAAGTTAGCAACATCTGAAGCAGTAGCTCGCTGAACGGCTTGTGTTTCGCAGTATCGAGTGAGGTAATCGGTGGCGACAACGATCCAGCGGTTATCAGCCGAAGACTTGGGAAATGGGCCGAGTAATTCCATCCCGACTTGTTCAAAAGGTGAACAAGGAGGTTGGACAGGCTGAAGCAGACCGGCTAGTTTCAGTGGTGGAACTTCGCGACGCTGGCAATCTCGACAACTTTTGACGTACTGCTTCAGGGTTTTTGTGTGTTTTCGCCAATAGTACTTCTGCTTGATCCTCGTCAGAGTACGCGTGAAACCAAGATGCCCCTACGTTGGTTCGTCGTGGCATGCACGTAGAACGTGGTCGCGGAGAGTAGCGGGAACAACGAGCAGTAAAACAGTTGCCGTAGGGTGAAAGTTCCGCTTGTATAGGATGTCGCCACGTAGGCAGAAAGAGGACAAGTGACGCGCGAACTGCCGTGGGGGTTGTGGGCGGCTTCCTTCAAGGTATTCAATCAAGGGCTGGAGCTCGGAATCTTGGCGTTGCTGTTGAGCAAGGTTTAAAGACGGAAGAGTACAAAGAAAACCAGAATCGTCGTCAGTACCTAGGGGTGCGGGTTCCACGGGGGCGCGGGCTGGTAAGCAAACCTACTTTACTGCTGCTCTTGCTTTTACGGGAACTTCCGAAATTGTATGAATCAGCTCACCAAGCTTTCTATACGCGTCCATTGCTTTTGTTCATAGATCATGTAGGCAACTCTGCAACTGTGATCGACATTGTAAAAACAGCAAGAAGGCAGATGACACAAATGGTTTGTCTGCTTTAATTGTTGCCTGTGCTATTTTCAGGATATCAACCTACTCCACGCACTGATGCTATTTACAGCTAAAACATTTTATTTTTCTTGTTGCATGAGAAGCATTTGCTTCCAGTTGTGGCAGTAACGTTGTGAATCGTCGTTGGCGGAGACCGCTGGCTGTGTGAAAATTTGTTTCACTGTGCTGCTGTCTTTACTGCTTCTGCTTATTTCCTCTGCCGGCACCTTATATTTGTTGTGTTTATCAGGATCTGGCCGGTCTCTTCCTCGTTGAAGACGAATGGACACAAGTACTGGTTGCTGTTGATTTGTTCAGTCTGAACCAGGCATGTATATCCATTTGCTATAAGGGCTGCTGCTGATTCTAATGCAAGTACTGCCCCTCTAAATGTGGATTTAATTAGTAGTGGTGTCAGTGATGTATGACACCAGAGAATTATTGTTCTAGAAAGGTGGCAAAGCTTGTCCACAAATTTATAGTATGGAGATGCTTAACCAATCAAATGTTTACTATTTAAATGTTCTAAGTTGCCACAAAGTATTGCGCGCGTTTAAAATTGCAGTCGCAAAAGACATAGAACAAGAATCCAGAAAGTTTGCTCCCAGATATCTTGAGACAATAAATTATAGAGAAATAAGCTGCCAATGATTGTCGTCAGCTCTAGCCAATTTTTCTATACAGCCACTGTTGCCATCATGTGCTTGTTATAAACAAGAAATTGAGCCCCGTGATTCCCCTGATTTTTCTCGCTCAAAAATTCAAACGCCTCAACTTTGGCAGCCTTGGTGCCTCGTGGTAGAAAACGAGAGTTTATTGGCCAGTTGCCTTCCTCTGAGATCGTGTGCTATGTAGGATAGGATAGCATAGGAATAACTTTATTAAAATTTATTTATTTATTTATTGATACTGCGGTCCTGTTTTCAGGACCTTAGCAGGGTGTATACAAAGTGAAATTGAAAAAAAAAACCAAGTACAAAATACAGCGAAACATAACATAGGTCACTCGCGATGTACAAATGCAAGCAGTTACTGAACAACACACAGTAAATCGCCCGCTACATAAACATAGGTGCGACTCAAATAATGGCTGTGAGCATTGAGTTACAACGTCATCAGTAATATTATTCCATTCAACAATAGTTCTGGGGGAAAAAGGAAAATTTGAAGCAATTTTTTTTAGTAATTAACGGTGTTATTGTCTTTGAGTGTCGATGACGTGTAGCATAACCAGTAGAGAAAGCGATAAAGCGTGATCTAACAATGTTGTAGTGCCCTTTTATGAGCTGAAATAAAAATTCTAAACGGCATGTTCGGTTCCTTTGTGTCACAGATGGCAATCCACTTCTCTTGAGAAGCTCCGTAACTGAAGTGCGGCCATACGAATTATATATGAATGGTACTGCCCTTTTTTGAACTTTTTCTAGTTTAGTAATGTTTGTTTTAGTAAAGGGATCCCATATGGCAATCGCGTATTCCAACATTGGTCGAATGATGGCATTGTAAGAAAGAAAACGTACAGGAGGCGTAGCGAAGTTTAGAGAGCGTCTTAGGAAAAATAGTTTTCGAAGGCAGTTTGCCGTCACAATGTCAACATATTTGTTCCACGAGAGAGTGTTAGTAATCCAGAGGCCAAGGTATATATATGCGGTTACCTCAGAAAGCATGATGTTTTCGGCATTGTAGTTGTACAATAAAGGCTTATTTTTTAACGATATTCTCATAAAGACAGTTTTATCGAAGTTAATTTCCATTTGCCAATCATTGCACCATGTTACTATGCTTTTAAAGGCATCATTCAGTCTAATTTGATCGTCAACTGAGGAAATTTTTTCGTGCAGGACACAGTCATCAGCTTACAACCTAATACCCACAGAAATCTGATCCACAATGTCATTTATGTTAAGTAAAAACAGAAGAGGACCAAGAACTGATCCTTGGGGGACGCCAGAATCAACGGGCACCTTATCTGAACTGGCTGAATTTAGTGTTACAAACTGACCTCGGTTAGTCAAATAACTCTTTATCCAGGCGAGTAGTTTGTTATTTTTCAGAATGTAGCTTAGTTTATGCAGCAATTTGTTATGCGAGACTTTATCAAACGCCTTACGGAAATCCATGAAAATTACGTCTGTTTGTTTACCCTCGTTTATGGCTGCTGCAAAGTCATGAATGATTTCTACAAGTTGGGTATTAGTTGAAAATCCTCGCCTAAAGCCGTGCTGCATACAGGTAAGTAGCTTATGTTCTTCAATAAAAGCAGTTATATGTTTGTGAATAATATGCTCTAACATTTTACAAGCTGTTGAGGTTAGCGAAATTGGACGGTAATTCTGAATGAGTCTTTTCTCACCAGATTTGTGCAAAGACATGATTCTGGCATCCCGCCAATCATCAGGTACTGCAGCTTCGTTTAAACACCTAGTGTACAGAACGTGTAAGTATTTTGCACACCACTCAGCATAAGATTTCAGGAAAGCATTTGGGATATGGTCTGGTCCAGGAGATTTTTTTACCTCAAGGTTCAACAGCAGATTTAAAATGCCATGTTCACTTATTTCGACATCAGGAATAGGAGGTTACGGACACATCGAAAGGCGGAAGACGGCCGTCATCTTGCGTAAATATCGCTTTGAAATTTTTATTGAATGCCGTCGAAGCCCCTGCATCATCCTGCACGCAACCACCATAAACTACACGTCCGTCGTTAGAGCGAGACTTCGGGCTCACCAATCTCCAAAATTTTTCGGGTGACCTTTTGATAATGGATGGCAGTGGTGAATATCGAAATAGTTTTTCTTATCATGCGCAATCTTGTTCTTCACCTCTTCCGATATCTGTTCGACCATTAGTTTCAAGCCAGACCTGTTTGTCGTTCTCGCCCTCTTTAGGCGTTTCAATTTTCGCTGCAACTGCAGCGTTACTCTACTTATCCATGGATTTCGAAAGTTATGTTTTTTAGCTATCCTTGGCACGAAACGCTGAATGCATTCGTGAATTACCCCCTTGAAAAAAAAGCCACAAATCATTCACCGAACTAGTGTTGTTTCTGAAAGAGTCATAATTAAAACTGAGAGCATCAAGAATAGACTCGTCTTCTGCTTTAGAAAAATTAGGAAACAACTTGACATCGCCTCTCTGTTCCAATGCAACGCCCTCTAACGTCAAGACTACTGCTTTGTGATCTGAAATGCCGGAGGTGACGCTGCAGGTCACTTTGTCTTTAATATTCCCACTTATACGGAACAGATCAAGGATTGACTCAGAGTCGTTTTGAATTCTGGTTGCCTCATTTACAACTTGCAAGAGGTCGAAATTGAACACAATGTTTAACATTTCATTCTCGACACTTTTGGCACTGGTTATCGAAAAGGTGTTCCAGAGCAGATTGGGAAGGTTAAAATCACCTGTCACAATCAGTTTGTCTTCAGGCTTTATGTGGCGATGCATATACTCGTTAAGCTGTTCAAATATTGTGGCAGATGAATTCGGAGGCCTGCAGACTGCTCCTAAAAGGTAGCAGACTTTATTTATGTAAAGTTTGCAAAACAGGCTTTCCACGCCTGTTACGTCAGACATTGCTATAACATATAATGAAGATTTGAAAAGAACCGCTACGCCTCCTCCTCTTCGATCACGAACGTTCACGTGATGAGATCTGGCCAGCTTTGGCGCATTCGCAGACACTGTCACGGGTGCAACGTTGATTTCCGTGATGACACACTGGTCCACACGTGCCGTTCCGTCTAAGCCGCTGGATTGAAGATCATTTGTAGGCAGCCTTGTCGTCGCAAAGCCCAGCATTACGGACTGCATGCCCAGAGCCACTGCGAGAACCTGCACAGCGTAGCGAAACGGGTTCGTCAACATGTCTGATGTGCCGCTGCCATGCCCAAATGCCGGCAACCGGCAGTTTATGCGTCATGACGTTGGCCAAGCGCCGACCCGAGATTATGGCCTACTCTGCATTACCCCAGTTCGGCCCGTTTGTGGTAGGTCGTCAGGCTTGTGCCTTTCGAGCACACCCCGCGCCTGCTGGACGGCCCATAGTTGAGTGTCCTTGTCTGTAGACAGCACTGCACTTTGAAGTTCGGGCGGGTATGCCATAGAGGTAGCTTCGGTCGGGAAACTTGCACAGCCCCACATGATGTGCCATTGGTCCGCCGGACTCACTGCACAAACACCGCACACACCACTCGGATAGAGTTCTGGGTGAAGCATGCGTAGCACTGCCGGGGCGAGGAGTGACCCGGTCTGTATGTTCCTTAGGATGACGGCCTCCTCCTGACTGAGTGCTGGGCGGGGAGGCGGCATTGTCCGTCGAGTTAAGCGGTAACATTTGGTAACTTCGCCATAGCCGGTCATTCAGTCCTTGGTTTCAAACTGCAGAACGGTCGCTGTCGGGGTGCGGAGAGTAAGCACCTACGCTGCCGAATGGGCCGTCTCGTTGCGGTTCGGTGAATGAATAAAACTTCATTTGAAACGGCTCTTCGTCGGTGCCGTCCGCCGCTTCGGTACCGTGTGATTATGTAGTGTAGAGGTGTAGAGGTGGGGAGATAGTGAGGCGAGGACTGTGCACAGTGGCATGTCCAGTACGTGTGGCGAAAGTCGGGTTAGCCAACATACACCGGGCATGCCGGGTGGCCATGGCCTTGTTCAATAATGTGTTGCATGACGTCATTCGCCAGTGTTAGAGTTTGAGCCTCACGAATTAGGGAGGCATCATGGCGGGTGAAGGAGAGATCGAGGGCCAGAAAGGCACATGGAGATGAGCGCACCTCGCAGAGCCTAGCGCGGCTTTGCTAGCGGTGTTCAGAGCGGTGCATTCTGCTGTAATAAGTGTGAGGCCATGGAATAGGAGAGCCCGGTATTTTAGGCACGCGAGCGAGGGAGTGAGCATGCTCATTACCCTGTATCCCCTGATGGACGGCACCCACTCCAAGAGGACGTGAAGTGAGGGATGCTGTTGCATGTGTTGCACGAGGGATGCCCTAATATGACGGGGAAGTAGGTTGTTTGTGAATGAACGAAGGGCTTCCTGGCTGTCTGAGCGAACGTTAATGGTTGGTGTGGAGTAAGAGGGAATAGTAATGGCTTCCAATATGGCTTGGACCTTCGCATCCAAGGTGTTGTGCAGGGTTGCGCATTCAACATCGAAGCTGCGGGTGTACGTGGTAACACCCATTTCAATGCGGTGACATTGTCGCAAAGAAGCCTCGAGTCGTTTGGTCTGAGTGCGTGTGAGGGCAGCGTATGGCAGGCCATAAGGAATTCGGGAGTAGATTGCTGCCTCAGCAATTTTACGGAGTTCGTGTTCACGCAGGCCTGTGTGGCGCTTGCTTACACGTGTCATCATGTGTATGATTTGACTAGCCTGATGGAGAATGCGCCGTAGCCACTCCACACTGCGTCCACTCTCTTGCCAAAGAAATCCGAGGATGCGGAAGAATTTTCTGTGCGGGATAGGCTAGCCGGTCATAGTCAAGGAGAGGCGGGCACATTCAGCAGTTGCTTTGTGCGTAGAATTCAGTACGACGACGTACTCTGATTTTTCCGGGGAGCATGTGAGGCCTAGCTTGTGTATGTAGGCGTCGACGATGTCTAAGCCGGTTTGAAGTGTGGCTTCCTGTTTACCTGAGTTTCTGGTGGCACACCAAAGTTAGCATATAAACCTGTAACGAGGTTGAGCTTTGTGGGGAGGTCCTTCATCGCCAAGTTGAAGAGAGTCGGGGAGAGAATGGAACCTTGGGGGGTTCCTCGGTTTATAGTAAAGCACATGGATGGCTGGGTGCCCGGACTCAAGAAGTGTACTTGCCTAGCGCTGAGAAAGGAAAGAAGACACAAAACTCATCTGGGCAAGCTTGCGCAGATGAGTTTTGTGTCTTCTTTCTATTCTCGCCTCAGTGCTCCCTTCAGTTGATAGTCGGCGTTCGTGTTATCCACATCTCTACTCTTGTGTCCTGTCTGCCCGCCTCACCTCTTTTTTGCAAAATGAATCCTTACCAACTAACTCAGCTTTCTGTCGTTCTCTCTCCTTCCCGGAAACTCCGGTTGTTGAAGCGGAAACGCTCCATTAGTATGCACGGTGCTGGGTTGAAATGCGAGCGCAGTATGGCGAGCAGCTCACCCAGCGTGTTAGCATGGGGCGTGGGTGGCTTGAGAAGGTCGAGCAGGAGACTGAAGCGGGGGTCCCGGAGCTGGCCAGGAAAATGTCCCACTGTTTGACCTCGGGTGTGTCGTTTGCCCAGGAGAACACGTGGACTCACTCCTCGTAAATTGGCCAGGCGGAGCCATCTCCCTCGAACGGCTCGAGCCTTCCGTACAGCGGCATGGTGGCAGCAACGGGGGGCGCTGCTGAGGCGGCGTGGGTACTCTCGCCAGTGTCACGATCCGCCCGGCTTCGTGAGCGAGGGAGGGCTCGAGGCACAGCGTGATGAACGATGACTGACCGCCGAGCAGCTGTGCTTGTCGGTGGTGTTTATTGGTGTGGTGACCAATGTTGCCTACCGAGCCTGGCGGGCCAACGAAGATTATGCCCGAGGGGGCATCACATGATTTTTACACATCCGTCGGGCAGAGGCAGGTGACAGCGCATTCAAAACGTCCGCTCTTGTCTCTCGTTGCGCAACCTCTTTATTAGTGGAATTGGAGCTGAAATCCACAGTTAAATCTTTGGCGCGAAAACTGCTTCACCGATGTCGCGTTGCCGCCACGACCACAACGTCACCAGACGGCACCATCGCTCGTGGTCGCGCCTTCACCATCGCTCGTGGTCGCGTAGGTGTTCTGTGGTCGCGTCGTCAGCACCCCACGCGTGCGCGTTTTCCCAGTCACCCATGTGCGCCGGTCGTGCCTCGTCAACAAGCTCGGCGACATCCGCTTATACGAGTAGTTTTCTGCCTCTTTTCCACGCCTTTCCTGGTGTTCAGTACACGTGGGCCGTTCGGAACTTCATTCCTTTGGGGCTCATCACAGAAAAGGTGCGTAAGCTGCCACGATCGTCATCACGTTGATCGGAACGCGCAACTCGCTGCTGCGCAAATGTGCGCGAGAGAGGTTCGTCAGCAAATCAAATCTACAACAGCCGATAGCAGCGCGCCTTGTGCCCCACGTGACTGCTAAGCCCAATCGCAATGCCGCGTTTGCCTTTTTTTCGCTTGCGTTTGCTTTCTTCACTTGCAAAACACACAAGCCTGAATACCCTGTTAGGGTGACTGTCCGAGAAGACGTCATGGCAATGCCATGTAGGAAAAGTCCTGCAAGGCCATTTCAAGAAGTTGCAGATAAACGACCATTTTCTGGTAAGGAGCTCTGAAGAAGTTATCATGGCGATTAATGAAGACCAGGGGACTGCACTAACCGCATCTTCAATAGAGGGCTTATATTATTCTGTGCCGCGCGATGCTTTGATGTGCGCGATAGGATAGAAAACTTTGGAGAAGTTAATTTTCAGCATTCTATAGGTGTCAACAGCGACAATTTTTAACGATTTTAGATTTTTATCTTCATTCAACTGCTTTTAATTAGGATGGACAGTTCTACATCCAACGCACTGGCATCTGTATAGGATCAGCCACAGCCCCCATTTTATGTTGTATTTTTTGTTTGTCCTCAGTTGACAATGTAATTTCTGCTAAGTTGGTGGACATGCCTGTAACGCGAGTGTTTAGATACGTTGACGACTACTTAATTGTTATGAAGAAAGATACCTGTATGCGTTTTCATGACGCGGTTGAAGAAATTTTGGACTTGTTCATTAACACATTGGGAGGACTTAAGTTAACGTATGAACTGCCAATTAACAACCGCATTCAGTTTCTCGATATTAATCTCTGTTTTTCTTTGGACGAGCATGTATGCTGGGGATATCATCCCAGATCTAAGAAAACCTTGCTGCCCTACGATAGCGCACACTCTAAATTGATTTAGAGAGGCATAGCAACTATGTACATTAAGGCAGCACTGAGTAAGTCGTGTGAGCATGAGTTCGATCAAAGTTTTTTTTTAAATCAGATAGCGCAATTACAGAACGCAGATTCTCCCAGTTCTGGGATCACTTCAGTATTCGAAGCCATCTTGCAGAAAGAAAAAAGAACAAGTTCTGAAACATCACAAAAAGAGAAGAATAAAGACAAGAGAAAAGCGCACGTGATGCCATACTTGCACAAGTTGTCACACAATCTAAAGAAAGTTTCCAATAGACATAATATTCATTTGCTTTTCAGTGCCCCGTGTAAGTTGTCCTCGATATGTAATTGTATGAAAACGCGCAAGAGGCCCCTGTGCACCACAAATCATAAATCCCGTTTCACTGACTGCAGGCGCAACGTTATCTATCAGATACCGCTGAGCTGTGGAAGACTTATGTAGGTCAAACGGGACAGTGTCTCAATGAAAGAGCTCGTCAGCACAGCAGTAACCTAAAGAATGGCCATGGGAGTCATTTAGCAGGACATTGTAACAAGTGTCGCTGCACTCCCATATTTGAAAAAACTAAATTCATAGGAAAAGGTAATAGGGAAAGGGAAATAGTAGAGGCTTATTACATTAGAAAGGAAGGAGATAAATGTGTAAGCGCTCCCTCTCTTGCCTTGTTGGGAAAAGAAATTGTTTTTTTGGATGAAAGATTATGATGTTGCTGATTTGAAGATGTTTTTGCTACTGGTGTACGCATGCATATGCTTAAAAAGGTATAAAATTGCTGGAGAATTTCAAATAAACTTCCATTTGGCAGTCAGCGCTTGTCTGTGGTATTTGTTTCCTCGTGTCCTTGTTTTATTCGCGCTGTTTAACCTCAGTTCTACACATCAGGTAGTTTGTGCAGAATGTTTTATAACCTTACTGTGAGGAGATCATGCAATGATGTATAAAGGCACCTGCATGTAGAGCATGCATAATGCTGAGGGTTCCAGCTGTATGCAGAGGTGCTTTTAAAGTTATGTCATAACTGTAATTTTACCTCTGCTGTTTTCGGTTATCTGTTTCAATAATATCATTTGAGATGTTATCAGAACTTAGCAACTTATTTGCCTTGGCCCGTTAGGCTACCACATTTGACGTTTACTAGGTGGCCAGTTATTCAACATGGTCAGATATTTCTCTGCGGTGCTGGTGGCGAACGGCATCGCAGAAAGCGTAACCAAGTTCTTCGATACTTGCAGTTGCGGCTATCCTTCCCTGGAAACATCGCCCACGTGGCACCAGCGCTGACAGAGGAATCCTTCCACGATTACATCCAGCAGTGACGTCATCGAGCTACCTTAAACGAACAAGGCTCCCCTGGCATTGGTGCATTTGCTCTGCGGTGGTGGTGGCGAATGGCATCGCAGAAAGCGTATTCAAGTTCTTCGATACTTGCAGGTTGGTGCTGGGGCAAACTCTACCTTTTAGTCGAAGTCTTCCTTGCTCCGTGCCACCACCACTTCTGCTTCTAATGTTACTCTGATGCACTTTTTTTTTATTAGAACTGCCTCTGTCTGTATTTTATCTAGTCTGCAATGACACCGTTCCAGAATCAGGCTCGTACCCTATGTGCACAGAATGCGGCTTTGGTTACGACCTCGGCGCATGCTCAGGCGTGACTAAGTCCGCGTTTAGGGCACAAGATGACGCGACGAAGAATAATTGGAAATGTCAGACGTGTGTTGTATTAGCAGCCCGAATGGCCGCTGACGTGCGAAAAGAGAAACACGAGCAAGCTTCAGGAGTTGAAGGATGTTGTCTGAAATTAACAAGCAGTTGATGCAACTACCGGCCATTATGAATAAAGTTGAAGAACTCATGCTTCTGAAGCACACAGTAGGCAAATTAGAGCAAACTGTGCAGCATTTCTCGGATGTGTACGATCAAGTGCTGGCTACAATGAAAACACATTCTTAAGAGATAGCTTCCTTGAAAAAAAGAAAAAAAGGTCTAAGAAGCTGAGGTAAACAACGGCAAAGAAGAAATTCCTATACTGCGAAAGCAAATTAACCAACTTGAGCAGTATAGCAGGCACCAAAATTTGGAAATTTATGGTCTTGCGCACAGTCACAATGAAGTACTGCTTGACAAAGTAAACAACTTAGCGAAAGCACTGCAACTTGCCGAACTATCCCGTGCAGATGTTGAACGTATGCATAGGCTGCCACCTAAACCAGGCAAAGAATTTGTAGTACTCGTCCGTTTTGTATCCCGTGTCACGCGGGACGAATGGATGACAAGAAAGAGTGATTTGAAAGCGAGGAAATCAAATGTTTACTTCCTTGATAATCTGACGCCAGAAAACAAGAAGTTTCTGTGGGAAAGGAAGCTACCATGTCAGGAAAAACATTACCAATTCGCTTGGCATAGGGACGGCAAACTGTTCGTGCGCAGGGCTCAGGGCGAGCCCGCAATCCGTATTGCATGCAAAGCTGATCTGAGTCTGATACGCTGACTTTCTCGTGCCTTCTGGGCGTTATACATTAGTTTCTTATGGCGGGTACATGTGCATCAGCTTACTATGACAGTTCTTTATTTACTTCTGCCGTAAATGCT
Source organism: Dermacentor andersoni (assembly GCF_023375885.2). NCBI lineage: Eukaryota > Metazoa > Arthropoda > Arachnida > Ixodida > Ixodidae > Dermacentor > Dermacentor andersoni. The sequence continues at coordinate 1,249,554 of NC_092820.1, read as the reverse complement.
TCATTTTTTCTAAAAGATAACAAGCTATCTATCTTTCATTTAAATGCTAGGAGCCTGAAAAATAAATATATGGAAACTGAAACTTATTTGGAATCTTTAGAACATAAATTCGAAGTTCTAGCTTTTACCGAGACGTGGTTCACAAGCGCAGATGATATTATTCAATTTGATGGTTATAAATGTGAAGGTGTTTATCGTAAACACCGCCGTGGTGGAGGTACTTCACTTTGTTTGAAGAACGATCTGTCCTACGAGCTGCTGTGTGAATTCTCGTGCGTTACTGATTCCTATGAATGTATTGCTGTAAAATGTTGTAAATATCGGTTATCTTCCCTCCTCATTACATGTCCTGCCCATGCCCATTTATTTTTCTTGATTTCAACTAAGATGTCATTAACTCGCGTTTGTTCCCTCACCCAATCTGCTCTTTTCCTATCCCTCAACGTTACACCCATCATTGTTCTTTCCATAGCTCGTTGCGTTGTCCTCAATTTAAGTAGAACCCTTTTCGTAAGCCACCAGGTTTCTGCCCCGTAGGTGAGCACTGGTAAGACACAGCTATTATACACTTTTCTCTTGAGAGATAATGGCAACCTGCGGTGCGATCGGAGATGGTTGTTCGGCGCGTTTGTTCAGTTACCGGCGCGTGCGATCGGCCTACTCCGCGCCGACGTCGCCATCCGCGAGGCGCGGCCACATTTTTGTGACGTCAAAATGACGACACGCTCTTGTCAATCATCCTCCCACCGAGCATTTCGTCTGCTAGGCGCTACAGTGGCCTAGAAGGGGCAGTGCAGCGAGCGGAGGCGGCGGCGCATTGAGTAGCCTGACTCCGGTGGTGGCGAACGGAGCGGCGGCGCTGCAGTCGACCAATCTTGAATGTGATCGCCGTCTGCACGTGGGGACTGGACGACTGCTGTGCTTGTTAGGCGGTGTTTCTCGTTTCTTTGTGTGTGAATGTGGGCTTCTACAACGCCCGAATGGCTCAGAAGCAACGCCTGAACCATTGTTTCGCACCGGGGTGCAACACAGGATACTCCCGGATCAAGCAAACGGCCAAACTCTCGTTATTCAAAGCACCCGCCGACCCGGAGAGAAGAAGCGTGTGGGAACGCAACCTTCGCAGAGACGACAGGAGACTCACACCTGATTGTGCTGTTTGTGAGTTGCATTTCGAGAAGCATTTCATTATCAGGGACTATGTTCATTGTATTAACGGCACGGAGGTGCTAGCTACTGTGTGGGATGTGGAAACCGTTCTGGGTCAAGCGTGCGCACTGCACTTGTGTAAAGGAGCAGCTGCCCATCGCGATTCATTGTTGAGCAATCTGACTAAAAACTTGCAAGGCCAAATGCAGTTCAAGTGTGGGTCTGCTTTCAGCATTAAGTGCCTAGGAAGCGCGAAGAAGGTGGGAACGCCTTGCGTCAGCTGCAAGTATTTAAGGAAGGCCCTTCTCACGCGGCAGTCGCGACTGAAGAAGCTTAGGAAAACAACGGCTAATACCTGTGGAAGTGCCGAGCGGAAGCTGAAGGTATGCAAGCGCAGAAACAAGAGGCTCTTGTTGAGGCTGGGAAGCCTTGAAGAACATATTCAGAGACTGAAAAATGAATCTTCTGCTAGTACTGAAGAAGCATTAGCAGCAAATATAGGATCACTACCTCCAAAACAGCAGCTTGCCGTCAAACAGTGCTTTGAAGCAGCAAAAAGGAAGAGTTTATGTGGAATGCGATACAACAATGAATGGATGCTGGAGTGCATTTTGCTCAAGATAAGAAGCCCGAAGTTGTATCAGTACATGAGGAAGCAAAACATCCTTGCACTTCCAGGCGAAACCACAATACGCAAGTACACTGCTCGCTACAGAACTGGCTATGGCTTCAATGAAAAGATGCTGAGCGCGTTGAAAACAAAAGTAGCCCAACTTGAAAATATGCACCGGCATGGAGGTATCGTTATTGACGAAATGAAGCTAATTGAGCACTTGACTGTGAGCAATGGAGGCAAGATTGAAGGCTTTGTAGATTTGGCGCAGTACACGCCTAAGGGCCAAGAATCACTGCCCTGCAATCACGGGCTTGTCGTCTTGTTTGTGCCACTTGTGGGCAGCTGGACACAGGTGCTTGGGACATTCGGTAGTCATGAGAATGTCAGAGGTGACCTATTAGCCAAAATCGTGCTGGAGGCTACAGTTTTGGCAGAGAAGGCTGGCCTATTCGTGGACTACTTAACCTGTGATGGAGCTTCATGGAACAGAGTGATGTGGCGAAAATTCAACATACATGCTTCATCGAAGGAAGTGGTCTGCAAAACTGTGCACCCTGTTGACAGCAGCCGCTTTCTTTACTTCCTTTCCGATTTCCCTCATCTCGTGAAAAACGTTCGCAACCGACTTCTGACAACCTCGCTGAACACTCCCGAGGGGCTAGTTTCTTTGGAGTTTGTGAAAGAAGCCTTCAAACTGGACAGCAATTCGGTAACCTTGAAAGCGATGCCAAGTATAACCACTGTTCACTTAGCTCCCAACAATTTTGAGAAAATGAGAGCGAGTTATGCCTTTCAGCTATTCGGACACGGTCCACTGCAGGCATTTTTTTTGTACCGCACTCAGCTTGAGAGACAGTGTGGTAAAATTCAAGCTACAGAGAAATTTTTTATGCGAATGAAATCTTTGATAGCTGTTATGACTAGCAGATATGCTGCAGAAGCTCTACGGCCAGCCTCTACTAAGGTGGAAGTCATAAAAGAAATGCTTGATTTTCTAAATCTATGGGAGGCTCATGCCGACAAGCAGCAGTTCCTAAGTGTGTCCACTGCAGAGGGGCTAAGGGTGACCCTTACTAGTACACTTGAGCTGCTCGGCTACCTGAATAAAGTGGTTGGATTCAGCTATGTTCTGACATCCCGGCTCAGCAAAGACAAGATTGAGAATTTTTTCGGCATTGTAAGGATGTCGTCAGGCTGCAATGCGCACCCAACGCCACAGCAGTTTCTGCTCACAGTTAACTGCTTATCATTTTATAACCTCGCCCGAAGTGTTACAGGTGCCAACGTCGACGGAGATACTATCAGTTCTCTCCTCAGCGTTGAAGACAAAGAAAAAACTGCAAAACAGAAACTGGTGGATATTGTGAAATCTTACACAGACAAGCTGGCACCTTCATCTGCTTCAGGAGAACCTGTAGACCATCCCTACACCGTGAGGAGGAGTGACTCTAGGCTTATATGCCACATTGCTGGTTATGCGGCAAAGAGGTGTGTATTGCCAACCAAGTGTCCATCTTGCACCGACCGTCTTTTACTCCCGGCACAGGAAGGGCGCCGCTTAGCTGCAGCGGAATATATAAAGCACAACGACCGTGGTGGTTTGGTGTACCCCTCACTCGAACTGTTCAGGTTCATCACACGCTTAGAAGACGTCTTTACTACTGCTTTAGCACACGGAAACTGCACTGTGAAAGCTTTATGGATGTTCTGCAGATGATTCACAAAGCTGCTCCACTACAGGTTGGATGTGAAGAGCACGTAAATAGCCTAACGCCGCGAATTGTAGGCTTTTATATCACCATGAGGCTTCATTTTTTGTGAAAGGCGTCAACAAATCAAATCTCCTGAAAAAGCGTAACTCCACCAAGCACCTCAAGCTCAGCAGGTTGACCTAAGTGGAGGTCTTACCTATACAGATTGTTAACATACATGCATGTGCACAAACTGCGTCCTTGTGTTTCTTTCTTGCAGCATAACCTTGCAAACACCCCTCCTTTGCATGGTCTCTTAAACTAAAGCAGTTGTTCTGCCATTTGTTTGAAGTTTCCCTCTTTGCCTTCTGCTTCAGTGTTTGTGTTGATTCATTTCTGCAGTTCATTCATATGCGGGCGTTAAGCTCTTGAGAATAAATTGTTTGTGTGGGCGTATTGCAGGACTCATAATTGTTTATTCCATGGATGGATTCAATCTGCACTTATATTATTGCATGAATTTACCATCCAAGGTGAGTAATCAGCTTCTTTTTGTCATACCATTCAGTTCTCCTGGGTGTTAATATTTTGCAGAAGTTTTGAGTTCTCCAATATCCTTGTGAAAAGTTGTACCAAACGTTTGGAAGCGTGCAGTGTAAGAACTAATTAGATAAAAACAATTAAAACCGCCGCGCTACTGCCGAGTTTAATAATAATTGGTTTTGGGGGAAAGGAAATGGCGCAGTATCTGCCTCGTATATCGTTGGACACCTGAAGCGCGCCGTAAGGGAAGGGATAAAGGAGGGAGTGAAAGAAGAAAGGAAGAAAGAGGTGCCGTAGTAGAGGAGGTCCCGAATAATTTCGACCATCTGGGGATCTTTAACGTGCACTGACATCGCACTGCCGAGTTTAAATTTCATTTTTAACGTGTTTATTACCGCAGCCACATTTCAGTGGTGGATACAGAGACACCAAGTTCGTTTCAGCGTGTGCTTTGTATCTACCGCATGCACTTTGCATTTAATTTCTTCGCTGTAACCAAAGAATATGAAATTAACTCTTCCAAATGGTAATTTTGAAGAAAAGCACTTGCGTGCGATATGATCATATGAACGCCTCCGTGAAACGCGCGCCATTCTCTACAGCAGTTTCGCCTGCTAGCTTGGAAGATAGTTCGACCGCAGCGCCGCCGCTACTGCCGACGCTCCAAGGGTCGCCTGGAGAGTGGCGCCCGCTGCACTGCCCCTTCTAGGCCACTGTATAGGCGCCGAACCCGACGGGAGCTGGGAAGTTTGGAGCGATCATACGGCTTCGCATGGCGCGTCTGGTGGATTAGATTGGATCCACCGGCGGCTGCGGCATGGCACGTTTGGATCCAATCCATAGTTTAATTCGAGAAAATGGTGCTTCCGTTGGGAACTTAGGTTGTTGCGCTGGCGTTTCTAGAGGAAGGAGGAGAGCGGGTGGCGGTACGAAACGTGTTTGAAGAAATGGCAGAAAGTGAATTCCGGCGTCATTTTTGTTTCTCGAAACAAATAATTCGTTGGTTGTACAGCTAAATTGACCCCATCATCGGTGCCAGCGAGCCACTGGAATGTTGTCGCTGCCTCTTGAAAAGTGCGCCACTCTTCCCGTCATCTCTTTTTCTTTTTCTCTTTTCGCTGTGCGCGACACCACCTAGGGAAGACGCAAAGAAACTAATACTTATAAATTGCATTAGTCACACGTACTACTATTTGAAAACGTGTTTGGGCTTGAGAAGAAAAAATACATTTTTTAGATAAAGATTTCATTCATATGGAAGACGAGAAACATTTCGTTTTGTAGTATACTGTCTCCAAGCAGACGACAAACGACGGAAGTAAACTTCCGGGGAGGTCACCGCTTCCTGATTGGCTGCTCTCTCCGCCCCGCTGTCACAAATTTTGCATACTGCAACTTTGTGACGTTGCAGCAACCGAACAGAACGCGTATCGAACAAAATATCTCCGATTGCGCCCCTGCTGTTTATGATCTCAGAATGCCTGTCAAATGCACCCCTGCCCATTCTTATTCTTCTGAATATTTCCGTCTCATGATACGGATCCGCTATCACTAACTGCCGCAAGTAGATATTGTCACGTAGTAGTGACGGTAAAAAAACAGTCAAACTGTGAAAGACGAAACTAGCGTTTTATTGGGCGAACCTGTGCCCACAAATACAGGCTAAACTGCGGCGAACACAGTCGGCGATCGCCAAAATCTGATCAGCGGGTCAAGCGCGTCGGCTTTTATACAGCAATCGTCGAATGTTCCAGGCTAATTCTTGGGACCCGCGTGCCTTCCACAAAGTTCTAGACCATTTGCGTCACACGATGAAATCAGATAACACAAGGTTCGGCGACAACAGACAGCGAATAGAAGCATCGATAAATTTCCAGAAACTTCGGATACATGCCGGCGCGTCCCGCGCTGTGCGAAAACATTTATTAGGCGGCGAAACGTGGTCGTCCGATAAAGATAAGTACACGTGTCAATACTCCCCTCTTAAAAAGCATCGACCCGATGCTGCAAACAAACGAAAGTAATAAAGAAAAGCACTCGTAGCAAAGAAAACAACGAAATAAGGAAGTTCGTCAGCGTCCGTAAAAGGGTTTAAGGCGCACCACGTGGACCACTTCAAATTGTGCGCGGCGCCTCTGTGAATGCGCACTACCGTCTGGCACGACCTCATAGTCCAGCGCGCCAATACGTCGGATGAACTTGTAGGGTCCGAAATAGCGTCGCAATAGTTTTCACGCAGTCCTCGTCTGCGTATCGGGGTCCATACCCACACGGTCGCCGGGCTGGTACTCGACGAAACGTCATCGTCGGAGGTTGTAGTGTCGGCTGTAGGTACGCTGCTGGTTCTTGATCCGTAGGCGGGCGAGCTGTCGAGCTTCTTCGGCGCGCTGGAGATAGGTAGTGACGTCAAGATTTTCCTCGTCGGTGACGTGCGGCAGCATGGCGTCGAGCGTCGTCGTAGGGTTCCTGCCGTAAACCAGCTTAAATGGCGTGATCTGTGTTGTTTCTTGCACCGCCGTGTTGTAAGCGAATGTTACGTACGGCAGGACCGCATCCCACGTCTTGTGCTCGACTTCAACGTACATTTCTAGCATGTCGGCGAGGGTCTTGTTCAGGCGCTCTGTGAGACCATTCGTCTGCGGATGGTAGGCAGTTGTCCTCCTGTTGCTTGTCTGGCTGTATTGAAGAATGGCTTGGGTGAGCTCCGCTGTAAAGGCCGTTCCTCTGTCGGTGATGAGGACTTCTGGGGCGCCATGTCGCAGCAGGATGTTCTCGACAAAGAATTTCGCCACTTCGGCTGCGCCAGCTTTCGGCAGTGCTTTTGTTTCAGCGAAGCGGGTGAGGTAGTCCGTCGCCACGACGATCCTCATATTTCCGGTTGTTGACGTTGGAAACGGTCCCAACAAGTCCATCCCGATCTGCTGAAACGGTCGGCAAAGGGCTCGATTCGCCGTAGTATTCCCACTGGCCTTCTCGGTGGTGGTGTCTTGCGTCGCTGAAAGTCTCGGCATGTTCTTATATAACGGGCAAGATCAGCGGTGGTGCGGTCAGTAATACCTTTCTTGTATCCTCGAAAGCGTCCGGGACAAACCAAGGTTCCCAGCAGTCGGATCGTCATGTAGGGCGTGGAGTACTTCTGGACGCAGCGTCGACGGAACAACAAGAAGGTAGTTGGCGCAGACTGGTGAGAAGTTCTTCACGAGTAGGTGGTTTTGAAGCGTAAACGAAGACAATCCACGCTTAAACGTCCTAGGGAGAACGTCGGTGTGCCCTTCCAAATACTGGACTAGGGCTTTTAGCCCCGGGTCTCTTCGTTGCTGTTCGGCGAAGTCATCATCATCATCATCATCATCATCATCATCATCAGCCTAGTTACGCCCACTGGAGGGCAAAGGCCTCTCCCATACTTCTCCAACTACCCCGGTCATGTACTAATTGTGGCCATGTTGTCCCTGCAAACGTCTTAATGTCATCTGCCCACCTAACTTTCTGCCGCCCCCTGCTACGCTTCCCTTCTCTTGGAATCCAGTCCGTAGCTCTTAGTGACCATCGGTTATCTTCCCTCCTCATTACATGTCCGGCCCATGCCCATTTCTTTTTCTTGATTTCAACTAAGATGTCGTTTACCCGCGTTTGTTGCCTCACCCAATCTGCTCTTTTCTTATCCCTTAACGTTACACCCATCATTCTTCTTTCCATAGCTCGTTGCGTCGTTCTCAATTTCAGCAGAACCCTTTTCGTAAGCCTCCAGGTTTCTGCCCCATATGTGAGTACTGGTAACACACAGCTGTTGTACACTTTCCTTTTGAGGGATAGTGGCAACCTACTGTTCATGATTTGAGAATGCCTGCCAAACGCACCCCAACCCATTCTTATTCTTCTGGTTATTTCAGTCTCATGATCCGGATCCGTGGTCACTACCTGCCCTAAGTAGATGTATTCCCTTACCACTTCCAGTGTTTCGCTACCTATCGTAAACTGCTGTTCTCTTCCGAGACTGTTAAACAGTACTTTAGTTTTCTGCAGATTAATTTTCAGACCCACCCTTCTGCTTTGCCTCTCCAGGTCAGTGAGCATGCATTGCAATTGGTCTCCTGAGTTACTAAGCAAGGCAATATCATCAGCGAATCGCAAGTTGCTAAGGTATTCTCCATCAACTTTTATCCCCAATTCTTCCCACTCCAGGCCTCTGAATACCTCCTGTAAACATGCTGTGAATAGCATTGGAGATATCGTATCTCCCTGTCTGACGCCTTTCTTTATAGGGATTTTGTTGCTTTCTTTGTGGAGGACTACGGTGGCTGTGGAGCCGCTATAGATATCTTCCAGTATTGTTACATATGGCTCATCTACACCCTGATTCCGTAATGCCTCCATGACTGCTGAGGTTTCGACTGAATCAAACGCTTTCTCGTAATCAATGAATGCTATATATAAGGGTTGGTTATATTCTGCACATTTCTCTATCACTTGATTGATAGTGTGAATATGGTCTATTGTTGAGTAGCCTTTACGGAATCCTGCCTGGTCCTTTGGTTGACAGAAGTCTAAGGTGTTCCTGATTCTATTTGTGATTACCTTAGTAAATACTTTGTAGGCAACGGACAGTAAGCTGATCGGTCTATAATTTTTCAAGTCTTTGGCGTCCCCTTTCTTATGGATTAGGATTATGTTAGCGTTCTTCCAAGATTCCGGTACGCTCGAGGTTATGAGGCATTGCGTATACAGGGTGGCCAGTTTCTCTAGAACAATCTGACCACCATCCTTCAACAAATCTGCTGTTACCTGATCCTCCCCAGCTGCCTTCCCCCTTTGCATAGCTCCTAAGGCTTTCTTTACTTCTTCTGGCGTTACCTGTGGGATTTCGAATTCCTCTAGGCTATTCTCTCTTCCACTATCGTCATGGGTGCCACTGGTACTGTATAAATCTCTATAGAACTCCTCAGCCACTTGAACTATCTCGTCCATATTAGTAACGATATTGCCGGCTTTGTCTCTTAACGCACACATCTGATTCTTGCCTATTCCTAGTTTCTTCTTCACTGTTTTTAGGCTTCCTCCGTTCCTGAGAGCCTGTTCAATTCTATCCATATTATAGTTCCTGATGTCCGCTGTCTTACGCTTGTTGATTAACTTAGAAAGTTCTGCCAGTTCTATTCTAGCTGTAGGATTAGAGGCTTTCATACATTGGCGTTTCTTGATCAGATCTTTCGTCTCCTGCGATAGCTTACTGGTTTCCTGTCTAACGGCGTTACCACCGACTTCTATTGCGCACTCCTTAATGATGCCCATGAGATTGTCGTTCATTGCTTCAACACTAAGGTCCTCTTCCTGAGTTAAAGCCGAATACCTGTTCTGTAGTTTGATCCGGAATTCCTCTAGTTTCCCTCTTACCGCTAACTCATTGATTGGCTTCTTGTGTACCAGTTTCTTTCGTTCCCTCCTCAAGTCTAGGCTAATTCGAGTTCTTACCATCCTGTGGTCACTGCAGCGTACCTTGCCGAGCACGTCTACATCTTGAATGATGCCAGGGTTCGCGCAGAGTATGAAGTCGATTTCATTTCTAGTCTCACCATTCGGGCTCCTCCACGTCCACTTTCGGCTAACCCGCTTGCGGAAAAAGTATTCATTATACGCATATTATTCTGTTCTGCAAACTCTACTAATAATTCTCCTCTGCTATTCCTAGAGCCTATGCCATATTCCCCAACTGACTTGTCTCCAGCCTGCTTCTTGCCTACCCTGGCATTGAAGTCGCCCATCAGTATAGTGTATTTTGTTTTGACTTTACCCATCGCCGATTCTACGTCTTCATAAAAGCTTTCGACTTCCTGGTCATCATGACTAGATGTAGGAGCGTAGACCTGTACAACCTTCATTTTGTACCTCTTATTAAGTTTCACAACAAGACATGCCACCCTCTCGTTAATGCTATAGAATTCCTGTATGTTACCAGCTATTTCCTTATTAATCAGGAATCCGACTCCTAGTTCTCGTCTCTCCGCTAAGCCCCGGTAACACAGTACATGCCCGCTTTTTAGCACTGTATATGCTTCTTTTGTCCTCCTAACCTCACTGAGCCCTATTATATCCCATTTACTACCCTCTAATTCCTCCAATAACACTGCTAGACTCGCCTCACTAGATAGCGTTCTAACGTTAAACGTTGCCAGGTTCAGATTCCAATGGCGGCCTGTCCGGAGCCAGGTATTCTTAGCACCCTCTGCAGCGTCACAGATCTGACCGCCGCCGTGGTCAGTTGCTTCGCGGCTGCTGGGGACTGAGGGCCGGGGTTCGATTGTTGTATTCATATAGGAGGTTGTGGCCAAGTACTGCACCAGGGTGGCCAATCCTGCTCTGGTGAGAGAGTGCGTTACCGGTTCTGGTCACCGGGATCAGGCCGCACTCCAGGCCTGTTTATGCAATTTTCTCAACACACGGTTTTTTTTTTTGTATTTTCCGGTGGAGAATAGCGCGGCACCGGGATTTGAATCACGGTCCTCTTGCACTGGAGACGGATACTCTACCATCCTTGTCATCTTGCGGCGGCGGGTCAATGGGGGCGCGTGATAGGCAATCGCCATCTGAGTGTTTTCGTCCGGACTTGTAAGTTACTGTGATGTATTCTTGTAGTCTGAGGCTGCACCGTGCCAGCCGTCCTGAAGGGTCCTTTAAGTCAACTAGCCAACACAACGCGTGATGGTCGCTGACCACTTTGAATGGCCTCCTATATAGGTAAGGGCGGACTTTTGCTGTAGCCCAAATGATGGCGAGTCACTCCTTTTCAGTCGTAGAATAATTGTATTCCGCTTTTGACAGTGACCGGCTAAGATATCGCCCGTTTAAGTCCGTCTTTCCTCTGGACTACGATGGCACTGAGGCCTAGGCTACTGGCGTCAGTGTGGATTTCAGTATCGGCGTTCTCGTCGAAGTGTGAAAGTACTGGCGGCGACTGCATGCGTCGTTTGAGTTCTTGAAATGCATCGGCCTGTGGCGTTTCCCACTTGAACTCGACACCACATTTGGTTAGATGCGTTAGCGGCTCCGCGATGCGTGAAAAGTCCTTGACAAAGCGCCTGTAGTAGGCACACATGCCAATGAATCTACGCACTGCCTTCTTGTCGATGGGCTGCGGGAACTTTGCGATGGCAGCTGTCTTCTGCGGGTCGGGGCGGACTGCAGATTTCCTGATGACGTGACCTAGAAACAGAAGCTCGCCGTAAGCGAAGCGGCACTTTTCCAGCTTCATAGTAAGCCCTGATGACCTGATGGCCTCTAGTACTGTTGCAAGCCGCCTAAGGTGATTGTCAAAATTTCCAGCGAAGACAATGACTTCATCCAAGTAAACAAGACAGGTCTGCCACTTCAATCCTGCTAAAACCGTGTCCATCACGCGCTGGAACGTTGCAAGCGCCGAGCACAGTCCAAATGGCATTACCTTGAACTCGTAGAGGCCGTCTGTGGTGATGAAGGTGGTCTTTTCGCGATCTCTTTCATCGACTTCTATTTGCCAATAGCCAGACTTGAGGTCCATCGACGGGAAGTATTTAGCGTTGCAGAGCCGATCCAATGCGTCGGCTATCCGTGGGAGGGGGTATACGTCCTTCTTCGTGATCTTGTTCAGACGACGATAATCGACGCAGAAACGTAGGGTTTCGTCCTTTTTCTTCACCAAAACTACAGGAGATGCCCACGGGCTTTTTGACGGCTGGATGATGTCGTCGTGCAGCATTTCGTCGACTTGGTGCCTTATAGCTTCACGTTCTCGCGTAGAAACTCGATAAGGGCTTTGGCGGAGTGGTCGAGCACACTCTTCGGTTATTATGCGATGCTTTGCGACTGGTGTTTGTCGAATCCTTGATGACGGCGAAAAGTACTCTTTGTATTGTCGAAGTAGACTTCTCAGCTGTTGTTGCTTAATCGTGGGGAGACTTGGGTTTATGTCGAAGTCTGGCTCGGGAACTACGGTCGTCGGGGTATATGCGATAGAATCTGAGAGGACAAACACACTGCTGCTTTCCAGAATTTTCTCGATGTATGCGATCGTCGTGCCCTTGTTGACGTGCTTGAACTCCTGTCTTAAGTTTGTCAGCTACACTTTCGTGTTTGCTTCGTGCAGTCGAGCGATCCCTCGAGTGACGCAAATTTCGCGGTCGAGCAGTAGACGTTGGTCGCCTTCGACGACAGCTTTTACGTCAGCGGGTGTTTCGGTGCCGACCGAAATAGCAATGCTGGAGCGAGGCGGGATGCTCACTTGATCTTCGAGCACACTCAAGGCGTGGTGGCTACGAGGGCTCTACGGCGGTATCGCTTTATCTTCCGACAGCGTTATTGACTTCGACTTCAGGTCGATGATTGCGCAGTGTTGGTTCAGGAAGTCCATACCGAGAGTGACGTCTCGTGAACACTGTTGGAGGATAACGAAGGTGGCAGGGTAAGTCCGGTCATGAATGGTAATTCTTGCCGTGCTTATTCCAGTCGGCGTGATGAGGTGGCCTCTAGCGGTCCGAATTTGAGGGTCTTCCCATGCGGTCTTAACTTTCTTCAACTAGGTGGCGATGGCTCCACTCATGACGGAGTAATCGGCTCCTGTGTCCACTAAGGCGGCGACTGCGTGGCCGTCGAGAAGCACGTCGAGGTCGGTGGTTCTTTGTCTTGCGTTACAGTTAGCTCATGGCATCGGATCACGGCTGCGTCGCGTTGCCCTGTGGCTGACACGTGGCGCCGTCAGGTCGTCTTTCGTCCGCGAATTCTTTGCTTCCAGACTTCGTCGGGATGGCGGCGTCTCGTTGACATGTCGTCTAGGTAGGATTTTCGGCGTATTCGTCGGCGGCGGAGGATCTTCGTCAGTTCGACGAACAGCAACCGCACCTCCATCGGTTGCTGCTTTTAGTTTTCCGGATATGGGCTCGCAGAGCGGTCCCGTGCTGGGCCAGTGTATGGACGACGCTGTGGCGACAGGTAGCGGCCTGGTGACGGCGACCGGGATGGTCGTCGAGAGCTCCACTGAGTAGCGGCGAGTTAGTCGGCGATGTCACGAGGGCGTTCACCTTCCCGAGGGCGCGGTGCGTTGACGGCGAACCCTCGCAGTCCCAGGTCGCGGTATGGGCATCGGCGGTTGGATCATGTGTGCACAGAAATGCCACCCGCTATGTTCAGGTCAGGTGCCCTGATAGTATATTCTTATATCCTACTACTGAGTCTGAGCTAGTCCATTTATTTTCTGAGTTGCGTAATACCACGTCGTGTGACATTGACGGCATACAGATTACACCTGTAAAGCATGTCTTGAACATTATATCGCCTGTTTTAACATACATTTACAACCTCTGCCTGACATCTGGCGTATTTCCTGCCAAAATGCAGACAGCTAAAGTACTTGCTCTGTTTAAAAAAGGCAATAAAACTGTGATATCTAATTACAGACCCATTTCCATACTTCCAGTATTTTCAAAAGGACTTGAAAAAATAATATTTCGGCGTATTTCAGATTTCCTTGAAAAACATAACCTGTTCACTGACTGTCAATATGCTTTTCGAAAGGGACGGTCAACCCAGCTCGCGTTACTAACACAAAAGGAACAAATATTACAAAATTTTGAAAACAAGCTGCTCACGCTCGGGGTTCTTATCGACTTCAGTAAAGCGTTTGACTCCATTAACCACGAACTTTTGTTAAAGAAGCTAGAGTACTACGGTATTCGTGGTATTGCTTTGGATATAGTGAAATCTTATTTAAATCAGCGGAATCAACTCGTTGAAATTAATGGCATCTGCTCCCAGTTCAAGGAAGTAACAGTTGGTGTTCCCCAAGGAAGTATATTGGGCCCCCTGCTTTTCAACATATACGTTAATGACCTTGTTCTTGTCGATAGTGAACCTAAATACATTATTTATGCAGATGACACTACGCTTCTTTTTTAATCGAACAACGTTGAAAGGCTGGTTTCAACTGCAAACTCTGTTCTCAAAAAAATACACGCATGGTCACAGGATAATGGCTTAAGAATTAACACTGACAAAACAAAAGCTATTTTATTTCAACCAAAAAATAAAGGTGTGAGCTTAGAGACCGACATTACAATAGGTTCCTCAAGAATTGAGCTTGTTCAGTCTGCGAAGACGTTAGGTGTCTTTTTTGACAGCCATATGTTATGGACTAATCACATCGACTTCCTCGGAGGCAAACTTGCGCAAGTAGCTGGGGCGCTCTTCAGCTTAAGACCGCTGCCACGCAAGGTCAAACTTCTTTTGTACAACGCTCTCTTCCTGAGTCACGTACACTACTGCTGCCTCGTGTGGAGTACGACGTCTGCTACGAACATAAACCGGTTATTCTTGCTTCAAAAAAAGGCAATACGTAGTATCTGTAATGCTTCAGTAGATGCTCACACTGCACCTCTATTCAAACAGTTGAATTTACTCACACTGCATTCTCTGTCGCAGTTGAGGCTGTTACTTGCCTATCGTAAAGAAGCAAAACAAAGCCAGCCATACATCACATCGTTAGCACAGCTAACTAGAAACAGAACAGAATATAGTACACGGTCACCTGAACACTGGTATGTGCCGCACCCTCGCACTAACTATTCTCTTCAAATGTTGTACCACCGCTTACCACGCCTATTAAACACGCTTAAATGTAATAACATAGATGTCACCTCCTGTCCTGTATCGCATTTATATGAGCAATTCAGTGACATTTTGAAGACGATTTAATGTGTTGTTTGTGGCTGTTTTCTGAAGTAGACTGTCGTCACACATCTCAATTTGATATTAGCCTCTGTCAAATCATGTCTTATTCTTTCCTAACAATGATTACCTTGTTCTATTGCTGCTTCTCTTGTACAATACTGTAAACTGTGGATTTCGCGTAGTTATTTATGACTTGTAATGTTTATTTGTTTGTTTGTTTTCGCTTATGTATTGTTTTGTCGGTTCTAAATTAGTGCCTGTGCCTTCTGCTGCTGCCCTCAGACCGGGCTTTAAGGCCAGTCAAGTTGCTGCGAGCAACTTTTTCCTTAAATCCCCCCATAAATTGTACGTTTATGGAAATAAAGGCATTTGTATTGTATTGTATTGTATACACATGGCCGGCTTCGCCGCAGTGGTAGCAGGGCGGGCGGTGGTCGGGGGCTCACCAAATGTCCGTCTTCCTCGCGTTGCTGCGCTGGGCGACGGGTGGGCGTGCTGGCGGCTGCGGCGGTGCACGACGGAATTACGGCGTTACAGGGCCCTGGCGTTGTCGCGGAGGGGGACCTTCACGGCGGCCGACGGCGGCATATGTTATCGCCTCCGGCTGAGGTTGCGGTGATCGTGGTTGCACCTCAGGGACTCCAAGCGATCGCTGAACCTCTTCTTTGACGATTTCAGCGATTGAATTCACTTGGGACTGCGACCTTGGGTAGAACTTCTGCAGCTCCTCCCGTACGACCGCTCGGATAGTGTCGCGTAGATCGTCCGTGGCCAGTGGTTGAACTCCAGCGTAGTTTGTAGAGTTCGTGCGACAGTCGAATTGCCGGTTTAGAATCTCGAGTGTTTTCCCGATGCTGGTGGCCTCACGAAGAAACTCGTCGACGGTCTTCGGTGAGCTTCGTACCATTCCGGCAAAAAGTTCCTCCTTTACACCACGCATTAGTAGGCGGACTTTCTTCTCCTCGGCCATTTCAGGGTCGGCGTGGTGGAATAGACAGCTCATTTCCTCCGTGAAGAGCGCGGTTGTCTCATTAGGTAGCAGCACCCGGCTTCTAATAGCGCTTGAGCTCGTTCTCGGCGTACGACGCTTGCGAATGTCTCCAGGAAGCCGCTTTGGAACAGGTCGCAGGTCGTTAAGGTGGCTTCTCGGTTCTCCAACCACGTCCTGGTAGCGTCTTCCAATGCGAAGAAAACATGTCCCAGTTTGTCGTCGCTGTTCCAGCTGTGAAATGTAGCGACTTTCTCGTATGTCTCAAGCCAGCTTTCCGGGTCTTCGAACGTTGAGCCGCGGAACGTCGGAGGCTTTCTAGGCTGCTGCAGCACGATGGGGGATGCTGGGCTGCCATTGGGCTGGACTTGGTGGCAATCTTCCTGCTCGCCTCGACCGTGCTCCGGGGGCAGTCGTTGCAGCCTGCGGCTACCGCGCTAGTTCTTGTGGACGTTGGTGATGTCTTCCGCGTTCGGGCTTGGGTCACGGCTTTGTGGGGGCGTCCGGTACATGAACGCAAAGCACCTCCACCAGATGTCAAGTGGTAGTGACGGTAAAGAAAACAGTCAAACTGGGAAAGACGAAACTAGCGTTTTATTGGGCGAACCTGTGCCCACAAGAACAAGCTAAACTTAAAGAACGGCGACAACGGCGAACACAGTCGGCGATCGTCAAAATCTGATCAGCGGGTCAAGCGCGTCGGCTTTTATACAGCAGTCGTCGACTGTTCCAGTCTAATTGTTGGGACCCGCGTGCCTTCCATAAAGTTCTAGACCATTCGCGTCACGCGATGAAATCAGATAACACAAAGTTCGGTGACAACAGACAGCGTATAGAAGCATCAATAACTTTCCAGAAACTTCGGATGCATGCCGGCGCGTCCCGCGCTGTGCGATAACATTCGTTAGGCGGCGAAACGTGGTCGCCAGATAAAGATAGGTACGTGTGTTAATATATTCCCTTACCACTTCCAGTGCCTCGCTACCTATTGTAAATTGCTGCTCTCTTCCGAGACTGTTAAACATTACTTTAGTTTTCTGCAGATTAATTTTTAGACCCACTCTTCTGCTTTGCCTCTCCAGGTCAGTGAGCATGCATTGCAATTGGTCTCCTGAGTTACTAAGCAAGGCAATATCATCAGCGAATCGCAAGTTACTAAGGTATTCTCCATTAACTCTTATCCCAAATTCTTCCCAATACCGGTCTCTGAATACGACCTGTAACACGCTGTGAATAGCATTGGAGAGATCGTATCTCCCTGCCTGACGCCTTTCTTTATTGGGATTTTGTTGCTTTTTTTATGGAGGACTACGGTGGCTGTGGAGCCGCTATAGATATCTTTCAGTAATTTTACATACGGCTCGTCTACACCCTGATTACGCAATGCCTCCATGACTGCTGAGGTTTCGACTGAATCAAACACTTTCTCGTAATCAATGAAAGCTATATATAAAGGTTGGTTATATTCCGCACATTTTTCTATCACCTGACTGATAGTGTGAATATGGTCTATTGTTGAGTAGCCTTTACGGAATCCTGCCTGGTCCTTTGGTTGACGGAAGTCTAAGTGTTCCTGATTCTATTTACCTTAGTAAATACTTTGTAGGCAACGGACAGTAAGCTGATCGGTCTGTAATTTTTCAAGTCTTTGGCGTCCCCTTTCTTATGCATGAGGATTATGTTAGCGTTCTTCCAAGATTCCGGTACGCTCGAGGTCATGAGGCATTGCGTATACAGGGTGCCAGTTTCTCCAGAACAATCTGCCCACCATTCTTCAACAAATGTGCTGTTACCTGATCCTCCCCAGCTGCCTTCCCCATTTGCATAGCGCCCAAGGCTTTCTTTACTTCTTCCGGCGTTACCTGTGGGATATTAAATTCCTCTAGACTATTCTCTGTTCCATTATCGTTGTGGGTGCCACTGGCACTGTATAAAACTCTATAGAACTCCTGAACCACTTAACGCATAACTGATTAACGCATACATCTGATTCTTGCCAATTCCTAGTTTCTTCTTCACTGTTTTTCGGCTTTCTCCGTTCCTGAGAGCATGTTTAATTCTATCCATATTATACTTCCTTATGTCAAGTCAAGTCAAGTCAGTTTTATTTACATCATCATGATGTGGGTAGGCTCAGGCAAAATAGCGAAGGATTTTCGCTTGAGGGAGCCCGAGCCCCCGTACATGGTGTACAGCAAGGTCAGAAGTTTTAAAAAAGTACGAGATCCACACACACTACATAAAAGAATGTAATACAAGAAATTCAGCACAGTCGATATAAACTCTTGGTACATGGTCATTAATAGACAATGCAGCTGACGCTGCAATGTGGGCAGTAATATACAATGCAATGTCAGCTGTCTTAGGCTTGTTTTTTGCCTTCGAAAGTTCTGCCACTTCTATTCTAGCTTTAGGGTTAGAGGCTTTCATATATTGGCGTTTCTTGATCAGATCTTTCGTCTCCTGCGATAGCTTGCTGGTATCCTCTAACGGAGTTGCCACCGACTTCTGTTGCACACTCCTTAATCATGCCCACAAGATTGTCGCTCATTGGTTCAACACTAAGGTCCTCTTCCTGAGTTAAAGCCGAATACCTGTTCTGTAGCTTGATCTGGGAGGGCTCTATTTTCCCTCTTACCGCTAACTCATTGATCGGCTTCTTATGTACCAGTTTCTTCCGTTCCCTCCTCAGGTTTAGGCTAATTCGAGTTCTTACCATCCTATGGTCACTGCAGGGCACATTGCTTGATTCCGAATCATTAATTGATATATGTATAACGAACCACGATCCAAATGATGTTTTTTCGGGAATTCTCACGTCTGATTTAAGTCATCATTTGCCAGTATTTTGTTTTTTGCCACGACATGAAAACACAAGAAGGCGTTTTCGATGTCAGCTTTCTTTCTGTCGCCACTTTAGCGATGACAATATGAGTGCTTTTCGCTCAATGATAGAGAATACAGACTGGTCTAAAGTGTATAGCGAAAATGATCCGAATATTTCGTTTAATATGTTTATTCAGATAATAAAGTCGTGTTATGATGCTGCTTTCCCATTACAACGAATAAGGACCTACAAGAAAGCCGGGGGTAACTCGAGAGATGTATAAAAGAATGCAAAAATGTGACAAATTATTTGATACATTTATTCGGTACAGGGATCTTGCTATACAAAGTGAATACAAGAAAATAAGAAACAAGTTGACTTCAGACCTCAAAAAAGCTAGAAACTGGTATTATGAACATATGTTTTCTACGGTATCAAACAATCCAAATAAATTATGGAATGCAGTTCGCAGGTTAAAAGGAACCCAGTATAACACAAACACGAATACTATAACGTTTGGTGACACTGAATACAGTGAAAGTTCCGTGGCCAATATATTCAACGATCATTTTTTACTTGGTGGTGGGTGGGTCATCCCACTCTAGTGTTTCGTTACTGGCATCTGTTAAATTTCTAAACTACGAGACTTCCAATTCTATCTGCCGATCACCTTGCACTGAAATGGAAGTGTGTTCCGTTCTTAACGCTTTAAAAAAGGATACTACTACAGGGACTGATGACATAAAAGCAGCACCAATCATCTGTTGCTGATGTTGTCTCGGCTGCATTATGCCATATCTGTGACAGTGCTTTCGCGAATGGCATTTTTCCCGATTCTATGAAAATTGCCAAAGTGATTGCATTGCATAAGGGATGCTCTGTCACTGATTTAAATAATTATAGGCCGATATCTATACTACCTCTGTCCTCAAAAGTGTCGGAACGACTCGTAAAGTGCAGACTAACTAAATTTCTAGATAAGAACCACGCCCTTGTGGACCAACAGTTTGGCTTCCGTGAACACAGATCTACTGAAATGGCAATTCTTAAGATCAAAGGAAAACTCCTGAGTAACATCGAGAACAAACTATATACGGTTGGTCTTTACCTGGACATTAGAAAAGCTTTCGACTCCATTGAACACACCATCCTATTTAATAAACTGTCATACTACGGAGTTCGCGGAGTGGCCCTAAAACTGATTCGAGATTACTTCACTACCAGACAGCAATACACGTGTTATAATGGGTTTTGTTCACAAAAGAAAGAAATTGCACTCGTTGTTCCTCAAGGGTCAATTTTGGTTCCACTGTTCTTTATTCTATACGTAAACGATATTGTAAACATACCGCGTACTCCAGATATAGTCTTGTATGTTAACGACGCGTTTGTTTTTCTCAGGTGACAGTCTACGAGTGCTAGAAATTACAGCTAATAATTGGTTAGATCAACATTTACTTTGGTTATCAGCGAACCACCTACAGTTAAACGTCAATAAAACTAAATATGTGGTTTTTAAGCCAAGAAATAGGCCTGATGACTGTGCTTTTTTTGTAAAGTTCGATAGTTGTGTAATCGAGCGGACTTCAGCTTTTACATTTTTGGGTGTACTTTTTGATGAGAACCAGAGTTTTACACCTCATGTAACGAAGATTCATTCTAGCATTTGTAGGTCCATAGGCATATTGTTTAAGATTAGATACCTTGTTCCTACTTGATTGAAACGCCGTCCGTATTATGCTTTAATTCAGTCCCACCTGTTGGTATGGGAGACTACATTACAATAAAATTTCGATCGATTGATATGTCTCCAAAAACAAGCAGTTCGCTGTGTTATGAACCTTTAACCCCGCGATCACACGGCACCTTTTTGCATAAAACATGCACTTTTAAAAATTAATCAACTGTACGAACTTAAGCTCGCTATATACACACGAGGCGAACTCGAGAAAAATTCACTCATTCTTTATCAAAATCACCTCTCAACTTACACCCAATACAATTTCAGGCATGACCATATTAGAGTTCGATCTTGCAGGACCAACTACGGTAGAAAACAGCTAACATACTTAGTCCCATCCTTCGTAAATGCACATCCTAACACGATCAGCAAAACTACAGATCATTAAACTGCTTTAAAAGTGCTATGAAAAAATATTTGCTTTCCCTTTCTGATTGACATTAGCCGCGTTTACATGAATGCGACAGTGTCGCATCGCATCGCATTTCTAGCGCATCACATTCATGTAAACAGCGGTAATGCGCTAGGAAGGCGCATCGCATTAATGCGCCAGGCGAGGGTAGATTTACGGGCGCGAGTCGACTGTCGCGGAGCTTGTAAACGCAGGATCGTCGCATAAGGAATTATGGGAAGGAATTAGCCACCAATATGGCGGCGGTCCCGGCTGCCCGCTTCGAATTGAATTTGGCGTTTCTTTTGTAAAATGCGCTTCGTTCGCAGCAAATGATTGTGCAAACGGCTTTCGCTTAGTCTCTGGCCGCTTCGACGACAGAGTATTATGGATAACCTTGTGGTGTTTTCGAGATCGCTTCTCGTTTCGAACGAGTCGAAGCCTAACGAAAGGAACGTTCGAGATGTCAGCGCTACCTATCGTTAGAGTTGAGAAATAGCCCCAAAGACGGCATATGGCCTCTGAGATCCGAAGATCTCGCTGGCCAACTAAAACTAAAAAACGTGCGCTGCTTAGCGTACGTTATACTATAGCGTATAGCGCACGCTATAAGTTGCGGACGCTCAACTAAAGCTGTCTATTTCTCGGCACTCAGCCACCAACGTGCACTCGGCCCACCACCGGAAACCAGTCACACCGGAAGTCGACTGAACTTCCCTTAAACGACACCATGTGGCGCTACGTTCTCGCGAGAGTTAATGCTCTACATGTAAACGGCGTCGCATCGCCTTTCCCAAATGCGCTTGGAAATACGATGCGCCACTGTCGCATTCATGTAAACGGGGCTATTGTGCTAATTGGTTTCTTGTGTGTTTTATGTATAATTATTCTAAGTCCGTTTCATATTGTGCTTGTATCTATATAAAGCTTTTTCCTGTTCATATTGCTAGGAATAGTATTACCAATGACGAAGAGGCGAGTAGTAAGAAGACAGTAAGAAGACAGAAGAGGCGAGCAGTAAGAAGACGACGACGACGATTGGAGGCTACCGCGGGCTGTTGCCTCTTGGCCAAGTGCGGCGTATTACGTTGTAAATATACTCGTATATAGCTTTTCATCTGCGTCTTCTTACGTAACATATCTGGTGGAGGTGGACGTTCCCTGTACCTCGTCACGGAGCTTCGCAGTGGGCGGTACGTCGAGCCTAGCTTCATGGCTCCCGGCGATGACAACTCGACTCAGCCGCCTCCGACACCTGCTGCGACTTCGACGACCTACATCACTCTCTCTGCTCCTTGTGATCCTGGCGTATTCTCGGGCAAAGATGGGGAAGACGTCGAGGACTGGATCAGCCTGTACGATCAGCCGCAATAACCGGTGGGACCCTACTATCATGCTCGCCAACGTAGTCTTTTACCTCGGTGGCACACCTCGAGTTTGGTTTCCGACGCACGAAGATGAGCTCACCAGTAGGGATTCGCTCAAGCAAAAGCTCCGAGACTTGTTCGGCAACCCCTACGGTAACAAACTTGCCGCGCAGAAGGCGCTTTCCGGCCGTGTGCAGACGTGAACAGAGCCCTATGTCACGTACATTCAGGACGTCTTGGCTCTATGCCGCAAAGTTGATGCACACATGACTGAGTCAGACAAGGTATCCCACATCCTCAAAGGCATTGCCGATGACGCCTTCAACTTGCTCGTATTCAACAACGTCGCGACAGTGGATGCTATTGACACGTGTACTTATCTTTATCGGGCAACCACGTTTCGCCGCTTAACAACTGTAATCGCACAGCGAGGGACGCGACTGCATGTATCCGACGTTTCTGGAAAGTTATCGACGCTTCTATCCGCGTGTCTGTTGTCGCCGAACCTTGTGTTATCAGATTTTATCGCGTGACACGAATGGTGTAGAACTTTGTGGAAGACACGCGGGTCCCATCAGTTAATCTGGAACATTCGACGACTGATCTATAAAAGCCGACGCACTTGACCCGCTAATCAGTTTTTCCGACGATCGCCGACCGTGTTCGCCGCTATCGTTGTGCTATAAGTGTAGCCTGTTTTTGTGAGCACAGGTTCGCCCAATAAAAGCTAGTTTTGTATTCCACCGTATTGCTTCTTTCTTCACCGTCACTACCACGTGACACTATTATAAAAGAGTGCCGCCGCCTGGAACTCGCTAAAAGCCGACGTATCGACCAGCAGTTTGCCCGTTTGCCCAACACCCCAGCGACATCTTCCTGTGCCGACGCTCCTCGTCCCAACAACACTGGCGATATCACCAAGATCGCCCGGCGTGAGATTGAGGCCGCCTATCCGGCTGCCTTCGACTCCAGCCCCACCAACGCACCTGCAGTCACGGTTTCCTTGATCCAGGAAGTTGTCCGCCAGGAGTTCGAAAACATGGGCCTTCACACCATCTGCTCGGCCCATCGCCCTGATACCCATCCACCTTCTTCGATTCCGCCCCGTCCCGCATCTTCTCTTCCACCACGTTTCCGCAACCCAGCTGAATCGCGCACTGCTGACGACAAGCCATTTGTTTTCACTGCCGTCGCATCGGGCACATTTCTCGGCACTGTCGAAGTCGCTGGACTTCCCCGACCCGGTCTGCTTATACTGCCTACTCTCGCCCCTCAGGTGGCCCTTCTCGTCCCTATGCCGCACGCTCCGATAATGCCGCCACTGACTCTCCTGCGCCGAACCGCCCGTATTCTCGTTCACCTTCGCCCCAACGACGACAGTCTCGCTCTCCCCAGCCCTGTCGCTCCTTTTCGCCGACTCCCTTCGGACGCCGCTCCCAGCCGGAAAACTAGATGATGCAGCGCCTCGAGGTGACGCTGCATTGCTCCCTACGCCGCCAAATCCTCGACTGACGTTGCCCACTCATCTGAACCTTCTTGACGTGCAAGTCGACGGTGTTCCTGTATCTGCTCTTATAGACACTGGGGCGCATTTTTCGGTAATGGGCGCGGACTTTCGTACCCGCCTGAAAAAAATAGTATTACCAATGTATAGTATTACCAATGACAAAGAGGCGAGCAGCAAGAAGACAACGACGACGATTGGAGGCTAGCGCGGGCTGTTGCCTCTTTGCCAAGTGCGGCGTATTGCATTGTAAATATACTTGTATATAGCTTTTCATCTGCGTCTTCTTACGTAACAATATTACTCTGTTGATCATAAACTGTTTCTACTTAGAAAGTTGTACTGTGATTGTTGTATTTAATGCACGTATGTTTGTAGTATGCTATGCATATCTAATCCACGCTATTGATATGTGTATATATCTATATGTTATGATATGCTACCTCACTGTTGAGCAGTGTATGGGTGACAGGGCCTAAGTCAGGCAGACAATGTACTGCCTTTAGCCTTGCCATCCAAGACCTTCACTGTGTCTAGATCAAGGCTGAATAAAAAATAGAATAAAACGAGATATATTTTTGTGTGTAGCAGTTTCTCTGAATTACCTGAGGCTATGTGTGCACTGTTGAATTTGCTACTTCTACAAATCACTTTGCACTTTCTGGTGCAAACAGCATGTTAACGCTTCCAAGACAGGGGGCAATGTTCTCGTTTGATCACATCATGAGATACTTTCAATTTCGTATGACGTATCATCCAAGTTGATGCATCATTGGCTGTAGATATTGCCCTAAGCCAATTAGAGTCGCAAGAAAATATATGAACAAAAATGATTGGCCCAACCCTAGAAGTGTTGTTTTGGGATACTACTTTATAACCAGTCCTTTGCATGCTACCTGCTTACCCTGTGCTATACCATGGTTAAGTTTGGAAAAGAGGCAACAGCTAGACATTGTTCTATTCAGCAACAATGCAGATGAATTACAGCAAATGATTCAGGGCCTTAACAGAGAGAGTGTGGTAGTGGGGCTGAAGATTAATATGCAGAAGACAAAGATAATACCCGCCGTGGTTGCTCAGTGGCTATGGTGTTAGGCTGCTGAGCACGAGGTCGCGGGATCGAATCCCGGCCATGGCGGCCGCATTTCGATGGGGGCGAAATGCGAAAACACCCGTGTATTTAGATTTAGGTGCACGTTAAAGAACCCCAGGTGGTCGAAATTTCCGGAGTCCTCCACTACGGCGTGCCTCATAATCAGAAAGAGGTTTTGGCACGTAAAACCCCATAATTAAAAAGATAATGATGAATAGCCGGGAAAGGGAACAGGAGTTCAAGATCGCCAGTCAGCCTCTAGAGTCTGAAGGAGTATGTTTACCTAGGTCAATTAATCACAGGGCACCCTGATCATGAGAAAGAAATTTATAGAAAAATAAAAAGCGGTTGGATCGCATATGGCAGAAATTGTCAGCTTCTGACTGGAAGCTTACCATTATCATTGAAAAGAAAGATGCACAATCAGTGCATTTTACCAGTGCTGACATATGGCGCAGAGACTTGGAGATTGATAAAGAAGCTTGAGAACAAGTAATGGAACGAAGATTGCTAGGTATAACGTTAAGAGACAGAAAGAGAGCAGTTTGGATCAGAAAGCAAACGGGTATAGCCAATATTCTAATTGACATTAAGAGAAAAAAAATGGAGCTGGGCAGGTTATGTAATGAGCCGGTTAGATAACCATTTAGCAGGATGCGTTGTTGGGCAAGTTGGTTCATTGTAATAGGAAACATTGATTGCGCTTTCTAGACAATCACTTGTAAGAAGACAGGACAGGCGCATTGCGCCTGTCCTGTCTTCTTACATGTGATTGTCTAGAAAGCGCAATCAATGTTTCCTATTAGATAACCATTGGACCATTAGGGTTACAGAATGGGTACCAAGAGAAGGGAAACGCAGTCGAGGACAGCAGATGACAAGGTGGAGCGATGAAATTAGGAAATTCGCGGGTGCTAGTTGGTATTGGTTGGCGTAGGACAGGGGTAATTGGAGATTGCAGGGAGAGGCCTTCGTCCTGCAGTGGACATAAACCAGGCTGATGATGATTATTTGCGTGACCCTGCCCTACAGTTTAATATCTATATGCCAGGAAATATTGTGGTAGTTTTAAACTTCACGTAATACCTTAAGAGCCCCGTAATTTAAGAGAAAGGAGTGCTTCAATTTACTTTTAATGTGACCCAAACTTGCTTGGAACATATTGCTAATTGAAGTTCCAATTTGCACATTCTAATTTCCTCCCTCAGCTTTTTTTCCGCTTCTGTGCAGATGTTGCTTGCCTGTGTCTGTAAGAACTGTTGTGTCAAGACATAAGAAGAACCTGCACGTGTGGCCTGTGACAGCAAGCTTTTGTAGGCAGCCAGTGCTCTACTGCTCTGGCTGGCCTGCTCTGACGAGGGCCGCAGTCATTTTTAGAATTCATGCATGACCAACATTGCTTGTATTTGTCACTCTTGTTAATTACACTTTCTGCATCTTTTCTCATTTATTAGGTAATAAAGTTTGACTGTGTGACATGGTGGGAACTTGCTGCATCTTCGCTTGCAAAAAAAAAACATGTTTTATGCACTGCATGAAAAACTAATCGTACAGTGTACAAAAAATAACAACATATTATGATTTATCTTTCACTTCCGGTAACATGCAACATGCAAGGAATTCACCAGTGGGTGGTATGCCAAAGAACTGGCCATTATTTCTGTGTCATGCTATGCAAGCATATGGCAATTCCTTACAAGGGGCACCCGCAAAGTAAGTTTCAAATGAGGCATGGACATCAGAAAAAAATATTTATATTGGCGGATAGAGTGTTTTTCCAGGTGTGAACTGTCCTTAATTTTTTAAGAATTCATAGCGCAGCATTCTGTTTCGTATACTGGTGTCATGCTATCCTGCCGCCTGTAATTGAAAGCAGGATGTAATTTTTGCCTGAATCGCAGCATCACTGACAAAATGTTTCCCTACTAGAAACTATTTCAGTTCGGTGGAGACCCAGCAGGGCAAAGTTTCGTCAGCAATGATTTGTTTCATGCAGATATGGCATTCTTGTTTCAGTCAATGGGTGCACATTGGCATGATATCAGCATACTACACATATCTTGTTTCATTTGCGAAATAATTCTGACAATTGATTGGTCTAAGCAAAATTCACTAATATACCAATCACCCTGTACTAGACTATTCCCATGCTTAACATCTGGAAAAAACTACATGTGCATCACTCTATCCGGCAATATAAACTTTTTCCTGATGCCCGTGCATAATTTAAAATAAATTCTAACTCTGGACAAACCTCGTGCTACTGTAAGCACTGCCACGAAAATTTCAGGGAATGTTTAATAAAAGTATTCAGTTGTTCTTGTCAAGCTGTCCGTTAGCCAACTTTAAGCGTAACGTTAGCAGGCCCTACTGAAGTACTTCTAGGTGTCCACGTCTACAAAATGTCTTGATAAAGACAGCTACTTTACATTTGTGTTAGCCGTTCAAGACATCTTTTAGACATAAAATAACTGCTTCCTTGTTTGGTGCGCAGAGGCATTGTTTTGTGCCCGGGTGCATGCACAACAGGCTACTAGTCGAGCAAGAAGAGACTGTTCTTGTTTGGTGCACCCAAAAACGTAAGTCCGCTCGCACAATGGCAGCGTGCTATTCTTCACGCTTTCAAAAAGCTCCAAGAAAACTGTGCAGTGTGTGAGCTTCACTTTGACGAACGGTACGTGTCAAGGTACTTTGAGCATAAAGTGAACGGTGAGCTCGCCCGCATCGAGTGAAGCAGGCCTGTGCTCCTTCCGGGCGCAGTTCCTACTCTGTTCCCAACCTCCCTGCTTATTGTTCAAAGAGGCTGCCACCGGAGAGAAAGCGTGCTACAAGAAGTGATCAGAACGCGCCACCCAGGAAGAAACGTGCACAGGGAGCTATCACACCTGTAAGTGCGGAGAGTACGATAGACAGTGTGGACTTCGAGAATGTATCGTGCATGCCATTTGACAACTTGATGTTACCGTCAGGTTCATGGGGAAAACATAAGCTCAGTGCTTCGCCCTTAACTTGCGTACAGTGTGTGTGAGCCCACTAAAGACGAGTATTCTGTTCGCCAAGAAGTTAGTTGTGTTTATTCAAGATGAGCATGGAGTGAAGCAAAAGTGTTCTTGAAGGGGGTGCAGGTACTGCACTGTGTGTCAGACGATCCTGACTGTTTGTCAAAGAAGGTAGAGGCTCTCAGCATGTGCGCGGGTGCAGGAACTCTTCAAGAATTTCCTTTCGTCATAGGAAATAAGAAATTTTCTCTCTCAGGAACTGCAATCTCAAGCAAAAATTGCCAGGGAACCGCCAACGAAAGCAAGCCATGCATTTCATGCTAACATTTGAGGAATGCTCTTTTCAATCAAATATCTGCAAGGAAACAGCACAACCAGAGTCAAGCTGCACGTATTTCTATGAGAAGGCGGACGCAAGCGCAACCCATCAGACGGCTGAAGGCTAGGCTTTCGCTGTATGAAAGAACCATTCAGAAACTGAAGCAGCAGAGTGAGCAGCTCGAAGAAAACGTCCCCGAAGGCCGACTAAAAGCCCTCACACTCAAGCAAAGGCTGTCAGAGATTAGCAGACGACGAAGAAGAAGAATGTATCGCGAGCTGCTGCCTCCGCGCCTGGCGCCAAGTGCACGCACTTTTATCATCATCATGACACCTGGGGTGTTCGTTTCTTGCCATTAAAAAGGCTTTGTTGGGTGTCTCGCAGCTCCGTTTTTTCTCGCGACGCGACCTGTAAGTGGCCAGCGTTCCACAACATATGGTGCCAAACGCGGGACGATGAGCGGATCCCAATGACGTAGACAACTAGCGACGGCGCCGACGAGTTTCTTCTAGAAACTGCAGCCGGAGCAGCCCGATCCTTATCGGAACCACACCAAGCAAAGTAACGTACGAAACCGACTACCTTACGAGCAAGCAAGCAGCGATCCTCATGAAACATGGACCGCCTGAAATCGAAACGCTCTGCTAGACGAAACCAATCAACGAAAATCATCAGTGAGGCAACGACGCTGTTGGAGAGCCGCTGCAATGACCGCACTGCGTTCAGCTAGGTTATAGACAAGCTCGTCGCCAGCCGTAACGAGCTTCGGAAGATCAATGCCGAGCTTGAGGACGTGATTCCCGTCGAGGATCTTGAAAGGGAGTACGAGTCTTCAGCTCATTATGACGACCACACGCTTCAGACCCTGACACGCCTCCTGGACCGGCTCGCAGATCTCAGCGTCGGAAGCACTGTGCAGACACCTCCCTCGACGACGCTCAATACGCCACCTGCCCCAACGACAGTTGCGTCACAGAGCTTCGGACCTCGTCTCCCAACGCTGACCATCAAGCCTTTCCATGGGGATGTGTGTTAATGGACGTCGTTTTAGGAGGAATTCAATGGCGTGTTTCACGCAAATACAACCCTGCGCACGACTGATAAATTCCATTACCTCCACAACTACCTGGTAGGGGAAGCAGCAGCTGCCATTGCCGGACTGCTAACGACTGAAGCCTGTTATGAGACTGCCATCCAGCTGCTAAAGCAAAGGTTCGGGGACAGGAGCCGGATTTTACAGCATCATTTCAGAGCGCTCCGCGAACTGCAGCCCGTGACGTCTCCGTTGTATATGAGGGAATTGCGCAGGGTGTACGACGGAGTCCAGCTGAATGTGAGCGGCCTCAATGTCCTAGAAGTTCCATCTAGCAGTTTTGCGGCGATTCTCTACGACGTTCTGCTTCAATCCCTGCCACAAAAAATCGTCATGGCGTTCCACCGCCACAGCCGTCTCTAGAATGATGCACAAGACACGTCATCCCCTGCTTCAGGGGAGGCAACCACAACGTCTTGCAAGAAACTCGAGCACCTCTTGCGATATACACAGATAGAGCTCGAAACAAGAGAGCAGTGTGCTCCATCGGCATCCTCCTTCAATGTCGGCGGGTCCCACAGAAAGAATGCCATCGGCATCAGTCCTGTATGCATCGGAAGAATCGAAACAAATGCGCAACGAATGTTTTTTTTTGCAAATCTACAAGACAGGCAACCGAGTCATGCAGGACTACCTTGACCATATTAGAAAAAAAGAACCGGCTGGCTCAAGCTATGCGGTGGTCCCGGTGTACTTTGAAGGGCCACCGCGCGAACGAGTGTCAGCGGAAGTTGGTGTGCGCGGCATGCAAAGGCACGCATGCTTCAACGATGTGCGACCCAGTTTATCGAGCGACAAGGGGCGAGAAGTCACATAACCTCGGATCTTTTTATTTAGCAATACTGTAATCCTTTTTACAGGCTCATACAGGAGTGGGTCACAATCAAAACAACAAAGCAATGTTGGTCAATACAGAAGAAAGCAATGAAATACGCTAATTATAACAATTCAAAGATATAACATGAAAACAAAACGACAGACCAAAGCACACAGTACAACGCAGATAATACAGGGAATGGGTAAGAGCTACGAACAATTCAGATGCGGTGGGAAACGACCGAAACACAGTTGCGCAACGCAACGTTGTAGCGAAGCAGTAAATAATCGGAAACAGACCAAATTATAAGAAAGTGCACGTGTTCTGGTTGCAAATTCTTCGATGGAGTCAACATGTGCAATTGGTTCCGGCAGACGGTTCCAGGCTTCAATTGCAGATGGAAAAAATGAATATTGCCGCCAGCATTGCGAGAACACAAGACGACCGCCACATCCCAACTGCGTTTAAAAGAGCCGCCACACCGCAAGCGTCAAGAAAAGCACCGCAAGGCAACGCTGGGCCGGTGCTGACAGACCGGCGGCTCGTGCGCGAGAATCGGACTGGCACGCGACAAGAGGCGGAAAAGAAGAGAACGACGTTAGAAGAAGCGAAGCTCAAGGGACGTTTTTGTTGACGGGCACAGGTTCGCCCAGAATAAACTAGTTTTTATAGAAACGGCCGTCGTAACTGTTGGTTACATATCTGGTGGAGGTGCTGGGTATGACTTCAAGCCCCACACGCGCCAGGGAAGGTAGCCCGGATCCCCGAAGTTTGGAGCCAACGGAATTAACGCCGGTCCACCAACGCACGAGCCGCCGCATACGAGGTGAGGCCCCCGAGTTTGGTCTTCTCGCCGATTCACCAAGGGCAGCGGCAGCAGTCAGCCTAGGTACCAGTGCGATGGCTACTCAAGTGATGCCTCCTCACGTAGTCGTTGATTCACCCCGTACGCCAGAATCCTTTCACGGAGACACATTCGAGGATGCCGAGGACTGGCTCGAAAACTTCGAGCATGTCGCCAGATGTAACGGTTGGGACGAAACAAGGAAACTCCGGTATGTGTACTTCGCCCTGGAGGAATCTGCGCGCACGTGGTTTCAAAACCATGAAGCGTCGTTATCATCGTGGAACTACTTCCGACGAGAGCTGCTTGCTACGTACCCTAGCACGGACCGCAGAGAGAGGGCAGAAGCCGCTCTTCAGGCGAGGAACCAGAGAAACAACGAAAGTGTGACCATGTACATTGAGGATATGACCCACCTCTTCCGCCGAGCTGATCCAAACATGGCTGAGGACAAGAAATTGCGGCACCTAATGCGCGGTGTGAAACAGGAACTTTTTGCCGGCCTGGTTCGTAATCCGCCCCGCACTGTAGCCGAATTTCGATCAGAGGCGACGGCGATGGAGAAGACGCTGCTGCAGCGTGCGAGGCAGTACAACAGAGATGTAAGCCTCGCTTCATTTGACGTTGGGTCAGGAGCCCCCTCCAACAACATGGACATCCTACGCGAAATGGTGAGGTCCGTCGTAAGGGAAGAGCTGCAGAAACTGCAGCTGGCTCAAAGCCCTCCGCCAGTGTCCTCACTTGCCGATGTCATACGCGAAGAAGTCCGGCAAGTAATTTGTGAGCCAGAGCCTCGGGTACGGCCCCGCGCACAGCCAGAGCGTCAGCCGCGGATATCGTACGCCCAAGCTTTACGCCAGGACCTAGGACGCGCCGACTTTGGACGAACGGCCACAATACCCGAGATACTTCCTCGCAATGTGCCGCCCATGGCAGAAGGAAGGCCACGTAAAAGCGATGTATGGCGCACTGCAGACCGGCGTCCCCTTTGCTACCACTGTGGAGAGGCTGGTCACCTATACCGGGAATGTCAGTATCGCCGAGTAGGACTGCGTGGTTTCTCTGTGAATGCACCTTGCCCTCGAAACGGTGAGCGCCCTGATGAAATCGAAGCATTTTTGTCCACGCGCCAAACTATTCGAAACCCCCCGCAACATGAACCTCGATCGGCAGCGCCTATGCGTTATAGGTCGCCCAGTCCGCGCCCCTCTTCCATTTCACCGAGGCGTCGCTCACAAAGTCCGCGACGGGAAAACTAGAGCCAGCGACCTGTGGAGGCAAGGCCGCTGAAGCCCGGAACACCGAATGCCCTCCATCGCCAATCCGACAAGACGACGGCAGTGACGAACCGACGAACCAGCGCAGTGATGACGCCGTTACTTCAGAGTTGCGCGTCATCATCGACGACTTCGAAGTGACTGCGTTGATAGACACTGGTGCGGACTATTCAGTTATTAGCAGTGTACTCGCCAGAAAATTGAAAAAGGTATTGACCCATTGGACTGGACCCCCAATAGGTACAGCGGGGGGACACTTAGTCGACCCTGTTGGAATGTGCACAGCAAGAATCGGCATTAGAGGCTTTACATACGTCAGCAGCTTTATTGTTCTCCCCGAGTGTTCCCGTGAGCTTATACTGGGCATGGACTTTTTGCAAACGAATGGCGCAATTATCGACTTACAAGAATCACGCGTGTTGTTTTCCACAGAAAATGCTGTTACCATTTCTGATACAGAACAGCCACATATTTCCTCTCTCCGTATTGTGAATGAACACGTGACGGTGCCGGCACGGTGCAGTGTGACTGTCGTTGTAAGGAGCGACGTATTCCATGACTATGAGGGACTTGCAGACGGAAATATCGGGCTGCTACTGGAAAAGCAAATATGCGTGGCAAGAGGCCTAGTTCACCTGCGTAACTGATGCGCGGACGTCCTCTTGACTAACTTTGGCAATGAGGCACAACACGTGGCGAAGGGAACAGTCATAGCGTCTCTTCATGACTATGTACAACTCGCGGATGTGTCAACCCTCCATGCAACATCGCCAGCTTCTGTTACTTTAGACAGTGTCCTTACCTCCATCGACATTGACCGAGAGCTGTCATCACCACAAAGAGATAAGATTGTGAGCTTGGTCACACCGCACTGTGGTCGATGAACCCGCAAGACCAGTGCGCCAACACCCGTACCGAGTGGCTCCAAAAGAAAGAGAAGCGATAAGAAGTCAAGTACAGGAAATGCTCAAAGACGATGTGATACAGCCATCCAATAGCCCGTGGGCATCTCCGGTAGTCCTGGTCAAAAAGAAGGATAACACCCTACGATTTTGTGTTGATTACAGGAAACTCAACCTCGTCACGAAGCGAGATGTTTATCCACTCCCACGCATCGACGACACCTTGGACAAACTACGCAATGCTTACTTCTTCTCTTCTCTGGATCTCAAAAGCGGATACTGGCAGATAGAAGTGGACGAGCGAGATCGCGAAAAAACAGCATTTGTGACACCGGATGGTCTATACGAGTTTAAGGTGCTCCCATTTGGTCTGTGTTCTGCGCCCGCCACCTTCCAGCGGATGATGGACACTGTTCTCTCCGGTCTGAAATGGCAGTCGTGTCTCGTCTACCTGGATGATGTGGTGGTCTTCTCCACTACATTCGAGCAGCACATGCAGCGACTGAGAGCAGTTCTGGATGCTATTCGCACGGCGGGATTGACCATAAAACCCGAAAAATGCCACTTCGGCTTTCGCGAGCTCCGCTTTCTCGGACACATTGTCAGTGCTGAAGGCGTCCGCCCCGATCCTGAGAAGATCACTGCAGTAGAAATGTTTCCGAAGCCAAGAGACAAAAAAGCTATTAGACGTTTCCTGGGACTGTGTGCCTACTACAGGCGTTTCGTAGAAAATTTTTCTAAAATTGCCGAACCACTCACGCGACTGACAAAAGAAGATGTCTCTTTTGTGTGGGAGAAGGAACAAGAAGACGCCTTCTCTGAGCTACGACGACGTTTGCAGAGTCCTCCTATACTTGCCCATTTTGATGAAAATGCCGAAACGGACATCCACACCGACGCGAGTAACGTTGGTCTCGGTGCCATACTTATTCAGTGGCAGAATGGAGAAGAAAAAGTTATTGCCTATGCGAGCCGTACCTTATCAAAAGCCGAGACAACTTACTCAGCTACAGAAAAGGAATGCCTGGCGGTTATATGGGCCATCAGTAAGTTCCGGCCATACTTATATGGCAGACCGTTTCGAGCCATCAGCGATCATCATTCATTGTGCTGGCTGGCGAACCTCAAGGACCCTTCTGGAAGACTCGCTAGATGGAGTTTGCGTCTGCAGGAGTATGACATCACGGTCGTTTACAAGTCCGGTCTCAAACACAATGATGCTGATTGCTTATCACGTGCACCAATCGAATCTACGTCACCTGAATACGAGCAAGATTTCCCATTTCTTGGGGCTGTAAATATGACGGAAATGGCTCATCACCAGCGTACAGATCCGGAATTACTCCTGCTCATCGAGTACCTGGAGGGTCGACAAGTGAAAGTGCCTCGAGTTTTCGTCCGCGGATTGTGTTCGTATGTCATCCGGAACAACGTCCTCTACAAACGAAACTTCGAGCACACTGGTGAGACGTTTCTAATTCTCGTACCATCATCGCTGCGAGCTGAGATCTTAGAAGCTTGCCATGATGATCCTGCAGCTGGCCACTTGGGCGTTAGTAGGACTCTGGCGAGAATCCGCCAGAAATATTACTGGCCGAAGTTGATGAATTCGGTGCAGCACTATGTCAAATCATGCCGAGATTGTCAAAGACGCAAAACACCGCCACTCAAACCAGCAGGTTTTCTGCAACCGATACAGCCACCAGCAACACCCTTTGAACAAATAGGAGTGGATTTACTTGGACCATTTCCCGTATCAACGTCAGGAAAGCGGTGGATTGTGGTAGCAACCGATTATCTGACTCGGTATGCTGAGACATCTTCTCTTACAAAAGGAACCGCCATTGAAGTTGCTCAGTTTTTTGTCACACACATAGTGTTACGACATGGCGCACCTAAAGTACTCATAACAGACAAAGGAACGGCTTATGTTGCCCGTTTGATGCAGTCTGTTATGAAACTAACACATACTGCTCATAGAAAAACCACAGCGTACCATCCGCAAACAAACGGCCTGACCGAACGGCTCAATAGAACGCTCGCTGACATGATCTCAATGTACGTGGACATCGAGCATCGGACATGGGACAGTATTCTGCCATATGCTACCTTTGCGTATAATACTGCAGTACAAGAGACTACACATTTCACGCCATTTGAACTTGTTTACGGTCGGACAGTAACAACGACACTAGACGCGATGTTACCTGTAAACAACAGCAGTGAAGACGACCCTAACGCTAGTGAGTACGTAGAAAGGGCAGAAGAAGCACGGCAGTTGGCGAGGCACCGTATCATACAACAGCAAAACGTCGACGCAAACCGGTACAACCTAGGGCGAAGAGAGGTACAGTACAACCCCGGAGACAAAGTGTGGGTATGGACGCCAATACGTACGCCCGGTCTTTCGGAGAAGCTACTGCGCCGTTACTTTGGCCCCTACAGAGTACTTCGCCGGCTAAGTCCCTTAAATTACGAGGTAACTCCTGAAGGCCAAGTCTGCTCCACACGACGCAGGACTCGCCCAGAGGTCGTACACGTAGTACGAATGAAGCCTTACCATGAAAGGCATTGACAACCGGAATTTGCACGTACGATCAAGCCTAGCCCCAGCCATCCCCTGACCACTGTCCTTTTAAAGCAGTTGGCTTCTCTATAGGCCTTTTCTACGCATCGGGACGATGCTTCTTCGGAGGGGGCTAATGCCGCCAGCATTGCGAGAACACAAGACGACCGCCACATCCCAACTGCGTTTAAAAGAGCCGCCACACCGCAAGCGTCAAGAAAAGCACCGCAAGGCAACGCTGGGCCGGTGCTGACAGACCGGCGGCTCGTGCGCGAGAATCGGACTGGCACGCGACAGGAGGCGGAAAAGAAGAGAACGACGTTAGAAGAAGCGAAGCTCAAGGGACGTTTTTGTTGACGGGCACAGGTTCGCCCAGAATAAACTAGTTTTTATAGAAACGGCCGTCGTAACTGTTGGTTACAATATTTAACTGTGTTGCAACGCGCAGAAAACTGTCTGATGCACTTACGTTGATTTGTTCTTTCCGAATGTTGGAAGGGTGGCCTAATGTACTTTGTTTTATCTATACTTATGTGCCCGTGATAAAGAAGGAAAAGGAACTTCATGGCAGCGACACGCTTTCCTGATATTAGAGTAGGGATATTTGCTTGTTCACGTAAAGCAGTGACGCTGCAGTACGGCGAGTATCTGGAATAAATGAAACGGAGGTGTTTAGTTTAGTTTGATCATCCACAGACCGAACAGTTGTGTAGACAACACAATCATCTGCAAAAAGACGTATGGTTACGTTAGGCGCAACACATGATGGGATGTCGTTGACATACACAAGAAAGAGCAATGGCCCCAGCACGGACCCCTGTGGCACACCAGAAAAAGACTTCAAGGCTCTCTGACTCATTATTGTTTACGGATACATATTGTGATCTGAGTGTGAGGTAAGATGCTATCCACGCAATGCCAATGTGAGGTTAGATGCAATGCCAATAAGTTTAAGTTTTTGATCAGTTCACAGTGAGGCACGCGATCGAAGGCTTTAGAGAAATCGACGAATATGGGGTGTGCTTGTAGTCCGGAATTAATTATCTCTGCAAAGCCATGCGAAATTTCCAATAGCTGTGTCACTGTAGAAAGGCCCTTCCTGAAGCCATGCTGTTTAGGGTATATCAGGTTATTGTTTTCTAAGCAACTAATAATGGATTTGTTGATAATGTACTCCATTATTTGCAACTGCAGCTTGTTAAAGAAATTGGTCGGTATGTGTCTATGTGCAACCTATTGCCACCTTTGTGAATCGGTACTACTTTTGCGACGAGCCAGTCTGAAGGTAATGCAGCTGCTTGAAGCGACGCCGTAAAAATCATGTGTAAGAACGGAGCTAGTTGGGCAGCAAATCGTTTTAGAAACGTATTGGAAATATTATCAGGGCCGGGTGTTTTTTTTTTTTCTTGACAATGTTTTATGGCACCCTTAAATTTCGCCCACAATCCATTAACATCATGTGAAGGCAGTGATGTGAAATCCTCAAACACAGTTTCTAAGTAATCTGTGATGCTCACGTCATCTGCTCCTCTATAATCTTTAAAATCAATGTAAGGATGACCTTGGTGACCCGCCTGTGACGTTAGCCCAGAAAAGGTCAAGAAAATCATTTTATGATCAGAAATACCATCTTCTATGCTAATTTCTGGTTTGAGAGTGTTCGATTATGTCAAGGGGCTTGTGTCAAGGGTCAATTATGTCAAGGGGCTTGTGTTTTGCGGTCATTTATCAGTTCAGGACAGAGCAGCGTCATTGTGTGTACGCTTAATCACAGTTCTTCTATTTTTCTCGCCGTCCCACGCGTACCAGCTATTGCCAATTATCATTTTATCAAAGCGAAGGCTCACCTTTTCACCTTTCGCGCGATCAACCTTCGACGACTGCCACAACCTTTTGCGCACTTCCTGAACAGCTGGCGAAAAATCCTCAGAAATAGATATGGTATTGATTTCCAATTTGAAACAGTTACGAAGGACGGCAGCTTTTTCAGAGAAGTCATACAAGCGTAGTATTACTGGTCGTTCTTTGTTCTTAATCTTTCTACCAATGCGATGAATGCGTTCGAGTGATCGCACGTCTACCCCGAGCTTTTCCTTAAATATGCTCTCGGTGACATGTTCTGCCAAAGATGTGTTAGTTTCATCATTGTGTTCCTTTAGACCAAAGATGACAATATTATTGCGGTGGCTGCGATTTTCTAGGTCATCCAGTTTTTTGGCCATGTGTAACACTCCTTTCTGTACGGCCGTAATTGCTACTTCACACTTGTCTACCTTCTCCTGGTAAAGTTTGAGTGATACAGTGCTCCTTCAATTTCTGTGAGCCTAGTCTGCACATTAAGTAATCCGGCCTGAAGCAGTGTTTGAGAGGCCTGAATTTCAGTAACCGCTTTAAGAACCTCGTCAATCTTAGGCCCTGGATTTTCTTCCACATCTCCACTCAGTTGTAATAGCAAACGCACAACATGCAATGATTCACACCAACAGCGAAAAAGACAGCCTGGGCTCGGCAGCACCGCTAACCCAACAGAGCTGGTTCTCAAGCATTTAGAAAAGGACCAATTTATCACCAACCTGTATGAAGACGAACAAAGGATTCGGCATTGCGTCTCGGATAGTGCCACCAAGCCCACTGAAATCGGCGCGCGGTTGGCTCTCAGTTTTATACAGCCTTGACATTGTCGCTGTCGTCGCCGGTGCGCCGAAAGGACGGTCCACCTCCCATCATTCCTCGGGTGTTGAGTCAGTCGGCCCGACAACGTGCGGAATCAGCGCAGCGTAGGGCACGTGTAGGCATGGTACTGATGACGTTGTCGAAGGAAGATGTTCTATCAATATCGGAAGGTCATCGCCAATGCGCACTTGCCCTTGCACGAACACCTGTATGAAGACGTACAAGGGATTCAGCATTGCGTCTCGGATGGTGCTACCAAGCCAATGAAGGGAGCGAGTCCGCGGTCGACTGCCGTTACAAGCTATCAACTTGACGAGGCCATTAATTTACAGACTTATCGTTCTTGGATCGTCGGTTTCAACGAGACGTCTTATAGGCGAGGAGGGGATGTAGCAATCTATGTCTCTTCGGGATGGAGCTGTGAAGAAGTATCAGAATTTTGTAAAACAACAAACGACTATGAAATTTTAACGCTTAAACATTACTCCGATATAATTGCGGTCGCATATCGCCCGCCAAATGGAAATATTTTTGGCTTCCTAAATTTCTTTGATAATTTACTGGAATATGTATCTGCTAACGAATTTCGACTTGTCTGCGGGGGAGACACTAACATAAATTTTCTTGAAAATACTGCTGCTACACTGGACTTTGCTAATACACTTAGCTGTGCGGGATTTGTAAACTTAATTAACACACCAACTTGTGTTATGTTGTCTTCGTCTACATGTCTTGACATTCTCATTACGAATATTGACACTGTTGTAGAGCATACTAGAACAGTAACGTCGGACGTCAGTGATCATTGACCTGTGTTTATGACATATCGTGTCAATGTGAGAAAAAGGTGTTTAGAGTCAAACGTGTTTACTATACAAGATATAACTGATAGAAATATGGATCTTTTTAAACGCACAGTTTGCAATTATGACTGATCTTTGCTATACGAAATATGTGATGTAAATGTCGCATATTCCAAGTTTATTTCAGTGTTTGTACAAATCTACAGCAAACATTTTCATTTCATAAAGATTAAGCAATCCAAAAAAATAAGAAAACCCTGGATTACACAGGAACGTTTTGAAATGGCAAAACACAAAGATAAACTGTACCATAGATTTCTTACAACACGCTCGCCTCAAACGCTGACACTGTTTAAAAAGCAGAGAGCAAACTAAATACGGAACTTAGACGCGCTAAGAATGCTGATCATGAGCATCTGTTTGCAAACGCCACTGGTAGACATCCTGAAACCTTGTGGAGCATTTTCAATAAGATTCTTGGCCGCGAAAAGCATTCTACCTCACCAGACAAAATAATCTATAATAACAATTAAATTTAAGGTTTAGCACTCCCAAACCATTTCAATAAGTACTTTGCAAGTATATCCGTGCCACTGCAAACTCGGCCTGATACGTCATTGTTTCTTTCCGTTTCTAACAGCTTATTTTTCAATCCCACTAGTGAATGTGAGGTATTTAGCACTATCATGAACCTTAAAAATAGTAAAGCTCTTGACATTGATGATATCCAAATAAAACCTATAGAGTATGTTTTGGATACATCACTCCCGCTTTAATGCATATATTTAATCTAGCTTTACAGTCTGGGGTGTTTCCAGAAAAGATGAAAATGAGTAGGGTAACTGTACTTTTTAAAGGAGGCAACAGAAACGAGGTGTCAAATTACTGATCCATCTCAATCATTCCAGTATTTTCCAAAGGATTAGAAAAGATTGTTCTTTCTCGCTTATAAACTTTATCGACAGACAAAACATTCTATCTAGTGCTCTGTTCGTCTTTCGTAAAGGCAGGTCAACAGAAACTGCTGTGCACACACTCAAGGAACATGTACTAAAAAGCATACAAAAAAGAATCTCTTCACATTGGCACTATTCATTGATTTCAGTAAGGCATTGAATGGCATAAATCGTGAAATTTCGCTATGGAAAGTATCACAGAATGGCATTAGAGGTACTCCTTTAGCATTGTTTGAGTCTTACCTTACTAATCGAAAACAATAAGTATACATAAAACACGAGAAGTTTTGCTCCTTTACTAAATGGCGTGCCACAAGGGAGCGTACTAGGTCCTATGCTTTTAACATCTACATTAACGACACTACTAATATTTATACAACTGTAAAATTTATCGTGTATGCCGATTACACTAATCTTCTCATTTCTGGTCCGAATTCACAAGAATTAATAGAAAAATTTAACTATCTACTCACTAAGCTATCTGAATGGTCAGCCGCTAATTGCCTAAAAATAAACTCTTCGAAAAGTAAAGTAATGGTATTTCGCGGAAAAAATTAAGTTATTACTAGTAATCAAACTTTAGTGTGTGCTGGTAAAGAACTGCAAATTTTGGATGAACATAAAATATTAGGCGTCACTTTTTCTTCGCACGTTACTTGGGATAAACATATTGAAAATATCTGCACAAAAATGTCTGCTGTCACAGGCGTTCTGTCTCGATGTCGGCGTCTTCTTCCAACCAAAGCAAAACTGAACATTTATTATGCCTAATATAATCCTAATCTACAAGAAAGGGGACGCCAAAGACTTGAAAAATTATAGACCGATCAGCTTACTGTCCGTTGCCTACAAAGTATTTACTAAGGTAATTGCAAATAGTATCAGGAACACCTTAGACTTCCGTCAACCAAAGGACCAGGCAGGATTCCGTAAAGGCTACTCAACAATAGACCATATTCACACTATCAATCAGGTGATAGAAAAATGTGCGGAATATAACCAACCTTTATATATAGCTTTCATTGATTACGAGAAAGCGTTTGATTCAGTCGAAACCTCAGCAGTCATGGAGGCATTGCGTAATCAGGGTGTAAACGAGCCGTATGTAAAAATACTGAAAGATATCTATAGCGGCTCCACAGCCACCGTAGTCCTCCATAAAGAAAGCAACAAAATCCCAATAAAGAAAGGCGTCAGGCAGGGAGATACGATCTCTCCAATGCTATTCACGGCGTGTTTACAGGAGGTATTCAGAGATCTGGATTGGGAAGAATTGGGGATAAGAGTTAATGGAGAATACCTTAGTAACTTGCGATTCGCTGCTGATATTGCCTTGCTTAGTAACTCAGGGGACCAACTGCAATGCATGCTCACTGACTTGGAGAGGCAAAGCCGAAGGGTCGGTCTAAAAATTAATCTGCAGAAAACTAAAGTAATGTTTAACAGTCTCGGAAGAGAACAGCAGTTTACGACAGGTAGTGAGACACTGGAAGTGGTAAGGGAATACATCTACTTAGGGCAGGTAGTGACTGCGGATCCGGATCATGAGACTGAAATAATCAGAAGAATAAGAATGGGCTGGGGTGCGTTTCGCAGGCATTCTCAGATCATGAAGAGCAGGTTGCCATTATCCCTCAAGAGAAAAGTTTATAACAGCTGTGTCTTACCAGTACTCACGTACAGGGCAGAAACCTGGAGGCTCACGAAAAGGGTTCTACTTAAATTGAGGACAACGCAACGAGCCTTGGAAAGAATGATTGGTATAACGTTAAGGGATAAGAAAAGAGCAGATTGGGTGAAGGAACAAACGCGAGTTAATTATATCTTAGTTGAAATCGAGAAAAAGAAATGGGCATGGGCAGGACACGTAATGAGCAGGGAAGATATCCGATGGTCATTAAGAGTTACGGAATGGATTCCAAGGGAAGGAAAGCATAGCAGAGGGCGGGAGAAAATTAGGTGGGCGGATGAGGTTAAGAAGTTTGCAGGGACGACATGGCCCCAATTAATACATGACCGGGGTAGTTGGAGAAGTATGGGAGAGGCCTTTGCCCGGCAGTGGGCGTAACCAGGCTGATGATGTTGATTTTTTTCCCACACTAAATTACTGTAGCTTAGTGTTGGCGACTACAAGAAAGACAAATATTATGGCAATTCTTTCTTTGCTAAAGAAAATGATTCGGTACATTGACAACATGGGTTACCTGCAGACAACGCTGCCAGTGTTCGTAATGCATAAAATTATAAAAATAGAATATTACTACACGTTTCGCCTTCTAAATTCATTTTATTTCTCAAATACCGTCTTCACAAATTTCCTAGTGTCTAGTGCATCTTTGGCACCAAAATTCAATTCTTCCAATACAAGAAATATACGTGGTATGTTCCGTGGTTTCCTAATATAGCCTACAGTCATTAAAACATAATCTACCACATATTTTAAATATATATAAAGGTACATATACTTGTTCATCCAAGGAACTGCGAATGCATTTTGTAAACATGTGATCAGTGATTGTTTTTCGTTCTTCACAGACAACTGTAGGTGTTACTTATTTTGTGACCCATACACATGTATTTCTATCTTCTGTTGTATCGAATGTTTCTTCATTTTTTAGTCTGTATTATCTAGTCTCTATATCAGAGCGAATTTTATTAGCTTTTTTAGTAACCCTTACACACATACCACCATTTTTCTGATGTATCAAATATGTTTTTCCTCTTAGTCTCTACATTATTGTCGGTCTTCTTATCGTGCATTTATGTAATTAATTTATTCTGAGTGTCTAACAATGCTGCGATTTTGATGCAACCACCATGTATGCCTTGTAACGGACCATCGGCCTAGTCAAGCTGTTTTCCAACAGCTTTTAGCCTTTGGTGTCCTCCAGAACACTTGTTACTCTGGAAATAAATTGAATTGAATTCAATTGAATATCAGAGGCATCTTCGACGGAGGCAGTCAATGCACATTCACTGAGGAGGAGCTGGTGGCGTGGTTGGGACTAAAAATCATTGGAAAGACAAGCCTAGCGGTGAACACGTTTGCGACAGACGCTCTTTCTCGCGTGACAAATTGCAATGTCGTCGAAGTTCGTTTGCATAGTCAATTTGATGACAGCGAGCACATCATTGAAGCGATAGCCAAGCCAGTAATTTGCCACGACATCCCTGCCACGGCTATGGAATGT
This sequence comes from Dermacentor andersoni, assembly GCF_023375885.2. Lineage (NCBI taxonomy): Eukaryota > Metazoa > Arthropoda > Arachnida > Ixodida > Ixodidae > Dermacentor > Dermacentor andersoni. The sequence continues at coordinate 1,206,509 of NC_092820.1, read as the reverse complement.
TCCTTCGCAGCCGAATTACACGAGCAAAGTTACCGGCTGGCAGACTGCGTCGAGGATGTGGCGAGAATGGCCTGCTCATAGGATCTGACGAACTGTGGAACATCTTGAGCGGCACCATCATACGCCGCACGGAAGTACAAGGATTGGTCGCGGTGAAGACCAATCTCGGCTGGACGCTACAAGGTCCTGTCACGAAAACGAGCTTCATAAATGGAACATCCAAAGTGATGATCTGCGTCTTGCGAGGGCAAGCTGGAGAAATTAAAGGATTAGACCAAAGCACACCATAAGTTGTGATAAGCTGTAGATTCGATTATTCCTTTTCTAGAACAAATTTGATGCACGTTAACTTATTGCGTCATGCTTTTCACAACGCTTAGAAATTCATTGTGAATTTGTTGTGAAGTGCTCGTGCACAATGCCAGCTGTTCTACGGGTGACCAGGACCTTGTCAGGCTCTTGCCTTTTGTCTTGGCGCCCTCTTTTCGTTGAAACGACAATAAACTTTCACACTGGAATCCTTTTGGATGTTGGATGCTATGGGAATTGCGCCAAAGGAAGCAGCTCATGGGCACGCAGACACGTTGGCTGTTTTCCAACGCAAAATTGCAAAGATTGGAAAGCAGTACCAAGTAGCTGTGCTGTGTAAGGAACCGGATATTGAGCTGCTACAAGACAACTACAGCGTCGCACTCAATCGTTTACGAAATCTGGTTAAACGCATCTCGAATTAAACGTAACAGCGCAAACAACTAAGACGAGCCACGAAAAGAAAGACAGGACACACACTGGCGCTCGAAGCCCGAAGGATTCCTTGAGAGATACGATACGGCGATTCGTGACTATATTGTTTCCGACCAGGCTGAAGTTGTTCTTGTAAGAATGGGCTGGGGTGCGTTTGGCAGGCATTCTCAGATCATGAACAGCAGGTTGCCATTATCCCTCAAGGGAAAAGTGTATAACAGCTGTGTCTTACCAGTACTAACGTACGGGGCAGAAACCTGGAGGCTTACGAAAAGGGTTCTACTTAAATTGAGGACGACGCAACGATCTATGGAAAAAAGAATGATGGGTGTAACGTTAAGGGCTAAGAAAAGAGCAGATTGGGTGAGGTAACAAACGCGAGTTCATGACATCTTAGTTGAAATCAAGAAAAAGAAATGGGTATGGACAGGACATGCAGTGAGGAGGGAAGATAACCGATGGTCATTAACGGTGACGGACTGGATTCCAAGGGAAGGGAAGCGTAGCAGGGGGAGGCAGGAAGTTAGGTGGGCGGAGGAGATTAAGAAATTTGCAGGGACGACATGGCCACAATTAGTACATGACCGGAGTAGTTGGAGAAGGATGGGAGAGGTTTTTGTCCTGCAGTGGGCGTAACCAGGCTGATGATGATGATGAAGTTGTACTTGACAAGAACTCGATATACGGCCCAGCATACTACATGCCACACAGGGAGGTCATTCGTGAGGACTCACTCACAACCAAGCTTCTCGTGGTTTTAGATGCGTCATCTCACGCCAAAGGAGAGAGATCTCTGAACAGTTGCCTCGAAACTGGCCCGAACCTAAACCTGGACTTACTGCAGGTTCTCCTTCGCTTCAGATGCTACCTGGTGCCCATGACAGCAGACATTGAGAAAGCATTCCTGCAAGTGGAGATACGGAAAGAGGACCGCATCCTATTCGGATTTCTGTGTTTGACAAGTCCTGCTGTTCCTTTCAAGGAAGAAGCGCTAGAGGTTTCGCGTATGAACAGAGTACTCTTTGGATCTACAGCAAGTTCATTCATGCTTACGGCTACTATACAGCATCACTTAACGACAGAAGTTCATCCTGAGAAAAGGGTCGTAGCACAGCTACTTCTGAAATCCTTCTACGTCGATGACATCTTATTCAGAGTGAATGACTTAGAAGCAGCGGCGACTCTTTGCAAATGCACGAAAGAGCTGATGGATGATGCTGGCATGCCTTTAAAAAAATGGAGCTCAAGATGTAGGCAACTAGAACGACTGTTCGACTCCAAGGATCCTCTCACCACTCTAGCCTATGAGAACGCTGGACGTCAAGAGAGAGTGCTAGGGATGGGTTGGTCAAAAGCAACTGACGCCTTCATCTGCAACCCGGAGAACGTCTTTACTTTCTTGGAGAAGGCAAAGGACAGTAAGCGTTTTGTCGTCCAGACAGTGTCGAGGATCTACGACCCATTAGGATTTCTCGCATCATGCCTAGTGCGAGGAAAAATGCTATTTTACCAGTTATGGGTTTCGAAGGTCGACTGGGACGAAAATCTTCCTGATCACATTGCGGAAAAATGGCACGACTGGAGAAACGAGTTGATCCATTTGTCGGAAGTCAGCCTTCCCCGTCACCTCATGAGCGGAGTTGCAGAACCGCTTGACTTTCAGCTACATGTTTTCGCCGACGCAAGTGCAAAAGCGTACGAAGCTTGTGCATACCTTCGTGTGGAAGATGTGAATGGGAGCGTGGCTAGCACTCTGATTGTAGCCAAGTCAAGGATAGCCCCACTGAAAGCTCTATCCTTGCCGCGACTAGACCTAATGGGTGCGTTAGCAGGAAGCAGGCTGTTAAAATATATGGTGGAAACCTGCGGAGATCTAAAGCCAAGAGCGCAATGTTTTGTTTGGACTGACGCAAGCATAGTGCTTGGCTGGTTACAGCGAGCGCCTTCGACTTTAGACGTCTTTGTAAAGAACCGAGTCACAGAAAGTCTATTACTTCGGAGTGTAGCTGGTGGCATTGTCCAGCTACACTCCGAAGTAATAGACAGAATTTCTGTGACTCGGTTCTTCACAAAGACGCCTAAAGTCGAAGGCGCTCGCTGTAACCAACCCTGCTGATATGCTGACTCGAGGTGTTTCCTTAGACGCACTGGCTATCGAGGTGGACTGGTGGCATGGACCAGCTCGGCTGAGTAAGGACTCTGAAAAAATGGCCGGATGTGAAGCATTCGCTGCCCCAAATCAACGACATCTTATAGAGATAACAGCGACAAAACCAACGACGCTTCACTCTACAGGAAACGCAGTGCAGTTGACCCCACTGCTAGACGCCACGAAGTTCAGTTCACTGCACAAGCTTCCCCGTGTCACAGCATCGGTGTAGTGCTTTGTCTCCAACGTTAAGTGCAAGATTAAAAGATCGGGAGTTATCTCTGCTGAAGAAATATTGGCAGCTGAGAGATATAGGATTCGGCAAGTTCAAACTGAATCGTTTCCTGAGGAGAGGAGTGGGCTGCTGGAAAGACAAGGTCTGCCTAGTAATTCATGGGTAGCACAACTACGCCCTACGCGTCGGAGGAAGACTACAGAACATCACAGACATCACAGCCGAGACGTGAAGCATCCATTGCTACTTCCAAGTCGGCATCGTTTCACCGAGCTAGTATTTGCGGATGCCCATTGTCGAGTCATGCATGGAGGAGTAATGGCGATGATGCATAACGTACGCGAACGATTCTAAGTCCCAAGAGCACGACAAGCGGCAAATAAAGCAATCAATCCATGCCTGCTATGCGTCCGTTGTCATACGAAACTCACTGTGATGCCGTACCCGTCGCTTCCAGTCTCCCGGGTCGAAAGGGCGAAACCTTTCAACACTACAAGACTTGATTTTGCCAGACCGTTGTATGCGAAGTCACCCAAGAGCTCCGACAGAAAAATATACATCGTACTTTTTACATGTGCAGTAACAAGAGCACCCCTGCGCGGTGCTCCTGCAGTCGCAGGCGCAGGGTAGAAGATTTGCTGGGGGTGGCAACTTGGCTGACCATTGTCGCGACTGTCGTAATTGCATGCCTAGGTTCCGCGACACTAAAGCCTTGAAGATGTTTGCGTCACAACTGAGCCAAGAAATCTATGAAGCTTACTGTATAAAAATGCAATCTGGCAGCTGTGTAAGCAGCTCTTCAGTGTCACTGAGTGATAAAGAGTTCAATTATTTACATGCAAATTTATGCCGCTCACGCCCGCAGGCCAACGTCGAGTGAAGGTTGTCTGATGATTAGCAAGTGTGATTATGATACATGTATAAATGTTGGCTTTCCCGGAGTAAATCTCCGTTGAAGTTCCGCGTCTGTCCTGTGTGTTTCCTTCTTTGTCCTTTGTTGTTTGCGCGGTTACATGATGCATTCCAATATCGGCCACGAACTAGCCCGCCTCTCCCTGTTAAAGATGATAGGAGGTAGCCAGTTTGTGCTTGGTAGAACATGTTGTGCTTGGTAAACCACGTTCGCGGTGTTCCGTCGAGGTTGAACACGATATTAGCCGGCATTATGGTCGGATCCCACCTGCTCACCTTGCTGACGCGCTCATACATCATCAAACATTCTACCACGTCAGCACCATCGAGGCCATTGAACTTGCCGGGGTCTTGCGGCTGAGGTAGAGCAGCGTACTGGGTATGTGTAGTTAGCATTGCTGCTGCAGATGCGGTGCCTTCCACTTGAAGCATGGTCGCAGGCTGGGTGAGACGTCTGCTGCAGATCTCCGTGGCGAAAACGCGTACCCCGCACGTCCACCAAAATGTCACAGGTATAAAACTATTTACACTGTGCATTTACGGTGGCAACAGAGAACAAGGTCGTCGACGGTGAAGACGAAGAAGTGGCAACAGCCTCCCGGCATCCTCGGCTGCTATCTATATACACCCTGTAAATACACCGTGTAAATAGTTTTATACCTGTGACAATATTATACAGTATAAGTTTAAGGGAAGCAGGAGTCCAAGAAAACTTGCAGCACAAAAAGCCAAGTGTTCAGCTATCAGCATTAATTATATAAATAATATTCATTTGCCTTGAAATATCATTAGTAATATGAATAGCTATGTACAAGGTGTTTAATAAGAACAGAGTGTTTAATTTTGTAGGTGAATGTGCTAAAAGGCCTAGTTACAATGTGAAAATCTCTTCATTTTACCTTTACTCATGTTAGGTTTTTAACTAGTGATGACCCTCCAAAGAGACATTAGTCTGTTCGAACTGAAGTGTACCTGCCAGGGTTTGGTTGTTTCATGACAAAACATACAGTCATCGACAAAAAGTTGAATTTTATACGTCAAGTTCTTTGGGAGATCTAAGATGAGGAAAATCAAGGGCCTAAACTTTCAGCATTGTGGCATGCCAGAAGTGACAAAAGACAGATTTGTGAATTGGAGTTGTTAACATACAAATTGTGCTTAGTCACGAAGAAAGCACTCAGTAAATTTTAGTAATTGCATGTGGATCAATATTAAGTTCGCTTATTCACGAGAGAGAGGCAGTGGGACAAAGTATCACAATTTAATACGCTAAAAGCATGCATTCAACGCAAGAATCAAGTTCAAGACAGGAGATCAAGTTGGTGAACATGACAACGTGTTTTGCATGAGAGGAAAGGTATTATGGCAACAATGTTGAAATTTGCTGTAGAAGGTTTGTGACACAATTTAATAATATTGTGGAAATTTAAATAAATTATGTGGCAGGGAGGGTTGGCTTGGCGATCGAGGTCAGTAATTGTTCCGCCCGAGCGTCTCTCACAATATTACTGTGGAATATTACCATGTGCATTCTGTTCTAGAAGCTTAAAAGAGAATGCTAATCTGTCTAATGTACCTGTCGAATGCCGACAACAGTATGATGATAATGAGGTGGCAATGATGGCGTGATCGACGATGGCATGACAATTCTGGAGCCATCACGATTGAGGCATAACGACTCTGGGATGATGAGTGCATACATGGCAATGACTGCATATTTACTGCACAGCGTGAAGGTGGCAGCATCCCAACGCGTGATATTACAATCAATTTGAAATGACAGCTTAAAACGACAGAAAGCTGAGCTAGTTGGTTAGGATTCATTATGCAAAAAAAAAATAAAGAAAGAGGTGAGGCGTGCAGACAGGACACAAGAGAAGAGAAGTGGTGTTCGTGTTGTCCACTTCTCTTATCTTGTGTCCTGTCTTTTTTTGCTCATGGAAATGAGAATGCAATGAGGACAACAGATTGAAGACTGTAAACGGTGAACCATGATGCGTGCGCTTAACAAGTAAAGAAAGATATCTGAGGAGAGCTAAGCATGTCTTATCTGAGTTGTGATTGTGAAAGCATTAATGGCCAATCGAACGCCGCTGAGAAGTTCTTTTGCCCGGCGAGTAATGTAACCTAGAGCGACGTTGTGCCCCAAGCAGCAGCAGCCTGCGGTGCGAATGCTGCACGCCACCGACGACCTGCATGACCAGAGACCTAAGAAGCAGCAGTGGCCACCAAGGCCGGCAGGCATGCGTAGCAGCTAAGCCCAGTGGGGGGGGGGGGGGGGGGGGGAGGTTAGAGATACGGACCGGGCGCCGGCTTGCGAAAGCAAGGATGACGTGGCGTCGCGGCGACCCCTCTCCCCCACGCAACGTGCACCTGGTTCGCTAGAGCGACAGCAGGTGTACCCTTTCACCCTCTCTGCTCCGTCGAGGCGCGCTCGTGACGTGGCGTCGCAGCCAATGGCATTTTAGGTGCCGTTTCGCTGAGACGACAGACGCCAGATTTTTCACTCAAGGACCATTTGATGCTTTCGAATAAATAATCGCTACAAAATAGCGATTACGTGGTTATGTTGAGCTCGCGTATGCGCTTGGTCGGCACGCGGGCTGCGCGACCTGTGTACTTTTGCTACTGGGGCCAATTCTGTACCGTGTAAGACACTGAGCCAATGGGGCACCTGCAAATATCAGCTGATAGGCAAAGAATGCTGTGCTTTAAACATACGGCCATAGAGTGCTCCAATATCGCAACCAGCTGATCCGCGCATAGCGAAGCGTTCGCACTGCCGCGTTTGCCACGTGGCCGTGCTATGCGAGCGTGTGGATGATAGTAACAATTGAGTAATCAAAAGACTGCTTCCGAAAGCATTTGCTAACCAATTTGAGTCCGCGGTACTTTCATGTGCTGCTTTTAATGACTGCGTGCGGTACCGCCGTTCCCGCAGATTTTTTCCTGCCGAATGCACGTACGTGGTGCATACTTGCGCAGCAGTGCTCGGCGTGTTTTGACTAAAGCAATGTCATTTCAGTTTTGCTCGCCACTCATGGCGGCTGTATCTGGTTTAGTTATACAGTACTTTGGTTATAAGGTACAGTAAATCTAGTCAACAAATTTTATTGGGATCTGAGGTTTTATTTTGTTAAATCTAGACCTTCGTTAAATTGAAACCACTTGATTATGTCATGCAACATACCGTAAAATGTAACGAAGAGCCAAAAATATCATTTTTGCCTACGTTAACAATTATTGTAGCAGTTGAGCATGTACTCTGCCTTCACGGGAGAAACAATTAAACAATTCTTAAAAGCTATACGTCAGTCATACTAAAATCACCAGAACTCAATTAGACCTGTTATGCCCACATTTTTCTTTTTTAATAATGGCAAATCAGGCAAGATGCTAGTTGATTCTAGGTTTTCAGTGCTCATGAATGTGTGGCATGAAGTGTAGTGCAACGAAAACAAGGACACAAGAAGAAACAAAACACAGACATAATTAGGCACTTGCGTCTCTGTCTCGTTTCTTCTCGTGTCTTTTTTTGCTGCGTTCAGGGTGTCTACCAACCGGGAAAACCGGGAATTCTCAGGTATTTTGAGGAGTCTGGAAAAACTCAGGGAAAACTCAGGGAATTTGTGCGTCTCTCAGGGAAAATTAGCTGTAATTTTATTGAAAGGGAACGAAAGTCGCGGTAATGCTGCCTCGAGCAACACAGATGAATCGTAACTAATCGTCTTTGACGCCGCGTCGGCAGGAGGATTTGCCACAATACAGGCAACGACTGACTTTCCGGACGCCAGATAATTCGGACGGCTTCGCGGCACAACGTACTGCGTACCCCATAGGGTTAATGTATAAGAACGTCTGAAATTTTGGACACAAGAACAGTTCGCCGGCCGATTTTCCGGACGTTTTGCCGTGACCGCAGGTCCGAAACGGCATTAATCAAAACCACCACTGCCGTCATTTTGATAACCTCGCCGCCTCGACCCGGCACACTCGCACGCAGATCCGCCTGCAGCCGTAGCCACCACCGCGGCAATGCTAGGCCTATCTGCTTCGAGGTTCGGTATTAAGCTTCTGGCCGTTCTGTGCCATCTTTTTCCTTAAAAGAATTCGCCGTTGTCAGCAATGGTATCGATACCGCCTTTGTGGTCATCGCGGTTGGCTTCGAAGTTCGGAAAGCACGGCGCGTTGCAAAGCGCCTGTTCCCAAAGGTCAGCTTCGCCTCATAACAGAAATGTCACGCTGTGAAGCATAACAAGTGTGGGAAGGGGCAGCTATCACGGGACACAGTATGTGTTCCTTAATTATACACGCGTGCACCCGCCATCTCCTGTCACAGTACAAGTACCGTTATGCCTAATAAGTGTACTGGCCGGCCTTTAGAGGATTTTCGGACGTGGCTGTAGCGATTTGAACCCTTAAGGGCTGTAAAAGACATGCATTCATTTTTTCGGACGTTTTCGTGGCCCCTAGTTAGTCCGAAAAATCGGACGCTGACTGTGCAATTGTCCAATAGGATGCTTCAAATAGTCCGTATGGCGAACGCGCAGCCGAAGGAGAACAAGAAGACAAGGACCCAGGCATTCAGAAATGAACAGGAAAGGAAGCATGCGACCACTTTTTTGAAGGACCTTGCACTCTAGAAGAAAAGTGTTGGTTGATGCCGAGATGCAGGTGTCCCTCATCCAAGCAACAAAACTCCTTTAAAGAGTGAAATGCAACACGGAGGCGTTGTGTGCAGGCTGAGAGTATGTCAAGACAGTTGAGGTTGACTTAATTACCAGCTGTTGCGAGATAATCTCACTTGTGATAAAGTTCGGGCCTCATACCAATTAGCTCGCTATCAGTTGATAGAAATAGATCATATTCGAAAATATTCTGCATGCATCTCTTTCTTATTCGTATTTGAGAATGTTCGACTCGATTTGCAATGGCTTTTACTATTTCATTCGATGATATTTTATTCATTGTGCATTTTACTAACCCCTTCCTTCTGTTTTCTTTTTGAATAAAAGGAACACAACCCCTTACTATTCAAACTGGACTAAGTAGTTTTTTTTATTTTTTAAAATGCTGACTAGAGAGTGACAGCATTGGGCGACAGGGTGTCAGCGTGCTTTGACATAAAACAAAGTTCTGTGTCACTCAGTGAATTTTTCAGAGCCACTTTGGGAAAACCTGGAAAACTCGGGGAATTTGGAAATGTCAACTTGGTAGACACCGTGTCACTGCATGAAGCTTTTTTTTTTTACTTTATCGTGGAAGCAGAAAAATTAACGGAGAAGGCTAACTGAAGCAGTCGTGCTGGCATTCCGGCAAAAACCACCATGGCAGGTGCATTCGACTGTTTGTCGCATGGTAACACAGTTAAGAGTTCTTTCTTTCATAAAGCAATATAACTGTGGAATAAACTGCAATATACTATTGTGAATATCACTAATGCTGATGTGTTTGTTTGTGAAGTTGAAATATTGAAGTTGAAAAGTTGAAGCACAGTTGAAATATTCTGATCGCACTTGTACTTTATACGGAACCAGATGCGGCTCCAGGCGGTTGAGACGCGCAGCTTGAGGGATGCGTTTGCAAGCGGCCGCTTGTAATTCAATCATTTAATTATATGCGTGAGCGGAAGTTACCACTGATTGTCTAATTGGCATTCCTTTGTGGCAGAAGCGAAATTTTGTTATATTGAAATCGCATACAACCACACTTCGTTATCATCATCATCATCATCATCATCATCCTGGTTATGCCCACTGCAGCGCAAAGGCCTCTCGCATACTTCTCCAACTAACCCGGTCATGTACTAATTGTGGCCATGTTGTCCCTGCAAACTTCTTAATCTCATTCGCCCACCTAACTTTCTGCCGCCCTCTGCTACGCTTTCCTTCCCTTGGAATCCATTCCGTAACTCTTAGTTACCATCGGTTATCTTCCCTCCTCATTACGTGTCCTGCCCATGCCCATTTCTTTTTCTTGATTTCAAATAAGATATCATTAACTCGCGTTTGTTCCCTCCCCCAATCTGCTCTTTTCTTATCCCTTAACGTTATACCAATCATTCTTCTTTGCATGGCTCGTTGCGTCGTCCTCAATTTAAGTAGAACCCTTTTCGTAAGCCTCCAGGTTTCTGCCCTATACGTGAGTACTGGTAAGACACAGTTGTTATAAACTTTTCTCTTGAGGGATAATGGCAACCTGCTGTTCATGATCTGAGAATGCCTGCCAAACGCACCCCAGCCCATTCTTATACTTCTGATTATTTCAGTCTCATGATCCGGATCCGCAGTCACTACCTGTCCTAAGTAGATGTATTCCCTTACCACTTCCAGTGCCTCACTACCTATTGTAAACTGCTGTTCCCTTCCGAGACTGTTAAACATTACTTTAGTTTTCTGCAGATTAATTTTTAGACCCACCCTTCGGCTTTGCCTCTCCAGGTCAGTGAGCATGCATTGCAGTTGGTCCCCTGAGTTACTAAGCAAGGCAATATCATCAGCGAATCGCAAGTTACTAAGGTATTCTCCATTAACTCTTATCCCCAATTCTTCCCAATCCAGGTCTCTGAATACCTCTTGTAAAGACGCTGTGAATAGCATCGGAGAGATCGTATCTCCCTGCCTGACGCCTTTCTTTATTGGGATTTTGTTGCTTTCTTTATGGAGGACTACGGTGGCTGTGGAGCCGCTATAGATATCTTTCAGTAATTTTACATACGGCTCGTCTACACCCTGATTACGCAATGCCTCCATGACTGCTGAGGTTTCGACTGAATCAAACGCTTTCTCGTAATCAATGAAAGCTATATATAAAGGTTGGTTATATTCCGCACATTTTTCTATTACCTGACTGATAGTGTGAATATGGTCTATTGTTGAGTAGCCTTTACGGAATCCTGCCTGGTCCTTTGGTTGACGGAAGTCTAAGTGTTCCTGATTCTATTTACCTTAGTAAATACTTTGTAGGCAACGGACAGTAAACTGATCGGTCTATAATTTTTCAAGTCTTTGGCGTCCCCTTTTTTATGGATTAGGATTATGTTAGCGTTTTTCCAAGATTCCGGTACGCTCGAAGTCATGAGGCATTGCGTATACATGGTGGCCAGTTTCTCTAGAACAATCTGCCCACCATCCTTCAACAAATCTTCTGTTACCTGATCCTCCCCAGCTGCCTTCCCCCTTTGCATAGCTCCCAAGGCTTTCTTTACTTCTTCCGGTGTTACCTGCGGGATTTCGTATTCCTCTAGAATATTCTCTCTTCCATTATCGTCGTAGGTGCCACTGGTACTGTATAAATCTTTATAGAACTCGTCAGCCACTTGAACTATCTCATCCATATTAGTTATGATATTGCCGGCTTTGTCTCTTAACGCATATTGCTGTATTGCTGTTGCTCTCTTATGTATATACCAATAATCTTAGTCAATTTCTTGCCACATCTGATTCTTGCCAATTCCTAGTTTCTTCTTCACTGCTTTTAGGCTTCCTCCGTTCCTGAGAGCATGCTCAATTCTATCCATATTATACTTCCTTATGTCAGCTGTCTTACGCTTGTTGATTAACTTCGAAAGTTCTGCCAGTTCTATTCTAGCTGTAGGGTTGGAGGCTTTCATACATTGGCGTTGCTTGATCAGATCTTTCGTCTCCTGTGATAGCTTACTGGTATCCTCTCTAACGGAGTTACCACCGACTTCTGTTGCACACTCCTTAATGATGCCCACAAGATTGCCGTTCATCGCTTCAACGCTAAGGTCCTCTTCCTGAGTTCAAGCCGAATACTTGTTCTGTAGCTTGATCTGGAATTCCTCTATTTTCCCTCTTACCACTAACTGATTGATCGACTTCTTATGTACCAGTTGCTTCTGTTCTCTCCTCAGGTCTAGGCTAATTCGAGTTCTTACCATTCTATGGTCACTGCAGTGCACCTTGCTGAGCACGTCCACATCTTGTATGATGCCAGGGTTAGCGCAGAGTATGAAGTCTATTTCATTTCTAGTCTCTCCGTTCGGGCTCCTCCACGTCCACTTTCGGCTATCTCGCTTGTGGAAGAAAGTATTCATTATCCGCATAATAATATGTTCCGCAAACTCTACTAATAGCTCTCCCCTGCTATTCCTAGTGCCCATGCCATATTCCCCCACTGCCTTGTCTTCAGCCTGCTTCTTGCCTACCTTGGCATTGAAGTCGCCCATCAGTATACTGTATTTTGTTTACTGATGGGCGACTTCGATGCGACTACCTTGGCATTGGCACTTCGTTATATTGAGGTTTAAATGCATGGTGTTCTATGGAGGAGAGGTTATGAAAAGTTAAATGCTTCGTTATATCGAGAATGTTGTTATATTGAAGTTCGTTATATCGATGTTTAACTGTACCGATATGTGAGTGTGTGCACCTTGTTGTGTGGCTCCTTAAGTCATGGTTTCGACATCGCTCATGGGTGCGAATTCTTTTTGCCAACTCTTTCCAGTATAGCAGCAAGGAATAAACCACAGAAATTGAGTTCGGGTCAATTGATGCTGCTTACCTAATGTTACTCCAGTTCAATAAATCAGACTGCAGAGTGCTGCTACACATGACAGCTTTACTTAAGGGAGCATGCAAAAGCAATTTTCGGCACATGTTCAATGCTTTTTTCTGTCAGCAGTGGTGAAGTAGCTGCTTTTTAAATCCTCGTTATGCCTGTATCTAGCAATTAACTTGTTCATGTGGTTTGGGCCGGTGATTTAAACCTTGTTATAAAACAATGTAGCAATATAGTAATTGCACCATAAAGTCAAAACTTTATTACTCTATATTAACAAGAACTCAATAAACAATGCAGAAAGGATATTCCTGCTATCTCTGCATCCTTTCAAGATAGTCTCCAACTCTGTGGAGTAAAATTATTTGACTTCTACACATTTATTGACAGTTTACCGTAATTCATGTACCGAGGGACTATGTACATACTGAGTGAGATCGCAACATTTCAGTCATGTAATATTGCCAGTATTTTGTTGCAGCAATAAATATAAGGTCCTCATCGAGAAGTTCGACAACTAATCATTCATATAAACAATTACAGTATGTAGGTTTGAGTGAAGCATTTTTGTGCCCTATTTAATGAAGTACAATTAGGTTACTGCATGATGCTCATTTGCAAATATCAGTGCATTATTTGTATGCAAAAATAAAGACTTTGAAAATAATTACCCTATTCCAGTTGTATACTTAGTTGTGCAGATTGACTTTCTATCTGGCAGTTGGCGACTGCTATAATAAAACAAGATTGGTCTAAGTTTAAAGGGAAATACAGTATGAAAAACATGTAATACCTTATGCCCATCACACTGGAATATATATGTATCATTTTGCCTACACCATTGGCAGATTAAGACGGAGGGCCCTTGAAGTTTGTCTCTTCCCCCAACATGTTGGCTCTAATCCTGACTCATATGACTCTGTATCGGTTGCATATAAACTCTCTCTCTCTCCCTGTTCCGCTCCAGTTCTCCTTTTGGAGGAGGCCCCCTCTTGATGCTATTCTTGATCCACTCTTGGCCCACATCATTTCATAATCGAGGCATGTAAGGCCAGAGTACTTTATGCGATGCTGCTCTGACATCATGCATAGCGTACAGAATTGTACATGAGGCTGAGCCCATGCTTAGCCATTCTTATGATCAATTGTTAATTTTTAGACTAACATCCTTTCCTCTTTCTTGACTGTTCTCTGCTGTATTGCTGTTGCTCTCTCATGTATATACCAATAATCTTAGTCAATGTCTTCTTGAACATAGAGTCCAATCTTTGCCAACTTAAGTGTGTGTTAGATGTTAATTTTTTATACCTGTCTTCACAATCTGCCTCCACCTCAGCCACCTTAGCATCCTCAATTCAGTCACTTGTCCACCCTGGCTTCTAGGTGACTTTAACAGAATTGTTTAGGTTCCATACAGTATTGCTGGTCATGTATTGTCTTACAAATTTATTAGAAAATGTAATGAGGACCACGCAACGAGCTATGGAACGAAGAATGGTGGGTGTAACGTTAAGGGATAAGCAAAGAGCAGATTCGGTGAGGGAACAAACGCGAGTTAATGCCATCATAGTTCAAATCAAGAAAAAGAAATGGGCATGGGCAGGACATGTAATGAGGCGGGAAGATAACCGATGGTCATTAAGGGTTACGGACTGGATTCCAAGGGAAGGGAAGCGTAGCAGGGGGTGGCACAAAGTTAGGTGGGCGGATGAGATTAAGAAGTTTGCAGGGACGACATGGCCATAATTAGTACATGACCGGGGTTGTGGGAGAAGTATGGGAGAGGCTTTTGCCCTGCAGTGGGCGTAACCAGGCTGATGATGATGATGATGATGAGAAAATGAAAATTTTTCAACTTGACTGGGACCTGTGTAACATAAATACACATCGGGTCGACCTACAGCGGCGTATGTCATCGCTTGCGGCTGAGGCTGCGGCGATTCAGGGGCTACTCCGAGTTGTTGTTGGAGCTCCTCACGTACGGCGTCGGCGATCGAAGCCACTTGAGGCTGCGGTGACGGGAACAGCTTTTGTAGTTCCTCCCGCACGACCGCTCGGATAGTCTCGCGCAGGTCGTCGGTGGCCAGTGACTGAATTCCTGTGTAGTTGGTAGAGTTCGTGCGGCGGTTGAATTGTCGGTTCCGGATTTCGAGTGTCTTCTCGATGCTGGTGGCCTCGTGAAGAAACTCTTCTACGGTCTTCGGTGGACTTCGTATCATTGCGCCGAAACGTTCTTCCTTCACGCCATGCATGAGAAGGCGGACTTTCTTCTCTTCGGGCATATCCGGGTCGGCATGACGGAACAGGCGGTTCATTTCTTCCGTGAATATGGCGACGTTCTCGTTAGGTAGCTGCACTCGGGCGTCCAGCATAGCTTCGGCCCTTTCCTTGCGCACGACGCTTGTAAAGGTACGCAGGAAGCCGGTACGGAACAGGTCCCATGTTGTCAATGTCGACTCCCTGTTCTCGAACCATGTTCTGGCGGCGTCTTCTAGGGCGAAGTATACATGCCGCAACTTGTCGTCGGAGTCCCAGTTGTTGAAAGTCGCGATTCGCTCGTACGTCTCCAGCCAGGATTCCGGGTCTTCAGTTGCTGCTCCATGGAAGGTCGGTGGGTCCCGAGGTTGTTGCAGGACAACGGGGGTCGCTGGGGCAGCCATTGGGGTTGTCTTGGCCACGATCTTCTTGGTCTTCTCATGTAGAAGTCCGTGTTCCGGGGGCAGCTGTTGTAGACGACGGCTTACTCGATGGTCCGTGACTACGTTGGTGCTCTCTTTACGGTCCGGGCTTGGATCACGGCTTGTCGGGGGCGTCCGGTACATGGACCAAAAGCACCTCCACCAGATGTCACGTGGTCGTGACGGCAAAGAACACAGTAGCAATACTGTGAAAGGCAAAACTAGCTTTTATTGGGCGAACCTGTGCCCACAAAACAGGCTACACTTAAAGCACAACGAGAGCGGCGAACACAGTCGGCGATCGTCGAAAATCTGATCAGCGGGTCCAGCGCGTCAGCTTTTATACAGCAGTCATCGAATGTTCCAGACTAATCGTTGGGACCCGCGTGCCTTCCACAAAGTTCTACACCATTCGCGTCACGCGATGAAATCAGATAACACAAGGTTCGGCGACAACATACAGCGGATAGAAGCATCGATAACTTTCCAGAAACTTCGGATACATGCAGGCGCGTCCCGCGCTGTGCGATAACATTTGTTAGGCGGCCAAACGTGGTCGCACGATAAAGATAAGTACACGTGTCAATACAATGATGCATCTTTTCAGTTTTCCCACACTATGTAAAGCCTGCTGATTCTGTGGGCTGTCCAATTTTTCCATGTTGGCGTTTTCATTCATCATTGAACCAAGCTTTCCGTCTTCTCTGTGGCTTACCCTCAAGGCTTCCCTTTCATCTACTCTGAGAAACTGACAATGGGCTACCAGACGTGGACAGCTTACCTCACAACACAAATACATGCTCAGCTGCTTTGGCCCTAATTTTTGTGCTAGATGTCAATCAGCGTGGGCAAAGCAGCGAGAATGGGGAATTATAAAATTCAGGCAGATGTACGAGCATTAAGGGAAGCCATACTTATGAGGTGAGTACATGTGAAAAATAGTATTCAGAAATGTAGGGAATCTGCAGTTCCCATTTATTCCTCTATTAAACTCTCCCTAGCTATTTCAGTTATTTCATTTCATGTAGTACAATTTTTAGTTGCAATATGTTTTTCTTACGTGCTGCCACACTCAATACTAGAAGTTGGAGAACCTATATTTCTTATTCACTTGGTTCATTCATACCTTCTCATTTTATGTCAGCTATTGAAAGCAATGGCCAGATATCTTCTCAGTGTACTTCAGTGGGAGTCAGGGAATGATCATGAATCATGTGTGTTTTTAGAAAGTGCCTTCATATTATGCAGCTGTAAGTCAAGGTAAGTTAATGGATGCTTTGGGAAGCACGTTACGTGGCCTACGTGAGAATTATTTGATGCCAGAAAGCATTCAAATATTTGTGTTTATTTCTGGTATTTTCCTTCCTTAATTACTTTCTTAGTTCAGTGCATATATATGAAGCAAGTGATGCTGGCTTGTTCTTTCTTTGCATTAGCAAATTACATTAATCATACCTTAGCACACTTTACATAATTGAGTTCAGCAAAAGTCATTCGCCAAGCAAAACGTGTACTTGTCTCTGAATATCCAAGCTTATGTTTTAGTGTGTGTAGTTCGGACACGATTCTTAAGAAGCACTACATCTGTTACAATTATGTGATATATAACTATTCAGCATAGCAAGCAGATCGAAGCTGTTGCAGACTAGTTGGTACTTACCACACAATGCAAATCTAATTATGCCTCATGATTTTTGTTTTTTTATTCGCTTGGTTTGCCACACGGCATAACATTAATATGCCTCAGGATTGTAGAGGTGGATGCCGAGTACATATGAACACTGGCATGAACACTGGTAAAGGAATTATTACTTGTAGGGGTGGACGAATAATTGAAGTTATGAATATGAAGTGAGTGTTACACACTAACAATTCGTATTCTAAAATAATGAACTGTTTGGCATTTTTGATTATTTAAAACTAGCCAAATATATTGCAATAACCAAGTGTTAGGTTGTTACCCAAGTGGGGTCGGTCTGTTAACAAAGTATCCCAAGTTATCAAAAGTGAAGCAACATCAGTTTTCGAGGCAATGCAGAAACAAAATGGGTAATGCAAACTTTGTTTTTGGTTTCATGGTGGAAGGCGACATGACAATCCCTGATTTTTGATTATCTATCATTTAAATGTATTGTCAGTCAAGAATTTTTTCAGAACTAGTGATTTTTGAATACAACGTGTCCTTTCACATATCTTTATAGCAAACAAGTCCTTCAGCAGCTTTTATTTTCCATTTTCACCACTTATTATTTTTTTTTTGGGGGGTGGCAACCATTTATTTAGAACTTTTCTACAGCTAGTGATACAGCAGCTATTCATTCTTAGAAAGATTGTTTGCCACCAGGCTCTTAAGGTTTTGGGAGGCTGTTTGTGCAGTTTTTGAACAAAAAATAGTAAACTTGTGTTTAAAATAATCCTAATCTTCCCTGATAGCTATTTTTTTTACCAATCAATACAAGCATGGTGCTTAATTCCAAGATTCAGTGGACACGGCAACACTGCCGTGGCAATGTCACCGACTTTCCCGCTCCTTGTGCAGGCTCTGGCTGGGTGCTTTTGGATCAGCGCTGCTGCAACTTTCACGGTGGATGGACGCTGCCAGCTTGCCTCGCCTTTGACCTTGCTGGATTGCATCTTAGGCGCACCCTTCGGTGATCCCGTCACATCGCGGCTGCCACACGTGGACTATGGCTACAGCGCATCATCGACACGCACCGTGACGTCACCTGACTATCTCGGACCTGCTGCCTTTCTGGCTTTAAAAGGGACGCCCATTTCAGCAAACACCAGTGGACACGGCAACACTGCCGTGGCAATGTCACCGACTTTCCCGCTCCTTGTGCAGGCTCTGGCTGGGTGCTTTTGGATCAGCGCTGCTGCAACTTTCACGGTGGATGGACGCTGCCAGCTTGCCTCGCCTTTGACCTTGCTGGATTGCATCTTAGGCGCACCCTTCGGTGATCCCGTCACATCGCGGCTGCCACACGTGGACTATGGCTACAGCGCATCAAAGACACGCACCGTGACGTCACCTGACTATCTCGGACCTGCTGCCTTTCTGGCTTTAAAAGGGACGCCCATTTCAGCAAACACCAGTGGACACGGCAACACTGCCGTGGCAATGTCACCGACTTTCCCGCTCCTTGTGCAGGCTCTGGCTGGGTGCTTTTGGATCAGCGCTGCTGCAACTTTCACGGTGGATGGACGCTGCCAGCTTGCCTCGCCTTTGATCTTGCTGGATTGCATCTTAGGCGCACCCTTCGGTGATCCCGTCACATCGCGGCTGCCACACGTGGACTATGGCTACAGCGCATCATCGACACGCACCGTGACGTCACCTGACTATTTCGGACCTGCTGCCTTTCTGGCCTTAAAAGGGACGCCCATTTCAGCAAACACCAGTGGACACGGCAACACTGCCGTGGCAATGTCACCGACTTTCCCGCTCCTTGTGCAGGCTCTGGCTGGGTGCTTTTGGATCAGCGCTGCTGCAACTTTCACGGTGGATGGACGCTGCCAGCTTGCCTCGCCTTTGACCTTGCTGGATTGCATCTTAGGCGCACCCTTCGGTGATCCCGTCACATCGCGGCTGCCACACGTGGACTATGGCTACAGCGCATCAAAGACACGCACCGTGACGTCACCTGACTATCTCGGACCTGCTGCCTTTCTGGCTTTAAAAGGGACGCCCATTTCAGCAAACACCAGTGGACACGGCAACACTGCCGTGGCAATGTCACCGACTTTCCCGCTCCTTGTGCAGGCTCTGGCTGGGTGCTTTTGGATCAGCGCTGCTGCAACTTTCACGGTGGATGGACGCTGCCAGCTTGCCTCGCCTTTGACCTTGCTGGATTGCATTTTAGGCGCACCCTTCGGTGATCCCGTCACATCGCGGCTGCCACACGTGGACTATGGCTACAGCGCATCATCGACACGCACCGTGACGTCACCTGACTATCTCGGACCTGCTGCCTTTCTGGCTTTAAAAGGGACGCCCATTTCAGCAAACACCAGTGGACACGGCAACACTGCCGTGGCAATGTCACCGACTTTCCCGCTCCTTGTGCAGGCTCTGGCTGGGTGCTTTTGGATCAGCGCTGCTGCAACTTTCACGGTGGATGGACGCTGCCAGCTTGCCTCGCCTTTGACCTTGCTGGATTGCATTTTAGGCGCACCCTTCGGTGATCCCGTCACATCGCGGCTGCCACACGTGGACTATGGCTACAGCGCATCATCGACACGCACCGTGACGTCACCTGACTATCTCGGACCTGCTGCCTTTCTGGCTTTAAAAGGGACGCCCATTTCAGCAAACACCAGTGGACACGGCAACACTGCCGTGGCAATGTCACCGACTTTCCCGCTCCTTGTGCAGGCTCTGGCTGGGTGCTTTTGGATCAGCGCTGCTGCAACTTTCACGGTGGATGGACGCTGCCAGCTTGCCTCGCCTTTGACCTTGCTGGATTGCATCTTAGGCGCACCCTTCGGTGATCCCGTCACATCGCGGCTGCCACACGTGGACTATGGCTACAGCGCATCAAAGACACGCACCGTGACGTCACCTGACTATCTCGGACCTGCTGCCTTTCTGGCTTTAAAAGGGACGCCCATTTCAGCAAACACCAGTGGACACGGCAACACTGCCGTGGCAATGTCACCGACTTTCCCGCTCCTTGTGCAGGCTCTGGCTGGGTGCTTTTGGATCAGCGCTGCTGCAACTTTCACGGTGGATGGACGCTGCCAGCTTGCCTCGCCTTTGACCTTGCTGGATTGCATCTTAGGCGCACCCTTCGGTGATCCCGTCACATCGCGGCTGCCACACGTGGACTATGGCTACAGCGCATCAAAGACACGCACCGTGACGTCACCTGACTATCTCGGACCTGCTGCCTTTCTGGCTTTAAAAGGGACGCCCATTTCAGCAAACACCAGTGGACACGGCAACACTGCCGTGGCAATGTCACCGACTTTCCCGCTCCTTGTGCAGGCTCTGGCTGGGTGCTTTTGGATCAGCGCTGCTGCAACTTTCACGGTGGATGGACGCTGCCAGCTTGCCTCGCCTTTGACCTTGCTGGATTGCATCTTAGGCGCACCCTTCGGTGATCCCGTCACATCGCGGCTGCCACACGTCGACTATGGCTACAGCGCATCATCGACACGCACCGTGACGTCACCTGACTATCTCGGACCTGCTGCCTTTCTGGCCTTAAAAGGGACGCCCATTTCAGCAAACACCAGTGGACACGGCAACACTGCCGTGGCAATGTCACCGACTTTCCCGCTCCTTGTGCAGGCTCTGGCTGGGTGCTTTTGGATCAGCGCTGCTGCAACTTTCACGGTGGATGGACGCTGCCAGCTTGCCTCGCCTTTGACCTTGCTGGATTGCATCTTAGGCGCACCCTTCGGTGATCCCGTCACATCGCGGCTGCCACACGTGGACTATGGCTACAGCGCATCATCGACACGCACCGTGACGTCACCTGACTATCTCGGACCTGCTGCCTTTCTGGCTTTAAAAGGGACGCCCATTTCAGCAAACACCAGTGGACACGGCAACACTGCCGTGGCAATGTCACCGACTTTCGCGCTCCTTGTGCAGGCTCTGGCTGGGTGCTTTTGGATCAGCGCTGCTGCAACTTTCACGGTGGATGGACGCTGCCAGCTTGCCTCGCCTTTGACCTTACTGGATTGCATCTTAGGCGCACCCTTCGGTGATCCCGTCACATCGCGGCTGCCACACGTGGACTATGGCTACAGCGCATCAAAGACACGCACCGTGACGTCACCTGACTATCTCGGACCTGCTGCCTTTCTGGCTTTAAAAGGGACGCCCATTTCAGCAAACACCAGTGGACACGGCAACACTGCCGTGGCAATGTCACCGACTTTCCCGCTCCTTGTGCAGGCTCTGGCTGGGTGCTTTTGGATCAGCGCTGCTGCAACTTTCACGGTGGATGGACGCTGCCAGCTTGCCTCGCCTTTGACCTTGCTGGATTGCATCTTAGGCGCACCCTTCGGTGATCCCGTCACATCGCGGCTGCCACACGTGGACTATGGCTACAGCGCATCATCGACACGCACCGTGACGTCACCTGACTATCTCGGACCTGCTGCCTTTCTGGCCTTAAAAGGGACGCCCATTTCAGCAAACACCAGTGGACACGGCAACACTGCCGTGGCAATGTCACCGACTTTCCCGCTCCTTGTGCAGGTTGGTGATCGAAAATATGGCTTTCGCAGTGATTTTCTATGCTTAGTCGTGTTGCCGTGTCCACATACTCTCTTATGCTGTGTATCTGAGTGTTTTTCCGTTGCTCGTTTGCTAATGGCCCGCTCGGGAGATGTTGAGGAAAATCCCAGTCCTATCACTGAAGAAATGTTTAACGAGATGATTAAGACACAGAGGGCGGTCTTGGAAAAGGTAATTGATATTGAAAAAAATCAAGCATCTTTCGAGGCTCGTGTGGAGAGCAGGCTTTCGAAAATAGAGGAAAGATTAGAGATCTTGGGCGAAGCCCCAACCAGGCTTGCTAACCTTGAGAAGTTTGCCAATGAAACTAAAACTGCAATGACAACTCTTGGTAAAAGAGTTGACTACTTGGACCTTAAATCAAATCCTGACAGTAATGCTCTCGTCAAACGAATTGACGACCTTGAAAATCGCTCGCGGAGAAATAACCTCATTATCAGAGGGATAAGGGAAGATGTGAATGAAACTGAAGAGGCATTACGTAAGAAGGTCAATGTTGATGTTTTTCATACAGTCTTAAAGCTAAAAATTGATTCAGTCGAACGGATTCATCGCTTAGGAAAGTGACAGAATGGTAAAGATCGGGCAATCATTTTGAGACTCTCAGATTTCCGTGATAAAACCAAAATCCTGCGAAACTGCTTTATGCTCCGGGGCAAGGACATCAGCATTAACGAAGACTTTTCTAAACGAATTGCTGAGATTCGCAAACAGCTATGGAACTCTAGTTCTGAGGAGAGGAAAAAAACTTATGTTTGACAAGATGAAAATAAATGATGTGGTGTATGGCTGGAATGAGGATACCAATTTGAGGTACATAAGTAAGGCACCCTCCGAAAGAGATGACAAGCACGGTAACAACGATTGACGACGTCACAGTGCTTCTGAACAATTCAAGATAATAAACATAAATGTAAGAAGCATTTTAAATAAAATAACGGACATTGAGGCTCTAGTACTGGAACATGAACCCGATATTCTGGCAATTACCGAATCATGGCTCAAGAAAGACATACTAGATGCCGAAGTCACGCCTCCAGGATACAAAATCGTGAGAAGAGACCGCGAAACGAGAGGAGGAGGAATTGCCTTGCTAATTAAAGAATGTATATTGTTCAGTGTTCTCCCGCATGTCACTGATGTCGAAGCTCTTTGGATTAAAACCAAACTTAATAATCGTACAGTATACCTTGGTGCTATATACAGACCACCAAACTCTCCAGTGAATGTGCTCATTAAACTGAGAAGCTTTATGGACGCACACCTAAAGCATGAAGACAATATTATTTTACTAGGAGACTTCAACCTTCCTGGAATTAATTGGTCGACCTTTTGTGCAGAGGGAAATGACGTCCCTAATTGTGAACAACTACTTGAGATCGCTTTCTGTTATGACTTATATCAGGTCGTCTCAGCTTGTACGCGTGTGGGTCCAACTACTTCCTCAATCCTTGATTTAATATTCTTATCTGGTTGGTTGCTCCCATTTGTTAACGT
Source organism: Dermacentor andersoni (assembly GCF_023375885.2). NCBI lineage: Eukaryota > Metazoa > Arthropoda > Arachnida > Ixodida > Ixodidae > Dermacentor > Dermacentor andersoni. The sequence goes on along the minus strand of NC_092820.1, from coordinate 1,183,521 downwards.
GTGTGAAATTGTTGAAGGTCTCTCTGATCATAAAATGGTTATGATGTCACTAGATGTGTGTGCTAATCTCATGCGCGAGAACGAGAAACTCCTGATTCCAAACTTCAAAGCCGCCAATGACCTGGCAATACTGGAACATCTGGAGCAGTCATATTATTCTTTTTTGGAGTTGTGCAGATCATCTGGTACTACTGAGGAACTATGGAAATTTTTCCATGATATGACAACATTTTGCATACAACGTTTCATTCCTGAACGTTCTAAACGTGTAGGAAAAAGAAACCCCTGGGTAACTCGGGAAATAATACACACAAAAAGAAAACTTAAACGTATGCGAAAGGCTTGCACCTTCCGTCCTAGTATCGAACAGAAACATGACATTCATCTTTTAGGTAAAAAGCTCCGGCATAACCTGAAGACGTCTAAAGATAACTTTTATAACTCAACACTGAAACGATTTCTCAAAGAAGCCCCAGATAAGTTTTGGAGGTACTTGAATCCAACGGCTAAGTCGTGTAGCATGCCCACAGACAAAAGTAGCCAGGACCAAGCGGAGGCATTTAACTCATTCTTTTCCTCAGTTTTTACCATCGATGACGGTATTTTGCCTACCATCAATGATTATGCAGACAGACTTCCTATTCAGAATATCAAGATTACAGAAGAGGGCGTTTTCAATCTCTTACTTCACGTTAATATAAAAAAAAGTCCCGGTCCTAACGAAATCCCCAATGAATTCCTTTATAGATATGCCGAATGGACATCCAAGTTTTTAACACTAATTTTTGAATCATCCATTTCCAGTGGCTCGTTTCCCACTGCCTGGAAGCGCGCAAAAAATCGTGCCCATACATAAAGGTGGCCCAACCTCTGGCACTAGCAACTACCGACCGATATCGCTCACGAGCACCTGTTCTAAAATGCTAGAACACATTGTGTCAAAGCATCTGCTCACCTATTTAGATGAACATAAATTACTTTTTCCAGGTCAACATGGCTTTCTCAAATGTTTAATTGTCCACCGTCACTCAGCTTACTGAGCTTGTGCATGACCTTTCTAGCACAATTAACGCCCGCGGCCAAACTGATATAATATTTTCAGACTTTGCAAAGGCCTTCGACAAGGTGTCCCACAAAAAGCTTTTACTTAAAATCAGTGTTACTTTCAAACATTCTTCTCTTACGTGGTGGTTCACTTCCTACCTTGAACATAGAGAACAATATGTTTAATTGGGACATCAGCAATCTAGTTTATCTCCCGTGGTATCTGGGGTACCCCAGGGTAGTGTCTTAGGGCCCCTTTTATTCTTAGTTCTTATAAATGATCTGCCAAATGACATCACTACCCAAATAAGAATGTTTGCCGACGGCTGCATATTGTACAAGAGAATAGAGTCACCAGGTGATCAGGCCGACCTTAAGCTTAACTTACAGAAAATTAAGGACTGGTGTGATCGGTGGCAAATGCAGCTTAACCCAACTAAATCGGTTTTTATGTCCATCTCTAGAAAAAAGAATATCTTAAATTTCTCATACAGTATCAACGGTCATGAGCTTGCTCGAGTTAAACAACATAAATACCTAGGTCTTATATTTACACCCGGCTTGCGTTGGAATCTTCATGTATATGAGCTTTGCGCAAAAGCTAACAAAGTATTGGGGGGGCTGAGACGTAACCTGCACTGTGCCTCCCCTGAAATTAAAATTATAGCTTACAAAACCTTGCTAAGGCCTATAATTGAATACGCAAAAATAGTATGGGATCCCTACACCCAAACTAACTGTCTAAAACTAGAGAAGGTCCAGCGCCTTACTTCTAGGTTTATATTTAATCAATACCGCCGTTTTCACTGTCCGACTGAATTGTGTAAACATGCAAAGCTTCCACCTCTGCAAAAACGTACGGAGTATGAAAGGCTTCAATTCCTGTTCTTAGTAATTCATAACCATGTCAAAATAAGATACGACGAGTACTTCCAGATCAAGACACAGGAAACATCACGGCACAGACACAGCATGTATATACCTCCTCCCACAGTGCACAATGACTGCTTCAGGTATAGTTTTTTTCCCAGGGCAATTCAGCAGTGGAACTCTTTGCCTGACTCAATTGTTCAAATAAAATCACTTAATGCATTCTTGGAAGCAATACATTGTCTTATGTACCCTGATACACCCTGATGTTCTGTAGTAATATTGTGACATAATAAGTCAAAATGTGCTCTGTATTTAATTGTTCACGTGTTTCATATCAGCAGTGCTACTTCATTTTTTAAATTTTTTAGTGCATTGTTCAATCGCACTAATGCACTTCTGTTTATGTACGTTACATCCACTCCTGTAATAGCCCGTCATGGGCTGACAGTATCAATAAATAAAAAAAAAATAAAATAAACATGCCTGTTGTAACTGTATGCATCAGTGTTCGACTATTCAATACTTACTATTCCTATTATAAAAATCTGATAATTGCCAACCACTAATTATTTGCATTCAAGTAGTGAACAGGTAACCAGCCCCTCTGGTCTGGTAAGCGATGGTTCAACTGCGATGGTTCAACTGGAGCTTTGTTCACAATCGTTGTGAATAAGGCTCTCATGTGGGAGCCGAAACATCTAACTTTTTTTTCGTCCAATTTTCATTTTCTTCTTATTATTATTTGAATTCATCTAGCCCTAAAGAGGCGGCAATATATTTGGAGTACTACTCCTTGCATTTTGTTTCCATTGCTGAGTTTCTTTAAATGCAAATTCATGTACCACACAAGTACAACGCAAGCATTTTCATTCTTTCAAGGACGTCACAACTGCGTCAACACAATTATTTTGATATTTCCAGCAAATATGTAGTCCTCATAAGCAGTACCTAAATAATTTTGGCCGATGCAGTTATTCATCAACCATGTAGGCTTCATCAACTTCTGACATCGCTTAGTCTTGGCAAACTTGTGAGCTGACAAGTTTGAGCATAGTCACTTCCCTCCATATTTGTTTCGATGAAGGCTTGCCCTTCGGTGCTACTCTAGATCCACCCCCGTTTCCTGTGATTACCACTACAGGCTTCAAAGCACACACCCCGAGGAAAACTTTTCATGTACATGCCTGGTTCATTCACACTTTTACGAAGACAGACATTGAAAGCAAGGATGACATAGCAGGCATGTTGGTTACTGCAATACTCTATCAAATAGCTCTCTAAGTATTCACCTAGTGGACATGTCCATATCATCTTCTGCTGACGTGCTAATTAGGTGGGGGAAGCCTGCCTCCCCTTCGCATGCATACCCCAGCCCAGCCAATCAGAACTTCAGCAGCAGATGAAATGGACATTTCCACTAGGTGGACACTAGGTCTACTTAAATTGAGGACGACGCAACGAGCTATGGAAAGAAGAATGATAGGTGTAACGTTAAGGGATAAGAAAAGAGCAGATTGGGTGAGGGAACAAACGCGAGTTAATGATATCTTAGTTGAAATCAAGAAAAAGAAATGGGCATGGGCAGGACACGTAATGAGGAGGGAAGATAACCGATGGTCATTAAGACTTACGGAATGGATCCTAAGGGAAGGAAAGCGTAGCAGAGGGCGGCAGAAAGTTAGCTGGGCGGATGAGATTAAGAAGTTTGCAGGGACAACATGGCCACAATTAGTACATGACCGGGGTAGTTGGAGAAGTATGGGAGAGGCCTTTGCCCTGCTGTGGGCATAAACAGGCTGATCATGATGATGACACGCAATACACCCCCTGTGCTCAGTCCTATCTTTCCACCCTTCTTCATGTATTTTACTCAGTAAACTACTGGTTCAGCATGTTGGTCACCTTAATCAATCTTCCAATAACTGAGCACTTAAAAGGTATACAATAGAAACAAGGCACTGTAAACCCAAGCAGTTAGGCTGGCAATTGCCGCTGTTATGCACAATACAGGCTCATGCAATGGCTCCAGCGTAGCTTTCCAAGTTAACTTTACTGAACTTTGAATGTAGAGAAGGCAGAATATAAAAACAGCCCAGCTTTTTTCTAATGTGCTTCACCCCCTCTGCTTTCTCGTGCTACTACAACCAGTACATTCAACCTAAATGAAGTAAACTGAAAACGAAATTATGACGCTCATTTCATTTCTCTGTCTGTGGTATAGCAACATTTCTTTAATTGCATTAAGAGTTGTTACTCATGTTTCTATCTTAATGTTAATTTCTCATGCTCCAAATAGGGCTACAAATGTTCGTTCATCCACAGCAATCAAGGCCTTATGGCAACATTGCAAGCTATCTGAACTGAGTAAATGCTATGCATTGCATAATTTCTCAATACATTTTTCCCGGCTGCCATTAAGATCTGTAGTTTCTCATGAAAGCCAGCATTTCTCTTGTGACCATCTTAAATGAGCTTGTGGTAATGTATGCGTAACATGAAATATGGGTACTTTGTAGTGGTAGTATGCTCTGTCTTAGTACATTATTTTACGTGAAAATTGCTGACATACAATCCTGACAAATACCGCTATTTCGCATTCTGTTTCAATTTCACTGCATCTATACATTTTACCAGTGCACCAGTAGAAAATTGAGGCTGTTTTTTTAAGACACGAGCACGTATTACGATCAATTCCCCATATAAGTGGTTTTGCTGAAGAGAATAAAGGAATACAAGCATAATTAGACAACGACAAATGTGGGTAGGAATACTTTATTTTCAGCACACATTTTTTGATGAGCTGCTGTTATACTGCTAAAATCTGCATATTTAATAAAAGTATACCGCTCTGCTTCATCACTCCATGCTAAGTGCAAGTATCCTGTACCATAAAGTGCAGAAAGACGTAGGATGTTCAGTCTGTGAAACTAAAAACGAGTTTGAAAACAAGTTTGAAACATTAACGTTTAAAAACAAAAGCACACTCAAGAAAATAAACACAGCACAACAACAAATCTAATGAATCGGAATTACCTTTGAGAGCAAACATGCACTTTCTATGGCATAGTGAAGAAAACTTATTCCTCCGGCTTTTTTCTGTGGATGCAAAAAGATGAAAGTGCAGGTTTTCTGTCCCATTTCGCGTATCTGTCCCGTTTTCACACACAAAAATATGTCTGAACGCGAACAACTGTCTTTGCATATCTATTTCTCTTCTCTCATACCATGATATCTGCAGTTCAAGGCTGTAGCAATGGTTAGCTTGCATGAACCAATACCAGCTACATGCACTGTGCTGTTGAACATTGCTATGTAAGTTAGGCTGATACACAGCACATATGACACACATATATGATTTGAGTAATTCTAGCGGTTTTCCACGAATTTCATACAAACAAAGCTTCCGAATAAGAATCTCGTGATTGAGGCTGTCAAAAGCTCTACTAAAATCTATAAAAATGCCGTATGTGTAGTAATTTTCAAAGTTCTGCAAAACGTATTCTTTCTGCGTAAGAACAGCCATTCCTGCGGACCTGTTTTTCCGAAATCCTTATTGTGAATCAATAAGCACACTCTTTTTATTGAAAAATTCTGTCATTCGAGCAAAAATGAGCTTTTCCATTCCTTTTGAAAAATTGGGAGCACCGATATCGGTCGATAGCTAGACGCAGCATGTCGATAACCACCTTTATAAATAACCGAAACTTTAGCGTGTTTCATTGCATCAGGAAAAACTGCAGTCTCTAAAATTAAGTTGTAAATGTGCACAAGCGGAAGTACAATAAATTGCAAAACATGTTTTATAGGTTTAACCTGCAAATTATTTGCATCTAGAGCTTTACTGTTTTTCAGCCCCATGTACACACTGTATAATTCATATTCATCAGTAGGCACAAAGAATGCGCTTTCGCGAACAGCATCGCTATGACAAGCCGTCCCTATGCTATCATTGCCTTCAGGTATATCGCTTTGTGCAGTTATGAAGTAGTGGCTAAAGTAATCGGAAAGCGCTGTGCCTGTTATCTCACGTGAGCCCAGCTTCATCGATGTCAGTTGCGTATCGTCCTTGCGGAGACCTAGAAAAAGATTAATCGTTTGCCACGCAATCTCTGGGCGTTGTCTAGAAACATTCTCAAATGGGTGGTCATAGTACGCCGCCTTTGCCTTTCTTAGTTCAGCATCTAGGCTGTTTCTAAAATTGTTTAATGCTTGTAATGCTAATTCACACCGCGTGCGCAAAAAGGAATGATAGAGATAATTTATTTTGATAAATAAAAGAAGGTATGTAATAAGAAAGTTCCCTGATGAGCTATGCAGAAGTGCTCTCCCATTTGAAGAGAAGCCGAGTGCAACTGCAGTGAGCAAGAAGACAGCTTACACAGCATTTAAAATCTAGGATCTAAATATGCTACAAATTTTTTTGAGGTCGGAAATCTAGGTGTTAAAGGTGACACATTTAAACAGATCTCTGCTCAGACTGGTAACGCTGTGTGTCGCCTAGTTTGATAAAATATGGCCTACCACTGATCTCCCAAGCTAAGGCTGCTCTCCGGTTGCCAGTGCAAACCACTCAATTATGTCTAGGGCACACATGAGCAAAAGGTGGCCAAAATTACTGCACCAGTGAGGTCTATTTCCTAACATCTCTTCTCAGAAACCTATCTCTCTAAAAAAGAAACCTTCACAACAACATAACCTCAGCCTCTCTTGAGAAAAGCCATCACACTGGTCCTTGAACACTAATTACGCAGTGGCTCCGTTCGATGTAATGTTATTTATTTATTTATTTATTTCGGACAACGATACCGTCCGCGAGGAGAAGCCTGACGAGGCCTAACACCCGCGTTGCACGTTGGTGCAGTTGGTGCGGCGTAAGATATCAGTGAGAACAGTGGTACATCAAACACATCGAGACAGGAACTTAAGCAATTACACAAGCATTGGTCAGACAGAAAATAATACTGAAGAACTCATCAACAATGAGCGATAGTAAGTGGTGTAGAAAATTAAAAAATAAACACATTCGCACAGAGCCAGTAGGAATAACAATGAAATGGAGCAGGTATGCATAACAAAATTTTACACGGGGTTGTTCAAAAGATGGCTCATTTTCTTCTTGAATTGATGAATGTTGACACTCTCCTGGTAAGAAGCAATTAATGTTGGATATGTGTTGCATAAAATTGTTATTTGGTGATCTGCAGTCTGGTTGCCATAATTAGTGCGAGGCCTAGAGCCAATCAAAGAAATTGTGTGCGAGTTATGTGTAATTTCTCTATTCAAATAAGAACGGGAAAAAGATTAAAAATGATGTTTTATTTTTTGGTAGATTAGGAGTGCCAAGTAGAGTTTGTAGCATAGAAAAAACGGTAACACTTTACAAGAGGTAAACATGCCATTAGTACTATCAGGATATCTACCCAAAATGCACAAGGCCCTTTTGTAGAGAGGACAACCTATCCGAGTCAGATTTATTACAGGTTCCCCACACTAAGAGACTATACACAATATGAAAATAAATAAGAGAGAAATATCACTGTTTTTTTTACATGGAATGGAAGAAGATAACGAAGTCGTCGAAATATCCCAATTGATCTTGATATTCGTATCCGCAGACGGTTGACGTGGTCGGTCCCGCCCAAGTCACTGCGGAAACTGCGAAGGTTGTGGGTTCGGTTCCCACCTGCGGCAGGTTGTTTTTTCATCCACTTTAATTTCCATTAATTTATCGTTTTTTTCATTCCATTTATTAAGCACAAGTAATTTCCCCTATGTTGTCATTGGTGTCAGTGTTTGTTGGCTTCTCATGATATGCGGAAACTCCTAGAAACTTATGAGAATTCACCTGCTTATTTCTGTGTTATTAAAATATAGTCGGATATTATGAGCAACAGGCTTATTTTTAGCGCGGAAAAGCACATATTTCGTTTTTTTTATGTTGTGTTTAATTCTAAGCAGCAGACAGACGCTTCGGTGGCAGCAACGCAAAAAGCCCTTTATTCAAGGCAGCAGCGTACTTTTATAGATAACGCTGCATGCCGGTCAGGCACACGTCATTCGCGGTACAATCTTATCAGACCGCCTGGCCGATACAGAACATTCCTTCCTCCTTAATTAAAGCTACACGCGTTTCTTTCCGCGCTCATAGTTGGAGGCTTGATAGCGATCAGGGGGACGCCTTGTGCGATTACTTCTTCGCAGATGGACCTCTTCAGGTGATGCCATGGTTGATGGGGTGATACTTGCAGGCTGCGCTGCCGAGTGTCTTGCCTTAGGCTGCGATGCCGGTTCCTTAGTTGAAGTGGAGTCATGTAAGCGAACATCCTCAAGCTGGTCCGCAGTAGGACCACCAATCATGGAGTCAGCAGGGGGATTTTCTTCGGAGGGTGTTGGTAGAAAATCTCGTTGAATACGGGCACTCGGAGTGGACTCATGATGCGCTTCTTTTGCGACGTCCGGATGGAATGAAGTCTTTGGTCCCGTTATGCAGCTGGGTCTCAAGTGGTCGATATGTACAAAACCAAAATGGTCACCGACTTTGACTACAAAAGTAGAGTCGCTAACGCGTTGCACTACGACAGCTTCCTCCATGACAGGGTTTCCCCTCTCGTAGTCTTTACGAGAACTATGTCACCGGCTTCCATCTGCGGGTCCCTTCCTCGGCCCTCGTTGCGATGGGTGGTGTCTCTGTCTTGACGGCTGCGCATATCCTGCACAAAACTTGGCTTTAGGAGTGAAAGCTTCACTCGAGGTTGTCGTTTCAGGAACAGCTCAGCCGGCGTTCTTCCTGTTACGGAATTCGGGGTGTTCCTGTAAGCAAGCAAGAAGTCGTTAAGTCGTTGATGCAGAGTTCTGTTTTGACCTGTTAGGTTATCGTGAAGCACTTGCTTGAGTAGAGTGGCTTTTGTCGTTTGGACTAGCCTTTCTGCTGCCCCGTTCGATGAAGCATGGTACGGTGGCGTACGTGTGTGTCGAATCCCGTGAGAAGAGGTGAAATTGGCGAACTCCTGCGCAGTAAACTGAGGTGCGTTGTCGCTGATCAGTTCCTCCGGGTAGCCATACGCTGCAAATATCTCCTTGAGACAGTCGATTGTTTTTGACGTCGTTGTAGTGCGGAGGCATTTTGCTTCTATCCACTTTGAGTAAGAGTCTACTAGAAGGAACAAGTTGGAACCATCCTTCATGGCGAAATCGACATGGACTCTCTGCCAAACGCAGGTTGGATAAGTCCATGGATGCAATGGTCCTGGTGCCTTCGCAGGCATTGTCGTTTGGCACACTGTACATCGACGGGCAGTGTCCTCAATGTTCTTGTCAATCGATGGCCACCAAACAAACGACCTAGCAAGCATTTTCATTCTTTGCATTCCAGGGTGCTCTTCATGCAGCAATGTTAATACTGCTGCTTTAAGTGCGTCCGGAATGATCACTCGCTGGCCCCACGTAACACAGCCTTGCTCGTAAGATAGTTCGTTTCGACGAACGTAAAAGGGCTGAAATTTATCATCGTAGTGCGCGGGCCAGCCAGATAAGGTGAACTGCACGACTTTTAATTGCAGGCGGTCCCTTTTAGTCGCAGCAGCAACTTGAATCGCAGTGAGAGGTGTTGCCTCAAACACTGCAATACATTCTTCAGTGTCGTCTTTATGCTTGACCAAAAGTGGAAGCGTTGAAACTGCGTCGGCAACTTCCATGTTTTTGCCGTTTCTGTAGCGCAGTGTGTACTGATAAGCTGCTAAGGTGATAGCCCAACGCTGAATCCTGGCTACGGCCAAAGAAGGAATTGGTTTATCCGATGCCAAGATCCCTAGTAGCGGTTGGTGGTCTGTATACAGCGTGAATCTGCGCCCGTATAAGTACCTATGAAACCTGCTTAGACCAAAAATTAGGGCCAGGGCTTCCTTCTCGCCTTTCGCGTAGTTGCGCTCCGCTGCACTTAATGTTCTGGAGGCAAATGCGGTGGGTCTTTCTGACGTGAAAAATTACGGCCCCAAGACCGTAGGCCGACGCGTCGCAGCTAAACCAGATTGGCTTTTTCACGTCGTAAAAAGTCAATACTTGACTGTCGATGAGGCGCTGCTTGGCTTCCGCGAATGATCTTGAGCATGCGTCCGTCCACACCCAAGCCGCGTCCTTTTTGAGCAAGTCATACATTGGTGCAGCTACTGTAGCTAAATCTTTTATGAATTTTGCATAGAAATTTAGCAGGCCCAAGAAGGCTCGCAGTTCAGTTACGTGGCTTGGCTGAGGTGCTTCCGTGATTGCCTTTATCTTTGTTGCGGTTGGAAAAATGCCATCTGATGTCACTTTGTGTCCCAGATAAACAACGGATGGTTTGAAAAATTCATACTTCTGTTGTTTTAGGGTAATATGGTGCTGTGAAAGTCGTTGAAGCACCTTTTCCACGGTTTCTTGACAGTCGTCTATGTTGTCGCCTACGACGATGACGTCGTCGATATAGCAACCCACTTTTGGAATCCCTTTTAAGACTTCGTCCATTAAAGACTGAAAGATAGAAGGTGCGCTAGAGATACCGAATAGAAGGCGCTGATACTGAAATAATCCGAGATGAGTGTTCACCGTTAGCAACGCTTTGCTTTCCTCAGCAAGCGGCACTTGTTGATAGGCTTGTGATAGATCTAGGACGCAAAAGATTTTGCCTCCTGCGAGCATGGAATACAAATCCTCCGGCAATGGCAAAGGGTAATGGTCTGTTTTTAGAACAGGATTAACCGTGACCTTGTAGTCGCCGCATAACCTTAATCCTGTGCCGCCTTTCTTCGCGACAACCACCAGAGGCGTTGCCCAGTCACTTTTCGTGACCCTCTTTAGTATTCCGGCTTGCTCGAGCTTTTCCAATTCCTTCGCTACTTCCTCTTTGATAGCAAACGGTATTAGCCGTGCTTTTGAGAATACTGGTTGAGCCCATTCCTTAACAAAGATGCGAGCTTCGAAGTTTTTGACGACACCCGGGGTGCTCTTGAAAACCTCGGGATACTTTTTCCGTAAAGCTTCTACCCTCTGCTCCGGTGTCTTATCCGTGGACAGACTGTATACTGCTTTCCAGTTTATCTGGAGTTTTTCCAGCCAGTCTCTGCCCATGAGAGCGGGCATCGGCGTTCCGTTTCCCTGCACTACCACTATGGGCAAAGAGATCTCGGTTCCTTCCTGTTTGACTAATACGGTTGCTGTTCCAAGTACCTTTAGCTTTTCCCCTGTGTAAGTGCGCAACGACACCTTTGATTCCACACATCTGACATGCGGGAAATACTGCTTATACAACTGCTCTGGTACGATCGTGACCGCTGCACCGGTGTCAATTATCAGCGCAGCAGTCTTCCCTTCAATGTTTAGGTCGACGCTGTAGCCCCTTGAACTTTTGCCCGAGTAGAACACAGTGTGACCGAAGCGTCTGTCTGCTGCTTAGAATAGAACATCTGGCGACGAAGATGGGATCCGGCGCGTAGCAAACCACCGCCGGCCAGCAGCAGTCACGAGGCTGAACCGCCTACCGTGCAAGGCGACACGGAGCCCTTGCAGCCACGATTTCATCGACTGGAGCAGCGCAAGAACGTCAAGAAGCAAGGCGTCACGGAGTCCTTGCATGGACTTCAGCGGCTGGCTGGAGCAAGCGAACAAGAACCGACACTACGGACAAGGCACATCAAGGAAAACGGCTGGGCAGATAAGTGAAATTTGCTCATTATGGCAGAACCCGGACGTGGTCCGAAGCTCGGCAGAATGACAGAATATGACCAAAAAATCGAAAACATACGCTCGTATTTTGAACGCTTCGAGAACTACGTAGACATAAATGATGTCCCTGCAGACAAGAAACTCAAGTTGTTTCTGAACGTACTCGGCGCGCAAGCGTATGAAGAGCTAAAGAAGATAACTGTTCCTCATTTGCCTTCTCAGAAGACTTTCGAAGAAATTAAACAGCTTCTAGAAGCTCATTTAAGCCCAGCTCACCCAATTATCGCAGAGCGCTGTAAATTTAATCGCCGAATGCAGCAAGAAAATGAAAGTGTCAAGGATTTCATCACTGAACTGAAGCATCTCGCAAGAGATTGCAATTACGGAACGGTCTTAAATGATGCCTTAAGGGACAGACTAGTGGCTGGTTTGCGTGACGAGGAAACGCAACGGGCTCTTTTTGCACAGGCTGACTTGACGTTCGAACTGCCGTGCAAAACAGCGCTAGAAAAAGAGCTAGCTGCGCAACAGGCGAAGCAAATGCATGAGTTTGACACAAAACCGTGCAGCGTCAGCGTCATTCAGGGTGAACGTCACCGTGATAAGCAAAAGAAATCGACGACGGTTGCATGGTCAAGAGATAAGCGAGAGGGAGAGCAACGAAGTGCGTGCAGGCATTGCGGAAAGCGTCACGCGGGAGAAAAATGTTGGTATCGGAACCACACCTGCAGAAATTGTAAGAAAAAAGGGCATTTGCAAGCCGTTCGCAAAAGAGGAGCAAAAGCTGTCAGATATGTTGACACCACGGGCGACGAATCTGAAGACTTGAATTGTCAAACTGTGTTCTAGATGTTCTATTCTAAGCAGCAGACAGACGCTTCGGTGGTAGCAACGCAAAAAGCCCTTTATTCAAGGCAGCAGCGTATTTTTATAGATAACGCTGCATGCCGGTCAGGCACACGTCATTCGCGGTACAATCTTATCAGACCGCCTGGCCGATACAGAACATGTTGAGTTCAAGCTTACTGGCATCAAGCCATGTCCGAAGTTCATTGAGCCAGGTATTGGATCGATATTCAAGCAAGCTAAGGTTGGGACCGGAAAAGAAGACATTGGTGTCATCAGCGTAGAGGATCATATCTGAAGTTGAGTGTATATACACTATATCATTAATATATAAAATGAAAACTAGAGGGCCGAGGATAGAGCCTTGCGGTACACAGAACTTTATTATACCTGTGTCGGATTTAGACCCTGTAGCCATGTAGACTGCCTCCGTCCTTTAATATAGCTTCCCAACAATTTGGGTGCAATACCGCGAATTCCATATTTTTCTAGCTTTAGTAATAATATATCGTGTTTAATTGAATCAAAAGCTTTGCGAAAATCTAGAAATATTCCGATAGTGAAAAGCTTTTGTTCGAAGTTAGAAAGAAGGCGATCTTTTATGTCCAGTAGAGCAGTCTGCGTGGATTTACCAGCCTGCAATCCATACTGTTCCTTACATGTTATGTTTTTTTTATATAGGAAGTTTTGTAATCTTTTATATACCACACGTTCTGTGATTTTAGAAAACAGTGGCAATATCGAGATAGGGCGATAGTTGTTCATACCATGTTCATCCATGTAACTCGAGCTGATTTCATCTTATCAAGGAAGATACCAGTCAGGAGCATTCTGTTGCATATATTCGTTAAAGATGGACTAATGCTTCTGATAGCGGCTTTTACTGGTGCCCTACTTATGTCGTCATCACCTGGTGAACATTTATTTTTAAGGGAATTAATGATAGCTGACTTCTTCAGACGTGGCGGTCAGAAATAGACTCACAGCAACTAGCTTTCATATAAAGCTCTATAGGTGATTGGTGACGTGCGCCTGCTGTGATATGACAAGCACCTGCGTTAAGAAAATGTTCATTAAATGTATTAGCAAGTGCTACACCAGAGCAGGAAGTTCCATCAATCAGTAGCTCGAAAGGTAGAAGAGGCTTCCCATTGGATATCATGCCGTTTACAACGTTCCAAACTTGTTTGGGTTTGTCCACTATTGAAGCAAATTTGTTTTCATAAAAGGCAGCTTTCACCTTTTTAGATCCAGATTTCTTTATTTATTACATACTGCAGACCCATGGGTCCAAGCAGGTGGGTAGTATTAAAAGCAGTCATAATACAAAAAAACGACAATACAAACTGTTTAAAGAAATAACGTAGATAATAAAACACAAAATGTCAACAATGGAATCTGTTTAAAGATTAGTGTAATAAGATATAATACAACTGAGTACAAAACAACGACAGAATCTGTTTTTAGATTAGTGCAATAACAGTGCTACAATAACAGATGTGAAATGGTGCAGCACTGATACTTCGGTGTGGTAGGAGAGACTAAGAAGATGTCTGGAATAATTCATTCCAATCTAAGACCGTGCGCGGAAAATAGGAATATATAGGAAGTGTCAGTTCTAGCAAAATAAGGTGTTAAAGAGTTAGGCTGATGGTGCCTTGTGGGTCTGGTTAGTAAGCGTGATAGGTACGGTGATGGATCTATCGCAAGTTTATGGATAAGAACTAGTGACAGGAAGTCGATTCGGAACTATTTTCGATGCGTTATAAGAAGGGGAACGTCATTGGCTATCATTATTTCGGATGGAGAGTCAGTTCCTGAGAATTTGTTATAAATAAACCGCACTGCTTTCCTCTGTATTCTTTCAAGACACATAATGTTTATTTGAGTATACGGGTCCCATACTGCACTGGCGTTTTCTAATTTGGGTCTGATTAAGGAATAATAACATAGTAGTTCAACATTGCTTGAGGTGGTTTGAAGTTTATGTTTCAGGAAGCAGGGCTTTCGAAAGGCAGATGAACAAATATTGCTAGCATGTATATTCCAGGATAAATCAGTTGTTAATGTAACACCTAAGTATTTGTAATTGTCGATTTCTTTCAATGACGACGGGCCAAGTCTGTCAGTAAAAGACAGAGGTGTTTTTTTACGTGTTATAGGAAGGAAAACAGTTTTGTCGGTGTTAACAATTATCCCGCAATCTTTGCACCACTTCAATGGGCACGTCAGCTGGAATCGGATCCGCAATATGGTCAAACCATTTCTTTTTTACATGCAGATACTTCTGTTCGGTGCGGCAACGAAGGCCAGCATATCGCAAGGATTGACAAGCTTCGAGAACTTCGCACATGGCGCTCGAGACAACGCATGCGCACCGGATTTCTACAAGGAAGCCTGGACGTCACGGCACACAGCGCACTCTACCTCGGCGGATGCGCGTATAAGAACCCCGTTGCACCCGCTCTCAGTCAGTGGGCACGTCAGCTGGAATCGGATCCGCAATATGGCCAAACCATTTCTTTTTTACATGCAGGTCAGTAACAAATTTTCTACAGTTAAATCTAGTGATCCGTGCTTCATCCAGCTGACGTGCCCTCATAGCTGTTATGTATTTCTTTCTGTTGCGATAGATTTCCTTTTGTCCCTGTTAATTCTCTGCGGCGATGTTGAGTCGAATCCCGGTCCTACCACTACGGAACTCTTGGCTCAGTTACGGGATGGTCAGAATAACATTCAGAAGAGACTTGACGGAATCGAGTCAAAACTAAAAACAGTTGAAGAATCGGCTTCTTTAATTAAACAACTTACCAGCCAGATCACTGGCCTCGAAAAAACTGTGATATGCTTGGAGCGTAAGCTCATAGACTTGGAGGACCGGAGTCGCCGAAACAACCTGCTTATTTTCGGTGTTCCTGATGATGATGAAACAAATGGTCCTTCAGCGCGTGTGGCGACAATATTTAATTATATTTTAGGTGTTGAAGCCCGTTCAGTTGAAAGAACACACAGAATAGGACGAAAACAGCACGGTAAAACGCGTCCTGTAATTGTAAAATTTTTCGATCACAGAGAAAAGACAAGTGTTTTAAGGAATTCTTACAAATTGAAGGGCAAATCTATTTCAATCTCTGAGGACTTCTCGGCAGCCACTAGGTACAAAAGGAAAATGCTATGTCAGAGTACTTCTGACGCTAGAAAGGCGGGCAAGAAGGTGAAACTTGTTTACGACAAAGTTAAGGTCGACGGCGAATGGTTCAACTGGGAGAGTGAACAGAGAAAGATGGTCCTCTCAGGCAGACCCGAAAATGCAGCGGCAGCAAACCAATGAATCGAGAAAAATGACACAAGCGGTTTTTTGTGCTTGAACTTGAACGCCCGCAGCATAGTGGGCAAGTCCTCCGAGCTTGAAAGCATAATCCTTGCGTACAGGCCGCATATTGTAATTATTACAGAATCATGGCTGCAACCTGATGTCAGTGACAAAGAAATAGCACCTAACGGCTATAAAATCTTCCGTAAAGATAGAATTTCGAGAGGGGGCGGGGTCGCCATAATTTTCCAGGAATCTTTGCACATAGAAAGGTTGGCAGACATTCCTGGAGTTGAATGTGTCCTCGCAAAAGTGCATACTGTTAACAACACTTTCATTATCGGGGGATTTTACCGCCCTCCTAACACAGACAGCAGTTTCAGCGACCAACTTAATGAATTTCTCTGCTCATGCAGAGCTTCAGCCTGCAATATACTACTGGGCGGTGATTTTAATTTTCCATCAGTGGTATGGGACGGTGAATTTCCCCAGCCAGGTGCACAAATCGCTGAACCATTTGTTGATATTATAATGTATCATGACTTAACGCAATTAGTAAAGCAACCTACACGCATACATAACGACTCAGAATCTATCTTGGATCTTTTTTTAGTTAGCAGAAGTATGCTTCCTCAGGTTACGGGACTTAGCGTCGTCAACGGCATATCAGATCACAGAATGGTATGTCTTACGATGTGTTTGGGCCATGTCGCTCGGGTTCAGCATGAAAAGCGCTCAGTGCTTGTTTTCTCACGAGCAGATGATGTACGCATATTAGATGCTCTGGACTTATCTTTTTCCAACTTTGTTTCCCTCTCCCAGTCTGTTTTATGCTCAGTAGAGGATCTTTGGCAATACTTTAAAGATCTTGTGTTGCAATGCGTGAATAACTTCGTACCGACTAAAGTAATCACTGTCCGCAAAACCCGCCCATGGATAACAAAAGAAATTGTACGCTTGGAACGCAAGGCGAAGAAGACAAGAAAACAACTGCGGAAGCACCCCTCTGAAAGTCACATGCGCAAACTTTCAGCGCTGCGCACTCATTTAAGCCAAAACATTAAAAAAGCAAAAGACTACTACCACAATGTCACTATGAAACAATTTCTCCTTTCGTCCCCTGCAAAATTCTGGCGGCATTTTTCTTCAAAATCAAAAACCGTGCCCACCCTCTGCATTAATGGTGAAACAGTATCGGAGAAATTACAAGTTGCAGAATCGCTCAACAACTTTTTCTGTTCCGTATGTACAGTTGATAACGGTGAAAAACCCATATTTTTGACATTGCAAAGCGTTCCACCTATTAGTAATATTATAATAACGGAAGAAGGTGTTCTAAAGCTTCTACTTAACATTGATACAAAAAAATCCTCTGGCGTCGATGCGATACCCAACACATTCCTATTCCGGTATGCCGAGTGGTGCTCTAAATTCTTATGTGTGATTTTTAATAAGTCGTTACAACTATCAGAGTTGCCTCATGACTGGAAGTTTGGAAAGATTGTTCCAGTGCCAAAAGGAGGAGACCCATCGCTGCTTTCTTCCTATCGACCCATTTCTATACTCTGCACATGTTCCAAGCTTCTTGAACACATTATCTTTAAACATCTAACAGCTCATCTTGAGCTTCATGGTTTTCTTGACCCCAGGCAGCATGGATTTCGTAAAGGGCTTTCAACTACTACTCAGCTTTTAGAAACCATTCATGATTTCGCAGCTATTCTGGATGAGCAAGGGCAAATTGATATTATTTTTCTAGATTTCGAGAAAGCGTTTGACCGGGTATCACATACCAAACTCATGATAAAATTGAAACCTATACTTAAAAATGAGTCCCTTCTTTCTTGGATTCAAGCATACCTTACTTCGAGACGACAAACTGTAAACATAGACGGAACACATTCACGTTCAAGACCTGTACTATCCGGAATCCCACAGGGATCAGTGCTTGGGCCCTTATTTTTCTTAATTTTCATCAATGATATTGCACAGGAATTGCCAGTTAAAATAAAATTGTTTGCTGACGATTGCGTTTTATATAAAGAAATCCGTAGTCCCGCTGACCAATCGCTGTTAAATACCTCGCTGTCTACAGTGCAATCATGGTGCAGCACATGGCAAATGAAAATCAATGCGAAAAAAACTGTAGCGATGACCGTGACGCGGAAACGACACCCTTTAAACAACCGGTATTCGATCGATGGGCAAATTTTAGACCGCGTGACAAGCTATAAATATTTGGGTGTAGTTATCAGCTCTGATTTAAAATGGAATGAGCACGTGTCATACATAGAAAAGAAAGCCATGCAGAAGCTTGGTTACTTGAGGCGTTGCTTAAGAAATTCACCCCATGAGATAAAGCTACTAGCTTACAAAACTTTCGTCCGCCCGATTCTTGAGTATGGGTCTGTCGTCTGGGATCCACATAGCGATATTAACATAAAAAAGGTGGAAAAAATTCAGAGAAAGGCGATAAGATTTGTATTCAATTCCTTCAGCCGGTATGCATCACCAAGTGCTATGCTCGAAACAGCAGAACTGGTTACCCTGCAAAAACGGCGATTTAAAGAACGATTAAAGTACATGTATCTGCTCTATCATGGAAAATTGGGCATCGACAAGGACACGTATACCGAGCCTCTAACTCGTCGATCAACTCGGTCTAGCCGCGCTCAGCAGCTTAAAGATCACTACTGCAAAACAGAAGCCTTTAGAAATTCATATTTTCCCCGAACCATTAGGGAATGGAATGTACTTCCTGCTGCGGTGGTTGCCTGCGACACCATCGAATCATTCTTAAAGCTGCTCAAAGAAATTGTGTAAATGACCGGGGTACATCCCTGCCCTCCTTTCCTTTTTTTCTTTTCTTTTCGGCTTGTCCTTCCACATAGCTGAACGCACGTGTTTTCTGATGCTTCTGCCACGGCTACACATTTTTACACACTACCACATTATATTTGTCTGACAGGATGTATGTTCTGTAATCGTTTACCACGCATGGTATGCTTATATTATTCTAGTTTAGTTTTTCTGTCTCTTAAGTGTTCGTGAACTTGGCGCTAAGAGCAGTTTACATTTTCTTCTGGAATAATTTCACATTGTTAGCGTTAATTGCTACGTTTTCACAAATGACACGCTGCTTATATTTTCAAATTCAGTGCTATTTCATTTTGCTCACGCTTCACACCTTGTACTCAGTCTTGTTCGTCATGTATGTAACCACTCCTGCTTAAGGCCTCTAACCAGAGGCTGGCAGTAATCTTGAAATAAATATGTTATTCAGGTTGTTATTGAGCTCAATCTGATCATCGGAACAAAAACATTTCTTTGAACAAAACGCAGTCATTTGCAAACAGCTGGATTTGCCCACAAGGAGTTGTTACATTTATAATATCGTTAATATAAACCAAGAAGAGCAGGGGGTCCAGTACACAACACTGTGGTACCCCTGACGTCACTGGGAGACAGCCATAAAGCTGTCCACCAATGTCAGTGTGTTGCTTCCTGTTAGTCAGGTATGCGGAAATCCAGTTGACAAAGATTTCAGGGATGCCAAGGATTCTAAGTTTTAAAATTAGTTTATCATGCGGTACGTTATCAAAAGCTTTAATAGAGTCAAGAAATATTGCGTCTATTTGGCCGTTACGATGAAGAGATAAAGCGAACGAGTGAACTACCGTTATCAGTTGGGTTACTGTAGAATACCCTTTTCGGAAGCCGTGTTGGTACTCGGTTAATGCAGCATTATTTTACAAAAATTTGCGTATACAATTTGCAATTATATGTTCTCCAAGTTTGCAGCATTGGGAGGTTAGTGATATCGGTCGATAATTCTGCATAAGTAACCGGTCGCCTTTCTTAAACACAGGGCCAACCCGGGCAGTCTTCCAGTCATTTGGCAATCGCGCTGTCGTGAGTGAGACACGAAATAAAATCACAAGAAATTTGGCAAGAATTTCAGCACATTGCTTGAGAAATACGTTACGGCTTTCACATTATAATCAGCGAAATCTCGACTAAGAAATACCAAGTCTAACACCGAGCTGGATGCATTTTGTACACAAGTTGGTTCATGGACTACTTGCATCAGGTTGTATCGTAACATTATTTCAAACATAATGTTCACATGTTTGTTATGTTGACTACTGGCAATAAGGCGTTCCCAATCTACTCCCGACAGGTTAAATTCACCAAGCAGAACAATTTTGTTTCTTTCGTGCATGGACATTTCTATGTTCAGTCTCTGGTGAGGCATCCGGAGGTCTATATAAAGCGTATAACGTCAAATTGTGACCCCAATAAGTGACTTTGACACGCAGGCATTCGAGGTCGATAATGTCGTCCCCCAAAACAGCCTGAATGCTATCTTTAATTAAAATCGCTACACCACCACTCCTAGAGTGCCGTTCCCTACGATAAACTTTATAAGGAGGAAAAATGTCGTTATTGCATACTTCCTCGTTCAGCTAGGTTTCTGTTAAAACAGTTACATGAGGACCGTACTGTAGTAGCAAGATCTCTAAGGCCTCGGTTTTGTTTTTTACGCTGCGAGCGTTTATATTCAATATTCGGAGACGCTTATGAGGTTGCTGATAATTATGAGAATTTGCTTCTGAATTTCTTAAAATCTTCGAAATAGGTTGGGTCTCTCGTTTCTAAAAAATGAGCAAAGAACGAGTTTTTATATCGAATACGTTTGAGAAGCACCGGCATTTGTAAAAAAAATATCGTACGCTACGGACGGATCATTTTCCAGATATACTTCTGCCCAACAACTTTCAGCCATAAGTGAACAAAAATAGGCAATTGTATCATCATTCACTGTTCGTTGATTGTACTTAGGCTTGGCAGAGCGTTGCTCATTTGAGAACAGGCCAAAAATGGCATATGAGTGGTTACGGCTGAGGAAAAGACACCTGCGGTAACCGTATCTGGGGAAACATTTGTAAAACAGTGATCAATGAGTGTTTCTGTTTGCTGGCTTACTGTCGTAGGTAGGTCGATAACATTTTGGCAACGGTGTAAGATAATCAATTCAAGTAGTTTTGTCTGCATCGCGTTTTTCTTAAGCAAATCAACGTTCATATCGCCAAATATAGTGACATGCCACCTGTTTTCAATTTTTTTTTTCAGTTCTTTATTTGCAGACATAGAACACACAGAAATACCAGAACTGGTAGGACCCATAGCCACAGGCTAGTGTCGGGTCCAATGAAAAATGAATAACAGTTGCAAGTACAAAGCAATTAAAATACATCACGTGCATACACATATTTGTCGCATACCATTAAGTTGCACGAGCGTACACAATGAAATCCGAAACAGTGAAAAGCATCTTATACTATCAAACATTTCTAAGTAAACACAATGCACTAGTTAGGAGGATTGCAGGCAAGTTTCTTCATTATTATGAACACACAATATTAATCTAGACAAAATCGAAACACTGCAGGTGTCAGCGAGTTACTAAAGAAAAGAAAGGACATTATGATTGTTACCATTGAAAGCATTATTGAGGCTAAGCAAGTATTTCTTAAGTAGCGATGAAAAATTATTTGCTTGTTTTATTTCTGCTGGTAGTTTATTCCAAATTTTTTACCTTGAAAACTGTAGCAAACGTTGTCCGTAGATATTTTTAGTTGGAGGAAGATTAAAATTACCGCACGTTTGATTTCTGGTCGCACGATAAGATGAGTAAAATATAAAAACATGAAAAGGGAGGTTGTGTTTAACAATGTTGAAGACACACGTGGCAATTTTTGATTCGTGTATCTTGTCATACGGCAACACATTCATTCTACTAAATAAATTCAGACTTGGTTTATCGTAACTTGAATGGGTAATTATTCTCAGGGCGCGCTTTTGAAGTTTGCGTACGGGTTCAAGATAAGTTTTGTATGTCGTACCCCATGATTCATTACAATATGTGATATGGCTATGGATGGATGCAAAATATAAAATACGCAGTGTGTTAGTATCGAGACTATGCCGTGCTTGTGAGAGCGCATAACATCCTGATGCGAGCTTTTTACAAACTGCGCTTATTTGTTCTTGCCAGTGCAGATTGCTGTCGAAAATCACGCCAAGATATTGAAATGAGTTGACTTCGTCTAATGCAAAATCGTTTATTTCTAAATCTAATGATTTAGCAGGAAAGGTATTGTTACGCGTTCGAAATACCACATACTTGGTTTTACTAACGTTAATCGTAAGTGTTCATTGAGAACCATTCACTTGCTTTTTTCAACTCTTCGTTTGCTTTAGTTTCAAGATCACAAGTGTTAGCGGCTGTTGCTACAATACAAGTGTCGTCGGCGTACATAAGGGTTTCACTTGTACCAAAAATAAGTGGGAAGTCGTTAATGTATAATGAAAATAAAAGGGGTCCAAGGACGGATCCTTGAGGGACTCCAGTGCGCATATGCTTAGGCGATGATGCAATATTGCTCATTCTTACTACTTGTACTCGTTCATGAAGGTAATCAGTAAGAAGATCTAATGAGCTACCGCGGAATTCATAATGTTGTAGTTTATGTAAGAGTATGTTGTGATCAACTGTATCGAATGCTTTTTTTAGGTCCAGGAATATGACACATACAAGTGTATTATTTTGCAAAGCTTCGTTAATCATTTGAGTTAACGTTAACACTGCTGACGAAGTTGAATGATTCGGACGAAAGTCACGTTGCTGTGGGCACATAACCTTGTACTTATCAATAAATTTGTGGAACCGATGCGTTAGAATTTTTTCAAATATAGTATTAATGGTACTGAGCACGGATATCGGCCTGTAATTGCAAGGGTCATATCGGTCTCCCTCTTTGAAGATAGGGACAACCTTAGCTATCTTCAGCTGAGACGGATATCTAGAACAGTTCACGGAGTGGTTAAACAAGTGGCATAATCCTGGCCCTAACATATCTATATTCTCTTATACCATCTAGTCCGGAGGCTTTAGAAACTGACATCTTATTGACTGTTGCCATCACGTCTTCAAGTTCAATCGTATACATAACGAAAGTGTTAGGTACGGGACTCTGGAAGATAGATATATTTTCTGATTCACTAAACTTTTCAGCCAGGGATGGACCGATACATGCGAAGCATGTGTTAAAATTCTCTACAACGTCATTATCAGTGGTTTCGGGAAGCACAGTTAGCTTGCGTTGTTTTCCTGTGATTTCGTTTATAATTTCCCACAGCTTTTTTGTGCTACCAGCGGTCTGTGTAATTAGGCTAGCATAATAGCCCCTTTTGCGCGATCGAATCATAGCGACAGATTTATTCTGCTGTACTTTGAATTGCTGTAAGTAGTATATGTTATCTTTATTGTGGCGCCATTCGTCATGCCAGTATTCTTTGGCCTTAAGTGTTTGAAGTATGTGCTTTGTCATCCAAGGGCGCATGGGCGTATCATGTCGACCCTTCGAGACCTTGAGATTACTCCTATCTACGGCGATATTAAGATATGCAATTAGGTTATTTATTTCAATGTCGATATCCTCGTTCAAAATTTCACTGAAATTAATGCGAACGATTTCTTCTCGTAATAGCTTGTAATCTATTTTCATTCCAATGCTGTTCCTTATTTCTTTGGTACTAGATGGATGATCTAAAGCGGCAAAGATAGGTAGATGATCAGAGATTGGCTCTTGGTAAACGCCTCCGGTAACCCCCTTGTCTAGATTTGTTAATGCGTGGTCAAATAAAGACGAAGATGCCTTGGTTATACGCGTCGGCGACGTAATTAAATTACGATATTTGTAAGATTGCAACAAATAGCTATAGTCGCGGTTGTGCATGTCATATGTGTTTATGTTCATGTCGCCCACTATAATCACTGGTTCATTTCGCTGCTTTCACACAGCGCAGAAAATTGCTTACAGCTTATCGAGAAATCCTGCGAGGTTACCGCTCGGTGGCCGATAAACTGCACCAATGATGACGTCACACTCTAGCCGAATGAAAAGGGATTCAATATCATTGCAACTATATGTGGCCGCTGGAACTTTACTATGCGATATATTATCTTTTACAAACAATGCAAGGCCACCCCCGCGTGAACGTGAGTCGCGCGCGTTTGATTCTGTTCTTTAATCTGGAAGCCGGATTGTTTCACTTTTCCGCAGCCACGTCTCAGTTGTTGAAATTACACTGAACGAATGTTCATGTAGCGACAGGAAAGCAGAAAGCAAGTCTACGTTTTTATTAATACTACGGATATTGCAATGAAAAACTGATGTAGATTTTCCTCTACAAAGATTGTCACACTCTTTGATTGAATAAGCCATTGTTAACGAATAGGGTGTGCAAGTTATAAAAGTACTTAAACTATTTCTGCTAAGTCTTCTTCACGTGTTAGGTTCACTACCTTGGAATTCTCGTATTTCCGCATTAGTATTTTCCCCTCAGAAACCCATGCAAATATCCATCCTTTCTCTCGTTTTTGTTGGATGGCTTTTCCCAGCAAGATCTTGTTTTCGGGGCAGAAATGTTCGTTTACGTACACTAGATCGCTATTCTGAAAACCCAGCATGGCTGTATTCAGTCGATTCTTTTTGGCTGCCTTCAACAGTTTGTCACGAACTGATCTGGATGTGAACTTCACAACTACGTTTGGAGGCGTATTGTTCTTCGATGGGACGCGGTGAGCTACGTCAATGTCACCATCAGAAAGCTGGATGGACAAGGAAGATGCGACTTTTCCGATTGTTCCAAGGACGTCTTCATTGTCAGCCTCTGGTATACTTCTTAATTCCAGGTTATTACGCCTGCTGTACTGCTTTAACTCAATAAGCTGCTTTTTCGTTTCCTGAAGCTCTTTGTTTAGTCTTAGGTTCTCTTTCTTGCATTCCAGGCCCTAGTTTTTCACTTCGGTAAGCTCAAGTCGAAGACTTTTCATCTCTTTGCGGTAATCTTCAAAGTTTTCGTTCATGTACCCGATTGATTGTCTGATGGAAGTGAGCTCATCTTTCACTGAGTTATTCGTCTCATCAATCTTGTTCATCTCCTTTTTTAGGTCACCCATTGCGTCAACAAATTTAGAGGACATCTAAACGAGCACCTTTGATACTTCTTTAATGCTAGCTGGCGCCTTTTCAACCAAGGCCTTAGCAATATTCGACAGAGCGTCAGTCTTGCTAGAAGCCATTTTTACAGTTAACTAGGCGCACTTGCAAACTTTAACACAACCGGGTAAACACTATGGAGACACACTGTGGTACACTGTGGCAGCAGTGACAGCAAAACTTCAGAAGAAGTTTAAAGAGGCAAAAGAAAAAAATGCTAACCTGCAATGTGAAGCAGGAACCGTTTAGCAGATGCACAGTCGATGCTGTCACTGCTGCCAAATGATGTCTCTCCGGAGCATTGCCGTCTTTATAAGCTGTAAGTTGGTCACGACATCCTGGTGTCCAGCGCCGTTTGAATAGGAATGATCCGGCTTTGCGCAGTTGCCCAGCTCAGTCGTTCGTCACCTTTATGGTAGGCCGGTTCGCCAGCGATGCTGATACGGTTTTCGGGCTTTTGTAGGCGGCAAATCTACAATGTGAAGCAGGAACCGTTTAGCAGATGCACAGTCGATGCTGTCACTGCTGCCAAATGTCTCTCCGGAGCATTGCCGTCTTTATAAGCTGTAAGTTGGTCACGAGGTTCTGGTGTCCAGCGCCGTTTGAATAGGAACGATCCGGCTTTGCGCAGTTGCCCAGCTCAGTCGTTCGTCACCTTTATCGTAGGCCGATTCGCCAGCGATGCTGATACGGTTTTCGGGCTTTTGTAGGCGGCAAATCTGCAATGTGAAGCAGGAACCGTTTAGCAGATGCACAGTCGATGCTGTCACTGCTGCCAAAAAATCGTTAAATTAGTTAAATTAAGGAAACTATCAGAGAAATCAAGGAATGCATCAAGATTACCATTAGGGGGGCGGTATACTAGATGTAAAGCAATGTAGCGATGCAGTAAGCTAACAACTTCAAAGTTTCCATTTACAACACATCAGTCTGTAAATATGTCATAGGGCAAACGTTCGTGTACGTGTAGAGATATACCACCTCCGCGCTTACCTTATCGGAACATAGAAATGTGACTGTAGCATGAAATCTGCACAAATTCTGCATCAGAGTTATACCAAGTTTCCGTGAAACCAATGACATCAAAACCACGCTTTAGTTCCTCTAATTCAGCTTCAGTTTCTTCGACCTGATGCTTCAAACTGCGTACATTTAGTTGATTCAAGGAGAGGACCTCTTGAGGAGCATAAGCGCTGGCATTGAACTATTGATTAAAAAGGTCAGGGTTACAGTAAGCGATCATTCCAAACAGAGATTTAGCAAGGTTGCAAGTCTAGGATGCCTATACTTGGGCTTAGGTCCTCCTCTGAAGCAATCCTTATTGCTGAAGTGTCGCTCGCCTTCCTCACAAAAGTCTTTCCCTTTGTTGACCATACAAACGAGTAGTTCTGCTCGCGAGCTTTCGTTTGAGCTAGCCATCGAAGTTTCTTGTTAGTGGCAGTCAAATTATCATAAAATTGTATCTTGTCATCCTGTCCTTTGAGGGCTGTGCGTTTTGCAAGCTATGCATCTTTAAGAGCCCGCCTAGAAAGCCTTATCAGTGCCACAGGTACCTTCTTTTGGCGTGATGGGAGACGATGCAGGCCTTCAATATCGGAGTCTGATAGGCAGAGTAGATCGAGCGTCACTGCAAGATCATTTTAGATAGCAAGTTTTCTTTTTCCTCAAAGGGCAAGCCATGGATTTCCATGTTCTGTCTTCTGCATTATTGTTGTAGATCGTTTAGCTCTTTCTTTAGCTCGTTTTGATCTTTTTCAGTGCTTTCAAGTTTAGCGCGTAGCCTTTCAATCTCTCCATCATGCCTCTCAGAAGTCGTTAGTACTGTGTCGTATGCCTCAGAAATATACGTAACAGATTTTTCAATGCTTGTTACGGTCTCTCTTAATGATGTCAGACCATCCAGCTTGACAGTAAGTGCAGCCAAATTCTTCTTGATTTCAGAAAGTTCTTTGCCCAAAGCAGGTGGGAGCAGGTGGGAGCCCACCACGAGACGAAGGCAAACGGCATGTTGGGCATTTTAATGTTTTCTTATCTGCTCGATTTTTTGCTTTGTATACTCGCTCGCTAATGGCTGCGTATTTACCAAGGTGGTAGGGCTGACGACATTCTGCACATGTCATGAAATCTTGATCATCAGAAAAATCCTCAAAACATGTAACGCAAGTATCCGTCAGCACAGTACTCATATTGAACTCAAGCTAGGGCGGCAGCGGCACAATTGGTTACTTGTTAAATACAGTGAAAATCAACCAACCTTCGTAAAGCAAAGACGATGGTCAGTCGCTGTACGATTGTTCCTGCCGCTGCCTCTTCCGCCCGAAGTGTGTAGCATCCGTTGGCAGGCTGGGCTTTTATAACAGGCTTGAAGGGGGCGTTGTCTGCTGTCCGCCCAGAATACCAGCAGGGCGAGAGATGCAGCAGTGTAAATAGTGGATGTTAGTCGATAGATAGTCGGCACAATGCTGGTTCTGCGTAAAGCAAAGACGATGGTCAGGCGCTACACGATTGTTCCTGCCGCTGCCTCTGCTACCCGAAGTGTGAAGTCTGCAGTGCGGTATGTCAGTGCCTTACAAAGTACAGGAAAATTTAATAATGGTAGCATGACACGTACACAACAAATCAAAGGGATAAAACATCACACAGGATTCCATCAATGTTCATGTCTCCATTTCAATGTGGATGTTTTTAGCCCTGAATACATGTTCTAATCAAACTGAGTGTCACAATATCAGAAAAGCGAAGGGCGAGGGTCTTTATATTCTAAACTGACAAATGTGCTTTAGTATGTTTTACCGTAATATAGGATGTGTTTTGCAGTGAACGGTCAAGTAAAGTTTCGGCTAACTACGGCGGGCGTGTCCTGTAGTGAGGCGCCTTCTGTATTGTGGTAAAGCGTATTGACAGTGGCAAGAGTTAACCTGGTGTGTACGGCTTTAGCCTACAAAAGCTGTCAAAACATCATCCTGCCGCGAAAATCTGCTTTGTTGAGACTAGAACATTAGGTTCGTCGCTGACTCAAAGCCTACATTCCCGGTTCGCTATAAATCCTTCCCATTATCGGCATGCTTTGCCGCAACACCCAGATACGTTACGGTGATAACGATGGTCGAAAAGGCTATGTTTCGACAGAGGAGTTGCCTTCATCAGGGCAACTGCTTTCCTTGGCAGTTTTCATATATGGGCGTGTCCGCCACTCCTAACAGGGGAGATTTAGCTTGTAAGATATTTGCCAAGTGACGTACCGACAAGCGTTTGGTAGTGGCCGGTAGAGAGGCAGGAATCTAAAAAGCGTTGCGAAATTTGGTTTCGTAAGGATCGTAAGTTTCGCCGCAGTACAAATATTTTAAGCGGTTAGACATACAAGATGTTTTGCGGTGAAGCATAGCAAGGGTGCCTGGCCTTTAATGCAAAGCAGCTTCTCAGGATGCACGGTGATCTCATGGCTAGTTATGCAGTTCCACGCGAGCGAGTGAGTTCCCCGCGTTCGGTGGTCTCCCAGTACGTGACATACAAAATGACCTTGATTGACAGTGTTGTAAATGGGCGATGGCACTACTGGTGCAAAGTGTATTTTTCGATGCTCTTCTCACTTTCACTCGAAACAGGAACCTTACCAGACGACTGGAAAGAGGGCAAGGTCATTCCAGTCCACAAGTCAGGTAACAAACAATCTCTCCTAAATTACCGCCCCATTTCTCTAACAAGCGTCCCATGCAAAATCATGGAACACGTCATATACTCTCACATTATGCACTTCCTTGACACTAACAAATTTTTTCATCCTTCCTAGCACGGATTCCGTAAATCTTTATCTTGTGAGACCCAACTTGCCACGTTTCTTCATGATCTACACTCTAATCTCGACCTCAACCTTCAGACGGATGCAATCTTTCTCGACTTCACAAAAGCATTCGATACAGTACCATATAAACGCCTTATACTAAAACTCTCCCAGCTGAATTTGCACCCTAACCTTCTCGCATGGATCACAGCATTTCTCAACAAACGCTCCCAGTTTGTTTGAATTAAAAGTAGCCGTTTCAGCTCCCTCCCTGTAACAGCCAGCGTCCCCCAAGGATCTGTACTCGCACCCCTCTTATTCCTCATATATATTAACGACCTGCCTGTACATGTATCCTCTCATAACCGTTTATTTGCCGACGACGGTGTGATCTATCGCACAATTACAAAGATTTCTGATCAAACTGCACCCCAACATGACCTTAACCTTGTACCACAGTGGTGTGGTCTTTGGTTAATGAAGCTTAATCCTACTAAATTCAAGCTCGTTTCCTTTCATCGCAAGCTTAATCCCTTATCGTTCTCATACCTAATCTCCCACTACACTGTCGAACAAGTTCAATCATACAAATTTCTGATGTGTGCGTTCCATGAAAGGTCAGAGGCGTCACCTTATCCTCTGACCTTTCATGGAACGCACACATCAGAAATATCATATCATCCGCGAACAGATCCCTCGGTGTTTTTAAGCGTCATTTGCGTCACGCACCATCAGACATAAAACTTCTCGCGGACAAATCACTCATCAGATCGAAACTAGAATATGCAGCGCCCATCTGGAGCGCGCACCATGCATACTTAAGAAACGAACTAGAATCTGTACAAAATCATGCCACTAGGTTCATCCATTCTTCATATTCATACGACATAAGCATATCATCCCTAAAACGTAAAACTGATCTTGCTAATCTTTCTGTGCGTCGCTGCATCGCCAGTCTTTGTTTGTTTCACAAATTGTTTCACAGTTCCCTCAATCAAGCACCGTATATCATCCCACCGGCGCGCATATCTCCCCGTACGTCCCAACCTTACTCAATCGCACGCGCACGTGCTCGCACCACTACTTTTGCGGCCTCATTTTTTCTTCGCACGGCAGTGGACTGGAATGGCCTTCCCCGTGACATTGCAGCCATCACGTGTTCATCAACGTTTGCGGACAATTTAACTACATTTGTTTCTCACGAAGACCACTCTCTGTAACCTTTATTTGTAAACCCACCCCTTATGTAATACCCCCTAACCGGGGTCTTAAAGGTAATAAAGTGACGTGAGGTGAAAAGCGTCGTCTCGCTTTGAAAACTGCGCTCGGCTAAAAATAACACGTACCTTACTTAAAATAACTGAAGCATTTGGGCAGGTAACTACGAAATTACGTAGCTATTATGGAAGAAATTAACAGTTCAGAAAAAATGACTGTTAGTGCATTGTTTACGAGGTCGACAAACCAATGGTTCGAAGCGTCACAGCCACGTCCAAAATAGCTCTGAAGGCCTGCCAGTACACGTATTAGGCGCCTCGGCGCGCGTCATGTAACAGGAGACGGCGGTTGCGCGTGTACATCATTAAGGAACACATATTATATATGTTCCGTGACAGTGGCGCTTCTTCACTTTTGACATGCTTCACTGCAGTACTGTTGGATGTGCTTCACCGTGTAACACAAGTCTACTGTGACTTCAGGACGCCGATTTATTCAACCTATCTTACGAGGCAGGTCCGTTTATCACGCTTAGCAACGTTTGACAACACTTACTGTATGAATTTCGTTTGTTCTTTCTAATTTACTTATCATAGTGACCCTGTATCATGCAGTAGCAGAGCTGGTGCTGCGTCTTAACTGTGTCAGGAAAGGTAAGCGTGTATGCATCAGGCACGATGGCACTGGCTCTTGTCGGGAAACTTCAAGAGACGCTCTTCCGCGCAGCGATGCCATTTGTATTATTAAAAGAACGCATGTGATGATTAAATGAGCTGCAGCAAAGCTGCAAAAAAGCATTGGTAATGCTGTTTTGCGGCCGTCTCGCTCGAGCGAGATGGTCTTAGAAAAAGAAGCGCGATGTAACACGATCTGATGCAACAGCTCATCATGCCAGTGTTTTCTTACGTCCTCGTTCTTTCGCGCATCCTTCCCTGAACCAGACTACTGAATGGTTCTGTGCACGCACTGACGATTCTAACGGAGGCAATACCACTCACATCAGGAGCTCTGTATGGGATGCCATGGCCCACTCCACAGGCCGGCTGCAATTTGATGCGGCCAGGAGGCATAATATGCGCACAACGCACCTAATGGTAACGCATCAAACAGCTCACAGCCCCAAGCTTTTATTACACGTACATAGCGTGGAAAGATGAATTACTCACGCTGTAAGTGGGCACGGAATACGGACCGCTTCGCAACGCAACCAGTCCCGTAAGACAGACGCCATGCAAATGAACGCATGTGACATCATGGGATATAGCGGACGTGACGTCATAGGTGAACGCAGACATTTAGGGCACCTTTCGTCTGCTGTGCCCCGGTCGCACCAGCCACAGCCGCCACATTATCTTCCGAAATGCGTATCACTGCCTCAGTTGTCGCATCGGGCCAAATGATACTGTCACGTGGTGGTGACGTTGAAGAACACCGTAGCAATACTGTGAAAGGCAAAACACTTTTATTGGGCGAACCTGTGCCCACAAAACAGGCTACACTTAAACCACAACGAGAGCGGCGAACACAGTCGGCGATCGTCGAAAATCTGATCAGCGGGTCAAGTGCGTCGGCTTTTATACAGC
Organism: Dermacentor andersoni; assembly: GCF_023375885.2. NCBI lineage: Eukaryota > Metazoa > Arthropoda > Arachnida > Ixodida > Ixodidae > Dermacentor > Dermacentor andersoni. Next base: position 1,152,099 of record NC_092820.1, on the reverse strand, counting down.
AGCCATCGAAGGTTCCAGACTAATCGTTGTGACCCGCATGCCTTCCACAAAGTTCTACAACATTCGAGTCACGCGATGAAATCAGATAACACAAGGTTCGGCGACAACAGGCAGCGGATAGAAGCATCGATAACTTTCCAGAAACTTCGGATACATGCAGACGCGTCCCGCGCTGTGCGATAACATTTGTTAGGCGGCGAAACGTGGTCGCCCGTTAAATATAAGTACACGTGTCAATACCCCCCTCTTAAAAAGCATCGACCCGATGCTGCAAACAAACGAAAGTAATTAAAGAAAAGCACTCCTAACAAAGAAAACAACAAAATAAGGAAGTTCGTCAGCGTCCATAAAAGGGTTTAAGACGCACCACGTGGACCACTTCAGATCGTGCGCGGCGTCGCTGTGAATGCGAAATGCCGTCTGGCACGACCTCATAGTCCAGTGCGCCAATACGTCGGATGACCTTGTAGGGTCCGAAATATCGTCGCAGTAGTTTTTCACTGAGTCCTCGTCGGCGTATCGGGGTCCACACCCAAACACGGTCGCCGGGCTGGTACTCGACGAAGCGTCGTCGGAGGTTGTAGTGTCGGTCCTCTGCTGCTTCTTGATCCGCAGGCGGGCAGCTGTCGGGCTTCTTCGGCGCGCTGGAGGTTGGTAGCCACGTCAAGGTTCTCCTCGTCAGTGACGTGCGGCAGCTAGGCGTCGAGCGTCGTCGTCGGGTTCCTGCCGTAAACCAACTTGAATGGGGTGATCTGTGTTGTTTCTTGCACCGCCGTGTTGTAAGCGAATGTTACGCACGGCAGGACGGCATCCCAGGTCTTGTGTTCGACGTCGACGTACATTGCTAGCATTTCGGCGAGGGTCTTATTCAGCCGCTCCGTAAGACCATTCGTCTGTGGGTGGTAGGCAGTTGTCCTCCTGTGCCTTGTCTGACTGTATTGCAGAATGGCCTGGGTGAGCTCCGCTGTAACGGCCCTTCTTCTGTCGGTGATGAGGACTTCTGGGGCGCCATGTCGCAGCAGGATGTTTTCCACAAAGAATTTCGCTACTTCGGCGGCGCTACCTTTCCGCAGTGCTTCATTTTCAGCGAAGCGGGTGAGGTAGTCCGTCGCCACGACGATCCACTTATTTCCGGTTGCTGACGTCGCAAAGGGTCCCAAGAAGTCCATCCCGATCTGCTGGAATGGTCGGCAAGGAGGCTCGATCGGCTGTAGTAATCCGGCTGGTCTTGTCGGTGGTGTCTTGCGTCGTTGACAGTCTCGGCATGTTCTGACATAACGGGCGACGTCGGCGGTCAGGCGCGGCCAATAATACCTTTCCTGTATCCTCGACAGCGTCCGGGAAAATCCAAGGTGCCCAGTGGTTGGATCGTCGTGTAGGGCGTGCAATACTTCTAGACGAAGTCCTGACGGGACAACAAGAAGGTAGTTGGCGCGCACTGGTGAGAAGTTCTTCTTTACGAGTAGGTTGTTTTGAAGCGAGAACGAAGATAATCCTCGCTTAAATGCCCTAGGGACAACGTCGGTGTGCCCTTCCAAATACTCGATGAGGTTTTTGAACTCCGAGTCTGCTCGCTGCTGTTCAGCGAAGTCTTCTGCGCTTAAAATGCCGAGGAAGGCGTCGTCATGTTCGTCATCTTGCGGCGGCGAGTCAATGGGGGCGCGTGATAGGCAATCGGCATCAGAGTGTTTTCGTCCGGACTTATAGGTTACAGTGATATCATATTCTTGCAGTCTTAGGCTCCACCGCGCCAGCCGTCCTGAAGGATCCTTTAAATTTGCTAGCCAACACAAAGCGTGATGGTCGCTGACGACTTTGAATGGCCTGCCATATAGGTACGGCGAAATTTCGCTGTAGCCCAAACGATGGCGAGGCATTCCTTTTCGGTTGAAATAAACGGTCACCGATCCAATGTTAAAACTCTCTCTTCCGGCGTACCGCAAGGCAGCATTATGGGCCCGTTTCTTTTTAATATATACGTGAATGACGTAACACAGATAGACAGAGAAATAAAAATGGTCATATATGCTGATGACACCAGCTTATTCTTTTCAGCCTCGTCTGCCTCGAACGTGGTCATGAAAGCAAATACAGCACTTAGGCAGCTTGAGAAGTGGACAAAATATAACGCTCTAAAAATTAACACTTCCAAAACAAAGGCCATTATTTACCGTCCAAAGAACAAGGATGTTCATATTAACGATGATATCACTCTTAATCATTTTAAAATAGATATAGTAAATTCCTTTAAAGTACTAGGTGTACTTTTCAATGAGAAAATGACGTGGGATGACCACACAAATTACGTAGCATCCAAACTGTCACGTGTCATCGGATCGATTTACATTCATAAGAACATCCTCCCTATAAAAGTGAAATTCCTCCTTCACAATTTCTTGTTCTGTTCGCATCTAAATTATTGTCATTTGGTCTGGGGGGAAACATCCTCTGCGAATCTACGAAAATTACACGTTCAACAGAAAAGAATGCTCAGAATAATATACAATGTAGCATATGACCACCCATCTAAACCGCTCTTTATGAAAGACAACATAATGCCGATTCTAAACCACTCTTCATGAAAGACAACACAATGCCGATTCATGATCTGTACGCATACCGCCTAATCACTAAATACATTACCGAGGTCAAAAATAACGTCTCGTGCATTCCCCAACTGCCATCCCTGCAGAAAAGAAATTTCGCGTACGCAGCGAGAAACACCGATATTTGGCACATACATTCATTCAGAACTGGTTACGGACAACATACGCTCAGAAACACTCTTCCACATCTCTTAAACATTTGCCAACAATACAATTTAAATCTCCAACGCACCCAGTCAAAAGATTTGCGGCATTTTGTTTCACTTATAAGTGAAAGGGCGGCACTTTCTATTTGAAATGTACGACATCATATTATGCACATCGCTTTGTTTTTTTTGTTCTTTTGGAATTGTACATTTTTTTGTAAAAATTGCCATGTGTGATATTCCTTTTGTCTGTACTTATATGCTTGTACTGTTTGCCTTTTTTTTCTAAACATCATGTATTGTATCGGGGAGGCGAGAGCCCGTCAAGCTGGATATCTAGCTTTCTCTCTCCCCCTCCCACATCCTCGGGATGGTAAATAAAGGCATTATTATTATTATTATTGTTATTATTATTATTATTACTAATAATAATTGCCTTCCGCTTTTGACAACGACCGGCTAGCGTAAGCTATCACGTGTTCACGTCCATCTTTTCTCTGGACTAGCACGGCACCGAGGCCTGGGCTACTGGCGTCAGTTGGGATTTCGGTATCGGCGTGCTCGTCGAAGTGCGCAAGTACGGGCGGCGACTGCATGCGTCGTTTGAGTTCTTGAAATGCGTCGGCCTGCGGCGTTTCCCACTTGAACTCGACGTCACATTTAGTTAGCTGTGTCAGCGGCTCAGCAATACGTGAAAAGTCCTTGACAAATCGCCTGTAGTAGGCACACATGCCAAGAAATCTACGCACTGCCTTCTTGTCGATGGGCTGCGGGAACTTCGCAAGGGCAGCTGTCTTCTGCGGGTCGGGGCGAACTCCAGACTTGCTGATGACGTGGCCTAGGAACAGAAGCTCATTGTAAGCGAAGCGGCACTTTTTCTGGCTTCAGAGTGAGCCCTGATGACTTGATGGCCTGTAGTACTGTCGCAAGCCGCCTAAGGTGATCTTCGAAATTTTTGGCGAAGACGACGACGTCATCCAAGTAAACAAGACAGGTCTGCCACTTCAATCCTGCTAACACCGTGTCCATGACGCGCTGGAATGTTGCAGGCGCCGAGCAGAGTCCGAATGGCATGACCTTGAACTCGTAGAGGCCGTCTGGCGTGATGAAGGCGGTCTTTTTGCGATCTCTCTCGTCGACTTCTATTTGCCAGTAGCCAGACTTGAGATCCGTCGACGAGAAGTATTTTGCGTTGCAGAGCCGATCTAATCCCTCGTCTATCCGTGGTAGGGGGTATACATCCTTCCTTGTGATTTTGTTCAGCCGACGATAATCGACGCCGGAAAAGTTATGCGCAACTCTGCTCCCTGCGGGAGCATATACAGGAACACTAGGCGAGCTTAGAGTTACTGTATATGCTACTATATATATAGTAACTCTAGGCGAGCATATTGAGTGGCTCATAGCTTCTACACTCTTATGCAAAATTACACCCTTTGGCTTGCCCCTTCTGCCACACAACAATTGTTATCTGCCTTGATGGGTTTCCTTTCTTTAACGCTGCGAGCCCGGAACTTTCCAGTAACGAACGGCAGGCGCGTTATGAGCATAGAACAGTTCACCCTTTGGAGTGCCCCTTCTGATAACGCGCGTGCCGTTCGTTAATGGAAAGTTCCGGGCTCGCAGCGTTAAAGAAAGGACACGCATCAAGGCAGAGAACGATTATTGTTGTGTGGCAGAAGGGGCAAGCCAAAGGGTGTAACTTTGCCTAAGAGTGTAGGCGGCGCCTGATTGTGGCGCGAGATTTAAAATACAGAAAACCGAGCGCCTGTCACAAAGTAATCCCTGCAGTCACAAAGTAACCTCATTTTATCGTATTAAAGATGAAGGCATCGGTGATGAGGTAATTGATTTTCTACAGGAAATATATCGAAAAAATGGTGTTGAAATAGCATGTGAAGGAATTAAGAGTACCACAACTGTCAAGGTACACAAAGAATTAAGGCAAGGGTGTCCTCTGTCACAGCTGCTGTTCTTGCTTTGTATAAGTATCGAAAGAAGGCTACAAGGAAGCAATCTAGGGTATAAGCTGTCGTACAGATTAAGCGGAAAGGTTGTTGAGCAACGACTACCGGGTTTAATGTATGCGGACGATATCGTACTCTTAGAAAATTACCAGGAAGATTTGCAAACTCTGCTTAATTACTGTGGAGACGAAGGAGACAGTCTAGGTTTCAGTTTTAGTGCAGCTAAGTCTAGTGGGATGTTTTTCAACGATACCACTGATCAGGAGCTTACAATACAAGGCCATGAAATACCCCGAGTGGCCGAATACAAATATGTCGAGGTATGGATAAACAAAGGGCACATATACAAGGAAAAGTACGAACAGTCTCTCATAGCAAAAGGGCCAAGAGATGCCGGGATAATGAAACATAGGGCATTGTGGGGTACAACAGGTATGAAGTAGTGAGAGGTATTTGGAAAGGAATAATGGTGCTGGGGCTTACTTTCGGGAATGCGGTCCTGTGCTTAAGGGCAGACGTTCAGTCGTGGCTAGAAGTAAATCAGAGAACTGTTGGAAGATTAGCACTAGGTGCCCACGGGACAACCACAAATGAAGCAGTACAGGGGTTTCCTAGGTATACTTTGTGGCGCAAAATATATTCCTTCAAAAGGGACAGAAGAAAGGAAGACAGTGAAGCGCCAAGCACCAACTTCCACAAGAAGTCATTTTGCAGTACAGGGGGATATTGGCTGGGCATCGTTCGAAGCACGGGAAGCTCCAGAGTAAAATACTATACGAAAAAAGACTGAGGAAACTGGACGATAACAGGTGGGCAGCTAAGGTATTTAAATACCTATACAGAAAGAGCGTTGACTCACAATGGCGGAAAAGAACTAGGAAGCTAACCAGTAAGTATGCAAGACACGAGGACGGAGAAAGACAGAGCATTAAACGATAGGTTAAAAACGCGGAAGGTAAAAATTGCATAAATTCAATGGAAAAGAAGCATAGTGTTGAACTATATCGATACTGAAAACAGTAGATCAGGAAGGAAGCGTTTTATGATAACTCAAGAGGCAGTGCCCTACTCTTTGAAGCTAGGTCAGGATGTCTTAGAACGCGCAGCTGTAAAAAGAAATTTAACGAAGAAGGAGACACATGTACTGTGTGTGGTAAATCTGCGGAAACAATAGAACACCTCATACTGAAATATGATGATATCCATCCCGATGTCGATCACGCTTCCTGAGGCCCTAAGGTTCAGAGATAACAATAGTAATGTAAATAAATATGCGGTGGAAATTAGCAAAAGGCGATTGGAGGATTGGTGGCTCAAAAGGAGAGAGGTGACATAAGGCTAAAAGTGTAGGAAGACGTATTTAAGGCATGTCACTACCTTTTTCAATTTTCTTTTAATTTTGACCATTAATTTTTTATTTCACGTTGACCTTATAACGCACCGTTTTATATGATATTCAATAGCAAAAAAGAGTGAAAAAAAAAAACCCATACTGGCGTTTGTTATTGACAAAAATTGCCCAAACTTGGCCGTTACGCGAACATTCATAACTAGCGAATAGAGAGCAGGAATCGTAAACTTTTTGCCACAGAGTTAGCCAACTTACCAGACTGTGCAACCAACTAGTATATTTGCCATCCAATAATTGGGAATCAAGTTATAGAAAAAATACCAAAGAAAACCAAAACAGTTGTCATTTTTGCCTGCGTTTATTTACATAAAACATGATTCCATCCAAACTTACCATTCGATTTCATTCATCCTAGTTCATTACTAGCACAGGCTAGTAACAAAGCAATGAGCGTGCAAAATTTCATTGATAAATATTTATTCATTTCGAAGTTATAACTGTTTGCGCAACAAGAAAGTGCAAGAAATCAAGTTTTGAGAAAAACAAGAATAATGTTTTTTAATCCTTGTAGAAACAAGATCATCATGCCCTAGGAAGTTAAAATCCACCAGTTTCATAGCTAGGGCCCTCCTTAGCTGCCATGAGCTCTCTTTTGACTTTTGTTGCTGCCCGTCTTTTCTTGCGGAGATGTTTTACCTCACCCGTTGATTGACGCTAGGCCTTCTTCACACGGTACCGGTCATTGGTGCAACATGCTACGAGAGTGTGGTGGCCAGGTTCGATGCCTGCTTCCCTCAACATATCTGCTGTACTTCTGTTGTCATCATTTAAGTGGTACACAGCATCATATAAACCAAAAAGTAGGATGGGCAGCCTCACATGGACGTCTTTTGGAACCCGTTGCCAAATCATACCGTTGAAACTCTCGTGGACATTTTGGGTTTTTTCCCCTGCAGGCACTTCTTTAAGAGCTCATCCGTACAAAGGTCAATATACACTGGCTTCACTTTGTTGAGTAGCTCATTGGAAAGGCCTCCCTTGTGCTTGTAGTATCCACCACCAAGTGCATTCCGTCGGTTAAACCCGCACCAACTCTCAGTGCCAAGAGGGCACAGCCCATGCCTTGGTGCTTCATGTGTTGAACTGCAGTGAAACAGGCTGGCCAATGCAGCTTTCTTCATAGCTTGCAGGTCTCCCACATTCGCTCTGATGGCAATACCATAATGGTTCTGCAGCCGGCCGATGTGGACATCCGTTAACTTTCCTTTGCGTCCAAGCCCAGGAACCCTTTTTTCAACTTTTGTAGTCGGCATCCTACACGCTTTTGTACATGTCCAATGCACTCCAGTTTGCGCACGCTATTTGCGCCATATATGTCATTTATAGCCGCGTGGCTCTTGGAGTCGCCATTTCCATAGACGTCTACATATTTTAAACAACTTCTTTCTGCACGCTCGAACATACGATAGAGCCCTACTGCCTCCATACCACCAGCACTACCGGTGTAGTTCGCTTGGCACTGGCTATGATTTGCCTTGCACTCCAGAAATTCAGTGCTTGAGGGGTTCAACTTGCTTTTCGAATGGGATGCCCTACATTTACTTGACATGCCTTCTACGTCAATAACTTTCTCAGTATCAATGAATATCAAGGACACACAGCCATTCAATGAAGAATGCCCATGCCTTTGCCATGTGCCATCGCCTGACACAGTACTTTGCAAAACACAACGCACTTCAGCAGCGGCATTCATCATTGACTTAGACGCAACAGTCTCTGCAGCTTTGTAGAGCTTTGCAGATATCTTTTGGTAGGCAGAATGCCAAGGCGGCGGTGGCATGTTCGTTACTTTCATCAGCGTTAAAGCTCCAGAATATCACTTGCCCAGCTGACGCATAGCGTAGACAAGACGTAGGTTATTCTCAAAGCACTTCCAGCCTTTTTTGACAATTGAAATGAATGTGCAATGCGCACGCATCACATAGAACAGCATATGCACATGATACTCCAATTATGCGAACAACGAAAAACTGCGAAAAAAAAAGAACAAGGCAGAGAAAGAACCACACGACACAGGTGTTTATTGTGGTGCGGTGACCGATGTTGCCTGCCGAGCTTTAGCAGGCCACCGAGCTTTAGCAGGCCGCCGAGCTTTAGCAGGCCGCCGAGCTTTAGCAGGCCGCCGAGCTTTAGCAGGCCGCCGAGCTTTAGCAGGCCGCCGAGCTTTAGCAGGCCGCCGAGCTTTAGCTGGCCGCCGAGCTTGGCGGGCGAACCAAGATTATGCCCGAGGGGGCGTCACATACTTGCTACACCCCCTTACCAAGCTGCGAGCATTCTACCAATCTAAGCGACGTCTTCTTGCATTCCGGGCAACCCAGTTTTCAAGAACAGATGATAGGATCTCCATATCTATAATCCTATTACCTTGCAGTAGAGGCTCTTGCAGCGGCACTTCGCAATTGTTCTCCAAGTTCCCAAGCTTTGCAGCACTCGCTGATACATTCACGTCCGCATGGTCTTCGGTCGGAGCATTCATCGTGTGGCGATTGCCAAGGAACTTCCGTTTCAATCGCCTTTCTATCTTGAACTTAGCCATGCCTTCTTATAAAAGCGTCCAGCCTATGTTATTACTGTTTCTACCAAAAATAATTGTCACGATCCACCCCGGGTCGTGAACAAGGGAGGGCTTCTGGCACCCTCCGTTAGACGGACGCTCCGTAGCGTGGTGGTGCTGACTGATGACTTACCGCCAAGCAGCCGTGCTCGTCGGTGTTTCTTGTGGTGCGGTGACCAATGTTGCCTGCCGAGCTTGGCGGGCGAACCAAGATTATGCCCGAGGGGGCGTCACATACTTGCTACACCCCCTTACCCCCAGTTCGTTTGTTAAATGAAAAAACAAACGTCCACGTTCAAAATATGAGGCTCTGCCTCCACCCTAGCTTGGTCGACGGTGCCTGCTGCCCAGGCGAGTAACGGTGTTGTGGCCTCCGTCGTCGAGTACTCCGCCTGGGCACCGGTGTTGATGGGTAGGGTGTGGCAACGCCGGGTGCTGCCTGAGCCAGCCTTGCTCCATCCGGAGGGTTCGTAGTGGTCGGCCTCGTGAGTGGTGCCGAGCTCGACACCGCTCCAACGGTTGCCGCACCCCTGGCTACGGTTGCCGCCTCTGAGGTAGGTGGTACTCCTCTGGAAGCGACTGGTGCTGCCGCTACTCCTCCTGCGGGCTGGAACTCAGAAGTGGCAGTCGGGGTGCCGGCCAGGTCCTGAGGTGAGGCCTGACATGGTCGGCGTGTCTGTGCCACGTAGCGCCGACTGGCATGCGCACGAGCAGCGATGAGGCGCTGGCAGGAGACACCACCTGTCCCGCAGACCAGGGTGGGCCAGGACGGAAGTTCCTGGTGAAAACTGGAGCTCCCGACTGGCAAAGGCCCGGGACGGCACCCTTGGTCAGCAGCCAGCTTCTGCTTCAGCTTCTGCGTCTCTGATTGAGCCTCGCGCAGCTTGCGCTTGCTGCGGGAGACCTCGCTCTTGAGCTGCCTGTTATGGCTCTGCAGGCTCGTTATAATGTGCCGCATCTCCCGGTTGATTGGCTGAGCCTGCTCGCTGGACACCGACGACGCCTCAAACTCAATGCGTAGATTCTCGTACTCTCGACGAATCTGCGCGATGTTGTCCTCGAGGCGGATGACCTCCGAGCGAAGCTTCTTCTGGACAACCAGCTCCTCGCTTTCCATCTGCTCAATGTGGGGAAGGTGTGAGTTTTTGGCTGTCGACAGCAAGGAGCGACACTCGTCCATCTGAGTCTTGAGTTGCGTGCTGTCGTTGTACAGCACGGAGAACTGGCTCTACAGGCACTTGTACTCGGCCATGCTCACCACCAGGCTCTCAGGCAGCGACCGCAGCTCTAGCCGCAGCCGCTCCACCGTCTTCAGGGCCTCCTTGTGGTCATGTTGAAGCTGCTCCAGCTCCAGCAGCCGTGCCGATGCCAGCTCCCGCTGTTCCTCGAGCTGGCTCTGCAGGTCCTCCAAGCGCAGGGAGGCTGCTCTGCCACCACCGCCAGAGCCCCCAAAATCCACATGTAGGCGGGACCAGGGTCTCTGTGGGAACGGCCAGGGGGTGCTTTCCACATTACGCGAGGCTCGCTGATGCCCCTGGCAGATTTGGCAGCTCTGCACCACATGCAGGCTGGCTTTCGGGTACTCTGGCAGACGAATGCCCAGTAGATGAATGCAGTGTCGGCCAGCAGCGTCGGCGACGACCCCTTCGTTAAGTAAAGGAGAAGGGTTGCCTCCCTGTCGCCAAAACGAACGCTGACCTGTGCCTGACCCTGGACCTGGGAGAGTTGCCCGGAGGAGCTGCGCAGCTTCACGCCCGAAGCCTCGACGGACACGCCGGGGAAGGTACGCTTGAAGAGCTTCCCGGCCATTACAGACACGTTGGCCCCTGTGTGCAGCTCCATGGAAATGGGGTGCCCGCAGATTTCGACGGTCATCATGTATGGCGGCACAGACGACGGTACAAAGCCTGTGTGCCACATGTCGAAAATAGGCGGGTCCTCGGCCACGACGCGAAGCCTGACCGAGGAAGAACTTGAGCTTGCTGCCGCATGCCTCCGCCGCGTACCCTTGCGACGGCTACCCTGGCCGCGGGCTTGTGTTGTATCTGGGCTTGAATCAGGCTGCAGCTTGCTGTTCGTCCTCCCCCTTCGGCATACACGTGCCAGGTGCCCAGTTTTCCCGCACGTAAAGCATTGTGCTTGAGAGAACTAGCACTGTGAAGGGGAGTGCGCACCACAACAGCGACCGCAGGTACTGCCCTTTGTCGCGAACTTGTTGGCCGCGGCTTCCGCCGACGGTGAGCCAGTCGCACGGGAAATCTCGCCGGCGTCCTTGGCGGCAGCTTCCATTGCCAGCGCTGCCTTCACGGCGTCGTCCAGCGACGGGTCGGGAAGCTCCAGGAGTCGCGTCTGCATGGCGGGGTTGTTGATTCGGCAGACGAAACGGTCCCGGAGCAGCGAGTCCAGTTGGTCCCCGAAGGCGTAGGCACTCGCTAACCCTCGTAGCGCAGCAACGAATTGCCCGAGGGTCTCTCCTTCCCGGCGGCTCCGGTTGCTGAAGCGGAAACGCTCCATTAGTGTGGACGGTGCTGGATTAAAATGTGAGCGCAGAATGGCAAGCAGCTCACCCAGCGTCTTAACGTGCGGTGTGGCTGGCTTGAGAGGGTCGAGCAGGAGGCTGAAGACGCGGGTCCCGCAGCTGGCCAGGAAAATGTCCCGCTGTTTGGCCTCGGGTGTGTCGTTTGCCCGGAAGAACACGTGGACTTGCTGCTCGCAAATTTGCCAGGCGGACCCATCTCCCTCGAACGGCTCGAGCCTTCCGTACAGCGGCATGGCAACAGCAACGGGGGGCGGTGTTTCGCCGCTCGCGGCGGCGTGGGACGCTCCGTAGGTACTCGTCGCCAGCTTCGTTGCCAGTGTCACGAGGATCCCATCCTCGTCGCCAGTGTCACGATCCACCCCGGGTCCTGAACAAGGGAGGGCTTCTGGCACCCTCCGTTAGACAGACGCTCCGTAGCGTGGTGGTGCTGACTGATGACTGACCGGCGAGCAGCCGTGCTCGTCGGTGTTTATTGTGGTGCGGTGACCAATGTTGCCTGCCGAGCTTTAGCAGGCCACCGAGCTTGGCGGGCGAAGCAAGATTATGCCCGAGGGGGCGTCACATACTTGCTACAATAATACCTATAAAAAGGACGAATCCGGTAGCATTCAAAGCGGTAGCACAAAACGCACGCAAAGTAAACTGAGACGCTTGTAGCGCCATGCATCCCCCTTGCGGAGATCTAAAGCAATGCATAAAAAAGGAAGCCTTACAAATTGAATTTCGATAATGTTTCATATATCAAAACAAAGGCATAACAGGAAATGTTTAATATACGCCGTTGATTATCGCTGAGTTATCAGTTTCTGTTACCAAACTACATCAGTTTCGGTTTCGGAACTGTTCACCACCTGTTCGAAAGTTGACTATAACTTTTGAACTAAATTAGATACGAACATGATCCTCGCTGCAAAACATTTTTGAATGTTTGCGGATCCTCGAAATCTAAAAAAAAAAAAACGACATTTTTACGAAAAAACGCCTTCTCAAAGGTGCTGACACACCTTAAAGAAAATGGCGAACTTTAATAACTTACAACACAGTTAAACAAAAATAAGAAGCTGAGCATGGTGGCAACTGCCATCACCCCGTTTCAAAGGGGACGCTCCTACCTTCCATCCATCCATGCATGGGAATGGCGTGCGTCTGAATGTCGTACAAAAATCCCTCACGTGACCTGATCCTAGGTACCTAGGGACAAGATAGTTTAGGGACTTTTGAGAAGGCGCGATGGTGCCGCCAAGTGATGCCATGGCGCCATGTGGCGCATTGAATCCCCGGCGCGACCGCAGGTCGTATGATGTCTCCGCAGTGGGTTCAGTATTTGGCAAAAAGTCGTGCAGTAGTAGTGGTGTGGCATGTCCGCTTTTGGTCTCGGTGAACTCTGGTGGTGTGAGACCCGTATTTCTGAAGAATTTAGTGGCGCTCGCTATCGAAATATTCAAGTGGCTTAGCGCCCCGGCAGTGCAATTCGTCGGCAATGCGTCACCGAGTTCGCCTTTTTCGGCAGCGTCATGACATCGCGCATGCACCTTTACTTGACGGGTCTCGTAGGTGGAGGTATTGTACGTGTTCTTCGCCACGACTTACGTTACGTAAATAATATAATGCTGAAGGTGGTGTTTGCTGACTACTGTTCACGCGTCCTTGAAATTGGCAGTGCATGTTTTCAATCATGTTCGGTGCTAGTGCGCTATCCGTGACGTCACATGATTTCCTTTTATCGTAGGCTTTACGATAATTATCGCGTAGTGCTGTGAACATAACGGAGCTTTAGTGACATCACATGGTCTGCCAGAATTCCACGAACTAAAATGCAAAGTAGATGCTTAATATTATTGGTACTAAGGGCGCCATAAATACAATGAGGTGGAACTCAATACTGTGCCCTGTGATGTTCAGGTGCATCTCTGCCCGTTTTTCGCGCTCTTAGTTTTAGCAATGAGACGCAGGGTTCTGTGCAAAGTTGGGACGAATGAATGTCTATATGCGTCTGCAGTAGCTTCACCGCAATACACTTGTGTAATGCGATGAAGCAAACAGTGTATTGCGGTGACGGGATGTATGGCAGTCCTAATTCCAGCTTTGATGTCCCCGTTAACCTTAATATGCTGCTACGCCCGCTTTACTATAATTTCAGGTGCTCTCGAACTCTTTATGTGCCGTATCATAAGAAGCGAACAAACACTGACACCAAGGACAAAATAGGAAAAATTACTTGTGCTTAATAAATGAAATAAAGAAACGATGAATTAATGGAAATGAAAGTGGATGAAAAAACAACTTGCCGCCGGTGGGGACAGAACCCACAACCTTCGCATTTCGCGTGCGATGCTCCACCAATTGAGCTACCGCGGCGCCGTTTCCCCATTCACTTTCTTGGGCAATTATGTTTCCTTGTAGAACCCTGTTAGTGTTAGCCAGCGCCCCACTCGCAGACCTTGGCGGCGGATGTGGAACATCGTTTCTGCCGCAGGCGTCACGAGAACGTGATCTTTTGAGTGAACGCAACAGGTCAATAAACCCACACATGTTACCTGAAGGCATCAATGTTGCCGGATTCGAGACCCTCGTTATGTAATTCACGAGAAGAAAATGTGTTAACCGAGGGGCCCGATTTTTATTAGTCATATCATAAGAAGCCAACAAACATTGACACCAAGGACAACATAGGGGAAATTACTTGTGCCTAATAAATGGAATACCGAAACGATAAATTGTTCGAAATGAAAGTGGATGAAAAAACAACTTGCCGCAGGTGGGGAATGAAATAATTCTTTCATTTATTAAGCGCAAGCAATTCCCCCTACGTTGTCCTTAGTGTCAGTGTTTGTTGGCTTCTCATGATATTACTACAGAACAGTATTTGCGATGACAAAAGAGGCGAACAGGTTGAAGACGACGACGACGATCAGAGGCTAGTGCGGGCTGTTGCCTCTTGGCCAAGTGCGGTGTATTGCCTTGTAAATATACTTGTATACAGCTTTTCGTCGGCGTCTTCCTACGTAACATATCTGGTGGAGGTGGACGTTCCTTGTACCTCGTCACGGAGCTTCGCAGGGGACGGTACGTCGAGCCTTCCTTCATGGCTCCCGGCGACGGCAACTCGACTCCGCCAGCTCCGACACCTGTTGCCACTTCGACGCCCTACATCACTCTCCCCGCTCCCCGTGATCCTGGCGTATTCTCGGGCAAAGATGGGGAAGACGTCGAGGACTGGATCAGCCTGTACGAACACGTCAGCCGCAATAACCGGTGGGACCCTACTATCATGCTCCTCAACGTAGCCTTTACCTCGGTGGCACACCTCGAGTTTGTTTTCGGACACACGAAGATTAGCTCACCAGTTGGGATTCGCTCAAGCAAAAGCTCCGAGACTCGTTCCGCAACCCCTACGGTCACCAACTTGCCGCGCAGAAGGCGCTTTCCGGCCGTGTGCAGACGTCAACAGAGCCCTACGTCACGTACATTCAGGATGTCTTGGCTCTGTGCCGCAAAGTTGACGCACACATGACTGAGTCCGACAAGTAAGATCTCCCACATCCTCAAAGGCATTGCCGATGACGCCTTCAACTTGCTCGTTTTTAACAACGTGGCGACGGTAGATGCAGTTATAAAAGAGTGCCGCCGCCTGGAACCCGCTAAAAGCCGACGTATCGACCAGCAGTTTGCCCGTCTGCCCAACACCCCAGCGACATCTTCCTGTGCCGACGCTCCTCGTCCCAACAACACTGGCGATGTTACCAGAATCGTCCGGCGTGAGATCGAGGCCGCCTATGCGGCTGCCTTCGACTCCAGCCCCTCCAATGCACCTACAGTCACGGTTTCCCTGATCCAGGCAGTTGTCCGCCAGGAGTTCGGAAAAATGGTCTTCACACCATCTGCTCGTACCATCGCCCTGATACCCACCCGGCTTCTGCGTACCCCAAGGCTCTGTTTTTGGACCACTCTTATTTTTAGTCTTTATCAACGACCTTCCTGCAAATATCTGCTCCACAATTCGCCTTTTCGCTGACGATTGCGTTCTTTATCGTCGCATAACTGCCACCTCTGACCAGAGACTCCTCCACAAAGACCTTGATATAATAGAAACTTGGTGCACCACCTGGCTGATGAATCTAAACATATCCAAATGCAAGAGCATGCAAGTATCTCGAAAGCTTTCCACCTTTAACTTTTCATACTCGTTAAACTCCACTGCCATATCACGTGTTGAATCGTACCGATACTTAGGTGTTGTTATCACCGACAAACTCAACTGGTCTGAACACATCACGAAATTAGTGGCAGAGACATCCAAAACACTTGGTTTCATTAAGCGTGCCTTTTCTTTATCCCCCAGTTATATCAGAAAACTCGCCTATGAGGCGTACGTTAGGCCGAAACTCGAATATGCCAGCGCAATATGGAGTCCTCACCAGCAATATCTGATTGAATCACTTGAAAGCATTCAGAATCGGGCGGCTCGCTTCATCGTTTCCGAATATAATAGACGGGTTAGCATTAGTGCCATTAAATCATCCATTAATCTTGAATCGTTACCTCATCGAAGGAAGATTTCACGGCTATGCCTGTTTCAAAATCTATACTATAATCGCCTGACCTGAGAACCTCCCTTTTAGTGCCACCTGTACGGACATCGCGTCGTCTTTTTAATTCCATGAGTGTACAACGCATAACTGGTTCGACAAACACATTTAATAAGTCTTTCTTACCATTGGCGATTGAAGAATGGAACTCGATTCCAGAACCATTAGTCAATGAACGTGACAACTCAAAATTCAGGCAGCTAATATCGGCTCACTTTGCCAAATAATCTCGTAGTCGGTAAACATTTCCTGCTCTTCTCATATATCCAACGCATATTTCACTTTGTGGCTCTTCCCTAAGATGGGACATAACATATATGTCACATTTTCTGCTTTGACTTGTGTGTATATATATGTGTATTGAATTGTATTTTTGTATTGAATTGAATGTTGTATTGAATTGAATTTCTGAATTGTATTGTAACCTTTTTATTCAATTGCAAACATATGCGGGGATCAACTGCATGGGTGTTATATTGGTCTTTTTTTTTTCGTCTTTGCCTTCAACCACGGTTCCATAACAATGTATAACGTTACTTTGCCTGTCTCCCTTTTTATTTCGCTTTATAATTATATGACCATGTGAATACTTCTCTTGTTAACCCCCCCCCCCCCCCCCTTGTGTAATGCCCAATCCAGGGCCCTTAAGGGATAATAAATGATGATAAATGATGATGATGAGCAGGCAGACTCACTTGGGGAGCACTTTGAGAGCGTCTCGAGCTCAACCCATTATACTCAGTCCTTTCTCGAATATAAACAAACAGAAGAATGTAAGCCAATAATTAGAAAATCCAGACAGAATGAACCCTATAACCGGCCTTTCAGTATTGCCGAGTTGAGAGCTGCCTTGAATACGTGCAAAAGCACTGCACCGGGACCTGACAGAGTCATGTATGACATGATCAGAAACTTACATACTGACACGCAATTTACACTACTTACACTTTTCAACACTCTGTGGGCTGCGGGATACCTCCCATCTACATGGAAGGAGGCGATTGTGGTTCCTGTCCTTAAGCAGGGAAAAGACCCCTCCTTGGCAGCAAGTTATCGTCCGATAGCTCTTACGAATTGTCTGTGTAAGCTCTTTGAAAAAATGATTAATCACAAACTCGTACACTTCCTTGAATTCAACAATATACTCGATCCCTATCAGTGTGGCTCCAGACAAGGGCGGTCAACAACAGATCATCTTGTGCGCATTGAAGGATATATTCGCGATGCCTTTGTACACAAACAGTATTTCCTCTTCATATTCCTCGATATGGAGAAGGCATATGATACAACATGGCGTTACGGGATCCTGCGAGAGTTGTCGGGAATGGGCATGTGTGGAAATATGTTCAAAATAATTGAAAGCTATTTGTCCAATCGTACCTTCCGTGTAAAAGTCGGCAATAAACTGTCACGTCCCTTTACGCAGGAAACTGGTGTACCCCAGGGAGGCGTGCTCAGCTGCACTCTCTTTATCGTTAAGATGAACACACTACGTGCTTCACTACCGCCTGCCATTTTTTACTCCGTATACGTAGTGGTGCAGCGTTGGCGTAGAGGTAGAACACCCGCCTCGCGTGCAAGAGGTCTGTGGTTCAAATCCCGGTGCCGGCAATTTTCCACCGGATTAAAAAAAAAATCCGCGTGTTGATAAAATTGCAGAAACAGGCCTGGAGTGTGGCCTGGAGTGTTACCGGTGACCAGAACCGGTAACGCACTCCCTCACCAGAGCAGGATTGGCCAACCTGGTGCAGTACTTGGCCACAACCTTCTATATGAACACAACAATCACACCCCGGCCCTCAGTCCCCAGCAGCTGCGAAGCAACTGACCACGGCGGCGGTCAGACCTGCGACGCTGCAGAGGGTGCTAAGAATCACTGGCTCCGGACAGGCTGCCATTGGAATATGAACCTGGCAACGTTTAACGCTAGAACGTTATCTAGTGAGGCAAGTATAGCAGTGGTATTGGAGGAATTAGAGGGCAGTAAATGGGATATAATAGGGCTCAGTGAAGTTAGGAGGCCAAAAGAAGCATATACAGTGCTAAAAAGCGGGCACGTGCTGTGCTACCGGGGCTTAGCGGAAAGAAGAGAACTAGGAGTCGGATTCCTGATTAATAAGAATATAGCTGGTAACATACTGGAATTCTATAGCATTAACGAGAGGGTGGCAGGTCTTGTTGTTAAACTTAATAAGAGGTACAAAATGAAGATTGTACAGGTCTACGCCCCTACATCCAGTCATGATGACCAGGAAGTCGAAAGCTTCTATGAAGACGTGGAATCGGCGATGGGTAGAGTGAATAGCTAAATACACTATACTAATGGGCGACTTTAATGCCAAGGTAGGCAAGAAGCAGGCTGGAGACAAGGCAGTGAGGGACTATGGCATAGGCACTAGGAATAGCAGGGGGGAGTTATTAGTAGAGTTTGCGGAACAGAATAATATGAGGATAATGAATACTTCCTTCCGCAAGCGGGATAGCCGAAAGTGGACGTGGAGGAGCCCGAACGGCGAGACTAGAAATGAAATAGACCTCATACTCTGCGCTAACCCTTGCATCATACAAGATGTGGACGTGCTCGGCAAGGTGCGCTGCAGTGACCGCAGGATGGTAAGAACTCGAATTAGCCTAGACCTGAGGAGGGAACGGAAGAAACTGGTACATAAGAAGCCAATCAATGAGTTAGCGGTAAGAGGGAAAATAGAGGAATTCCAGATCAAGCTACAGAACAGGTATTCGGCTTTAACTCAGGAAGAGGACCTTAGTGTTGAAGCAATGAATGACAATCTTGTGGGCATCATTAGGAAGTGTGCAATGGAAGTCGGTGGTAACTCGGTTAGGCAGGATACCAGTAAACTATCGCAGGAGACGAAAGATCTGATCAACAAACGCCAATGTATGAAAGCCTCTAACCCTACAGCTAGAATAGAACTGGCAGAACTTTCGAATTTAATCAACAAACGTAAGACAGCTTGCATAAGGAAGTATAATATGGATAGAATTGAACATGCTCTCAGGAACGGCGGAAGCCTAAAAACAGTGAAGAAGAAACTAGGAATTGGCAAGAATCAGATGTATGCGTTAATCAGTTATGCGTTAAGTGGCTGAGGAGTTCTATAGAGATTTATACAGTACCAGTGGCACCCACGACGATAATGGAAGAGAAAATAGTCTAGAGGAATTCGAAGTCCCAAAGCTAACGCCGGAAGAAGTAAAGAAAGCCTTGGGAGATATGCAAAGGCGGAAGGCAGCTGGGGAGGATCAGGTAACAGCAGATTTGCTGAAGGATGGTGGGCAGATCGTTCTAGAGAAACTGGCCACCCTGTATACGCAATGCCTCATGACGTCGAGCGTACCGGAATCTTGGAAGAATGCTAACATAATCCTAATCCATAAGAAAGGGGACGCCAAAGACTTGAAAAATTATAGACCGATCAGCTTACTGTCCGTTGCCTACAATATATTTACTAAGGTAATCGCAAATAGAATCAGGAAAACCTTAGACTTCTGTCAAGCAAAGGACCAGGCAGGATTCCGTAAAGGCTACTCAACAATAAATCATATTCACACTATCAATCAGGTGATAGAGAAATGTGCGGAATATAAACATATATATAGCTTTCATTGATTACGAGAAAGCGTTTGATTCTGTCGAAACCTCAGCAGTCATGGAGGCATTACGGAATCAGGGTGTAGAAGAGCCGTATGTAAAAATACTGAAAGATATCTATAGCGGCTCCACAGCCACCGTAGTCCTCCATAAAGAAAGCAACAAAATCCCAATAAGGAAAAGCGTCAGGCAGGGAGATACGATCTCTCCAATGCTATTCACAGCGTGTTTACGGAGGCATTCAGAGACCTGGATTGGGAAGAATTGGGGATAAAAATTAATGGAGAATACCTTAGTAACTTGCGATTCGCTGATGATATTGCCTTGCTTAGTAACTCAGGGGACCAACTGCAATGCATGCTCACTGACCTGGAGAGGCAAAGCAGAAGAGTGGGTCTAAAAATTAATCTGCAGAAAACTAAAGTAATGTTTAACAGTCTCGGAAGAGAACAGCAATTTACAATAAGCACTGGAAGTCGTAAGGGAATACATCTACTTAGGGCAGGTAGTGACGGCGGATCCGGATCATGAGACGGAAATAATCAGAAGAATAAGAGTGGGTTGGGGTGCGTTTGGCAGGCATTCTCAGATCATGAACAGCAGGTTGCCATTATCCCTCAAGAGAAAAGTGTATAATAGCTGTGTCTTACCAGTACTCACCTACGGGGCAGAAACCTGGAGGCTTACGAAAAGGGTTCTACTCAAATTGAGGACGACGCAACGAGCTATGGAAAGAAGAATGATAGGTGTAACGTTAAGGGATAAGAAAAGAGCAGATTGGGTGAGGGAACAAACGCGAGTTAATGACATCTTAGTTGAAATCAAGAAAAAGAAATGGTCATGGGCAGGACATGTAATGAGGAGGGAAGATAACCGATGGTCATTAAGGGTTACGGACTGGATCCCAAGGGAAGGGAAGCGTAGCAGGGGGCGGCAGAAATTTAGGTGGGCGGATGAGATTAAGAAGTTTGCAGGGACGGCATGGCCGCAATTAGTACATGACCGGGGTTGTTGAGGAAGTATGGGAGAGGCCTTTGCCCTGCAGTGGGCGTAACCAGGCTGATGATGATAATGATGACGTAGACGATATACAAATAGGCTTCAAATCCTGCAACCTCACAGTATGCGAAAGACAGGTACAGCAGGGCTTGAACAAGGTTTCCAAGTGGGCAGACGAAAACGGATTTAAGGTCAACCCCCACAAAAGTTCTTGTGTTCTCTTCACAAGAAAGAGAAGCCTGGTCCCAGATCCTTGCGTAGAACTGGGCGGACAACAAATTCCTGTAAACAAAGATCACAAATTTCTTGGTGTTATACTTGACTCCAGGCTTACTTTCATTCCTCACATAAAACATCTTAAAGATAAATGTCTTAGAACAATGAACTTACTGAAAATCCTATCCCACACAACGTGGGGTAGCGACAGACAGTGTTTTATTGAATATTTACAAGAGCCTTGTTCGATCACGGTTAGATTATGGTGCCATAGTATATCACTCTGCCGCACCGAGCGCACTTAAGATGTTAGACCCCGTTCACCATCTGGGTATCCGTCTGGCCACTGGCGCATTTAGGACAAGCCCTGTGGAAAGCCTATATGTAGAGTCAGATGAGTGGCCACTCCATCTTCAGAGAACAAACATCAGCTTAACGTATTTTCTCAAGGTTCGCTCTAATAAGGAACATCCGTGTTTCACAACCGGTAACGACTTGGCGTGTGAAACACTTTTTCATAACAGACCCTCTATGAGACTTCCTTTCTCACTGCGTGCAAAAGAACTTTGCGCGGAAATGGATGTCCCAGTTCTCGAACAACGCCTAATGCCTCCAGCTAAGCTAGTACCACCCTGGGAGTGGCAGCTGATAGAGTGTGACACATCCTCTGTAGAGGTCACTAAACATGCGCCAGAGACACATATCAAAATGCATTTCTTGGAGCTCCAGTACAAGTGCTCGTGCACAGAGTATTACACAGACGCTTCTAAGTCGCATGCCGGGGTGTCCTACGCAGCCATTGGTCCATCCTTTTCGGAATCCGGTGTACTGCACCCTGAAACAAGTATATTTACGGCTGAGGCCCATGCGCTATTGTCGGCTGTGAAACATATCAGAAAATCAAATATTCAAAAAACAATTTTATTTACAGACTCCCTAAGCGTCGTGAAAGCCTTGAAATCACACTGTAAACACAGAAACCCCGTAATTACTGAGCTCTATTCCATTCTCTGTAGAGCGTATATGTCTAACCAGCATGTAATCATATGCTGGGTGCCAGGTCATAGGGGCATCGAAGGTAAAGTTCTGGCGGACCAGATGGCCACGTCAGTTGCATCGCATTCTGCTAATCCCACCGCTGCAGTTCCTGTCACAGATTTGAAGCCCTTCTTACGGAAGAAACTACGGAACCATTGGCAACGCCTATGGGACGCGGAAACAAGTAATAAGCTCCACGTGATAAAGCCACTGTTAAGATTCTGGCCCTCTGTAACAAAATCACGCCGTACAGATGTCCTATTCTGTCGTCTCAGAATAGGACACACATTCGACACCCATAATTTTCTACTCACCGGAAATGACCCTCCAACCTGCGGTAGATGCGAGGAGAGGCTTACCGTCCTCCACGTCCTCCTGGAGTGCCGGAAAGCCGAATTTGAAAGAAAGAAACATTTTCCCTTAGCATACCGGCAGCACATTCCCCTTCATCCAGTAATGTTACTCGGCCCAGAACCGCTATTTGACACCAACGCAGTCCTAAGTTATCTGAAAGATGTTGTGTTGCATGTTGTTAGCCCCACATGTTCGTAGCGTCTCCTCTCTTCAGAGGATGGCGCTGTGATAGTTCTTTGGTATAGCACGTGCCTCTAGGCCCTTGTGTTTCAAGGGCTCCGGTGAGGCAACAGTGCTCCAGGTATTTTTACCATCTCATATATTTTCCATTCTGCGTCATTTTTTACAATGGATTTTAATGTTCATAGTATTCGTCATTTGTCATCGACATAATCTTAGTACAGAAAGATTTTACGCACTATACAGCGACTATTTTAAGGCCTCTTTACAGCCACGCCACACCAGCCTCATAGATCTCATACCTACATTGCAAACTCATCAACGCAGACCTGGCGCTCTTTGGCCATATCTGGCCCTTGCGCCAATAAAAACTATACATTCATTCATTCATTCCACTTAACTCAAGTGGAACGGAGATATTTGGCAGGTCAGGTTAACCAAACATTTTGGTTCGTTTATGAATTCAAAATCCTGTTCTAGAGCATCGTTGTATCGCGAGCTCATTTCTACTTTCGGTATTTTGTAAGTCCTGCTCTGATACAACAAGCACGCTTCGGAATGTGCTGAGCCTGCTCGACTGCGTTTTTCAAATGTGAGAAATAAAGTTGCTGTAGGAGCACTGGATGAGTAACTGCGAAGTAACGCACGTGTGTAAAGAAAAAATGTCGCGTTTATTTACATTTATTTGTGCGCGCTTGTTGCTCGAAGCGTCCGCGAAAAGTTCAAATTAAGGTACTGAGCGATGCTGTAGCTCCTGCGAGAAAGAAAGATGCAGCGCGTAGGCACCGTAGGAAGCTTACTATCGTTATGATCGCACGCTGTTTGCTGCCTTGGAAAACGTTTTCTGTTTGCTGCCATGCAAAAGGCTATGAAAGGATTTACTCTCTGTAAATAATTGCGAGACAAAACATTAGGATAAAATACATAAATATATAGGAGACACTTAAGTCTTGTGTTCAGGACATATTCAATATGAACCAATTTGAAAGGCTTAGATTTTTATGTCGATATGCCTATAAACAAACCTGATGCTATCTGTACTTGCGAGTTGCAGCACGCCGAAAGAACGCTTGAGACTTTATTTTGTATTGTACACGTACTTCGCCCTGCTGAGCTCCCTTTCCGAAGCGCGGATGGGCGGAAGAAGCTTTCCAGGTCCTTGATTTTCAGGAAACCGTGCCTCAACACAAGAGAAGGCTCCATCGTGGCCTGTGCGCCTTCGCTTGCGGACGGCTCTTCTTGCACTACTCAGTTCGCGCCAAGGCTGCGATGGGGGCGTTGGTGACGGGTTTTTCCGCAGCGCCGCCTGGGCAGAGTCTGAGGTCTATAGGGCCGGTAGGCCTAGCTAGGCAGACGGCGCTTACGATCCAACCCGAGCTCGTCGAAGAGCGCTTATGTTTGCCAAAGCAATTAACACTGTACACTTAGGTCGCCCGTAATTAAACACAATTGGTTTACTCGGCGCAGTCGTTGCGAAGGGCAAACGTGCAAGCGAAGCGAGCAGCCTCGCTCAGACGGTCGGTGTGGGATGTCTGCCCGCGAAATGCTCTCGCGTCGCGGCTCCCGATCTCGCCAGTAGCTTAGTGCTAGTGTACGAGGCGCTGCTTTGCATAACAGGCACATGTTCGAGATAATTTCACTGAACTGGTAACTATTTCTTGTCGGAAACAAACTGCAGCAGGCAAGAAAAAAAAAAACACTGCGAGAAACTGGCCAGCCAGCGCCGCCTCCGTGGAGGGAACGTCGGAGAACGTCACATGCCAGCCGCGCAGTCATTGGCTGCGGCCAGACTGTTGCCGGATTCGTTGGACGATGAAAATCTCCCCGGTTTGCCGCACGCCGGACTTCCGATCCGGCGCTTCGGCACGGCAAAACACCTCGATTCCGGCTGCCGTTCCGGCGCGTTGGACGCTGGATCGGACACCGGATCGGACACCGAATCGGACCGTGTGTCTCCCGCTTAACCCGCACGTATGACCGCGTCCGCCGCCGCTTCTATTGGCCTGGTATCGCTCGCTCCGTCCGACGCTATGTTGCTGCCTGTGATCCCTGCCAGCGTCGGAAAACACCTCATTTGCTACCTGCGGAGCCTAGGGTTCCAGGGCATGAGCTACTTTCCTTGAATCGAAGGATTGCCGGGAAAGCTGACCCGGAGGACCAGGAAAGGTGCTTGCTAGACGGCGTGGACAGCCTCAACAGGACTGCGCCCATCAACGGAGCTAGATATGAGTCGACCACCAAAAGAGTCGTCAAGTTCTTCGCCGACCAGAAGCTGCGACTCACGCGGACAAGCAAGGCGTATTCGTCATCATTCTGTCTGGTATGTTCAACGAGAATGCTCATGAAGCTGTGCACAGGAATTTCCGCAAGACTGTGGTTAATCTGGGATAGCTGAAATTTAATGCGGTTTCTCTGTGTGAAAGTATTGGCTTAAACAGAACTGCTAAAGGTATTCGGCTTTGTAAAGGAAATAGCCTAGGTGGGCTCGGTGGCTGTGCCACAACACGGTTGCATAATCCACTTGTCTTCGCCATGCAGGTGCACTCGCCCTCGATCATCTGCGTCATGCTCCCTGCTGTCTTTTGCGCTACCTGGGCGACCGCGATTGAGCGTGCGCCGTTGCGCGGCGCGGCTGACGGAAGGACATTGTGCGCAGCAACTTCCAACCCGCTGACTCAAGTCAACCTGACACTCAGCGCAGACTGGGAGGCCCCATCGTCAGCAACAACACTCACCGTGCCAACTATAAAGGAGCAGCGACCATCCACCGCACACTGTGGGCTCGGTGGCTGTGCCACAACACGGTTGCATAATCAACTTGTCTTCGCCATGCAGGTGCACTCGCCCTCGATCATCTGCGTCATGCTCCCTGCTGTCTTTTGCGCTACCTGGGCGACCGCGATTGAGCGTGTGCCGTTGCGCGGCGCGGCTGATGGAAGGACATTGTGCGCAGCAACTTCCAACCCGCCGACTCAAGTCAACCTGACACTCAGCGCAGACTGGGAGGCCCCATCGTCAGCAACAACACTCACCGTGCCAACTATAAAGGAGCAGCGACCATCCACCGCACCCTGTGGGCTCGGTGGCTGTGCCACAACACGGTTTCATAATCCACTTGTCTTCGCCATGCAGGTGCACTCGCCCTCGATCATCTGCGTCATGCTCCCTGCTGTCTTTTGCGCTACCTGGCCGACCGCGATTGAGCGTGCGCCGTTGCGCGGCGCGGCTGACGGAAGGACATTGTGCGCAGCAACTTCCAACCCGCCGACTCAAGTCAACCTGACACTCAGCGCAGACTGGGAGGCCCCATCGTCAGCAACAACACTCACCGTGCCAACTATAAAGGAGCAGCGGCCATCCACCGCACCCTGTGGGCTCGGTGGCTGTGCCACAACACGGTTGCATAATCCACTTGTCTTCGCCGTGCAGGTTGGTAACCATCGAACTCTATTCACAAAAAAAAAACCAGCAACTACTTTTCGTACAGCTTCCGAGCCCCCAGTGTTGCCTTGCTTCCTGTATCGAGTGCTTTCATGTTGTTCCGTCCCTATTACTGATGTGCGGTGACATTGAGAGCAACCCCGGCCCCGACAAGCTAGACGTAATCCTTGGCGAACTAAAAAAGATGTCTACTGGCCAGACGGAATTGGTTAAGGAAGTGCAAGAGCTTAAGGGCCAACTGCTCTCAATGGACCAGAAAATGACTAATCTAACTACGCGTCTCAGCGCATTAGAAACTCACTGCGAAAGTCTATCCACACTCCGCAATGATCTAGAGGGGATTCAGGCCACTTCGGCTGCAACGTCTCGTTTAGTTGGTGTGCTGGAAGCTCGTCTAGATGACGCAGAGAATCGCTCTCGGCGGAATAACCTACTTTTCTATGGTTTACCAGATACCAACCCCACTGAAACGTATTCGCTTACAGAAGACTTGATCATTCGCCACTGCTCGAACCACCTGGACACCCAGTTGAGCCCTAACGACATTGAGCGCGCCCATCGCCTCGGACGACACTCTAAGGACAGGAAACGCCCAATTATCGTTAAGTTTACATCCTTTAAAACTAAAGAGTCAATTCTTTCTAAAGGTTCAAAATTCAAAGGTACAGACTACAGCGTAGGTGAAGACTTTTCGCGCCGCGTTCAAAACCGCCGGAAACATCTTGTCGCTTTTGCCAGGGCGAAGTCCGTGCCTATTTCCCTGAGATTCAAAACTTTGCATATTGGCCCCAAACGTTACGTTTTTGATGAACTTTCAGAATCTGTAAAATAAATATCTTAACAATCAACTCATCCTTGCCGGTCATCGCGCTATCCCCCACCTACGCCATGTGCCAACGTTTCACTATCAGTAATCTTTACTAACATTCGCAGCTTCCTGCCGAAACGCGATATCGTATCGAACCTTGTAACTTCGTCAGGCAGCAATCTACTTATATTAGCCGAAACGTGGCTGCACAACGATATCACTGACTCACAAATTCTGTTTGACCTGCCCCACTTTAATCTTTTTCGCGCTGATCGCAAGTATTCTCGTGGCGGAGGAGTCCTAATTGCAGTCAACGAACAACTGTCTTGTTCTGCCATTAATGTCGCGATAGACTTAGAAATGCTGTGGATTATGGGCCGCGCCTCACCTCTGACATTATTAATTGGTGTGTGTTATAGGCCACCTCGCAAAAGTCCCGACTTTCCCCGCAAGCTTCACAATGTTCTAAATAATCTAGTATCAAAGCACCCTAAAGCACACATCCTACTATTTGGGGACTTCAATTACCCCAATATCGACTGGAGTAACAACCTCAGCCCATAGTTAGTCAAGAAGAGCCGAATGACTTCATTGACGTTTGCCTTAATTTTAACTTGACCCAAGTTGTATCCGAACCGACACGCGTCGCAGGGGAAGCAGCGAACACTCTGGATCTCATACTGACCACTCATCCAGACAGTCTTAATTTCATTACAGGCCTCCGAGAAATCAGCCACCATAAAGTAATCCATGCCAACTTTGACTCCTCACCTGAATTAAAACAAACTTCCCAGAAAACTATTAGGCTCTACGGTAAGGAAAACTACGAAGCAATCAACTCTGAAATAACGAACTTTCTGTCGGTCTTTGAAACGTCCCATCTTTCCAGAAGTGTAAATGAGAACTGGTCCCTTTTCAAACATAAAGTTATCGAACTAACAAATAAATACATTCCGTCATGCAGTTTACGAAAGAGTAATCAGAAACCCTGGTTCACAAAGACACTGAAAAGGCTCGAAAACTAGAAAAAACGCGCATTTCGTACAGCGAAACGCCACGCAAACCCCCACGCATGGGAAAAATATTATGAAGCTGAGGGCGCATACTTGGCCGAGATTGCACGTGCTAAGCGTTCATTTTACGAAGGAGTACTACCAAAAATGATAGTTGATAACCCCAAGAAATTCTGGAAGGTGATAAACGCGAAGGAAGCGCGTGCTATCACCCCTCACTAACAATGCTGGTGAAATCGTGGCTCATTCCGAGTGTGCAGACATCTTTAACACTGCATTTTCATCTGTTTTTACCGACAAATCCGAAGCACCATGTTTTACATTACCACTTATTATTACTACAGCCATGGACGCCATAACTTTCAGCAGTAGTGCAATTTCGTGCATAATAGATAAAATAAAAAATTCATCTGCTGCCGGCATAGATGACATCAATCCAAAAATTTTGAAAAATTCTAACCCAGCCTGTTCCAGTATTTTCTGTTTATTGTTTTCACAATCACTCTCCGAAGGAACCATTCCAGATGACTGGAAAGTGGGGAAGGTCGTTCCCGTGCACAAAACAGGTAATACTGATTCTCCTCTTAATTATCGGCCCATTTCATTAACAAGTATTCCCTGCAAAATCATGGAACACGTCATTTACTCCTAAATCATGCAATTCTTAGATTCCAATAACTTCTTTCATCGGTCACAGCATGGTTTTCGTAAGGGTTTTTCGTGCGAGACTCAGCTAACCATTTTTCTTCATGACATTCACGCCAACCTTGATATTAATCTACAAATTGACGCCATCTTCTTAGACTTCGCTAAGGCGTTCGATAAAGTACCTCATCAACGCTTGCTTCTTAAACTTTCCCAGTTAAACCTACATCCAAACATCATCGCGTGGATTAACGAATTCCTCACGCATCGCTCTGTCTGTCTTCATTAATAACCAATCCTCTAACCCGCTCCCAGTCACCTCTGGCGTCCCGCAGGGTTCCGTCCTCGGTCCCTTGTTATTCCTCATTTACATTAACCACTTACCCCAGCGCCTATCTTGCCATATCCACTTGTTCGCTGATGATTGCGTTATTTATCGTTCGGTAACTAACCCTTCTGACCAAGAATCCCTTCAGGCAAGCCTAAACCTCGTGCTAAACTGGTGTTCGCAGTGGATGATGACACTCAACCCTAACAAATGTAAGTACATGTCTTTTCACCGCCGTCGCAACCCAACTCCCCTGTTGACCTCGTCCAGTCTTACAAATACTTAGGTATCACCATTTCTGATGACTTATCTTGGCGACTGCACGTAACTAACCTAATATCATCAGCTAATAAAACATTAGGTTTCTTAAAACGTCACCTGAGGGAAGCCCCTCCACACGTCAGACTACAAGCATACTTATCAGAACTAAACTGGAATACGCATCGCCCATCTGGAACCCTCATCAAGCATATTTAACAAATGCCATCGAAGCTGTACAAAACCGAGCTACCAGATTTATTCACTCTTCATACTCATACGACGTTAGCATATCATCTCTAAAATTACAATCAGGCTTGTGTGATCTTTCTGCTCGCCGTCGCATTGCCAGTCTTGTTCTGTATCACAAGTTCTTTTATTCGCCCCTAAGACAAGAACCATACATCTGCGCACCCCCATCACGCAGATCCCATCGCATCGGTCACCCTCTTCAAGTTTTGCGTCCACGAGCCCGTACTACTACCTTCATGAACTCATTTTTTTCACGAACAGCAACTGACTGGAACCGCTTTCCCCACCATGTCGCTGCCATAACCTGTCCATCCACATTTTCGACTTCTGTGAACGCCTGCATTTTGTAAACCCCATCCCTTATGTAACACCCCGAAAGGGGTCTCTAAGGAAAATAAAGTGATGTGATGTGATGTGAAGTGTTTTTACGGCGAAAACACATAAGGAAGGGATACCGTTCAGATGTATCGTCAGTGAAAGAGGGTCTTGGCAGAGCCATGTTAGTGGTTTCCTGCTAAGGCATCGAATAGGTTAGATGTCGAAGACCCATTTTCCTGACGGAACTCTCTTGATGTTGTTAAATTTTTGAATGACAATAAGGTTATATGTTTTCCATTGACGTTGTTGATCTGTTCTATTCTATCCCACAGACTGAGTTGTTAGCCGCTGTACAGTCGTGCATTGAAAAGAATGGGGCCGTTTCCTTCCATAACTCTGCCGGTGTTTCTGTTGCGAATTTCTTGGCGTTGTTAGAGTACTACTTGTCTTACACGGTTTTATTATTTGAAGACCAGCTGTTAGTTCAGAAAAAAGGACTTTGCATTGGTTCCTGAGTGGCTCCTGTGCTATGTAACATCTTTCTCGCGCAGATGGACAGGTCACTGGCGTATACTTTTGACGAAGCCAAAGTGCTGAAAACTTTTAGATATGTTGACGATATTTTAAATATTTTAAAGAAACAGGTTTCCTCATCTTACCCTCAAATAGTAAAAGAAGTTTTATCTGGTTTTAAATTACTTGGAAAAGGTTTGGACTTCACCCATGAGCTTGCCCAAGGCAACAGATTGCAGTTTTTAGACATTGACATCACCCTTAAAGACAAAAGCTTTTGCTGGATGTATCGCCCTCGCGCACAAAAAGAACTAATGCCCTATGATTCCTCCCATTCAAAGACAGTAAATTGCGCCATTGCTCAGATGTGCCTGGAAGTGTCGCTGAAGAAATCTTGTTGCCATAAGGCAGAGGAAAGCTTTCACACCCAGATTCGGAAGTTGGAAAAAGCAGGCTTTCCAACCTCAATCTTAACCGGAGTAGCTGAAGCCTCGCTGCGAAAATTGAAGAAAGAAAGTAGAAAAAAGGGCGACCAAGATGAGGCCACCAAAAGCAAAAGTAGACCGGTTGTCATCCCGTACACCCATAAGGTAGCGCACAATTTGAAGCATGTGGCGACAATATATAAGGTTCCTGTGGTTGTTTTCACTCTAAAGAAACTGGCTGGTTTGTGCGTTAAAACTTATCCCAACAAGGTAAACAAAACTGAATGTAAAAAGAGACATGCAGCTCCGCTTGTTAAGTGTGCCGTGGGAGTCGTATACCAAATACCTCTCACATGCGGAAAGAAGTAAATCGGACAAACCTGCCACTGCATTAACGACCAATTAGCGGAACAGAATCTGGATTTACAAAATGGCACTGGTTCTCATCTGCCGCATCATTGTAAAGCCTGCGGAGAAGAAAGGAAGATTAAGTGAGTGGCAAGGCTGAAAGAAGCAAAGGTTTTAAGCAGAAGTAAGGACCAGACAGCCCGGGAACTGTTGGAGGCCTTCTATATTAAAAGAAACAGGAGCGATTGTGTTAGCGCTCCATCTATCTCCATTTATAAGAATGAAACTGCTTTTTCAGATACACGGGCGTGAGATACGTGCGTGCCTCACCTATCTTTTATCCTCTTTTTTTTTTTGTAAAAACCCTCGCGCGCATGTGTGGTTCTTGCTACCTATCTAATATATTGCGCCTGTCCCGTCTCGCTTCTATGTGTTGTCTTTTTCGGCGCTACAGCCCTCTTCTGGAAACAAGCACCAACTAGCAGCCCAACAAGTATTACTCGGTCATCTCCAGCCGATCACCGTCCCTATGGAACCGTTCTTTCGTGTTGGATTAGACCTCCTCGCTCCCTTTCCCACGTCATTCTCTGGGAACAAATGGGTAGCCGTCGCAACTCATTACGCCACCCGATACGCTATCACGCGGGCTCTCCCTACCAGCTGCGCTACTGACGTCACGGACTTTCTCTTGCGTGACAGTATCTTAGTTCATGGCGCCCCGCGACAGCTGCTTACTGACCGTGGTCGTAGCTTCCTCTCGAAAGTTATCGCGGACATTGTGCGTTCCGGCTCCATTCAACAGAAGCTGACTACCTCATACCACCCTCAAACCAATGGGCTGACAGAGCGGTTAAACCGTACTCTTACCGATATGCTGTCCAAGCACGTTTCCAAGGACCACAACGACTGGGACATTGCCCTTCCTTACGTCACATTTGCGTACAATTCTTGCCGGCACGACACCGCCGGGTTTTCTCCGTATTATCTATTGTACGGTCGCGAACCGATCTTGCCCCTAGACACGGAATTTCCCCCTGCTGCGATCTCAACAAGCGAGTATGCGCGCGACGCCATCGCCCTCGCGGACCATGCACGCCAGCTTGTCCGTACTGAGTACAACGCCCGCCACCGTGACGTACAGTTTTCGCCTGGTGCGCTCGTGCTCCTGTGGTCGCCCTCTCGTCACGTCGGACTTTCAGAGAAGCTCCTTTCGCGATATACAGGGTCCTACCACGTACTGCGCCAGGTGACGCCTGTGACATACGAAATTGTTCCTGTGCGTTCAACCTCGTCCTCTACTCTGGCATCTAGTGATGATCTAGTAGGCTCAAGGCCTACTACACTGCTTCCGAGTCCGGCGTTTAGACGCTCCGGGACGGTGCTTTTGCCGCCCGGAGCGTCTAATAAGAATCGGGCCGCTCGGTTAACCCATTTTCTTCTCGTTCATTACATAACGAGGGTCTCGAATCCGGCAACATTAATCCCTTCAGGTAACATGCGTTGGTTTATTCACCGGTTGTTTTCACTCAAAAGATCCCGTTCTCTTGACGCCTGCGGAAGAAAGAATGTTCCACATCCGCCGCCAGGGTCTGCGAGCGGGGGCGCTGGCTTACACTCCCAGGGTTTTACTAGGAAACATAAATACCCAAGAAAGTGGATGGGGAAACGGTGTCGCGATAGCTCAACTGGTGGAGCATCGCACGCGATATGCGAAGGTTGTGGGTCCGGTCCCGACCTTCGGCAAGTTGTTTTTTTCATCCACTTTCATTTCCATTAACCGCGTCTATTTCATTTAATAAGCACAAGTAATTTCACCTAGGTTGTCCTTGGTGTTAGTGTTTGTTGGCTTCTTATGATATTGCCGCAGAGAGCTCTCCACATGCCAGTTACGAGCAGTCTCGTGTGGCACCTTTCCAAGCGTCTCATCGCTAAAACCCATTACTCGTCGCATCGCCATTAGAGGAGCTCCAGCAACGCCTCGCGCATGGCGATACAGCGCGTGTCTCCCGTGCACGCGCTCACGGCAGCGCCCGAGTCTGCCGTCCAATGAGAAGTCACGGTGTGGCTCTTGGCCTTCGGGCCGCGTGAAAAGTGCGTTCGGCGGAAAGACGCGGTTGACTGTGGGATAGGCTCCTGTTAACTCTTCTTTTAAAGTGTGTGGATGCTTAATATTGAGTTCCCGGGCACAAGTTCGCCCCCAATAAACCAGTGTGTTTAGTGTACTTCATTGAAGAGTGCTACATTTCTGGTGGAGGTGCGGGGTATGATTGGAAGTCCCCAGTTCGTAAGAGAACGGAACCCCGACCCTCAGCGATTGAAACCCAGGGAACTGACTCCAGTACACCAACGCACAAGCGGCCGCATCCGAGGAGACCCACCCGAGTTCGGACCGCATCCTGTTGCTGCAGCAGTGCAGGCAACAGTTACCAGCAACGGCGCAACCATGACCAACCCAGTGGCATCGTCCCAGCTCATCGTGTACCCACCACGCACGCCCGAGTCCTTCCACGGCGATACGTTCGAAGATATGGAAGACTGGTTACAGCACTTCGAGCGAGTGGCAGATTACAACGGCTGGGACGAGACACGGAAGCTTCTCAACGTGTACTTCGCGTTAGAAGAGTCAGCGAGGACGTGGTACGTCAATCATGAAGCGACGCTATCTTCGTGGGAAGAATTTCGGCGACAGCTGCTTGCCACGTATGCCAGCACCGATCGGCGAGACAAGGCAGAGCACGCTCTACAAGCCAGAAAACAGCGCACTAACGAGAGTGTCGGCATGTACATCAAGGGCATGTCCCGTCTCTTCACGCGCGCGGATCCAAATATGACCGGAGAGAAGAAATTACGCCATCTGATGCGTGGCGTTAAGCAAGAGCTCTTTGCAGGACTCGTCCGCAACCCACCACACAGTGTTGCTGAGTTTCGCACCGAAGCGACTACCATAGAGAAGGCGCTGCAGCAGCGTGCCCATCACTACAATCGTGATGTCACCAGCGCACCGGCCGATATCCTGTCAGCAGGCCCAGGCAGTAACACCGAAGCACTAAGGGAACTGGTGAGATCAATCGTAAAGGAGGAGCTTCGAAGTCTGCAGCTACCGGAAGCCACGCCGACAGTTTCAACTCTCGCCGCCGTCATTCGAGATGAAGTTCGCCACACCATTCTGCAGCCAGGACGTGAGGAACCGCCTGTCCATCTTGCCCAACCACCACCCGTACGTAGCGTGCCAACGTACGCTGATGTGAAATGCCAACCGACCGGCCATAGTTCTCCATTCGCGACTCCCAGCAGCCGCCAGCCGACTCTGCGCAGTGGACCCCTTCTAGCAGAGCTGAGGCCACAAAAAAGTGACGTGTGGCGTGCACCCGACTGGACACCACTCTGTTTCCACTGCGGGAAAGCTGGACACCTTTGCAGAATGTGCCCATATCGCAGAGCAGGTCTTCGCGGCTTTACGATAAATGCGCCTTGTCCCCGTAATGGCGAAAGACCCACCGAAATTCAGGACTACTTGACCCGACAACAGGATCCGGCTGCTAGATACCAACACCAGCCCCGATCATCAACGTCTGCACTCTACCGACCACCAAGTCCATGGCCATCCTCGATTTCACCAAGGCGTCGTTCACTGAGCCCACGTCCGGGAAACTGAAACGAGCGACCTGTGGAGGCGAGGCCGCTGACGTTCGAAAAAGCCAAGATCCTCCGTCAAGGTTACCGAGCAGCCGCGATGAACAGAAGCGGTTGAATAAGATAAGTAAACAGAGAGTTTATTCAGACTTGCGCATTACAATAGACGGTCATGAATTGAGTGCATTAGTTGACACAGGTGCCGATTATTCCGTCGTAAGATATGCACTCGCCAAGGAATTGAAAAAACTTTTGATGCCATGGAGTGGACCCCAGATACGTACGGCTGGTGGGCACCTCATTACGCCCCTGGGTAGATGTACAGGGAGAATCGGAATTCGGGGTTTTTCTTACGTCGCTGATTTTGTCGTGCTACCAAAATGTTCGAAGGATGTAATACTCGGAATGGACTTTCTCCTACCAAATGGTGCCATAATCAACCTGCAGAATTCTAGCGTGTCATTTTCTACGAAGCAGGCTATAGACATGCAAGAGTCGAAGGAGCTAGAACACGTTGCTTTGCGGGTTACCGACGATAACATAACCGTGCCACCACGATGCAGCATGCTGGTTCGCGTAAGAAACGAAGCATTCGACGACTCGGAAGGTATAGCGGAGGCCAACGTTGAGCTACTGTTGAAAAAAGGTATTTGCTTAGCACGAGGAATTGTTCAACTACGCGATGGGTGTGCTGATGTATTGCTGACAAACTTCGGAAGTAAATTTCAGCACGTCGCAAAGAACGCAGCCATCGCCTTCCTGCACAGCGCTACTGCGGTCACAGATGTATGTAGGTTAGCGTCAAGGCCGCCAGCTGTCCAAACTATACATGACGCCGTTGCGATCAACCAAAATCTGACGCCAGCCCAGAAAGAAATGATGGAGGACATTATAAATGAATTCGCGGAATGTTTCTCCACCTCGTCAAAGGTACGGCGCACACCAATTGTTAAACATCGTATAATAACAGACGAAGCGACCAGGCCATTATACCAACATCCGTACCGAGTGTCACCGGTTGAACGAGAGATCATAAAGAGTCAGGTGCAAGAGATGCTTGAGGACGATGTCATTCAGCCATCAAACAGCCCGTGGGCGTCGCCCGTAGTCCTTGTGAGAAAGGAGGACAATACACTGAGATTCTGTGTTGATTACCGGAAATTGAACAGCGCGACCAGGCGGGATGTATACTCCCTTCCCCGCATTGATGACACGTTGGATCGCCTACGACACGCAAAATTTTTCTCTTCATTAGATCTCAAGAGCGGATATTGGCAAATTGAAGCAGACGAAAGAGACCGTGAAAAAACTGCTTTCGTAACCCCAGACGGCCTGTATGAGTTCAAAGCGCTTCCATTCGGCCTTTGCTGTGCGCCGGCGACATTCCAGCGCATGATGGACAGTGTCCTCTCGGGTCTTAAATGGCAGTCATGCTTAGTTTACCTAGACGACGTAGTGGTATCTTATGCAACATTCGACCAGCATATCCAGAGGCTGTGTTTAGTGCTTCAAGCCATGCGCTCGGCAGGCCTAACCATTAAACCGGAAAAGTGCCAGTTTGGATTCCAAGAACTTCGTTTCCTGGGTCACGTAATTAGCGCGCGAGGTACTGCTCCGGATCCCGACAAGACTGCTGCCGTTGCACGATTTCCAAAGCCTACAAACAAGATGACGGTACGGCAATTTTTGGGACTATGCGCTTATTACAGGCGATTTGTAGAAAACTCGAAAATTGCCGAACCTCTTACGAAACTTACTAAAGAAGACGTACCCTTCATGTGGCATGCTGAACAAGAGGTTGCGTTCAATGAACTAAAGGAACGATTGCAAGCCCCACCAATCCTCGCCCACTTCGACGAGACAGCGGACACAGAAGTCCACACAGATGCAAGCAATCTCGGTCTCGGCGCGGTTTTATTTCAGTGGCAAAATTTGGAAGAGAAAGCCATAGCGTATGCTAGCCGCACTCTCTCGATAGCTGAAACAAATTACTCTGCGGCGGAAAAGGAGTGTTTGGCTGTCATATGGGCCATCAGCAAGTTCCGACCATACCTTTACGGCAGGCCGTTCCGTGCAGTCAGCGATCACCATTCTCTTTGCTGGCTGGCAAACCTAAAAGACCCATCTGGACGACTTGCGAGGTGGAGCCTCAGGCTCCAAGAATACGACATTACTGTCGTGTACAGGTCTGGAAGAAAACATAACGATGCTGACTGCTTGTCCCGCTCATCAGTGGAGTCGACTCCTTCAAAAGAAAAAAGATTTCCCGTTTCTTACAGCGATGACAGCTTCGGAAATCGCCGAGCGTCAACGGGCCGACACAGAATTGCTCCCACTCATCAAACACCTCGAAGGATACGACATCCAAGTCCCACGCATGTTTATGAGAGGTTTATCGTCATTTTGCCTCTGAGATGATGCGCTCTACAAGAGAAACTTTGAATGCCACCAGGAAAAATTCTTACTCGTCGTACCGTCAGCCATGCGACCAGAAATTTTGGAAGCTTGCCATGATGAACCATCGTCGGGTCACTTAGGTGTCAGCCAGACGTTCGCCAGAATTCGTCTCAGATACTGCTGGCCTAAATTGTTAGCGTCGGTGCAGCATTACGTGAAGACATGTCGTGAATGTCAAAGGCGCAAAACACCACCCGTGAAACCGGCCGGCCTTCTTCAGCCCATAGACTCACCAAAGACTCCATTTCAACAAGTTGGAATGGATCTTCTTGGCCCGTTCCCAACATCATCGTCAGGAAAGAGATGGATCGTAGTAGCGACGGACTATTTAACACGATATGCTGAAACTGGCTGCCTTGAGCGAGGAACGGCAGTTGAAGTTGCAAATTTCTTCGTTTGTAACATAGTACTGCGACATGGTGCACCAATGGTCGTGATTACCGATCGAGGAGCGGCCTTCACAGCTGATTTGATGCAACGTTTGATGAAGATGACTCACACCAGCCACAGAAAAAGCACTGCATACCATCCTCAAACAAACGGCCTGACGGAACGTCTAAACCGAAGCCTGGCCGATATGCTGTCCATGTATGTCGACCTCGAACATAAGACATGGGACGCAATCTTGCCTTACGCCACTTTCGCCTATAATACGGCAGTGCAGGAGACAACCCAGGTCACTCCAATTCAACTGGTCGATGGCCGCACAGTAACAGCCACACTGGATGCTATGTTGCCGGTAGATGATGACAACAACCCGTACAGCGTCGACGACTTCCTACAACGAGCTGAAGAAGCCCGGCAGTTGGCACGGTTCCGTATCCGCCAGCAACAACGTAGGGACGCAAGCTACTACAACCTGCGCCGCAGAGAAGTTCAGTACCACCCGGACGACAAAGTGTGGGTATGGACACCAGTGCGTCGTGGCGGACTATGTGAAAAACTCCTTCGCCGATACTTTGGACCTAACGAAGTTATTCGCCGAGTAGGTGGCCTGAATTACGAAGTCATCCCTCATGAGCAAGAGCGATCAAAGCGGCACATCCATGCGGAGGTCGTACACGTAGTCCGTATGAAGCCTTACTACGACAGGCAATGAAAACACATCTATGGATAAATTGGTTTCATACGCATCGGGACGATGTGTTTTCGGAGGAGGACTAATGCCGCAGAGAGCTCTCTACAAGCCAGTTACGAGCACTCTCGTGAGGCACCTTCCCAAGCGTCTCATCGCTAAAACCCATTACTCGTCGCATCGCCATTAGAAGTGCTCCAGCAACGCCTCGCGCATGGCGATACAGCGCGTGTCTCCCGTGCCCGCGCTCACGGCAGCGCCCGAGTCTGTCGTCCAATGAGAAGTCACGGCGTGGCTCTTGGCCTTCGGGCCGCGTGAAAAGTGCGTTCGGCGGAGAGACGCGGTTGACTGTGGGATAGGCTCCTGTTAACTCTTCTTTTAAAGTGTGTGGATGCTTAATATTGAGTTCCCGGGCACAAGTTCGCCCCCAATAATAGTGTGCTTAGTGTAGTTCATTGACGAGTGCTACAATATGACTAACAAAAATTGGGCGCCTCGGTTAACCCCTTTTCTTCTCGTTCTCCCCTGTGTTTTTCGCCTCGTTCGCTCGTTCTCGTTCTCGCCTGTATTTTATTTTCACATGCGGAATGGTCCCACCGCAATACATATATGTAGTGATGTGAAGCTCATTAAAGTTGCTAAAGCTTTGACAGTGTCAGACCTAACAGTTTTAGAATGACATGGCCAA
The DNA here is from genome assembly GCF_023375885.2 of Dermacentor andersoni. Taxonomy (NCBI): domain Eukaryota; kingdom Metazoa; phylum Arthropoda; class Arachnida; order Ixodida; family Ixodidae; genus Dermacentor; species Dermacentor andersoni. The sequence goes on along the minus strand of NC_092820.1, from coordinate 1,113,685 downwards.
TACAACAGAGCAGACGTTCACTTTAACAATTTTATGAGGATTTTCAAACTAATCTTACAGCACTGAAAAACAATGTAAACACCTCAAGGGTTGACAGGCAAGTAATACTGGAAAGCACAAATCTGATGTCCAAGGGTGTGGTGAAGTGCTTTAAACACTCAACTGACACGCCTTAAGCGCTTAAAAAATATCTAGCATATTAATGCAGATTGATCAGACTTACTGCCATATTGCTTGCTTTACAATAAAAATAATAGTATTGGATAAGAGGATGCAAGCGACTCGTGTGGTGCTTGGTAATGCAAACCACATGGGTGCCAGAAATAGCCAAACAGGGTTCTTGTTTGCGCATGCTGCTTGCGTCCACTAATCTAAAGCTCTCTGATGTCAGCAGTATAGAGAGAGGCTGTAAAAATAGGGCTTAGAACTTCACAACTCCAATTTTGTTTCTTCTATACTTATACAATCTAAACACTACGCTGTCTTGACAGCATCTGCCTAGTTCATTGCCACATTTTGCGACAAAAGCAGTGATCACTCAGTCAGAGTTGCCTGTCCTATAATATTACTCCAAGAATCCTTTAAAAAGTTCATTTTTTAAGCACTAAGCATGTCATGCCCAACTAAATGTTAGCCAAGCACTAAGCTACTAGAAGTAGCTAAAATACCGGCAACCTTCTGACATCAGCTTTATTGGCAGCTCCTAAAATTGGCTATTATCAAATGAGGCGGGGACATAACAGATTGAATAAATATATATCTGATCAGAAAATTGTGGTGGTGTGCTGCAGACTAAGGCAATGAAAGCAAGCTGTTTTGGCATTGGTCTACCTCTGTCCCAAAAGCAAGCACCGCAGCCGATTTGACTTCACTTGGCTTTACCATCTTTAAATTCGCTTTCCAGAGCACAGAATACTCAGTCGAGGTGAGCTGAATGCACATCACCCACATTAGGGTTGCAAAGGCGTACGGCCAAGAGGATGCCACTTTGACGAAACAGACACCACAGACCTCAAATTAACAAATGACGCCATCTGATCCAGCTGCCACACCATCCATTAAAACCAGAAGGGCAGTACACTTACCTAGCATGGGCAACTGGGGCCTTCATCCAGAGTGTCAGTGTGACTCTGCCCCAAGAAGCAGCGACCATTCTCCGATATAACACATGATGTAGAGGTGAAAATGCGCCACATTCACAAAACCAGGGTTTCAGGCTGGGACCATTTCTGCGATGCACTTGAGTCTGCAGAATGTGAAGGTGTTGAAGAATCGCTAGCAACGCGAATCCTTTACACTCTGCAAAGAAGGACATGTGAACTAGAGCTTACTGGGGCAACATCCAGCCCTGACAAGCACCGGCTGCAACTTTGGGGTGAGCAAGCCAAGCTGCATACTGTATACCTAAATTGTGGCTGCACGCAACAAACCCTGATCAATGTTCTGCACAAGACTGAGCAGAAAAGATGTCTTAATAAGAAACTTGCCAGAGACTAGTGGATGGACGACTGCGTGTTGTTTGTGCCGTATAACGTCATTGCAAGCCCGCCTATCGCATCACGAAGTGCGCATGCACCTACTGATTCGTACACAATAAAAGCAGCCACGCTATCTTCAATAAACCATTCCATTGCTTGCACCTACTGCGTCTGTTGTTACTCGGGCTACAGTAGTGACGACGAGGATGGGATTTCATATGAGCATGGTCAGCGACTGACAGGATCGAATGATGGCATCTCGCCCACCGGTTTTCGACGAGATGGTGAGCAGCTGGAGCACGTACAGGATACGGCTGGAAGCTTATTTTCAGGGCAGTGGAATTACCGACACTGCCAAACGCCGAGCTCTACTGGTGTCTCCATTGAGCTATAATGTCGCGCGCATGTTGCAAGGACGCCTTCCAACCGTGTCGGTTAAAAGCCAGACTTACGATGAAGTCGTTGAATACCTCGAGCAACACTACAATCTTCAAGTTAATGAAATAGCGGCGAGTTTCTCGTTCTTCATGCGCAAACAAAGGACGGAGAGAGCGTTCGGGAATACATTGCCGACCTTCGAAGACTGGCGGAAAGTTGCAACTTCGGCAACTCGCAGCACAGTATGCTGCGAGGCCGCATAGTATGCGGAATCAGGGACGATGACGCACGACGCCGCCTATTAACGCGGAAGGAGCTAACTTTTCATGAAGCAGAAGAATTTGCCATAGCTTCAGAGAAGGGGCTAGGCGACGTTCGTGACATGCGAGAAGCAGACCCAGTGACTACGGGAACCAGCATCAATGTTGTACAGTCGCAGCGAGGACGACGACTCTGGACGAAGTGGAACACTGCAAAGAACAACCATTCATGTGAGCGTTGCGGCGGCCCCCACACAACACACATGTGCCGTAATCGAAACACCAAGTGCCACCATTGCGGCAGGAAAGGTCATCTGGCGAAGGTTTGCAGCAGTGGCCGCCCTCGAGAACCTGGTGCCTTTGCCGTCGAGGAGGTGGAAGGTGAGAGCGAAGATGAAATGTTGCTTGCGCTTGTCGCTCACAGCTCCGCCGACAGAGCTACGTTGGAGCCTCTCGACGAAGAGTTGACATGGCAGGGCCGGAAATTGCGAATGATTCTAGACACGGGTTCCCCTGACAACGTCATACCGAAGAACATATTTAAGAAACATCGCAAATGGTGGCCGGCACTGGAAAAAACGTCGCTCCGCTTAACATGCTTCCTCGGGCCATTGCCAGTTGTCGGCGAGATAACCATGAGGGTTCAGTCTGAACCGACTGTTGTGACCAGCACGCTAATGGTGGTGGCATGTAACGGACCACTGCTCTGTGACCCGAACACGATACAGGTCTTTCGTAAGGCGGGTGTGTCCTTCTGGGGCACTAGAACCACCTCAAGTGTAAATGTTCTTCTTGATAACAAGATTACGCCTCTGCTCGATGAATTTTCTGAACTTTTCGAGAACAAGCTTGGCTTTTGCAAGGGCCCCCCTGTGCAATTACACCTCAAAGAAGGAGCCCGCCCACATTTCTGTAAGGCACGTACAGTGCCTTATGCCATGCACTCCAAAGTTACGGCCGAGATCGACCGTCTTGTGCAAGACGGAGAGCTTTCGCCGATAAGCATTTCAGATTGGGCATTACCGGTGGTTCCGGTAGCTAAAAAGAACGGCGATACACGATTGTGCGGCGACTTCAAGTTAACAGTCAACCCGGCGTCTCACTTGGAGCAGTATCCCCTGCCCAATGTTGAAGACATATTTGCGGCGCTTTCGGGAGGCAAAGTCTTCAGCACTCTGGACCTACGCGACGCGTACAATCAGCTGCCGCTGGACGACGAAGCTAGAAAGACGGCGATACTCAACACACACCGGGGCCTTTAGTGCTACAACCGCCCGGCATTTGGAATTGCTTCAGCCTTGTTCCAGCGACGCATGGAATCGATTTTGCAAGGTTTGCCGAATGTTCAAGTGTACCTCGCCGACATCATTGTGGCGGAAAAGGAAAACGACACATCGGTACTGCGGCAGGTGTTTCAGCGGCTTCGCGAACACAACATGAAGTTGAACAAAGCCAAGTGCCGGTTTAGGGGAGCACAAGTGTCGTTTCTGGGGCACCGCATCGATATCAAAGGTCTTCATCTTCTGCAAGATACCCTCGAGGCGGTACTGGCCGCGCCGAAGCCAACATCGGCAAGCCAGCTGAAATCGTTCTTGGGCTTGGTTACTTATTAAGCTATATTCTTGCCCAACTTGTCAACGACGCTGGCTCCCTTATATCGCTTGCTGGCGAAGGGGGTGTTGTGGCAATAGGGGCCGTCCCAAACAGCACATTTAGAGAAGCAAAGAGTGCCTTAGGCAAAGCTAAATTTCTGGTCCACTTTGACCCGCGAAAACCCCTTCGACTGGAATGCGATGCCTCATCGGTCGGCTTGGGCGCAGTGCTGTCCCACCGCATCACCGGCGAAGACTATCCGATAGCTTTTCACTCTAGAACCTTGACGCCGGTGGAGCGAAATTACTCGCAACTGGAAAAGGAAGCGCTTGCCCTAGTTTTCGGTGTGACAAGGCTCAGAGACTATCTTTTCTGGAATAAATTTTGCCTGATAACGGATCACAAGCCGTTGACAGGGCTGTTCCATCCAAAGAAACCAATTCCGCAGATGGCGGCGGCCAGGATACAGCGTTGGGCGCTCCTTTTATCAGCGTATCAGTATGACATAGAATTTCGGAAAGGACCACTACACGCGAATGCCGATGCTTTGAGCCGTTTGCCGCTGCCGGAGCAAGGACACCCTGGTGAAGATGATCCCGTCGAATATGTGCTACATGCGCAAGCTTTGACAGGTTTTTCTCTAAGCGCAGAGCACGAGCACGAGCACACGAGCGAGGACATGCTCCTCCGACAGGTGAAGAAGTGGATCCTTTGTGGTTGGCCAAACCAGCTGGGACCGGAGCAACAGTGCCTTCAGCCGTACTTCACGCGCAGATACGAACTCACTGTGAGTAAAGGACTAATATACTGGGATGATCGCGTAGTTTTGCCCGAGACCGTGCGGGCACTTATTCTGAGAGAACTTCACGACACCCACCCAAGCGCGACTGCAATGAAGCGCCTGGCCCGTACGATGTTTTGGTACCCCGGATTGGACCACGACATAGACAAGCTGGTACAAAGCTGCCAGCAATGCGTGCAATGTTGGCCCATGCCAGCGGTACAGGTCCCTTCAAGCTGGCCGAAAACCAACAAACGTTGGTCTCGCCTGCATATCGACTATGCAGGGCCAGTGGAAGGTCTCATGATCTTGGCAGTGGTAGATGCGGAAACGAAATAGATAGAGGCAGTACCTCTTAAAACAGCAAGTGCAGAAACTACAGTCGAAGTACTGCGAGGGATCTTCGCGCGTTTTGGTCTGCCCCATACAGTCGTTTCCAACAATGGGCCACAATTCAGCAGTTCTGTCACTGAAAGATTTTTCAAAGATAACCATGTGTGTCATGTTGCCTCCGCTCCATACTATCCGCAGTCAAACGGATTGGCGGAGCGTGCAGTACGCACCATTAAGGAAGGTATCAAGAAAAATAAGGATGGAAGTCTGCTAAGTCTTATTTCCATGTTCTTGCTACGCTACAGGGCAACACCGACTCGAGATGGCAAGTCGCCCGCGGAGATGTTGCTGGGTTTTCGACCCAGGACTCGCCTAAGTGCACATTTTCCAGAGGAAGAGGTGGCACGGGATCCCACGGTGAGCAGACCACCGGCACCGTTGCCACAAGTTTTTTCACCGGGAGCGCCTGCTTGGTCGCGGCAGTACAATCAGGCTTGCCAGAGATGGTTACCCGGCACGGTGACCTCAACAAGAGGTAGACGTATTGTCATGGTGGACACCACAGGAGGGGTGCAGCGCCGTCACGTAGACCAAGTGCGGTCACGACTCGCAGCGGATGAAGTAAAGCAAGAATTCTACGCAACTCGACCTGGAGACAACCAATCCTCTGCAGTGGAAGACGCTGAACAATCGTCAGACGGATCACTTGGTACATCCCAGGCTTTCAGTGAAGCAACCTCAAGTGTACCGGCGGGCTTAGGACTTCCTAGGCGTTCTACGCGCACAAGGAGACCACCCGACAGGCTAGGCTTCTAAGAGGGAGGAAGTGCCGTGTCGCGTTATTGCAAGCCCGCCTATAGCATCATGAAGTGCGCATGCGCCTACTGATTCGTACAGAATAAAAGCAGCCACGCTATCTTCAATAAACCATTCCATTGCTTGCACCTACTGCGTCTGTTGTTACTCGCGCTACAGCAGTTTAAACGTAAGCTGTGACACATTCTCGGCTATAACGGGATGAATGAAGTACTGTAATACTATTGAAAACACGCTGCTCGATCTTCAGTGCACATCTGAGAAATTCGAGGGAGAAGCTGCAGATACTTTCCCCGACCACCTTACAGTGGCTGACCGTCAGCGGAGCTGTACAAACCTTAATGACCATTTGTCAAAGAAGGAATGAAAGGCCTCTTTATGGTGGTAGAAGCTGTTGTTGCTCTCGAGCATGTCAACACTTCAAGCGCACGTGCTAAAGATGGCAGTCATATTGCAGATGTTGAGGAATCTCGCCGAAACGAGGAAGCAAGCACTATTGCTTGTAATCAATGAAATCTGGAATATTGGAATTCCCCACAGAGTGGAAACACTTGGTCATGATGCCACTACCGCAACTAGGCAAGAAACCCGACACCATAGCCAACCTTCGATAAGTCTCACTCACATTGACAGTCTGCAAAATGACGAAAGGAATGTGCCTCGCGAGGCTGAACCAGCATCTGGGAAAGGCAAGGCTATTTCCACCTGTGACAGATTGGTTTCTGGCCTAAGGTTGACATGTGCGACAATAGCCTCTTTCTGCATCAAAGCATCGCCAATACCAGTCGCTTAGGAGGAAAGATATATGGGTTCAAATTCAAAATTCTAATTCAAATTCAAATTCTTTATTTTCCAAAACAAGTTTTGTGGTTGACAGGGCTAAAAGCTGCAGTCTGCAGCTTGACAGAGGTCCGGACACCATATTCAAGGCAGGGCTTGACCTCGACGTGAATGTCGAACCGTTAAACAAAAACGTATGGAACAGAAAATAACAGTTCATCAGAATAAGAATACACAATACTAGATATAATGCTTTGTATACAGAAGCAGAAATATATATATATATATATATACACACACGCACACGCACACACACAGACACACACACACATGTATATATATATATATATATATATATATATTGTCACGTAGGTGACTGTGAGCTACCTGGCACGCAGGCAGACAGAAAGGGACACTGCGTCGGCGGTAGACTTAAAGAGAGTTTAATGGGCGAACTTGTGCCCGAAATCAAGCGAATAACGCGGTGACGGCGAAAGCAGCAAGCGCGTCTGGGGCGTTCGTCGGACTGCGCCAGCCCAGGCGGTGGTCCCGTATTTATACGCTTCGCGTGCATGATCGAAACGCGTCAAGCGCCGCCGCTTGCGTCGCAGCGACGCGAGCTGCGTAGCTCGCGTCGCTAGAAGCTGAAATAAACGCACGTGGCATTACCCCCCCCCCCCCGCCTCGTGAAAAAGCATCGCCCCGATGCTAAAGAAAAGAAACTTGTAAGCATGCAGTCAACCACGGATAACGAAAAAAAAAATGAATGTCTGTTAGTCCGCTAACGTTCAAAAAACTTCTTGAGGCGCGCGACGTGCACCATCTCAGGTCGTGCGCGACGTCGCTGTGACTGCGTCACTCCATCGGGCACAACCTCGTACACCAGCGGTCCAAGTCGTCGAGTTACCTTGTAGGGCCCGAAGTAACGGCGCAGGAGCTTCTCACTAAGGCCGCGGCGACGAACCGGTGTCCACACCATAACGCGGTCACCAAGTGCGTACTCTTGGTCTCGTCGTCGTAGGTTGTAGAGTCGGGCGTCGGCGTTTTGCTGCTCTTTAATACGCATTCGGGCTAGCTGGCGAGCTCCCTCGGCACGTTGAATGAAGCTGGCAACGTCTGCATGGATGTTGTCGTCTTCAACGTGAGGCAACATCGCATCAAGCATCGTGGCGACTTGGCGACCGAAGGCAAGCTCGAATGGCGTCATCTGCGTTGTCTCCTGTGGCGCGGTGTTGTAGGCGAACGTCACGTATGGAAGGACTTCGTCCCAAGTCTTGTGCCCGACGTCGACATACATGGCGAGCATGTCGGCGAGGGTTTTATTTAAACGCTCCGTAAGGCCGTTTGTCTGCGGGTGGTACGCTGTAGTGTGCCGATGGCTCGTGTGGCTCAAGTGCAGAATCTGTTGCGTAAGTTCAGCTGTGAATGCCGTACCTCTGTCCGTAATAAGGACCTCGGGTGCACCATGACGGAGAACGATGTTCTTTATGAAGAATCTGGCGACCTCGATTGCATTTCCCGATGCTAACGCTGCTGTCTCGGCATAGCGCGTCAGATAGTCCGTTGCTACCACTATCCACCTGTTCCCGCAAGTGGATGTAGGGAAGGGGCCAAGCAGATCCATGCCTATCTGCTGGAATGGTTTCCATGGTGGCTCGATTGGTTGCAGGAGGCCGGCTGGCCTTGTAGGCGGTGTTTTCCGACGTTGGCAATCTCGGCAGGTTTTCACGTAGCGTGCGACGTCTGCGTTCAGGCCCGGCCAGTAGTATTTTTCTTGAATTCTTCTGAGAGTTCGAGTGAATCCCAGATGCCCTGCTGTCGGCTCATCGTGAGACGCTTCTAAAATATCTTGCCTTAGCTTGACCGGCACGACGAGTAGATATGCCGCTTTGTACGGCGTGAAGTTCTTTTTCACAAGCACATTGTCGCGCAGGCATAGCGATGAAAGCGCACGTCTGAATGCTTTTGGCACTGAATCGGTCTTGCCTTCGAGATATTGAACCACACAGCGTAAATCAGGATCGGCACGTTGATCTTGTGCGAAGGTGTTAGAGCTTATGGGCCCAAGGAAGGCATCGTCGTCATCGTCGCAGGTCGGGGCGGATTCCACAGGGGCTCTCGAAAGGCAGTTGGCGTCAGTGTGCTTTCGGCCTGACTTATACACGATGGTGACGTCGAACTCCTGTAGTCGCAGGCTCCAACGAGCGAAGCGACCTGACGGGTCTTTCAGGTTAGCGAGCCAGCACAGAGCGTGGTGGTCACTGACGACCTTGAAGTGCTTCCCGTAAAGATACGGCCGAAAAGTATATATATATATATATATATATATATATATATATATATATATATATATGTATATATATATATATGTATATAAGTATATATATAAGTACGTATATATGAATATATCTGCATATATATGAATTCACATGTGAATACACAGAAACACATATAATACATCAGGAAAAGAATATCACATTCTAAAAACACTACAATGTGAAATACAAGCAGACACAGGAGGATTTAGCTTCTGTTCAAAAAAAGAATTATGAATGTACGTAGCTTCATGGCAATAGTGCTAGGTATGATTTTTTTTAAGAAAAGAGCTGTTGAAGTAATGCTAGTGTGGGCTTTACTATATCTTTGTATTTATTGAAGATTAACGGAAGATTATATTTCAAAGACTGCAGTACGTAAAAAGTGCGGAAACGTGGAATTATCCAAAAGTCAAGAGAACGTGTATGAACATTGGTATTTTGCTGAAGCAGTGCTATTGTACTAATAAAGTTTTTAACAGTGGGTGAAAACACATAGAATGAACGCAAAACACGAAATTCATACATATATTGTATTTTCGTAATGTTGTACAACCTAAAATAATATTCTGTGGGAGCTAAATAATCAATATTTGCGATATTGCGAACAACTTTCTTTTGTAATAAACAAATCCTCGTAATATTCCTTTGTGTAGTGGTCAACGATACGAGATTACAGTAATTAATATGGGAAGCGAACAATGTAGAATAAATTTGTGTTTTGGCTTTCACTGGGGGAATTGCACAGCAACGCGATAGAGCTCCTGTGGCCATTGAAAGCTTTTTTGCATAAGTTGTCAACATGCGAATCCCATGTGAGATTAGAGCTAAATGTTAGTCCAAGAATTTTATATTCATTGACGATTTCGATCCTGTGCCCGTCGCAGTATATATCCTGTTCTAAATTATTTACTTTATTTTTTGCACGGAAGAAAAGTACCTTGGTTTTATCTGGGTTAATCTTGAGGGAGTTAGAATTTGACCAGAATATGAGCTTCTCAAGGAACTGATTACATCTTCACGCTAGATCGGCTTCACCAGTTCCGGAGGGTAGGGTATTGCTATCATCGGCGCATATGATAAGTTTGGAGCTTGTGTCAATACGGACAATATCGTTTATGTATACGTTAAACAAAAGAGGACCTAAAATACTGCCTTGAGGTACACCACATTTTATATGGAGGGGAGATGAATGGTAATTGCCAATGTACACACACTGAGTCCTGTTGGCTAAGTACGAACAGAATAGATCAAGCTGCTTACCACGAACCCCGTAGTCCGAGAGTTTTAGTATAAGTATGTTATGGTTAGGTGAATCGAATGCCCTACTGTAATCTGCAAAAAGACCGAGAGTTACATGTTTATTTTCAATGTTTTGTAGCACACTTTCTTTAAGAGTTAATAAAGCTGTTTCAGTAGAGCGTCCTTTTCTAAAACCAAACTGCGCGTCGGAAAGAATATTTATTTTGTTAAAGAAGTTAGTCAGTCGAGAAAACAATATTTTTTCTAAACCTTTAGAAAAGGATTGATATGACAGATATTGGCCTGTAATTTTTTGTCTCATTTTTATTGCCTTCATTGTAAATGACTGTTACCTTGGATCGTTTCAGTGCATCAGGAATTTGATCTGATTGGATAGGTTCTTAGTCACAGTCGAACCAAGAAGGAAGTTGAGCACAGTCTGCAGCGAGGAGGTATTGATGGCCTTTCGTGAAGACTGCCCAGGAATTAGGGTTGCCAATTTTGGCAAAGAATCTTTGCAACCAAATGTTTGAAATATGAAGTTACAGTAAACAGCCAAAGGCTTTTACTAATTGCGCAGGTGGAAATGCAGGTAATACCCGGACCAGCACATTTGGTTGCAGGAGTGATTCGCTGATGAGGTAAGAAGGTGACTTACAGTTGGTGATAGTGTATATCGAATGCAGGTATGCGCAGTATGTATATATACTATTAGGCCGAAACAGGTGAGTTTTCTCCAAAGCAATATCAAAAGCTTTTTTTTTTTCAGGATGCCACTCATGTGTTTCAGGTAAGTGTGGACAGGGTTATATAAAGCTGCATAGGCAAAATGATACAACTAGATACAGCTGTTCAGCCTAATATTTTTCTGGGCTAAATTCTTGCTCCTCGAACTCATTCGAGATCATTAACTGTAGCACCGAAGTAGTGGACCACTACCAAAACAAAGGCATGTAGTGTGCCCACCTGAATTCTTGTGCTTATGCTTGTCTTCTTTTTTACAGCAATAGCTGCTATGGGCTAACTCCCCTGGTTGTTCTGATGTCTACTGGTGTTGTCACTGGAATTCCCAAATTTCTTGCTAGAATATTGCAAATAAAGTTCTCATTGTGCTGCGAGTATTCAAATTGGCATTCCACAATTCTACATTTCAGCCACTCTGCTGAAGGTACAGTCGTGGTGAATACTGATCCTGGAGAGCGCGATCTAGCCAACAGGTGCCATGATTAGCGAACACCTGCTCAATGTGTGCGTGCTGTATATAGAGCTGGCCTCCACGCCTTCAAGTTCCCTTTCCCACTTGTGAACGCAGTTCTATGTTAAATTTTCTTCTTACATGTAATGACAGTGACTGGGTGCATCTGCTTCATTAATCTTCTTCTAGTACTTCGCTTCTCAGTTTTACTGGATGGGGCTGTTGGTGTCTTGTTTTCCTCAAGCACAGCACAAGACCAAGCAATGGGTAGCCCAAATATAGATTTGAGAAAACCAAAACGGATTCAGCAGTAAGAAGCGAAAGGTTTGTTTTGGTGGAGACCAGTGGCCAAGTTCGGATATGAAAGAGGAGAAAAAAAAGTCGAGTCTTTCCACTTCAACCCTGGGAGGCACAGCTCCCACAAATAAATGCGACTCGCACTTATTTTACTTCTTTAAAGGAGCTTACTGACTTGCATTTGCCAAGTGTTCACTTCAACAAACACCGCATGAAGCAAGCTTGCTGCGCATATTTCACCAGCTACATTGTTTCGCATTATGAGTGAAACTAATTTCTTGTATGGCACAACTTGCCCAATTGTGTGTTTCGCAGTAAGATGTTAGGAGTGCTATTAAGGCACTTAAATACTCCTGAATAGCAGAAGAGAAAAAAGAAATAAAAGTGAGAAAGCAGTGGCTTTTTGTGCGTAGACTATGCATACAACTGGTCCTCTTATGGTCATTTTTTCCCTATCCGCTAAACCATTCTAAACAAGAAAAGTTTATACACAATTAGTTTATACACAGACCAACCGCGCTGCGTGCAGTGACTGCCGGCGAAGACAAGCCTTCTTAAGCAGCTGGCTCTCGACGGCGTTCTTCATTTCGGCAGCAGTGGTTGTGGCGGAAAGTACGGTCCTAACCATAGCCTCTGTTCTTGCGCAGGTTAGTGCTTTAGTAATTTTTTCATAGCCCTTTACAAATACACTCTGTGCCGCCACCACTGCTACCTTTTCGCTCTGTGTTTTACTGCTTGTGTTTATTGCTTTATGTGCTTAACGGCGATGCCGACTAACGCTGAGCTGGCAACGGAAATTGAAGTACTCCGTTCTGAAGTCGCATAGATGCGCCAAAGCCTGATTGCATTTAACGACTTGTACGAGTCTGTGAAATCAAGGAATGACTGTCTTGTGCAAGAAAACAAATCTCTGAGGGATGAGAACTAGTCCCTCATGGATAGTAACAAAAACCTTACGCAAAGAGTTGGTGACCTGGAGCAGTACTCGCGGCAAAACAATGTGGAAATTAAGGGCATCCCAAAACAGACCTAAAATACTGCCGGTCAATTGTACAGGTGTTGGGCGAAAAGATCGGCTGTCCTTAGCTGCAGCTGATATTGATATTGTTCACCGAGTACCTGCTAAACAGAAAACCAACATCATAGCCCGATTCTGCTCTAGGACAACAAAGGCTGACTTTGCATCCAAAGCGCGAAAGACCTGACTTACTACGACCGCTATTGGGCTCTCGCATAAGCCACCGACATCTATTTTTGTCAACGATCATCTAACACCGGGAAATAAGCGACTTTTTGCGCAGGCGCTAGAACCTAAGAAATCTAAAGGTTGGAAATTTCTGTGGACCGACAACTGCGCTATGAAAGCCAGAAAGTCGGAAGACAGCCGTGTGCACCGCATCTCCAGTGTGACTGATTTAGGTATATTGACGTAATCTCATGTCGTTTTCTTAGCATTCTGATCTTTTCAATTCATCATGGCTGAGTCTGTTTTTTCACTTGATCAAACTAATTCGCTGCTGAAAAAAAGCAGCCCACGCTATCTTTAGTACATCTTAACATCCGCAGTATTCGTAGGCACCACGACGATCTTGTCACGTTTCTTTCCATTCTGGGCCACGCTTTCTCTTTCATTTGCCTGTCTGAGATGTGGTTGTCATCACATGACGGAAATCTGTACGGTCTTCCCGGTTATACTTCTCAATACTGTCATCGCGAAGGACATCGTAGCGGCGGTTCAACCATATTAGTAAGTTCAAAACTGTCATACAAACGCCGTCATGACCTCACTTTGTGCACTTCTCTCTGCGAATCTGTTTGGTTAGAAGTAGATCAAAGTAACTTTCAATCAAGTGGTAACTTGTTGCCGACTAATCGTAATATTATAATTGCGTCCATCTATCGCTCACCTTCGTCTTCTTATATGGAGTTCTGCAGAGAATTCGAGCAGTTACTGAAGAAGTTAATTGACGAGGACAAAAATATATAATTTGCGGTGAGATTAACATCAATATACATCAATATAATTGACCCTAACAGTCAGTCATGCTCTGAGTACGTTAGCATTTTTCTTAGCTGTGGATTTTCTTCGCTAACTCATACTCCTGCTCGGTGTGAACAAGATGGTTCTAGCACTCTAATAGATCATGTCCTTTTCAGCTTACCTACTGATAATACCACGGCTGGTGTAGTAAACTATGATATAACAGACCATTATCCCATATTTTTAGCGCAGGCTCCGTAACATCTAGTCTCTCTAGAAAAAACACCAGGTCTTTGATTCAAATAAATGCATGCACCTAATTCGTGCGGCTTACTGGGCTGACGTGTTTCAGGAGCAATGTGCAAAAAAAGTTTTTGCATCTTTTTCAGCGAAGATATCAGAGTGCACTAACTTATGCATGAATAACTTCACCGTCACCCACTGGTTCAGTACACCAAGAAAGCCTTGGATCAGCAACAGTTTAATGCGCTCCATAGTGAAAAAAGACAGCCTTCGCAAGAAGCACAAAGCTCAGCCATTTATTAACACATTGCGTTCACGATTGAAAGCATATTCAAATGTTCTTGCAGCCACTCTAAAATGTTCTAAGCGTAATTACTACGAAAACAAGATTAGACAAAATGGAAACGACACCAGACGAAAGTGGCAAGTTATTAAAAAATTTTTATACACTAATACCACTGATAATGGCATATCATGCGTCAGCTACAATTCAGTTAGTTTACCGGACCCTGAGGACGTCACTAACGCTTTCAGTAACCATTTTAGTGCTATAGTTGATCTACAGCATTAACCACCCTTACCTAGTTTACCACGCAGTTCCTATTCATTTTACTTATACCCTACAACTTCACAAGAAGTTTGTAGTATCATAACATCACTCAAAACAACTGGGCCTGGCCTTGATCTCATCCGACCGTCGAACATTAGGCTTGTGCATAAAGAAATTTCACCGGTACATGCCGACGTAACAAATAAATTATTTAAAGATGGTGTGATTCCCAAAAGCCTCAAAATAGGTAAGGTAATCCCAATATTTAAAAAAGGTAATCTTGAGTGTTTGAATAATTATTGTCCTATTTGCATTTTGTCTTTCTTTAGCAAGGTAATTGAAAAACTTATTCACAAGCGTTTAACTAATTACTTATCCAAATTTCAGCTATTCTCTCCATATCAATTTGGTTTTAGAGAGCATTTGTCAACACGACTTGCACTTACTACGTTTACTGAAAAAGTTAAATCAGCTATAGACGAAGGCCTATTAGTCGGTGCTCTCTTTATTGATTTCACTAAAGCGTTCGGTACAATTATTCACCTCATCCGCCTACACAAACTAGAATCTTATGGCATTTCTGGCCCGCCTTTGCAGTTAATTTGTGACTGCCTAACAGACCAACCACAAATTATCCAAGTGAATAGTTTCTTCGCGTCCCCTAAAATTATTAATAGAGGCGTCCCTCAGAGATCGGTACTGGGGCTATTGTTATTTTTATTGTTCATTAATGATTTGCCACAAATATTAACACATGCCCGCTGCCATCTCTATGCTGATGTCACAACCATTTTCGTATCCGAAAAAAATTCCGTCACACTACTAAACAAATTAAACAATGATCTCGCTAATGTTCATGCATGGTGCCTGAAAAACACGTTATATATAAATCCATCTAAGACAACATTTATGGTATTTCATTCCCCTCAAACATAATTAATAGATTCCTTAGTTGTATCACTTAACAATCACATAATTACAAGATCTGGGTCAACCAAATTTCTAGGCATTATCTTAGATGAACACTTAAAATTCATCCGCCATGCCAAATCTCTTGTTCAAAAAATGTCGTTTGGCATTCACGTCATTATCAAATCGCGCTGTTTTTTTGAACCAAGTATTCTTTTGTCTTTGTATTACGCGTATATTGACACGTGTACTTATGTTTATCGGGCGACCACGTTTCGCCGCCTAACAAATCTTATCGCACAGCGCGGGACGCGCTTGCATGTATCCGAAGTTTCTGGAAAGCTATCGATGCTTCTATCCGCAGTCTGTTGTCGCCGAACCTTGTGTTATCTGATTTATTCGCCTGACGCGAATGGTGTAGAACTTTGTGGAAGGCACGCGGGTCCCAACGATTAGTCCCAACATTCGACGATTCTGTATAAAAGCCG
Organism: Dermacentor andersoni; assembly: GCF_023375885.2. Lineage (NCBI taxonomy): Eukaryota > Metazoa > Arthropoda > Arachnida > Ixodida > Ixodidae > Dermacentor > Dermacentor andersoni. The sequence goes on along the minus strand of NC_092820.1, from coordinate 1,098,046 downwards.
ACGCGCTTGACCCGCTGATCAGATTTTCGACGATCGCCGACTGTGTTCGCCGCTTTCGTTGTGCTATAAGTGTAGCCTGTTTTGTGGGCAAAGGTTCGCCCAATAAAATCTAGTTTTGCCTTTCACAGTATTGCTACTGTGTTCTTAACGTCACCACCACGTGACAATATTCACAGTCATCTTTCATATTGCCTCTCATCATGGGGTAATACATACTTCACTCACCTCCACCAACTAGAAGATTTACAAAAGCAAGCGGCACGGTTGATGACATTTCAACCTTTTAAGTCTCACTTTGCTCCCATTTTTCGTTCCCTAAACCTTCTCCCCTTGCGCATGTTATTCAATCATAAGCTGTTGCTAATAATGTTCCGCCTCATAAATACGGAGCTAGGCATTGAAAGTTTTCCGCGTACTGACCTCACTAATAATAATAACACAAGGTTTTCCGCACGTCACAATTTGCTCCTTCCTAAAATTCGAACTAACTATGGGAAATTTGCCGTCGTGTTTTCAGGCATATCATTGTGGAAATCGATTCCGTCCGATATCAAATCATGTGCATTTCAAGCTTTCAAGCGCACAGCTAAGGTGTATTGTATTAACTATTTACCGAACTCCTAGTATGTTTTGTGCGAAGTAAACATTATTAAATATATTTGTATTGTACTGTTCCTAATTTACTTTTCATATATTTAAATTTTTTTCTTTCCCTGTAAATACTTTACAGCATTGCTTATTCCCCATGCTACCACCACCTAATTCTGTATTAAAACATTGTTTTTTTTTTCTTCCCGATGAAGACTTTTCCGCGCTGCATGTTCCACACACTACTACCACACTTTTGTATTCAAAGCTCTATTTTTTCCCTCTTTTTATCCAGCCTTTTTTTTTTTTGCTGACAAACACAACCTTTGTATGATGTAGCCTGCTACTGTTGCCACAATTTAACTAACCCCCATTTGTTTCTTGTTTAGGAGGTCCCCCCGACTGTTTTTACTTCGGGACCTCCGACTGCGCAATTATACGACACCTGTTTGTACTACTGTTTGTACTACTGATGAAAATAAATTCAACTTCAACTAATAAAAATTGTGCTTCCATACCAACTTCACCCCTCCAGTTTAGAGTAAAGTGCCAGTGCACTTACGTATAACCAATCAATTCTCAAAGAGCATGTGCAGTCCAGCCCAAAGCATCGGCATGATTCCGCACTGTGCTCCGGCATTGAAGGTGAATAACGCGTTCCATAACGGCAAATGTGCTTTAGTAAGCTTCACTGCAATATGACTTTGTAATGTACAGAGAATTGTCAATAAAGCTTCCCACCAGCAAATGCTCTTGGAAATTATATCACAATTGGAAATAATGAACGAAGTGTAAATCTGTCTGCCCTCTTCACTCTTAGTATTGTCACGTGGTAGTGACGGTGAAGAAAGCAGCCAAACTGGGAAAGACGAAACTAGCATTTTATTGGGCGAACTTGTGCCCTCGAAAACAGGCTACACTCAAAGAACGGCGAACGCGACGAACCCAGTCGGCGATCGTCGAAAATGTGATCAGCGGGTCAACTGCGTCGGCTTTTATACATCAGTCGTCGAATGTTCTAGAGTAATCGCTGGGACCCGCGTGCCTTCCACAAAGTTCTACATCATTCGCGTCGCGCACACATGCAATAAGTAAGTAAGTGCTTTATTTCCCATATACAATATGCATTTGAATATGGACAAGTCTTGAGGAAAAATGCTGCGTCAGCTTTTAAATATTTTTTAAATTACATTTCTCGCAATACACTAATGTTTCGCGGTGAATCTAAGCAATGTACTGTGGTGAAGCATACTAAAATTGGAAAGGGGCCACTGTCACTGGACATAATAAGAGTTCTTTAATTATACACTCGGGCACCCGCCGCCTCTCAGGTCGCCTAAGTGGACATACTATGCTGGGCGATAGCGTTCCCTCCCACTTTTAGTATGCTTCACCGCGTAAATAAAATGTACTGCGGCGAAGTAGTGTATTTCTATTGAGTGAATAAAGAAATGGTTTTTGCTACAGTACTGAAATAAACGCGCACCATGGATCAGTCTATGGTGCGCGTGGATCAGTACATGGAACACGGAAGAGCGTCGCAACATCAGGTAGCTGATTCACACAGGCCGTGTAACCCATTTATCAGTCGTAAAGGGTATTAGGGGTAATTCAACATTTCAGACACACAGAAATATGTTTATATGTCTACGTTCGTATCCTTGCTTAGTAAGAGTGCCAGAACTTCCACAATAGAAAGTAATTTACAACACACAAACGCAAAGAACACAGACATTTGCCTCGTCTTCAACTCGGTCGTCATGCAAATGACATATAGCACAAAAAACGTCAACATGCTGTGCGTTAGCATCATAAACTTCATACTAGGCAAGGAGCACACCACAATCCCGCGACAGCCGGTAATGAGACCAAAACGGGAGCGCATGTCTGTGACAGTGCAAACGGAGCCCCTAAGCCACTCTGCTTCACCACCACCTTCACTGCACGGCTGTACCACTCGTTTCAAGCACCAAACACACATTCAGCGCTGAACAGTGGGCGGTCGACGTAGTCGCATTTACATAACTTGTAGCGAGCAGCATATCCCTCGACGTCCGGTGAGCAAAGTCGGACACGGCGACGCCACATCGCGGTTTCGCAGAACTTCGCTGCCGAGGCGCTAGGCCACTAGGCCACTTCGACATTTCAACTGTCACCACCGCCGAGTTCCCAAGGAAGTATGCGGGTCGCACAACGCAGATCCTCTACTGGCAGAGCTCACCGAGGCCAAAGCCGTACTGCCGCACCACCACTACTCACTGCTTTCCGCCAGGTAACACAGAACCTACAACGAACGCACAAGCACCGCAAGCACAATCACATAAGCAATGTTGAACAATGCGCGGTCCGCGCGGGCCAGCGAACGATCACGCCGAGGACGAACACGTCACGGCGTCGCTCGTCGCCACCACCGCGCCTTCTCAAAAATTTCTAAAAGATCCGGTCCCTAGGCACCTAGGATCAGGTCACGTGAGTGATTTTTGTACGTCATTTAGACGCACGCATGGGAATGCCGGTATATTGTGACTTCGGATTGGCATCGTTCTCGGAGAGCCAGGACGCCTTGAAAACGCGCCTGGCAAGCACCGTACCGTCTGTCACAATGATTCATTTTCCACTAAAACAGCACGTAAGAAGCTGTTTTAGCTTTAATATTACACAAAAACATGTTTCGTTTAACTCTAAGAACTTGTTATCGTATTTACGTTTACGTGATACGTAAGAAGCATCAGTGGGCAGCTAAAGTTGGAAGACAGACGACAAGATTCGCGCTCGCTTTGAAGGAGTTTGTCTTCTGTTCTTGCTTTCTTCGCTTGGTCATACATTGTAGGTGAGTAAAGATGTAATATGCGTGAATGGAAACATTTTGTGAAGATTTTACTTTAAGAACGAGTTATTTGTGTAGCCATATCTACGTTCTAGACGAAGCCTCTTACAACACCAACGAACAAGAGCCTCGCAGACACATATACCGTCATTCCTATGACGGCATGGCGCCCCTTAAGAAACTCCCGTAGACGGTGGCGCCAGATTTCCCTCTAGGTGTTATACTGAGAAACTCTATGCACGGGAATGCCCATAGAGTTTCTTTGTGGCATAGGCTTAGTATAACCAATTCTAAAGGAAAAACTGGCCCAGAAAAATGTGAACCGCTAGGGCGCCACCCTGTTTCTACTGGTCAATGTGGCCAGCGCAGTTACTATTGAAAGAGCTGAAAACAAGTACAGGTCACCTTATGCTCTATCACTTAAAAACGCATACCTGATTGCTTTATGAAGTTGATGCGTTGATATCAAGTTTACAGAAAGCGCGCGCTAAGTGCGTGACTTATGTAAATAACGATGTTCGCATTCACGCAATAAAGTATGACACGAATTTCGCTTTCGAATCTGTTTTATAGATGTGTAGTAGTTTCGTACAGTTTAGCTTTGACATGCGATTGCTCGCCAACATCGGACGCTATGGCACATTCATGCCTTTTGTGCCACCGAAGCCCCGAGCCCTGAAGTGCTCTTGCATATACCTTCACATATAAGTAAACGAATCTACTTTTATTTCGGAACATCACGTGAGTAGACAGCTCTTGTGATGCATCACAATCGTTTGAGAAGCGTCCCAGTATAGCATTTTTTTAGATGCGGAGCGGTGTTTTTATTTAAAGGTTTCCCTTCAGTAGGAAATTGCTGGACAGGCGGACCAGCGCACCGGAATTGTACTGGCGAATCCACAAGCAAGTCATAGAATCTGTTTAATTGTTGCACTTTGAACAATCATGCTTCTACAAAGGCCACAGCAGAAAAACAGCCTGATGCAGAGTATTTCTGTGACAGGAAGCAATGAAGAGGCGAGTGCCCAATACGGACGAAATCGAGTGCATGATTCCCAATATTAATAGCGCAGATGTTTGATTAACTGTGCAATATTTTCACCACTTCCTTGCATGCCATTTCATGTGGCATATATTTTCTGGTCACAAATATGTGCAGCGAATCTCATTGCATAATCGACTCCGGGCCTCTGCGACCGTTCACTTGCACTTGATGCTGAGTCTCTTACATGTACCCATAAACTGCAGATATGCACATCAGATCCCTACGAGCATTTTCAAAATTCAATTATTTTAGACAACAGGTACATATGCAATACTGACATAATCTCAAATACCACTAAGCAAATGGGACACATTTTTGTATACTCGCAGGTAAAATAAGTGGATCATGTGGACAGCTCCAGCTCATCTTCTTTAAATCAGTGTGTACAAGGGGTATGCAAAAATAACTTTTTCTCGTGCACCGATTATATTGCTGTATAAGCAAGAGAACCCACCACGTTAGTGTTACATATATTGTACATTACACTAATATGTGCTTTAATTTACGAAGTGAGATGAGTTACTTGAATGTCTCATTCATTCAAATCACACTGCACGCTACATTCATCAATCTTCTATTGGGTTTTGCAAATGTTTAATGAAACAGGTTTCCCTGTTATGCAGATATGCAATGGCAAGCACTTCTGTGTGCTCCAAAGGTAAAATTTAAGCTCTAAATTAAAGAAGACATTTCTGATTGTTTCTGACTAGAAAGTCAGAAACAACAATCAAAAATGGTGAACGCATTGTATCAGAAGCTCCAGGTACAGGAATTATGAGAAGTGGCGAATGGTTTTAAGGAAAGAATGGTATTTGAAAATGCAATAAGACTCTTTAGAGGAGGCTAAGCAAGTCAATATAGGTAGAATACTCTGCAAAATTATGCGAGTGATGGGATGGCAAACCATGGGTCAGTAAATGCGTTGTTTTTCGGCAAAACAAAAGCTGATGGTTGTGATTACATAAGTCACTTTAGCATTATGAGACTGCTGATTGATAAATTCAGAAACAATCCAAAAAACAAGACACGCAAGAATAAAGAACAATTTAATGATGCTCTCTCCACACTGGGATAAATAAGAAGAAACGGATCACATCTAATGCGGTCATATCAGACGCCTTGTGAAACACTAAAGGAAAAATTCAGTTTCGAACTATGGCACTTGCCGCATAGATGTGGGGTCCTTGCACCAATAGTGATAGTTACGACTGCATTTAGAAATTGAAAGCATTCATGCAGACAACGATGATTACGTATATTTTTGGCTACCACGTCAACTGCCTCCACCGAGTGGTACAATGCTGCACGCTGCCATGATAAGGATCTCACAGCAACACCTGTAGGTAAAAAGCAAAAGCAGTCAAAGTGCTGGTGTATTCAGGACGCTATGTTTGAAAACTTTTAGGCAAGAAGAGTGCAAGAAGCAGACATAACAACTGCATTTATTTCCATAATTCCCCATTTGAATGGCCATTTCTTTTTGCTTAGACAATGCCTACACCCAGCATCAGCAGCTCCCTCATACAGACTCCGCAAGCCAAGAGGCCGTGGAGGCAAATGCAGATAAGAGGCAAGAAGCAATAGCACTGGTATTGACATTTATCTAATGTCTTTCTTCTTCTTTCGTTTAGGCAGCCAGCACACCTCGAACAGCCACCTTGACTGCGGGTGTGTCACCCTAGTCGCCAAGGAAACATTTGAGGGAAAGCGACAGGCAATGTCAACAGTCACTTCTTCATGTAAACAATACTTTTTCTCTCGGATGACTCCTACGCCTTACCACGCCAGCTAACCTGTGCAGACTCCACCAACGAAGATGCCCCGGGGGCTTGTGCAGGTCAGAGGCAAGAGGCAGTGGCACTGGTGTCCACATTCACCCAATTTCTTTCTGTTTCTTACGCTGAGGCATGCAGCACACCTCGAACAGCCACCTTGACTGCGGGAGTGTCAGCAGATTCCTGTTGTACATATGCTCATAAAAAACTTCAGCAAACTTGAACTTGATAATGAACTTGAAGGCAAATGGGACACTGATGCATTGCTTTTTTGAACAGTTAGTGTAAACATACAATATATTTTATAGTTTGCAGCACTACAGAGCGTATTTTGACGGCCACGGCGGCCGCATTTCGATGGGGGCGAAATCAGAAAACACCCGTGTACTTAGATTTAGGTGCACGTTGAAGAACCCCAGGTGGTCAAAATTTCCGGAATCCACCACTACGGCGTGCCTCATAATCAGAAAGTGGTTTCGGCACATAAAACCTCATAATTTTAGAGCGTATTTTGAAGCTTCCCTCTACATTTTTCACCAGTAATTACGTATGTGTTGTGTGGCGCTCAATGCTGCAGTTCATGTTGTAGCAGCAGCTTTGTCTGTGTAGAGCACACTGGATTAAGCTAGTGATATCCACATGGGCAGAAGGCCTATATTTCTCTCACATGTACAAAATAAGGTTCTGTGTAGTTCTCAGTGTTACAACAAAAAATAAAAGTAAATAATCCGATCTTGGAATTGTGTTTATTACAGTAATTTTTATGACAGTTATTGACAAGTTGACAGCTTGAACTGGTCAATCCGTCATGAGAAGGAATTGTAAGTATACATATACAAAAAGAGGGGTATGTGTGTGTGTGTTTGTGGAGGGCGTATAGGATTACGGCGGTACGAAAAACGTACCTGTAGACCCATTCCTTTAAGGTACCGTAACAAAGGGCATTGTGCGTAAAGTTCATACAACTAACTATGACATACATACGCCCGGCGATGCGAGCTACATATGCCATGACTTGCATTCGCGACTGTACCGGATGCCCTCCATATTATTCTGGTTAATTGTGCTCACTGCACCGATGCAAAAGAAAAATCATGGGCGCAGGTGCCTTTAAAGTATCTGGACCTTGCGAGGCACCGCTGCGCGTGCCAGGGAAGCTGTCCGTGCGAACACTCCCTGGCACACACCGGCGTCGGCGTCCCCAACCTACGTACCGTTCTGCTTCGAGCTTTGATCCCCCCACTGTCCCTTGGGTGCCCGGGAGTTCCCGCGCCGCCTGCTTTATTGTAATCTCAGGTGCTCTACTAAGACTTCCGTTGGTCGGTTACATGTGCCGTACAGCTGGATCAGTGATTGTAATAAATAAAAAAAAAACCGATCCATAGTCGCGACAATAGATCGCGACAGCGGCTTCTGCAAGATACCACGCCCGTGCGTAGAGAATTACGGAACGCCAACGAGGAATCTGACCACAGCTTCGAGCTCCTAACTCGTAACCTCGTCGAGTGACACTCCTGCAACAGGCGTGACCGCTGAAAACCGCATTCCGCCGGAAACTTCAACAGGATCATCCCTCGGTTGCATAACTGCCACCTGTACGGCCAACATGGACCACACCCACACCATCCCTCAACGTAGGATAAAGAACCAACTTATAAAGACCAAACAAACGGCTACACGCACGCCACATCACCACACAACAAGCGAGACGCCATGATGCTACGCTGCTATGGTTCAGATTAAACCTGACTACTGTCACCAAGTCTAGCAAGCGTCTCAGGAGCTGGCAACCTCGGCGCGTAGCAACGTGGCGGCGCTATTGAGGTTCCCGATTTTAATGCATGGGCCATCTTGTCAGCTTGTCCTCTAGAGTCAGTTTAGTAACTTTATGCTTTGTGGGAATGCCGATATATTCTTTCTTCGGATTGGCATCGTTCTCGAAGAGCCAGGCAAACACCGTTTCGTCTGTCAGAATGATTAATTTTCTACTAAAGCAGCACGTAAAAAGCCGTTTTGGCTTCATTATTATGCAAAAACACGTTTTGTTTAACTATGAGAACTTGTTACTTAAATGATATTGCGCGACAAAAAAAAAGGAAACGACGCGGACGTGAGAGTAGATGACACACCAAGCGCAAACTTTCAACTAAGTTTATTGCGCCACTGCGTCGATATATAATAAACCTAATAGTTTATCTGTGAGAGCCAGAGACGGGAAGCTAACACACTTATCACCCAATTTCGCGATCATCTGCGCTTCAGATATTTCACGGATGAGCTGTGTGCTACCACGGGAAACAATCGTGCATTGACCCTCAAGACGTTTGAATCCATGATCGCGACAGTGGATCGCCAAGAAACCACCAGGGCCGTTTTTTACATTGTTGCTATGTTCGTGGAGCCGATCATTGAGGCAACGCCCAGTTTGTCCGATATATTTCTTCCCACATGAAAGCGGGAGGTTGTACACCACCCGGTGGACACACTCGACAAACTTTTTGCGGTGATACTTTCTGCACTTATCGCCTCCCTGTTCGGAGGCTTTCTTTCTTCAGCGGGACACTCCACCAGCATCTGCAAGAACCTGTGTTCCGAGTGGAACCACCAAGCGCGACTCTACAGGCAGTACCTTTCGGTACAACTTCAGAGCGGTGCAGGCCGTCTCACAGCTAATGGTCTGCATCGCGAGTACTTTACGTTGGCGGACCAGACAACTGAATTCCTATGGCAGCAACAACTACGTAAACTCCGAGAACAGCAGCCACAAAAGAAGCGGTCGGCCCCGCAGAACCTCGTCCATATTCCAGAGTCTGTTGCTTTACCTGAAAAGATTCGAGAGGTCCTATGTCTCGGGCCGAAGTTTGCCGTCCAAACCAAACGGCCCCCCAGAGAACTTCTGTCCTACGTTCAAGATGTCTGAAGGCTTGTCCCAGACCACGAGGTAGGCCGTATCGTATCGGAAGGTGTTGATGTACTACAAAGGTGCAAGCAACCGAAGGCGAGGATTTCGGTGAATCGGGTGGCCTATTCACTCGTTGACAATTCGCTCTGTGTAATTCCTGCCGATAAAGCAGGTGGTTTTGCTGTGTTACCTGCTGAAGACTTTAACGCCGAGGCTCTAGAAGCCATCAGTGCCACGTTTAACTGTTATAGGCTGGCTAAGGTTAAGGCTGTGGCATAGCGCATGTGCAACAGACTTAATCTGCAAAACTTAACCAAGGCCTTTGAAAACAGCAGGCGAGATCATCTACAAGTATTCTTCAGTGCCAAAACTCATAAACCTGGTGTCCCGTTACGGGTTATTGCGTCAGAAATTGATGCTTGGCAAAAGCCGTTGGGGGTGTTTTTACAACAAAAGTTGGGCCTTCTGCCTGTCAGCGACCCTTTCCTCGTTAAGAGCTCAGATACTGTGATTGATTTTTTGAAATCACATTCTGACCGTGGTCTTCATTCGTTTTCTATTGCCGCATAGAAGCGTACTGTCCTGTGTTGAGCAATGTATTGATAAGTATGGTGCTGTTTCCTTCCAGAATGAGGCCGGCATGTCTTGCAGTCAATTTTAAAACTTTTACAGCTTTATCTTAATTCCGCCTTCATCACTTGGGATAACCAATGTTTTTTGCAGAAGAGCGGAGTTTGTATCGGCTCTTGCATTGCTCCCATTCTTTGTAGCTTGTTTTTATCCTGTTTAGACCATGACATTTCATCACAAGTGCAAGGCACTGCAGTTTCTAAAATATTTAGATACGTTGATGACTTTTTAATTTTCATTGACTGCTCTTCTGATGCCTTCATTCTGGAAGCTAAGAAAGCGTTAGAAACGTTTCAGAAGTGCTTAGTCCCCCTTAAAACTACTCATGAGATGCCGGTAGATAGGTCTCTTCGTTTCCTTGATCTTCGCCGGAGCTTTCAGGACAACCACACGTGTTGTTCGTAAGAGCCGCGAGCCAACAAGCCACTTCTGCCGTTTACGTCCGCACATTCTAAGCTTGTTAAGTGGGCCATTATCAGTTTGTGCTTCAAGAATGCCCTGCAACGGGGGTGTTCACCTAGCAGAAGGGTCACTAGTTATAGGTTGTAGCGCTAGGCTTAAAACAGGTCGGCGCGATATCGTAACAGGGAAGCAAGCACTTCTCTAGCAGAAGGGTCACTAGTTATAGGTTGTAGCGCTAGGCTTAAAACAGGTCGGCGCGATATCGTAACAGGGAAGCAAGCACTTCTCGTCGTCTTCTTCTTTTGCACAAGCACACCAGCACCATACCCACTGCCCAGTGCCTTCAGTACAGCCCTTAGCAAGTCTTGCTGTCATGTAGTGGACGTAAGCTTTGAAAAGCAAATTGTTCAAATATATTCAAAGCAAAGATATTCTTCCATTTGAATACGAAATTGAAGGACACAAATTACAGAAAGTAAGCTACTCCAAGTATCTAGGCATAACGATAAGTGAAAATTTAAATTGGGATAGGCACATCCATAGCTTATGTAGTGCAGCCGAGAGGAAAATGTGGACTTTACGCCGGAAACTGGGGTAGGCAACCACGACAGCGAAACTAACCGCCTATTTGACACTTGTAAGGCCAACTTTGGAATATGGATGTATCGTGTGGGACCTCTACACAAAAAACCAGATAGAAAGGATTGAAAAAGGACAAAGAAGGGCGGCTAGATTTATTCTGTCTAGATAGAAGTCTGCGGATTCAGTCTCGGGGATGTTGTCAGTACTTAAATTACCCCAAATGCTAGAGCGGCGAAGAGTTGCTAGACTTAAGTTCCTCTATCTTTTGCGGAGTAACTTCTTTAACATAAACACCGGATTGTACATAATGAAGCGCTCGGCCCGAACATTAAGAAACAGTCACAACGAACAACTTACAACCCTCCAAGCTCGGATCAACACATTCACATATTCATTCTTCCCACGAACAATTGAAGAATGGAACTCGTTGCCACAGCACATAACGCAAACAGACTCTGTCAGTTTGTTTGAAAAATCAGTACACCTTTACCTTGACCGACCAAATTAAACACGACAGCTCGTTTGTAGCGAATTTCACCTACTTGGAAATATGAATGTTGATTTGTGTGCTTCTACTACCGCATTTGTATTTTGTTGTGAACCGCAGGTCGTGCACACTAATTTAATTTTGTATTTGCATGTCTGCAAGGCTGTGATTGCCAATGCATTTACTGTATTGCAACAAATGTTTTCCACCCTGTAACGGCCCAAAAATGGGCTAACAGTATTAATAAATTAAATGAAAATGTACGTTTGTCTTTGGCTAGATATCCAAGGGTGGTGCTAGTGTCTGTCACGGAACGCATTTTAAGAGAAGCGCGATCTAGCACCCAGAAGTCAGTTGCCGATGCCCCTCCCGGCATACGCCTTAAAGTAAATGTCATACCTTACATGCACGGGATATCCCATAACTTGAAAAAGATAGCCCAAAGGGCGAATGTAAGAGTTGTTTTTTCTGCTCCCAACAAGCTCGGCAGGCTTTGCAGGCTGACGGATGCAAATGCCGTCCCTTCCGATAAGTGCAGAAAGCATCACCGCAAAAAGTTTGTCGAGTGTGTCCACCGCGTGGTGTACGACCTCCCGCTTTCATGTGGGAAGAAATACATCGGACAAACTGGGCGTTGCCTCAGTGATCGGCTCCACGAACACAGCAACAATGTAAAAAACGGCTCTGGTGGTTTCTTGGCGATGCACTGTCGCGATCATGGATGCAAACCTCTTGAGGATCAATGCACGATTGTTTCCCGTGGCAGCACGCAGCTCATCCGTGAAATATCTGAAGCGCAGATGATTGGGTTGTAAGTGATGAATTGGGTTATAAGTGTGTTAGCTTCCCGTCTCTGGCTCTCACAGAAAAAGAATTAAGTTTCTTGGAGGTGGCACCACATGACTCGTAACTATGTTAGATAAATTCGCACTTCATTTTCTTGTAAGCGCATGCGCCGTCTACACTGCCTCCCATGTATAAAATTGACGCAGTGGCACAATAAACTTAATTGAAAGTTTGCGCTTGGTGTGTCGTCGTCTCTCACGTCCCTGTCATTTTTTTTTTGTCGCGCAATATCATTTAAGTAATGGATTACCAACTTGCCCGGAATGCTGCTCTCATTGAGAACTTGTTCTTGTATGTAAAATTATACGAAACGTTAAAGTATCAGCGGGCCGCTAAAGTTGGAGGACAGACGACAAGTTTCGTGCTCGTTTGGAACATTTGTCGTCTGTTCTTGCTTCGCTTCGCTTGGTTAAGCATTGTAGGTGAGTAAACTTCACTGGAAGATGTAATATGCCTGAATGGAAACATTTTATGAAGATCTTAATTTAAGAACGCGTTATTTGTGTAGCGATATCCACGTTTTAGGCGAAGCCTCTTACAACAGCAGCCAACATAAGCCACGTAGGCATATATATATACCGTCATTCCCATGACGACAGGGTGCCCCTTAGGAAACTCCCGTAGGCGGTGGCGCCAGATTTTCCTCTAGGTGTTATAGTGAGAAACGCTATGTCTGGGAAGTGCCAGCGCTGCATTCAGGAGCAGTGCCGTCTGCCATCTTCCCGTTTCCTAAACGTCGGTTACACTAAACCGAGGTTGCCAAGCTCGGTTGGCCATATAGTTTCGTACAACAATTATTGTATGAAACTCTATGCGGTTGGCGGTTAACCGCGGTTAGCGGCATAACCGAAGTTTCGCCTGCCGTGCAACCGCGCTAACCGCGTTTAGCGATAACCGTGCTTACGTTAACCGCGGTTAAGGTCGCCCGTCTAACAGGGGTATGAGCGGGTTAGTGCGCCACTGTCCCGTTCCCTGCAAAGCGTCACGACGGAGCAGGTGCACGCATCACACTTCTCCTATTCTAAGAAGCCAACAAGCACTCACACCAAGGACAACATAAGGGAAATTGCTTGTGCCTAATAAATGAAGTAAAGAAACGATAAATAATGGAAATGAAAGTGGATGAAAAATCAACTTGCCGCAAGTGGGGAACGATCCCACAACCTTCGCATTACGTGTGCGATGCTCTACCAAATGAGCTACCGCGGCGCCGTTTCCTCATCCACTTTCTGAAACTTATGGCTTCTCATGACTAATAAATATCGGACCGTGGACTCTGTACATTCGAGGTACGGTCTGAAGTAGTATCTTCCGGTTTTTCTTGAAGTCTAGGAAGGCGAATCCGGCGATGATGTTCCCAAACCCATATTGGACTGAGTTTCAGACGCTGCTCATAGCAATATTGAAATCCTGCTGTTGTTTTGTTAGCCTCGCACCCCCATATGGTCTCGCGAGTAGCTGACGGAGTGGATAGGCAGCGTCTCCATACAAGACAAATCGGTGGTTGTCTCCATTCAACTGTTCAAGCTTTTCGTAGAACCCACTCTCCCGAAGGATCCCTGCACATGAAGCATGGAAACAAACACTACAGCATAAATTGAAATGCGGATAACATTTGAAATAAACAAGTTTATTTATTGCGACGAAACATAAATACAATATGTGTGCCAGATAAGCAACTGAAAACCGGTGTGTGCCTTGAAGATGCATTACCAACAAGCCCACATTGCAACCCTCATAATTGGGATCATATGGTACTAACGAAAGGTCCCAGAAAAAGGTATTGCCTGTAGGCAACCTTATTTCATTTAGGTACTGCACCCTGTTATCTGCTTACCTTACCATGTGTATATTGGAGAACTATGGAAACATGTTAAGCACAGGTAAAATAAGTTGCACATAAAATTTTTCTTTTGCATAACAAGGAACATAAGTCACGAGAAGAGCTACTTAGATCACACACATAAATGAGTTAAGTTTGGCTAGTGGTGCTTAAAGGGCCCCTCACTAGGCCCCATAGGAAATTCTGGTTATACGCTGGAAGTTGATACGTGTCCTCTAGGGAGCGTTCTGCCTCAAGAATTTTTCATGTCGGCTCATTAAAGGAACCCTGAAACAATTTTGACGATTTTGTACAAACGTACTGAGTCGGTAGAGTAGGTCCTTCTGATCATTAATTGGCGCATCTAAGTGATCCGCGTAAAGCGTGCAATTTATTGTAAGGTTTTAAACATATACATCGCTGCCGATCGCAGCACACTACTCGGCGGAATTTTCAGCCGCCTCTACCCCTGCTTACACTGTGGAATGTTATAAACAAAAAGATAGCGTTAGCTAGTTACCTACAAATGCATTCCAATCCTACCGCTTTTTTCATCAGTATCTAACGAAAACGCACACCCACAACACCCGACACATATGTTACAATAAGGAAAAAAATACGTACGAACTACGGCACCCAGAAACGTAGCTACAGAATTTCCAGTTTTTTAAACGATCACCATCCTGCTGTAAACATTATCCAGGAAAGTAACTCATTCAAAGCTTTCAAAAATAACATCACTGTGTATCTATGTCACTGCAGGCATGACCAGTCCTTTTTTTCTGCTGTTTCTTACAGTATTTTCCCAATTGTACATAAATGTTCAATATAAAATCACTCCCGTTTGAATATTAAACAATCACTCTGTATTTCCATCTCATTTAGTGTATATTTTATGCGCTGAATGTCTTGTGCTCTCGAATGGGAGCAAGAAGGGCGCAGACTCCTTGTCAGGCATCCACTTGCCTTTTGGTCTGCGCCCTAGGCAACTCTACCATACGTTGTCTGATTAAACTCTTTGACTCTTATGACGTAAATCATTCAATTGACGTCAGTAGTGCGAGCTATCCGATTGGCTGCACAGGGCGCTTCATAGATAATTTTTCCACCTTGATGCTGAACAAATGATGTTCGTAATAGTTGGAATGCTAGTAATTTGTTTCTATAAAAGAAAGTAGCAGAAACAGAATGCACAAGAAACAATTTTTCACTACACTTAAGCACTTCCGGCACACAGAAAGCGTCGTCTGCTTAGGTTACAACGTGCTCCATTTTGACGGGAGCTCCGCGGCCAGAGTCTTTGCGCGAGAACCATGATTCGACTTTGTTGCGTTGTGGGCTGCAAGCCTAGCGACTGGCAATATGTCAAGCTGCGACATTGTGTCCATCTGCAAGGCAGCAGACGAGCTGCGTGGCTCAGCGCATCGGACTGCCGCTATCCGATCGGCGCCAGGATTTGCGCGTTTGCGGCCGTCACTTTTCACCGGAAAATTACTAATCCAATTTCATTTCGCGAGTTTGGTACTAGGGTAAGCGCAAGCGCAAGAGGACAGGGCCTGGCCGCTTGAGCGTGTCGATTCACGGGATGAGCCGAAGGCCAAATGTGAATGGTCGGCACGGTGCAGGCACCTGGTGGCACAGAGCTAAATCACACAGTAGCAATAACGAAATGTGTTCTTCATTGCTGCTGTTGTAAATTTTTCACAGGAGTGTAATCGTTAACACGTTGGTTTTTGTAAATGTTTAAAATGTTTTACACTTGGTGAGAGCAATATTAGCGCTTTGTTTGGCTGTTTAAGCTCTGCGCCAACAGGTGGCTGGACCATGCAGACCGATCAGGCCGCTCACGTACGTCTACGCTAAAGTTGCTTCATCAGTTTGAGTTTATGCCTCCACCAGCTCGTCGAAACGCCGAGCTCGCCTGTGTTTGCAGGAATACCAGACACGTTCGGTGTTGCGACAGAATGCTCGCAACGCACGCTGCTTCGATTGCTCTCGCTTGGGGTCGACTGCCAAGCAGCTGCCGGAGAGGTTGGAGAGGCTTCGCGCGTTCGCGCATAGAGAACCGGAAGTAGACGACACGACGTGGCATCATGACGCAGAGCCAGTGAAGGCGGAGCTAAGCCCCGATCACTCGGCAAATGAGTTGACGAGAAAATGCTATGGAGGAGGGTAACAGCGCGCGAAGTCCAGAGCGTCTTCTTCCGACCAAGCTGACATCTTCTTCGTCAGTGTGTCACAATATGTTAGCAAACACTAGCGAACAAAGAAACCTGAAAATGCTTATTACATCAAATGGTTGCGATAATGCAATCACATTACCGACCCGAATTACGAAAGACAATGAAACCCTGCTAGACCTTTTTGTGACAAATTTCGATAATACAGACATCACAGCAGGAGCTATATCACGTGGTCTTAGCGACCATCTTCCGATATTTGTTATGGCAAAGAAGCAGAATTTAGAAGGATGCAAAAGCCGAACACCCATTTTTTTCAATCTATTACTGTGCCAAATTTAGACAGCTTCAGGACTGGACTACGGAAGGCAGATTTTACATGGGTAATGGAGGCGGTGGTAGGCACCATTGACCTTTAGCGTGACCTCGCTGCGTGACGTCACACCACGTGACCTACAGTGACGTCACACCAGCTGTGTAAAAACGGGGCCCCATCTCACGCCGTCGCGAGGCGAGGCGGTAGCCACCAACGGCGGCCTAACTCCCGCTCCTCTCACAGGGGCGCGGCGTGGCGCCCGAGTCATCCTCGCGTGTCGCGACATCAGCAGCGGCCTCCTCGCAGCCGCCGACGTTCGGAGGGTGTCGAGCATCGAGAACGTCGTCATGCGCTACTTGGACCTCTCGTCCTTCAGCTCGATACGGGCGTTCGCCAACGGCGTGCTCAAGTTCGAGATGCACCTGGACGTGCTGGTGCTTAGATGATTCACTGTAAGCCGTAACACTAGCATAACGCAGCAGCGGCCTCCTCGCAGCCGCCGACGTTCGGCGGGTGTCGAGTATCGAGAACGTCGTCATGCGCTACTTGGACCTCTCGTCCTTCAGCTCGATACGGGCGTTCGCCAACGGCGTGCTCAAGTCCGAGATGCACCTGGACGTGCTGGTGCTTAGATGATTCACTGTAAGCCGTAACACTAGCATAACGCAGCAGCGGCCTCCTCGCAGCCGCCGACGTTCGGCGGGTGTCGAGTATCGAGAACGTCGTCATGCGCTACTTGGACCTCTCGTCCTTCAGCTCGATACGGGCGTTCGCCAACGGCGTGCTCAAGTCCGAGATGCACCTGGACGTGCTGGTGCTTAGATGATTCACTGTAAGCCGTAACACTAGCATAACCCAAGACTACCACCAGCCATACTACCAGCTGATCCGAGAATAACACACTATTGCTTCGCAATCACCAGGCTTAACCAAGCTAAGCCACGGCCGTTTTTTTAACCTTTGCCTAACAAGTGCATGCTTTCCAAAGCGAATGCAAATCGCTAAAGTAACTATGCTCTTCAAAAAGCGTGATCCTAATGGGATGAATAATTACCGACCCATCTCCGTCTACCCACATTTTCAAAAGGCTTGGAGAAGCTTATCCATAGCTTTCCTCGTTCTTATCCAATCTTATCCAGCTTATGGAATAGCTTTGCTCGTTCTTTGATTTACACGAACTTATTTCAGGTGCTCAATATGGATTTAGAAAGAACAAATCGACCGAATTAGCTTTGCTGGACTTGAATGAATTTATTTTGTCGGAATTTGGTAAAAGAACTTTGTACTAGGTATTTATCTCGACTGTTCTAAAGCATTTGATTGTATTCATCACTTCACTTTGCTGAAGAAACTGGAAATTTATGGAATCCGAGGGCACTTTCTTGAACCTATCAAATAATGCTACCGTTTTCGCCAGTAGTTCGTTCAAATTGAAACGTATCGTTCTGAACTAAAATCTATAGTTAAAGGTGTTCCTCAGGGCAGCATCCTTGGTGCGCTTCTTTTGAACATTTACATCAATGATCTCACTATCTCTACTAAACCTAAATATGTTTTGTATGCTGACGACGCTAGTATATTTCTATCTGCTCCAGATTGCCATATCTTACACAATGACACGAATTCTCTCCTTACCAAGCTTAAACGTGGTCAATAGTAAACCATCTAAACATAAATGTTAAAAAGACGAAAGCTGTAATATTTAGACCTACATCGAGGCACCTAAATTCTCATGTAAGCTTAAGTTATGGTGGCGCTTCAATAGAAATCACAAATATTAAAATTCGGGGTGTTACATTTTCTCAGAGCATGCTATGGGATGGTCACATTGATGCTGTTCTAACTATGTTAGGTCGAGCAGTCGGCATTATTTGCCATTACAGATCATATCTCCCGTATAAAGTAAAGATCCTGCTTCATAATTCGCTGTTTTACTCTCATCTTAATTACTGTTTCTTGTTCTGGGGCACAACCACGTATACAAATTTGCAAAAGATCTTTATACTTCAAAAAAAGCTTATCAAAGTACTTTTAATCTACCATACAACAGTCACTCGCAAGGCCTTTTCTCCAAAGCATACATAATACCAGTATTCAATGTTTACAATTATAAGCTAGCACTTGCATTCCAGCGCGAACTAAAATATCATCTTGTATGTCTGCATGAGCTGTCATTACTGAAAAAGAGCACTGTGTTTTACCCTACCCGTCATAAAGAGGAGTCGATTGTACCAACTCCTAGAACCAATTACACAATGGAAAAATTATCCTTCACACTTCGAACTCTATTAAACAACTGTAAAAAATCCGGGACTGACCTACTTAAAATATCTAAATGTGAATTACGACAGCTTCACTGCACACATTCTTAGTAACTCCACCTGTATTCCTATAATGTGTATACTTAATCCTGTGTTTATTGTACAGCTTTATACCCTCTGTACTTGTTGTATTGATTGTTGTTATATTTTCTTTGTTTGTATGTTTATTTCATTTATGAAATGATCCTGTTATTGTTGGCTCTGCTAAATTGCGAAGAGATTATGTGTATACTTCTGTGCGTCTTTCCCGGCTTTGCTGTTGTTGGCCTGTAGAAGGGGGCTGTGGGCCTTTGTCAAGCTGCCGTTTACGAGCAGCTTTTACCCACAACCTCCTACATCATCCCGATGGAAATAAACATTATTATTATTATTATTATTATGGTCGAAACTTCGCTATCGTCCAAACCAGCGCTAGGTACTCTCGCTCCGTGATAGAGTAGTTGCATTCAGCGGCTTGCGTAAGCGATAACGCACTGCATTGACCACGCTGAATCTGGGCAACAGTGCCAATGCCGTGACCGCTAGCATATGTATGAATTTCGGTGGGTGCTGAAGGGTCAAAATGGGCTAAAGTTGGGGAGCTCGCCAATAGTCGGATGAGTGCTGTGAAGGCGTCGGCCTGCCGCTGTCCCCACGGGAAACCAACGTCGTTCTTTAAGAGCTCGATGAGAGGGCGCGCAATGTCAGCAAAATTTGGAACACCGCGGCGGAAGTAGGCGCATGAACCTATGAAGCTGCGAACGTCCTTAACTGGGCAAGGCACAGGAAAGTCTTGCACGGCTGGAACTTTGGCCGGATCAGGTTGAATTCCATTGGCGTTACAAGGTGCCTGAGGATTTCACGACGACCGAAGTGACACTTCGACGAGTTGAGCTGAAGTTTCGCAGCACGAAACACAGCAAGGACGAGACGCTCAATGTGGTATTCAAAGGTTGGAGCAAAAACGATTACGTTGTCGAAATAACACAGAGATGTCCACTTCAAGCTTCGGAGAAGGATGTCCATCATCCTCTCGAACGTCGCTAGCGCAGCGCACAGCTCGAAGGGCATGACTCTGATTGAAAAAAATTACCGACGATTACGTTACTTCCTAATGCGAAATTTGAGCGCAGCAAATAAGCTGTTTCACCTTTTCGATAGATTGACGGCGGCGACGGTAAGCTTCTGCTTCGGCGGCACGCACCTCTGGATTCTGACGGCGACGGCGCTGGGCCTCTGCTCTGGCAGCTCGTTTAGCAGCAGCAGCAGCAGCAGCAGACGGAGGACTTCCATCGGTCGTCTCGCTCATGGCTCAGAAAGAACTGGCAGATAATTTCGCTGTGGCGAACGGCAGCGGCAATTTCGGCTCGGGCGGTGCACATATACAGATCCGCCGCCACCGATCTGGCTCTCTGATTGCCACCGCACAGGGCGAACGGCAGCGGCAATTTCGGCTCGGGCGGTGCACATATACAGATCCGCCGCCACCGATCTGGCTCTCTGATTGTCACCGCACAGGGGTTGCATTGGAGGAGGAGCGAAGAAAGGAATTAAGTTCGAGCCGACGCTTTGACAACCGGAGACTCGCAGGAAGAGGGGGGAGGGGGGCGGCGTGTACACCCAGCGGCAAACGATGGGGGCAGAAGCGCGCGCAGCAAGCGGACAACACGATAAAGGGAGGAGGGAAGAGATAGCAGCGACTGACTGATGCCGCTGACGCCGATAGTGAGTCAACCCCAGCTGCGGAGTTGGTTTCAGGGACAACGCCGCCGATGCCGACACAAACAATATGATACCCTCGCTTCCGCAGCGCTAAGAACCAGGTCTAGCCGTGGGAAGGCGGTCACGTATTCGTCGACGTGCCGGGGCCTACGTGAAATAACCGGCGCGTCGGCAACTGAAGAGCACCCTATCCGCCACACAAGAACAGGGGGGGGGGGACCCTTTCCTCCTCTTTCTGCATGGCGGCGACGGTGTTCTATGCAGTCACGTTATCTTGACTCTCTAGCGGCGTCAGCGGCATCCAGCGGTATCAGTCGGTCGCTGCTAGCGCTGGGGGGATGAAAGGGGGGCGGAGCTGGTTACGAGGCCGACGACAACGCCGACGACGACGCGAAACCCAGGAACGGACGCCAAAGAGCTGCGCTCTAAAAGTTCATCAGGCCTAATGAAGGCTGTCTTCTCGTGATGCTTCTCATCAACAGCGATCTTCTAGTAGCCCAAGCGGAGGTCAATCGCTCGGGCTACTAGCAGATCGCTGTTGATGAGAAGATTGATGATGGGTAATGCCCCATGTAGACAGTGAAGTGCATCATCGATACGAGGCAATGGATACACGTCCTTCTTGGTAATCTTGTTCAGATGGCGATAATCACCACAAAACCTCCAGGTCTCCTTTTTTCTTGACCAGGACTACTGGTGAGGCCCACGGGCAAGCGGAAGGCTCGCCTGCACGTCCTGTTCTACATCGCGACAATATAAATAAAGAAATGAATAGATAAATACATAAATAAATAGCTAAATAAATTTTATATATATATATATATATATATATATATATATATATATATTACTACGAGGTACGAGGCACTGCACGAACGAACGATGATGAGAGGACTGACGAAGGCAACCATCGCCGATAGTCGTGTGCATGGGCTCTATCTTGTATGCCTACCTCGTGTCCGTCGTATATCTCTTGTAAATATATTGTCAAGCATCTTTTCTCCCCGTAACATTTTGGTGGAGAGTGCGGGTTTTTCAAGTTTCAAGACAGATTTACGCAGTGGACGCTCCTTGGTGGCATCTACAATGCCAGCGCGAGAGAGGTACAAGAATGTTTCGAGAAGGGGTGCTATGCAGGATGCGCCAAGTTTCTCGTTCACCCGAGTTTTACCCGAGTTTGTTCGACGGCAGTCAGTGAACGAATATAGCGTGGAACGCGCAAAGGCTGCAGGCAAAAAAAATATGTAGACAAAAATTGGGGGACGCTTAAGCTTCGCCTACAAGAGGGGAACGCGATAGCGTTATCGCACCACGTTCGAACCGCCTACTCAAACGCGCTACGCCAGCCAAACGTCGCGATCGGCACAGATAGCCGAGCCCCGACGCGCCATGAAGGCGGACGCGATCTTGGGGCAAGTGACGCGCCACGTGTCGGGGCAGCGGCGTACATTGCGAAGAGGGGGTCTTCTGTGTTTGCCGCAAGATGGCTCTGCGTGTGCGCAGAGCGCAGAAGAAATGTAGTGGAAACGTACGTCGCTACTCGTGAAACTGCGACTTGTGTAAGTTACATGGTCATAATTACCGATATACACCGCAATACAACTTTGTACGGCACGTTTCTAAGGCAACACCGCATTCACTAGAGGCGATTTTGTCCCACTGTGAAGGAAAGAACTCGTGGCTGAGTGGTAGCTACTCCGTCTCACACTCTGGAGACCCTGGTTCGATTCCCACCAGCCCGTCTTGCAAGGTGTTCTTTATTTATGAAGTGCCTTCTGGGATTTATCGCTCACGGCCAACGCCGCTGACGCCAACACCGACGCCGACGACACCGGCTTTTCTGCGACACGAGCTCCTTAACGCTGTCGCGTTAAAAAGCCGCGTATGACAACATGAGCGCACCCTGCGCGGGACGCTGCTTCCGCGTTTCTAGCGCAGAAGGCTGCACAACGAAACGCGCCAGCGCCGGGTATTGTTATTAACGGATTATCGCAACTTAGCAATACCGTCACTGTCCCGCTGCCTGTCTGCACACTTGCCGTGAGCCGCTTGCCACGCCTTTCCCGGGCGCGTCAAGGGCATGCCTCCTCTTTCGGGCACTATCTTTCTATCCTTCATCGCATGCGAACAGGGTGCATGCGGCGCACTCTTGCACCTACGCTTTCGCTCAAAAAAAATACGTCAAAAATACAACAAATAAATTAAGAAACATTTTTATTTCTTTATGTGTCTGTTTTTCGTTTTGAATGCTAGAAATTTCTGATGACAAACAGAGATCGAGCAAATTATTAAATTTTGCACGTCTTGCCGCGAGTGGCGACAGTGAGGCGAAAGCTTAGAAGTGGACAGATTGAAGCGGGTCGCACGCACGAGACAGTTCATACGGAGGGAAGACGCCTAGGGGCGGTACAGTGCTACTCTCAATAAAGTCAATCATTACCACTCTTTCTCCATTAGGGGAATAGAAACGCAGCGCCGCCGTACGGCTGCTGTAAGGCCCTCGCTTTACCAACTAAAAATGACACACTAGTCATAAATACGGGAGCAACGGCTGTCGCTGCAAAATGACGGTCCGTAGTGCCCGTAGTAGGTGCAGTGGTGGCGTAGAGGTAGAACACCCGCCTCGCGTGCAAGAGGTCCGTGGTTCGAATCCCGGTGCCGCTCAATTTTCCACCGGATTAAAAAAAAAAATCCGCGTGTTGATAAAATTGCACAAACAGGCCTGGAGTGTGGCCTGATCCCGGTGACCAGAACCGGTAACGCACTCCCTCACCAGAGCAGGATTGGCCACCCTGGTGCAGTACTTGGCCACAACCTCCTATATGAACACAAAAATCAAACCCCGGCCCTCAGTCCCCAGCAGCTGCGAAGCAACTGACCACGGCGGCGGTCAGACCTGCGACGCTGCAGAGGGTGCTAAGAATCCCTGGCTCCGGACAGGCCGCCATTGGAATATGAACCTGGCAACGTTTCACGCTAGAACGTTATCTAGTGAGGGGAGTCTAGCAGTGCTATTGGAAGAATTAGAGGGCAGTAAATGGGATATAATAGGGCTCATTGAAGTTAGGAGGCGAAAAGAAGCATATACAGTGCTCAGAAGCGGGCACGTCCTGTGCTACCAGGGCTTAGCGGAGAGACAAGAACTAGGAGTAGGATTCCTGATTAATAAGAATATAGCTGGTTAACATACAGGAATTCTATAGCCTTAACGAGAGGGTGGCAGGTCTTGTCGTAAAACTTAATAAGACGTACAAAATGAAGGTTGTACAGGTCTACGCCCCTACATCCAGTCATGATGACCAGGAAGTCGAAAGCTTCTATGAAGACGTGGAATCGGCGATGGGTAGAGTGAAAACAAAATACACTATAATAATGGGCGACTTTAATGCTAAGGTAGGCAAGAAGCAGACTGGAGACAAGGCAGTGGAGGATTATGGCATAGGCACTAGGAATAGCAGGGGAGAGTTATTAGTAGAGTTTGCGGAACAGAATAATATGCGGATAATGAATACCTTCTTCCGCAAGCGGGATAGCCGAAAGTGGACGTGGAGGAGCCCGAACGGCGAGACTAGAAATGAAATAGACCTCATACTCTGCGCTAACCCTGGCATCATACAAGATGTGGACGTGCTCGGTAAGGTGTGCTGCAGTGACCACACGATGGTAAGAACTCGAATTAGCCTAGACGTGAGGAGGGAACGGAAGAAACTGGTACATAAGAAGCCGATCAATGAGTTAGCGGTAAGAGGGAAAATAGAGGAATTCCAGATAAAGCTACAGAACAGGTATTCGGCTTTAACTCAGGAAGAGGACCTTAGTGTTGAAGCAATAAACGACAATCTTGTGGGCATCATTAAGCAGTGTGCAATAGAAGTCAGCGGTAACTCCGTTAGACAGGATACCAGTAAGCTATCACAGGAGACGAAAGATCTGATCAAGAAACGCCAATGTATGAAAGCCTCTAACCCTACAGCTAGAATAGCACTGGCAGAACGTTCGAAGTTAATCAACAAGCGTAAGACAGCTGACATAAGGAAGTATAATATGGATAGAATTGAACAAGCTCTCAGGAACGGAGGAAGCCTAAAAGCATTGAAGAAGAAACTAGGAATTGGCAAGAATCAGATGTATGCGTTAAAAGACAAAGCCGGCAATATCATTACTAATATGGATACGATAGTTCAAGTGGCTGAGGATTTCTATAGAGATTTATACAGCACGAGTGGCACCCGCAATGATAATGGAAGAGAGAATTGTCTAGAGGAATTCGAAATCCCACAAGTAACGCCGGAAGAAGTAAGGAAAGCCTTGGGAGCTATGCAAAGGGGGAAGGCAGCTGGGGAGGATCAGGTAACAGCAGATTTGTTGAAGGACGGTGGGCAGATTGTTCCAGAAAAACTGGCCACCCTGTATACACAATGCCTCATGACCTCGAGCGTACCGGAATGTTGGAAGAACGCTAACATAATCCTAATCCATAAGAAAGGGGACGCCAAAGACTCGAAAAATTATAGACCGATCAGCTTACTGTCCGTTGCCTACAAAGTATTTACTAAGGTAATTGCAAATAGAATCAGGAACACCTTAGACTTCTGTCAACCAAGGGACCAGGCAGGATTCCAGGCTACTTAACAATAGATCATATTCACACTATCAATCAGGTGATAGAGAAATGTGCGGAATATAACCAACCATTATATATAGCTTTCATTGATTACGAGAAAGCGTTTGATTCAGTCGATACCTCAGCAGTCATGGAGGCATTGCGGAATCAGGGTGTAGACGAGCCGTATGTAAACATACTGAAATATATCTATAGCGGCTCCACAGCCACTGTAGTCCTCCATAAAGAAAGCAACAAAATCCCAATAAAGAAAGGCGTCAGGCAGGGAGATACGATCTCTCCAATGCTATTCACAGCGTCTTTAGAGGAGGTATTCAGATACCTGGATTGGGAAGAATTGGGAATAAGAGTAAATGGAGAATAGCTTAGTAACTTGCATATCGCTGATGATATTGCCTTGCTCAGTAACTCAGGGGACCAACTGCAATGCATGCTCACTGACCTGGAGAGGCAGAGCAGAAGGGTGGGACTAAAAATTAATCTGCAGAAAACAAAAGTAATGTTTAACAGTCTCGGACGGGAACAGCAGTTTACGATGGGTAGCGAGGCACTGGAAGTGGTAAGAGAATACATCTACTCAGGACAGGTAGTGACTGCTGATCCGGATCATGAGAGTGAAATAATCAGAAGAATAAGAATGGGTTGGGGTGCGTTTGGCAGGCATTCTCAGATCATGAACAGCAGGTTGCAATTATCCCTCAAGAGAAAAGTTTATAACAGCTGTGTCTTACCAGTACTCACGTACGGGGCAGAAACCTGGAGGCTTACGAAAAGGGTTCTACTTAAATTGAGGACGACGCAACGAGCTATGGAAAGAAGAATGATAGGTGTAACGTTAAGGGATAAGAAAAGAACAGATTGGGTGTGGGAACAAACGCGCGTTAATGACATCTTAGTTGAAATCAAGAAAAAGAAATGGGCATGGGCAGGACACGTAATGAGGAGGGAAGATAACCGATGGTCATTAAGGGTTACGGACTGGATTCCGAGGGAAGGGAAGCGTAGCAGGGGGCAACCGAAAGTTAGGTGGGCAGATGAGATCAGGAAGTTTGGAGGGTCAACATGGCCACAATTAGTACATGACCGGGGCAGTTGGAGAAGTATGGGAGAGGCCTTTGCCCTGCAGTGGGCGTAACCAGGCTGATGACGATGATGATGATGATGTCGCCACAATGCACGCAATGAAAACGTGCTGTGGGGCCATCTCAGCCCGAGAAGGTGTATGCATAAGGCTATAAGATATAGGCTTTAAGTGCAATAATTGCTGTCAAATAGCGGTGTCGTGCCCAATTGAGCTCTATGACAGTGTCAAACGCGCATTGTGCTCTCTTGTGCGACTTGATGCTTCTTCCTGTGTCTCGTTGCGATTGATGCAGTCTGGGGATGCCGAACTTAATCCTGGACGTGAAGATTCTGTGTTAGACATTGTACGCAGGATAGAAGCAGGCCAAACTGCAATTTTGGTGGAACTTAAGGGGATAAAAGAGAAGCAGGACGCCACAGACGATGAGGTGAAATGCCTTAAGGACAGAGTCACCACTCTCGAGTCCACCCTTAGCCTACGTGAAACCTTTGGGACAGACACACCTGACAGCATCCAGTCATTTTCACGCCAGGTAAAAACCATAACTTCAAGGTGCGAGGACGCCGAAAACAGACTACATAGGTCAAATTTACTTTTTTTTTGGCATCAGCGATGAGTCCGGTGAAGATTGGACGACTTCAGAGCAAAAAGTCATCAAACTCGGCGCTGAAAGGCTGGAGCTTACTTCATCAAGCGACCAGTTTGAACGAGTGCACAGAATTGGTCGATTCGCTCATGACAAATGCAGGCCAATAATCGCTAAGCTTGTCACATTTAATGACAAACAGAACATTTTGGCTTCTGCAAGGAAGCTAAAAGGCTCCCGCTTATATGTCCGCGAGGATATCGCGCCAAGCACTCGCTTAGCAAGAAAAAAACTGGTAGAATATGCAAGAGCACAGGACAAGCCGTGCAAACTTTCACTTGACAAGATGCGCATTAACAACAAGGAATACATGTACGATGTTGATAGAG
The DNA here is from genome assembly GCF_023375885.2 of Dermacentor andersoni. Classification (NCBI taxonomy): domain Eukaryota; kingdom Metazoa; phylum Arthropoda; class Arachnida; order Ixodida; family Ixodidae; genus Dermacentor; species Dermacentor andersoni. Next base: position 1,070,939 of record NC_092820.1, on the reverse strand, counting down.
ACACCGTCGTATTACGTAGCAGATAGCTAAAGAAACCTACGGGTGCACAGATCCCTAAACTGCCCCCTTATACTGATTCATCTCGCTTGCTCACAATATCGTACACTAACATACGCAGCATACTAAATAAGCGCGATATATTTTGTTCCTTTATAGAAGATAGCAATCCCGACATTTTAGCTCTAACAGAAACATGGCTGCACGACGATGTTTCAGATAGTGAAATCTTTATAGAAAGTGACATATTCAGCATTTATCGGCATGACCGCAATGACAGAAAGGGCTGTGGTGTCTTGCTTGCAATAAATAAAAGTATTTCTTCTTATGAAGTTGACACCTCATCATCACTTGAGATTATCTGGGCTGCCTGTCAAACCATTTGTGGAAACATATTAGTTGGTGTCTGTTACCGCCCCCCTGAATTGTACCTTCCATTTGTAGATAAACTACGCGGAAGCATTGTTATTGCCATGCGGAAATATTCAACTAGTTATGTTTATTTGCTTGGCGATTTCAATTTTTCCAAATTAATTGGCCATGCTTGTCATCGTCGTGCAAACACGCAACCGATTTCATTGAATTAACCTTGGACTTAAATCTTTCTCAGGTAATCAATCAACCCACCCGTGACTACAACCTTTTAGATTTGGCACTAACTACCGCACCTGAAACCGTGTGTCCTGTGCTAATTTCTGATGGTTTTAGTGACCATAAGCTGCTTCAGCTGACGCTCCGAATACCCATGCTATTTACTGGGTTTCAATATAAAAAAAATTCGGGATTACAACAAAGCTAACTACGTTTCCATCAACACAGAACTTCAGTTATTCCTCAGTGACTCATTCTCGCCGTCTTTTCGCCAACGTTCCGTTAACGAAAACTGGGTACTTTACGAAGACAAATTACTCGCTCTTGCAGAGAAATATATTCCGTACGTTTCGGCAGCGAACGACAAGTCTAAACCATGGTTCAATAAAAAACTTCGAACACTACGTAATAAAATGAAAAAAAGGACGTCTGTACCGCAATGCTATAAATCGTGCAAGCGAGTCCTCATGGAGCAAGTACAAAAGTTTTCTTAGTCAGTACACTTTAACCTTACGTACTTCTAAAGACAAGTACTTTGCTCACGACTTACCTTCTCTCCTGAGACTAATCCGCGAAAATTTTGGCAAACGTTAACACCCGGTCACACTTCTGATATTTCTTTGCTAGACGACAAACAACCACCTCTTTCAGACGGGGAATGTTCATCACTATTTAATGCACATTTTTCTTCTGTTTTTACAAGGGAAGACCATTCCGATATTCCAGTGGTTCCGGATTACGATTGCCCACTTATGGCACCCATAAATATCTCAACTGAAGGCATTGTTAGCCGCATTAACGGACTTAAAACCACATCTGCCTGTGGTATTGACAACATTAACACTAAGCTATTAAAAACAGTATCTAGTTCAAGTATCATCCTGTATCATATCTTCAAGCAGTCCTTGTCCTCTGGTGTCTTCCCGTTGACTGGTAGATTGCGAAGGTTGTCCCCATTTTTAAAACTGGAGATAGACATAGGCCTGAAAACTATCGCCCAATATCGCTAACATCTTTGTCATGCAAACTATTTGAACACATAAACGCCTCGCACATTTACACGCACCTAGAAAAAAAAAACTTTTTCTTTCAGAAGCAGCATGGCTTCAGGAAAGGTCTATCTTGTGAAACAGTTACTAGAGTTTACCACCGATCTACACAGCAGTATGAACAACAGTCAGCAAATAGACGCCATTTTCCTGGACTTTTCAAAAGCATTTCATCGCGTTGCCCATTGCCGGCTCATTTCTAAAATTTCTCATCTAGGTATCGACTCACTAACCCTTTCATGGCTTAGAAACTTTTTATCGCTTCGTCGCCACTTTACAGTTGTTAACGATTGTCCTTCTCCTATCACTGAGGTCACCTCTGGTGTACCACAGGGGAGTGTGTTGGCGCCTCTGCTTTTCCTAATATTTATTAACGACCTGCCTTCAAACATTTCCTCCTGCGTACGACTGTTCGCCGACGATTGCGTTGTTTACCGACCAATTAATTCCATTAACGATCATACCGCCTTGCAGCATGACCTTCACATTATTACCGACTGGTGCAATACTTGGACAATGTCTCTTAACCCTTCCAAATGTAATAATATATCGTTCTCACGCAAGCACACTAGCTCCATATTCACATACACCATAAATAACACGAATCTGTCACGTACCACTACCTACAAATACCTTGGTGTAAACCTCACTAGTAACCTTTCTTGGTCTCCGCATATCACTACAATTTGCGCAACTGCATCTAAAACCCTTGGCTTTCATAGGCGCAACTTGCAAAATTCATCTGCTGACGTGCGTAAACTAGCATACCTGACATTCGTATGCCCGCAATTAGAATTTGCATCCGCTGTGTGGTCACCACACCAAGAATACTCAATAACCATGCTGGAACGCATCCAGAACAGAGCTGCCCGATATGTAACTCGGAATTTTGATCGAAAGTCAAGTATAACGCAGATCAAGCTCGACATTTCTTTACAGCCCCTTGACATCCGCCGCAAGATTGCTTTGCTCCGTCTATTACACAAATATGTTCATTCCGATAAACCATGCATATTACCCCTCGAAACCCCCGTCCGTACGTCCTCAATATTACATAATCATTTTAGCTTCAAGCGCATTTTCGGTAAAACCACTGCTTTCAATTTATCTGCTGTACCTCGTGCCATATCCCACTGGAATGGTCTTCCCGATGATATCGTCGCGATAACTGATCGTAAAATATTTCGTGAACGCCTGTGCGTGCTTTTTACACAATCTCCTTTCTCTTATATATCTGCTATGCTTGATCATGCTATGCTTTGTTTTGTTTTTTAGTTCAGCTACTGTACAGTTGTCTTAGGTTTATTTTTGAGTTGTTTCCATTGTACTTAACAGTCCTTTGTTACATTGCCCCCCTTACTCAATGCCCGACAGGGCCTGTAAGGTGTTTTCTAAATAAATAAATAAATAAATAAATAAATAAATAAATAAATAAATAAATAAATAAGCCAGCGACAGTCAACGCTTTGATTTTAATAGTAGTGCGCAGTACATCACCGATGACAGTGCGTAGTGCGTGTTTTATGTCGGTGGTGAATATTGTTGATGCCTCTCAGCTCGGCACCGCGCCGCTGTTGCCGAAAGATAAGTTGGGCGTGGCCCAACAGTGGTGGGTGCGCGCAGAAGAATTACATGCCTCGCGCGGGGCGTGACCTCTGGCTTTGATTGACAGGCGAACTCGTTCTAAACTCGTACGTCGCGAAACCCCCTCCGAGTTCAACTCGGGAACATGGCGGCGGCGGCAGCGGCCTGTGTTATTGCAGCCAGCGGCAGCAAGCGTCAGTATGACCGTCTGGACCCGTTCGCGTACATGACCGCCGTGGAGTTTCAGCGTCATTTTGGCCTGCCGAAGACATCAGTGCGCTGGCTGTGTGACGAGCTAGGCGAAGACTCTCGTCTGTGGAGGCAGCGTGGCGGGCTTCATTCGCTCACCGTCGAAGAGCAAGTCCTCTGCGCCCTCCGTTTTTACGGGACTGGGAGTTTTACAGCCTAATAATTCTGATTGTGGCAGAGAATAATAAAGGTCGTATATACATATCGTGCCGTTAGGTTTAGCACGGAAGCAGGTACATCCATTGACATTTTTTTTAGAATTACTTAAGTTTTATTTGTCATCTACACTTATCGAGAATAAAGGTACCCTGTATCTGCAGAAACAAGGAGTGTGTATAGGTTCTTGCCTAGCCTCAGTGCTAAGTAATATGTTTTTAGCCAAACTTGACAGAGACCTGTCACAGCGCCTTCATGAATGTAAGGTTGTAAAAGTTTTTAGATATGTTGACGACTTTTTAGTTCTTATTGACTGTTCATCCGCTTGTTTCACTAATGAATGTGCTCCTGTTTTTACCGCTATTCGTGACTGTCTAAATCCACTAGAAGTGACTTTTGAAATGCCATGTGAGGGGAGGATCGGATTCCTTGACATCAAGTTTGTGCTCACCGATAACGAAACCTGCTGGTGTTACGAACCTAGGGCAAGTAAGCCACTTTTACCATTTCATTACGCGCATACAAAGCTTGTGAAGAGGGGAATCGCGAAGATTTGTTTCAGCGAAGCACTGAAAAAATCATGCCAACACCTAATGCACGATAGCTTCGAACGGCAAGCCTCGTGTTTAATTCAAGCTTCACATTTAAATGCCGAGCTGCGCTGGTTACCCGAGCCACGTGCTTGTGTCTATCGCAGAAGGACTGCTTAAGAAGGCACAGCAAAGCAGATCGGAGCAGGTGCACGTGTCGAGCACTGACATAAACAAAAGAAAGGTTGCCGTCATCCCCTACATACACGGGTTCTCCCATAGAATAAAGAAGATTGCTGGAAGGAGCAGCATCAACGTATTTTCGGCACCTAATAAATTCGTCAGCCTCTGTAAAAACACAAGGCCAGAAAGAATCCCACGTAGCGCATGCGAAAAAGAACATAAAAACAAATTCATTGATTGCATCGCCGGTGTGGTATACCGCATTCCTCTCGGGTGTGAACGATCCTATATCGGTCAAACAGGCAGATGCAGAAATGACAGGCTACGAGAACACAGTAACAAAGTTAACAACTTGGCAGCTGACGGCTGTCTTGCCATCCATTGCCAGAGATGCAAATGCAAACCAAGATTTAAAGAAACAGCTAACGTGAGTAGAAACAGGTGTGAAATGACGCGCTTGATAATAGAAGCCAGACACATATCAACATTCGTCGAAGCATGCGTCAGTAAACCTTCCGTTTCATTATCCTCAAAAGAGCTCAATTATCTTTGTTCGCGTTGAACGTGTACATGTCTGTGAATATGCGAGTCAAAAAAACTGCCTACGTGTGCTTCGCAGTTTATATTTTTTTGTTCATTTTTCCAAAAATTTTACACGTGCTGTACGACGGGTCGAGGGTGTAATAATAGCGACGAGAACGAGAAATTAATCTCTTGTTGAAGGTAGCACTGTGTGTGTCAGATGTGCCTTCTGTTGTCCTTGTCAAGCTTGCGCTATAACAAAATGGTATAGTAGCTTGAAGTTGAATAGCACAACAATTCGACGGGACACAAAGAAGAGAAATACACACAGCAGAACGCTCTGCTGTGTGTTACGCTTCTTTGTGTGCCGTCGAATTGTTGCGCGATCCAACTTCATATAGAGCATTGGGCTTCTTTGGTGCAGGACCGAGGAAGTGTGAGCTATTCGACAACATGCCAGTGCCTTGCCACACAATTATGGAAGTGTGAAGGTTTGCAAACAAAGATGTGCTTTCAAATCCACCTGCTCATGTAATACAAAAATAATGGTGAAATGAATAGCCTTTGAAAAGTGTAATTTGTATGTTGACACTAATGACATAATAGGTGCCACACCGAACTCGACAATTGTACTGGACAGAGCAGTTTGTTTCCTATGTGAAGCACAAGCTTCCATTACATGCTGTGCAGATAACCAAGCTCAGTTTGTTTTAACGTGGTACACAACATTCACTGTAATCTGTTTTTGATTCTAAAGAAGTGCCAAACACCACCTCTATTTCAAGGATGTCAAGGGAATATTTGGCTAGACCTTCTTACAGCCCCTCATATGGAAGTGTGGCCAGCCAGCTTTGCTTGGGTGTCTTTATAGATTTCTGTTCCTCATCATTGTGGACTATCAAGTCGCTAAAGTCTATGCAACCACTGCAAGGCATTACGTGAGTCTATAGTCGGATACAACTTTAGGAGGCCGCAGAATCTGCACTTCAACGGCAGGTGAACACAAGCCTGCACCAATGGGCACACACTCTACACTTACGTCGTGCTGCCGGACGCACTAATACCCGCTCATTGGAGAGGGACTATTTCTTCGGACGTGGAGGCAATCGGCTGCAGCGCTTTGGTCATCTGGGCGGGTCCTCTCCTGTCTTATGAAGTTGTATCCGACTAGAGGATGCCGCTTTTCATACAACACAAAAGGACAAAGTGTACAATTATTTGGCCTATGAAATGGATACGTCACAAGTGAGCTATGCATGGGCTTAAGCTGTGTGAAAATTAGTACATGCAAATATATGACATTGTTAACATTGTTAAAGAATATGTGGTATCGAACATGTATGTAATGGCACGTTTAAATCGGGGAGTGTTGCATTCATATGCACAGTCTATAGGTGATAGCATTATTAAGCTCATGCCGTTTCCTGTCTTTTCATTGTGAAATACACCGTTCATCTTGTGGCTAATCAACACCCACTGTATTCTTGCACATAGAAAGAACAAACAGCACAATGACGTGTATGCTCCATTAATGTCTTTTTCATTTACACGGTCCAAGAGTGGCACAGGTTGTCTTATGTTATTGCACATTTTGAAGAGACATCAAGTGCATGTTACAAGTGTCCCAATATGCATAGCACAATGTTTACTGTGTAATGAAGAAGAAAAGTACAAGAACAAGGCCAGCCAGATCGTCCCTTCCAATCCTGCTGTGCAACCAGTGGGCCAGCCGGATCGCCAGTGCTTGGCACGAGTGTGAGCCGTTCGGGGAACCAGCTGTTCCTGCTCTGCGTCACCTGCCTCCTCGGTTACGAAGAGACGTTACCCTCGGAACTGTTCAGTGCACACATTACAATTGGTGGAAGGTGCGGGGTACTCAAGAACATCTACACCCTGGAACTCCGGTCTCGGACTCTGCCTCCCGTCATGCCTGACTCTCCCCAGCCGACGTCGCCGCCAGCCCCAGTTGCCTGCTCCGGCGCTGTCCCGCAACGCCATCCAGCGGTTTTCAGCGGTACGGATGAACAGGACGTCAATGACTGGTTGGCTACGTACGAACGGGTGAGCTTACACAATCGATTGGATGATACCGCCAAGTTAAATACCGTCATATTCTACCTTGTGGGAGTGGCTCACCTGTGGTTTAAAAATCACGAAGCCGACTTCAGTCCTGGTCCGCGTTCAAGACCAGTTTCGCTGCAGTTTTCGGTCGCCCTGCCGTCTACAAGTTGCGCGCCGAACAGCGGTTACGAGAGCGAGCGCAACAACCCGGTGAAACATTCACCTGTTATATTGAAGAGGTTCTCGACCTATGCAAACGTGTGGATGCGTCTATGCCCGAAAATGACAAATTGAAGCACATTTTGAAGGGCATCGCCGATTACATATTCCAAATGTTGATCGCCAAGGGCCCGCGCACTGTAGCAGAGCTCATAAACTTGTGCCAAAGCTACGACGAGCTGAGGAGGCAGCGCGAGTTGACTAGGCGCCCCTCAGTGGCTGACGAGGCCCTCTCTTCCATGACAGCTTCCTCTGATCGCTCATCCTTGCTCACACAAATCCAAGCTTTCGTGCGGGAGGAAGTTGCACGTCAGCTTTCTCTGCTAACTTTCGCTGAGCTACAGCAGCAGCTGCCGCCACAGCCTCCTACACAGCTCGCTCCTACGCTCCGGCGGGCTATTGAAGACCAAGTTGCTGGGGCTCTACCAATGCAGCATCAGCAGTATCCTGCCGCCGCGCCACTTACGCATCCGCCGCCGCGCAGCCCCCTCGTGAACCACTCGTTGCGCTACATCCTCGGCCGCCACCATCCGTTCATAGTCCCGTTCATCGACCTGCTCCTGCCTTTACTAATCCTTGGCGCACGCGAGACAACAGGCCCATATGTTATGCCTGCGGTATTCCCGGCCATGTTGCACGACTCTGCCGCCGCCGCATGCTGCACTCTGATGAGTTTGTGCAGTCGCCTTCCTACGCCAACGTGCAGCCGTTCCAAGACACTTATTTTAGTCGGCAGTCGAACAGGCCACCAGCCGAGCGCCCGGTCCTTACACGTCGTTCACCTTCCCCGCATCGCCGCTCGTTGTCCCCCATGCGTCGGCGCCCTTCACCCACGCAAGAGGAAAACTAAGCGCCGCAGTTCAGGAGGCAAGAACTGTGTCGCCATCGACCTGTACAAGTCCTCCATTGTCGCCTTCGAACGTTGTCGATCTTACTGTTGACGGCGTCCCTACCGTTTCGTTGATACTGGAGCAGCCGTGTCTGTCCTAAATGAACGCCTCTCTCGCGCTTTACGAAAAGTTACGACGCCACTTTCTGAGTTTTGTCTTCGCACAGCAAGCGCCCAGCCAGTTCAGCCTCCAGCAGTATGCACAGCTAGAGTTGTTATTGAGGGCGTTCTCTATATTGTGGAGTTTGTGGTTCTGCAGTCTTGTTCTCACGACGTCATACTTGGGTGGGTCTTTCTTTCGAGAAATAACGCCGTCATCAACTGTGCACGTGCTGAAGTCGAATTATCGCCTCTGTGTGACGTGCCCCTCGTCGCGCCACTTCTCTTCCCGCTAAGCTAGTTCTTCGGGAAGACATCGTCATACCGCCGTACTCGTCTGCCGTTGTTCCCGTCTTCTGTGGGGGTGGTGGTGGTGGTGGCGAAAAACCTTTATTGATGAGAAGGCCAAAAGTAAAAACAAATTAAAAAATTAAAAAGCAGCGTTGTGGGCGGCCTTCAGGCTGGCGGTTGTGGCGTCCAGGCCATGCCTAGTCGCGACGTCCTCCGCCCAGTTCACCAGCCGGAGTTGGATATCCGGCTCGGTGCTGGACAAAGCAGCCTCCCACTGCTGCGGATTGCTTAGGCGCCAAGAGGCAGGGGGCAATTGTGCCGGGCAGGAGAATAGGACGTGAGCATAATCGGCGCGGGAGCCGTCACATAAGCGGCAAGCCGGCGAGTGCGTCCCGGGGTGGAAGAGGGCAAGACGTGCGGGAGTAAGATAGGTATGGGCCTGAAGGTGGCGCCATAAGTGTTGGTGGGTCTGGGAAAGGGATTGGTGCGGAGGGGGGAAGGTGAGACGAGAGAGGCGATAGTGGTGCGTGATATCGCGGTACGTGAGGAGCGCGTCGCGCGTATCCATTCCCGGCGGGGACGGGCTTGTTCGGTCAGTCGAATCTCGAGCGATGGAATTGGCCGCCTCGTTACCAGGATGGGCCGCGTGAGCGGGCACCCAGATGATTTGGATGGGGCGAGAGGGAACGGTATCGGAACGCAAGATTCCGATGGCCGGGTGTGCCACCAGTCCAACCGCGTGGTTGTACACCGCAGGTTTGGAGTCGCTGAAGATGTACTTCGCGGAGGTTTGCGTGATGGCAAGGGCAATAGCTGCCTCCTCGGCCTCGACAGAGGTAGAGGAGGCCGCTCCGCGAAGTACAGTGCTGTCTCTGAAGGCGCTGCCCTCTTCACTCGTTCAGAACTCTTTATGACCCGCAAAGACGTTCCCCTCGCTTTCGCCGCGCTTGACATTTCAGCCGGTTTCAGCGCCATCGTTGTCTGCAATCCGCTTCCTACAGCCCTGGTGGCTCTTCGCGGCGAAGCACTTGGCCATGTTCAGCCTTTCGATGACATGTATGTAACCGACGTGCCGGATGCTTCGTATGCAGAGCTCACTGACTTCTGTGCACTTTCCACTTCTGCTCCGCCATCACCTGACTTATTCACACCTTTCACTGCCGATAACCTCACTTTCGAGCGACGCTCCTAGCTTCTTCACCTGCTTGCCCAGTTCCGCTCTTCTTTTGATGTCGCTCAGCCTACTCTGTGTCGCTCGTCAACCGTCAGCCACCACATCGACACTGCTCCAACGCGCCTTTGCGGCAGCGCCCGTACCGCGTATCCGCCAAGGAGCGTCAGGTGATCAGTGAGCACATGGACGACATGCTTCAGCGCGGCGTCATTCGACCTTCCAATAGCCCGTGGGCATCACCGGTGGTTCTCGTCACAAAAAAAGATGGTTCCATTCGGTTCTGCGTCGATTATCGCCGTCTCAATAAGATAACGCGCAAAGACGTCTGCCCTCTACCGCGCATTGACGACACTCTGGACAGCTTGCAAGGCGCTAAATTCTTCTCTTCGTCGGATTTACGCTCGGGCTACCTGGCAGGTCCCGATGCCAGCGGTTGACCGCTCTAAAACTGCATTCATTAGGCCAGATGCTTTATACGAATTTATTGTGATGCCATTTGGCCTATGCAACGCGCCTGCTACCTTTGAACGAATGATGGACAATATCTTGCGCGGCCTAAAATGGAGCACGTGTTTGTGCTATCTCGACGACATCGTTGTGTTCGCCCCTGATTTCAGCACGCATCTTCTTCGCCTTAGGCAAGTGTTGACGTCCTTTACCAACGCAGGCCTGCAACTGAACCTGAAAAAGTGCCAGTTCGCCGCGCGCAAGCTCACGATTCTAGGTCACGTCGTATCACAAGACGGCATTTGCCCCGACCCATCCAAACTTCGCGCCGTGGCAGAATTTCCGAAACCTAAGACACTCAAAGAACTCCGCGCCTTCATCGGCCTCTGTTCTTACTTCAGACGCTTTGTTCGTAATTTTGCCTCGATAATATCACCTCTGACACAACCCTTAAGTGGGGCCAACGACCTATCCTCCTGGTCTCCTGCATGCGACACCGCGTTCGTGACCTTACGCCGTCTGCTGACGTCTCCGCCTATACTGCGACACTGCGACACTACGACCCCATCGCCCCAACTGAAGTGCATACCGATGCCAGTGGTATGCACTGGCATTGGCCTTGGCGCCGTCTTTGCGCAGCGCAAGTCTGGCTACTCCGAGTACGTCGTTGCTTACGCCAGTCGTGCGCTGACCAAAGCGGAACGCAATTATAGCGTCACAGAAAAAGAATGCCTGGCCATCGTTTGGGCACTCGGGAAGTTTCGCCCCTATTTATACGGCAGGCCTTTCAATGTGGTTACTGACCATCACGCCCTCTGTTGGTTATCCTCTTTAAGAGACCCGACTGGACGCCTTGTCAGCTGGGCTCTGCGCATTCAAGAATACGACATACACGTCATATACCGCTCAGGTCGCAAGCACACTGACGCTGACGCTCTGTCCCGCTCTCCGCTGCCAGCCGACACGGCCTCCCTCTCCACCATTAAGGCGGTATCCTCGGTAGACATCGACACCTTCGCATCAGAACAGCGCAAGGATCCTTGGGTGACCTCTCTTTTGGATCTCCTTTCTGGCTCGCCTGCATCTCCCATCTCCCGCTCCCTGCGTCGCCAGGCTGTCCATTTTGCTGTCCGGGATAAGCTCTTGTATCGACGCAACTACCTGCCCGATGGCTGCAAGTGGCTCCTGGTTATCCCTAGGACTTTGCGTTCCGACATGTGCGCGTCTTTCCATACTGACCCACAATGTGCACACGCAGGCGTTTTGAAGACGTATGAGCGCCTGCGGCAACGTTACTACTGGCGAGGAATGTTTACTTTTGTCCAAAAGTTTGTCCGCTCGTGCCCGCAATGCCAACGCCGCAAATCTCCGCCTCATCCGGCCCACGGTTTATTACAGCCGCTTCCGTTTCCTGCTCGTGCCTTCGACCGTGTGGGAATTGACCTGTACGGGCCGCTACCACTAAAACCCGCTGGAAAACGATGGATTATTGTCGCAGTTGATCACCTTACACGCTATGCCGAAACCGCTGCTCTACCTGCAGCGACCGCCAGTGACGTTGCATCCTTTCTGCTCCATAGTTTCATTCTTCGTCATGGCCCACCTCGGGAGCTGCTAATTGAGGCCGTGTGTTTCTGTCGCAGGTGGTTGAAGCTCTGCTTGCTCAATGCCGCATAATTCACCGGACCACCACGGCGTACCATCCTCAAACTAAGGGACTTACAGAGCGTTTCAATCGCACCCTTGGTGATATGCGTGCCATGTACGTTTCATCGGAGCATACAAACTGGGTCATCATCCTCCCATTTGTAACGTACGCATATAATACGGCTACACAAAGTACCACAGGATTTCATCCATACTTTCTTCTCTACGGTCGCGATCCTTCCCATACCATCGATACGGTTTTGCCTTATACAGCAGACGCGTCAGAATGTGCTCCCGTTTCAGCCGTCGCCCGATACGCCGAGGAATGCCGTTAATTAGCCCGAAAGTTCACCTCCGCTGACCAACAACGACAAAAAGCCAATCGTGATGGCGACGCTACGAATCCGAACTTCGCTCCCGGCACCCTTGTCTTGTTGCCCGTGCCTTCCACCACGCCTGGACTTTCGACAAAACTTCTCTCGCAGTATGATGGACCATACCGCATCGTCGAACGCACCTCTCCGGTCAACTATGTCATAGAGCCGCTTACATCGACATCCGACAAGCGCCGCCGTGGACGGGATGTTGTTCACGTGCGCCGGCTGAAACAATTCCATGACCCGCTCGTCTCCACGTCGTAAGTCGCCAGGATGGCTCCGCTTTTCCACCGGGGGTAATGCTAATGAAGAAGAAGAGCACAAGAACAAGGCCAGCCAGATCGTCTCTTCAATGCCTGCTGTGCAACCAGTGGGCCAGCCGCATCACCAGTGCTTGGCACGAGTGTGAGCCATTCGGGCAACCAGCTGTTCCTGCTCTGCGTCACCTGCCTCCTCGGTTACGAAGAGACGTTACCCTCGGAACTGTTCAGTGCACCCAGTACAACTGCGATAATTTTATTCATGCTCTTGAATAATAAACAAAATAATAAACGGAAAGCTACTTTATAAAGTTTGTTCTGGGCGCTCGACTGGAGAGCAGTGAGGGCACCGATACTACTGTTGCAGAGCAGCCCTCTGGACCTTGCCACACTCTCAAGAGCATGTGCCTGGCGCTCGCCTACTGCCGCCAGGCGGTTGAGTGCCTCCAGCAGCAGAATGTTTTGCTGCAAAAAAAGTGGATCGTTGGAATGAATCAACCGCATATAAACCATTATTTACAAAGAAAGATGCTCATTGCACTATTGGTACTAAATGCCCTTAACTGTGGAAGCCTTAAGTGTATGCATTATAAAACAATTTGTCGGGACAATGTTGCTTTATTTTTCATAACGGGTTGGTTTTTTCAGAGCCAATTGTAATGTTTATAGTGTGCCAGCAGCTGAGGTGTCCTCGCACCTTCACGAGTCTCTACTGTCAGCACCACAAACCTATTTTTGTTCACTGCAAAACCAATGCCGCTCCCTGTAATCCCGTTTTATGCGAGCTGATTGCGTCCTATGCCTAAAACATCATATTTTTGTCCCATTACGCAATTTTCTACCATCCTCGGCTACAGTTCTCTCCTTGACATCCATTCTGTCACGCTTATTTAATCACCTGTTATGAATTGGCAACAAGTGACTGAAGACGTGCATGGCTTGCCCGCCGATTCCATTTTTTCGTAATCTCAACTAGCATATCAGTTGCCACGGTTTACTACGCCAATGTCTTCCTGCCTTAATGCTATCTCCAACAATTTTTGTTACTACGCTTTCTGTACAGTCCTCGACTTCTCAAGTTTCTTTGTTAACCTCCAGGTTCATGTCCCATATTGCATAACCGGCAGAATGCAATGATTCTAAACATTTTTCAAGGATATCGGTAACGTGGTGATCACGATTCGTTAAAGCCTCCCATGTGCTGTTCAACCCATGACATTTTTGTATAAGTTTCCTGCTTTATATCAGTACCTGCTATTGATATTTCACCTGGATAAAGGTACTCTTGCATAGATTCTGCGGGCTGAATGTCACTGATGAATTTCTGTTATCTCACCAAGTTAGTGAAGGTTACCTTTATCTTTTCCATATTTTCGTGGGCCCACGTGCGTGTAAAAGCACGAACACTCATTGGTTCTCAATGCCTTTCTTAAACTGCTAGACATTCAGTTCGTTACAATGAAAGTGACTTAATCCGTGCACTATTATTAAGCTAAATATGAAACAGTAGAAATATACTTATCTGCAGCTTGTCGATGTCTCCTTCACTGTGTTGGTTGCGAGATCCATCGTCGGCACCACCTCCTTGTCGCATCGTAGCTATATCGGCTGTCTTCCTTTTGCACACACTATGCAATATTCGTGACGCCCGCAGTCACGCAGAGTGGAGGAACTCAGCGCACTCACAGAAGCAGCACCGGATAAGAGTTTTGTTCAGGATTGTGCCGTGAACAGGAGGTGCGCGTTGCGATCTGTAAAATCGCCGAAGCTATTGGCAGTCTTTCGGGGTACACGGAAAGATTGCTCACGGAGGAACAGAACTATCCAAGAAATAGTAGTCATCGTCGAGCCTGATCACTACGTCGCGCACCGCAAGCTTGTTGTACGAGTTTGTTTACACTGGGCCTCTTCGATGTTTAGCCGCCATGCTCGCCCGTGGAATGTATGTGACGACGCCACCACAGCGTTCCCTCGTGGTATAATGCGAAGCGTACTAAATTACTAATTAGTCGAATACACATTCAGTTTACATCTTGTAAGCTTTCAAATGCTTTTAAACCATGTTAACCTAACTGATAATATTGTACTAAATGCGTATGTTTTATAACTCGCTTGTGCATGTAATGCACTCGGTGGAACGACAAACAGGTGAAAGAAGGCACGACCATGCACCGACGGTATGATCACGTGAGCGCCAGTTTGCGACCGCCCAGAATGCAACGCCCAAGGAATGATAGCCACCCAGAGTGAATCTAGATAAACAAATGAAACTGGAGGCTTGTCGAAAGATAAACTGTGTCTCGGTACCATTTGTGCTTTCATCTTGGGGTGTCGCCAGAGCTCGTAAAGATCCCGAGTTTCGCCAAACTCGGCGCATCCTGCATAGCACCCCAGGTCACCAACCATGCCTCAACCATCCACCGCCAAACGCCCCGTCGTCTTCACATTACCGCGTGACCCAGGTGCCTTTTTCGCCTCTGAAAACACCGAAGTTAAAGATTGGCTTCAACTGCACGAATGGCTGAGCATAGCAACAACTAGGACACGACTCTGACGCTAGCGAACATCATATTTTACCTGGCGGGCATGGCACAAGTGTCGTCTTTTAACCATGACCAAGAACTCACGAGCTGGGAGGTATGTAAGCAAAAGCTCATTGATCTATTCCGCAATTCCATCGGACGCCGTCGTGCTGCGCAGAAAGAACTTCCATGCTTAGCTCAGACTTCCACCGAGTCCCATGTGACGTACATGCAGGACGTGCTCGCAAGACGACGCCGGAAACGGAAAAGGTTGCACATATCCTCAAAGGTATCGCGGATGACGCATTTACATTTCTGGTTTTTAAGAACTCTTCCATAGTGCAACACGTCATCCATGAATGCCGACGCTACAAAGAAGCGAGAAGTCGCCGCGTTACTCCGAACTTTACACGTCTTCCGGACATGGCTGCGATGTCTACCTGCTAGGACATACCTCTCCAACCCGTTCCGCCCATTCCTCCTGCATACGACAATATTGGGTGCATCATCCGCCGCGAGATTGAAGGTGCCTCCCCAGTTCCCCTGCAACCATTTCCCTTACCCAAACCGTTGTGCGTCAAGAACTAGCAAACGCAGGATTACAGACGCTTTGCCCAGTCAACGGACCTGACTACCGCCCGCCCGCCGCACCTGATTTATACAGACGCCCAACTGTTCATCCTCGTTATCAGAATTCTGCAGAATAGCGCCCTGCCGATGACAGTGCCATCTGCTTCTGTTGTACACGCGTTGGACACATTTCCCGCCATTGTCGCAGTGCTTGGAACTCGCAGCCTTGGTCGAGCCATCGGAACATCGGACTTCCACGTGGCAATTACCGAGTGCCTGTACACAATGACAATGACAACGCTCCGTCTTCATCGCCAGCATGATCAAGCCGCTCCCCTTCGCTATCCCGACACCTGCGCCGCTCACCTCTGCGTCACCGCTCTCCTTATCCCTCATACTCCCGCCGCTCATCGGAAACCTGACGGGCGCAGCTCCGAGAGGCGAGCCTGCCACGGCGATCCGACCCGAAATGACTCTTCTCACAATACATGGACATCACAATCTCTTCAACTTAGACGTGGACGGTATACCAGTCATCGCACTCATTGACAGCGGCGCCCACATATCGGTCATGAACTGAAACCTCTGTATCCATTTGGAGAAAGTCTTTTCACCCCTGCTCCGATTGATGTAGTCCGTGTAGTCGGTGGCGCCGCACCGGATGTTGCTCGGTTGTGTACCGCCCATGTCGCTGTTGCCGGACGCCACACTACAGTTTTGTTTTACGTCTTGGATCAGGGCCCATACGCAATCATCTTAGGATTCGACTTTCGGCACATTCGGCTCTTATCGATGGCTCTGCAGGGGTTATCCAGCTTGCGTTACCTCATGCCGAAGAGCCTTCTGATCCCGTACCGAGTCAGCTGTGTTCCGCAGATTACATTCGTCTACCACATCTAGCCGCGATGTACATCGACGTCTGTCCTGATCTTCCTGTGGACGACGGCGATTACATCGTGTCGCTCAACGCTACCGTCCTCTGTTCGCAGAATATAATGTTCCCACACTCGGTCATCAGTATGAAGGGCAATGCCTCCTGTCTATTATTGCGAATGTTGGACTATGCCCTCAAGTGATACCCCAGGGTACCTCTCTTGCAACACTATCTCCAGCCTCCGACTATCATGTTTCCGTCTTAATTGATCCTGTTGCACCGTCTCCTGCGGCTATTGATTCGAACCTCACGATGTTAGATAACGTAACGAAGGTGATCGCCAATGACCTTGCGGCCGAACACGTACACGCGCTTCGGCGCGTGCTCATGTCGTACCAGGAGATTTTTGATTTCAGTGACCGACCACTGGGCCAAACAATAGTAGTCAAGCCTCGAATTGAGACCGGCCATGCAGGACCCATACACCACCGTCCCTATCGTGCTTCTTCCGCTGAGCGCCAAGGAAGTTGACAAAATGCTTGCCCGTGACATCATCGAACCTTCTTCAAGCCCATGGGCATCTCCTGTCGTGCTCGTCAGAAAGAAGGACAACAGCTGGCGCGTCTGCGTCAACTACCGCAATCTTAACCAAGTGAATGAGTGAAGCAACTTTGTTATGAATGCCTGCAGAACGGTTAGCCTTCCCCTGTTAGGGAGGCGTCACCGTGACGCGGCCATGAAGTCTTCGCGGTGTGTAGCGCCTCCACTTCGGCGGCGGCCGCACTCCTCCCTTTGGTCGACCGCGCCTGCCCCTCTTTTGGGGTGGCAGCCTCGCTCCAATTTCGCTCGGTCGTGGCCTTTCGAGGGCCGCCGAGATCTGCTGGACGGCCTGGGCTTGGACATCTTGATCGCAGCATCTCGGCGCGGCCTCGAGCCGCGGCGGGATCGTTGTTATCGTTGCAGCTTCGTGCGGATTCTTACCACAGTCCCAAAAGATGTGAGCTGCAGTGGCTCTTTCCTTTCGGCACACACAACACAGGTCACTTACATAAACACTTGGACACACGTGCCTCATCAGCACCGGGGTGAATAACGACCCCGTTTGAAGTTGTCGATATAAAACCGCTTCATTACGGGTCAAGCCCAGATGAGGTGGCAGCATAGTCCTCTCTAGTCTGTACCACTTCACAATTTCTTCGTAGGAGGTCATTTTGTCCTTGCTTTCCAACCACCACGCTGGGTCGACCGCAGTAGCAGCGGCACGGTTGGTTAGTCCTCGCGCCGCCGCGTTCGCCGTCTCGCTGTGGTTTGCGCTGCCGCGATCCGACACATCACTGCCCATGTGGGCCGGGAACCACTTTATCACGACACACCGATTTTCACTCGTGAGATCGACCGCACTGAACACACGGGCGGCTTCACCACACACCCTCGCTCTGGCGTAATTTCTCACTGCCGTCCTAGAATCACAGAGCACAGTCGTGCACTCGGGGTTGGCGATGGTTAGGGCAATGGTAACCTCCTCGGCTGGATGTGCCCCTCGAGTCCGCACATTCGCCGCCGTTCTAGTTGCACCGGTCGATGCCCCGACGACTGCAGCGGCGAATGCCTTTCTGTCTTGTGGATACTCTGCCGCGTCCACAAACACGGCACTCCTGTCTTTGGCATGGAGATCGATGAGCGCCTTGGCCCTCGCCGCCCGCCGCTCTTTGTGGAACTCAGGGCTCATGTTTCATGGCACCGGACATACCTGTAGCCATCCACTAATTGCGTACGGTACAGGCCTTTCTGTATTTTCGGGTCCCCTTTCCTTTCGCCCCAGGCCTAGGTCACGCAGTACTTGTCTGCGCGTTGTCGTTTCCGATAGCCGCGCGAGCTGAGTGGTCCTCTGCGCCTCGGCGATTTCCTCCAGGGTGTTATGCACTCCCAGGGCCAGGAACTTGTCGGTACTTGTGCAGTCGAGAAGTCCGAGTGCAGCCTTGTACGCTTTGCTTACGAGCGCATTGATCTTATTTCGCTCGCACTGCCTCCAGTTGTGGAAAGCAGCAACGTATGTAATGTGGCTTATAGCGAAGGATTCCACTAGCCGGGTGAGGCTTTCTCCCTTCATGCCTGCTGTTCTGCGTGGTGACTTTGGCTGGGAGACGGTTGACCGTCTCGCCGTTGACTCGTTTGCGCTCAATCAGCATCCCCAGCACTCGGATCTTCTCGACATCCGGGATCGTGTGACCGCCGCTCGTCTTGATCTTTATTGTCTCTTGCTCTCTCGCAGGTTCGTTGCCTTTCGTCTTCCTAGCTGTTCTTTTCCGAGGAATCACCAACAGCTCAGACTTGCTTGGGGAGCAGACGAGCCCATACTCGCCCAGCGGCTCCTCGTTAGCGTCAACCGCCTCTTGCAATGTACTCTCGATGTGTCCGTCGCTTCCTCCTGGGACTCAGAGCGTTATATCGTCGGCATAGATGGTGTGTCGGACCCGCGAGATTCGCGAGTGGCGCTCGGCCACCCCTATCATTACAAGGGTGAAAAGTAATGACCGAGCCCTGGGGGGTCCCGACACTGCCGAGCTTCTTTTGGGGCCGCAGGTCACCGGCGATGATTTCGGTAGTCCGCTCCGTCAAAAAATCCCTGATGTACGCATATGCTCTCTTACCCATGTTTAGCCGTGACACCTGGGTCAGGATCGCAGAGTGTCTCACTTTGTCAAAAGCGCTCTGCAGGTCCATACCCAAGATGGCTTGCTTGTCTTTCGTGTTGGTAGTGTCATCGAGCATTTGATTTTTCAGTTGTATCATGGCGTCCTGAGTTCCCAGCTTGTGTCGGAACCCGATGACGGTGTTTAGGTAAAGCGCCGAATCTTCCAGGTGCCTCTGCCACCTGTTCATGAGTACATGCTCCAACGCTTTGCCCACACAGGACGTAAGCGAGATCGGCCGGAGGTTCTCAATGTTGGGTGGCTTGCCCGGCTTGGGAATCAAGATGGTCATGGCTGCTTTCCACTGCTTTCCACTGCCGGGGTAAAAATTAAATTATGGGGTTTTACGTGCCAAAACCACTTTCTGATTATGAGGCACGCCGTAGTGGAGGACTCCGGAAATTTCGACCACCTGGGGTATTTTAACGTGCACCTAAATCTAAGCACGCGGGTATTTTCGCATTTCGCCCCCATCGAAATGCGGCCGCCGTGGCCGGGATTCGATCCCGCGACCTCGTGCTCAGCAGCCCAACACCATAGCCACAGAGCAACCACGGCAGGTGTCTGCCGGGATAGTGACCCGGCTTGCCAGCAAGTGTTGAAGTATGCCGTGAGGTTCTCGATGGCCGCTTCGTTAAGACTTTTAGCGCTCTGTTCGTAACGCGGTCGGGACCAGCGGCGGACTTGCTCTTGAGATCGTGCCGGGCAACTCTTACTTCCCATACTTCAATGTCTCGATCTAGCCACTCGCTTGCTTCGCCTAGGTAGTCCGGGTGCGTTTCTGCGGGAGTGGCCGGCAGGTAGTTGTTGTCGAGGCGTCTCATCACTTCGTCTTCCCCGTGCTCGGTCAGCGCCCTGTGGATGATCTTGGCCAGGTTGTGGTGCTGGGGAGACTTGGTCGTGGTCTGATTCAAAAGATGCCTCAGCATAGTCCACGTTTTGCCGCAGTGCATCTGGCTGTCCGCTGCGTTACAAACCTCATTCCATTGCTGAGTGCACAGCACTCTGCTGTGAGACTCGATCTCGTGGTTGAATTCGGCGGCCTTCTTGCGGAGCTTTCTGTTTGTCCGCTGCGTCTCCCACCTCGACAGGATGGACTGCTTGGCTGTTATGAGGTGGGCCAGGCGGCTGTCGACCCTGTGGTCACGCTCGTCCGTCTCCACTTCGTTGGTGGCATTTTCTACCTTGTTGACAATGTCGGTGGACCACTCCTCAATCTCTCTAATTTCGGTCTGCTCCTCGGGTACCAACCCTCGAAACGCGCCGCAATCAGTAAACCTATGTTTCCGAAAGCTTCTGCCGACTTTGTCGTTACCACCGAGTGGGACAGCGACCTCCACAACGTAATGGTCGCTGCCTAATTCGTGGCCCGTGTTTTGCCAAGTCCGCCATACCGCCTCCGTTACCCCTGACGAAAGTGAGATCGGGCGTTGTGTCTTGGTTGATCGAGTTGCCGATTCTTGTAGGGTATGCTGGGTAGGTGATTAGATTTATTCCCAAGTCGGTAGCATCTTGCATTAAGTCCCTGCCCTTTGCCAATGTTTTGGGGTAACCCCAGGCTTGATTCGGCGCGTTAAAGTCCCTTCAAATTACCATCCTGTTGTCAAGCCCCGCGACGTTGCACGCTTTGTGAAACAGTGCTTTGAAGTCTGCTTTCCGTGTGACGGGCTACTCTACACGTTTATCAGAAAAATGCTTTCCTTCTGCTTTTTCCCGCTAACGACGTCTACCATGGCGTCCTCGATTGTGCTTTTGCTCCGCAACTCGTGCTCGACGTACGTGATGCCTTTTCTCACCAAGGTGCAAACTCCCATGCCGTTACTGCCGGCCGCGGCCCAGAGGCATGGCGGGCTGGCGTGGGACCGGTAACCGGAGAGCTTGACTTGCTCAATGAGGGTCTCTTGCAACATGATGATATCTGGCTTTCTTGATACTTGTTCTTAGTGTTGCTGAAGTACAGCCTTTTTCCCAGCAATACCGCTGCAATTCCAATGCCAGACCAGGAGGCCTTTCACTGTTGTTGTGGTTGCGGTAGTTGATGTCCTATCCATGTTTGCTGAAAGTCAATTGCTGGCACGTGTTCAATTGCTATGAAATCGTCGGTGATTGTCTTGGTGAATGTTGTGCAAATATACTCTTCAAAGTGGTTGAGGACATCTTCAAGGTTGTCTACCCTATCGCTGAGTCTCCGCTCTTTAAGATTTTCAATTGCCCTTCTCTTGGGTGCCGGACCCACCGCGGCCGCGTTCTCTGTCCTCGGGTTCACCGCTACTTCTGGTTTATCCTCGGTCATTGCCATCTGCTGTGGCGGTGGCGATAACTGCTGTGCCTGCTGCTGCTGTAGCTGGACCACCATAATTCTCTTGATCTCTGCCATTTCCTTATTATCTTATTGGTTGTCGCCTCTAGTTCAGTGTTGTTCTTCCGCAACGCCTCGTTGCTTCTATTAGCGCCTTCATTGCCTCACTTTCGTCTTTAAGTTTCCCTCCGGCACTATGCAATGGCGGTGAGTGCTGCTGCTGCTGTTGCTGCTGCTCTTCCTTGGCTACCCCCGACTTTACTGCGTCTGCCCAGGCGACTCTGTCTTTGGATTAGGATCGGCGATGGCGGCTCATGTTTCTGTTCAACTTTCGCTGTTGTTCCCGCGCGAGCGTGACTCATGGCGACCAACTGTGCCGCTCGCTCCTGCTGACGTCAGAAAAGCTGGAAACTCTCCGGTTGCTAGTTGTTGCTGTACGCGCTGTTCCCCCATCTTGCACTCCCACTGCCTTTTCGTTACTACGTAGGGTGTTTTGTATTTCTTCTTGCATTCTGTATCGGCCGTTGGGTGTTGTCCCCCACATAGCTTGCATTTAGGGTTACACTCGTTGCCATCGACAGGGTGATTGGCCCCACAATCGAGGCACACTTTCATATTGGGGTTAGGACAAACGTCTCTTTTATGGCCGATTTTGCCCCACTGTTTGCAGACATCGAAATGCTTGCGGTACAGACTGCATCTCGTTAACACAGGGCCAACATACATAATTTGGAACCTTTTGTCCTACAAAAACTACAATTATGGTAGTCGTATTGCCAATTCTTTGCGCCGCTCTTGCTAATTGATTTCTTTAGTTAACAACGTTCCGGTCAATCTCCGCCGGAGTACCTTCGATGGGATGCCTCGAATGATCCCCTTGACCCTACCATATGGTGTGGTTTGGCACCCGCCTACCTCGTGTATCTTGTCCCCGATGCGGATGGCCTGAATCTTGGCATAGGACAGAGCACGCCCTTTATCGGAGGTACTCACCACCATGATACTCTGGTGCAGGTTGGGGCAGAAGGTATCCGCCGCACCGTCTTCTCTCGAAACCCTAGCCGCCGCCATGATGGCCGAGGCAACGATCCCAGTCTGCGTTCTTGCGATATTTAGGCCTCCCCACGGCCTCACGATCAATTTGGTGTCCTCTCTCCGCAGCACGTCTGGCATTCTCGCTGCCCTTGTTGTCGATGTGATCACTTTTTGTTGACGTGGTCTCTTGCTTTAGGCCTCGACTGGCGAGTGGCGGAGCCCTCGCTCACCGGGGTTGTTATGCGCTGGCCCACTTGCCACGAGCCGATCCCAGTGTGGAACTCCTCAGGAGAAATCTCTACCCCTTGCGCCTCGACGCACATCTGGCCGGGGCCAGGACTCGATGTCGCCGGGGGCGTGGCCGTCTCCAACTCAGACGCCATGTCGTATGGTTCCACGCCGGGGTCACGCCCAATCCCGGCGGCCGCGAAGCAAGCCTAGGCTTAGCTCACCACCGCACCGACGCCGGCTAACAAGTTCCAGAAAACGGCGAGATACTTGCCTTACGTTGAAAGTTGGGTATCCCGCGATTCCTAGCACCTTCACAAACACAATGGTAAGAACGAGACTGCTATTTGAGTCAAAAGGCACTGTCAAATCGGTCATCGAAGACGGAGCCAGTGCCAGCGTTCAACTAGAAAATCACTTCGTCGTCCAGTAACAAGTAACCACGTAACAAAAACGATGAGGAAAACATGAACAAGGTGAATGCAGGAGCCAACGTTTCGACAAGTGGACTTGTCGAAACGTTGGCTCCTGCATTCAGCTTGTTCACGTTTTGCCCATCGTCTTGAATTTTCATCTCCCGCATTCCCCGTCTTTTCCCAAGTAACAAAAAGAAGGACGTGTACCCCTTAAATTCGATAGATCCCGCCTTTGACTGTCTCAGTGGTTCCAAGTATGTTTCTTCGATAGACCTTCATTCCGGGTATTGGTAGATGGCAGTTGACGACATGGATCGTGAAAAGACGGCGTTTTGTTACACCTGATGGGCTCTATCAGTTTAAGGTGCTGCCATTCGGGCTATGCAATGATCCCACTACATTCGAACGAATGATAGACGCACTCCTTCATGGCTTACAGTGGTCAATCTGCTTGTGCTACCTCGATAATGTCATTGTCCTTTCGCCGACTTTTGACACACACCTCGAGAGTCTCTCGAGAGTTCTTTCAGTGTTCCGCAAGGCGAGACTTGAGCTCAATTCGACGAAATGTCACTTCGGCCACCGGCAACTTACTGTGCTCGGACAGCTCATCGACTCTTCCGGTAATTGTCCCGATCCGGAGAAAGTTCGCGCGGTCAAGGATTTCCCTTTGCCTACCTGCATAACCGACGTTCTCGGCTTTGTGGGACTCTGCTCCTGGTTGCGCAGATTCGTGTGAAATTTTGCTGACCTCGCACGCCCTCTGAGGGAACTTCTTAAGAAAGGCGCGACTTTTGCTTGGGGTCCCCACCAAGCTAGTGCGTTCGTCGAGCTGACGACGCGACTCACGTAGCCACTGATTCTCGGCCACTTTGACCTGTCCGCCCCTACGGAGGTTCGGACGAACGCCAGAGGCCAGGGTATCGGCGCTGTTTTGGCACAACGACAGCACGGTTGCGAACGTGTCATTGCGTATGCTAGCCGTCTTCTGTCACCAGCCGGGCGTAATTACTCGGTCGCCGAACGTGAATGCCTGGCCCTCGTTTGGACAGTAGGTCAATTTCGCCCCTACCTCTATGGACGGCCTTTCACGGTTATCACCGATCACGACGCGCTATGCTGGCGTTCGTCTTTAAAAGATCCAGCTGGACGTCTCGGTTGGTGGGCTCTACGACTCCAAGAGTACTCTTACACAGGGATGTATAAGACAAGCCGACTCTATGAGGACGCTGATTGCTTGTAACATCATCCAGTAGACCCACCAGGCTAATCTGAGACTGGTGAGTCAACTTGCGTCCTAGCGCTTACCGCGTTTGGTGACATAGCCGATGAGCAATGACGCGATCCTTGCCACGAGATTGAAGCTGCCTCCCCAGTTCCCCTGTAACCATTTCCCTTACCCAAACCGTTGTGTGTCAAGAACTAGCAAACGCAGGATTACAGACATCATTCTCAGCCAGACAGACCTGCCAACTTCACCTTCTTCGCGTATGCTTGTGCTGTAAGATGGAATATTGTACCGTTACAACATGCACCCTGATGGCCCTGAACTGCTCCTGGTCGTTCGCAAGCATATGCATGAGACTGCTCGCATAGTCGCCTGATGTCCCAACCGCTGGTCATCTGGGAGTCTCAAAGACATATGACCGTGTTCGGCGTCGTTTCTTCTGGCCCATTATTTACCGTTCCGTTTGTCGTTACGTCACCTCCTGTAAATCTTGCCAGCACCGCAAGAAAACCAGCAGCCCTATAACCTGGCCGTCTTCAGACCGCTTTCTTTCGAGTTGGTCTTGATCTCATTGGTCCTTTTGCTCTATCGCTTAGTGGGAACAAGCAGATAGCAGTTGCTATGGGCTACACCATCCAGCACGTGATCACGCGAGCTCTCCCTACCAGTTGTGCAACCGACGTCGCTGACTTCCGACGCAGTGATACTTCGCCACGGCGCTCCCCGACAACTCCTTACCGACCGGGGCCGCTACTCTCTCTCACAGGTTGTCCAGGAAATCTTGCACACCTTACAATGGCGTGTCGCCCTCAGACCAACGGCCTCACAGAGCGGCTCAATAGAACTATCACAGAAATGCTCGCAAGCATATGAGTTCGCATAGTTGCCTGATGTCCCAACCGCTGGTCATCTGGGAGTCTCAAAGACATATGAGGGTGTTCAGCGTCGTTTCTTCTGGCCCAGTATTTACGACCGCCGTGACTGGGATGCCGCTTTGCCGTTCGTCGCATTCGCCTACAATACGTCCCGCCATGAATCTGCTTGTTTGTCTCCACTTTTTCTCTTGTATGGACGAGACCGTATACTACAGTTTGACACGATCCTCCCAGCCGTTTTCGAAACAACGTCAGAATATGCCCCAAGTGGCATATCTAGAGCTACCGAGGGACGTGAGATTGCACGCCTGAGTCAGACCACTTCCCAAGAAAAGCAACGACAAATATGTGACGCTCGTCACCGCGATGCCCAATTTAGCCCAGGTGACATCGTGCTTCTTTGGAGACCATCACGGCGAGTTGGTTTTTGTGAGAAGCTGATTTCACCCTGCTCAGGCCCATAACGTGTCTTGCATCAAACAACAAAGAATGTCAAGTGGACGAGTGTTTCTGGACCGCTACAGACAAAACGCAGATGAATTGTTTCCGCGTATTGTTACAGGCGACGAGACTGATATTATCCTACGCAACTGCAGAAACAAAACAAAAATCAATGCAGTGGCGCCGCTCCTGTTGACCAAAACCGAAAAATATTCAAGCAATCTCCTTACCCAATTCGGAAAATGGTGGATACCGCTTCCTTGGACGGAAAGGTTGTTGTTTTGGTTTATTTCATAGAACGTGCAACCACAGCTACATCTCACGTATACTGCTAAACGCTCACCACACTGAGACGCGATCAAAAATCCAAGGCGCGGGAAAGTGCCGTCTGCAATTTTCTTCTGGGAACATTTCGCTCATCCAGCCTAAGTTTCCGACCTTGCACCTAGTGACTAATTCCTCTTCTTGCGCTTCAAACAGTGACTTGGTGGACAATGGGTTGAAAACGACGAGAAACTCGAGACGGCCGTTATCAACTGGTTCAATTCTTGGGCGGCGAACTCCTATGCAGAGGGACTAAAGAAACTGCTGCAAGAGTACGAAAAGTGCTTAGAAGTTAAAAGCGAATATGTAGAAAAGTGGAGTAGGCTTGTATTAAACTAAACCGTCCAATAAAAACTTTTGCTAGCGAATGTATATAATTTTAAGGACCAAACAGCCCTTACTTTTTGAGAACCCTCTTATTTACCGAACCGAACTGCACGCTACAGCACGAGCTCATTAGTTATCATAACAATGTCGTGCGCAAAATAATGCGTTTGCAACTTTTATTCAAAGCAGATTCAGAATCTCGGTGCGATACATTTGTGCCGTGCAGTTGTTTCCGCACTGTCGTTCTGCTGGCCAAGTGGTTCAAATTATTGGCCTCGTGCAGCCAACAGAGAAACACAAAGTACAATTTATATTCAGAACACCGCGCATCATTATTAGACGTCACTATTAAGCTATAGGTTGACAAAGAAGCTCGAGAACAAGTCGAGGACCCCGCAAAGAGCGATGGAATGAAAGAATGTTGGGTGTAACGTTACGAGACAGGAAGAGAACGTTGTAGATCAGAGAGTAAACGGGGATAGCCGATATTCTATTTCAAATTAAGAGATTAAATGGATCTGGTCAGTCCATGTAATGCGTAGAATAGACAACCAGTGGGCCATTAGGGTTATAGAACGGGTGCCGAGAGAACGGAAGCGCAGTCGAAGACGGCAGAAAATTAGGTGGGGTGCTCGCGTTAAAAAATGTGCAGGCGCTAGTTTGTATCAGTTGGCGCAGAACATGGGTAATTAGAGAGTGGAGGGAGGGGCCTTCGTCCTCTAGTGGAACGAAAAATAGGCCGATGATGGCGTTTAAGCTTACGGTAAGTGCTGGGTCGCATTGCATATCTCGTTCACACTGGTCATTTGCTACGGAGACTGGGCTGCTTCTCAAGCAGAGAAAATTTACTTAGCATCATGTACACAACGCTACCCCACTCTGCCCGGTCACTACGGGGGCTGTACAAATGATGCCAGCTACAGACTTTGGCGCTGCGCCTTCGTGCCAGCTCGCGCGCTTCTGGTTGATGGCCTTCAGAAGCGCATCAACTTCGCGCTCGGTTCGTTGCCGTCGTCTTCGTCGCTTGCCATGTCCAGGCCTTCATCGCTGTCCTCCTCCGCGTTGCTAGCCCCGACGCCATCTGCATGCTCGACCACGAGCTCGCCAAGTAGGCAGGAGTAGGTGGCGCACGACCCGAAGGCGGCCCCAATCTCTTCCAGTTTTGCATCGCCGCTCAGATCTCGCACAGTGTATTTCCTGTAAAAGAGGACGCCTTTTAATGCGAGGCATTCTTTGACTCATCCACGCACTTTACAGTAGTAGGTATGTAGGGCCCTTAAAAAGACGTCCTGTTGCGCCAGTTGGTCACAATTCGTCTTGGGTACGAGGCGCGAACACACACAGAAATGAGAAAGGAGGCGGGATAGAGCGCCACTTACTGTTGCTTTAATCGGAGATACACCACACACACACACACACACACACACACACACACACACACACACACACACACACACACACACACACACACACACACATATATATATATATATATATATACATATATATATATATATATATATATATATATATATATATATATAGCCGTCTTAGACGCAAGGAACGCAATCAGATCAATACTGATATGTAAGCGTCGTGGTTAATATTTCATTTCAGGCTCATATAAAGAAATTATTGCGTCCCTGACGCACAAGCTTCACAAGCCTAAATTTTCTCCCGAGCATTCGTATCTTTACTCTTTGCTAGAATCCGCGCCCCTGCAAAACCTCTGTTTTCCATTCCCTTTGATTACCCCTATCTCCTTCCTTTTTTGCTCTTTCTGAGCTGTGCTAGAAGCCTAAAACAGTCATGACATACCAACTCGCCCAAACTGCCACGCTTTTGACCGAATACGGTAATCCTTGTCGCTAATCTATCAATAATAAATGCATTTTTAGTTACCTTTTAAATTGCGATAAAGATCTCGCGTTTTTCATTATGAAAGGAAGAGTGTTTCATATTGATATGCAAGTGAATCCTAGTCTGTTTACCATAGTCAGTGCGGATTCTTGGTAAAAGAAAATTGTTATTGAACGCAAACCTGGTGGTACTATGAATCATCAGGTTAGATGGTGTAAATGGGATCGATGGTAGCTCATTATACACAAATCTGTAGAAAATAATACCTAGGCTGTATTTAGTGAGTCCAGAAATGATAAGGGCGTTATTCTAGTGTAGTAGGGAAGTGACATTAGAAAAAGCGCGGACTGCAAGTAATTATTCTTATGGCTTGTTTCTGAACTTTCTGGAGAGACGCAATATAAGTATTATAGGTGTTTCCCCAACTTATTATGTCATAAGTAATGTGAGAGTGGACAAAAGAGTGGTAGAGTGAGAGTAATGTGGTACGTGTGAAGTAAGGGCGTGTTTTGATTAAGAGGCGTATACCATAAGCTATTTTCCTTTCTATGTGAGCAATATGATTGTGATATTTCAAATTACAATCAAGTAGAATACCAAGGGAAGATGAACATGAATGAAGTAGTAAAGGCAAGGCGCAGAAGACCAGGACTCAGGAAGAAGAACACGAACGACAGGACCGGCGCCTCCTTCTTGAGGCCTGGTCTTCTGCGCCTTGCTTTTACTACTTCAAGCATGAACCAACTAGCCCAAGCAAGAGTTTTACATGAACATGAACTTGGAGCGAGGCTGTGAGGACCAAAAGTGATAGGTGGAATGGATGGTATGTTTCACTGATGTGAACAGAATACAACAAATTTAGTCTTAGTCGCATTAATAGATAACATGTTAACATTACACCACCTTAGGATATTTTCTGAGTCAGCATTAACGAGATATGAGACATCTTTATGAAAGATACCTGGGACAAACAAAGTGCTGTGCTAATGTTCGACTTAGGGAGGGGTTGCGCCACTTCATCTCACGGAGCATTGCAAGTCCTGCCCGATTGTTTCATTACATTTCATTTAATTTCATTTTATTACCCTAAAGGCTGCAATAAATGGGGTGTTACATAAGTGGTGGAAAGAATAAAAATACATAGTCACAATAACAGGAAGTCCTTTATAGTTTCGATTACACGCCCGGTTTAAAAATAAAGACTAATGTCATTTATAAACACCCGAGTCAATTGAGAAGAGAAATCGCCGAGGCTTACAGTATAAAGTTCAGGGACAAAACATGTATCAGCGAACAGACCATCGCTCGTCATAACGAGGAACGGCGTAGCCTTTGTCACTTTTGATAATGGGTCAACTGGTCACAGTTGGCTTGATGTATATTTGTGTCTCGTGCGTGTCATGGTTTGTGAACTCGCACGTATATATATGTTAGACATATATTCAATAAAATATTGCCATGTGAGTGACGTATGAAGAACACATTAGCAATACTGTGAAAGACGAAACTAACTTTTATTGGGCGAACCTGGCCCACAAAAACAGGCTAGACTTAAAGAACGGCGACAACGGCGAACACAGTCGGCTATCGTCAAAATCTCATCAGCGGGTCAAGCGCGTCGGCTTATATAGATCAGTCGTCGAATGTTCCAGAGTAACCGCTCGGACCCGCGTGCCTTCCACAAAGTTCTACACCATTCGCGTCGCGCATACATGCAATCAGATTACATTTGGAGCCGGCACACTTGGCGACATGACGCTAATGCCGCTGTTGCTGGTGCAGGTAGCTTTGGTCCTTGTCTCGGCAGTTCGTCTCGAAGCAGCTGAACATGGGGCATGGCCTTTTTCGTCCGAGCCCTGGATAACGTCTGCGATATCTCGGCTATCGTCCACCCGTGTGCATGTATCATCATCTATCGTTGGCAGCATGCGTGGTGCGAACGGTGGATGGATCAGCGAGGACCAACCAATGGACTTCGACCAACAGGACCCACGTGGTGCCGATCAAGGCTATATAGACACTCGGCAGTGTGGCTTCGTGGAATTTGGAGCCGGCACACTTGCCGACATGACGCTAATGCCGCTGTTGCTGGTGCAGGTTAGTCATTACCATCCACCTGAATCGCAGAAGCTAGTGTATGCGTTGCCGGCTCCTCCCACGATGCCAAGTGTTTGTAACAAAAATCGCGGATGCAGCATGCACAGATTGCGTCTGAAGGGATTCCGTTTATTTTCCAACAGAGTGCTCTACTTGATTTTGTTGTTAATACTCGCGGGGGACGTTGAACTAAATCCAGGGCCTACTAACACACCGGAGATGGAACTGCTGCAATGTTTGCGCCGTGGGCAGGAAAGTTTAATTTCAAAGTTCAACGGCATCGAAGCCAGGTTCGAAAGGAATGAGAACATGCTGATGGAAGTGAAAAATAATCTTAGCCAAACTCAGAACCGGATAAAGGACATCAGTATGATTGCTACAGAACAGGCAGTTATAATACGGCATCCCATGCAACAGGTAAAAGATTTGCAGAAGAAAACAAACGACCTAGAGAACAGAAGTCACCGGAAAAATCTTGTTTTCTATGGTGTTGAAGATAAACCCTCAGAATCATGGGATGAATCCGAAGCTATGGTAAAGAATATTTTCAAAATGAGTCTTGGAATTGAACTCGGGTCTCTGGAAAGGACATACCGCTTAGGACCCTATAAAGAAAATAGAAAAAGACCTATTATTGTTAAATTTTCCTTTTACAAAGAGCGTCAGGCAGTGCTTCCCAAAGATAAAAATTTTATGGATTCTCAGTACAGCGTAGGCGAAGATTACTCGCCTGAAACAAAAAGCACTAGGAAGAAGTTATGGGAATACGCTAAGGCAAAAAGAGAGGATAAGAACAATAAAGTGAAACTGAATTTCGACAAACTGATTATCAACTGCAGGGCTTTCAGGTGGGATGAAGACGAAAAAGAGGTCGTCCCATTGCGTAGGCAGTGACCGACCAGAAAAAAGCAGAAGTACCAATGTCGACGACTCGTTGCTGTCATGTTGAGCTGCCGAAGCGTAGTTAACAAAAAAGCCGAGTTTTCTTGGTTGATAGAAAGTGCTGACGCCGACATTGTCCTTGGCACCGAATCTTGGTTAAAGCCTTAAATTGCTGATAGGGAGGTGTTTCCAGAAAACTACGTCGTCTATTGCAAAGATAGGCCCACTGCAGGTGGGGGTGTCTTTTTGCTTGTTCATTCATCACTACAGTCTTCAGCACTTCATTACAAGTGCAATGCACTGGAGTCTGTATGGTGCAAGATAGTCCTATCTAATAATTTCACGTTCACTGTTGGAGTGGTTTATCGCTCGCCCGGCTCAGATATCAGCACAGTGCAAACATTATATGAAATTCTCACCGAGGCGTCAGCTCAGACGATACTTCTTGGGGGGATGTTAATCTGCCTGCTTTATTTTGGTGCAATCATGCGTGTATAAGTTCTGGCCGGCGCATGAACCTTGCAATGAAACATATCGCAGACACGTTTGGTCTGACGCAGTACGTTACCGATCCTACTCGATTTGACGCTGTGTTAGACTTGCTGTTTTGTAACTCACCGGATTTCGTAAGAAATGTGACTGCCATGCCGGGCATTAGCGACCATCTGGCTGTTGTTGCCGGTATCCATAAAAAAAGACCCTGCGAAGTTATCTACGAGCAGAAGGCCCTACTTTTACGAGAAGGGTGACTACGATGCAATTTTTGAGAAACTTAGTAATTTCTTTCCTGTTTTCGAGTGCTTATCTGAGGAGCGTAATATGCATGATATGTGGGACAATTTCAAGAATATGTTACTCGAGCTGGTCAGTGTACATATCCCCAATGTTCATTCTTCATGGCTTAAAAAGCACAAACAGTCGTGAGTAACAACACATAAACTAAAGCTGATCAAGAAAAGGATGAGGGCATTTAACGCATTCAAGAAAAGCAAATCAGCTGCTCATTTTTCAAAACTACATAGGATTACACGCGAATATAAGCTAAAAATAGGAAAAGCTAAAGATGACTACTTCACCGAGCTGAGCAACAAAATTAAATCAAACCCTAAAATGTTTTGGAAGTACTTAAAACAGTGTGGTTCAGATTCCTTCGGAATACAAGGAGTTAAATTTTAATGGTACGATAATTATGGAAGACAGAGATAAAGCTGCGTGCCTAAACAACTTTTTTTATTCGGTATTCTTACCCAAACACACCTGTCATATTGATCCACTTACCGCGAATATTTCGCCTATGCTTCCTGTTGAGCTTAGTGTTAATGGGATTGAAAAACTCTTGAAGGATATTGATGAGAGTAAATCTAGTGGTCCGGATGGAATTTCCCCACGCGTGCTCAAACGTTGCGCGGGGCCAATTTCTGTGTACCTGTAGTTAACATTTGAAAAATCTTTGTCGATAGATATTTTACCACATGACTGGAAAATTGCACACGTTGTTCCGATACATAAAGGTGGGTCCAAAAAAGACGTTGGTAACTACAGGCCAATATCACTTACGTCTATCCCGTGTAAAATACTTGAACATACCTTATATGAACAAATAATAAATTATTTAAGTAAGCATAAAGTAGTAATTAACGAGCAGCATGGATTTTGTAGGGGACTATCTTGCACAACTGGTTGAGTTTTATGATGACATAATATCCAACGTAAATGTAGGACGACAGGTAGACGGTGTGTTCCTGGATTTTCGGAAAGCCTTCGACACGGTATCGCATTCACTCTTATTCTTTAAGCCTAATACCCTCAACATTGATGCAACTGTTTTTAAATGGATTGAATGTTACCATTCCCA
Organism: Dermacentor andersoni; assembly: GCF_023375885.2. Lineage (NCBI taxonomy): Eukaryota > Metazoa > Arthropoda > Arachnida > Ixodida > Ixodidae > Dermacentor > Dermacentor andersoni. The sequence goes on along the minus strand of NC_092820.1, from coordinate 1,038,088 downwards.
AAGAAGGCAATGTGTAATACTGAATGGAAAATGATGAGAATATGCAGATGTTACGTCAGGAGTCCCACAGGGCTCCGTTCTGCGTCCGCTATTATTTTCGAAGTACATTAATGATATTTCTGCCGGAATTTGATCTTCTATACGGTTGTTTGCGGATGTCTGTGTTGTGTACAAAAACAAATTGCCGATCACACTGGTACAATTGAACTTCAGAACGACTTATCACTTATTGATGATTGGTGTACTAAATGGAAAATGACTTTAAACGTAACAAAGTGTGTACATCTCTCATTTACTAAAAAGAAGAAACCAGTTCAGTCATGGTATCATCTGAACAATGTACTATTGAAGCAAGGCAGTACGTATAAGTATTTAGGTGTTCTACTGTCGTCTGAATGTCTGAATGTTCGTGTAAACCTCAGGTAGACAGTATCATAGCCAAAGCTGGTAAAGCTTTGAATTTCATTCAGAGAAAGCTGCGATGTTCACATGCGAATTTAAAACATATGGCATATACAACTTGTGTTCGACCACTCTCAGAATATGGCTGTGTTGTGTGAGACCCCCACGAGGTAACCTTCATTGCTGCTCTAGAAAAAATACAAAACCGTGCTGCCAGGTTCGTCGTGGGGTGGTACGGAAGCAGGGAGAGCTGCGCTGCAATGAATGCTGAGCTAGGATGGGAATCTCTTTCTGCCCACCGCAATAAATTGAGATTAAAATTTCTATATTCGATTTACTATAATAAAACTGGAATTATTAATAGGAAAATTTACCTACAGAAACGACATAACATTTCAAAACGAACTGATCATAGTTGCAAAATCCTCGAGTACCCTGCCAAGACGAACATGTATGCCAATTCATTTTTTGTTGGAAGAATTAAACAGTGGGAATAGGCTGACTGAAAAGCAAGTGCATTGTGTGAATCCATGTTGTAACCCCCCGGCTGTAACGCCTTCGGGCGCTGCGGTGTAATTGATGAATAAAGAATAAAAAAAACACAAGGTTCGGCGACAACAGACAGCGGATAGAAGCATCGATAACATTCTAGAAACTTCCGATACATGTAGACGCGTCCTGCGCTGAGCGATAAGATTTCTTACGCGTTACAAGCGTTCACCCGTAAAAGATAAACGAGTTCACGTGTCAATTCACCCCTCTCAAAAGGCATCGTCCCGATGCTACAAACATAACAGGAGAGTGAAACACAAAAGGTCAATTGTTAAACAAAGTAACAAAACAACAAAAAACAAAGCCCAAGGTGACACAATCCAAAAAAGTCCAAAGTTCAGCTATGCGACGTCCCCAAAGTTCATTAGCGCTGGCAGAACGGCTTAAGTCGCACAACATGAACTACATGAGGTCGTGAATGGCGCCGCTGTGATAGCGAAATGCCGTCCGGCATGACCTCATAGTCGACTGCGCCAATGCGTCGGATGACCTTGTATGGTCCGAAACAGCGGCTTAGAAGCTTCTCGCTCAGTCCTCGTCGGCGTATAGGGCCCAAACCCAAACACGGTCGCCGGGCTGGTACTCGGCGTAGCGTCGTCGAAGGTTGTAGCGTAGGCTGTCGGTCCTTTGTTGGTTTTTGATTCGCAGGCGGGCCAGCTGTCGGGCTTCATGGGCGCGCTGGAGATAGGTGACGACGTCAAGATTCTCTTCGTCGCAGACGTGTGGCAGCATGGCGTCCAGAGTAGTCGTCGGATTCCTGCCGTAAACCAGCTTGCACGGCGTGATCTGTGTTGTTTCTTGCATCCCCGTGTTGTAAGCAAAGGTTACGTACGGCAGGACCGCGTCCCACGTCTTGTGCTCGACATCGCGTACATCGCTAGCATGTCGGCGAGGGTTTTGTTGAGGCGCTCCGTGAGACCATTCGTCTGCTGGTGGTAGGCAGTTGTCCTCCTGTGGCTTGTCTGGCTGCATTGCAGAATGGCTTGGGTGAGCTCTGCTGTAAAGGCCGTTCCTCTGTCGGTGATAAGGACTTCTGGGGCACCATGTCGCAGCAGGATGCTCTCGACGAAAACTTTCGCCACTTCGGCTGCGCTTCCTTTCGGTAGAGCTTTAGTTTAGTTTAGAGCTTTAGAGTTTAGTTTCCGGATGTTGGCGTGGGAAACGGTCCCAACAAAGCCATCCCGATCTGCTGAAATGGTCGGCAAGGAGGCTCGATCGGCTGTATTAATCCTGCTGGTCTTGTCGGTGGTGTCTTGCGTCGCTGACAGTCTCGGCATATCTTGACGTAACGGGCGACGTCTGCGGTCAGACGCGGTCAGTAATACCTTTCCTGTATCATTTACAGCGTCTGGGAGAATCCGAGGTGTCCAGCGGTTGGATCATCATGTAGGGCGTGAAGTACTTCTGGACGCAGCGCTAACGCTACCACAAGGAGGTAGTTGGCGCGGACTGGTGAGAAGTTCTTCGTCACGAGCAGGTTGTTTTGTAGCGTGAACGAAGACAATCCGCGCTTAAATACCCTAGGGACAACGTCGGTATTCCCTTCCAAATACTCGGCGAAGCGTTTTAGCTCCAAGTCTGCTCATTGCTGTTTAGTGAAGTCTTCCACGCTTATTATTCCAAGGAAGGCGTCGTCGTCCTTGTCGTCTTGCGGCGGTGGATCGATGGGTGCGCGTGATAGGCGGTCGGTGTCATAGTGTTTTCGTCCGGAGTTGTAAATTACCGTGACGTCATATTCTTGCAGTCTGAGGCTCCACCGCGCCAGCCGTCCTGCAGGGTCCTTTAAGTTACCTAGCCAACACAACGCGTGATGGTCGCTGACCACATTCAATGGTGTGCCACATAGGTAAGGGTGGAATTTTGCTATAGCCGAAATGATGGCGCGGCATTTCTTTTCAGTAGTAGAATAATTGCCTTCCGCTTTTGACAGCGACCGGCTAGCATAAGATATCACCCGTTCAAGTCCGTCTTTCCTCTGGACTAAGACGGCACTGAGGCCTAGGCTACTGGCGTCAGCGTGGATTTCGCTATTTTTTATTTATTTTTTATTTATTTATCAATACTGTAGGTCTTCTGCAGACCCATACAGGGAGCGGGCTTTCATCATCATAGGCATGTAATAAGATACAACAAGTTCTCAAAAAGACAACAGGAAAACATGAGGTAGATCAGAACACTTTTCAACAATAAGTGCATCAATATTATATTACCTACATGGTTACGCTTCGCGTACACGAAAACAGAAAATCTAGCATTATGTATCGTATGCTATACATGAGAAAAATGTACACACGAAAATAATACCACACTACAAGATACTTTCTGGGGTTTTACAACAGGAAAAGTACAGGGTCCCTTACAGGGTCCCTTAGCTGCTCCACTAGAGAACAAAACTGATCGAAATTTGGATTATGTACAGCTTCGCTTGGGAGCGCATTCCAAGCGTTCACAGCGCGAGGGAAGTAGGAAAACTTAAACGTATTGCAATGCGTATTAAATGCCCAGACGCACTTATCGTGGTTTGTCCTACTAGACCGTCGGCCAGGCGGATGAATATAGTCGTCTTTTCCGATTTTGATGTGTCCGTTAAAGAGGAGATAAAAAAACTTCACAGATGCAACATGACGCCGGCAGGAAAGAGTTGCCAAATGCGCTTGATTGCGCATGTCCGTTACACTGTCGTGCCAAGAATACATTGAATAGATAAACCTAAGAGCCCTATTCTGTAATCTTTCAAGTTTATCGCGAAGGTAGTTTTGATGAGGCGTCCTCGTCGAACGAGTTCACGTGTCAATATCAGTTGAGAGCCAGCGCCGTGTCGTCGTTTTTACGGTCCTTTGGGCCGTGTCTTGTGTTGCGCTATTACGAACCTTACAATGAATCTTAACCAACTGGCCCAACTAGCCGCCGTGATTCTCCTGTAAGAATTGTGGGAATTTTCGGGTCCCATGACCGTCGCACGTGGTGCGGGCGCGCGCGCACAAGGCAGGCTGAGGAAAGGGGAAACCTTCCATTGACGGGCGGTGCACGGGAATCGCAAGTGCTATCAGTACCCTCGGGTTGTGCCACGTGAGATTCCTCTGACATCGCCCGACTCTCTTTCGCCACCAGCAACGGGATAGTGTGAAAGGTTCCGCCACCGCTCCCGTTTTCCCGCATTTGGTTAGTCAACCGCGTTATTGCGATGGCAATCGCCATGGTCGCCCGTATCCGCAGCTAGTAAGTCGGACGCCCTTATTTACCCAGCCTGTACATAACTATATTAAGTCGGACGCCCTATTTGCAGAAAGTAAACGGTCTAGCTGGCCAGAATTCGCCGACATAAGAGCAAATGAAGCAACTAGAAGTAATACCATATATTCATAAAATTTCCCACAGTATTAAGAAGGCGGTGGGAAGGCAAGGTGTAAGCGATGTGTTTTCTGCACCTTGCAAATTGGCTAGCTTGTGCGGGAGGATTGGAAACGATGGGACGAAGAGAGGGGCCCGTAAATTTAAACACGTGAGTGCGGTAAACAACACCAGTGCAACACTGGTGTTGTTTACCGCATTCTGTTGGCTTGTGGTAAAATCTATATAGGCCACACAGGTAGGGGTGTGAGTAAGCGCTTGCAAGAACATAACCTATCCTTAAGCGGGGACCATGGAAGCAATTTGGTGGTTCATTACGGCGGCAGCAATAAGTGCTAAAAATGGGCGCCATTTTTCGGTCGTGTGAACGTTTTAGGGAAGGGCAAGATCATATACTAACGCGGAATCTTAGAAGCTGTTCACAATGGAAATGAGAAAAATTTGTGTCAGTAACAGGTCTATGTTTAACAAACAAGGAACGTGCTTACCTGTCGAGTAGGTAAAATATGAATAATAAGAAGTTGACATTCATGCACAGGTCTTGGGAGGAGTAGTAGTTGCGCATGCGTCAGCTGTTTTCACACGGTAATGTATCTTCGAGGTGCACATGCATATGAGATTGCCTCACATGTCTATGAGGTTCTATGCACATGTCTTGAGAGGAGTTGAAGATGCGCACGCGTCGGAGGTTATGTGCGGCAATGTAAATTTCAGTAAAGCACAGCCGAAAGTCCAGCGTCCGTCCATGTCTAACGCCTTTTCCTTGTGTGCGCGTCCTTTGTGTTTCGCTGGTACCCCCTTTTTTCAAGTTCACCATGAACCGACTGGCCCAAGAGCTAGCGGTAATGCTTCCCGCAGAGATGCACCAGCCACAAGCAGGTTCGTGGTGTCGGGTCCTGCTGCTGTTGCTGGGCTGAGTGGCCTTGCACGTCAGGCAGTGACCTAGCTTTTGTAGTAGCATTGTTGGCAGTTGCTGTATGATCCTGTTATGAAGTGTCCAGAATACATTCAGCTCTTATTCGTGGAGCAGAAATGCAAGCTTACAAATGGCATGATGCTGTAGTAGAGATTCCTTGTGCCTCTTATAGGTTACTGTTACCAGCAACTTCCTGTGGCATCTTTTGCACTAACTACGCGACTGCTTTGCGTATCATTATTGTAGCTACGCAGCTACAATGACATTTCAATGTGACTGGTTAGGGCAATCAAGCTGTGTGGGTCGGATGACAGTCAATGAGCAGCCTTTGCTTTTGTCTTGCATAAAGAGCCATCGGCTAAGCTCCAGGTGCCGCAGCCTACCCCCAGGTGCCGCAGCCTACTCCTCGGCAGCCCAAGCAGCAGTATCTCGAGGGTGCTGTAGTGATGGCTACTGCCGAATACGTTCGGCAGGGCCAGTCGGCGGAAGCCAGGGCTCAGCCGAATGCAGCAAACAATCGTGCGACGCACGCAAGCGGGGTCGCTAGCGCATCCCGTGCTCTTGCACAAGATGTTTCCAACAGAGCATGACACCTCATGCCCTTTTTGCAGACGGTCAAAAGGCACTCTAGCACACATCCTTGCAGAGTGCACTAAGCTCAAGAACCCCCCACATCCCTACCCCCCACCCTCCCCAGCCCCAACCCCCGCCCTGAGCGATGGGAGACCTTGTTGTCCAGCCCCGACCTACCGACCCAGCTCGCGCTGGCGGCTATAGGGGCCAGGAACTGCTGGACACATGTGGGACCTGAGAAGAAGGTTCCACCCCATCTGGTGCCAGCGCGCACCAACCGTCACTAAGGGCTCAGTACAAAAGTTGTTTCTCTTTCTCTCTCAAGAGGAGGCCTGCTTCCGTCAACAAATGCTGGAGCAAAACCGGCATGTATGTGTAAGTCCACAGACGTATATTTTTCTACGTATGAAATTGATGAGCATATGACCTCTCTAAATTTTATAATAAGAAGCATAACGTGTACATGTATTGCTGTGGTGATCATATCTTGTACACATTTGTGTGATATAATATGTGTCAATATCTACGCAATTTTCTGGCAAAAAGAAAGAAGCGGCGTTAAGTTCAAGAAAGCAGGTATAGCCTTGTAAGACATCTTAATGGAATGGGAGGGCACAGCTTTGATGGGCCAGAAAGATATTTTTAGTGTTTCAATATACAATGACAACAGCCTGAAAATGCGGATGAATGCAACACATCGAGGAATTGTTACTGAGCTTCTGTAATTAAACTAAGTACACATCTTTGCTAACAGCACCACGAGGCAAAGATGCAGAGCCTGCGGCAGTACCACGAGGCCCAGATGCAGAGCCTGCGGCAGCTTAGGCAGAAGGTGGTGGAGCAACTGCAGAGTACGCGCTAAGACCAGCAGCAGCGCCTCAAACTGGAGCTTCGGTCGCACGAGACCAACGAGCGCCTGCTTCAGCTGCTGCTGGCTGCACTGGCGCATGGTGGCGGCCAAGCCTTTTCCCTCCCTCAGGCCCCACATAATTAAAAGAAGCAAAGATGCAAGGAATTTGTCGCTTACTAAATTAAAATTTGCTGAAGTAGTAATGAAGATATGGAAGGCGAATATTGCTAGTTTGCAAGAAATAATTGCTGAAGTTACCCTTTAACGCAACCACAAGTAGCTTAGCGGTTGCAGCATCATTTTTTTCTTGAAGTTATACTTTAGCAATAAGAGCGTCCACACCATCAGGCTCAGCTGCACAAGTGCCAGTGGCCCTGGTGTGTGCGGGCATTGTATGTGGCACCGCAATTGTGAGGTGCCGAGTTGTCATGCCAATTTAAGCACGAGGCCACACTGCAAATGTTCTACAATTTAATCCTGTCTCATCGAATGGTGAAAGTTTTGGGCCTTGTCTTATTGTTTACTTATTCCGCCGTAACCTTCTGGTACAGTGTCCTGGATGTCCTTCGTCCCTTGGCTTCCCACAAGGTCACGCCTAGCGAGGACTGGCTCCACACTATAGGTGATGCTGACGTTTCTGTGGAAGTTCGCCAGATTCTTCGCCTCGGTCATAAATTCGCAGCCCAGCCTCGGAAAGCTCCCACTGACCTTCTGACTTATGTCCGTGATGTGGCTAGGCTGGCACCAGTGGACGAACGTGAGTCCTATGTTTCCCAGGGAGTCAGTGGCGGACATGAGCGCACGGGAGGGCGGATCGGTCGCTTGGCAGCCACACTTCGGGAATGCAAGCTCTGTCCTGCCTGAGGACAAGGAGGGCGGTTTCGTAGTGCTTTCGCAGGGTGATTTCCGTGATAAAGCCTGCGCTGCGGTACTTGCTGTCTTTAATACTATTCGACGCGTTTTGCTGAAGAAAGTAAGGTTGCCAGCTAAGCAAATGTGTAAGGATCTTAATTTGGCAAACGTTGTTACGAAAATCAATGGCACTGACGGTGACTGCCTGGACATGTTTTTCACCTCCAGCACCCATAAGGATTACTCTCCTTTTCGTGTCATTGTCTCTGAATCCGGGACGTGGCATAAGTGCGTCGCAGAATTCCTGCAAAATAACCTGAGACTCCTCGACATGGTGGATCCGTTCCTTACCAAACATTCTTCAGCCGTAATCAACTTTTTAAATGGAGCTGACAGCGAGTGTTTAACTGCATTCTCTGTCGACATAAAATATTTGGATTATTCTTTGCCCCATGAGGGTTTGCTGTCCAGCGTCGGGGCGGCAATAGATGACCACGGCGCTGTCCTTTTTTCTAACGCGTATGGTGTTATTGGGCCAAGGTTTTTAGAAATTTTATCATTTTATTTGAGGTCCACGTTTGTTGAATTTGACAACAAGATTTACCTGCAAAAGCAGGGTGTTTGCATAGGCTCATGCATAGCACCCATATTAAGTGACCTGTTTTTAGTTCGATATGACAAAGCTCTTTCTGCGTGGTTGGGCGACTTGGGTGTTGTAGAGGTATTTAGATATGTAGATATTTTTGTATTTTTAGATAGAACCCTAGTTGTTTCGGCCGCCAGTGGTCATGTAGATTGTTGTTTTACTGTTCAAATGCTGCTGTTGGTAATATTGTTGCCTCATTCAATGAGTACTATAGGCCACTTACGTTCACTATTGAATTTCCTGCTCAGAGCAATATCAGGTTTTTAGACTTCCGTTTGCATTTCAAAGCTGAGCACGTGTGTTGGGTAAATGAGCCCAGAGCTAACAAGCCGCCCTTGAGGTACAGTTCTGCACACTCAAAACTCGTAAAAGAAGTATCGTACGATATTTCTTGCCTTGCACTCTCTCTAAGTCAGGTGCTCACTTGCTGGATAAAGGCCTTGCGAGCAGGTGGCTCGCCTGGAAGCAGCGAACTATCCAAGACATATCATTATCTTGGTTGCTGAAAGCCTGCATCGTCGAAGGAAGGTAATTTCACGCCTGAGCGATGAGCAGAGTATGATGACGAAAGAAAGAAGAAAGAACAAAGGGACAGAATAAAGGTGGCTCTAATTCCCTACTTTCGTGAGGTTTCCCACAACCTAAAAAAGGTAGGGTGATGGTCCGGTGTAAACATTGTTTTTACAGCACCTAACGAACTTTTGAAGTTGAGTGTGTTGAGCTGTCCCACGAGGAAACGAAAGCCAGGTTGCACTAACACGCACAAGGATCCTTTTTAACATACACTCGTAACGTAGTGTATAAGATTCCACTTTCGTGTGGGCAGTACTGCGTGGGCCAGACGGGCAGATGTTTAAACGTTCGTCCGGCGGAGCGTAGTAATAAAGTAGAGACCATCGCAATAGATGGGTATCTGGCTGCCCATTGTGGAAAATGCGACGTGAAGGCACCATGCTATCCTCTCCCAAAACAAACTTGTCGATCGTCACAGAAATAAGATAATGAGGGAAATTGTCGAAGCAGCTGAGATACCTAGAGCAGGTGTCTATTGTGTTAGCACACCGTCTATTCTTTTATCTAAGAAAGAGCTTGAATTTTATGGCATAGTAGTCACATGACCGCTTTTCCTTTTCTTCTTTCCCTTCAGTGTGTTTGTTGCAGTGGCTTCCCTGTGAGTATATATATGCTTACCAGCTGCAATAAATCAATTGTTGAAAGTTAGCGCTCGTCCCGTGTTCCTGCTTCGTCCTTGTGTCTTGCTTGCCCTAGGTATCCCAGGTTACGATTTAACTACCAGAACGCCCAAACATCTTCCCTGCTTAATATAACCTCGAAAGCAACCAATAAATACACACAACAAAAAAAAAAAACAAGAAAGTTTTGAATATTCCTTGCCTATGCTACTTCATTTCCTTTGTAAGGTGTATTTTTGTTTGTTTCTTGCATATTCATATATATTTGTTTGTGTCGCGATATCCAGAGCTGGAATGTATTTCGTTTCTTCCTGGTGTTAACAGCGTAAAACGTAGACGAGACACGAGACGGGAAGACGACTCCACAAGCGGTGGAAAACCAACAAGCCCAAGCTGCTATTCTATTTCGTTTCTGGTACATTTGTTTCATTATCAAATGTTTTTTTGTCATTCAGTGATCTTTCAGGTTCTGATACATTGCATGTTTAGCCCTTGTGGTGCAATTTGTGTACAATATTTATGCAGTTTATCTAAATGAATATCAAATTATGATGCTGTGGCTCTTTTTCAGTATGGAACTCCACGACGTCATGTTCCTTTCACATGTAGTGATGTGCATATACATTTCGCTGTGGCAAATATTCTTCTGTTAGTGTGTGATGATTAAGGCAACTGCACATTTGTTTCTGCTGCAGTTTAAACCGGTTGCTATCTTTATGTACTTGTGCAGCGTACAACAGTTCTCTTCAACGATTCGTGCTGTCATCTGCGATATTTTATGATGCAGTTACACGTGAATCTTTTAGATGCAAGAACAATGTGATGCAATATTTATTTCAACGTGTATGTGATATGTTGCATAATGTCTCTACTACTGCAGCCTTCGTGATTCTTACACTTCTTCAATGTAGAGGCTGTCGCACGTGATGTGTACATAAACAAGCGTTACTGTAAAATAGTGTATGTTGAAGGCTGAAATAATAAAGAAGTGTACAGTTTTCAGTAGTGCTCTTATGTACACATCGCTACTACATTTGTAATGCTAGCTCGCACTGTACAAATGTTACTGTACAACATTACAGTTACTGAGTCCTGCTATATACAACTGAAGGCATTGGTTGAAATCTGTCAACTGCTAATGCATGCGCACACTTCACGCGAGCCGCAGCGTTTGACATGTCGGATGACCAGTTTGGCGCCATTTTCGTCAGCATAAAGAAACTTTGCGGTTGTTGTGAGACAAAATGATGGAGGACCTAGAAGCTGCGCGTACAACAGCACCTTCAATGGAATGGAAGGTGTAACGTGCACGTGGCTTTTGCAAGTTTCTCTGCACGAGTAGAAAGCGAGGAGACCGGCGCTTATGGCCATCAATGCGCAAGGGAACAAGATAAATCTCAGTGATACGAGTAAGAATAAAACTTGTACAACTGCAGGGTACATGCATTGCACGCTGGGTATCTAGGTGACGACAGCAGCAAAAAGCAAATAATGGCAAACATTTTGAAAATGCAGTTATGTTTAGCTTGCTTTCAATCTTATATGTAACCACTAAAGATACTGTTTCACTTATCTTTATTGTAGGTTTTACATAATGCTTCGCTACAAAAGTTTTACATTTCTCAACAAATCATGAATTCTTTGCATTAGGTAGACATCAACTACAGCTTAGCAAGGGAAATATATCTGCAATTTCGCAGCATGAAATGCACAATGCAATGATTTGGCATGTGTTACAGTACAACTGTGGCGCTGATGTTGACGTCGCAGCTGCCGGCGCACACTCCTCAAGTTACGCACGGGTTGTACCAAACATGCCAATAGCAGTGTTTCGAACAGCCCGCTCTCTCAAATAGTGCATTCTAGACTCCGTGTTTCGGGGCAGACCCTGTGGAATGGGGTCGCCGCCACCATCGAGCTCACTGCTGCTGCTGTCGTCATCGCTGTCATCGCCTGATTCAATGTCGGCCTCAGAAAGGCGAAGGTTGTGCAACACAGCACAAGCCGCCACAATGTTGGCCGCACGTTCCGGCTCGCAGAGGAGAAAAAAATTATGGGGTTTTACGTGCCAAAACCACTTTCTGATTATGAGGCACGCCGTAATAGAGGACGTAGTGGAAATTTCGACCACCTGGGGTTCTTTAACGTTCACCTAACTCTAAGCACACGGGTGTTTTCGCATTTCGCCCCCATCGAAGTGCGGCCGCCGCGGCCGTCGCAGAGGAGAGTGCGATATCACCGAAGACAGCGGAAACGGCTCTTTGAAAGCTCGATGCACCCACCGAGGTCCGTCGCCAAACGAATTAGCGAAGCGGCCACTACCGAGAAGACGTTTGAGCTTCGCGCAATGCAGTACGACCGCAACTTACGCGTTCCTCTGTCAAGCTGCGATGACTCCCGACGTGCCTCCACAGTGGCCCTTCGAGATACCATCCGCGCCCTCGTACGCGATGAGCGGCGCAAGTTGCTACCGGGTGCGCAACCACAAATATTCTCGCTCGGTGACGTACTAAGACGAGGTACAGCAAGCGCTGCGCACACTCGATCCCGCCGAAACGGCACCGCCCCTATCGCCACCTTGCCAAGAGCCACGCGTTTCAACTTACGCCACCGCTCTGCAAAGCCAAGCGAGGCCAACCAGCTGGCGATGGGAAACCTACAGGCCACCTCGACGCAGTTAAGCCTACGCGCCACCGCCGCGCCCGCAGCAGGCCGTCTGTTCAAACACGTCCCGGCAAACCACCACGAGGAAGATTGACACCTGGAGACCCCCAGATCGACGACCACTTTGTTTTCACTGTTGTGAAGCCGGCCACTTCTAACGAGAGTGCCCCTACTGTCAGATGCGCCTCCGCGTTCCACGCCCCACGACCCCTTCCTGGCCAGCGGCCTCGAGAAATTGAGGCCTATCTTTGAGCGACCGAAGATGCCGTCCCACGTCGCTTCAGGTCCCTATCACCCTGGAACGAAAAAACCAGTCAAAAACACAAAGGACAAGAGGAGAGGTTCACACCACAATGACTGATGATGCAGTTGTTGCAAATGATGCAGTTGCGCATGCTCTGCTGGCCTTGCTGGGACTACACCGATTCTAATAAACCTCAGTTGATAGTCCAGTCTTTGTGGTGTGAACCTCTCCTCTTGTCCTTTGTGTTTTTGACTGGTTTTTTCGTTCAAGTATGTACCAACTGGCCCAGATTTCAACCCTTCTGCCTATCACCCTCCCCATGTCGTTCGTCTTCGTTGTTCTAAGGGTACGCGAGCGAGTGGTCGCCAAGCCCTCGTAGGGGTCACTAAAGCCAGAAACGTCGGGAGGTGACGCCGCTCTCGAGCGAAGACCGAAAAACCCTCCTACAAACAAGTCGCATTCCGACACCTCGACGCGTTGCGATGCCACGACGCGACCGGACGCAGCGACGACACGACCCAATGCTACGCCGCTGTGAACTCACGCAGCGACGCCACCAAAACACGAAGCGGCAACCCGACACCACAAATTCGATGAGGCGGCTGAAGGCCGCAACAGCACCTGGCCGGGAGACTTCCACCCGACGCAGCCGCGACCGTGCGAAGCGACAGACCACACAGTCGGTGACCGACTAACATTGAACTCGAACGCGAAGTACCAACTTACAAGGTAGCCTAGACGGGCGTCCAGTGGTTGCACTCGTCGACACCGGGGCCGACTACTCCGTCGTTCGTGGTCGATTTGTGTTCGAAACTCAAGAAAGTCAAAACCGCATGGGAGGGTCCCCCAATACGCCCAGCAGGAGGCCACCTCAGAACCCCGACGGGACGATGCACTGCGCGAGTGGCTGTTCATGGTCACATTTACCCTGTGAACTTCATCATTCTACAGCAATGCTCCCCCGACGTAACCGTCTGGATGGACTTCCTGATTGAGAACGGTGCGGTGGTCAACCTGCAGACGAAAACCATAACACTGACGACAAGACAGTCAGAAACATTGCAAAAGAATCATTATCATTGCGCCGCGTTTACCATCCTCGACGACAAAGTGAGCTTCCCGCCAGATGCTAGCGTCATGGCACTTGTCGAAACAGACGCAATCTCAAGCGGCGATGCAATTGTCGAAGCGAACTTGCAGCTGCTTCTGGATAGTGAAATTTGCGTCGCATGCGGTATCGTCCATCTGTGTGGAGGCAAAGCGGCTGTGCTATAGCCAATTTCAGCACGGAACACAAGCACCTCAACAGGGCTACGACGGTCGCTTTCTTGGAAGAGTTCGCCGAAGTAAGCGACGCCTTAGCGCTCTCTGAATCGTCTCATGAGGCGTGGTAGAAAGTGACAGATGAGGTGAACTTCGGCATTAATCCCGCCCTGCGTCAACAAAGCAAGAAAAGCTACGTCGCCTTGTTCTGCGATATGCCAAATGTTTTTTGAAAGTCGTCGAAGATCCGGCAAGCGCAGATAGCGAAGCATCGCATTATAATCGATGAATCGGCTGATCCCGTCCGCCGAAGTCCCTACCCCGTTTCAGCGCGAGAACCTGAAACAATGAAGACACAAGTTGAGGAAATGCTTCGCGACGACGTTATTCAGTCCTCCAAGGGCCCGTGGTCTTCACCCGTGGTGCTTGTAAAGAAGAAAGACGGTACCCTACGAGTTTGGGTCGACTATAGGCGTCTCAACAGCGTCACGAAAAAAGACGTCTACGCGCTTCCGAGAATCGACGACACGTTAGATCGACTGTGCGGTGCCAAGTATTTTTCGTCGATGGACCTCCGGAGCGACTACTGGCAGATTGAGATCGACGAGAGGGACTGTGAGAAGACTGCCTTCATCATGCCGCATGGTCTTTACGAGATTAAAGTTATGCCATTCGGACTATGCTCAGCGCCACCAACATCTCAGCGTGTCATGGACACCTTGTTGTCTGGGTTGAAACGGCAGATATTCCTCGTACTCTCGACGACGTAGTCCTTTTCGCATCCACCTTCAACGAGCACCTTAACAGGCTGCAGACCGTGCTGGAGGCAATTAAGGCATCGTGACTCACTTTGAAACCAGATAAATGTCGTTTTGCCTAGCTCCTGTTCCTGAGCCACGTAGTTAATCTCAAAGGCGGTGCGCCCGGACCTCAAAAAGACGGAAGCCATCGAAAGTTTCCCGATACTCAGTGAAAAGAAAGCTGTCCATAGGTTTTTGGGCCTCTGTGTGCATTAAAGGCGTTTTTCCGAGATTTCTCACGAATCGCCGAGCCTCTCACTCGCCTTACGAAAGGTGACGTACACTGTACATGGAAGAAGCCCAAAGCAGACGCTTTCCGCGAAGTTCAAAGCCGCTTCCAGTCACACAGCCAGTACTCGGCCACTTCGACAAGAGCGCTGACACCGAGATCAACTCGGATGTAAGCGGCATAGGACTCGGCGCTATGTTGATTCAAAAGAAGAACGGCCTCGAGCGAGCCATCGCCTACGTGAGCAAGTCCCCCTCAAAAGCCGAATTAAACTATTCGACGACTGAAAAAGAATGCCTCGCTGTCGCTTGGGCAGTCACAAAATTTCGGCCGTATATTTAGGGGAAGCACTTCAAGGTCGTCAGAAATTGACCACCACGTTCTCTGCTGGTTCACTAACCTGAAAGACCCGTCAGGTCGCCTCACTCGTTGAAGCCTGCGACTCCACAATTTCGACGTCATCGTCGTGTATAAGTCAGGCCGAAAGCACACAGACGCCGACTGCCTTTTGAGAGCCCCTGTTGAATCCGCCCCGCCCTGCGACGATGACGACGACGCCTTTCTTGGGCCCATAAGCTCTAAACCCTTCGCACAAGATCAACGCTGTGTCTTTGAATGCATCGAAGGCAAGTCCAATTCGGCACCAAAGGCGTTCAGGCGCACGCTTTTGTCGCTGTGCCTGCGTGACAACGGGCTTGTGAAGAAAAACTTGCCGCCGTACAAAGCGGCATACCTACTCGTCGTGCCAGTCGAGCTACGGCAAAAGGTTTTAGAAGTGCAAAAGGTTTTAGAAGTGTCTCATGATGAGCCGACAGCAGGACGTCTAGGATTGACTCTGAGAAGAATTCAAGAAAAGTACTACTGGCCCGGCCTGAACGCAGACGTCGCACGCTACGCGGAAACCTGCCGAGGCTGCCAACGTCGGGAAACACCGCCTACAAGGCCAACCGGCCTCCTGCAACCAATCGAGCTACCATTGAAACCATTCCAGTAGATAGGCGTGGATCTTCTTGGCCCCTTTCCGCCCTCTACTTGCAGGAACAGATGGTGCACCCGAAGTCGTTATTACCGACAGAGGTACGGCATTCACAGCAGAACTCACGCAACAGATCCTGCACTTGAGCCACACGAGCCATCGGCGCACTACAGCGTACCACCCGCAGACAAGCGGCCTCACGGAGCGTTTAAATAAAACCCTCCCCGACATCCTCGCCATGTATGTCGACGTCGGGTACAAGACATGGGACGAAGACTTGGGAATGACCTTCCGTACGTGACATTCGCGTGTAACAAAGCACCACAGGAGGCAGCGCAGATTACGCCATACGAGTTTGTCTTCGGTCACCAAGTCGCCACCATGCTGGTTGCGATGTTGCCTCACGTCGAAGACGACAATATCCGCTCCGAGGTTGCCGACTTTCTTCAACGCGCCGAGAAAGCTCGCCAGCTCGCGCGAATGCGTATTAAAGGGCAGCAAAACGACGACGAAAAACAGTAAGCACTTGGTGACAGTGTTATGGTGTGGACACCGACTCGTCGCCGCGGGCTTAGTGAGAAGCTCCTGCGCCGTTACTTTGGGCCCCACAAGACAGCTCGAAGACTTCGGCCGCTAGTTTACGAGGTTGTGCCCGATGGAGTGACACAGTCACAGCGACGTCGCGTGCGACCTGAGGTGGTCCACGTCGCGCGTGAGAAATTTGTTTGAGCGTTAGCGGATTAACGGACATTTTTGTTCGTTTTCCATGTTTGATTGCATGCTTACAAGTTTCTTGTTGTGTTTAGCATTGGAAAGATGCTTTTTCATGGGGCAGAAAATGCCGCATGTTTGTCAGCTTGAACTACGCGAGCGGCGTCGCTTGTCACGTTTCGATCATGGACGCGCCTCAAACATTCCGCGACGCAAGGTACAAAAAATTGGAGGACGCTTAAGCTTCGCTTTCAAGAGTGGAACGCGATAGCGTTATCGCACCCCGTTCGCACCGCCCACTCATTCGCTCGGCATGCTCTTGACGAGACGAAGGGGAAAAGCGGGCGAGTGGCGCGCCACCTGTCAGAGCAGCGCCGTCCATTGTGAGGAGGGGGTCTTCTGTGTTTGCCGCATGATGGCTCTGCGTGTGCGCCAAGCGCAGAAGAAATGTAGAGGAAACGTACTTCGCTACTCGTCTAACTGCGACTTCTGTAATTTACGTTCTCATAATTACCGATGTACACCGCAGTATATCTTTCTACGGCACGTTTCTACGGCAACACCGCATTCACTAGACGCGCTTTTGTCCCATTTGAACCATCGAACTCATTGCTGAGTGGCAGTGTCTCCGTCTCCCACTCCGGAGACCCTGGTTCGATTCCCACCCAGCCCATCTTGCAAGTTGTTTTTATTTATGAATTGCCTTCCGGGATTTTTCGCTCACGGCCAATGCCGCCGACACCGGCTTTCCTGCGACACTAGCTCTTTAACGCTGTCGCGTTAATACAGGACCACCGCTTGCGTTGGTTCAATCCGACGATCGCGGTTGGCGCGCTTGCCGTTTTCGCCATCACCGAGTCGTTCGCTTGCTTTAGGGCACAAGGGCGCCGAATATACTCTACAGCCGACGCAGTCCTTTTCTGTCTGCCTGCGTGCCAGGCAGCTCGCCGTCAACTACGTGACAATATCATGTGCACAGGAGCGAATGTAATTCACTGAGTACAGTATTGTGTTTCCGGAGTGACATTAGAGATCTGACGACACTAAGAGAGTCTGTGAAGACAACAGCATTTTGCAGCTTGGTTTTCTTGATATGCTTAACAGCTGTCAGTACAACATATGCTTCAGAATGAATGTGCTTGCTTTCGGGTGCAGGACGTTAGATTCTGTAAAGGATGGGCCGACGGCTGCACACGAAACGCCAGCATGCGGCTTTGAGGCATCAGCGCAAAATTATTGGCAAGATTATTTTAGTAGAGTAGTTTGCTGGGCCAGTTGGTGCATGGTGAACGTATAATGGTTTTCAGCAAGTACGGACGCGAGCACAAGAAGTAGAAACAGACAGGACAACGCTGGATTTACGACTGAAGTTTATTGTGAAACATTCCACAAATCTCCGCCACGCATACGTGTAGAGCTTTTGTTGATAATTTACTACAAGCCTTGTTTTTGTTCTTGGTTGTATGCGCATGCGTGGCGGAGATTTGTGGAATGTTTTCACAAACTTCAGTTCTAAGTCTAGCGTTGTCCTGTCTGTTTCTACTTCTTGTGCTCGCGTCCGTACTTGCTGGAAATCATTATACGTTGGCAAGAGTACTTCAACTGAAGTTCAAGAAAGACCATTTGAGCGTTTTACCTAGGGAGCGTTCTTTGTTATTTCAAGAAATAAAGTATCGCGTTCAACGAGCTGCAATTGCAACGGTGGAAATAACCTGACAGGCGCCATTAGAAGATTTTCAAAAGCAAGGAACTTCCATTTCTTTACTAAGTTTCCCTACACGCAGTGACAACGGTTCTCTAACTGCCGGTCGATAGTTAAATAATGTTGCAGATGTCATGTTAATAAAGTTGCAGATGTCATGTTGTTTACTCTTACATAAGAGAGACGTTCAATTATAATCGGCCTACAGTTCACGCGGAAGCGCGTGTCGCCGAGTTGGGGACCTTGTGGAACCGATGTCGGCCAGTGAAGTCGGACAGCAGCGTCGGTCGGCCGGTTCGGACGGCCGGGTTGAACCGCCTCGCGGGGCTCAGGTGGCCGGCCGCAGTCACCGGGTCGCGTCCACAGCTGGTGGGGTAGCCCTGTGGCTGCTCACCCGAACGCTCGATCGCCCCGGCTCAGGACCGCCAGCCCTCCTGGGCCAGTTGCCCAGCGGAAGAGCGGGGCGAGGTAACTTCTCAGCGGGCGATAGCGTTGGCTCGGGTGTGGCGCAGTGGCGCGGGCGGCGATAGCTCCTATGGGCCAGACGCCCAGCGAGGAAGCTCTTTTCCATCGAACGCCGAACCTCGCGCACTGCTCACGCCACGGGACCACGGGCCACTCTCTCTCGCGCCACGCTTTTTTGAGGTGCCACTGCCGACGCTCCCAAATTGGTGTCGATGATGATGATGATGTTCCTCTTGCGGGTATTTGCAAAGAGTCGCTCTCACCTTCGCCACCGCACTGCGCACTGTCTTCATATATTTATACTTTCCACTCCCGCGTACCACATATTATTGCAATGCCCCCCTTCTCGAGAAAGTTGTTCACAGCTATTCTAACATAAGGTCGCGGGATGGAGAGAAAGACAAAAAGAAAAATTCTCGTGTACGTTTGTCCGATTGTTCATGTAAGCACACGACACACATTGTTCACAGGGCGTTGCGCCCAGTTAAAGTACGAACGCACAAGTCTGTTCGCTTTCAAATAAAGATTAAACACTTGAGTGATCACATTGTCCAATCGCATTTTGTTAGATGAGCATGTGATTACGCGCGACTCAAGTAGTCAGCTCCGACATTGTCACAACCTTTTATGTAGTGAACAGTAAAGGAATACTCCTGCAAAAGGAGACTCCAACGCAATACTCTGTTGTTGACTTGCTTGGCGGAATTTAAGTATTGTAAGGGTTGGTGATCTGACTGAACAACAAAAGGCTTGCCATATAGGTAAATGTGAAATTTTTGTACAGCCCAAACGAGTGCTAAACATTCCCGTTCAATTGTCGAATACCGGGTTTCTTGGGGTAATAAGTTACGACTAGCGTAAGCAACAGGGTGCAGCATCTGGTCGTCTCCTATCTGGAGCAATACTGCGCCCAGACTTGTGTTGGAGGCGTCCGTGCACAGTACCAACTCTTTGAAAAGGTTGGGAGCAAGGAGGATGGGAGCCTCACTGAGCTTGCTCTTTAGTGTCGTAAACGCTTCTTCTTGAGTTGGGCCCCACACAACAGTACTGCTTTGTCCTTTCTTTGTAAGGTCCGTCAATGGCTTGGTCAGTTCGGCGTAGTTCAGGATAAACTTCCTGTAGTAGCCGGTGAGGCCAAGAAATGACTGCACTGCTTTCTTGTTGGTAGGACTCTTAGTAGCCAGAATCTTGTCTAATGTTTTGAGAAGTGGTTCAACTTTGGACTTCCCAATCCGATGACCCAGGAATGCTATGCTGCTCTCTCCTATTTCACATTTACTTGGCTTGATTGTGAGGTTGGCTTGTTTGATTTTCTCAAAGACTTGTCTGAGGGTATCTATGTGTTCTTGCCATGTATCGGTGGCAATGACAACGTCATCGAAGTAATGATGGACGTTCGCCAGGCCTCCCAGTACGGATCTCATGAGGGCGCAAATACTACAGGGGCCGTTTTAATACCAAACGGCATGTAGATGAAATGGTACAGACCAGACGTGCTGGAGAAAGCAGTCTTTTCTCGACTTTCGGTAGACTTGGGTACTTGGCAATATCCCTTAGTGAAGTCAAATTTGGAGAAAAAATTCTTTTGACCCACGAACGCAAGTACTACATCAATACGTGTTATTGGCTCGCAATCCGGGATGAGTATCTTATTTAGTTCCCTGAAATCAACGCACAGCCGAATAGTGTTGTCCGGTTTCTTTACGACTACAACTGGTGCGTGGTACGGCGACTTTGATCTCCCAATGACACCCATTTTCGACATCTCTTGTACTTCCTTTTCGACACTTTCCTGCAAAGCAAGGGGTATAGGGTACTGCGGAACGTGCACTAGTTTATCAGAGGTTAGACGAAGCGAACACTCGAAGAGCGCAGTTTTCCTAGGTAGGTCAGAAAAAATGTCTGCATATACTTCAAGTAACTCCTGTATTTCCTGAATTTTTTCATCCGTAAGATTTGTTGCCAACTTAACGTCAGTAGAAAACTGTGTTCGATGAAGGCGTAAGACACGCATTTGCTTCACTTCGTCCTCTTCTCTGGTGTCACCTTCGGGTGACCTTTCGTTGACCTCTGCAACAACAGAGACTTGGTGTGGTTGTGCAGGTTTCCGCTCCTCGTACTTCTTGAGCATATTTATATGAAAGATCTTGTTCTTCCCCGAAACTCCAATTACATAATCAACGTCATTTTTCCGTTCCTTAACCTGGAACGGTCCTTTCCATTGCATTAAAAGCTTGTTCCAGTCAGTTAGCAACGAAATTAGCACTTTGTCGCCTGGATATAATTTCCTAGGGCGACTTTTTCTGTCATAATAAGTTTTTTGTTTGTCGCGAGTTTGCTCTAGCTGCTCATGTGCAATCCTGCATGTTTCCTCCAGGCGACTGCGCAAATCAAAGACATGAGTGTATGTCGTTCGCGTTTCTCCATCCAGTTCCTCGTTCGTCCACAGTTCTCGTAATACCGTCAACGGTCGTCGAACATGCCGGCCGTAAATGAGCTGACAGGGAGAGAATCCGAGGCTTGCCTGCGGCACTTCTCTATATGCAAAAAGCAGAGGAGCAAGGTATCTGTCCTAAGATCGCGGTCTTTCTTAGCACATTCTCTTTAACATCATCTTTACAGTGCCGTTAAACTTCTCGACGAGACCATTCGCCATCGCATTGTAGGGTGTCGTCTTGAGTAGCTTCATTGAGAGTAATCGACTAACCTCTTTCATTAATTCTGAGGTAAAGCTTCCGCCTTGGTCCGTGACTATTTCTTTTGGTAAGCCGACGCGAGAAAAGATCAAGAACAGCGCTTCTGCAACATGAACTGCGTCGATTGCAGGGAATGCCACAACATCTGGATAACGAGTCGCAAAGTCGATTAACGTCAGAACGTATCGGTTCCCACCGTCCGACTTTGGTGAAAATGGACCGATTAAATCAACAGCGACCCTTTCAATAGGTGTATGGATCAGATGCATGTTGCCCAGAGGAGCGACTCCTACTTTCCCTTTAGGGGTTGTCCTTTGGCATTGGTCGCACGACTTCACGAAGCGTTTTACGTCTCCGTGTATATCTGGCCAATAGAATTCTTGTAGGACATGATCGGTTGTTCTCTTGATACCTTGGTGTCCTGCCATGATGCTCTCATGTGCCACTTCTAATATGCCGGATCTAAATGCTTTTGGTATGACCACCTGCTTAAATGTTCTGCCAGTGGCCAGGCGATAAAGGCTATATAGCAATCCTTTTTCTTCGACGAATTCGTAGCTGTGCCCCTTTCCAGAGTTAAAAGACTTGCTCGCTTTGGCAAAACTATGTTTCAGCGTCGGGTCGTTGCGCTGTTCTTCAATGAGTTGTTCTTTTGTTACGTCACGTAAGACAATTTTCGGAACGCACAAGGGACGAATCTTGCCTTGTTCTTGTTCTTCAATTTTTGCTTCAGCCACGCTCGATACATGCTGAGGCTTCCAAGGTGCCTTATTAAGCTTCATCCCTATCGACGACGACTCCTCGTTGGGAGCATCGGGGGGTTTCCAGTCAGAGTGTGGATCATATGGTCCTCTGACGCCTGGAAGATTTCCCAGAACAAGGCCGTAGAGGGGCTCGTCCATACATGTCACTGTTAACTTGCCTGAAAAATACGGCGTGTTCACTTGTACGACAGCTTCAGGCAGGTAACTTGTTGAGCCGTCCAGAAGAACAACGTTGCTCGTTCTTCCCGTCATATACATCTCTGGAACGAGTTCTCGTCTGACAATTGCGGTATTACAACCGGTGTCTCGTAGTACACGAACACTTCTTCCCAGCAGCCGGCCTTCAACCACTGGCATCCCGTCGATGAGGAAAGTTACAGTAGTCCCAGGGTTCTTGTCGCTGTCACTTGATCGGCGAGTCTTCTTTCCTGGACGCTTTGATTCTTTCACTGGACGAGCCCGGACTGGTTGAGATTCGGTGAATGCACACGCAGAACTTGGTTTCTTGTCCCCGTACCGAGTTCGGCCATTTTCAGCTGTATGTCCCGTTCTGTCGCACAACTCACACTTCAGCATACGCTTAGGTGGGGAACGGCAGTCAGGAGCCCAATGTCCAAACCGGTGACAGAGGGTGCACATAAGTTGCGGTTTCCTGGGAGCTTCAATGTTTTTCCCACCAGAATCCTTTTTGTTATCGGTAGCTTTTCCTAGGTTTGTCCAGTTCTGCGCTTCAAGAAAACGATCCGTCAAGCTAGCAAGTTTGTCAACGGATTTGCACTCTCGCTCCTTCAAGAAAATGACTAGCTTTGGTCCACAACAACGCAGAAACTGTTCAGAGATAATGTGATCTCGTAGATCTTCATATGATTTAGGCACATTAGCCATCTCAATCCAATGATCAAAATAGGCTAAAATTCTTGCGGCTAACTGTCTCCCAGTTTCGCCAGCTACTGCTCGTGCTTTCCGAAACTTCTCTTGGTAGCATTGAGCCGTGAATTGAAACCTCTGTAGCAAAGCTTTCTTTACCTTCGGGTAATCTAATGAATCGGCGGCAGTCATCCGACTGATCACAGTTAACGCTTCGCCAGTTAGACACATGCTCACAGCAAGAGCCCATTTTTCTTGTGGCCAGTCCTGCCCTGTTGCTACGCGCTCAAATCGCTGTAAATACGCGTGCAAGTCATCGCGTTTCTCGTCGAACAAAGGAAGTAACTTCTGTGGATTGAGGGATGACGAGGAGGTGCTGCCGTGCTGGGCACAGTCAAACTTTCAGAAGCTGCTACCGGCACATTCCGAGCTCCTTCCTGAAGCTGAAGCTTTAGTTGGAGGATCTCGCGCTGCCTCTCGTCAGCTTCCTTGATTGCGTCTCGCTCCGCAGCTCTCTCGTCATTTGTTTTGCCTGTTCGGCTTCAATCCATCTGCGAAGCTCTGCGCCTGACAATCCTATTTGGAGTCCTGTAGCCGTGATTTTCTCTAAATCCATGGTGCCGTCTACTAATGTCTGTCTGCACTCAAGCGAAACTGCCCCCTTTCACTGTATTTACGAGTGAATCCTGGCAGGCTCGCCAGTTTGTGATGTTATTGGGGCCGGATCACTCCAGAAAAAGGGAGAAGCAGCACGCAGAAGCACAAACACACATCAGACATGTATTGATGCACACAACATATATAAACGGCACACACGCGACAGTTCCCCAAAATACCTCAGATGACATGCAGCTATATACTTCTATCAGGCAAATATAATCGGCCTACAGTTCAGGCGGAAGCGCGTGTCGCCGTGTTGGGGACCTTGTGGAACCGATGTCGGCCAGTGGAGTCGGACAGCAGCGTCGGTCGGCTGGGTCGGACGGCCGGGTCGGACGGCCGGGTCGGACGGCCTCGCGGGGTTCAGGTGGCCGGCCGAAGTCACCGGGTCGCGTCCACAGCTGGCGGGGTGGCCCTGTGGCCGCTCACCCGAACGCTCGATCGCCCCGGTTCAGGACCGCCAGCCCTCCTGGGCCAGTTGCCCAGCGGAAGAGCGGGGCGAGGTAACTTCTTAGCGGGCGACAGCGTTGGCTCGGGTGTGGCGCAGTGGCGATAGCTCCTATGGGCCAGACGCCCAGCGAGGAAGCTCTTTTCCGTCGAACGCCGAACCTCGCGCACTGCTCACGCCACGGGACCACGGACCACTGTCTCTCGCGCCACGCTTTTTTGAGGCGCCACTGCTGACGCTCTTAAATTGGTGTCGATGATGATGATGTTCCTCTTGCGGGTATTTGCAAAGAGTCGCTGTCATCTTCGCCACCGCACGGCGCACTGTCTTCATATATTTATACTTTCCACTCCCGCGTAACACATATTATTACAAAGCTATAGTGATCGGCCCACTTAGACAGTTTCTCACCCCCTAAGATAGCGAGATTATATGACTTAAATCCAATCTGAACGTTATAAACGTATACAGAATAAAATATACTACGCGGTATTGATGAGCGCAAGGAATTAATTTTTATGATAGAAAGTGTGCACCTAAGCCCGGCTCCCTGCGGTACTGCAGTTTTCTGTATACACGGTCTTGAGAGAACATTAGCTATTCTAACACGGAGTCTGTGATTTGATAAATACTTCACTTGGCAGCAACGGGGGCAGCAGGTTTCACGTGTGCTCACGGACACTGCGCATCTTTTACGCAGGCATTTGCTTATACCTTATCCTGCAATCCGGCTTTGGTGGCTTTGCTACCGTTTCGGACTTCATCGCCATAGATTGGAAAGCTGCGTTTTCTACGTTAGCATCCCCTTTCCAGCTACGGCAATTTGACTGCGACACTGCCTCTTCTGCCCCATTGGCTCGTCATCTGTGTGGACCCTACAAAAGCACTGAGCGCATCGTCTGCTCTTTTCACTTGGCAGCTGTATCGTCAGGTCGCGCATGCGCTCCTGGAATGACCCCTTCCGATTAGACTGAAAAAGGAAGGACGTGTCTGTTATCGTGCAGTAAACCAAAGCTATATATACCTGTAATCATCCATGCATAAAACACACTTCTTGTTCTTGTTGCATCCATGCTGTGTGGCCGTCACTGAGCACCGGAACAAGGTGTCAGAAGTGGGGTAGATTAGCGCAAGCAGTAAAGCATCGACAGACGGGCATCGCAGTGTACAGACAAGATGCATTTAGCGAGTCCGCCGCAACCACAGGTGCTGTCAGGGAACACCACAAGGAATTGCTGCCTGTTCAAGCAGAAATTCGAGCTGTTCTTGCAAGCAACGGAAAAGGCAAAAGCACGGAGGTCTGAGCCAGCCAAGTCTGTGCTCCTGCTCACCATTGCCGGAAAGGACACCCTAGAGGTATTCAACAATTTCTCATTTTCGGACAACGAAAGCAAAGAGGATTTGCAGCAGTGATGGGAAAATTTGAAGGATGTTGTCGACAACAGGAAACAAGGTGGATGAATGGTTATGTCTTCCGTGCAAGGACTCAAGCTGAGGTCCCCGGGAGCCTTTTGAGCATTTCGCTCGAGACCTGAGGAAGTTAGCCCACAGCTGCAATTTTGGAGACCTAAGTGATTCTATGGTCACAGACCAGATTGTTTTCGGCACAGTTAACAGGCAATAGCAAAAGAAAATACTGAAGGTTAATGACCTTACATTACTCAAAGCCGAAGAAATCTGCAAGGCGGAGGAACTATGTGCCGAGCAAAACAACGCATGGGCTCAATCGGAAAAAGAAGTGGCACCAATCGAAATCATCATCATCATCATCATCAGCCTGGTTACGCCCACTGCAGGGCAAAGGCCTGTCCCATACTTCTCCAACTGCCCCGGTCATGTACTAATTGTGGCCATGTTGACCGTCCAAACTTCCTGATCTCATCTGCCCACCTAACTTTCTGTCGCCCCCTGCTACGCTTCCTTTCCCTCGGAATCCAGTCCGTAACCCTTAATGACCATCGGTTATCTTCCCTCCTTATACATGTCCTGCCCATGCCCATTTCTTTTTCTTGATTTCAACTAAGATGTCATTAACGCGCGTTTGTTCCCTCACCCAATCTGCTCTTTTCTTATCCCTTAATGTTACACCTATCATTCTTCTTTCCATAGCCTGTTGCGTGGTCCTCAATTTAAGTAGAACCCTTTTCGTAAGCCTCCAGGTTTCTGCCCCGTACGTGAGTACTGGTAAGACACAGCTGTTATACACTTTTCTCTTGAGGGATAATGGCAACCTGCTGCTCATAATCTGCGAATGTCTGCCAAACGCACCCCAGCCCATTCTTATTCTTCTGATTATTTCAGTCTCATGATCCGGATCAGCAGTCACTACCTGTCCTAAGTAGATGTATTCCCTTACCACTTCCAGTGCCTCGCTATCTATCGTAAACTGCTGTTCCCTTCCGAGACTGTTAAACATTACTTTAGTTTTCTGCAGATTAATTTTTAGTCCCACCCTTCTGCTCTGCCTCTCCAGGTCAGTGAGCATGCATTGCAGTTGGTCCCTTGAGTTACTGAGCAAGGCAATATCATCAGCGAAGCGCAAGTTACTAAGGTATTCTCCATTTACTCTTATCCCCAATTCTTCCCAATCCAGGTCTCTGAATACCTCCTGTAAACACGCTGTGAATAGCATTGGAGAGATCGTATCTCCCTGCCTGACGCCTTTCTTTATTGGGATTTTGTTGCTTTCTTTATGGAGGACTACAGTGGCTGTGGAGCCGCTATAGATATATTTCAGTATGTTTACATACGGCTCGTCTACACCCTGATTCCGCAATGCCTCCATGACTGCTGAGGTTTCGACTGAATCAAACGGTTTCTCGTAATCAATGAAAGCTATATATAATGGTTGGTTATATTCCGCACATTTCTCTATCACCTGATTGATAGTGTGAATATGATCTATTGTTGAGTAGCCTTTACGGAATCCTGCCTGGTCCTTTGGTTGACAGAAGTCTAAGGTGTTCCTGATTCTATTTGCAATTACCTTAGTAAATACTTTGTAGGCAACGGACAGTAAGCTGATCGGTCTATAATTTTTCAAGTCTTTGGCGTCCCCTTTCTTATGGATTATAATTAGGTTAGCGTTCTTCCAAGATTGCGGTACGCTCGAGGTCATAGGGCATTGTGTATACAGGGTGGCCAGTTTTTCTAGAACAATCTGCCCACCGTCCTTCAACAAATCTGCTCTTACCTGATCCTCCCCAGCTGCCTTCCCCCTTTGCATAGCTCCCAAGGCTTTCCTTACTTCTTCCGGCGTTACTTGTGGGATTTCGAATTCCTCTAGACTATTCTCTCTTCCATTATCATCGTGGGTGCCACTCGTACTGTATAAATCTCTATAGAACTCCTCAGCCACTTGAACTATCTCATCCATATTAGTAATGATATTGCCGGCTTTGTCTCTTAGCGCATACATCTGATTCTTGCCAATTCCTAGTTTCTTCTTCACTGCTTTTAGGCTTCCTCCGTTCCTGAGAGCTTGTTCAATTCTATCCATATTATACTTCCTTATGTCAGCTGTCTTACGCTTGTTGATTAACTTCGAAATGCACAGTTCGAATGCACAGTTCGAATGTTCAGCGTGCGCAGTTCAAATGTCTGGCGCGCGAAGAACTTGCCTCATGCTCCGAGCAAAGTTACGCTCAACCTGAAACGGAAGTAGCGCCGATAAAAAGAAGGAGGCAATTCAAATTTTCAAAGTGCAACCGCATCCACCAATGTAAAAGGTGCCCAGCCTTTGGAAAAACATCTTTCTCGTGCGTGGCCCTTTTCGGCTTACTGTAGGAAAGGTCCTCAAGTAAGCGCTGTGAGGGACGGGCACGACTACTTTCAAATCCTGGCTGTTGACGCGGGCAACAAAGCTGATTGGGATATCGACGCCCAAGTCGCGTCTCATCTGGTGTCTCTTAAGGCAGACACGGGCTCGCAAGCCAAGTTGCTGCCTCACACCATTTTTCGAAGGCTCAAGGTGAATCCATGTTTGAAGACAAGCCCCTCTGTTCTGCGCTCATACAGTGGCAACGTAATCAAGCATATCGGCGTGGCTATGCTACCAATGACTGAACAACCGGAGCGAGTAGTTTGACTTTTTTATCGCTAGGAAGGGCAACCAGGCCGTCCTTGTTCTGTCGACAAGCGAAACTTTAGGACTGTTGTCGCGTTCTATTCACATGAATAGCACTGACCAAATCGTGAAGAAATTCCCAGAGTTGTTTGAGGATATCGGCCAGTGGGGGGGAGTGTCATATACGTCTGAAGACTCCCGGAACTTGTTGATATCCTCGCCCTCCCCGACTACACCAGGGGGGGGGGGGGGTGACAGAAGGCCTATAGACCCCGGGTGCCAGACGACCTAGCTACGCCACTGGTCTGGAGCTCAAATTGAATTTGGTACTATACAGTTGGTACAAGAATTTCAACCTGGCTATTCTTCTGTGAGTTGCGAGTTCGGGCAAACCAGCACGACATAATAACGCAGTTAGAGGCTGTGTTCTTTGGTAAGCATTACAGATGAACCGTGCGGCTAGTCTGGGAATCCGTTCCAGCTTATTCATCAAGCCCAATTGGTGCGGATCCCAGACTACACATGGATATTCCAGTGTGAGCCATACAGTTATCTTGTACACCTCGGGTGTAGCATCTTTCAACTTTCGCCTTAACAGACCGAGTTTGCGTTGAGCAGGTGCACAAATAGTTTCAATGTGTTCGTTCCAATTAAATTGTGCGGGATTGTGACCACGAGATACTTAGGGTTACTAAGATGTTGAAGTGGACTATTATTCATTCTGTAAGTAAAAAGAAATGCGGCTTTCTTCTTAGATACAGTCATATGTAAGCCGATTTATCGAAAGTAATTCTCATGTCCCACGTACACCAGTCCGGAATTCTTTGCAGGCATTCGTTTAACAACATTTGATCCTGGACATTCTTAACGCGACAGTACATAAGGCAATCATCCGCAAATAGACGCAGTTCATTGTCAGGATGCAAGTCATGAGCAATGTCCTTTATATATAATTGAAATTAAATTGGTCCTGAAACTGAACCTTATGGTGCACCAGATAAAACAGTAAGGAGGAGGATCGTTCGCCAGCTAATTTAACACATTGCTTTGTATTTTTAAGGTACGCATGAATCGATTTCACAATTTTGTATTAATTCTAAGTTTATAGAATGTCCCAATAAGTTTTCCGTGACGCACCCGATCAAAAGCCTAAGAAAAATCAATTCCTATTACATCAATTTGCTCCTTGTCAATAATTTCGACGCCGAAAGCATGAGACACTTCAAAAAGTTGCCTCAATATTGACAAACGTTGGCGAAAGCCATGCTGCTTGCTGTAGAATCAATCAATCAAATAGTGAGCTTGATTTAAACAAGTCAAGTAATGTGTACAAAAATAGTTGGACCAATAGCCTATGTGGCTAGTAGCTGGTCCAATACACAAAAGTACATATGCAGGTCAACCAAATACATATCTGCTCAATGAGTAAGAACTTTTTACATGAGCAAGTACTTTTTTTAAGGAAGAGCTATTACGTTTTGCTAGACAAGAAGAAGCGTTTACATACAAGATCAAAATTTCTGGTTACTTTTATTTCCACAGGCACAGTGTTCCAAGTTATAGCGCCAAAGAACTCTATTAATCGTTCACCGTATACATTGCTGCAATAAGGAAAGTTTAAGTTAAAGTTAGTTGCTTGCCTGGTGTTTGCACGTGGGAAGTTAAATATGGTGTTAGGTAAGGGAAAGTTGGTGTTTAGTATTTTGTGAACTAAACAAGTGATCTTATAATTTCTTAACGCTGGGAAAGAAAGAATACGAAGGTCAGTAAATAGAACGCTACTTGGGTGATGAACAGAGGAAAATGTTATTATTCTTAGGGCGCGTTTTTGCAACTGCACTATAGGTTTTAAGTAAGTTTTATATGTTAGGCCCCATATTTCACAACCATAGCTCATGTGGGTATGAAACAAAGAAAAGTATATGCAACGAAGCAAAGCACGAGGAAAATATTGCCGGGCACGGGCCAGTGTGTAACAACTGAAAACGAGTTTTCTACAGACAACGCTAATTTGTTCTCTCCAGTGCAAGTGACTGTTTAAAGTAACACCTAAATATTTAAATGAATCAAATGAGTTCGGTTCGCTAGAGTTAAAGTGAACTCACTGTAGTCTAGTATTTTCCTGTTAGAGTGAAATACGATATACTTAGTTTTATCAGTATTTAGGGCAAGTCTATTTTCTGAAAACCATTTAGCTACTTTTAGCAGTTCACCAGATATAGTGTCTTGTAATGACGAGAGGGAGTCCCCTGAGTAAACTAAGGCGGTATCGTCAGCGTACATCAAAACTTTTGACAGGTTAAGTGCGCCCGGTAAATTATTTATATATAATTAAAACAGAATAGGGCCTAAAACCGAGCCTTGCGGTACACTGCATACAATATCTGTGAAATCAGAATGAAGCTTGTTGATTACCACTTGTTGCTTTCGTGCCGTAAAGTACCTGTTGATGAATTGAAGCGCGTTTCCAACGATACCATAAGAGTCCAGTTTTACTAACAGTATGGAGTGACAGATCGTATCGAACACCTTTCTTATATCAAGAAAGATTGACACAGCAATGTTATTCTTGTTAAGAGCAGAGTTAAGCGATTGCGAAAGTGTTAAGACTACGGTTAATGTAGATCTACCTGCAACAAAGCCATGCTGCTGTGGGCAGATAACGTTATTGCTAACAAGAAATGCATTTAACTGCAGCACAATGAGTTTTTCGAATAGTGTGTTAACTACAATAAGAATCGAAATAGGTCTATGACTACTCGGATGGTTCGGATCACCAGTTTTGTATACAGGGATAACCTTTGACACTTTCAGTATATTTGGGTAAACATTACTATTATCGCATAGTTAAACACGTGACAAAGGGGCATACATAAGACATCAATATTGTTTTTCAATATCTTAACTTGAATGCCGTCAAGTCCGGATGCCTTACTAACCGATAATTTGCCTACGATACTTTTTATTTCCTCAAGAGTTATTTCACGAAACGAAAAATCACTGTCGACGCTTCTCTGGATCCTGGTTGTGGGAATTGAAAGTACAGACTGCTTAGATATATTGTCACCAATTTTTGAGAAATAACCATTGAAGTCATTAGCAATCTGAGGGGAAAGATTTTCGGGAGTAACATACTGTTTATCCTGTAATCCTACTACATCTCTTACTATTTTCCATATTTGCCTTCCATTGCCATTTAGTCGTTTAATTAAGTTCGTATAATAGACCTTTAATTTGCAAATTAGCATAACTGATTTGTTTCGAAATAATTTAAACTGGCTTTTGTAGTAGTTGTTATATGGCAAAGAAGTACGACACGGCTGTGGACGCGGACAAGAAGACGCAACAGCGTAGGCTTAGCCAGTCACACCAGGAACAGCGTCTAGCCCGAGCCCCACTTCAGTAGCATTGGCGATCCGGCTGGGGAGCTCTGCACGGCGCACTTCTTCCTTACAACTTCCCCCCTCGCTGAAGACGGAGCCGCACAGGCGTCGTAAGGGCGAAGGGCTCGTGATACGGCTTGAGCCGATCTACGTGCACAGTTTCGCGGCCTCGGCGACGCAGGTCCGTAGGGGGCGTCAGAGGTTCGATGACGTAGTTCACCGGAAAAGTTCGCTGTAGAACCCGGTAGGGCCCATGGTATCGGGATACAAACTTGGAGGAGACACCTGGTGTCGAAGTAGGAGGCACCCACAACCAAACGAGAGCGTCAGGCGAAAACTGGTGGTGGGGGCGCCCGTCGTCATGACGAAATTTCTGTAGAGCTTGTTATTGCGTTGTAAGGGAGCGAGCTAGTTGCCGACAATCTTCTGCATACCGGGCGGCTTCGGAAACAGGTGTACCCTCTGATACGTCGGGACGGTAAGGAAGAATAGTGTCAATGGGAAATGATGGTTCGCGGCCATATAGAAGAAAGAGGGGAGAAAAGCCCGTCGTTGACTGGGGTGCCGTATTGTAGGCCTACGTGACATAGGGAAGGACGAGGTCCCAGTTGGTGTGGTTGGAGGCGACATACATCGAAAGCATGTCGCCAAGAGTTCGGTTAAAGCGTTCTGTCAATCCGTTTGTTTGCGGGTGATATGCGGTGGTACAGCGATGAATAATGCGGCATTCAGCGAGAAGTTCTTGAATGACATCGAGGAGAAAGACGCGGCCACGGTCGCTCAGGAGTTCGCGGTGAGCGCCGTGACGTAGAACGAAGCGTTGAAGGAGGAAGGAGGCAACGTCACGAACCGTCGCGGCTGGCAGAGCGGCCGTTTCTGCATACCTCGTGAGATGGTCTACAGCTACAATGACGCAGAGATTACCAGCAGCTGTGTATGGCAGAGGCCCGTAGAGGTCTATCCCAACCCGGTCAAAGGGTCGCGAAGGGCATCGCAAAGGTTGCATTGGTCCAGAAGGGCGGCAAGGATCAGGCTTCCGGCGTTGACATACTGTGCAAGAGCGAATGTACTTTTGCACAAATGTGTACATACCACGCCAATAAAACCTATGACGTAGTCTGGTGTAGGTCTTGAAGAGACCAGCGTGTGCGCACTGAGGGTCGGCGTGGAAAGCGGCGCATACATCAGTGCGGAGCTGCCGAGGTATTACAAGCAGCCATTTACGGCCGTCGGAACTGTAGTTACGGTGATAGACAATTCCGTCGCGGATGGCGAAGTGCGAGGCTTGTCGGCGTAACGCTCGGGATGGTGGGTGTGTAGGTGAATTAGAGATGTAATCTATTAAAGATGAAATCCAGGAGTCCTTGCGCTGCTCTAAAGCCATGTCGACAGAAGTGAGTGGAAGTGGGTCGTCTAGGACGGACACACTGACAATGTCGGCGTGGACAGGCGAGCGCGAAAGAGCATCGGCATCGGCGTGCTTCTTGCCTGAGCGGTAGACAACCCGGATATCGTACACTTGGAGCCTCAGTGCCCACCGGGCTAGGCGGCCACAGGGACCCTTGAGAGACGACAACCAGCAAAGTGCGTGGTGATCGGTAACGACATCGAAGGACCGGCCGTACAGGTATGGGCGAAATTTCGTGATGGCCCAGATGATCGCGAGACATTCTTTTTCCGTGACAGAATAGTTCGCTTCAGCTTTCGTCAGAGTGCGGCTCGCGTAAGCGACAACAAATTCTTGGCAGCCGGGCTTTCGCTGGGCGAGCACAGCGCCAAGACCAACACCGCTAGCATACGTATGGATTTCCGGGGGAGCAGTTGGATCGAAATGGCGCAGTATCGGTGGTGTTGTGAGCAGGCGACGTAGCGTTGCGAAGGCATCATCGTAAGTCGGGGACCACGCGGAAAGATTGTGGTCTCCCCGAAGAAGCTCTATCAGAGGTGCCATAATCGAAGCGAAACTTCGAATAAAGCGGCGGAAGTACGAGCAGAGGCCAATGAAACTGCGCAAGTCTTTTAGACACGTTGGCCTCGGGAATTTTTTAACAGCACGGAGCTTAGCGGCATCAGGGAGAACGCCGTCCTTCGACACGACATGTCCGAGAATTGTCAGCTTGCGTGCCCCAAAGTGACATTTTTTCAGATTTAGTTGGAGGCCAGCGTCACTGAGACAGCGTAGAACCTGCTCCAAGCGACGAAGGTGAGTAGGAAAATCTGGTGCGAACACTACTACATCATCCAAATAACACAAGCACGTGTTCAATTTGAGGCCTCGAAGAATAGTGTCCATCATCCGCTCAAAAGTCGCGGGCGCGTTGCAAAGTCCGAATGGCATTACACAAAATTCGTATAAGCCATCTGGTGTGATGAAAGCAGTTTTAGGCTTATCTTCTGCAGCCATAGCCACCTGCCAATAACCAGAGCGTAGATCGAGGGAGGAAAAGAACTCTGCACCTTGTAAGCTGTCGAGGGCGTCGTCGATCCGCGGCAATGGATAAACATCCTTTCGGGTTATTTTGTTTAGGTTTGTTAGCGGATCGAGCCATCCTTCTTTTTAACTGAAACCACTGGCGATGCCCATGGGCTGTCGGACGGTTCAATGACACCACGCTTTATCATGTCACCTAGTTGCTCATCAATGACGCGTCGTTCTGTCGACGAGACGCGGTAGGGTCGCTGCCGTAGCGGTGAGTGAGAACCGGTGTCAATACGGTGACATACAGTCGTCGTTCGGCCCAGAGAAGTGCTATGACTGTCAAAAGCAGGGCGAAATTTCTCGAGGAGACGGATAAGGTCATGGCGTTGCGTGGGGCTTAAGGTGTTGTCGATGACGTGGCTGAAAACGTCTTCAGGCGATGTGGCAGGTGCGGGACTACAGCAGAGGGTGTTGACCTGTGACGATCCAACAGAAAGTTCCGACGTGGTAATTGTGTCGTAAGGCTCCACAGTGCCGAGCGATTCACCGCGAAGCAACGCAATCGAGAATGGGAAGTGGTTGCGTATAGGGAGGTGAGTAGCACCAGCTTGAAGGCTAAGCAGCGCAGTTGGGAGCGGTGAGAGGTGGCGGTGAACGAAAGCAGTCGAAGGCGTGAAGAGTACGGTAGAGTCGGCGGCAACGGAACAGGATACAGGTGCCAGAACGGATGCGTGCGGAGGTATATGGATGTCGTCAGTGAGGGACAACTTGGTGCAGGAAAGCGAAACGTCGTCAGATATGGCATTGCCAAGCGAAGAGAAGGCGACTTCTGCACGGGAGCAGTCAATAACAGCTTCGTGACGGGAGAGAAAGTCCCAACCTAAAATAATATCGTGGGAACACTGGGGAAGAACGACGAACTCGACTGTGTAGACCACTCCTTGAATTTCAAGTTTGGCGGTACACGCAGCCACCGGCTGGACGTGCTGTGCTGTCGCTGTGCGGAGTAAAGGACCGAAGAAAGGCGTCGTGACGTTTCGTAATGAGCGGCATAGTTTTTCGGCAATTACAGATATGGCGGCACCTTTGTCAATGAGGGCAAGCACAGAGACACCTTCAACAGCGACATGAATAACGTTGGGCGGCGAAAACAGAGGGCTTGAGCGTTGTGACGATGACGCAGTTCTTGCCTTGGGAACTGCGCCACTTAGTTTTCCGTGTCAGCGGTAGAGGGACGTCGACGCATCGTGGAGATAGGGTGCCTCGATGCCTGCCCGCCGCGCCGCCGTTCAGGGTGGTGACAGCCCCGCGGCGCCGCCATTTTGGTTTGAAGAAGCGCCTCGTGCGCCCGCCGAGCTATCGTTGCAGAGGGCAGGATTCTCACCAATCGCATCGGAAGCTGAAAATTTCTGGCATGTGTGGAATTATGCTTTCGTGCTGAAATGCAGAGCTCATATTCTGTTGAAAAAAAGCACAGTAGGCATGTTGGCAGAGCGCTGCGGTGTTACGAGGAGAGGCGATTGGCGAGTCGGAATGTTAATTGAGTTTTCACTGTCGCAATATTATTTCGTTTGGACGGTGGAAAATTTTTTGACACAACCGTTTGTGAAATTACACAACCCTTTTCTGTTCACGTGTTGGTAGGCTCCCTCGAAACTTTGAAGCACATGTTTCGTTTGCTGCGTTTAACAGCAGTTCACGGCCTTATATCACAGAGTCCCGGCCGTATTTTTATTTCACAGTGATCCTGTACACGATGAGTCTAGATTACACATGAGCTACAATTTTGAGCTTCCAATTAGTGTATTGGTGGCATAATAGCACTCTGCATAATCATATCTCTAAAGCAAATGCGGAGGTTTAAATGTGTTTTTAATAATAGCGGTCGTTTCATGCACTCAGTGAGGTTTACAGAAAACAGGTAGCTTGCGAAAATGTATATAGAGTTTGCAAAATAAATTTTATTCAAGGTTAGCACCAGCGACTGTCTTGCTGCCATATCCGTCACATGAATCATCAGGCTGCATCAGCCAACGCAAATAGATGCGTAGCCTCAGCGTTACAAAGCGCTCAAGTAGTCTTTCGTTCAGAGTGGGGTGGTCACTGCAGTGCACCGAAAAAGGAGGTACACATTCCTTCAGGATGCGCCTCAAAGTTTTCATGGGGCTTTTCAATCGGCATATGTCACTTTCCTCAGAAAACTTTTTGAAGGCACTCTCCCAGCTTTCAACGAGGCTCAGTACTCCACGACTAACAAAAGTAAGGTTCCTTCCACCACTCACATATTCCTTCATTTGTACAAGAGCATGTTCCTCTCCTACTTCTTCTGCAGTAAGCGCATTTGTGCACACAGCACAAGAAGTTACAGTTGACAGCAGTGGCCTCACCAGAAACCCTGCTAGATGGGCCACAATGTTGCTTTCAATATGAGAAAGAGGCTCAAGATCTTCAAAATCATTTACGTCAACTGGGACTTCTTGCTGTACGTGCCTAATTTCCACAGAAAAAATGTCTACGAGGTACTCACTGTCATCAGTGTCATAACTGGTGGATTTAGGCACTTTCAAGAACTGGCTCACGGAAAGAATCTTTATGGCATTTTTCACGTCATATGGACTCGGGACTGGTTTCAGCATTCTTATAACAGAGAATAAGTTCTCCAGGCAGTCCTGTGCACACCGTCCTGCTAATGCAAACTTGTATCCACATTCCTTCAGGAGAAAAATGTGCAGCTGCAAAATAACATTCGTCGACATAACAACACCTGCCTGGCATGGCTTCCATACCTTCTTCACACCAATTCTTAGGCTATTAATGACCTCAACAGTGAGGTTTAGCACTGAAATTGCTTCCCTGTATTTCTCTTCATTCATGAAGCTAAGAGCCACAACTGGGTGGCGAGCTGTCATCAAGGAGTACCACTTTGAGATCACTTCAAGAAACCACGCAGTTGTCTCAGCTTCAGGTGGTAGTAGCCGCTGCTCGATATAATAGCGAATAGCTGCAGGCGACTCTCTAAATAATTGTACAGCTATTCCTACTTTCATTTTTGTAAAGTGCCCAGTGGACACATGCACATGGGTTAAATTAGGTGCAACTTGTAGCTGATCGCTATCTAAGTTCAAAAGAGCCTCTACGTGTTCGACTGTTATTTCAGTTGTCGGTAAGTTGAACCGTGAAACTATCTCGCTACTCAGGTGCATCGGATCTTTCCGAACAAAAGGTCCCCTCACGTTCTTCAGCACATGGGCAGGGTCTGGCATAAAATGTAGTGTCTCGTTGCTTATGAAGGGATGCGGCACACTGGACACTGTAACAGCGTTGCGAGAGCTGCTTAAGTTCAGTGACCTCCACATCGCGCGGTTGGAGCTTCCCATGTCAGAAGTGACACACCGCACACGAAGGCCAATGTCTGTGCAGAGCTTGATAAGGTGGAATACGAAGTCCTTGAGCACATCTCCACTGACGTAAGCACCTGTGTAATGAAAAGCAATTACTTGTTTCCAACGGGTATTTGTGCCACCCATCATAAAGACAAGCGCATGCTTTGCTGGCTGGTCAGATGAAGGCAATGTTATCATTCCAAGCAGAGTATCGTTGCCACGGTCAAGTTCTATCCCACTCCGGATTTCCATCTCATCAAGAAATGGTATGCAATCTTTTTCGATATCTTTCATTGAAGATATTTTTGTTTGCATTGCAGACAATATTTCATGCAGCACGCCAGGCTTGAAAGACAGATGCTGGAATCTTCTACATAGTGTGCGCCGTGATGGCAGGGGGTAGCCTTGCTCTATGAGGAGGTCATAACCTGTACTTCCACAGGGGAACTTGAGTTGCAGTGCCTTTTTTACTGTGTCGGCACTCCACGTGCGGCATGTTCTATCCTGCCTTTCGAGAGCTGTCTTCTGGTCTTCGTTCAGATATTTCAAGTTGGCAGTCAACATTGTGACCTTTGTTTCCAGCTTGGCTACTTGCCTCGGAGCAGTCCTCATCTTCTTTTTAGCGACAGACAGACTTTCCTTAAGCTGAGAGTTTTTCTTCTGCATGTCCTGGAGAGCTTTCCGCATTTCGCTTGTTGACAGTGAGTCAACATCCAGGATGTCACTGTGCTCCTCCTGTTCCTCTTCTTCTGTGCTATCGCTCATGCAGAGTTCACCTGTGTCTAGCTCCTGATCGTTGGGAGATGAAGGTCCGGGTGAGGCAATATCTCTCGACTGAAATGATTCGGTAGCTGAAGTTGCAGAATCAGCTAAACTTCGTCGCCTCACAGAAGGTTTCCTGCATTTCGGTTGCGCTGCATGGAGAAATAAAGGCATTCATATTCAATACGCATAACGCTTGTAATTGGAAGCAACACAGTGACTCACAAGAAATCATTACTTACGTCTAAAATCAAAGAGAGTCGGAACTGCAGTAGACTTCAGCAGCCGCCGCCCGTCTTGTCTGGCATTTTCGTACTGGTCAGGCTCAAAGTGACGCTAGAAAATGTTAACACGGAAGCAATCTTAGAGACAAGCAGACCACACATGCAAGCACACAGAGTAAGCGGGACAGGCTCTTCTGAACTATCATGCAGAGGCACTTATATTCACGAAAGTGTCATATTGACACCACCGAGCTGATCACTGCTAACATTTTGGTTATTTACTGGGATGCTGAAACAAATTCGCATCAGCGAACTTTCGGCTTATACCACCGCGATTATTCACGTACCGCTATCAGGATCGCAGTGAAGGTGCACTA
This sequence comes from Dermacentor andersoni, assembly GCF_023375885.2. Classification (NCBI taxonomy): domain Eukaryota; kingdom Metazoa; phylum Arthropoda; class Arachnida; order Ixodida; family Ixodidae; genus Dermacentor; species Dermacentor andersoni. The sequence continues at coordinate 999,650 of NC_092820.1, read as the reverse complement.
AGTCGCGACACGTTGCGCGCACTAAGTAGAGCGACATAAGCATGCGCACCTGCAGCTGCAAACAAACAAGACAGAACAGTAAAGGGAAAACTACCGAAGGCACCTAAGTCTCCCTACATAGGCTTTCCAAAAATATATGACTAAATAATGCAGCGTAAACAGCAATTTAATTACAATTAACTAGCAGTAATTAATTGAAACCTCTAATGAGTGCAGCGTAGTTATACTGGACATAAGCTATCCAACGATATAACACTTGCGGCTGCATACTAAACATACGCTGCACAGCCACAGCGGACACGTTCTGTACACGTCACGTATGAAGAAGAAATGCTACGCGTTAAACGACGGCCGACCAACTTAGACAACTTCCCTATCAAACTCCGAGGCACAAGCAAGCTTCGATCACATACCTCGCATATCTTAGATGTGTCAGTCGCTTTCCACTTCTCCCGCTTCACTTGAGCCTCCCACTTCTTTCTTCTCTCAGGGTCTCGGGGAAACCGAAAAGTCCGCAGTCCTTTTTTCCATGAGCCGGTGCACAGCGGAACGCAGCAGCCCGTCATTCTCTTATCTTGTTCACCCACCCACGGGTGAACGATAAGAATACTGTTACACTGCAAGAGCGTGTGCGAAAATGTTTTCAATGTCGGTTGCTCACAAGAGCACGAAAATGCCGCCTCACCAACTCGTCGACCGCATGGGAGACACGTGCAGCGGGCAGCAACGTCGAACCAAAATGGCGGCGCGTCTGCCGTACGGCGGCGCGGAGCGGTACAAAGGCTGTCACCACCCTGGAACCGCGGCGCGGCGGGCAGGCATCGAGGCACCCTACGTGGAGAGCGAGTGACGACGAGGAGAAGGAGAACGGCGGTCGGAAACTGGGCGAAGGCTTGGGTGGGGAAGGGGTAAATCGCGGTCTGCAGCGTAAGACAAAGGATGGTCGTACGCGGCTGTGCGTGGGTCGTCACGGGGATGAAGTGGACGGCGGCGGCACAGGCGTGCAACGTGTCCGGGAATACCGCACGAATAGCAGATGGGCCGATTGTCCGGTGTGCGTCAGGGATTAATTACTCGATGGGCTGGCGGTCGTGGCGGCGTGGGGGTAAAAACAGGACTAGGCATCGGAGGCCGAGCCCGGAAGGTCGGCGGTCGTGGTTGTGCGACGGCGTCGGCGTAAGTCAATGGGGCGGTGAGTTGAGGCGCCCGTTCCAGAGGAAGGACCTCGGACACTTGCTCTTCTATAACATGTCGTAGGGTCGGACTAAGGGACGAACTTGAGTCCGGCGGGTTGGAGATGAGGGAGAGCTGGCGAGCTGCTACTTCCCGGACGAATGCCTTGATCTGCGAGAGGAGGGTGCAATCTTGAATAGGGGAGGTCAAGCCGGACAACGGACAATTCGTGATGGGGAACAGGACGGCGAGTGAGGATGCGTTGAAGGCGGAGCTCGTCATAGCTTTGGCACAGTTCAATAACTTGTGCAACAGTAGAGGGGCTCTTTGAAATGAGCATCTGAAATGCGTCCTCGTCGATGCCCTTCATTATATGCTTGATTTTATTGCCCTCAGTCATGGATGCATCGACGCGTTTACAGAGATGGATGACATCTTCGATATAGCTGGTAAAGGTCTCACCAGGTTGCTGAGATAGCGACTGCAGGCGCTGTTCGGCACGAAGCTTTTGAACAGCAGGGCGGCCGAAGACCTCGCTGAACTTTGTTTTGAACACCGTCCAGCTTGGGACTTCGCTTTCATGGTTCCGAAACCACAAGTGGGCAATTCTGGTGAGGTAAAAAGGGACGGTGGTCAGTTTTGTGATATCATCCCATTTGTTGTTCAGACTGACGCGTTCGTATGACGAGAGCCAGTCATCAACGTCGTGGTCGTCAGTGCCGCTGAAGATGGGAGGGTCCCGCTGACGGAGTGTGCCGGGGCATACGGAGGACTGGGGAGCAGGTGGTGGTAAGCTCGTGGTGCTGGCGGTGGTCATGATGGCAGGGAGAGTCCGGCTTCGCAATTCCAGGATGACAGGAGACCCAGAAAACATCCACCAATTATGGCAAAGAAGTACGACACGACTGTGGACGGCACGATGGACGCGGACAAGAAGACGCAACAGCGTAGGCTTAGCCAGTCACACCAGGAACAGCGTCTAGCCCGAGCCCCACTACAGTAGCATTGGCGATCCGGCTGCAGAGCTCTGCACGGCGCACTTCTTCTTCCTTACAGTTAGTTTTGTTATGTTTTAATTTATTTTAATAGTAGTCTTTCCTTTTCAGTAGAGCAAGCATGGATTCATTCATCCACGGACATATGGCGTAATCATAGCTGTGTCGTGAAGCGTACCGCGATTCTTCTATCGGATTTGTAATGCAGTCAATAACGTTTTGACATTCCGTGTGAACGTTGTCATTGTAGAGGTTATCAAAATCTGTAGTGAGTAAGATGCTGCGTACACGTGGATAGTGAAGCCTTGTCGAATACTTTTGGTGCGTTTGGCGAAAAGAATGCAAACAATCCCGAGACAGAAACAAAAATGTTGGACAATGATCAGCAATTGTGGTGTCATAAACACCTGCCCGTACATCGATATCAATATTGCATAAAATATGATCGATGAGAGTTGAAGACATGTTGCAAACACGAGTAGGGAATGAAATCACATTTTTAAGATTAAAGGACTGTAGAAGAAATATGTACTCATAGCTGTCATCTCTAGACAAGTCGATGTTCATGCACCACAAATGATAATTGGATTGCGGACATGCATTAGAGGGTCAATAACAGTTTCCATCACAGAGATCAAATTATTATTACATCAGCTAGGCGGACGGTAAAGTACGCCTATAACAACACCCCATTGAAGTTTCACAAAAAGGGTTTCGGCACGTTGGTTGCTGTACGAACTGTTAACTAGGCATTGAAACCCGAGCCTGTGGCTTATAAAAAGTGCGACGCCACCGCCACGTGCTGTACTTTGTCTAGGTCGCGATAGCATCGTGTATCCAGGTATTATTTTTTCATCGTTTCTTAGCCATGTTTCTGTTATCGCGATGATGTCGTAAGAAAACGAGTGTTGCGATATGTAGGTTAAAAATACGTCTATATTTCTGTTAATACTACGGATGTTGCAGTGGACTAAGGACAAGAAATCATGTCCTTTCTAAACCGATAACTTCTGCACACGCTGGCCCAGCAGCTCGTGATGGCACGTGACAACAACGTACTAAAGGTATCAAAGTGTTATCGCTGAATGCACGCAGCGTAGTCAATAAGTTCAGCCTACTTGAAAGCATAGTTGCAGCCGCACATCATAGTCATCACGGAAACCTGGCTTCACGAAAGCGTCCAGGATTCCGAAGTGTTTCCACCTTCTTATCGGCTCATACGGAAAGACAGAGAATCGCGGGGGGGGTGTGTAGCTGTAGCAATTAAATGTAACATAAAATTCACAGTTTTAAACAGCATACCTGACCACGAAAGCGTATGGTGTAAACTTACATTTAATGGAAACAGCATATTTCTGGGGTGGTGTACACTGACCTCCGAATGCGCCCCCTGAACACCTAGACGTTATCCACGATTACATTGCACAACACGCTAATTCAGGTTCCAATATTACCATCACAGGTGATTTAAATTTACCAGGAATCAATTGGACTAATCTTTCGCACAACAGCTCTGACACAAAAAGGGCTGAATCTCTATTGTTTATGTCATTTACCTTCTCGAGCTAGTTTCCGGACCGACTAGAACAGCCGGTCCGTCATGTTCTGTGCTTGATCTGATGTTCGTAAGCAGTCTATTTCAAAATAACACATTAAACGTTGAAAATGGCATTTCGGACCATAAAATGATTGTATTCTCCGGCCCAATTTGAGGAAACCGTGAACGCATTAAGCCATTGATTGCGGTTATCAGGGATTACTCAAGACCAGATGACAATGCTACCTCTGAATATTTAAACGCCTGCTTTCTGCAGTTTTCATTACTTCATGACGTAAATGAATTATGGTTACGTTTTAAGCATACTGTACATTTTTGTGAATAAAACTACATTCCCTCCAGAAGGAAGCGCAGAAAGAAAACCACACGTGACCGTCAAGATCTCGTACGCCTACTACAATATAAGATCCACATGGCCAAGGAGCGTTTTTTCAGTCTTACTCTGCCTTCTTACATGACGAATAAACCACAAAAATTCTGGCGCTACCTATTGAGGGAGCGGCACACCGTATGGCAGATTACTGTTTCGAACGAGACGGTTGTTCAGCCTGACGTCATAGCAAGCAAATTTAATGAATTTTTTCAATCTGTATTTACCAGAACTACCTTTAACGGCCCCTCTCCACGGTATCAGTTCGACAATCCAATGCCCGAAATAGATGTCGACCAAGAAGGAATTTTTCGACACACACAAAAACTAGATGTAAAGAAACCCTGCGGCGCTGATCTTATATCAAATGCCTTTTTGCAAGAACATGCAGTTTGGACGTCAAAATATTTATACGTAATTTACAGGCGATCTTTGGAAACTTCAGTGATACCTGACGACTGGCGAAGGGCCAAAGTAATACCTGTGCACAAATCTGGCTCTAAACCCGACGTAAGTAACTATAGACCTGTTTCATTAACATGTGCATCCATAAATTATTCGAACATATTATTTACAAGGAAATAATATTGCACTGAATAATAACCTGCTATACAGCCGGCAACATGGCTTCCGCTCAGGTCTAAGTACTATTACTCAGTTAGCTGAGATAAGCCATGATGTAGCTACCGCAATAAATAACAGAAGCCAAATAGGTGCCATTTTCTTAGATTTTTCAAAGGCCTTTGACGTTGTTCCTCATCCAGATCTTGTTACTAAACTAATTGCCATTGGTGTACACGAGAAAACAGTACCATGGATCAAGAACTATCTCGAAATCAGAAAGCAATGCGTAGCTGTGAATGATATGTCTGATTACATAAATGTTTTTTCTGGTGTTCCACAAGGCTCGGTTCTTCCACCGCTCCTATTTCTGATCTACATCAATTATATTCGTTCATGCGTTCAGCCGCCTATTCAAATGCGCCTATTCGCCGATGATTGCGTAGTGTACACAACAGTGAATACCAGAGAGGATCAGGTAAAACTAAACGATTCGTTAGCTGCTATACAAAATTGGTGCAACATAGGGGGGTTGAAACTGAATGTATCAAAAACTACCACTATCTCCTTCACACACAAGAAAAATGCGCTTCAGTTTACATACACAATAAACGATATACCACTCAGAAAATACGATGAGGTCAGATATCTCGGGGTCACTCTTACAACGAAATTAAATTGGGAAACTCATATAATTAACATGTATGACAAGGCGCTAGGTAAACTGCATTTCTTGAGAAGAGAACTTAAAAACACACCTCATAGTGTTAAATTAAATGCATAGAGAACCCTCATTAGACCCGCTTTAGCGTATGCAGGCATTATTTGGGCCCCGCACCACAAGTGTTTAACCGACAAACTCGAACGCATACAGAACTTCGCACTGACATTTATATATTCACAATATTCAAGTCAAACGAGCATTACGAACCTGCGCGTGAAGGCTAACGTTCAACCACAGGCTCAACGTAGAATAATTTCCAGATTAAAATTTCTATACTTGCTTTATCACGGCTCCTATCGAATACCACGAGCAACATACATTCAAGCGCCATTCAGACTTTCTGCCCGAACCAACCATAATAAATCAATACGACACCATCCCAGCCATAATAACACTCACAAGTACTCTTTATTCCCACACGCCATTTTCCATTGGAACATACTACCCTCTAGAGCCGTAAACTGCCCATCTGCCAACGCATTTATTGGCAGTATTGAGAATCTAGAATTGGAATGGTGAGATTACCTGTATTTCATATGCAGCCTCTGTAGATGCATTCTTATGGCAAACGCTGTTTCTCCTGCTTCCCGAAACCACTCATTTAAACAGAGTGTATATATTTATTGAGTATGTTCATTTTTGTGTTCTTTTTATAATACGACGCGGGAGACAGGAAATGTTCCAGGTAGCTGGAATTGCAGTCTAGTTGTAGTGCAGCTTAAACCGGGGAAGTGCCCTAACAAGCTTTCCTCCTACAGGCCGATCGCCTTAGCCAGTTGCGTCGGCAAAGTAATGGAAAGAATGGTCTGGTCAAGGCTGGAATGGTTTCTAGAGAAAAATAATTGCTTTCCTGATTTTATGCACGGGTTTAGAAGAGACCGTTTTTTAATGGACGGTGTTATCGACTTGGCATCCACTTTTGAACAGGAAAGAAGTCGGCGTCGGTTAGTTGGAGCTGTTTTTCTTGATATGTTTCTTGAAACATATGCGGACGGCATATGCATATGGGCATCTGGAGCCATCATCATCAGCCTGGTTCTGCCCACTGCAGGGCAAAGGCCTCTCCCATACTTCTCCAACTACCCCGGTCATGTACTAATTGTGCCCAAGTTGTCCCTGCAAACTTCTTAATCTCATCCGCCCACCTAACTTACGGCCGCTCTCTGCTACGCTTTCCTTCCCTTGGAATCCATTCCGTAACTCTTAATGACCATCGGTTATCTTCCCTCCTCATTACGTGTCCTGCCCATGCCCATTTCTTTTTCTTGATTTCAACTAAGATATCATTAACTCGCGTTTGTTCCCTCACCCAATCTGCTCTTTTCTTATCCCTCAACGTTACACCTATCATTCTTCTTTTCATAGCTCGTTGCGTCGTCCTCAATTTAAGTAGAACCCTTTTCGTAAGCCTCCAGGTTTCTGCCCCGTACGTGAGTACTGGTAAGACACAGCTGTTATAAACTTTTCTCTTGAGGAATAATGGCAACCTGCTGTTCATGATTTGAGAATGCCTGCCAAACGCACCCCAGCCCATTCTTATTCTTCTGATTATTTCAGTCTGCACCACTCTTTTAATTTTCAATTCTTGCTAACCCGGCGACTCAATCAGGACCCAATTAAGAATATGTTCGGGCTCATTCGGCAGCTGCATGGTTGCAATGAAACTCCAAATGTCTACCAGTTTTGTGCCGGTCTACTGGACATTGTTGTGTCAAAGCTTTTCAAGCTTTCTGACAACAGTAACTGTGAGGAGAAGGGGTTTCTGTTAACTCAACTTAAGTCGCTGCAACTGACCAACCTTATCAGCCCGACTGAAGGGGCCCCTAGCTCCACAAGTGCTGTTTTTACAGAAGGGCTCCCTGAAAGTAGTGTAGAAGCAAGTGATGACGTGCTTGAGTCAAACATAGTTTGATATGTGTGTGGATATCTTATACATGCATTCCTAAAGAAAAGTCAGTGCAGCTCGTGCCACGACCTCCTGAAGGAAAGCAACCAGGACCTTGCAAAACCTAGTCAGTTATTTATGATGTTTAAAGCTGTTCCCATAAGCGGCAAAACCCTCGGCCATTTAACTGTTCCAACTGACGCAGCATATGCGTATGTCGTGAAGCTTCAGGACAAATTCACACACGCAGTAGAGGCTGTTGTACACCATCAAGGTGTTACAAGTGAATTGTTTTCCATTGTGGCAGAGGAGACCGGCAATCTGCCATTTTGTAGTTCAGTCTGCAAGCAGCAATTTCTGCAGCTCTATGTCCACCTTAGACTTCTTTGGCATTTGCGGTGGAAAAACCGGGAGTTAAGCTTGTCAAAAGCACCTAAATCTGCTGCGAAAAGAAAACTGGAGAAGCTGCAGTAGGCAACTGTCGGGGTGCCTTGCAAAAGTAAGGGTAACAGTTCCTTTCTTTTTCACTTCAATGACTCGTGGATTTTGGTTTTCTTTTCTTACTTAGCTTCCTGGCCTTGTCAAATTCCATTTGTGTCAAGTATAAAAGCTTTTTCATTGTCAATTATTCTTCGAGCCAATTCTTCCCCCTCATCCAAACGCACAGGTCAAGCAATTCTTGCTATGTAGCATTTGCCTTCTTGTTTTTGGCCTCTATTTCTTAGAGAGCGTAGTGGCTTCCTACTTAAATGCAAGATTTCTCATCCCCATATTGCATTGCTGGTCTCATCCAGAATTGCTCTCCTTGCTGGGAAGACTGGGTTTTTGCCAGGTACTGAAGCAAAACAGGTTCAAAACAATCTGTTTCCACTGCTGGTTGTCGCTTGTTACCAGACCGCCAGGTGCGACGGAAGGCAAGCACTATACCTGTATTCTAACGGCTGAATGTGCCGCAAGCCACCCATGTACGCGAATGCTCGCTGATGCCATGTTGATGTTAACCAATGTATAGAGTATACAGTGAACCTTATGCGAGTGGTACGCTGAAGTGATTGATTGCAGAGTTTCGTTGAGATGCTGTCCTTCTTGGTCATGGTTCTCGGATGTGGCGGCCTGGTCAGTTGCATTGGGTAGCAGTCTCTCGAGGTAAGCACCTGCTGCTGCAGTCCGCACAGTGACATGGACTCCCAATTCACATGAACCGTGGGCAAATTGTGCTTGCGGCCTTCCTCGGCGGCCGCGGTCTGGCATGAATGGAGACCAGCATACGTGCTCGCATGGTCTGATGTGTCCGATGTTGTTAGCCACGTGGGTGGAAAGGCCCACAAAAGTGGCTGCCAAAGCTGATGCCCATGAAACGAACGATGAACACATTGAAACAAAGTGGGGCGCGAAGTGCGAGCGACACTTTAGCGGCCCCCGAAAGAACAAAAAAAACATGCAGGTTGGAAAGGAGTTTGAACTCTGAAGTGGCGGGTAGTCCATGTTACTGTGTTGGCTGCGGCAGCAGATGCTTGCGCCACCCGATTGCTTCGCAATGCAAGCTGCTCACTTTCAGCGGCAACTGTCGGTTCAAACAGGTGGGACGCTCTGTCCAATCTGTTTGCACTGCTGGTTGTCGCTTGTTACCAGACCGCCAGGTGCGACAACGAAGTGGGAGCTCGCGTTAATTATTCCAGCGTATCTCGACTTGCAAATTTTATTTTTGTTGTTGAACGAGAATGTACAGGGACACTGCTTTTCTTCTGCCAATAAAGTCGCACGTTCAGTTCACTCACTTGTCTAGTTTGTATGGGCGTCAGTAGAGGCTCATTTTCTCCTGGCAATTAGAGCGCACCAGCTACGCGGCAGCCAAAACAAGGCATGCCGCAGAGCCATAGAATGCATAGCCAGCAGGCGAGCACAGCGCGTACCAGCGCACGCTACCGGCGAGAAGCGGCCATATTGGATATTGCTCTAAAAAAAAAAACTGCGTTTCCGCTTCCGTGTTAAGCATCGCCATCTGGCGTCCCCCCCCGCTAAGTTCCGTGCGCTGCCGCTGCTTATTTTCGTACTACTGCGGAAGGTACAGTTTCCCTTCTCTAAAGATAGTCTTTGTTCTATGGTTGTACCGGTGCGCGGTGTCTGCCTGAACGTTGGTGTCTGTGTATGCGTGTCTTCTTTGTGGCATCATACGTCAACTACACTGAACGGTAAGCTTTAGCAAAGATGATTTGCGTCTATAGCTCATGATTATGTGAATGCATTTTGTAGCGCGAACCGGCTGCATGTAGCGCAGGCGACTCGGGTATAGTGTCGGTTTGTCGTTGACATGGTTTGATAACGCGCTCTTGTTCTCGCTTCTACTATACGGAATGTTTTACGGCGAGCGATCGCTCGGGCTTGTTGATTTGAGCATTATAGTTTAGGTGCGTAGAAAAGGAAGTACATCATGTTTTAACTTGCAACTGAGCTACCACTAAGCGGATTGTGTGTGTTGGGGGCAGCCAGTGTGGTAGATCTCATTTCGTGGCGCTTGATCCGGCCGCGATGAATGCTGCGCCGCATGTGTAGTGAAATTATCGTGACACGCTTTACGTATATATCTCGAAATCGTGTTACCATCAAGAATTTTCAGACACGTATAGTTGAATAACTGCTAGCGTACTCGGATGAAAGACCGTGTTTGCGGCATGCATCAGCAGTGTGTGCGCTGCCGTTTTCGCATAGTTTAAAAGTAGCAGTATATTTAAGGGTCCTGGCAACCAATCTAAATAATTTTGGGAAGTTACCGCAAGCGAAAAACGAGACTTGAAGAAATATCTAGCAGAAATCTCTAGAGTCACCCAATCTATTTACATGCTACCACAAACGCTTTTGGAGGATGAAACCTGCGATAAGTTCAGTCACTCGCACCTTTGCAACTTAGCCGAAAAAATTAGAGAACAATAAATTAGTCGCCCCGGGAAGCACCTTTACACGTTAAACTGAAGGCATTGCGTTTGACGGTAGTTGGAAGATTTGGTTTTTGTCTCTTTTTTAAACAGTTTAGCAGCAGAAGTTATCTTTCGAGCTATATGAAAAGCGTTAAGCGCCTTTCGATGCTTCGGCGTGATGCAGTTTACGTGCTCTTAATCACTAGGCAGCTGCTGGCGCAGATCCGTATTGTGCCAGTCGTGCATGGTATGAAGCCCTTGTCGTGCGTAATAAGTGTTCCGGTTTTCATTACTGTTGCATGTAGTGCCGTATTCTTGCACAGGCTGCATACTATATGCGCCGTACAAAAGAAGAAAAGAGCGAGATTATCAATTTGGTGGTCTTTTCTTAGTAGATAACGCAAATAATTATTGTTAATAATTATTATTGAAATAATTCAGTGGACATTGCATTTGTTCTACCCTTACCAACACACCTAACAGATCGTAACATGTTTTAGTTGATAAGTAACCAGAACAGCACGCCCCCATTCATGTGCATTCTACTGAAAGTGTGTCAAATGTATTCATTTCGAAGTATGAGAAAAGAGACATTGCAGACTGTTCTAAGCGGAAATAAATTGCAAATCTTAACGTGATTGTTCAAAAGTGCAGTCAGTATGCTGAGCATGTTCGTTCGGCACGGGCATATTGCATTAACACCTGAAAAATGTGCACAGTCCAGCCGGGTATCACTGTTTCAACAATTATTATTATAGGAATCATTTGGAATTCTCGCATTTCTTTTATTTTTATAAGTAATACACTGTGTGTCACATGAACCTGTCTTGAAACGAAACGTATCGTTGCTGGCACCGCCGACCATTACGGTTGTCTAACTGCTCATCATACTGTAATATAACGAAACATCATAATGATACTGATTAATATTGCCATGTAGTCTTTAGTCAGAGGCAAACAAAGTTAACTAGAGGCATAAGTGATGAGAGCAAATTATATAGAAAACTACTATTGAACCGTAAAAAAAACTCATTGTATAGTTTTCCCTCACATTGTTGCATTTGCTTTACGTGTGTCTCTGTGTCTTCCATGCTGTACTCGTGTGGCCATCAATTACGAACTTGCCAAAGCCCTTGTCAGCTTTTTTAAACAAGGGATTCAAGTCAGTTGAATCTAATTCTGCATGTCAAGTGACTGACGTGTTATTCGTTTTATCTAAATATTATGGACTGGCAGTACTTGGCAAGCATTACACCACAATATTTTTTATTGCACTTAAGCTGCAGGCGTCATAGATTGCCAGAAAATTTTCATGAAAACAGCCAGCGAAGGCTTGGAAAAAGATCGGGAAATTTTAAAATGGAAACATAGGTATGCAGTCTTGTTATATGTCATACAATGTTTCCAGAGAATCTCTGGGTTAAATATATTTTTAAAACCTTTCACCTTATAAAAATTGAGGGGAATTGGTTCCACTTATTAAAAAAAAGGAAAGTCAAGCATACTGACAAGGCATTTCTTACTCAGTATGTCTTTTTTTGCGTTAACTAAACGTCCTGAACCTCGATAGCCTAGAAAAAAATTTCATCTTTCCAAGCACCTTAAATAATTTACTGTGATAGAATTCACTCGAACTATACTATCAGTTCTATTTCCTAGGAGGTGCATATCTGTCGTGCCATGACACAAAGTGCTCGTGTGGTATTTCGGGTGCTCATGTGGTATACCTAACTCGGAAACCTGTTAGCATGCCCAAGAGGCCTCATTACCTGTAAGAAATTAAGTGACCATATCAATACAATCAACCCATCTGCCTTCTGTTGAAGTTATCGCCAATGACCCATTCATTTAAAAGTATGAGAAAGACATTTAAATGTAAGCAAAATAAATTACAATCTTAGGCGTGATACTGTGAATATTTCAGTCACGTCTTCTGAGCATATCCCTCTGCACCGGCATACTTAACTACCAGCCAAAAAAGATGTACAGACAGCCCAACTGGGTAACGTTTCAGCAATAATGTAGAGATCATTTGGGATAAGTACATTATTGCATCATATATGAACTTGTCATAAAAGGGAACATACTGTTGCTGGCACGAGCAGCAGTTGTGACTGTTTAATTGTACACCATACCATGCAATAAAACATTGTATAAAGGTACTGATTTGTATTGACAAGCAGCCATTAGTCATAGTTAAGCCGCATTAAGTATTGACTTAGATGGTTTGAGCAAATATATTAAGCTGCTTAATGAACATACAAAGAATACACACTTGTTATTTTTGCCTCATATTGCTACATCTACTTATTTGCAGCATACACCTGCAGCACCTTTGGGACTAATGACAGAAAGGTCAAGGCGAGCCTGGCGACCATGCTTGCCAAGGAGTAGTGTAAATATTTAATCTGTTTCCATAATAGCATAAGACATGAATTTAAGCAATTCATCTATTATATCGAGCAATAAAAACGGTTATTGCATTGCCGGTGCATTTGTTTTATTTTTTGCACTGCATGATTCAGCACTATATAAATTATTTCTGTTTATGCAACATATATGAAAGTACAGCTGGTTCAGGAGCATTATTAATCTACTAACGGTAATGCATAAGTGCAGATGAAAAGGAACAGGTGCACATGCATAAATACATTCAAAACTTTTTGCTACCGCATGTAAACAAAAATGTAAAATAACTTGTAGATAGCCGCTATGGAGTTATGGCCTTATACACTCTTTGTAGACTTGTCTATAAAATGTCTGTGTCTATAGAGTGTCTATAGATTAATGAAAATTCATGTTTGTTGACAAATGTCTGCAGAATGTCATAGAAAAAAGTGTATCGGATTATAAAGTTCTGTTTTTGTAGACTGAAGTCTATAGAATGTCTATAGACTATCTATATACATTTGTCTATAGACATTCCATAGACTTCAGTCTACAAAAGTAGAACTGCATATATAGTTCTACTTTTGTAGACTGAAGTGTATAAGATGTCTACAGACAAATGTCATCTATAGACATTCTATAGACTTCAGTCTACAAAAGTAGAACTGTAAGCCTATACACTTGTCCATAGACATTCTCCAGACAACTGTCTACAAACATGAATTTTAATTAATCCATAGGCACTCTATAGACTCAGACTTTTTATAGATTAGTCTATAAAAAGTGTATGGTCATAAGTCTATAGACAGTCTATAGACTCAGAGTTTTTATAGACTAGTCTATAAAAAGTGTATGGCCATAAGTCTATAGACTGTCTATAGACAGTCTATAGACTCAGACTTCTTATAGACTAGTCTATAAAAAGTGTATGGCCATAAGTATATAGACAATCTATAGATTCAGACTTTTTATTGACTAGTATATAAAAAGTATGGCCATAAGTCTATAGACTGTCTATAGACAGTGTATAGACAGTCTATACACTCAGACTTTTTATAGACTAGTCGATAAAAAGTATTTGGCCATAAGTCTATAGACTGTCTATAGACTAGTCTAAAGAAATGTCTATACACAGTCTATAGACTATCTATGGACTTTCTATAAAAATTTTTGTAAGGGAACGATGTCTATACTAACATCGGCGTTTCCACGAGAAAACTACGCGTTTTCTAAATGAACGATTACACGCCCAAAGGCCTCATCTATGTCCCATTACGGCACATATTGTGTGCAGGAAGAAAATACGAAGAATGATAAGTGGGCAGCATAACTCTCCAGTACTACAGTCTCGCGCTCCCTGTTTTCGAAGGTGCGTGGTCGCTCATATCAGCGCGATTCAGAATGATGCCACGGTGCTGACATAAAAATATATCTGCCTGCTCTTATATGTTGTAGCATTCCTTGATGTCAGCGATGCGCGGCTAGTACTATATCTCAAGCGAACGACGAGTGATCGCTGTACCTGTCGATCGATGTAAACAAATGCACCGCTTGTGCATTTGTCGGTGTCGGTGGTTTGGACTTCCACGGCATTTTTGCGAGATACAAACGCGGAAAGTGAGCATGTGAAGCGTTTCCCTGAGAAGAGGTATAACACCTAAAATAGCAAGCAACACGTATAAAATCAACCCGCCGTAATTGCTCAGTGGCTATGGTGTTGGGCTGCCGAAAACAAGGTCACGGGGTCGAATCCCGTCCACGGCGGCCGCATTTCGATGGGGGCGAAATGCGAAAACACCCATGTACTTAGATTTAGATGACTGTTCAAGAACCTCAGGGGAGTCCTCCACTACGTGGAGGACTCCCCTACGTTCCGGAGTCCTCCACTACGTCGTGTCTCATAATCAGAAAGTGGTTTTGGTACGTAAAACCCCATAATTTTTTTAATTAACTTATAAAATCAGTGGTTTGGGCTACCCTTGGTCTTCATGTTGCAGCACGGTATGCAGCGCATGGGCGCTGGCTCTCGTGATGGCGGGTCGAATACGAACGGTGATTCGTGGCTACCGGATTCGTCAGAATCACACCTGTCGATATTGGACAGATGTGAAGAGCTGGTGCAGCTGACATTGTCACCCGAAGATCCGGCACGGTCTCGATTTAGCCGAGCGGCTGCTTTTCGCTGCCAGTGGGTGAGACCGGCATGCCTTGCGCACCTTTCCCGGTGGAGACACCCGTGACGTCACATGAAGAGGATCGCTCTGCTGCTTAGTCAGGTTTCGCATTTGCGCTTTGTTGCTTATATAAAATTATTCTCGAATTTGCGAAACAATTCTACTATCAGACGCGTGACAGGGGGTCTCGGGAACATAAATATTCTATTACCTTGACATCCTCAAGATATCGCCGAAGTTGCACTTCAACGTGTTTGGACGTCAAGCTGTGCATGTCCACACTGTAGTGGGTAATATGCATGTGGCACTGTGCGGACTGCCACCGCTGCGGCGCGAGACCCGAGCTCGGGCTGCTGATGCGAAGCGCTGGGACTCGTGATCAAGAGCTACCTGCGATCCCTCGAACGAGCTGCAAAAACCCCATTTCATTTGGTGGAGCTGCGGGGTAACCTCGGAAACTGGAACTCCAAAGCCGGACGCTACCGACTGCTGCGACCATGCCTGACGAAACCACCCAGGAAGATGCACCATAGCCTCCGGCGGTCATCGTTTCCGGTGCTTTGCGCCAGCGTGATCCTGCCATATTTAGCGGTACCGATGATCATGATGTGGAGGATTGGTTGTCATCTTACGAACGGGTGAGCCAGCATAACAAGTGGGGCGACGTCACCAAGTTGCACAACGTACTGTTTTACTTAGCCGGCATCGCGAACCTCTGCTTCCGAAACCACGAACAAGATTTCACAACGAGGAGCACATTCAAGACAAGTTTCGCTGAAGTGTTCGGGCGCCCCGCTGTGCGCAAGCTTCGCGCAGAACAACGCTTACGGGGGCGCGCGCAACATCACGGTGAAACTTTCACAAGTTACATCGAAGATGTCATTGACCTGTGTAAGCGCGTGAATCCGTCAATGGCGGAACAGGACAAGATAAAACACATTATGAAAGGCATCGATGAGGACGCCTTTCAAATCTTGTTAGCGAAGGATCCGCGTACCGCAGCCGAAGTTATCAATTTGTGCCAAAGTTTTGACGAGCTACGGAAACAACGCAGCTTAGATCGGCGCCCACCGCCTATGTAAGATTCTTTAGCAGCATTGGTTATTGGCGACAACCACACAACTTTGCTGACGCAAATAAAAGAATTTGTGCGCGGGGAGGTCGCGCGACAGCTCCCGATTTTGCCGATCACGGAGAAGCGTTGTCAATATTTGGCTCCAGCGATCCGACAGATAATTCAAGAGCAAGTGACCGAAGCTCTTCCACCTCGTGTCAGCCGGCTCCCGTGGCCGCGCCTGTGACGTATGCTGAAGCCGTTGCACGGGCGCCTCGTCTGCCGCGATTTTCTCCTCCTCCTTCAGCGCCTCTCCCGCCAGTGTTCTCTCCTCCAGCCGGCGGCTCCCTTTTTCAGCGCACAGCAGCAGGGTACAAATCCTTGGCGCACTGCTGACAACCGCCCAATAAGCTATGCCTGTGGTACCCCGCGACCACCCAGCTCCGGCTTTCGACCATTCCCTGTGCCTCAACGACCACAACCTGCGTCGTCTTTGCTGCTGAAGACATGCCAGCACCACAGTCACAGCTCTACGGTACTCGTCGCTCGCCTTCCCCTAGTCGGCGCTCACTCTCACTCGTGCGTCGTAAGCCAGTACCAGTGCCAGTACTACTGAGGCGGAAAACTGATTTGCGCAGTTTCTGAGGCACGAACTGCGTCATCGTCGGAACATCAATGTCCTCGTTTTCCCCCCGCTAACGTTATTGAAGTGTCCGTTGATGGCATCAAATCTCTTGCGCTCGTAGATACAGGTGCTGCTGTATCCGTGATTAGTGAGAAGCCTTGTCGTGCATTATGGAAAGTGACCATGATGTCTTCGGTACGATTGCTTAGAAGAGCCAGTGCACAAGTTCAGCCAGTCGCTATGTGCACTGCCAGCATGCTGATTCGATACATATTGTATTCGATTGATTTCTTTGTGTTAACTTGTTGCTCCCACGATGTGATTCTCGGTTGGGATTTTCTGTCGTGCCATCACGCCGTCATTGACTGTACACGTGCTGAGGTTCAGTTCTCCATTCTTTGCGACTTGCCATCTCACGACTTTCAAGTTCATGATGTTAGCAGGATCTGCGTAGCTTCAGATACTGACCTTCCCCCTCACAGCGCTGTATTTGTCCCTCTTTCATGTGCATCGCTTGCCGAAGCGAGGGTCATGTTTTCACCCGCTGCCGTCTTCATTCGCCGCCAGCCTATATTGCATTTCGCCCTCCTCACGGTTCACCATGGTGCTGCAGAAATACTGATATTCTAACCCAAATTCGTACACTTTAGCTTCGCACTGCGGCGAGACTATTGGTACCATCCAGACTGTGGACGCTGACGTTATTGTGCATTTCCCTGTTCCCGACGACGTGGATACTGCCAACGTAACTGCACTGACACCCCATGTGCCATCTAACCGGTGACCTCGAGCCGACACAACGTGAGCGGCTAATTGCTCTTTTAAATGATTTTCACGCCTCTTTTGACTGCAACCAAGCATTACTAGGCCGCACAAGTACCGTCTCTCACCACATTCATACGGGACATCACGCACCATTACGCCAGCGTCCGTACCGCGTGTCATCCACCGAGCGTCGTGTCATCGCCGAGCAAGTTGAAGACATGCTTGAACGTGGTGTTATCAAGCCATCCTGCAGTCCTCTGTCGTCTCCCATGGTATTCATTAAGAAAAAAGATGGCTCGATTCGTTTCTGTGTGGGCTATCGTCGCCTAAACAAGATTACACGAAAAGATTATTATACCCTACCGCGCATAGATGACGCCCTGGATTGTCTTCATGGTGCCCAATTCTTTTGTTCTTTGGACTTGCTAACGGGCTATTGGCAAGTGCCAGTGGATGAATCCGACCGCTTGAAGACAGCATTCATTACGCCTGATAACCTGTATGAGTTTACAGTTTTACCATTCGGCCTCTGCAATGCGGCCGCGACATTCGAAAGGATAATGGACAATATTCTACGAGGCCTCAAATGGAAGACGTGCTTGTGTTATTTAGACGACGTGGTAGTTTTCTCTCTTGATTTCACCACTCACCTCTCGTCTACGTGAAGTCCTTACTTGCCTTTCCACCGCCGGCTTTCAACTTAACTTGAAAAAGTGCCGCTTCAGAGCCCACCAGATGACCATACTTGGCCATATCGTGTCCAAAGACGGCATCCTTCCCGACCCTGACAAACTTCGTGCTGTCGCAGAATTTCCGGGGCCGACTACAATCAAAGAGCTTCGAAGCTTTATCGGTCTTTGCTTTTATTTTCCGGACAGGCCGCCATTGGAATATGAGCCTGGCAACGTTTAACGCAAGAACATTCTCTAGTGAGGCGAGTCTAGCAGTGCTATTGGAAGAATTACAGGGCAGTAAATGGGATATAATAGGGCTCAGTGAAGTTAGGAGGCCAAAAGAAGCATATACAGTGTTAAGGAGCGGGCACGTCCTGTGCTACCGGGGCTTAGCGCAGAGACGAGAACTAGGAGTCGGATTCCTGATTAATAAGAATATAGCTGGTAACATACAGGAATTCTATAGCATTAACGAGAGGGTGGCATGTCTTGTTGTGAAACTTAATAAGAGGTACAAAATGAAGGTTGTACAGGTCTACGCCCCTACATCCAGTCATGATGACCAGGAAGTCGAAAGCTTCTATGAAGACGTGGAATCGGCGATGGGTAGAGTGAAAACAAAATACGCTATACTGATGGGCGATTTCAATGCCAAGGTAGGCAAGAAGCATGCTGGAGACAAGGCAGTGGGGGAATATGGCATAGGCACTAGGAATAGCAGGGGGGAGTTATTAGTAGAGTTTGCAGAACAGAATCATATGAGGATAATGAAAACCTTCTTCCGCAAGCGGAATAACCGAAAGTGGACATGGAGGAGCCCGAACGGCGAGACTAGAAATGAAATAGATTTCATACTCTGCGCTAACCCTTGCATCATACAAGATGTGGACGTGCTCGGTAAGGTGCGCTGCAGTGACCACAGGATGGTAAGAACTCGAATTAGCCTAGACCTGAGGAGGGAACGGAGGAAACTGGTACATAAGAAGCCGATCAATGAGTTAGCGCTAAGAGGGAAAATAGAGGAATTCCAGATCAAGCTACAGAACAGGTATTCGGCTTTAAGTCACGAAGAGGACCTTAGTGTTGAAGCAATGAACGACAATCTTGTGGGCATCATTAAGGAGTGTGCAATAGAAGTCGGTGGTAACTCCGTTAGACAGGATACCAGTAAGCTATCGCAGGAGACGAAAGATCTGATCAAGAAACGCCAATGTATGAAAGCCTCTAACCCTACAGCTAGAATAGAACTGGCAGAACTTTCGAAGTTAACCAACAAGCGTAAGACAGCTGACATAAGGAAGCATAACATGGATAGAATTGAACAAGCTCTCAGGAAAGGAGGAAGCCTAAAAGCAGTGAAGAAGAAACTAGGAATTGGTAAGAATCAGATGTATGCGTTAAGAGACAAAGCCGGCAATATCATTACTAATATGGATGAGATAGTTCAAGTGGCTGAGGAGTTCTATAGAGATTTATACAGTACGAGTGGCACCCACGATGATAATGGAAGAGAGAATAATCTAGAGGAATTCGATATCTCAGAAGTAACGCCGGAAGAAGTAAGGAAAGCCTTGGGAGCTATGCAAAGGGGGAAGGCAGCTGGGGAGGATCAGGTAACAGCAGATTTGCTGAAGGATGGTGGGCAGATTGTTCTAGAAAAACTGGCCACCCTGTATACACAATGCCTCAAGACCTCGAGCGTACCGGAATCTTGGAAGAACGCTTACATAATCCTAATCCATAAGAAAGGCGACGCCAAAGACTTGAAAAATTATAGACCGATCAGTTTACTGTCCGTTGCCTACAAAGTATTTACTAAGGTAATTGCAAATAGAATCCGGAACACCTTAGACTTCCGTCAACCAAAGGACCAGGCAGGATTCCGTAAAGGCTACTCAACAATAGATCATATTCACACTATCAATCAGGTGATAGAGAAATGTGCGGAATATAACCAACCATTATATATAGCTTTCATTGATTACGAGAAAGCGTTTGATTCAGTCGAAACCTCAGCAGTCATGGAGGCATTGCGGAATCAGGGTGTAGACGAGCCGTATGTAAAAATACTGAAAGATATCTATAGCGGCTCCACAGCCACTGTACTCCTCCATAAAGAAAGCAACAAAATCCCAATAAAGAAAGGCGTCAGGTAGGGAGATACGATCTCTCCAATGCTATTCACAGCGTGTTTACAGGAAGTATTCAGAGACCTGGATTGGGAAGAATTGGGGATAAGAGTAAATGGAGAATACCTTAGTAACTTGCGCTTCGCTGATGATATTGCCTTGCTTAGTAACTCAGGGGACCAACTGCAATGCATGCTCACTGATCTGAAGAGGCAGAGCAGGAAAGTGGGACTAAAAATGAATCTACAGAAAACTAAAGTAATGTTTAACAGTCTCGGAAGGGAACAGCAGTTTACGATAGGTAGCGAGGCACTGGAAGTGGTAAGAGAATACATCTACTTAGGACAGGTAGTGACTGCTGATCCAGATCATGAGAGTGATATAATCAGAAGAATAAGAATGGGCTGGGGTGCGTTTGGCAGGCATTCGCAGATCATGAACAGCAGGTTGCCATTATCCCTCAAGAGAAAAGTGTATAACAGCTGTGTCTTACCAGTACTCACGTACGGGGCAGAAACCTGGAGGCTTACGAAAAGGGTTCTACTTAAATTGAGGACGACGCAACGAGCTACGGAAAGAAGAATGATAGGTGTAACGTTAAGGGATAAGAAAAGAGCAGTTTGGGTGAGGGAACAAACGCGCGTTAATGACATCTTAGTTGAAATCAAGAACAAGAAATGGGCATGGGCAGGACATGTAATGAGGAGGGAAGATAACCGATGGTCATTAAGGGTTACGGACTGGATTCCGAGGGAAGGGAAGCGTAGCAGGGGGCGACAGAAAGTTAGGTGGGCAGATGATATTAGGAAGTTTGAAGGGTCATCATGGCCACAATTAGTACATGACCGGGGTAGTTGGAGAAGTATGGGAGAGGCCTTTGCCCTGCAGTGGGCGTAATCAGGCTGATGATGATGATGATGATGATGATGCTTTTATTTTCGACGTCTTGTGCGCAATTTTGCCTGCATCATCGCTTCCCTGACGAAGCTCCTGGATGGCCCTGGTGACCTTCGCGACTGGACTCCGGCATGTGACCAAGCCTTCACTACTTTGCGTCGTCTGCTTACCTCACCGCCTGTTCTACGCCACTACGACCCGAGTGCAGCGACCGAAGTTCATACCGATGCCAGCGGCGTTGGTCTTGGAGCCGTCCTTGCGCAACGCAAGCCTGGCTTTCCGGAATATGTGGTTGCATATGCGAGTCGTGCCCTCACGAAGGCAGAAGCCAATTATTCTGTCACAGAAAAAGATTGTTTGGCTATAGTTTGGGCCTTAAACAAATTTCGCCCTTACTTGTATGGCCGTCGGTTCGACGTTGTGACAGACCACCACGCACTCTGTTGGCTTGCGTCACTGAAAGACCCGTCGGGGCGTCTTGGACGTTGGGCTCTTCGGCTCCAAGAATTTGACATTCGCGTCTTCTATCGATCCGGGCGCCAACATTCTTAAGCAGATGCGCTCTCCCGTTCACCCATGTGATCCGCCGAAACGCCACCTTCATCCATATAGTGTGTGGTTGCTACGCTTTCTGTTACTGACATGCCGTCCGAACAGAGAAAAGATCCGTGGATTGTGTTTCTGATTGATATTCTCAGCAGTTCTTCAACAGCTACATGCCCTCGAGCCCTTCGTCGCCAAGCCACCCACTTCGTGCTACGGGACGCCATCTTGTACCGCTGAAACTATCAGCCAGACGGTTGCAAATGACTGCTAGTTATCCCTCGTCATTTGCGTTCTGACGTATGCACGTATTTCCACGCTGACCCACAACAAGCTCATGCTGGCGTCCTGAAAACCTACGAGCGGCTCCATCAGCGGTACTACTGGCGCGGCATGCATTCTTATGTCCGCAAATACATTCGGTCATGTGCAGCCTGTCAGCGACGCAAGACATCTCCTCATACGACAAGCCCTCTGCAACTTTTACCGTGTCCTGCATGTCCTTTTGCTCAGGTTGGCATCGACCTTTATGGGCTTCTTCTATGCACTGCTAACGGAAATCATTGGATAATTGCCGCACTAGACCACCTCACAAGATATGCCGAAACTGCTGCACTTGCTTCGGCTGCTGGTCGCGACGTCGCCGCATTCATCTTACGGCATTTCATCGTACGGCACGGCGCACCGCGAGAACTGCTCAGCGACCGAGGCCGTGTCTTCTTGTCCGAAGTTATTCATGAGCTACTCGCCGCGTGCCTCACTATTCGCCGCACCACTACGGCGTATCACCCAGAGTAACGGTCTAACGGAACGATTCAACCGCACCCTTGGTGACATGCTCACCATGTATGTTGCGTCTGATCATTCCAATTGGCACGATGTCCTCCCTTTTGTGACGTACGCATACAATACCGCCTTTCAGGCTACCACAGGCTTCTCACCATTTTTCCTTCTTTATGAAGGTGAACCATCTACTACCCTAGACACCATACTACCATATCACCCGGATGCCTATGAATTCACCCCTCTTTCCGAAGTTGCTCACCATGCTGAAGAGTGCCGCCAGCTGGCTCGCTCGTTCACGTCGGATACCCAAGGAATCCACAAAGATCGCCACGACAACGATCAGCTCACACCGTCCTTCGCCGTAGACTCTCACGTCTGGCTTCGGCTGCCCTTCCGAGCTCCAGGCTTTAGCCCAAAGCTTGCTCCGAAATATTAGGGTCCGTACCGGATCGTCGCGTTGACATCGCCTGTGAATTATGTGGTCGAACCGGTGACGCCATCTTCAGACAAACGCCGCCAACGCCGCGAGCCGCCTGAAGCCGTACCACGACACCCTTATCATATCATCACTTTAGGTCACCAGTATGGCTCTTCGCCGTGGGGGCAATTGTAGTGGGCAATATGCATGTAGCACTGTGCGGACTGCCACCGCTTCGGCGCGAGACCCGAGCTCGGTCTGCTGATGCGAAGCGCTAGGACTCGCGATCAAAGGCTACCTGCGATACCTCGAACGAGTTGCAATAAACCCCATTTCAATACACATATGTGTTGGTCATTCGAACCAAGGAGCGGGAAACCGCTTCTCTCTTTCCAGTCACCACACTCAAAATTAGTCAAAAGAGGAATCGCTAATGTGTGCCTGGTCAGTGCCCTCAGAAGGTCATGTTTGGATTCTACGCAAAAAAAAAAAAAAAAAAAATTGTGTTTAGGTTGAGCGCTTGCTATCTGCCGGATGCACGAAGGCTTTAGTATCAGCTGTCGCGGAAAAGCTCCTTAAGCAAATCAAGGCTGGAGAAGCTGACCGAGCACCACATGCGCCAGCGAAAACACTTGCAGTTCTTCCGCATGTATATGATGTGTCCCACAAAACTAGCGAAGATTTGCAAGTTTGCTTCACAAGCTAGGCGTGGCCTTTGTACGGTTAAACAATGGAAGGGTTTAGTACCCTGCATCATGGCGTCGTCTATGTGATCCCCCTCTCTTGTGAAAAAAGGTACATGGGACACAAAGGTGCTTAAATGATCGCCACAGGGAGAACCGTAACAGTGTGTACAAAACTCTACAGGGCCATTACAGCCGCGATCACGGCTTCAAGCCCTACTTGGAAAAAAGCAAAGTTTTGGCTAAACGTAGTTGCCAGCTGTCACGTCAAATAATTGAGGCAGATTTAATCAGGAAGTTTGATAGCTCGTGCGTCAGTTTTCTTTCGATTGAACTTTTACCTCGGTAAATGGCATATCTTGACAAGGTTTGAACATGAAACATTCAGCGCGCACTGTCGGCATCTGGCTATCATTATCAGCATTGCAATTGACGCTCGAAGCTTTTTGTCGATCATTCACATATTGCGCATGGTAGCACCTTTCATGGCTTCATGAATAAGGTGTTGTCAGTCAGCTCTGTGGGCGTCTCGCTGTTTCGCGTCCATGTTATTTTTCTTTTTGCGCTGTGTACTTTTTCCAATAAATGAATCAATCTATCTTTATTGTCATTCTGTCAGTTATACAGAAAGAAGGAGTGTGACAAAAAGCTGTTTGTCAGAACAGCTTGCCTAGGTCACAGCCACATAGAAAAATTGCGGAGCGGGAACAGCACTACTGTAAAATAAACAAAAAGTTGAAACTTAGCAGAGAGCGTAGTGCTATGGGCACACACTAAGTAATGGAAATGTAAAGTTAATACAGAAACACTAAAAAAGTTTTACAGTCGTCATAAAAATATATACACAACAGTTTCTTAGAAAAAATGAATATCTGAATTGCTATCAAATTACAAATATCTAAAATAAGTAGACCGAATGTACAGGAAAAGACAATATAGAAATCAACTTATTACAAACAGTTACATAAAACCCGATGAAACAATTCGCTATGGTTATAGAGGTGATAAATAAGACAAGGTTTGTAATAAAACAAGTGTTAAGCAGTAGAAGTCTCAGAGCTATACATCACTGTATATAATTTGCGGATATCCTGATAAGAACGATCAAACAAGTCATAATTGTTAAGTTCATAGTGATTCAGAAGGGAGGGAACAGTAAGGCAAGCGCTCTTTTCCGGTGTTTAATTGTAATGTATCTACTTCACAATTTTTTCATGACGCGTGGGATAATTTAAATGACGAATTCCTAAATTGGCCAGAACGCGCAAATTTGTATGTTCTTACTAGTTTCTAATTTGAATTTTCTGCTTAACGTCTCGTGTACTTTAACTATTCCTGAACTGCAGACTAAAACATTAGTAGATGCTGCAAAAGGCACACTGAAAATATGCCTAATACATATTTTCTGAATCAAATATATTTGATTTAGATAAGTGACCTTCGTTGAACCCATACTAGTTGGCAATAATTTAAACGAGGGCTAGAGAGTCAGTGATAGAGCAGGAGCTTGACTCCTTTTGGAAGTATCGAAGCCGACCAATTACTCCTGTCACCTGAGCTAATTTTTGCAGGACATGTGTTACGTGGTAATCCTAGCTCATATTCACGAAAAAAAAGACATGACCAGACATGTAAAATGGTCAACTATTTCAATAGCGTGAGTACTCGGTACTATACCTTCATGACGTGGAATAATTTTATTGTTTTGGTCGGAATATAACAACTTTTTTATTTTCCTTAATACGCATATCTTCTGCTTACCATCTCTCTAGGGTTTTCATTGTGTGATTACAAGTCTTATAAGCTCGTGAATATTATGCCCTGAAAAAAGAATGCTGGTATAATCAGCATATATTATGTATTTGGCCTCGCAATTAATATTTACAACGTCATTAAGATAGATGTTAAATAATAGTGGGCCTAGAATACTGCCCTGTGGCACTCCACAAGCAAAGGTTTCACTCCGGAAATAGAGTCGCTTATCTGAACGACCTGCTGTCTGTTTGATAAATAAGAGTCAATAAGCGTTAAGGCTTGTTCACAAATACCATAGCAATGCAATTTCTTTAAGAATATTTTATGATTTACTAAATCAAAGGCCATTGAAAAATCAATAAAAATACCTAGAACGACTGCCTTATATTCAACTTGTTTACGAATATACTGTTTTACCAACAGCATTTACTCTAACATATACTACGAATATACTCTTTTACCAACAGAATATACTCTTTTATCACCAACAAGCCCAACCTTCCACGCTAAGACCTTTTCCACACGATGAAAATTATACGGTTTCTAATTTTCAACTTCCCTGTTTTGAAGAGAAGCCAGAATGTGCGCAATTCTGTGTTATTTTCTGTTCGCTTATGGGTATCTTCTGGCTTCGTGGAAGTCACCTGGATGACACTTGCGTAGAGTAGACTTCGCGTAGAGTAGACTTCGCGTGAAGCCGCAATCCTTCCACTGATTGCAAGCTGCTTTAACAGTCGGAGATTGCTCCTGCTTTAGAGTCACTTGGTTAAAAATTGTTCTTAGTCAAAAGGTAAAGAAGCGATGCTAATGTTGGAGGTCAGCCATAAAGGGCCAATCTGGCTGCTAGCTCGATTTCCCGAATGGAGCCTGCAAAATGTTTTCTGAGAAACAAAAATTATTGATAACTCGCTAAAAGCAATCACGCATTGATGTAGTCTATCTGAGCGACGTTTACAAAAGGTAACGTTTGTGTTTGGACCATCAACAATGGCGTTTAAAAACGAATTCGATGCTCGGTCCCAAGCTGTGTTGTTCACTCTTCATTATTGACATTTTACGTCTACTACGTCAAACTTCGTCAGCACTCATTGTCACCGCATGAAAATCCCTGCGAAATTTCCTTTAACTCTTTCACCGTTTCGTCACCATTCTTTTACCCAAACCGACAGTGAAGGCATCGTTACCCTATTTTGGTTAAGTCCAACAATGTCGATGATGATGACTGATTGGCACGCCCTTGACGCGGGGCGGTAACAAATAGGTACCTAGCATTCTTGAGTTAATAAAGCACGTTATACATGTTTTTCATTGTGGCTTTGCTCTACATCGCCTTATCTATTTATCTTGCTTAAAACTTGTATATCTGCCTTGCACCTATGCCTGTAAGGAATATGGTTCCATCAATCTCTCTCGCGATGTTTTTTTCACTAATGCTGCAAATTTATCTTGACTATCTCGCCTGCCATCCAGTTTATGCTTCCATACACTGCACATCTATGCACTTCTCGATGGTGTACACTACTTACGGTCGTCGCTGGATCAATATCTTCGCATTCCGTTAGCGTGGGCTGAGCGGTCTCCAGATTTTCATTGCCTCAGACACATGCCTCATCCCGTCGCGAAGATTTGTTCCGGTCTCAGCCTGGCTCGAGCGCCCCCTATCTCTCCTTCCTTTCATTCAATGAGTTATAGTATCTATAGCAGTTCGTCAAGCGTATGCGCACCTGGGAAGCCAATAGAACCCGGTCATGTCCTGGTCGGCGAAGGGGTTGTACCCGTAGTCCCGCACCACCGCGTATCTCTGCTCATCAGGCGAGGCGACGGCGAGCCCCAATCGGATGGTCCTCTTCTCGCCCTCCCTGCTGCGCACCACAAGCACGATGGAGAAGCCGTGCTCGACGGAGTCGACACAGCCCGGCTGGTACACATACGTAATTGAAAGGCTGCCCAACGGCAACTCGCAGCCAAACAACCTGCAAATACGCAGTTTGCGCAAATTGGTAATCTGGGCAAGATGCAGCGCCAAATAGACGGCATTTTCCTCAGGAAGCACAGATCAGCAAAATTAGATCAATTCATGATGCTTTCGACGTCTAAAAAATGTCAGCGCCCCCGTCGATTGCTTTGAACAGCACTACCTCAGCCCTATGCATATGTGCAGAATGGTATGGCGTCTGTTTACAGTTGGCCGTTCCGATTTGTTTTCTTTAGGCATGTGAGTGTAATTTTCACGTAGTAAAGTTTGCTGAAGTTTGTTGTTGGCCTTTCCTGTTCTATAATTCTCAGTTTTCTCTTTGGGCATTGCAAACAAACAAGTGTCCTGTGGCCGCCTTTCAGCAATTCGGCAGTGTATATCACGTGCTGACAACCATGTCCGAAAAGTATACAAAACCGCTGTGCGGTGTGAACGCAGCTGAACTTGTAGCAAAAGCCTGTGCGCCCTTCGTCCAGAGAAAGCCCCGCTTCCCCTATTGAAAAATTTGTATGTGAACTCGTTGAGAAATGTACGAGATGTATACATATCCCTAAGATTTGACGAGAAGTGTACGATACGCAACGCATATTGAAGGAGATTTTAGAAAATGTGCGAGATCTGTATGATAAGCTACGCAGACTTTTACGAAGTGCGCGAGATCTATGCCATGTGCTAAGAGAATCCGTAAACCATGTAGGAGATGTGCTCCCTGTGCTGCGTAGCCGTAACGAGATTGCGTATGACGGGTGTGAGATAGCGTGTGATGTGTACGCACTATAGTCGTATGAGCAACGTTATGTTGGAGGGTGGCTGCGAACTGCACACAAAGAATGTGCACCTAAGTCGTAGTGCATACAAAGGCTGATAAATGACAGCGAAATTTTATGATTAGCCGTTTGTAGCACATTCAAGAGCATAATCAATTTGTTGTACGGTGACGTCGGACCAATGTGACACTTATACCAGCATAAATTACTGGGCAAATAAGGGGTCCAGTGTTCAATTTCTGGAATTTCATGCAATGACCGCACACATCCCATCAATGCTGGTGTCCGTACTAATGATGCAATGATTTTCCTTTGGGGACATATTCTCGGATGATCACTTACGGCCATACCATTGCCTTCGCGTAAAACATTTCTGGGCCCGCTGTGGCTGTGATATCGTCGAAAGCTATCATACGAGAATACGCCCCTTGTTCAGAGTAGATCAGCCTAAGATATTAATAAAGTATAGAAGTTGCGTACCTTCAAAATTTCAGAATAAAATGCTATAACTTTGTTTGTATGCATAATGAAGCAAGCTGGCAATGTGAATATAGCTCATTGGAAACACAACCAACAACGACGAGTTGGCAAAGAAGTTTATTGCATAAACTTTGATCAGTAACAGAAGATGCATGCGCTTTGTCAAATCTTATTCATATTGGTTGCATAAGAGGTGTCATTCAGAGGTAGTAATGTACGAACGTAGTAATGTACGCACGTTTTCGAAACAGCTAAGTGTGTCAACCACATAACTGTCAAATAGAAACCTGCTAGTCAGATTTTACTATCCATATTTAGAAGATGTTAGTGCTTGTTTATGTCAAACTGTAGCAGGCAGACATGAAATTGTCCATGCATGCCCGCATCTAAAAATGAAAAGCAGAACCAGAAAACAGAGTGTAAACTAATCAGTGAATAGCTAAAACGTAGCAGTTATTATGTATCGCACTTTTTTATGAATAAACGCTAAATAATGAACTTACATAACCATCATCTCTTAAACTGTCATACGATCAATGCGCAATTGCTGCTATGAAAGATTACTTCAACTAAGTATTTCACAACTTTTGTACTGGATGCCGAGAGAGCTTGACCGAGTCGAAAATCCTCAAATGTGCGTAACAGCGGTAAAACGAGATTAGGGTCGGAACTTGGTAACCATTATCTGCCTACATACTACAAAAAGCTGAATTTGAAATTAAATGCGAAATAAGAAAGTAGTTCGTGTGCCAGGGGTGGTTCAGCGCAAGGAAACGCTTTGCGCTGAAAGCTGATCTCGCAACAAACAAAACGTCAATGCCCCTACATTGAAGCAGGGACCTTAAATGACGAGTACGTAGCATATCCTGCCATTCGCGCAAGTCGTCAACAAATGAAAAACACTTTTGCAAAGCACTCACACAATAACGACGCATATCAGACGCGCACCCGCACAGAACGCGAGCAGTTTCTGAAAGCACTCGCGACAGCCGGTGCGGATGTTCGACGAGTTCTCACGAAAGCAAATCGTGTGGCAGCAATGCCGGATGCAGGGACGGCACTGCTCATGAACCGTGCACATCCTCAAAACGGTGCGCGACAAGCCAGAACAAAGTTTGTCGATGGCACCACTGCACATCAAATCCGTGGTCGATGACGCCGTTGAAAAACATGTACACCTTGCAACATTCACAATCCAAACGACGATGTGCTGCGAATTTCAAACCGATTTCACTGCGCTGACCGGTTAATACACTGAGCACGTGTTGATGGGCGAGTTGGTTATACATGATTAATAAGAAGGCGCCAAATAACACAACGGACGAAGGAAGGCAACACGGCACAACCACGTAGGCGCTTGATGGGCGAATTGGTTATACATGATTACAAGGAAGGGGCCAAACAACACAACGGAGTGGTCACGGTTTTTTGGCAGCAGTGGTCACGGCCGGAAACTACGAACTTCAGGAAAAATATTCTGCTTGCTTTTGCAGTGCTCGTCCTCTATACCTGCAAGCCACGCATGGTCACTTCGGCCCACGTGCTGTGTCTGCGTCCTCTGCATCGTATTCGTCATCAATCTTCGTTGATCACCGGAGCAAGCTGGCTGCGTGGACCACCTGAGTCGATAGCCTCCTCTGCGCACCTTCCTGATCGTGACGTCGCGCTCTTGTTGGTATAAGAAGGACAGCAGAATCGACTTGGCATCATTTGGCAGCAGTGGTCACGGCCGGAAGCTACGAACTTCAGGAAAAATATTCTGCTTGCTTTTGCAGGTTAGTGCCGCTGCTGGTAAAGCATTCATTCAATTTACCGTTTCTTTCGTGATTGCTGCTGCTCCAGGTGCTCGTATTCTTTTGTGCTTGTCACTATGCCTACTTGTGCGGAGCTCGCGAAACGAATTGATCAGCTAGAAGCCATGTTCAAGGGTCGATGTGACGAGGCAGCCGCTGATCTTGTAAAAAAGTGTTCACTGAAGCTGTCAACAGACCCAAACGTTGCTGAAATGAAGCGTGATATGGCGTCTCTGATTCAAAGTGTCGACATGCTCTACTCAATGGTTGAGGAAGCCCGAGCTCAAAATGCTACTTTGACCGCAGCTAACAAAGAACTAAAAACGGAGAATGAAGCACTCGGCAAACGCCTGTCTGAATTTGAGCAGCTGTCAAGAATAAACAATGTGGAAATCAAGGGACTAGCATGCACACAGGGCGAGAACTGTCTTGCGATCATGAAAGCCGTCGGTGAAAGAATATGCTGTCCCATTTCTGACGACGACACCGATGTTGTACACCGCGTCCCAACGAGGTCGGGAACGGGCAATAAGAACATTATTGCGCGGTTCTGCTCAAGGACAAAGAAGCAGGATTTTGTTTCTAAGGCACGAAAGGCTCGCCTAAATTCTAAAGATCTCTGCTTCGCTGGGCCGAATCATGTTCCCATTTATATTAATGATCACCTGACCAGAGAAAACAAAGTACTGTTTGCGAAGGCTCAATCACTGAAAAGGGAAAAGGGATGGCAATTTCTATGTACCAAGAATTGCCAAATAAAAGCAACAAAGACGAGCGACAGTCGAGTCTTTCGCATCTTGTCAGAGGGTGATTTATCGGTCTTCCAGTAGTTGTAGGAGGGTCAGAATATTAACCTATTTTGTTGCGTTCGATAATGTCATCTTATTTTTCAACTGAAGAACTTAAATCTTTTTTTAGGAACCCATGCCTATCTGCTATTCACTTTAACGCTCGAAGTCTAAAAAAACACCATGATGAAATCCACAACTTTTTAGCATCTTTAGACCACACATTTTCTCTCATCTGCATTTCTGAAACTTGGCTTTCAGATGCAGATAATGATTTATTTGGCTTTCCCTCTGATGCTTCGGAGTATTGCAACCGCCCTCATGAAAGCTACGGAGGTGTCGCTGTTTCTATATCTTCAAATGTGCGTTACAAACGAAGACATGACATATCATTTTCAATGCCAAATTGTGAAGCCGTGTGGATCGAACTGGAAGATGGGAACCAGACAATTGTCGGTTGCCTGTATCGCTCACCTTCAACTTCCATATCTGCTTTTTGCAATGACCTGAACGCTATACTTGGTAACTTGTCTTCAGAAAAGAACAATGTTGTGCTTCTTGGTGACATTAACATCAATCTTCTGGATGACTGCAGCTCTGCTACTACTGCCTACACTAACTGCCTTCATGGATTTGGCTTCGAATCATTGGTTTCGCTTCCAACTAGATAGATAGAATAAACTTTAATGTCCAACGGATTAGGTGATCTACCCACCCCCCGACACGCAGGGCAGGGGGCGAGTGCCGCCGCCTCAGATGCAGGCTGGGAGGTCTTGGGTCCCAGCAGCCTCTTCAGCCAGTTGGACGAGCCGGAGCTGGAGCTCAGAGTCCGAGCTGCGCAGCAGGGTCTCCCAGGCGTCTCTACTATCTATTTTGTGTATTCCCCCGGGAGAGTACGGACATTCCCATATTATGTGGTCGAGGGTCCCTCTCGCCCCACAAAGATTACATTTATCGCTCCTGGCCTCGGGGAACATGTGGTTCGCCATAACCGGGTGCGGATATGTATAAGTTTGTAGTCGTCTCCACGCGACTGCTTGTGTGTTGTTTAATTTTGGGTCTGGCGGGGATACCAGTCTACGAGCCAATCTATAATGCTGCGTGATCTCCCCATATTTTAGCATGCGCTCTCCGCTCCCTCGGTCATCGAGGGGCCCCGTAGCGGCTCGGCGGTAGAGATCTCGAGCCAGCTCGTGGGCCGCCTCGTTGCCGGGGACGGCTTCGTGCGCCGGAGTCCAAATTATTTGAATTTTTCTGTCTAGCTTTCTCTGGCCTAGGATTCTGGCCGCTAAGGGCGAGATCCTTCCCTTGCTAAAATTTTGTATGGCAGTTTTGCTGTCACTGATCACAAATTTCGCGTCCGTTCCAGCGCAAGCTAATGCGATCGCAATTTCCTCGGCAACTTCTATGTTGCGCCCGCACAGAGTGACAGCGGTCACGGGAGTACCCCGGCCGCTGACGGCCGTTGCCACCGTAAAACTGCCGCTACCTCCCGCCGCGTCTACATAGGCCACCTCATGTTCCGAGATATTACCGAATCTAATTTTTAATGCTTCGGCTCGTTTATGCCTCCTGTCTTTGCTATGTTCCAGGTGCATGTTTTTTGGCAGGGGGGGGATAATCAGATTTTTTCTAACTTCCCTATCTACTTCCACCTTTTGGGTGGGGCCTCTGTCCGGATTTATTCCAACTTTGGCCAATATGGCTCTTCCTGTCCTCGTGGTGCTAAGTCTCTCAATTTGAGAGGTTCGCACCGCTTCCGCCAGCTCTGCCCATGTGTTGTGCAACTAGATGTAATTTAGGGGCTTCGGCCACCTTAATAGATCACATATTTTCCAGCCTTATGTGCCCTCCAGTTTGCAGTATACTTGAAATTAACATCACTGACCATTTTCCTGTCTTTTTTAAACTTCCTTATCAATTACATAAACCATGTCACGAATTCTATAAAGCCGTGATTAATAAAGACGACTTCATCGCTCGCGTTGGTGAGGTAAATTGGTGTTCTGTGTTTTCAGAATCAAACGCTGAATTTGCCTTGCTGTTTCATAGTGTGGCCGATAGATTACGCATGACCAAAATTCAGCATTATGCATACTAAGTAACTTGTACTAAGTAATTTCATAAAAAAAGACAAGTTCTTTATGAGATTAGCATTCACAGGGTACTTTATAGAATTTGTGATATCCATTTATCTATTTATACTTCATTAACCTCTTTCCCCAAAGAAGTGAGCCATTTGGAAGGCACCCTGATAGACAAGTAGAACAATCGGTAAAAAGACAGCAACCAGCGAAAAAGTCAGTATCATAGGCTGCCGCATGTGTGACGTCGGAAACACAAAATTTAAGTCGGCTACAGAGAAGTGACAAATTTCGCAATATGCCCCGGGCCGTCTAGACATTGCTTCAATGCTAATCACAGTAACGCTGACATTGAAGGCACCTTGATTCCTACGTACGCAAGGTAGGTAGGAACGTAGTCGACACACCCGACTACGTTCGTAATGTTTCCGCGAAGTAAGAAGCGTTTTTTTTTTATAAATGCCCGCTCAGCCGCAGTCTTCGGGAAAGCCAGCCACCGCTTCCGCACTGCCGCATCAATAAGCGCATCAGACATCTCTGACACAGAGGCTCACAATAGTTTGATGACGTCCAATGTAACGCTCGGCGCCGACGCTTCCCTAAAAACTTCCAGTCCCGTAGAAACGGAGGGCGCAGAGGACTTGCTCTTCAACGTGAGCGAATGAAGCCCGCCACGCTGTCTCCACAGACGAAAGTCTTCGCCTAGCTCGTCACACAGCCAGCGCACTGATGTCTTCGGCAGGCCAAAATGACGCTGAAACTCCACGGCGGTCATGTACGCGAACGGGTCGAGACGGTCATACTGACGCTTGCTGCCGCTGGCTGCAATAACACAGGCCGCTGCCGCCGCCGCCATGTTCCCGAGTTGAACTCGGAGGGGGTTTCGCGACGTACGAGTTTAGCACGAGTTCGCCTGTCAATCAAAACGAGAGGTCACGCCCCGCGCGAGGCATGCAACTCTTCTGCGCGCACCCACCACGGTTGGGCCACGCCCAACTTATCTTTCGGCAACAGCGACGCGGTGCCGAGCTGAGAGGCATCAACAATATTCACCACCGACATAAAACACGCACAACACACTGTCATCGGTGATGTAGTGCGCACTACTATCAAAAACAAAGCGTTGACTGTCGCTGGCTTCTCGGGCTGAGATGGCCCCACAGCACGGTTTCATTGCCTGCATTGTGGCGACGTAGGGCACAGTAAATAATTATCGGCACCTCACTGTAGCTGCTTGCAAGGCGTCGATGCGCCGAAGGTGACGACGATGCTGAGGAGTGCGTATCGCAGCAGTCGTTTGAGATGGCTGCTCTGTCATCGGTGATGTATCGGAGACACAACGTCGTAAACACGATCAGCGTCCGAGAATCGCTCGCTCTTCTAGACCCTGTGCAATGGCATTTCTTCATCACAAGCATTGCGCACTCAACAGTTCCACCACCTTCCTCAGTTCGAAGTCTCATTTCATAACCGCACACAAGAGCCCTCACCTGCCAAAATGCGATTGCTGCGGTGTCGTTACGATATCCTTCTGCGATCGCTGCTGGCTCCAGCATAAGTAATCCGCAAGCACCTTGGTGCGCACAAAACACTCAAATACTGCGTACATGCGCTCAGAGGCACTTTCACTGGGCAAGCGATGACAAGCGATGAATTGTGTCGATGGGAAGCACGCACTTCGCAATGCATCGCTGAGGCTTCGCGCACAATGATAAACTAGTAAATTTTCACTAAACTGCGTCACTACGGGCACTACGGACCGCCATTTTGCAACGACAGCCGTTGCTCCCGTATTTATGATTAGTGTATCGTTTTTAGTTGGTAAAGCGGGGGCCTTAAGGCGCCTGCGATGAACAGCCGTACCACGGCGCTGCGTTTCTATTCCCCTAATAGAGAAAAAGTGATGATCACTGACATTATTGAGAATAGCACTGTAGCGCCCCTAGGCGACTTCTCACCGTGTGAACTACCTCGTGCGTGTAACCCTCACCAATGTATCCGCTTCTAAGCTTTCGCCTCACTCGCCACTCGTGGCAAGAAGAGCAAAATTTAATAATTCGCTCGATGTTCGTTTGTCATCAGAAATTGCTAGCATTAAAAATGAAAAACAGACACTTAAGGAAATGAATATTTTTGTTATACTATTTGTCCTATTTTAACGTATTCGTTTGTGCGAAAGCGTAGGTGCAACAATGCGCCGCATGCACCCTGTTCGCATTCGATGAAGGATAGAAAGATAGTGCCCGAAAGAGGAGGCATGCCCTTGACGCGCCCGGGAAAGGCGTGGCAAGCGGCTCACGGCAAGGGTGCAGACAGGCAGCGGGACAGTGACGGTATTGCTAAGTTGCGATAATCCGTTGATAACAATACCCGGCGCTGGCGCGTTTCGTTGTGCAGCCTTCTGCGATTGAAACGCGGAAGAAGCGTGCCGCGCAGGGTGCGCTCGTGTTGTCAAACGCGGCTTTTTGTCTACGTATT
Organism: Dermacentor andersoni; assembly: GCF_023375885.2. NCBI lineage: Eukaryota > Metazoa > Arthropoda > Arachnida > Ixodida > Ixodidae > Dermacentor > Dermacentor andersoni. The sequence goes on along the minus strand of NC_092820.1, from coordinate 964,213 downwards.
TTTTTGCTTGCAGCCTTTGCGCGTTCCGCGCTATCTCCGTTCACTGACTGTCGTCGAGCAAACTCGGGTAAAACACCGGTGAACGAGAAACTCGGTGCATCCTGCATAGCACCCCTAAACTAGAATATGCTTGCACTATTTGGGATCCTAATCAGATAACATTATTTTTTTTATTTACAAATACTGCTGTCTCAGTTTCTGAGACAGCAGTATTTAGAGTCTGTTTCTGAGACACCACTTTCGAGTCTGTTCAAAACCGCGCCGGCCGTTTTATTCTTTCAAATTATTCCCGAACAGCAAGCGTATATGCAATGAAATCTGCACTTGGTCTTCCCGTTCTTTCTCTGTGCCGTACATATTTTCGCTGATATGTCTTTTTCATAGAATTTATTGTACCAACCCTATTCGCAAACATTAGTTACTCCTCTCTCCATCTTATATATCTTCACGCACTGAACACAACTTCAAGGTAGGAATACCGCAATGCCGAAGTAGACTGAATAAATTTATTCCTCACACTGAAAATGACTGGAACCATCTCCCTGCCTTTATCGCTGCCATCACCGACGTCAACAAATTTAAGAAAGCTGCCGCCGATTTTGTATGCCCCTCCTCTTTCTAATGCCTCTTGCCCTGAAAGTACTGAAATAAATAAAATAAATAAATAAATAGATAAATAAACAAATAAATAAATATCTGGTTTACGTACCAGCAGAAGTCCTTCAAACTTAGTCGACATCTTTACTATGCTCCTCCAGGTAACACTGAGAATTGTAAGCGAGCCACGCTTTGCACTGCGCTGTCAATTTCACTTTTTTTGCATTGAGATGCTAACCAAAACCCTTTTTCTCATCCCATACATACCTGACGCCATTAATGTTTAGCTTACCAAATAGTACGTTCACTTTCGCTCCGTTTGCTTTTTCCGCCGTAATCGCTTATCCACAACTATTTCCGCATTTTACGCAACATTTTAGAAAAGTCCTCTGACACAGAATACCTACTACACTTTAATTAGCTACAGACATTGACTATGGATGCTTTGTCACGGTAGTCCAAAATTCGAAAATAACAGGACGCGTTTTATTTTCGATTTTTCGACCTAGTATACTTATCCTTTCGATACTGGCAACATTTACACCCAATAACCTGCTAAATTCTTCTGTCACTACCTTTTCAAGCACCTCTCTAATATCCTTATCAGACTCGTCTACGCCGAAAATAATGAAGATTTTCCTCCTTAACCTGTTTTCGAGGTCTTCAACCTTTTCAACCAAGCAAGTAAATTGTTGGTTCAATACAGATACAGTTGTCTCAACGTCATTAACTTTGCTGTCCAGCGCAGCCACGGTTCATAATTGCTTTCGAACGAGCTCGATGCGACTTGTTAGGAAAGAATTTTTTTGTGCCACGTTTACTTGCGATGTCTTGCTCTCTTCAATGGCTGACTGCAACTTGCTCTGGCGATCCAGTTCTTATGCAGCATTTATTTTTCGGTTGGCCGGGAGTTTTGCTCAATATCGCCACCGAGTAAAAGATCACCAGGCAAACAAGCCAGGCAACTCAAAATGCGCTTGACACCCAGTGGACATGACAGAAGCAGCAGCCAATGATCATCACTGCGGAAGCATTTAAAAGACGAATAAGAACTGACCTGTACTGCAAAGTAAAATGGGTGTTTAGCATCATGCCGGTTGTGCTGCTGTAGTGCCCACTGTCGAAGAATGGTCTCGTCTCTTCTTTTTTAGTAGCAGTATTCGTCAGGTGAAGCGGTATAGTAGCTGTTACTATAATGCCATTTGTCGTGACGAGGCGGATAAATTGGCGATCAGAGACAGGGTGTATCCCACGTGGGTAGGTTTGCAGATCAGGATTACGCAGAACTTTGGGGTGCTCAGTCCCCGGGAAGTTGGCGCATGGCGCAAGCGTGCAGCAAAACAAGGCCATCGCAACCTGTAGTGCAAAGCAGTATGGGTTTTTAGCATCATGCCCCTTGTGCTGTTGCAGTGCCCACTGCCGAAAAACGGTCTCATCTCCTCCTTTATAGTATCAGTATTCGTCGGGTGAAGCGGTACCGTCGGTGTCATTATGATGCCATGTGTTGTGACGAGGCGGATAAATTGGCGATCAGAGACAGGGTGTATCCCACGTGCGTAGGTTTGCAGATCAGGATTACGCAGAACTTTGGGGTGCTCAGTCCCCGGGAAGTTGGCGCATGGCGCAAGCGCGCAGCAAAACAAGGCCATCGCAACCTGTAGTGCAAAGCCGTATGCGTTTTTAGCATCATGCCCCTTGTGCTGTTGCAGTGCCCACTGCCGAAAAACGGTCTCATCTCCTCCTTTATAGTATCAGTATTCGTCGGGTGAAGCGGTACCGTCGGTGTCGTTATGATGCCATGTGTTGTGACGAGGCGGATAAATTGGCGATCAGAGACAGGGTGTATCCCACGTCCGTAGGTTTAAAGATCAGGATTACGCAGAACTTTGGGGTGCTCAGTCCCCGGGAAGTTGGCGCATGGCGCAAGCGCGCAGCAAAACAAGGCCATCGCTACCTGCAGTGCAAAGCAGTATGGGTGTTTAGCATCATGCCCCTTGTGCTGTTGCAGTGCCCACTGCCGAAAAACGGTCTCATCTCCTCCTTTATAGTATCAGTATTCGTCGGGTGAAGCGGTACCGTCGGTGTCGTTATGATACCATGTGTTGTGACGAGGCGGATAAATTGGCGATCAGAGACAGGGTGTATCCCACGTGCGTAGGTTTGTAGATCAGGATTACGTAGAACTTTGGGGTGCTCAGTCCCCGGGAAGTTGGCGCATGGCGCAAGCGCGCAGCAAAACAAGGCCATCGCTACCTGTAGTGCAAAGCAGTATGGGTTTTTAGCATCATGCCCCTTCTGCTGTTGCAGTGCCCACTGCCGAAAAACGGTCTCATCTCCTCCTTTATAGTATCAGTATTCGTCGGGTGAGGCGGTACCGTCGGTGTCGTTATGATACCATGTGTTGTGACGAGGCAGATAAATTGGCGATCAGAGACAGAGTGTATCCCACGTGCGTAGGTTTGTAGATCAGTATTACGCAGAACTTTGAGGTGCTCAGTCCCCGGGAAGTTGGCGCATGGCGCAAGCGCGCAGCAAAACAAGGCCATCGCTACCTGTAGTGCAAAGCAGTATGGTTTTTTAGCATCATGCCCCTTGTGCTGTTGCAGTGCCCACTGCCGAAAAACGGTCTCATCTCCTCCTTTATAGTATCAGTATTCGTCGGGTGAAGCGGTACCGTCGGTGTCGTTATGATGCCATGTGTTGTGACGAGGCGGATAAATTGGCGATCAGAGACAGGGTGTATCCCACGTGCGTAGGTTTGCAGATCAGGATTACGCAGAACTTTGGGGTGCTCAGTCCCCGGGAAGTTGGCGCATGGCGCAAGCGCGCAGCAAAAGAAGGCCATCGCTACCTGTAGTGCAAAGCAGTATGGGTTTTTAGCATCATGCCCCTTGTGCTGTTGCAGTGCCCACTGCGGAAAAACGGTCTCATCTCCTCCTTTATAATATCAGTATTCGTCGGGTGAAGCGGTACCGTCGGTGTCGTTATGATGCCATGTGTTGTGACGAGGCGGATAAATTGGCGATCCGAGACAGGGTGTATCCCACGTGCGTAGGTTTGTAGATCAGGATTACGCAGAACTTTGGGGTGCTCAGTCCCCGGGAAGTTGGCGCATGGCGCAAGCGTGCAGCAAAACAAGGCCATCGCAACCTGTCGTGTAAAGCAGTATGGGTTTTTAGCATCATGCCCCTTGTGCTGTTGCAGTGCCCACTGCCGAAAAACGGTCTCATCTCCTCCTTTATAGTATCAGTATTCGTCGGGTGAAGCGGTACCGTCGGTGTCGTTATGATGCCATGTGTTGTGACGAGGCGGATAAATTGGCGATCAGAGACAGGGTGTATCCCACGTGCGTAGGTTTGTAGATCAGGATTACGCAGAACTTTGGGGTGCTCAGTCCCCGGGAAGTTGGCTCATGGCGCAAGCGCGCAGCAAAACAAGGCCATCGCAACCTGTAGTGCAAAGCAGTATGGGTTTTTAGCATCATGCCCCTTGTGCTGTTGCAGTGCCCACTGCCGAAAAACGGTCTCATCTCCTCCTTTATAGTATCAGTATTCGTCGGGTGAAGCGGTACCGTCGGTGTCGTTATGATGCCATGTGTTGTGACGAGGCGGATAAATTGGCCATCAGAGACAGGGTGTATCCCACGTGCGTAGGTTTGCACATCAGGATTACGCAGAACTTTGGGGTGCTCAGTCCCCGGGAAGTTGGCGCATGGCGCAAGCGCGCAGCAAAAGAAGGCCATCGCAACCTGTAGTGCAAAGCAGTATGGGTTTTTAGCATCATGCCCCTTGTGCTGTTGCAGTGCCCACTGCCGAAAAACGATCTCCTCCTTTATAGTTTCAGTATTCGTCGGGTGAAGCGTAACCGTCGGTGTCGTATGATGCCATGTGTTGTGACGAGGCGGATAAATTGGCGATCAGAGACAGGGCGTATCCCACGTGCGTAGGTTTGCAGATCAGGATTACGCAGACCTTTGGGGTGCTCAGTCCCCGGGAAGTTGGCGCATGGCGCAAGCGCGCAGCAAAACAAGGCCATCGCAACCTGTAGTGCAAAGCAGTATGGGTTTTTAGCATCATGCCCCTTGTGCTGTTGCAGTGCCCACTGCCGAAAAACGGTCTCATCTCCTCCTTTATAGTATCAGTATTCGTCGGGTGAAGCGGTACCATCGTGTCGTTATGATGCCATGTGTTGTGACGAGGCGGATAAATTGGCGATCAGAGACAGGGTGTATCCCACGTGCGTAGGTTTGCAGATCAGGATTACGCAGAACTTTGGGGTGCTCAGTCCCCGGGAAGTTGGCGCATGGCGCAAGCGCGCAGCAAAACAAGGCCATCGCTACCTGTAGCGCAAAGCAGTATGGGTTTTTAGCATCATGCGCCTTGGGCTGTTGCAGAGCCCACTGCCGAAAAACGGTCTCATCTCCTCCTTTATAGTATCAGTATACGTCGGGTGAAGCGGTACCGTCGGTGTCGTTATGATACCATGTGTTGTGACGAGGCGGATAAATGGGCGATCAGAGACAGGGTGTATCCCACGTGCGTAGGTTTGTAGATCAGGATTACGCAGAACTTTGGGGTGCTCAGTCCCCGGGAAGTTGGCGCATGGCGCAAGCGCGCAGCAAAACAAGGCCATCGCAACCTGCAGTGCAAAGCAGTATGGGTTTTTAGCATCATGCCCCTTGTGCTGTTGCAGTGCCCACTGCCGAAAAACGGTCTCATCTCCTCCTTTATAGTATCAGTATTCGTCGGGTGAAGCGGTACCGTCGGTGTCCTTATGATGCCATGTGTTGTGACGAGGCGATAAAATTGGCGATCAGAGACAGGGTGTATCCCACGTGCGTAGGTTTGTAGATCAGGATTACGCAGAACTTTGGGGTGCTCAGTCCCCGGGAAGTTGGCGCATGGCGCAAGCGGGCAGCAAAACAAGGCCACCGCAACCTGCAGTGCAAAGCAGTATGGGTTTTTAGCATCATGCCCCTTGTGCTGTTGCAGTGCCCACTGCCGAAAAACGGTCTCATCTCCTCCTTTATAGTTTCAGTATTCTTCGGGTGAAGCGGTACCGTCGGTGTCGTTATGATGCCATGTGTTCTGACGAGGCGGATAAATTGGCGATCGGAGACAGCGTGTATCCCACGTGCGTAGGTTTGCAGATCAGGATTACGCAGAACTTTGGGGTGCTCAGTCTCCGGGAAGTTGGCGCATGGCGCAAGCGGGTAGCAAAGCAAGGCCACCGCAACCTGTAGCGCAAAGCAGTATTGGTTTTTAGCATCATGCCGCTTGTGCTGTTGCAGTGCCCACTGCCGAAAAACGGTCTCATCTCCTCCTTTATAGTTTCAGTATTCGTCGGGTGAAGCGGTACCGTCGGTGTCGTTATGATACCATGTGTTCTGACGAGGCGGATAAATTGGCGATCGGAGACAGGGAGTATCCCACGTGCGTAGGTTTGCAGATCAGGATTACGCAGAACTTTGGGGTGCTCAGTCCCCGGGAAGTTGGCGCATGGCGCAAGCGCGCAGCAAAACAAGGCCATCGCAACCTGTAGTGCAAACAGTATGGGTTTTTAGCATCATGCCCCTTGTACTGTTGCAGTGCCCACTGCCGAAAAACGGTCTCATCTCCTCCTTTATAGTATCAGTATTCGTCGGGTGAAGCGGTACCGTCGGTGTCGTTATGATACCATGTGTTGTGACGAGGCGGATAAATTGGCGATCAGAGACAGGGTGTATCCCACGTGCGTAGGTTTGTAGATCAGGATTACGCAGAACTTTGAGGTGCTCAGTCCCCGGGAAGTTGGCGCATGGCGCAAGCGGGTAGCAAAGCAAGGCCACCGCAACCTGTAGCGCAAAGCAGTATGGGTTTTTAGCATCATGCCGCTTGTGCTGTTGCAGTGCCCACTGCCAAAAACGGTCTCATCTCCTCCTTTATAGTTTCAGTATTCGTCGGGTGAAGCGGTACCGTCGGTGTCGTTATGATGCCATGTGTTCTGACGAGGCGGATAAATTGGCGATCGGAGACAGGGTGTATCCCACGTGCGTAGGTTTGCAGATCAGGATTGCGCAGAACTTTGGGGTGCTCAGTCCCCGGGAAGTTGGCGCATGGCGCAAGCGCGCAGCAAAACAAGGCCATCGCAACCTGTAGTGCGAACAGTATGGGTTTTTAGCATCATGCCCCTTGTACTGTTGCAGTGCCCACTGCCGAAAAACGGTCTCATCTCCTCCTTTATAGTTTCAGTATTCGTCGGGTGAAGCGTAACCGTCGGTGTCGTTTGATGCCATGTGTTGTGACGAGGCGGATAAATTGGCGATCAGACACAGGGTGTATCCCACGTGCGTAGGTTTGCAGATCAGGATTACGCAGAACTTTGGGGTGCTCAGTCCCCAGGAAGTTGGTGCATGGCGCAAGCGCGCAGCAAAACAAGGCCATCGCAACCTGTAGTGCAAAGCAGTATGGGTTTTTAGCATCATGCCCCTTGTGCTGTTGCAGTGCCCACTGCCGAAAAACGGTCTCATCTCCTCCTTTATAGTATCAGTATTCGTCGGGTGAAGCGGTACCGTCGGTGTCGTTATGACGCCATGTGTTGTGACAAGGCGGATAAATTGGCGATCAGAGACAGGGTGTATCCCACGTGCGTAGGCTTGCAGATCAGGATTACGCAGAACTTTGGGGTGCTCAGTCCCCGGGAAGTTGGCGCATGGCGCAAGCGGGTATCAAAGCAAGGCCACCGCAACCTGTAGCGCAAAGCAGTATGGGTTTTTAGCATCATGCGCCTTGTGCTGTTGCAGTGCCCATTGCCGAAAAACGGTCTCATCTCCTCCTTTATAGTTTCAATATTCGTCGGGTGAAGCGGTACCGTCGGTGTCGTTATGATGCCATGTGTTCTGACGAGGCGGATAAATTGGCGATCGGAGACAGGGTGTATCCCACGTGCGTAGGTTTGCAGATCAGGATTACGCAGAACTTTGGGGTGCTCAGTCTCCGGGAAGTTGGCGCATGGCGCAAGCGGGTAGCAAAGCAAGGCCACCGCAACCTGTAGCGCAAAGCAGTATGGGTTTTTAGCATCATGCCGCTTGTGCTGTTGCAGTGCCCACTGCCGAAAAACGGTCTCATCTCCTCCATTATAGTTTCAGTATTCGTCGGGTGAAGCGGTACCGTCGGTGTCGTTATGATGCCATGTGTTCTGACGAGGCGGATAAATTGGCGATCGGAGACAGGGTGTATCCCACGTGCGTAGGTTTGCAGATCAGGATTACGCAGAACTTTGGGGTGCTCAGTCCCCGGGAAGTTGGCGCATGGCGCAAGCGCGCAGCAAAACAAGGCCATCGCAACCTGTAGTGCAAAGCAGTATGGGTTTTTAGCATCATGCCCCTTGTGCATTTGCAGTGCCCACTGCCGAAAAACGGTCTCATCTCCTCCTTTATAGTATCAGTATTCGTCGGGTGAAGCGGTACCGTCGGTGTCGTTATGATGCCATGTGTTCTGACGAGGCGGATAAATTGGCGATCGGAGACAGGGTGTATCCCACGTGCGTAGGTTTGCAGATCAGGATTACGCAGAACTTTGGGGTGCTCAGTCCCCGGGAAGTTGGCGCATGGCGCAAGCGCGCAGCAAAACAAGGCCATCGCAACCTGTAGTGCAAAGCAGTATGGGTTTTTAGCATCATGCCCCTTGTACTGTTGCAGTGCCCACTGCCGAAAAACGGTCTCATCTCCTCCTTTATAGTATCAGTATTCGTCGGGTGAAGCGGTACCGTCGGTGTCGTTATGATACCATGTGTTGTGACGAGGCGGATAAATTGGCGATCAGAGACAGGGTGTATCCCACGTGCGTAGGTTTGTAGATCAGGATTACGCAGAACTTTGAGGTGCTCAGTCCCCGGGAAGTTGGCGCATGGCGCAAGCGGGTAGCAAAGCAAGGCCACCGCAACCTGTAGCGCAAAGCAGTATGGGTTTTTAGCATCATGCCGCTTGTGCTGTTGCAGTGCCCACTGCCAAAAACGGTCTCATCTCCTCCTTTATAGTTTCAGTATTCGTCGGGTGAAGCGGTACCGTCGGTGTCGTTATGATGCCATGTGTTCTGACGAGGCGGATAAATTGGCGATCGGAGACAGGGTGTATCCCACGTGCGTAGGTTTGCAGATCAGGATTGCGCAGAACTTTGGGGTGCTCAGTCCCCGGGAAGTTGGCGCATGGCGCAAGCGCGCAGCAAAACAAGGCCATCGCAACCTGTAGTGCGAACAGTATGGGTTTTTAGCATCATGCCCCTTGTACTGTTGCAGTGCCCACTGCCGAAAAACGGTCTCATCTCCTCCTTTATAGTTTCAGTATTCGTCGGGTGAAGCGTAACCGTCGGTGTCGTTTGATGCCATGTGTTGTGACGAGGCGGATAAATTGGCGATCAGACACAGGGTGTATCCCACGTGCGTAGGTTTGCAGATCAGGATTACGCAGAACTTTGGGGTGCTCAGTCCCCAGGAAGTTGGTGCATGGCGCAAGCGCGCAGCAAAACAAGGCCATCGCAACCTGTAGTGCAAAGCAGTATGGGTTTTTAGCATCATGCCCCTTGTGCTGTTGCAGTGCCCACTGCCGAAAAACGGTCTCATCTCCTCCTTTATAGTATCAGTATTCGTCGGGTGAAGCGGTACCGTCGGTGTCGTTATGACGCCATGTGTTGTGACATGGCGGATAAATTGGCGATCAGAGACAGGGTGTATCCCACGTGCGTAGGCTTGCAGATCAGGATTACGCAGAACTTTGGGGTGCTCAGTCCCCGGGAAGTTGGCGCATGGCGCAAGCGGGTATCAAAGCAAGGCCACCGCAACCTGTAGCGCAAAGCAGTATGGGTTTTTAGCATCATGCGCCTTGTGCTGTTGCAGTGCCCATTGCCGAAAAACGGTCTCATCTCCTCCTTTATAGTTTCAATATTCGTCGGGTGAAGCGGTACCGTCGGTGTCGTTATGATGCCATGTGTTCTGACGAGGCGGATAAATTGGCGATCGGAGACAGGGTGTATCCCACGTGCGTAGGTTTGCAGATCAGGATTACGCAGAACTTTGGGGTGCTCAGTCTCCGGGAAGTTGGCGCATGGCGCAAGCGGGTAGCAAAGCAAGGCCACCGCAACCTGTAGCGCAAAGCAGTATGGGTTTTTAGCATCATGCCGCTTGTGCTGTTGCAGTGCCCACTGCCGAAAAACGGTCTCATCTCCTCCATTATAGTTTCAGTATTCGTCGGGTGAAGCGGTACCGTCGGTGTCGTTATGATGCCATGTGTTCTGACGAGGCGGATAAATTGGCGATCGGAGACAGGGTGTATCCCACGTGCGTAGGTTTGCAGATCAGGATTACGCAGAACTTTGGGGTGCTCAGTCCCCGGGAAGTTGGCGCATGGCGCAAGCGCGCAGCAAAACAAGGCCATCGCAACCTGTAGTGCAAAGCAGTATGGGTTTTTAGCATCATGCCCCTTGTGCTGTTGCAGTGCCCACTGCCGAAAAACGGTCTCATCTCCTCCTTTATAGTATCAGTATTCGTCGGGTGAAGCGGTACCGTCGGTGTCGTTATGATGCCATGTGTTCTGACGAGGCGGATAAATTGGCGATCGGAGACAGGGTGTATCCCACGTGCGTAGGTTTGCAGATCAGGATTACGCAGAACTTTGGGGTGCTCAGTCCCCGGGAAGTTGGCGCATGGCGCAAGCGCGCAGCAAAACAAGGCCATCGCAACCTGTAGTGCAAAGCAGTATGGGTTTTTAGCATCATGCCCCTTGTGCTGTTGCAGTGCCCACTGCCGAAAAACGGTCTCATCTCCTCCTTTATAGTATCAGTATTCGTCGGGTGAAGCGGTACCGTCGGTGTCGTTATGATGCCATGTGTTGTGACGAGGCGGATAAATTGGCGATCAGAGACAGGGTGTATCCCACGTGCGTAGGTTTGTAGATCAGGATTACGCAGAACTTTGGGGTGCTCAGTCCCCGCGAAGTTGGCGCATGGCGCAAGCGGGTAGCAAAGCAAGGCCACCGCAACCTGTAGCGCAAAGCAGTATGGGTTTTTAGCATCATGGCTCTTGTGTTGTTGCAGTGCCCACTGCCGAAAAACGGTCTCATCTCCTCCTTTATAGTTTCAGTATTCGTCGGGTGAAGCGGTACCGTCGGTGCCGTTATGATGCCATGTGTTCTGACGAGGCGGATAAATTGGCGATCGGAGACAGGGTGTATCCCACGTGCGTAGGTTTGCAGATCAGGATTACGCAGAACTTTGGGGTGCTCAGTCCCCGGGAAGTTGGCGCATGGCGCAAGCGCGCAGCAAAACAAGGCCATCGCAACCTGCAGTGCAAAGCAGTATGGGTTTTTAGCATCATGCCCCTTGTGCTGTTGCAGTGCCCACTGCCGAAAAACGGTCTCATCTCCTTCTTTGTAGTATCAGTATTCGTCGGGTGAAGCGGTACCGTCGGTGTCGTTATGATGCCATGTGTTCTGACGAGGCGGATAAATTGGCGATCGGAGACAGGGTGTATCCCACGTGCGTAGGTTTGCAGATCAGGATTACGCAGAACTTTGGGGTGCTCAGTCCCCGGGAAGTTGGCGCATGGCGCAAGCGCGCAGCAAAACAAGGCCATCGCAACCTGTAGTGCAAAGCAGTATGGGTTTTTAGCATCATGCCCCTTGTGCTGTTGCAGTGCCCACTGCCGAAAAACGGTCTCATCTCCTCCTTTATAGTATCAGTATTCGTCGGGTGAAGCGGTACCGTCGGTGTCGTTATGATGCCATGTGTTGTGACGAGGCGGATAAATTGGCGATCAGAGACAGGGTGTATCCGACGTGCGTAGGTTTGTAGATCAGGATTACGCAGAACTTTGGGGTGCTCAGTCCCCGGGAAGTTGGCGCATGGCTTAAGCGGGCAGCAAAACAAGGCCACCGCAACCTGCAGTGCAAAGCAGTATGGGTGTTTAGCATCATGCCCCTTGTGCTGTTGCAGTGCCCACTGCCGAAAAACGGTCTCATCTCCTCCTTTATAGGATGAGTATTCGTCGGGTGAAGCGGTACCGTCGGTGTCGTTATGACGCCATGTGTTGTGACAAGGCGGATAAATTGGCGATCAGAGACAGGGTGTATCCCACGTGCGTAGGTTTGCAGATCAGGATTACGCAGAACTTTGGTGTGCTCATTCCCCGGGAAGTTGGCGCATGGCGCAAGCGGGTAGCAAAGCAAGGCCACCGCAACCTGTAGCGCAAAGCAGTATGGGTTTTTAGCATCATGCGCCTTGTGCTGTTGCAGTGCCCACTGCCGAAAAACGGTCTCATCTCCTCCTTTATAGTTTCAGTATTCGTCGGGTGAAGCGGTACCGTCGGTGGCGTTATGATGCCATGTGTTCTGACGAGGCGGATAAATTGGCGATCGGAGACAGGGTGTATCCCACGTGCGTAAGTTTGCAGATCAGGATTACGCAGAACTTTGGGGTGCTCAGTCTCCGGGAAGTTGGCGCATGGCGCAAGCGGGTAGCAAAGCAATGCCACCGCAACCTGTAGCGCCAAGCAGTATGGGTTTTTAGCATCATGCCGCTTGTGCTGTTGCAGTGCCCACTGCCGAAAAACGGTCTCATCTCCTCCTTTATAGTTTCAGTATTCGTCGGGTGAAGCGGTACCGTCGGTGTCGTTATGATGCCATGTGTTCTGACGAGGCGGATAAATTGGCGATCGGAGACAGGGTGTATCCCACGTGCGTAGGTTTGCAGATCAGGATTACGCAGAACTTTGGGGTGCTCAGTCTCCGGGAAGTTGGCGCAAGGCGCAAGCGGGTAGCAAAGCAAGGCCACCGCAACCTGTAGCGCAAAGCAGTATGGGTTTTTAGCATCATGCCGCTTGTGCTGTTGCAGTGCCCACTGCCGAAAAACGGTCTCATCTCCTCCTTTATAGTTTCAGTATTCGTCGGGTGAAGCGGTACCGTCGGTGTCGTTATGATGCCATGTGTTCTGACGAGGCGGATAAATTGGCGATTGGAGACAGGGTGTATCCCACGTGCGTAGGTTTGCAGATCAGGATTACGCATAACTTTGGGGTGCTCAGTCTCCGGGAAGTTGGCGCATGGCGCAAGCGGGTAGCAAAGCAAGGCCACCGCAACCTGTAGCGCCAAGCAGTATGGGTTTTAAGCATCATGCCGCTTGTGCTGTTGCAGTGCCCACTGCCGAAAAACGGTCTCATCTCCTCCTTTATAGTTTCAGTATTCGTCGGGTGAAGCGGTACCGTCGGTGTCGTTATGATGCCATGTGTTGTGACGAGGCGGATAAATTGGCGATCAGAGACAGGGTGTATCCCACGTGCGTAGGTTTGTAGATCAGGATTACGCAGAACTTTGGGGTGCTCAGTCCTCGGGAAGTTGGCGCATGGCGCAAGCGAGCAGCAAAACAAGGCCACCGCTACCTGCAGTGCAAAGCAGTATGGGTATTTAGCATCATGCCCCTTGTGCTGTTGCAGTGCCCACTGCCGAAAAACGGTCTCATCTCCTCCTTTATAGGATGAGTATTCGTCGGGTGAACCGGTACCGTCGGTGTCGTTATGACGCCATGTGTTGTGACAAGGCGGATAAATTAGCGATCAGAGACAGGGTGTATCCCACGTGCGTAGGTTTGCAGATCAGGATTACGCAGAACTTTGGGGTGCTCAGTCCCCGGGAAGTTGGCGCATGGCGCAAGCGGGTAGCAAAGCAAGGCCACCGCAACCTGTAGCGCAAAGCAGTATGGGTTTTTAGCATCATGGCCCTTGTGTTGTTGCAGTGCCCACTGCCGAAAAACGGTCTCATCTCCTCCTTTATAGTTTCAGTATTCGTCGGGTGAAGCGGTACCGTCGGTGGCGTTATGATGCCATTTGTTCTGACGAGGCGGATAAATTGGCGATCGGAGACAGGGTGTATCCCACGTGCGTAGGTTTGCAGATCAGGATTACGCAGAACTTTGGGGTGCTCAGTCCCCGGGAAGTTGGCGCATGGCGCAAGCGCGCAGCAAAACAAGGCCATCGCAACCTGTAGTGCAAAGCAGTATGGGTTTTTAGCATCATGCCCCTTGTGCTGTTGCAGTGCCCACTGCCGAAAAACGGTCTCATCTCCTCCTTTATAGTATCAGTATTCGTCGGGTGAAGCGGTACCGTCGGTGTCGTTATGATGCCATGTGTTGTGACGAGGCGGATAAATTGGCGATCAGAGACAGGGTGTATCCGACGTGCGTAGGTTTGTAGATCAGGATTACGCAGAACTTTGGGGTGCTCAGTCCCCGGGAAGTTGGCGCATGGCTTAAGCGGGCAGCAAAACAAGGCCACCGCAACCTGCAGTGCAAAGCAGTATGGGTGTTTAGCATCATGCCCCTTGTGCTGTTGCAGTGCCCACTGCCGAAAAACGGTCTCATCTCCTCCTTTATAGGATGAGTATTCGTCGGGTGAAGCGGTACCGTCGGTGTCGTTATGACGCCATGTGTTGTGACAAGGCGGATAAATTGGCGATCAGAGACAGGGTGTATCCCACGTGCGTAGGTTTGCAGATCAGGATTACGCAGAACTTTGGTGTGCTCATTCCCCGGGAAGTTGGCGCATGGCGCAAGCGGGTAGCAAAGCAAGGCCACCGCAACCTGTAGCGCAAAGCAGTATGGGTTTTTAGCATCATGCGCCTTGTGCTGTTGCAGTGCCCACTGCCGAAAAACGGTCTCATCTCCTCCTTTATAGTTTCAGTATTCGTCGGGTGAAGCGGTACCGTCGGTGGCGTTATGATGCCATGTGTTCTGACGAGGCGGATAAATTGGCGATCGGAGACAGGGTGTATCCCACGTGCGTAAGTTTGCAGATCAGGATTACGCAGAACTTTGGGGTGCTCAGTCTCCGGGAAGTTGGCGCATGGCGCAAGCGGGTAGCAAAGCAATGCCACCGCAACCTGTAGCGCCAAGCAGTATGGGTTTTTAGCATCATGCCGCTTGTGCTGTTGCAGTGCCCACTGCCGAAAAACGGTCTCATCTCCTCCTTTATAGTTTCAGTATTCGTCGGGTGAAGCGGTACCGTCGGTGTCGTTATGATGCCATGTGTTCTGACGAGGCGGATAAATTGGCGATCGGAGACAGGGTGTATCCCACGTGCGTAGGTTTGCAGATCAGGATTACGCAGAACTTTGGGGTGCTCAGTCTCCGGGAAGTTGGCGCAAGGCGCAAGCGGGTAGCAAAGCAAGGCCACCGCAACCTGTAGCGCAAAGCAGTATGGGTTTTTAGCATCATGCCGCTTGTGCTGTTGCAGTGCCCACTGCCGAAAAACGGTCTCATCTCCTCCTTTATAGTTTCAGTATTCGTCGGGTGAAGCGGTACCGTCGGTGTCGTTATGATGCCATGTGTTCTGACGAGGCGGATAAATTGGCGATTGGAGACAGGGTGTATCCCACGTGCGTAGGTTTGCAGATCAGGATTACGCATAACTTTGGGGTGCTCAGTCTCCGGGAAGTTGGCGCATGGCGCAAGCGGGTAGCAAAGCAAGGCCACCGCAACCTGTAGCGCCAAGCAGTATGGGTTTTAAGCATCATGCCGCTTGTGCTGTTGCAGTGCCCACTGCCGAAAAACGGTCTCATCTCCTCCTTTATAGTTTCAGTATTCGTCGGGTGAAGCGGTACCGTCGGTGTCGTTATGATGCCATGTGTTGTGACGAGGCGGATAAATTGGCGATCAGAGACAGGGTGTATCCCACGTGCGTAGGTTTGTAGATCAGGATTACGCAGAACTTTGGGGTGCTCAGTCCTCGGGAAGTTGGCGCATGGCGCAAGCGAGCAGCAAAACAAGGCCACCGCTACCTGCAGTGCAAAGCAGTATGGGTATTTAGCATCATGCCCCTTGTGCTGTTGCAGTGCCCACTGCCGAAAAACGGTCTCATCTCCTCCTTTATAGGATGAGTATTCGTCGGGTGAACCGGTACCGTCGGTGTCGTTATGACGCCATGTGTTGTGACAAGGCGGATAAATTAGCGATCAGAGACAGGGTGTATCCCACGTGCGTAGGTTTGCAGATCAGGATTACGCAGAACTTTGGGGTGCTCAGTCCCCGGGAAGTTGGCGCATGGCGCAAGCGGGTAGCAAAGCAAGGCCACCGCAACCTGTAGCGCAAAGCAGTATGGGTTTTTAGCATCATGGCCCTTGTGTTGTTGCAGTGCCCACTGCCGAAAAACGGTCTCATCTCCTCCTTTATAGTTTCAGTATTCGTCGGGTGAAGCGGTACCGTCGGTGGCGTTATGATGCCATTTGTTCTGACGAGGCGGATAAATTGGCGATCGGAGACAGGGTGTATCCCACGTGCGTAGGTTTGCAGATCAGGATTACGCAGAACTTTGGGGTGCTCAGTCCCCGGGAAGTTGGCGCATGGCGCAAGCGCGCAGCAAAACAAGGCCATCGCAACCTGCAGTGCAAAGCAGTATGGGTTTTTAGCATCATGCCCCTTGTGCTGTTGCAGTGCCCACTGCCGAAAAACGGTCTCATCTCCTTCTTTGTAGTATCAGTATTCGTCGGGTGAAGCGGTACCGTCGGTGTCGTTATGATACCATGTGTTGTGACGAGGCGGATAAATTGGCGATCAGAAACAGGGTGTATCCCACGTGCGTAGGTTTGTAGATCAGGATTACGCAGAACTTTGGGGTGCTCAGCCCCCGGGAAGTTGGCGCATGGCGCAAGCGCGCAGCAAAACAAGGCCATCGCAACCTGCAGTGCAAAGCAGTATGGGTTTTTAGCATCATGCCCCTTGTGCTGTTGCAGTGCCCACTGCCGAAAAACGGTCTCATCTCCTCCTTTATAGTATCAGTATTCGTCGGGTGAAGCGGTACCGTCGGTGTCGTTATGATACCATGTGTTGTGACGAGGCGGATAAATTGGCGATCAGAGACAGGGTGTATCCCACGTGCGTAGGTTTGTAGATCAGGATTACGCAGAACTTTGAGGTGCTCAGTCCCCGGGAAGTTGGCGCATGGCGCAAGCGCGCAGCAAAACAAGGCCATCGCAACCTGCAGTGCAAAGCAGTATGGGTTTTTAGCATCATGCCGCTTGTGCTGTTGCAGTGCCCACTGCCGAAAAACGGTCTCATCTCCTCCTTTATAGTTTCAGTATTCGTCGGGTGAAGCGTAACCGTCGGTGTCGTTTGATGCCATGTGTTGTGACGAGGCGGATAAATTGGCGATCAGAGACAGGGTGTATCCCACGTGCGTAGGTTTGCAGATCAGGATTACGCAGAACTTTGGGGTGCTCAGTCCCCGGGAAGTTGGCGCATGGCGCAAGCGCGCAGCAAAACAAGGCCATCGCAACCTGCAGTGCAAAGCAGTATGGGTTTTTAGCATCATGCCCCTTGTGCTGTTGCAGTGCCCACTGCCGAAAAACGGTCTCATCTCCTCCTTTATAGTATCAGTATTCGTCGGGTGAAGCGGTACCGTCGGTGTCGTTATGATACCATGTGTTGTGACGAGGCGGATAAATTGGCGATCAGAAACAGGGTGTATCCCACGTGCGTAGGTTTGTAGATCAGGATTACGCAGAACTTTGGGGTGCTCAGTCCCCGGGAAGTTGGCGCATGGCGCAAGCGCGCAGCAAAACAAGGCCATCGCAACCTGCAGTGCAAAGCAGTATGGGTTTTTAGCATCATGCCCCTTGTGCTGTTGCAGTGCCCACTGCCGAAAAACGGTCTCATCTCCTCCTTTATAGTATCAGTATTCGTCGGGTGAAGCGGTACCGTCGGTGTCCTTATGATGCCATGTGTTGTGACGAGGCGGATAAATTGGCGATCAGAGACAGGGTGTATCCCACGTGCGTACGTTTGTAGATCAGGATTACGCAGAACTTTGGGGTGCTCAGTCTCCGGGAAGTTGGCGCATGGCGCAAGCGCGCAGCAAAACAAGGCCATCGCAACCTGCAGTGCAAAGCAGTATGGGTTTTTAGCATCATGCCCCTTGTGCTGTTGCAGTGCCCACTGCCGAAAAACGGTCTCATCTCCTTCTTTGTAGTATCAGTATTCGTCGGGTGAAGCGGTACCGTCGGTGTCGTTATGATACCATGTGTTGTGACGAGGCGGATAAATTGGCGATCAGAAACAGGGTGTATCCCACGTGCGTAGGTTTGTAGATCAGGATTACGCAGAACTTTGGGGTGCTCAGCCCCCGGGAAGTTGGCGCATGGCGCAAGCGCGCAGCAAAACAAGGCCATCGCAACCTGCAGTGCAAAGCAGTATGGGTTTTTAGCATCATGCCCCTTGTGCTGTTGCAGTGCCCACTGCCGAAAAACGGTCTCATCTCCTCCTTTATAGTATCAGTATTCGTCGGGTGAAGCGGTACCGTCGGTGTCGTTATGATACCATGTGTTGTGACGAGGCGGATAAATTGGCGATCAGAGACAGGGTGTATCCCACGTGCGTAGGTTTGTAGATCAGGATTACGCAGAACTTTGAGGTGCTCAGTACCCGGGAAGTTGGCGCATGGCGCAAGCGCGCAGCAAAACAAGGCCATCGCAACCTGCAGTGCAAAGCAGTATGGGTTTTTAGCATCATGCCGCTTGTGCTGTTGCAGTGCCCACTGCCGAAAAACGGTCTCATCTCCTCCTTTATAGTTTCAGTATTCGTCGGGTGAAGCGTAACCGTCGGTGTCGTTTGATGCCATGTGTTGTGACGAGGCGGATAAATTGGCGATCAGAGACAGGGTGTATCCCTCGTGCGTAGGTTTGCAGATCAGGATTACGCAGAACTTTGGGGTGCTCAGTCCCCGGGAAGTTGGCGCATGGCGCAAGCGCGCAGCAAAACAAGGCCATCGCAACCTGCAGTGCAAAGCAGTATGGGTTTTTAGCATCATGCCCCTTGTGCTGTTGCAGTGCCCACTGCCGAAAAACGGTCTCATCTCCTCCTTTATAGTATCAGTATTCGTCGGGTGAAGCGGTACCGTCGGTGTCGTTATGATACCATGTGTTGTGACGAGGCGGATAAATTGGCGATCAGAAACAGGGTGTATCCCACGTGCGTAGGTTTGTAGATCAGGATTACGCAGAACTTTGGGGTGCTCAGTCCCCGGGAAGTTGGCGCATGGCGCAAGCGCGCAGCAAAACAAGGCCATCGCAACCTGCAGTGCAAAGCAGTATGGGTTTTTAGCATCATGCCCCTTGTGCTGTTGCAGTGCCCACTGCCGAAAAACGGTCTCATCTCCTCCTTTATAGTATCAGTATTCGTCGGGTGAAGCGGTACCGTCGGTGTCCTTATGATGCCATGTGTTGTGACGAGGCGGATAAATTGGCGATCAGAGACAGGGTGTATCCCACGTGCGTACGTTTGTAGATCAGGATTACGCAGAACTTTGGGGTGCTCAGTCTCCGGGAAGTTGGCGCATGGCGCAAGCGGGTACCAAAGCAAGGCCACCGCAACCTGTAGCGCAAAGCAGTATGGGTTTTTAGCATCATGCCGCTTGTGCTTTTGCAGTGCCCACTGCCGAAAAACGGTCTCATCTCCTCCTTTATAGTTTCAGTATTCGTCGGGTGAAGCGGTACCGTCGGTGTCGTTATGATACCATGTGTTGTGACGAGGTGGATAAATTGGCGATCAGAGACAGGGTGTATCCCACGTGCGTAGGTTTGTAGATCAGGATTACGCAGAACTTTGGGGTGCTCAGTCCCCGGGAAGTTGGCGCATGGCGCAAGCGGGCAGCAAAACAAGGCCACCGCAACCTGCAGTGCAAAGCAGTATGGGTTTTTAGCATCATGCCCCTTGTGCTGTTGCAGTGCCCACTGCCGAAAAACGGTCTCATCTCCTCCTTTATAGTTTCAGTATTCGTCGGGTGAAGCGTAACCGTCGGTGTCGTTTGATGCCATGTGTTGTGACGAGGCGGATAAATTGGCGATCAGAGACAGGGTGTATCCCACGTGCGTAGGTTTGCAGATCAGGATTACGCAGAACTTTGGGGTGCTCAGTCCCCGGGAAGTTGGCGCATGGCGCAAGCGGGTAGCAAAGCAAGGCCACCGCAACCTGTAGCGCAAAGCAGTATGGGTTTTTAGCATCATGCCGCTTGCGCTGTTGCAGTGCCCACTGCCGAAAAACGGTCTCATCTCCTCCTTTATAGTATCAGTATTCGTCGGGTGAAGCGGTACCGTCGGTGTCGTTATGATGCCATGTGTTGTGACGAGGCGGATAAATTGGCGATCAGAGACAGGGTGTATCCCACGTGCGTAGGTTTGCAGATCAGGATTACGCATAACTTTGGGGTGCTCAGTCTCCGGGAAGTTGGCGCATGGCGCAAGCGGGTAGCAAAGCAAGGCCACCGCAACCTGTAGCGCCAAGCAGTATGGGTTTTTAGCATCATGCCGCTTGTGCTGTTGCAGTGCCCACTGCCGAAAAACGGTCTCATCTCCTCCTTTATAGTTTCAGTATTCGTCGGGTGAAGCGGTACCGTCGGTGTCGTTATGATGCCATGTGTTGTGACGAGGCGGATAAATTGGCGATCAGAGACAGGGTGTATCCCACGTGCGTAGGTTTGTAGATCAGGATTACGCAGAACTTTGGGGTGCTCAGTCCCCGGGAAGTTGGCGCATGGCGCAAGCGAGCAGCAAAACAAGGCCACCGCTACCTGCAGTGCAAAGCAGTATGGGTATTTAGCATCATGCCCCTTGTGCTGTTGCAGTGCCCACTGCCGAAAAACGGTCTCATCTCCTCCTTTAAAGGATGAGTATTCGTCGGGTGAACCGGTACCGTCGGTGTCGTTATGACGCCATGTGTTGTGACAAGGCGGATAAATTAGCGATCAGAGACAGGGTGTATCCCACGTGCGTAGGTTTGCAGATCAGGATTACGCAGAACTTTGGGGTGCTCAGTCCCCGGGAAGTTGGCGCATGGCGCAAGCGGGTAGCAAAGCAAGGCCACCGCAACCTGTAGCGCAAAGCAGTATGGGTTTTTAGCATCATGGCCCTTGTGTTGTTGCAGTGCCCACTGCCGAAAAACGGTCTCATCTCCTCCTTTATAGTTTCAGTATTCGTCGGGTGAAGCGGTACCGTCGGTGGCGTTATGATGCCATGTGTTCTGACGAGGCGGATAAATTGGCGATCGGAGACAGGGTGTATCCCATGTGCGTAGGTTTGCAGATCAGGATTACGCAGAACTTTGGGGTGCTCAGTCCCCGGGAAGTTGGCGCATGGCGCAAGCGCGCAGCAAAACAAGGCCATCGCAACCTGCAGTGCAAAGCAGTATGGGTTTTTAGCATCATGCCCCTTGTGCTGTTGCAGTGCCCACTGCCGAAAAACGGTCTCATCTCCTTCTTTGTAGTATCAGTATTCGTCGGGTGAAGCGGTACCGTCGGTGTCGTTATGATACCATGTGTTGTGACGAGGCGGATAAATTGGCGATCAGAAACAGGGTGTATCCCACGTGCGTAGGTTTGTAGATCAGGATTACGCAGAACTTTGGGGTGCTCAGCCCCCGGGAAGTTGGCGCATGGCGCAAGCGCGCAGCAAAACAAGGCCATCGCAACCTGCAGTGCAAAGCAGTATGGGTTTTTAGCATCATGCCCCTTGTGCTGTTGCAGTGCCCACTGCCGAAAAACGGTCTCATCTCCTCCTTTATAGTATCAGTATTCGTCGGGTGAAGCGGTACCGTCAGTGTCGTTATGATACCATGTGTTGTGACGAGGCGGATAAATTGGCGATCAGAGACAGGGTGTATCCCACGTGCGTAGGTTTGTAGATCAGGATTACGCAGAACTTTGAGGTGCTCAGTCCCCGGGAAGTTGGCGCATGGCGCAAGCGCGCAGCAAAACAAGGCCATCGCAACCTGCAGTGCAAAGCAGTATGGGTTTTTAGCATCATGCCGCTTGTGCTGTTGCAGTGCCCACTGCCGAAAAACGGTCTCATCTCCTCCTTTATAGTTTCAGTATTCGTCGGGTGAAGCGTAACCGTCGGTGTCGTTTGATGCCATGTGTTGTGACGAGGCGGATAAATTGGCGATCAGAGACAGGGTGTATCCCACGTGCGTAGGTTTGCAGATCAGGATTACGCAGAACTTTGGGGTGCTCAGTCCCCGGGAAGTTGGCGCATGGCGCAAGCGCGCAGCAAAACAAGGCCATCGCAACCTGCAGTGCAAAGCAGTATGGGTTTTTAGCATCATGCCCCTTGTGCTGTTGCAGTGCCCACTGCCGAAAAACGGTCTCATCTCCTCCTTTATAGTATCAGTATTCGTCGGGTGAAGCGGTACCGTCGGTGTCGTTATGATACCATGTGTATTGACGAGGCGGATAAATTGGCGATCAGAAACAGGGTGTATCCCACGTGCGTAGGTTTGTAGATCAGGATTACGCAGAACTTTGGGGTGCTCAGTCCCCGGGAAGTTGGCGCATGGCGCAAGCGCGCAGCAAAACAAGGCCATCGCAACCTGCAGTGCAAAGCAGTATGGGTTTTTAGCATCATGCCCCTTGTGCTGTTGCAGTGCCCACTGCCGAAAAACGGTCTCATCTCCTCCTTTATAGTATCAGTATTCGTCGGGTGAAGCGGTACCGTCGGTGTCCTTATGATGCCATGTGTTGTGACGAGGCGGATAAATTGGCGATCAGAGACAGGGTGTATCCCACGTGCGTACGTTTGTAGATCAGGATTACGCAGAACTTTGGGGTGCTCAGTCTCCGGGAAGTTGGCGCATGGCGCAAGCGGGTACCAAAGCAAGGCCACCGCAACCTGTAGCGCAAAGCAGTATGGGTTTTTAGCATCATGCCGCTTGTGCTTTTGCAGTGCCCACTGCCGAAAAACGGTCTCATCTCCTCCTTTATAGTTTCAGTATTCGTCGGGTGAAGCGGTACCGTCGGTGTCGTTATGATACCATGTGTTGTGACGAGGTGGATAAATTGGCGATCAGAGACAGGGTGTATCCCACGTGCGTAGGTTTGTAGATCAGGATTACGCAGAACTTTGGGGTGCTCAGTCCCCGGGAAGTTGGCGCATGGCGCAAGCGGGCAGCAAAACAAGGCCACCGCAACCTGCAGTGCAAAGCAGTATGGGTTTTTAGCATCATGCCCCTTGTGCTGTTGCAGTGCCCACTGCCGAAAAACGGTCTCATCTCCTCCTTTAGAGTTTCAGTATGCGTCGGGTGAAGCGTAACCGTCGGTGTCGTTTGATGCCATGTGTTGTGACGAGGCGGATAAATTGGCGATCAGAGACAGGGTGTATCCCACGTGCGTAGGTTTGCAGATCAGGATTACGTAGAACTTTGGGGTGCTCAGTCCCCGGGAAGTTGGCGCATGGCGCAAGCGGGTAGCAAAGCAAGGCCACCGCAACCTGTAGCGCAAAGCAGTATGGGTTTTTAGCATCATGCCGCTTGCGCTGTTGCAGTGCCCACTGCCGAAAAACGGTCTCATCTCCTCCTTTATAGTATCAGTATTCGTCGGGTGAAGCGGTACCGTCGGTGTCGTTATGATGCCATGTGTTGTGACGAGGCGGATAAATTGGCGATCAGAGACAGGGTGTATCCCACGTGCGTAGGTTTGCAGATCAGGATTACGCATAACTTTGGGGTGCTCAGTCTCCGGGAAGTTGGCGCATGGCCCAAGCGGGTAGCAAAGCAAGGCCACCGCAACCTGTAGCGCCAAGCAGTATGGGTTTTTAGCATCATGCCGCTTGTGCTGTTGCAGTGCCCACTGCCGAAAAACGGTCTCATCTCCTCCTTTATAGTTTCAGTATTCGTCGGGTGAAGCGGTACCGTCGGTGTCGTTATGATGCCATGTGTTGTGACGAGGCGGATAAATTGGCGATCAGAGACAGGGTGTATCCCACGTGCGTAGGTTTGTAGATCAGGATTACGCAGAACTTTGGGGTGCTCAGTCCCCGGGAAGTTGGCGCATGGCGCAAGCGAGCAGCAAAACAAGGCCACCGCTACCTGCAGTGCAAAGCAGTATGGGTATTTAGCATCATGCCCCTTGTGCTGTTGCAGTGCCCACTGCCGAAAAACGGTCTCATCTCCTCCTTTATAGGATGAGTATTCGTCGGGTGAACCGGTACCGTCGGTGTCGTTATGACGCCATGTGTTGTGACAAGGCGGATAAATTAGCGATCAGAGACAGGGTGTATCCCACGTGCGTAGGTTTGCAGATCAGGATTACGCAGAACTTTGGGGTGCTCAGTCCCCGGGAAGTTGGCGCATGGCGCAAGCGGGTAGCAAAGCAAGGCCACCGCAACCTGTAGCGCAAAGCAGTATGGGTTTTTAGCATCATGGCCCTTGTGTTGTTGCAGTGCCCACTGCCGAAAAACGGTCTCATCTCCTCCTTTATAGTTTCAGTATTCGTCGGGTGAAGCGGTACCGTCGGTGGCGTTATGATGCCATGTGTTCTGACGAGGCGGATAAATTGGCGATCGGAGACAGGGTGTATCCCACGTGCGTAGGTTTGCAGATCAGGATTACGCAGAACTTTGGGGTGCTCAGTCCCCGGGAAGTTGGCGCATGGCGCAAGCGCGCAGCAAAACAAGGCCATCGCAACCTGCAGTGCAAAGCAGTATGGGTTTTTAGCATCATGCCCCTTGTGCTGTTGCAGTGCCCACTGCCGAAAAACGGTCTCATCTCCTTCTTTGTAGTATCAGTATTCGTCGGGTGAAGCGGTACCGTCGGTGTCGTTATGATACCATGTGTTGTGACGAGGCGGATAAATTGGCGATCAGAAACAGGGTGTATCCCACGTGCGTAGGTTTGTAGATCAGGATTACGCAGAACTTTGGGGTGCTCAGCCCCCGGGAAGTTGGCGCATGGCGCAAGCGCGCAGCAAAACAAGGCCATCGCAACCTGCAGTGCAAAGCAGTATGGGTTTTTAGCATCATGCCCCTTGTGCTGTTGCAGTGCCCACTGCCGAAAAACGGTCTCATCTCCTCCTTTATAGTATCAGTATTCGTCGGGTGAAGCGGTACCGTCAGTGTCGTTATGATACCATGTGTTGTGACGAGGCGGATAAATTGGCGATCAGAGACAGGGTGTATCCCACGTGCGTAGGTTTGTAGATCAGGATTACGCAGAACTTTGAGGTGCTCAGTCCCCGGGAAGTTGGCGCATGGCGCAAGCGCGCAGCAAAACAAGGCCATCGCAACCTGCAGTGCAAAGCAGTATGGGTTTTTAGCATCATGCCGCTTGTGCTGTTGCAGTGCCCACTGCCGAAAAACGGTCTCATCTCCTCCTTTATAGTTTCAGTATTCGTCGGGTGAAGCGTAACCGTCGGTGTCGTTTGATGCCATGTGTTGTGACGAGGCGGATAAATTGGCGATCAGAGACAGGGTGTATCCCACGTGCGTAGGTTTGCAGATCAGGATTACGCAGAACTTTGGGGTGCTCAGTCCCCGGGAAGTTGGCGCATGGCGCAAGCGCGCAGCAAAACAAGGCCATCGCAACCTGCAGTGCAAAGCAGTATGGGTTTTTAGCATCATGCCCCTTGTGCTGTTGCAGTGCCCACTGCCGAAAAACGGTCTCATCTCCTCCTTTATAGTATCAGTATTCGTCGGGTGAAGCGGTACCGTCGGTGTCGTTATGATACCATGTGTTGTGACGAGGCGGATAAATTGGCGATCAGAAACAGGGTGTATCCCACGTGCGTAGGTTTTTAGATCAGGATTACGCAGAACTTTGGGGTGCTCAGTCCCCGGGAAGTTGGCGCATGGCGCAAGCGCGCAGCAAAACAAGGCCATCGCAACCTGCAGTGCAAAGCAGTATGGGTTTTTAGCATCATGCCCCTTGTGCTGTTGCAGTGCCCACTGCCGAAAAACGGTCTCATCTCCTCCTTTATAGTATCAGTATTCGTCGGGTGAAGCGGTACCGTCGGTGTCCTTATGATGCCATGTGTTGTGACGAGGCGGATAAATTGGCGATCAGAGACAGGGTGTATCCCACGTGCGTACGTTTGTAGATCAGGATTACGCAGAACTTTGGGGTGCTCAGTCTCCGGGAAGTTGGCGCATGGCGCAAGCGGGTACCAAAGCAAGGCCACCGCAACCTGTAGCGCAAAGCAGTATGGGTTTTTAGCATCATGCCGCTTGTGCTTTTGCAGTGCCCACTGCCGAAAAACGGTCTCATCTCCTCCTTTATAGTTTCAGTATTCGTCGGGTGAAGCGGTACCGTCGGTGTCGTTATGATACCATGTGTTGTGACGAGGTGGATAAATTGGCGATCAGAGACAGGGTGTATCCCACGTGCGTAGGTTTGTAGATCAGGATTACGCAGAACTTTGTGGTGCTCAGTCCCCGGGAAGTTGGCGCATGGCGCAAGCGGGCAGCAAAACAAGGCCACCGCAACCTGCAGTGCAAAGCAGTATGGGTTTTTAGCATCATGCCCCTTGTGCTGTTGCAGTGCCCACTGCCGAAAAACGGTCTCATCTCCTCCTTTATAGTTTCAGTATTCGTCGGGTGAAGCGTAACCGTCGGTGTCGTTTGATGCCATGTGTTGTGACGAGGCGGATAAATTGGCGATCAGAGACAGGGTGTATCCCACGTGCGTAGGTTTGCAGATCAGGATTACGCAGAACTTTGGGGTGCTCAGTCCCCGGGAAGTTGGCGCATGGCGCAAGCGGGTAGCAAAGCAAGGCCACCGCAACCTGTAGCGCAAAGCAGTATGGGTTTTTAGCATCATGCCGCTTGCGCTGTTGCAGTGCCCACTGCCGAAAAACGGTCTCATCTCCTCCTTTATAGTATCAGTATTCGTCGGGTGAAGCGGTACCGTCGGTGTCGTTATGATACCATGTGTTGTGACGAGGCGGATAAATTGGCGATCAGAGACAGGGTGTATCCCACGTGCGTAGGTTTGTAGATCAGGATTACGCAGAACTTTGGGGTGCTCAGTCCCCGGGAAGTTGGCGCATGGCGCAAGCGAGCAGCAAAACAAGGCCACCGCTACCTGCAGTGCAAAGCAGTATGGGTATTTAGCATCATGCCCCTTGTGCTGTTGCAGTGCCCACTGCCGAAAAACGGTCTCATCTCCTCCTTTATAGGATGAGTATTCGTCGGGTGAACCGGTACCGTCGGTGTCGTTATGACGCCATGTGTTGTGACAAGGCGGATAAATTAGCGATCAGAGACAGGGTGTATCCCACGTGCGTAGGTTTGCAGATCAGGATTACGCAGAACTTTGGGGTGCTCAGTCCCCGGGAAGTTGGCGCATGGCGCAAGCGGGTAGCAAAGCAAGGCCACCGCAACCTGTAGCGCAAAGCAGTATGGGTTTTTAGCATCATGGCCCTTGTGTTGTTGCAGTGCCCACTGCCGAAAAACGGTCTCATCTCCTCCTTTATAGTTTCAGTATTCGTCGGGTGAAGCGGTACCGTCGGTGGCGTTATGATGCCATGTGTTCTGACGAGGCGGATAAATTGGCGATCGGAGACAGGGTGTATCCCACGTGCGTAGGTTTGCAGATCAGGATTACGCAGAACTTTGGGGTGCTCAGTCCCCGGGAAGTTGGCGCATGGCGCAAGCGCGCAGCAAAACAAGGCCATCGCAACCTGCAGTGCAAAGCAGTATGGGTTTTTAGCATCATGCCCCTTGTGCTGTTGCAGTGCCCACTGCCGAAAAACGGTCTCATCTCCTTCTTTGTAGTATCAGTATTCGTCGGGTGAAGCGGTACCGTCGGTGTCGTTATGATACCATGTGTTGTGACGAGGCGGATAAATTGGCGATCAGAAACAGGGTGTATCCCACGTGCGTAGGTTTGTAGATCAGGATTACGCAGAACTTTGGGGTGCTCAGCCCCCGGGAAGTTGGCGCATGGCGCAAGCGCGCAGCAAAACAAGGCCATCGCAACCTGCAGTGCAAAGCAGTATGGGTTTTTAGCATCATGCCCCTTGTGCTGTTGCAGTGCCCACTGCCGAAAAACGGTCTCATCTCCTCCTTTATAGTATCAGTATTCGTCGGGTGAAGCGGTACCGTCAGTGTCGTTATGATACCATGTGTTGTGACGAGGCGGATAAATTGGCGATCAGAGACAGGGTGTATCCCACGTGCGTAGGTTTGTAGATCAGGATTACGCAGAACTTTGAGGTGCTCAGTCCCCGGGAAGTTGGCGCATGGCGCAAGCGCGCAGCAAAACAAGGCCATCGCAACCTGCAGTGCAAAGCAGTATGGGTTTTTAGCATCATGCCGCTTGTGCTGTTGCAGTGCCCACTGCCGAAAAACGGTCTCATCTCCTCCTTTATAGTTTCAGTATTCGTCGGGTGAAGCGTAACCGTCGGTGTCGTTTGATGCCATGTGTTGTGACGAGGCGGATAAATTGGCGATCAGAGACAGGGTGTATCCCACGTGCGTAGGTTTGCAGATCAGGATTACGCAGAACTTTGGGGTGCTCAGTCCCCGGGAAGTTGGCGCATGGCGCAAGCGCGCAGCAAAACAAGGCCATCGCAACCTGCAGTGCAAAGCAGTATGGGTTTTTAGCATCATGCCCCTTGTGCTGTTGCAGTGCCCACTGCCGAAAAACGGTCTCATCTCCTCCTTTATAGTATCAGTATTCGTCGGGTGAAGCGGTACCGTCGGTGTCGTTATGATACCATGTGTTGTGACGAGGCGGATAAATTGGCGATCAGAAACAGGGTGTATCCCACGTGCGTAGGTTTGTAGATCAGGATTACGCAGAACTTTGGGGTGCTCAGTCCCCGGGAAGTTGGCGCATGGCGCAAGCGCGCAGCAAAACAAGGCCATCGCAACCTGCAGTGCAAAGCAGTATGGGTTTTTAGCATCATGCCCCTTGTGCTGTTGCAGTGCCCACTGCCGAAAAACGGTCTCATCTCCTCCTTTATAGTATCAGTATTCGTCGGGTGAAGCGGTACCGTCGGTGTCCTTATGATGCCATGTGTTGTGACGAGGCGGATAAATTGGCGATCAGAGACAGGGTGTATCCCACGTGCGTACGTTTGTAGATCAGGATTACGCAGAACTTTGGGGTGCTCAGTCTCCGGGAAGTTGGCGCATGGCGCAAGCGGGTACCAAAGCAAGGCCACCGCAACCTGTAGCGCAAAGCAGTATGGGTTTTTAGCATCATGCCGCTTGTGCTTTTGCAGTGCCCACTGCCGAAAAACGGTCTCATCTCCTCCTTTATAGTTTCAGTATTCGTCGGGTGAAGCGGTACCGTCGGTGTCGTTATGATGCCATGTGTTGTGACGAGGTGGATAAATTGGCGATCAGAGACAAGGTGTATCCCACGTGCGTAGGTTTGTAGATCAGGATTACGCAGAACTTTGTGGTGCTCAGTCCCCGGGAAGTTGGCGCATGGCGCAAGCGGGCAGCAAAACAAGGCCACCGCAACCTGCAGTGCAAAGCAGTATGGGTTTTTAGCATCATGCCCCTTGTGCTGTTGCAGTGCCCACTGCCGAAAAACGGTCTCATCTCCTCCTTTATAGTTTCAGTATTCGTCGGGTGAAGCGTAACCGTCGGTGTCGTTTGATGCCATGTGTTGTGACGAGGCGGATAAATTGGCGATCAGAGACAGGGTGTATCCCACGTGCGTAGGTTTGCAGATCAGGATTACGCAGAACTTTGGGGTGCTCAGTCCCCGGGAAGTTGGCGCATGGCGCAAGCGGGTAGCAAAGCAAGGCCACCGCAACCTGTAGCGCAAAGCAGTATGGGTTTTTAGCATCATGCCGCTTGCGCTGTTGCAGTGCCCACTGCCGAAAAACGGTCTCATCTCCTCCTTTATAGTTTCAGTATTCGTCGGGTGAAGCGGTACCGTCGGTGTCGTTATGATGCCATGTGTTGTGACGAGGCGGATAAATTGGCGATCAGAGACAGGGTGTATCCCACGTGCGTAGGTTTGTGGATCAGGATTACGCAGAACTTTGGGGTGCTCAGTCCCCGGGAAGTTGGCGCATGGCGCAAGCGAGCAGCAAAACAAGGCCACCGCTACCTGCAGTGCAAAGCAGTATGGGTATTTAGCATCATGCCCCTTGTGCTGTTGCAGTGCCCACTGCCGAAAAACGGTCTCATCTCCTCCTTTATAGGATGAGTATTCGTCGGGTGAACCGGTACCGTCGGTGTCGTTATGACGCCATGTGTTGTGACAAGGCGGATAAATTAGCGATCAGAGACAGGGTGTATCCCACGTGCGTAGGTTTGCAGATCAGGATTACGCAGAACTTTGGGGTGCTCAGTCCCCGGGAAGTTGGCGCATGGCGCAAGCGGGTAGCAAAGCAAGGCCACCG
This sequence comes from Dermacentor andersoni, assembly GCF_023375885.2. Classification (NCBI taxonomy): domain Eukaryota; kingdom Metazoa; phylum Arthropoda; class Arachnida; order Ixodida; family Ixodidae; genus Dermacentor; species Dermacentor andersoni. The sequence goes on along the minus strand of NC_092820.1, from coordinate 934,480 downwards.
CAACCTGTAGCGCAAAGCAGTATGGGTTTTTAGCATCATGGCCCTTGTGTTGTTGCAGTGCCCACTGCCGAAAAACGGTCTCATCTCCTCCTTTATAGTTTCAGTATTCGTCGGGTGAAGCGGTACCGTCGGTGGCGTTATGATGCCATGTGTTCTGACGAGGCGGATAAATTGGCGATCGGAGACAGGGTGTATCCCACGTGCGTAGGTTTGCAGATCAGGATTACGCAGAACTTTGGGGTGCTCAGTCCCCGGGAAGTTGGTGCATGGCGCAAGCGCGCAGCAAAACAAGGCCATCGCAACCTGCAGTGCAAAGCAGTATGGGTTTTTAGCATCATGCCCCTTGTGCTGTTGCAGTGCCCACTGCCGAAAAACGGTCTCATCTCCTTCTTTGTAGTACCAGTATTCGTCGGGTGAAGCGGTACCGTCGGTGTCGTTATGATACCATGTGTTGTGACGAGGCGGATAAATTGGCGATCAGAAACAGGGTGTATCCCACGTGTGTAGGTTTGTAGATCAGGATTACGCAGAACTTTGGGGTGCTCAGTCCCCGGGAATTTGGCGCATGGCGCAAGCGGGTAGCAAAGCAAGGCCACCGCAACCTGTAGCGCAAAGCAGTATGGGTTTTTAGCATCATGCCGCTTGCGCTGTTGCAGTGCCCACTGCCGAAAAACGGTCTCATCTCCTCCTTTATAGTTTCAGTATTCGTCGGGTGAAGCGGTACCGTCGGTGTCGTTATGATGCCATGTGTTCTGACGAGGCGGATAAATTGGCGATCGGAGACAGGGTGTATCCCACGTGCGTAGGTTTGTAGATTAGGATTACGCAGAACTTTGGGGTGCTCAGTACCCGGGAAGTTGGCGCATGGCGGAAGCGCGCAGCAAAACAAGGCCATCGCAATCTGTAGTGCAAACAGTATGGGTTTTTAGCATCATGCCCCTTGTACTGTTGCAGTGCCCACTGCCGAAAAACGGTCTCATCTCCTCCTTTATAGTTTCAGTATTCGTCGGGTGAAGCGTAACCGTCGGTGTCGTTTGATGCCATGTGTTGTGACGAGGCGGATAAATTGGCGATCAGAGACAGGGTGTATCCCACGTGCGTAGGTTTGCAGATCAGGATTACGCAGAACTTTGGGGTGCTCAGTCCCCGGGAAGTTGGCGCATGGCGCAAGCGCGCAGCAAAACAAGGCCATCGCAACCTGCAGTGCAAAGCAGTATGGGTTTTTAGCTTCATGCCCCTTGTGCTGTTGCAGTGCCCACTGCCGAAAAACGGTCTCATCTCCTCCTTTATAGTATCAGTATTCGTCGGGTGAAGCGGTACCCTCGGTGTCGTTATGATGCCATGTGTTGTGACGAGGCGGATAAATTGGCGATCAGAGACAGGGTGTATCCCACGTGCGTAGGTTTGCAGATCAGGATTACGCAGAACTTTGGGGTGCTCAGTCCCCGGGAAGTTGGCGCATGGCGTAAGTGGGCAGCAAAACAAGGCCATCGGAACCTGTAGTGCAAAGCAGTATGGGTTTTCAGCATCATGCCCCTTGTGCTGTTGCAGTGCCCACTGCCGAAAAACGGTCTCATCTCCTCCTTTATAGTATCAGTATTCGTCGGGTGAAGCGGTACCGTCGGTGTCGTTATGATGCCATGTGTTGTGACAAGGCGGATAAATTGGCGATCAGAGACAGGGTGTATCCCACGTGCGTAGGTTTGCAGATCAGGATTACGCAGAACTTTGGCTTGCTCAGTCCCCGGGAAGTTGGCGCATGGCGCAAGCGGGTAGCAAAGCAAGGCCACCGCAACCTGTAGCGCAAAGCAGTATGGGTTTTTAGCATCATGCGCATTGTGCTGTTGCAGTGCCCACTGCCGAAAAAAGGTCTCATCTCCTCCTTTATAGTTTCAGTATTCGTCGGGTGTAGCGGTACCGTCGGTGTCGTTATGATGCCATGTGTTCTGACGAGGCGGATAAATTGGCGATCGGAGACAGGGTGTATCCGACGTGCGTAGGTTTGCAGATCAGGATTACGCAGAACTTTGGGGTGCTCAGTCTCCGGGAAGTTGGCGCATGGCGCAAGCGGGTAGCAAAGCAAGGCCACCGCAACCTGTAGCGCAAAGCAGTATGGGTTTTAGCATCATGCCGCTTGTGCTGTTGCAGTGCCCACTGCCGAAAAACGGTCTCATCTCCTCCTTTATAGTTTCAGTATTCGTCGGGTGAAGCGCTACCGTCGGTGTCGTTATGATGCCATGTGTTCTGACGAGGCGGATAAATTGGCGATCGGAGACAGGGTGTATCCCACGTGCGTAGGTTTGCAGATCAGGATTACGCCGAACTTTGGGGTGCTCAGTCTCCGGGAAGTTGGCGCATGGCGCAAGCGCGCAGCAAAACAAGGCCATCGCAACCTGCAGTGCAAAGCAGTATGGGTTTTTAGCATCATGCCCCTTGTGCTGTTGCAGTGCCCACTGCCGAAAAACGGTCTCATCTCCTCCTTTATAGTATCAGTATTCGTCGGGTGAAGCGGTACCGTCGGTGTCCTTATGATGCCATGTGTTGTGACGAGGCGGGTAAATTGGCGATCAGAGACAGGGTGTATCCCACGTGCGTACGTTTGTAGATCAGGATTACGCAGAACTTTGGGGTGCTCAGTCTCCGGGAAGTGGCGCATGGCGCAAGCGGGTACCAAAGCAAGGCCAGCGCAACCTGTAGCGCAAAGCAGTATGGGTTTTTAGCATCATGCCGCTTGTGCTGTTGCAGTGCCCACTGCCGAAAAACGGTCTCATCTCCTCCTTTATAGTTTCAGTATTCGTCGGGTGAAGCGGTACCGTCGGTGTCGTTATGATACCATGTGTTGTGACGAGGTGGATAAATTGGCGATCAGAGACAGGGTGTATCCCACGTGCGTAGGTTTGTAGATCAGGATTACGCAGAACTTTGGGGTGCTCAGTCCCCGGGAAGTTGGCGCATGGCGCAAGCGGGCAGCAAAACAAGGCCACCGCAACCTGCAGTGCAAAGCAGTATGGGTTTTTAGCATCATGCCCCTTGTGCTGTTGCAGTGCCCACTGCCGAAAAACGGTCTCATCTCCTTTATAGTTTCAGTATTCGTCGGGTGAAGCGTAACCGTCGGTGTCGTTTGATGCCATGTGTTGTGACGAGGCGGATAAATTGGCGATCAGAGACAGGGTGTATCCCACGTGCGTAGGTTTGCAGATCAGGATTACGCAGAACTTTGGGGTGCTCAGTCCCCGGGAAGTTGGCGCATGGCGCAAGCGCGCAGCAAAACAAGGCCATCCCAACCTGCAGTGCAAAGCAGTATGGGTTTTTAGCATCATGCCCCTTGTGCTGTTGCAGTGCCCACTGCCGAAAAACGGTCTCATCTCCTCCTTTATAGTATCAGTATTCGTCGGGTGAAGCGGTACCGTCGGTGTCGTTATGATACCATGTGTTGTGACGAGGCGGATAAATTGGCGATCAGAAACAGGGTGTATCCCACGTGCGTAGGTTTGTAGATCAGGATTACGCAGAACTTTGGGGTGCTCAGTCCCCGGGAAGTTGGCGCATGGCGCAAGCGCGCAGCAAAACAAGGCCATCGCAACCTGCAGTGCAAAGCAGTATGGGTTTTTAGCATCATGCCCCTTGTGCTGTTGCAGTGCCCACTGCCGAAAAACGGTCTCATCTCCTCCTTTATAGTATCAGTATTCGTCGGGTGAAGCGGTACCGTCGGTGTCCTTATGATGCCATGTGTTGTGACGAGGCGGATAAATTGGCGATCGGAGACAGGGTGTATCCCACGTGCGTACGTTTGTAGATCAGGATTACGCAGAACTTTGGGGTGCTCAGTCTCCGGGAAGTTGGCGCATGGCGCAAGCGGGTAATAAAGCAAGGCCACCGCAACCTGCAGTGCAAAGCAGTATGGGTTTTTAGCATCATGCCCCTTGTGCTGTTGCAGTGCCCACTGCCGAAAAACGGTCTCATCTCCTCCTTTATAGGATCAGTATTCGTCGGGTGAAGCGGTACCGTCGGTGTCGTTATGACGCCATGTGTTGTGACAAGGCGGATAAATTCGCGATCAGAGACAGGGTGTATCCCACGTGCGTAGGTTTGCAGATCACGATTACGCAGAACTTTGGGGTGCTCAGTCCCCGGGAATTTGGCGCATGGCGCAAGCGGGTAGCAAAGCAAGGCCACCGCAACCTGTAGCGCAAAGCAGTATGGGTTTTTAGCATCATGCCGCTTGCGCTGTTGCAGTGCCCACTGCCGAAAAACGGTCTCATCTCCTCCTTTATAGTTTCAGTATTCGTCGGGTGAAGCGGTACCGTCGGTGTCGTTATGATGCCATGTGTTCTGACGAGGCGGATAAATTGGCGATCGGAGACAGGGTGTATCCCACGTGCGTAGGTTTGTAGATCAGGATTACGCAGAACTTTGGGGTGCTCAGTCCCCGGGAAGTTGGCGCATGGCGGAAGCGCGCAGCAAAACAAGGCCATCGCAATCTGTAGTGCAAACAGTATGGGTTTTTAGCATCATGCCCCTTGTACTGTTGCAGTGCCCACTGCCGAAAAACGGTCTCATCTCCTCCTTTATAGTTTCAGTATTCGTCGGGTGAAGCGTAACCGTCGGTGTCGTTTGATGCCATGTGTTGTGACGAGGCGGATAAATTGGCGATCAGAGACAGGGTGTATCCCACGTGCGTAGGTTTGCAGATCAGGATTACGCAGAACTTTGGGGTGCTCAGTCCCCGGGAAGTTGGCGCATGGCGCAAGCGCGCAGCAAAACAAGGCCATCGCAACCTGCAGTGCAAAGCAGTATGGGTTTTTAGCTTCATGCCCCTTGTGCTGTTGCAGTGCCCACTGCCGAAAAACGGTCTCATCTCCTCCTTTATAGTATCAGTATTCGTCGGGTGAAGCGGTACCCTCGGTGTCGTTATGATGCCATGTGTTGTGACGAGGCGGATAAATTGGCGATCAGAGACAGGGTGTATCCCATGTGCGTAGGTTTGCAGATCAGGATTACGCAGAACTTTGGGGTGCTCAGCCCCCGGGAAGTTGGCGCATGGCGTAAGCGGGCAGCAAAACAAGGCCATCGGAACCTGTAGTGCAAAGCAGTATGGGTTTTCAGCATCATGCCCCTTGTGCTGTTGCAGTGCCCACTGCCGAAAAACGGTCTCATCTCCTCCTTTATAGTATCAGTATTCGTCGGGTGAAGCGGTACCGTCGGTGTCGTTATGATGCCATGTGTTGTGACAAGGCGGATAAATTGGCGATCAGAGACAGGGTGTATCCCACGTGCGTAGATTTGCAGATCAGGATTACGCAGAACTTTGGGGTGCTCAGTCCCCGGGAAGTTGGCGCATGGCGCAAGCGGGTAGCAAAGCAAGGCCCCCGCAACCTGTAGCGCAAAGCAGTATGGGTTTTTAGCATCATGCGCATTGTGCTGTTGCAGTGCCCACTGCCGAAAAAAGGTCTCATCTCCTCCTTTATAGTTTCAGTATTCGTCGGGTGTAGCGGTACCGTCGGTGTCGTTATGATGCCATGTGTTCTGACGAGGCGGATAAATTGGCGATCGGAGACAGGGTGTATCCGACGTGCGTAGGTTTGCAGATCAGGATTACGCAGAACTTTGGGGTGCTCAGTCTCCGGGAAGTTGGCGCATGGCGCAAGCGGGTAGCAAAGCAAGGCCACCGCAACCTGTAGCGCAAAGCAGTATGGGTTTTAGCATCATGCCGCTTGTGCTGTTGCAGTGCCCACTGCCGAAAAACAGTCTCATCTCCTCCTTTATAGTTTCAGTATTCGTCGGGTGAAGCGCTACCGTCGGTGTCGTTATGATGCCATGTGTTCTGACGAGGCGGATAAATTGGCGATCGGAGACAGGGTGTATCCCACGTGCGTAGGTTTGCAGATCAGGATTACGCCGAACTTTGGGGTGCTCAGTCTCCGGGAAGTTGGCGCATGGCGCAAGCGCGCAGCAAAACAAGGCCATCGCAACCTGTAGCGCAAAGCAGTATGGGTTTTAGCATCATGCCCCTTGTACTGTTGCAGTGCCCACTGCCGAAAAACGGTCTCATCTCCTCCTTTATAGTTTCAGTATTCGTCGGGTGAAGCGTAACCGTCGGTGTCGTTTGATGCCATGTGTTGTGACGAGGCGGATAAATTGGCGATCAGAGACAGGGTGTATCCCACGTTGTCAGAGTTGTCGGACGATCCCACCGCTGTCAACCAGATGTAGGAGTCGTCCGACGATCTCGCCGCTGCCACCATTTGAAGGAGTTGGCGGTCGTAGAGAGGAACTCGGTGAACAGCATTTATTTAGATTATTTACATCTTAGACAAGACGTACATCGGCAGTCTAGCGTGACTCCCAAATGGGGCACGCAAGACGACGCATACAGCAAACAGCTTACGAGCACACAGCTCACTAATACATTTCGAGCACAACGACGACCACTCAGCTCACGACGACGAGCACGCACTAGCAGCCGACAATCGCTGCTTATAAGCACTTGGTCGCCCCTTGATTCCAAGCAGACGGAAACGTTCGTCCAGTCATCGTTCGACGTCACCGTTCGACGTCACCGTAGACCAGCCCTTTTGGAGGAGGATGAGGGCTGTCGACTTGGAGGAGGATGAGGGCTTACATACACGTGCCGCACACACCCACAGGTGCAATGATCTGGAGCCGACGTCAGAGGGGCTTCGTAGAACTCTGAGCCGTTCCGGGTAGCACATTGTCTGGCGCCTTGGTCGGAAAGCGGGAAGGAGCCCCTGTCAGCGTTCCCGCGGCAACTCCCCCGCTCATAGCAGAACAGGGCGGCGTTGTCGTGTTGCGCACAAAGCCTCCTTCGTCGAACTCCTTCACTCGCAACGGCGACGAGGCTAGAGGTTGGCGGCGCCGTTCCAAGATGAGGTTACTATCGCTGGCGTAAATGGCTCGCAAACTTGCACTGGAGCTGGCCGTTCTTAACAGCGCCTCCATGACCCGGAAAATCTCGACCGAATCTGACTGGGACAAGTTCGTGACGCTTTCTCCGACGCCCCACATTGCTCAAAATTAATTTCGGTACTTTTTTTGTTACTTATGAGGCACCCTCGCTGCGCCTGGCCTTGTGACACAGCGAAAAGCATCTCGGCTGTGTGGTGCAGTTTTTTCGCGTGCACCGAATCTGACTGGGACAAGTTCGTGACGCTTTCTCCGACGCCCAACATTGCTGAAAATTAATTTCGGTACTTTTTTTGTTACTTATGAGGCACCCTCGCTGCGGCTGGCCACACAGCGAAAAGCATCTCGGCTGTGTGGTGCAGTTTTTTCGCGTGCACCGAATCTGACTGGGACAAGTTCGTGACGCTTTCTCCGACGCGCAACATTGCTCAAAATTAATTTCGGTACTTTTTTTGTTACTTATGAGGCACCCTCGCTGCGTCTGGCATTGTGACACAGCGAAAAGCATCTCGGCTGTGTGGTGCAGTTTTTTCGCGTGCACCGAATCTGACTGGGACAAGTTCGTGACGCTTTCTCCGACGCCCAACATTGCTGAAAATTAATTTCGGTACTTTTTTTGTTACTTATGAGGCACCCTCGCTGCGCCTGGCCTTGTGACACAGCGAAAAGCATCTCGGCTCTGTGGTGCAGTTCTTTCGCGCGCACCGAATCTGACTGGGACAAGTTCGTGACGCTTTCTCCGACGCCCCACATTGCTCAAAATTAATTTCGGTACTTTTTTTGTTACTTATGAGGCACCCTCGCTGCGCCTGGCCTTGTGACACAGCGAAAAGCATCTCGGCTGTGTGGTGCAGTTTTTTCGCGTGCACCGAATCTGACTGGGACAAGTTCGTGACGCTTTCTCTGGCGCCCAACATTGCTGAAAATTAATTTCGGTACTTTTTTTGTTACTTATGAGGCACCCTCGCGGCGACTGGCCTTGTGACACAGCGAAAAGCATCTCGGCTGTGTGGTGCAGTTTTTTCGCGTGCACCAAATCTGACTGGGACAAATTTGTGACGCTTTCTCCGATGCCCAACATTGCTGAAAATTAATTTCGGTACTTTTTTTGTTACTTATGAGGCACCCTCGCTGCGCCTGGCCTTGTGACACAGCGTAAACCATCTCGGCTGTGTGGTGCAGTTTTTTCGCGTGCACCGAATCTGACTGGGACAAGTTCGTGACGCTTTCTCCGACGCCCAACATTGCTGAAACTTAATTTCAGTACTTTTTTTATTACTTATGAGGCACCCTCGCTGCGCCTGGCCTTGTGACACAGCGAAAAGCATCTCGGCTGTGTTCTGCAGTTTTTTCGCGTGCACCGAATCTGACTGGGACAAGTTCGTGACGCTTTCTCCGACGCCCAACATTGCTGAAAATTAATTTCGGTACTTTTTTGTTACTTATGAGGCACCCTCGCTGCGCCTGGCCTTGTGACACAGCGAAAAGCATCTCGGCTGTGTGGTGCAGTTTTTTCGCGTGCACCGAATCTGACTGGGACAAGTTCGTGACGCTTTCTCCGACGCCCAACATTGCTGAAAATTATATTTCGGTACTTTTTTGGTTACTTATGAGGCACCCTCGCTGCGCCTGGCCTTGTGACACAGCGAAAAGCATCTCGGCTGTGTGGTGCAGTTTTTTCGCGTGCACCGAATCTGACTGGGACAAGTTCGTGACGCTTTCTCCGGCACCCAACATTGCTGAAAATTAATTTCGGTACTTTTTTTGTTACTTATGAGGCACCCTCGCTGCGCCTGGCCTTGTGACACAGCGAAAAGCATCTCGGCTCTGTGGTGCAGTTTTTTCGCGTGCACCGAATCTGACTGGGACAAGTTCGTGACGCTTTCTCCGACGCCCAACATTGCTGAAAATTAATTTCGGTACTTTTTTTGTTACTTATGAGGCACCCTCGCGGCGTGTGGCCTTGTGACACAGCGAAAAGCATCTCGGCTGTGTGCTGCAGTTTTTTCGCGTGCACCGAATCTGACTGGGACAAGTTCGTGACGCTTTCTCCGAGGCCCAACATTGCTGAAAATTAATTTCGGTACTTTTTTTGTTACTTATGAGGCACCCTTGCTGCGCCTGGCCTTGTGACACAGCGAAAAGCATCTCGGCTGTGTGGTGCAGTTTTTTCGCGTGCACCGAATCTGACTAGGACAAGTTCGTGACGCTTTCTCCGACGCCCAACATTGCTGAAATATAATTTCGGTAATTTTTTTGTTACTTATGAGGCACCCTTGCTTCGCCTGGCCTTGTGACACAGCGAAAAGCATCTCGGCTGTGTGGTGCAGTTTTTTCGCGTGCACCGAATCTGACTGGGACAAGTTCGTGACGCTTTCTCCGACGCCCAACACTGCTGAAAATTAATTTCGGTACTTTTTTGTTACTTATGAGGCACCCTCGCTGCGCCTGGCCTTGTGACACAGCGAAAAGCATCTCGGCTGTGTGGTGCAGTTTTTTCGCGTGCACCGAATCTGACTGGGACAAGTTCGTGACGCTTTCTCCGGCACCCAACATTGCTGAAAATTAATTTCGGTACTTTTTTTGTTACTTATGAGGCACCCTCGCTGCGCCTGGCCTTGTGACACAGCGAAAAGCATCTCGGCTTTTGGTGCAGTTTTTTCGCGTGCACCGAATCTGACTGGGACAAGTTCGTGACGCTTTCTCCGACGCCCAACATTGCTGAAAATTAATTTCGGTACTTTTTTTGTTACTTATGAGGCACCCTCGCGGCGCCTGGCCTTGTGACACAGCGAAAAGCATCTCGGCTGTGTGGTGCAGTTTTTTCGCGTGCACCGAATCTGACTGGGACAAGTTCGTGACGCTTTCTCCGACGCCCAACATTGCTGAAAATTAATTTGGGTACTTTTTTTGTTACTTATGAGGCACCCTTGCTGCGCCTGGCCTTGTGACACAGCGAAAAGCATCTCGGCTGTGTGGTGCAGTTTTTTCGCGTGCACCGAATCTGACTAGGACAAGTTCGTGACGCTTTCTCCGATGCCCAACATTGCTGAAAATTAATTTCGGTACCTTATTTGTTACTTATGAGGCACCCTCGCTGCGCCTGGCCTTGTGACACAGCGAAAAGCATCTCGGCTGTGTGGTGCAGTTTTTTCGCGTGCACCGAATCTGACTGGAACAAGTTCGTGATGCTTTCTCCGACGCCCAACATTGCTGAAAATTAATTTCGGTACTTTTTTTTTTACTTATGAGGCACCCTCGCTGCGCCTGGCCTTGTGACACAGCGAAAAGCATCTCGGCTGTGTGGTGCAGTTTTTTCGCGTGCACCGAATCTGACTGGGACAAGTTCGTGACGCTTTCTCCGGCACCCAACATTGCTGAAAATTAATTTCGGTACTTTTTTTGTTACTTATGAGGCACCCTCGCTGCGCCTGGCCTTGTGACACAGCGAAAAGCATCTCGGCTCTGTGGTGCAGTTTTTTCGCGTGCACCGAATCTGACTGGGACAAGTTCGTGACGCTTTCTCCGACGCCCAACATTGCTGAAAATTAATTTCGGTACTTTTTTTGTTACTTATGAGGCACCCTCGCGGCGCCTGGCCTTGTGACACAGCGAAAAGCATCTCGGCTGTGTGGTGCAGTTTTTTCGCGTGCACCGAATCTGACTGGGACAAGTTCGTGACGCTTTCTCTGACGCCCAACATTGCTGAAAATTAATTTCGGTACTTTTTTTGTCATTTATGAGGCACCCTTGCTGCGCCTGGCCTTGTGACACAGCGAAAAGCATCTCGGCTGTGTGGTGCAGTTTTTTCGCGTGCACCGAATCTGACTAGGACAAGTTCGTGACGCTTTCTCCGACGCCCAACATTGCTGAAATATAATTTCGGTACTTTTTTTGTTACTTATGAGGCACCCTTGCTTCGCCTGGCCTTGTGACACAGCGAAAAGCATCTCGGCTGTGTGGTGCAGTTTTTTCGCGTGCACCGAATCTGACTGGGACAAGTTCGTGATGCTTTCTCCGACGCCCAACATTGCTGAAAATTAATTTCGGTACTTCTTTTGTTACTTATGAGGCACCCTCGCTGCGCCTGGCCTTGTGACACAGCGAAAAGCATCTCGGCTGTGTGGTGCAGTTTTTTCGCGTGCACCGAATCTGACTGGGACAAGTTCGTGACGCTTTCTCCGGCACCCAACATTGCTGAAAATAATTTCGGTACTTTTTTTGTTACTTATGAGGCACCCTCGCTGCGCCTGGCCTTGTGACACAGCGAAAAGCATCTCGGCTGTGTGGTGCAGTTTTTTCGCGTGCACCGAATCTGACTGGGACAAGTTCGTGACGCTTTCTCCGGCACCCAACATTGCTGAAAATTAATTTCGGTACTTTTTTTGTTACTTATGAGGCACCCTCGCTGCGCCTGGCCTTGTGACACAGCGAAAAGCATCTCGGCTGTGTGGTGCAGTTTTTTCGCGTGCACCGAATCTGACTGGGACAAGTTCGTGACGCTTTCTCCGACGCCCAACATTGCTGAAAATTAATTTCGGTACTTTTTTTGTTACTTATGAGGCACCCTTGCTTCGCCTGGCCTTGTGACACAGCGAAAAGCATCTCGGCTGTGTGGTGCAGTTTTTTCGCGTGCACCGAATCTGACTGGGACAAGTTCGTGACGCTTTCTCCGGCACCCAACATTGCTGAAAATTAATTTCGGTACTTTTTTTGTTACTTATGAGGCACCCTCGCTGCGCCTGGCCTTGTGACACAGCGAAAAGCATCTCGGCTCTGTGGTGCAGTTTTTTCGCGTGCACCGAATCTGACTGGGACAAGTTCGTGACGCTTTCTCCGACGCCCAACATTGCTGAAAATTAATTTCGGTACTTTTTTTGTTACTTATGAGGCACCCTCGCGGCGCCTGGCCTTGTGACACAGCGAAAAGCATCTCGGCTGTGTGGTGCAGTTTTTTCGCGTGCACCGAATCTGACTGGGACAAGTTCGTGACGCTTTCTCTGACGCCCAACATTGCTGAAAATTAATTTCGGTACTTTTTTTGTTACTTATGAGGCACCCTTGCTGCGCCTGGCCTTGTGACACAGCGAAAAGCATCTCGGCTGTGTGGTGCAGTTTTTTCGCGTGCACCGAATCTGACTAGGACAAGTTCGTGACGCTTTCTCCGACGCCCAACATTGCTGAAATATAATTTCGGTACTTTTTTTGTTACTTATGAGGCACCCTTGCTTCGCCTGGCCTTGTGACACAGCGAAAAGCATCTCGGCTGTGTGGTGCAGTTTTTTCGCGTGCACCGAATCTGACTGGGACAAGTTCGTGACGCTTTCTCCGACGCCCAACATTGCTGAAAATTAATTTCGGTACTTTTTTTGTTACTTATGAGGCACCCTCGCTGCGCCTGGCCTTCTGACACAGCGAAAAGCATCTCGGCTGTGTGGTGCAGTTTTTTCGCGTGCACCGAATCTGACTGGGACAAGTTCGTGACGCTTTCTCCGACGCCCAACATTGCTGAAAATTAATTTCGGTACTTTTTTTGTTACTTATGAGGCACCCTCGCTGCGCCTGGCCTTATGACGCAGCGAAAAGCATCTCGGCTGTGTGGTGCAGTTTTTTCGCGTGCACCGAATCTGACTGGGACAAGTTCGTGACGCTTTCTCCGGCACCCAACATTGCTGAAAATTAATTTCGGTACTTTTTTTGTTACTTATGAGGCACCCTCGCTGCGCCTGGCCTTGTGACACAGCGAAAAGCATCTCGGCTCTGTGGTGCAGTTTTTTCGCGTGCACCGAATCTGACTGGGACAAGTTCGTGACGCTTTCTCCGACGCCCAACATTGCTGAAAATTAATTTCGGTACTTTTTTTGTTACTTATGAGGCACCCTCGCTGCGCCTGGCCTTCTGACACAGCGAAAAGCATCTCGGCTGTGTGGTTCAGTTTTTTCGCGTGCACCGAATCTGACTGGGACAAGTTCGTGACGCTTTCTCCGACGCCCAACATTGCTGAAAATTAATTTCGGTACTTTTTTTGTTACTTATGAGGCACCCTCGCTGCGCCTGGCCTTGTGACACAGCGAAAAGCATCTCGGCTGTGTGGTGCAGTTTTTTCGCGTGCACCGAATCTGACTGGGACAAGTTCGTGACGCTTTCTCCGACGCCCAACATTGCTGAAAATTAATTCGGTACTTTTTTTGTTACTTATGAGGCACCCTCGCTGCGCCTGGCCTTGTGACACAGCGAAAAGCATCTCGGCTCTGTGGTGCAGTTTTTTCGCGTGCACCGAATCTGACTGGGACAAGTTCGTGACGCTTTCTCCGACGCCCAACATTGCTGAAAATTTCGGTACTTTTTTGTTACTTATGAGGCACCCTCGCTGCGCCTGGCCTTCTGACACAGCGAAAAGCATCTCGGCTGTGTGGTGCAGTTTTTTCGCGTGCACCGAATCTGACTGGGACAAGTTCGTGACGCTTTCTCCGACGCCCAACATTGCTGAAAATTAATTTCGGTACTTTTTTTGTTACTTATGAGGCACCCTCGCTGCGCCTGGCCTTGTGACACAGCGAAAAGCATCTCGGCTGTGTGGTGCAGTTTTTTCGCGTGCACCGAATCTGACTGGGACAAGTTCGTGACGCTTTCTCCGACGCCCAACATTGCTGAAAATTAATTCGGTACTTTTTTTGTTACTTATGAGGCACCCTCGCTGCGCCTGGCCTTGTGACACAGCGAAAAGCATCTCGGCTCTGTGGTGCAGTTTTTTCGCGTGCACCGAATCTGACTGGGACAAGTTCGTGACGCTTTCTCCGACGCCCAACATTGCTGAAAATTTCGGTACTTTTTTGTTACTTATGAGGCACCCTCGCTGCGCCTGGCCTTCTGACACAGCGAAAAGCATCTCGGCTGTGTGGTGCAGTTTTTTCGCGTGCACCGAATCTGACTGGGACAAGTTCGTGACGCTTTCTCCGACGCCCAACATTGCTGAAAATTTATTTCGGTACTTTTTTTGTTACTTATGAGGCACCCTCGCTGCGCCTGGCCTTCTGACACAGCGAAAAGCATCTCGGCTGTGTGGTGCAGTTTTTTCGCGTGCACCGAATCTGACTGGGACAAGTTCGTGACGCTTTCTCCGACGCCCAACATTGCTGAAAATTAATTTCGGTACTTTTTTTGTTACTTATGAGGCACCCTCGCTGCGCCTGGCCTTGTGACACAGCGAAAAGCATCTCGGCTCTGTGGTGCAGTTTTTTCGCGTGCACCGAATCTGACTGGGACAAGTTCGTGACGCTTTCTCCGACGCCCAACATTGCTGAAAATTAATTTCGGTACTTTTTTTGTTACTTATGAGGCACCCTCGCTGCGCCTGGCCTTCTGACACAGGGAAAAGCATCTCGGCTGTGTGGTGCAGTTTTTTCGCGTGCACCGAATCTGACTGGGACAAGTTCGTGACGCTTTCTCCGGCACCCAACATTGCTGAAAATTAATTTCGGTACTTTTTTTGTTACTTATGAGGCACCCTCGCTGCGCCTGGCCTTGTGACACAGCGAAAAGCATCTCGGCTCTGTGGTGCAGTTTTTTCGCGTGCACCGAATCCGACTGGGACAAGTTCGTGACGCTTTCTCCGACGCCCAACATTGCTGAAAATTAATTTCGGTACTTTTTTTGTTACTTATGAGGCACCCTCGCTGCGCCTGGCCTTCTGACACAGCGAAAAGCATCTCGGCTGTGTGGTGCAGTTTTTTCGCGTGCACCGAATCTGACTGGGACAAGTTCGTGACGCTTTCTCCGACGCCCAACATTGCTGAAAATTAATTTCGGTACTTTTTTTGTTACATATGAGGCACCCTCGCGGCGCCTGGCCTTGTGACACAGCGAAAAGCATCTCGGCTGTGTGGTGCAGTTTTTTCGCGTGCACCGAATCTGACTGGGACAAGTTCGTGACGCTTTCTCCGACGCCCAACATTGCTGAAAATTAATTTCGGTACTTTTTTTTGTTACTTATGAGGCACCCTCGCTGCGCCTGGCCTTCTGACACAGCGAAAAGCATCTCGGCTGTGTGGTGCAGTTTTTTCGCGTGCACCGAATCTGACTGGGACAAGTTCGTGACGCTTTCTCCGACGCCCAACATTGCTGAAAATTAATTTCGGTACTTTTTTTGTTACTTATGAGGCACCCTCGCTGCGCCTGGCCTTGTGACACAGCGAAAAGCATCTCGGCTCTGTGGTGCAGTTTTTTCGCGTGCACCGAATCTGACTGGGACAAGTTCGTGACGCTTTCTCCGACGCCCAACATTGCTGAAAATTAATTTCGGTACTTTTTTTGTTACTTATGAGGCACCCTCGCTGCGCCTGGCCTTCTGACACAGCGAAAAGCATCTCGGCTGTGTGGTGCAGTTTTTTCGCGTGCACCGAATCTGACTGGGACAAGTTCGAGACGCTTTCTCCGGCACCCAACATTGCTGAAAATTAATTTCGGTACTTTTTTTGTTACTTATGAGGCACCCTCGCTGCGCCTGGCCTTGTGACACAGCGAAAAGCATCTCGGCTCTGTGGTGCAGTTTTTTCGCGTGCACCGAATCTGACTGGGACAAGTTCGTGACGCTTTCTCCGACGCCCAACATTGCTGAAAATTAATTTCGGTACTTTTTTGTTACTTATGAGGCACCCTCGCTGCGCCTGGCCTTCTGACACAGCGAAAAGCATCTCGGCTGTGTGGTGCAGTTTTTTCGCGTGCACCGAATCTGACTGGGACAAGTTCGTGACGCTTTCTCCGGCACCCAACATTGCTGAAAATTAATTTCGGTACTTTTTTTGTTACTTATGAGGCACCCTCGCTGCGCCTGGCCTTCTGACACAGGGAAAAGCATCTCGGCTGTGTGGTGCAGTTTTTTCGCGTGCACCGAATCTGACTGGGACAAGTTCGTGACGCTTTCTCCGGCACCCAACATTGCTGAAAATTAATTTCGGTACTTTTTTTGTTACTTATGAGGCACCCTCGCTGCGCCTGGCCTTGTGACACAGCGAAAAGCATCTCGGCTCTGTGGTGCAGTTTTTTCGCGTGCACCGAATCTGACTGGGACAAGTTCGTGACGCTTTCTCCGACGCCCAACATTGCTGAAAATTAATTCGGTACTTTTTTTGTTACTTATGAGGCACCCTCGCTGCGCCTGGCCTTGTGACACAGCGAAAAGCATCTCGGCTCTGTGGTGCAGTTTTTTCGCGTGCACCGAGTCTGACTGGGACAAGTTCGTGACGCTTTCTCCGACGCCCAACATTGCTGAAAATTTCGGTACTTTTTTGTTACTTATGAGGCACCCTCGCTGCGCCTGGCCTTCTGACACAGCGAAAAGCATCTCGGCTGTGTGGTGCAGTTTTTTCGCGTGCACCGAATCTGACTGGGACAAGTTCGTGACGCTTTCTCCGACGCCCAACATTGCTGAAAATTAATTTCGGTACTTTTTTTGTTACTTATGAGGCACCCTCGCTGCGCCTGGCCTTGTGACACAGCGAAAAGCATCTCGGCTGTGTGGTGCAGTTTTTTCGCGTGCACCGAATCTGACTGGGACAAGTTCGTGACGCTTTCTCCGACGCCCAACATTGCTGAAAATTAATTCGGTACTTTTTTTGTTACTTATGAGGCACCCTCGCTGCGCCTGGCCTTGTGACACAGCGAAAAGCATCTCGGCTCTGTGGTGCAGTTTTTTCGCGTGCACCGAATCTGACTGGGACAAGTTCGTGACGCTTTCTCCGACGCCCAACATTGCTGAAAATTTCGGTACTTTTTTGTTACTTATGAGGCACCCTCGCTGCGCCTGGCCTTCTGACACAGCGAAAAGCATCTCGGCTGTGTGGTGCAGTTTTTTCGCGTGCACCGAATCTGACTGGGACAAGTTCGTGACGCTTTCTCCGACGCCCAACATTGCTGAAAATTTATTTCGGTACTTTTTTTGTTACTTATGAGGCACCCTCGCTGCGCCTGGCCTTCTGACACAGCGAAAAGCATCTCGGCTGTGTGGTGCAGTTTTTTCGCGTGCACCGAATCTGACTGGGACAAGTTCGTGACGCTTTCTCCGACGCCCAACATTGCTGAAAATTAATTTCGGTACTTTTTTTGTTACTTATGAGGCACCCTCGCTGCGCCTGGCCTTCTGACACAGGGAAAAGCATCTCGGCTGTGTGGTGCAGTTTTTTCGCGTGCACCGAATCTGACTGGGACAAGTTCGTGACGCTTTCTCCGACGCCCAACATTGCTGAAAATTTCGGTACTTTTTTGTTACTTATGAGGCACCCTCGCTGCGCCTGGCCTTCTGACACAGCGAAAAGCATCTCGGCTGTGTGGTGCAGTTTTTTCGCGTGCACCGAATCTGACTGGGACAAGTTCGTGACGCTTTCTCCGACGCCCAACATTGCTGAAAATTAATTTCGGTACTTTTTTTGTTACTTATGAGGCACCCTCGCTGCGCCTGGCCTTCTGACACAGCGAAAAGCATCTCGGCTCTGTGGTGCAGTTTTTTCGCGTGCACCGAATCTGACTGGGACAAGTTCGTGACGCTTTCTCCGACGCCCAACATTGCTGAAAATTTCGGTACTTTTTTGTTACTTATGAGGCACCCTCGCTGCGCCTGGCCTTCTGACACAGCGAAAAGCATCTCGGCTGTGTGGTGCAGTTTTTTCGCGTGCACCGAATCTGACTGGGACAAGTTCGTGACGCTTTCTCCGACGCCCAACATTGCTGAAAATTTATTTCGGTACTTTTTTTGTTACTTATGAGGCACCCTCGCTGCGCCTGGCCTTCTGACACAGCGAAAAGCATCTCGGCTCTGTGGTGCAGTTTTTTCGCGTGCACCGAATCTGACTGGGACAAGTTCGTGACGCTTTCTCCGACGCCCAACATTGCTGAAAATTAATTTCGGTACTTTTTTTGTTACTTATGAGGCACCCTCGCTGCGCCTGGCCTTCTGACACAGGGAAAAGCATCTCGGCTGTGTGGTGCAGTTTTTTCGCGTGCACCGAATCTGACTGGGACAAGTTCGTGACGCTTTCTCCGGCACCCAACATTGCTGAAAATTAATTTCGGTACTTTTTTTGTTACTTATGAGGCACCCTCGCTGCGCCTGGCCTTGTGACACAGCGAAAAGCATCTCGGCTCTGTGGTGCAGTTTTTTCGCGTGCACCGAATCCGACTGGGACAAGTTCGTGACGCTTTCTCCGACGCCCAACATTGCTGAAAATTAATTTCGGTACTTTTTTTGTTACTTATGAGGCACCCTCGCTGCGCCTGGCCTTCTGACACAGCGAAAAGCATCTCGGCTGTGTGGTGCAGTTTTTTCGCGTGCACCGAATCTGACTGGGACAAGTTCGTGACGCTTTCTCCGGCACCCAACATTGCTGAAAATTAATTTCGGTACTTTTTTTGTTACTTATGAGGCACCCTCGCTGCGCCTGGCCTTCTGACACAGCGAAAAGCATCTCGGCTGTGTGGTGCAGTTTTTTCGCGTGCACCGAATCTGACTGGGACAAGTTCGTGACGCTTTCTCCGACGCCCAACATTGCTGAAAATTAATTTCGGTACTTTTTTTGTTACTTATGAGGCACCCTCGCTGCGCCTGGCCTTGTGACACAGCGAAAAGCATCTCGGCTGTGTGGTGCAGTTTTTTCGCGTGCACCGAATCTGACTGGGACAAGTTCGTGACGCTTTCTCCGGCACCCAACATTGCTGAAAATTAATTTCGGTACTTTTTTTGTTACTTATGAGGCACCCTCGCTGCGCTTGGCCTTGTGACACAGCCAAAAGCATCTCGGCTCTGTGGTGCAGTTTTTTCGCGTGCACCGAATCTGACTGGGACAAGTTCGTGACGCTTTCTCCGACGCCCAACATTGCTGAAAATTAATTTCGGTACTTTTTTTGTTACATATGAGGCACCCTCGCGGCGCCTGGCCTTGTGACACAGCGAAAAGCATCTCGGCTGTGTGGTGCAGTTTTTTCGCGTGCACCGAATCTGACTGGGACAAGTTCGTGACGCTTTCTCCGACGCCCAACATTGCTGAAAATTAATTTCGGTACTTTTTTTTGTTACTTATGAGGCACCCTCGCTGCGCCTGGCCTTCTGACACAGCGAAAAGCATCTCGGCTGTGTGGTGCAGTTTTTTCGCGTGCACCGAATCTGACTGGGACAAGTTCGTGACGCTTTCTCCGACGCCCAACGTTGCTGAAAATTTATTTCGGTACTTTTTTTGTTACTTATGAGGCACCCTCGCTGCGCCTGGCCTTGTGACACAGCGAAAAGCATCTCGGCTCTGTGGTGCAGTTTTTTCGCGTGCACCGAATCTGACTGGGACAAGTTCGTGACGCTTTCTCCGACGCCCAACATTGCTGAAAATTAATTTCGGTACTTTTTTTGTTACTTATGAGGCACCCTCGCTGCGCCTGGCCTTCTGACACAGCGAAAAGCATCTCGGCTGTGTGGTGCAGTTTTTTCGCGTGCACCGAATCTGACTGGGACAAGTTCGAGACGCTTTCTCCGGCACCCAACATTGCTGAAAATTAATTTCGGTACTTTTTTTGTTACTTATGAGGCACCCTCGCTGCGCCTGGCCTTGTGACACAGCGAAAAGCATCTCGGCTCTGTGGTGCAGTTTTTTCGCGTGCACCGAATCTGACTGGGACAAGTTCGTGACGCTTTCTCCGACGCCCAACATTGCTGAAAATTAATTTCGGTACTTTTTTGTTACTTATGAGGCACCCTCGCTGCGCCTGGCCTTCTGACACAGCGAAAAGCATCTCGGCTGTGTGGTGCAGTTTTTTCGCGTGCACCGAATCTGACTGGGACAAGTTCGTGACGCTTTCTCCGGCACCCAACATTGCTGAAAATTAATTTCGGTACTTTTTTTGTTACTTATGAGGCACCCTCGCTGCGCCTGGCCTTCTGACACAGGGAAAAGCATCTCGGCTGTGTGGTGCAGTTTTTTCGCGTGCACCGAATCTGACTGGGACAAGTTCGTGACGCTTTCTCCGGCGCCCAACATTGCTGAAAATTAATTTCGGTACTTTTTTTGTTACTTATGAGGCACCCTCGCTGCGCCTTGCCTTGTGACACAGCGAAAAGCATCTCGGCTGTGTGGTGCAGTTTTTTCGCGTGCACCGAATCTGACTGGGACAAGTTCGTGACGCTTTCTCCGGCACCCAACATTGCTGAAAATTAATTTCGGTACTTTTTTTGTTACTTATGAGGCACCCTCGCTGCGCCTGGCCTTGTGACACAGCGAAAAGCATCTCGGCTCTGTGGTGCAGTTTTTTCGCGTGCACCGAATCTGACTGGGACAAGTTCGTGACGCTTTCTCCGACGCCCAACATTGCTGAAAATTAATTTCGGTACTTTTTTTGTTACTTATGAGGCACCCTCGCTGCGCCTGGCCTTCTGACACAGCGAAAAGCATCTCGGCTGTGTGGTGCAGTTTTTTCGCGTGCACCGAATCTGACTGGGACAAGTTCGAGACGCTTTCTCCGGCACCCAACATTGCTGAAAATTAATTTCGGTACTTTTTTTGTTACTTATGAGGCACCCTCGCTGCGCCTGGCCTTGTGACACAGCGAAAAGCATCTCGGCTCTGTGGTGCAGTTTTTTCGCGTGCACCGAATCTGACTGGGACAAGTTCGTGACGCTTTCTCCGACGCCCAACATTGCTGAAAATTAATTTCGGTACTTTTTTGTTACTTATGAGGCACCCTCGCTGCGCCTGGCCTTCTGACACAGCGAAAAGCATCTCGGCTGTGTGGTGCAGTTTTTTCGCGTGCACCGAATCTGACTGGGACAAGTTCGTGACGCTTTCTCCGGCACCCAACATTGCTGAAAATTAATTTCGGTACTTTTTTTGTTACTTATGAGGCACCCTCGCTGCGCCTGGCCTTCTGACACAGGGAAAAGCATCTCGGCTGTGTGGTGCAGTTTTTTCGCGTGCACCGAATCTGACTGGGACAAGTTCGTGACGCTTTCTCCGGCGCCCAACATTGCTGAAAATTAATTTCGGTACTTTTTTTGTTACTTATGAGGCACCCTCGCTGCGCCTTGCCTTGTGACACAGCGAAAAGCATCTCGGCTGTGTGGTGCAGTTTTTTCGCGTGCACCGAATCTGACTGGGACAAGTTCGTGACGCTTTCTCCGGCACCCAACATTGCTGAAAATTAATTTCGGTACTTTTTTTGTTACTTATGAGGCACCCTCGCTGCGCCTGGCCTTGTGACACAGCGAAAAGCATCTCGGCTCTGTGGTGCAGTTTTTTCGCGTGCACCGAATCTGACTGGGACAAGTTCGTGACGCTTTCTCCGACGCCCAACATTGCTGAAAATTAATTTCGGTACTTTTTTTGTTACTTATGAGGCACCCTTGCTGCGCCTGGCCTTGTGACACAGCGAAAAGCATCTCGGCTGTGTGGTGCAGTTTTTTCGCGTGCACCGAATCTGACTGGGACAAGTTCGTGACGCTTTCTCCGACGCCCAACATTGCTGAAAATTAATTTCGGTACTTTTTTTGTTACTTATGAGGCACCCTCGCGGCGCCTGGCCTTGTGACACAGCGAAAAGCATCTCGGCTGTGTGGTGCAGTTTTTTCGCGTGCACCGAATCTGACTGGGACAAGTTCGTGACGCTTTCTCCGACGCCCAACATTGCTGAAAATTAATTTCGGTACTTTTTTTGTTACTTATGAGGCACCCTTGCTGCGCCTGGCCTTGTGACACAGCGAAAAGCATCTCGGCTGTGTGGTGCAGTTTTTTCGCGTGCACCGAATCTGACTAGGACAAGTTCGTGACGCTTTCTCCGACGCCCAACATTGCTGAAATATAATTTCGGTACTTTTTTTGTTACTTATGAGGCACCCTTGCTTCGCCTGGCCTTGTGACACAGTGAAAAGCATCTCGGCTGCGTGGTGCAGTTTTTTCGCGTGCACCGAATCTGACTGGGACAAGTTCGTGACGCTTTCTCCGACTGCCAACATGATTGTAATTAGTATCGTTCCATTTGCGGATAATTTTGAGGAACACTCGCCGCGCATTTCGTGACGTAGCGAAAAGCAGCTCGGCCGTGGGAACAATGTTGGTTTGACGTGTACTGAATCTGACTGCCACAAGTTTGTGACAATGTTTATTACTTCGCAACAACTTAAACCTTCATTTGGCACTCATGCTCGTCGAAAACGCGACGAGCAGTTGCCAAGAGTGATAACACGGGAAGGTTTGCTTGCGCCGGCAGAACGCGCAAAAGATAACGCGAAGGAGCACCAGTAATGTCTAATGCGAAAATTATGTTGTCTGAACGGCTGAAGACAGGCTTGGCACCCGCGCATTTATTGTGAGTGCGAGTAGAATGAATTCTGCGAGCGTCCAGCATGGTCTGGTTGAGGGCCTATGTTGTGGCCACCTTTGTGTATTCACAACTTACAATCGCGTCGATTGCAGCCAAGTTCTTTTGGAAACGCACAGTAGCCCGTGTATTCGTGCTCTTTAAGTGCAGGAAGTATGTCCCGGGAAGAGGGAAATGCTTGGAAATAGGATGTTTTCGTGGTATGTAAGGTATTCTTGGGATGAGTCGGGTATTTTCTGCGCAATGTAAAAGCGAACTGCTTTTGTTTGTAATGCCCCCATTTACCACTTTCGCACGTTTGGCCTCTACACGCATTATTCGTATACGTGTTGATACCAAAATGAAACATGCTTGTAATTTACTTTTTTCAGCTGACTTCATCCGGTGGAGCTTTATACGGGAACTACTGCTGCTTACCTGGTTCCACAACGTTATATGAATGCACAAAAAGCCCGCAACGAGCATTTAGATAGAATAAAACATTTCCTTATTTCGCAAGGCGTCTTTCGCCTTTGTGAAATTGCACGTGGCACATGTTCGATGGACGCTTGTAAAGACAGTTCGCAAACGATTTTACTTAATAAAACGATTTAGCTCGAAGACCGCGCCCGGTTGAGCTCTAGAAGCAAAAAAAAGAAACGTTGATCCGCGCAGCTGGCGTAACGCGTACCAGCTTGCGTTCAAAACGCCCGCGCCGAAAACCGAAACCGAAAGTGTGGTTCACGTATCAACGCCGACGGCTTGCAGCGCTGCAGTCAATTCTGCCGCTGGTCTCTATGGGAGTGTCCGCTCTTGTTTAATCCTTTCTCTATGCTTGTGCCCTAAAAAACAGGCATATGGTGTCCTATGTCGCTCAGTCTCGGCATGTCTTGACGTAACGGGCGACGTCGGCAGTCAGGCGCGGCCAGTAATACCTTTCCTGTATCCTCGATAGCGTCCGGGAGAATATGAGGTGCCCTGCAGTAGGATCGTCATGTAGGGCGTGCAGTATTTGTGAATGCAGCGCTGACAGAACAATAAGAAGGTAATTGGCGTGGAATGGTGAGAAGTTCTTCACGAGTAGGTTGTTTTGAAGCGTGAAAGAAGACAACCCGTGCTTAAATTCTCTAGGGACAGCGTCGGTATTTCCTTCTAAACTCTCTACGAGGCCTTCTGCGCTAATTATTACAAGAAAGGCGTCGTCATCCTAGTCGTCTTGCGGCGGCGGGTCAATGATTGGCAATCGCCCTCAGAGTGCTTTCGTCCGGACTTGTAGATTACAGTGATGTCGTATTCTTGCTGTGTCAGGCTTCACCGTGCTAGCAGTCTTGATGGGTCCTTTAAATTACGTAATCGACAAAAACGTAAACTAAAAAAATCTACATAAATGAGCTGAAGATTCATGGATTTGTTACAAATATTACCTATGAATTCATCATCATCAGCATGGTTACGCCCACTGGAGGGCAAAGGCCTCTCCCATACTTCTCCAACCAACCCGGTCATGTATTAGTTTTGGCCATGTTGTCCCTGCAAACTTCTTAATCTCATCCGGCCACCTAACTTTCTGCCATCCCCTGCTACGTTTCCCTTCCCTTGGAATCCAGTCCGTAACCCTTAATGACCATCGGTCATCTTCCCTCCTCATTACATGTCATGCCCATGTCCATTTATTTTTCTTGATTTCAACTAACATGTCATTAATTCGCGTTTGTTCCCCCACCCAATCTGCTCTTTTCTTATCCTTTAACGTTACACCTATCATTCTTATTTCCATAGCTGGTTGCGTCGTCCTCAATTTAAGTAAAACCCTTTTGGCAAGCCTCCAGGTTTCTGCCCCGTGCGTGAGTACTGGTAAGACGCAGCTGTTATACACTTTCCTCTTGAGGGATAATGGCAACCTGCTGTTCATGATCTGGGAATGCCTGCCAAACGCACCCCAGCCTATTCTTATTCTTCTGATTATTAGTCTCATGATCCGGATCCGCTGTCACTACCTGCCCTAAGTAGCTGTATTCCCCTACCACTTCCAGTACCTCGCTACCTATTGTAAACTGCTGTTCCCTTCCGAGACTGTTAAACATTACTTTAGTTTACTGCAGATTAATTTTTAGACCCACTCTTCTGCTTTGCCTCTCCAGGTCAGTCAGCATGCATTGCAATTGGTCCCTTGAGTTACTAAGCAAGGCAATATCATCAGCGAATCGCAAGTTACTAAGGTATTCTCTATTAACTTTTTATCCCCAATTCTTCCCAAGCCAGGCCTCTGAATACCTCCTGTAAGCACGCTGTGAGTAGCATTGGAAAGATCGTATCTCCCTTTCTTCATTGGGATTTTGTTGCTTTCCTTATGGAGGACTACGGTGGCTGTGGAGCCCCTATAGATATCTTTCAGTATTTTTAGATACGCCTCGTCTACAATCTGATTCCGTAATGCCTCCATGACTGCTTAGGTTTCGACTTAATCAAGCGGTTTCTCGTAATCAATGACAGCTATATTGACACGTGTACTTATCTTTATCGGGCGACCACGTTTCGCCGCTTAACAACTGTAATCGCACAGCGACGGACGCGCCTGCATGTATCCGACGTTTCTGGAAAGTTATCGATGATTCTACCCGGCTGTCTGTTGTCGCCGAACCTTATGTTATCTGATTTCATCGCCTGACGCGAATGGCGTAGAACATTGTGGAATACGCGCGGGTCCCAGCGATTAGTCTGGAACATTCGACGATTGCTCTATAAAAGCCGACGCGCTTGACCCGCTGAGCAGATTTTCGACGATCGCCGAGCGTGTTCGCCGCTATCGTTGTGCTATAAGTGTAGCCTGTTTTGTGGGCACAGGTTCGCCCAATAAAAGTTAGTTTTGTCGTTCACAGTACTGCTACTGTGTTATTCAACGTCACGACCACGTGACATCTGGTGGAGGTGCTGGGTAGATGCGGCGGAATCCGAGAGGACAAAGGCATTGCTGTTTTCCAGAATTTCCTCGATGTATGCGATCGTCGTGCCCTTGTTGATGTGCTTGTACTCCTGGCTGAAGTTTGTGAGCAACACTTTCGTGTTTCCTCCGTGCAGTCGAGCGATCCCTCTTGCGACGCAAATTTCACGGTCTAGCAGTAGACGTTGGTCGCCTTCGATGACACCTTCTAAGTCAGCGGGTGTTTTGGTGCCGACCGAAATAACAATGCTGGAGCGAGGCGGGATGCTCACCTGATCTTCGAGCACACTCAAGGCGTGGTGACTACGAGGGTTCTCCGACGGTATCGCATGGTCTTCCGACAGAGTTATTTACTTCGACTTCAGGTCGATGACTGCGCCGTGTTGGTTGAGGAAGTCCATGCCGAGAATGACGTCTCGTGAACACTGTTGGAGGATAACGAAGGTGACAGGGTAAGTCCGGTCGTGAATGGTAATTCTTGCCGTGCACATTCCAGTCGGCGTTATGAGGTGTCCTCCGGCGGTACGAATTTGAGGGCCTTCCCACGTAGTCTTAACTTTCTTCAACTGGGCGGCGATGTGTCCACTCATGACGGAGTAATCAGCCCCTGTGTCGACTAAGGCGGTGACTGCGTGGCCGTCGAGAAGCACGTCGAGGTCGGTGGCTCTTTGTCTTGCATTACAGTTCGGTCTTGGCGTCGGATCACGACTGCGTCGCGTTGACTTGTGGCTGGTATGTGACGTAGTCAGGTCGTCTTTCGTCGTCGCATTCTCTCCTTCCAGACTTCGTCGGGACGGCGGCGTGTCGTTATGTCGTCGAGGTAGTTTCTTCGGCGTCTTCGTCGGCGGCGGAGGATCTTCGATAGTTCGATGGACAGTAACCGCACCTCCATCGGTTGCTGCTTTTAGTTTTCCGGATATGGGCTAGCTGACCGGCCCCGAGCTGGGCCAGTGTATGGTCGGCGCTGCGGCGACAGGTAGCGGCCTGGTGATGGTGAACGCGACGGTCGTCGAGAACTCCACTGAGTAGCCGCGAGGTAGTCAGCGATATCGCGAGGGCGTTCACCTTGCTGCGGGCGCGGAGCGTTGACGGCGAAACCTCGCAGTCCCATTTCCCGGTATGGACATCGTCGGTAGACGTGACCCGCTTCCCCGCAGTGGTAGCAGAGCGGGCGGTGGTCAGGAGCGCGCCAAACGTCGGTCTTCCTCGGGTAGCTCCGCTGGGCGACGGGTGGGCGCGCTGTCGGCGGCGGCGGCGGTGGTCGACGGAATTGCGGCGTTACAGGGCCCTGGCTAGGTCGCTGAGGAGGGCCTTGACGGCGTACGACGGCGGCGTAGGTCATCGCTTCGGGTTGGGGTTGCGGTAATTGAGGTTGCACCTCCGGAACTCCAAGCGACCGCTGAACCTCATCTTTGACGATGTCAGCGATCGAGGCCACTTGAGGCTGCGACGACGGGAAGATCTTCTGAAGCTCCTCTCGTACGACTGCCCTGATAGCCTCGCGCAGGTCTTCGGAGGCCAGTGATTGAACTCCGGCATAGTTTGTAGCGTTGGTGCGGCGGTCGAATTGCCGGTTTCGCATCTCGAGTGTCTTCTCGATGCTAGTGGCCTCGCGAAGAAACTCGTCGACAGTCTTCGCTGGGTTTCGTACCATACCGGCGAAAAGTTCCTCCTTAACACCACGCATTAGTAGCCGGACTTTCTTTTCCTCGGACATTTCCGGGTCGGCGTGGCGGAATAGGCAGCTCATTTCTTCTGTAAAAATCGCGGTGGTCTCGTTGGGCAGCTGCACTCGGGTTTCCAGTAGTGCTTGGGCTCGTTCTCGGCGTGCGACGCTTGTGAATGTCTGCAGGAAGCTACTTCGGAAAAGGTCCCAGGTCGTTAACGTGGCTTCTCTGTTCTCGAACCACGTCCTGGCAGCGTCTTCCAATGCGAAGAAGACATGTCGCAGTTTGTCGTCGCTGTTCCAGCTGTTAAATGCAGCGACCCTCTGGTACGTCTCGAGCCAGGTTTCCGGGTCCTCGAATGTTGAACCGCGGAACGTGGGGGGCTCCCTGGGCTGCTGCAGCACGACGGGGGATGCTGGGGCTGCCATTGGGGAGGACTTGGTGGCAATCTTCCTGCACGTCTCAGGTAGGAGTCCGTGCTCTGGGGGCAGTCCTTGCAGCCGGCGGCTAGCTCGCTGGTCTTGGGCGACGTTGGTTTTGTCCTCGGGCTTCGGGCTTGGATCGCGGCTTTGCGGGGGCGTTCGGTACATGAACGCACAAGCACCTCCACCAGATGTCACGTGGTCGTGACGTTGAATAACACAGTAGCAGTACTGTGAACGACAAAACTAACTTTTATTGGGCGAACCTGTGCCCACAAAACAGGCTACACTTATAGCACAACGATAGCGGCGAACACGCTCGGCGATCGTCGAAAATCTGCTCAGCGGGTCAAGCGCGTCGGCTTTTATAGAGCAATCGTCGAATGTTCCAGACTAATCGCTGGGACCCGCGCGTATTCCACAATGTTGTACGCCATTCGCGTCAGGCGATGAAATCAGATAACATAAGGTTCGGCGACAACAGACAGCCGGGTAGAATCATCGATAACTTTCCAGAAACGTCGGATACATGCAGGCGCGTCCGTCGCTGTGCGATTACAGTTGTTAAGCGGCGAAACGTGGTCGCCCGATAAAGATAAGTACACGTGTCAATATACAAGGGTTGGTTACATTCCGCACATTACTCTGTCACCTGATTGATAGTGTGAATATGGTCTATTGTTGAGTAGCCTTTACGGAATCCTGCCTGGTCCTTTGGTTGACAGAAGTCTAAGGTTACTGAAACGAATTACTGAGCCGTAATAATCTGAGCTAAAAACAAGTATCATTCACGTGATCTGCCCTCAATTCTTAAGGTAGATAAGAAAAAGTTATGGGGAATGATTGCTCCTGGTCGTCGCGCACACAACTTAAAGCTCCTTAAAGGGACACTAAAGGTTAATATTAAGTCAACGTGGAGTATTGAAATACCATCCCAGAAACCTGGAAACGCTGTTTCGTGCCAAGAAGATACTTATTTTAAGATAATATACATTCTGAAGCGTCCGCATACCTCTAGCGCAGCTCAAGTCGCCCGCTCTCCGATCGAAGAGGGGTGAAGTCATGGTCTCATAGTGACGTTGCGCCGTCGGTGAGTGAAACGGCGCCCACAGACGGCGCTACGGCTTTTCTGTGCAAAAAGCAAACGCGCGGTCAGAAACAGAACGAACAGCAGTGCGAAAGCGGAATTATGGTGGCTAGAGGAAGGAAAAGATGGCGACGGTAAGCTGGTCTTTTATTCTACGACACCAACTTCGGCGCTCGTCGCAATAGACGACCCTGACAACGACATAATGGCTAGCGATGCTGCGCTCGGCTTCAGGGATTTAATCATAGATGAGCGTGACCTGCTGCTGAGGGCTTGCGCTTCGGGCATTCTTGCGTACTACTACGACGGCAGCCTGGACACCAGCGATGCGCCCTCGGGCGACAAACATGGTCACCGTCTCGACATGCCTTCGCTACTCTTAATGGTGTATCCACACGACGGACGGCTCCGCGCAAATCTGTGCCGCGGACGCTTATTCCGCCGCCCGTCCGGCTGCGAAGCGCATCCAGACGACGGACGGACTGAGTAGACGACCGCGCCGGAAAAATAAAGATGGCGGCTACGCCCGAAGTGACTGCCGTCCGCCTCGAACCTGTCAAGTCGTCGTCGTCCACTGTGTGGCCCGTAACTTTGAAACTTATGATTGTATTTTGTTTAAATGTGTGTCCAGAAGCTTCGACAGCAATGTATTCGTGATGAGTGGACACCGTTTCTGAAAGCGATACTCAGATTCTCGGCGTGTAGGCTTAGAGTGGCTGTATTGGCTGAACATGGCCTCGAAGATGTTGCGGCGGCCCGGGCGGATCTCAGTGGCCCTAAGTTAATATAATTGCTTGTTTCTACTCACTCTAGATGGCGCCATCGGTGTAACAAAGACTTTGTCATAGGTGTTTTCACTCTGAATGAAAATGGATATCGAAAGGAAACGACGGTTGGCCGCAATGGCTGTTGTTTTGTCCGAATTGGACACGAATGGTGTCAGCAGCGATGAAGCTGTTTCAGAAAGATCCTAAAGCCGCGCTTGTTGCCAGACTGTAGAGCATGCTAGGCTAAATCCGCAGCATTCGACCCCCAAAATCCGGATGCGAAAAATAGCTCGGCATTTTCCGTCCGTGGGGGTCGCGGACGACGCGCGGACGGCACAAATCCGTGACGCGTAGTCACGTGATGCGCAGTCCGTCGCGAAAAAGACGGATTTCGTCCGTCGTGTGGATCCACCATAAGCACGGACTGGTACGTACAGCTGCTTGCTATTATGTGATGCATCGGTTGCTTAGAAATTTTACCTGGCATTTGCAATGCGCAGTCGAATCTCATCGAAACCTGCTCGTTTGCTTCTTCGCGGGCAGCTATGACGCGGTATATCATTTTCGTGTTTTAACAATTGAAAGCAGTTCAGGGCCTGTAGCTGGAGCATGCATGGAGCCTGTAGCTTCGTGCTGGATGAACCTATGAGTCGAGCTGTAAACATTGCGGGACGCAGCATTGCAAATTAAGTGTGTAATCTCTACCGGCTTCTTAGACTGAACGGCTTTATCGTTATATTATGGTGTGGTAATTACTGTTATTTTCATATAACAGGTGCGAATGTGGGCACTGCCAGCGGCTGGCAAACTTTCTTGAGCAGGAGTGTCTGTGCTGTCGCGCGATGGTTGCATCTTCAACTGTTGCCCAACCGCAGGGTTGCATCACGGAGCAACCTGAATGCACAATTAAACACAGATGCCTACGTGTCTTCCAGGAGGGCGGTGGTGTACAAACTTCCACTCTAGTGTGGAAGGAACTACATTGGGCAAACGGGCAGATGTTTGAATGTGCGTCTCCAAGAGCCCAGTAGTAAAGTGGGCAATATTTCCACAGACGGTCATCTGGCGGTCCATTGTAAAAAGGTGTGTTGCACAACCACCTTGGCATCCCTTGTTTGATAAGACGGTCATCTTGTACGGCACCAGAATGACCTGACAAGAGAAATCAAGGAATCATCCGAGATTGCACGGGCACGTGATCTATGCGTCAGCAGGCCGTCTGTGGCATTATCAACTACAGCGCTTGAATTCATGGCATGAAGGCCTGTGGCGTTTTTGTCAAGCTTTCATGTCCTTCTTCCCCTTAGCAGAATCAGTTACGTATGTATGCTCCTTTTTCGCAATAAACGCTGTGTTGAAAGTTAGCGCTTGTCCTGTCTCGTCCTTGTCCATCGTCCTTACCGCGCTATGCTTCCAGTGTAAATACAGTTATCGGTCGAGCCGCCCGACGTAGGCACTCATGGGTGTTTTTATAACCTTTTATGGTGGGCACAGTACGTCTAGAACCACAGCGTCTGGCGCTCTACGCGGTTGTACGGGACTGGCGGCCACACATCATTACGCAACTTTCGAAATAAGAATACGAGTTGGTTTTGGCATAATGTTGCCTACAATGTAATAAAGGGAACTCTGGCGTTGCAGTAGTTGAGCCACCATGGGAATGATGGGAAGTACATGGATTTATCTTATCTTCGTTCTTGTGAATTCGTTTATTAGGCTTTGTACGCATTCATTGCCGTAAATTTCAGAGCAATGTACACTTTGGTAAGTGCAGAAGACGCTGCGAACACAAACAATCGCTACTAATTGCAACGGTTTATCTTGCCGAGGTGGCCAAATCGAAACTAGCCTAGCGTCTGAAGGTACTGGCGTGCCCGCTATAAATTCATAAGGGCGTTGTCAGGTGTCGATGCATGCGACCACGGTTTCAATATCGGGCGTCTGTACCTACAGGTCCTGTGTTCGAATACTGCGGTCGGACTATGTTAATCATGTTTATTTAATTATTTACTGCGCTGTACATTGTTGAAAATGACGAGTTTGCAAAGCCGCAAAGCCGGAAGAACGAAGTTTAGGCAAATCCATGTACTTCCCGTAATTCCCATGCTGGTTCAACCACTCCTACTGCAGCTCATTAGACACTACCGCCAGAGTTCCCTCTAGTAAATATTGTATGAAACTCTAGGGGCCTTGGTACTTCACTTGGTAGAGCAGTAAACGAGGGACCCAAAAGAACTGCGATTGTTCCGCAAATATATCTTTCACTATAATTCACCCAGAGCTCATTAGAAAAACACAACAAATCTTCATTCTACTTGTTCTTGGCTGTGTCCTTCTTGCGCCTCCTTCCTGCGCGAGTCAATTTGATGTGGTTTCTGGTTTGTCAAGTAAAGCAGAGGTGTATATCACAGGCGTACTTGTCAGAAACACCTTGTTTCATTTCGGTTTTGCAGCTTTACTCGCCTTTATAGTGAGCCGTGGGAATCATTAGGGTTTATACTGGTAAAATTAGACCAGCCCCTGATTTTGCATACAAAAGTTACCTTGGGCGTCGCCCCCCCCCCCCCCTCACCAGAAAAGAAACCTTGGTATGTGCTTGGCTCTACATGTAATTTGATAAAGCTGATGCTTATCCTGGAGGCCGCAGGTACCATCGGGGAGACAAGCTTGTGGTTGTTGTTGTAAAGTTGATCTTCCAAGGAAATCCAGATATGTTTCTTGTGCTTTTTGCGCAATTCATATTGTATACAATTGTTGCAGCAATGCAAATACTTATGTTGTGTGCCTAATTTCAGCATTCCTTAAAAATAGCTGTGCATCAAAGCCATTGTGTCATTTATAATGGTCATGCACACTGTTTTATTAACATTAATTGCCATAGCGGTCTCATCACACACCTTATAATTGTTGTCAAGGATTCACTCAGGAATACTTAGTCGGTTTGTTTGTAGGCATTTTCCCGTTATTTTGAGCGCGCTTTCGCATTGCAACATTCTGCCGCTAAACATATTGATGCGCACATACTGCATGACATATCCCAACAGGAAAGCTAAAAGATGTTGAAACAGCTGTTTGCCAAAACATTTTGTTTATTCATGCAGTGATAAAAACAGTTCAGGATGGTTGGGAATTAAGAAGGAATCCAACAAACAGCAGATAAGTCTGTATGTATATACAATGACTATTATTCTAGAATGACTGCTACTTATTTAAAATGGCAATTAAAAAGAATGCTAGATATATAAAACAAAAATAAAAATATACAGTTGAGTATGCTCATTCATAAAGTATTGTAGCAAACGAGATCGAGGTAGATGCGTAAAACATATCGTTGGCTTGAATGTGCGGCAAAATAGGTGGCAAGAAGATGTAGCGGATGGGTAGAAGAATAGGTAGTTCATGTTTTCAAAAAAAAATACTAATACACATGGTTGTCATGGATGAATTCACTGACAGCAATAGCTGTGAGCAGCACAGTCTTGTTATAGTAAACTTACAATGACAAAGTGATATCAGATTGGATTTGTACACTGGCTGTCGACTGCTACCTAATGTTGAAGGAAAGTTGTGGTACATTATGTAAGGTAATAGACTAGCAAGGAACTAGCCGCTTAAAAAGAAATTACAAATTTATTAGATTGAACATGGGACAGTTTTATGAAAAAAGAATTGTAGTGAGAGCACCGTCTTCTAGGCTTATGAAGTAAAGCCACCGTAGTCCTGCTGGCTGACCAATAGATTTACAATACTTAGCTGTGCTTGTTAGCTAAGCTATGGCTGAAGTTTACTTTCAATGCCTGGTAGGCAGTTGTTAACATGAGATGCAAGTTTAACTGAGGCCACAAAAGTTGTTTTAATTATCAATAAAAAATTGCTTGGTGGCCATAGCCTGCAGCCTCTTGAACAGAGGCTACTCACAGTATCAATCCATCGAACCAAGCCAAGTGCCTTCAATTAATTCACTGAACGTTTCCATGCAAGTGTGTAATAACTGTTCTGTCTTTTTTGGTTACAGCAGATACCGGTACACAGCGTACAGGCAATCTGTACGGTGGCTGTTGGGGGCGGCTTCGAAAAGGTGAACGCTTTGTGTTGCCATCATGTGCTGATGGAAAAATTCGGGCGACATTCCCCGTAGAAACACCCACAGTGTTCAAGTACCCAGAGTCTTAGAGGAAACATTGGGGGAAGCAGTGCAGTGTCATCGATGAATTGCTGTGCGCATTTGAGTTCCTCATGAGATATCGAAAAATGGTATGCTTATCCGTCAGCAGGTATCACTAGTCACAAGTTTTTCAGTACTTTAAAGCTAAAGTGCTGAGCAGTAAAACATTCTGTATTCTTGTTGGTGCTGTGTTGCGTCACTTGAGACATAATGGAAAAGTTAGTGATGACTAGAATACCAGCGCTACGGCAGAGTAGGGAGAATCATGCGTGCGTGTTAACTCTTTTCTTACCACGACATAGGAAATCAAGCAATTAGATTGACATATTGCTACGCGAACGAAGAATTAAGAACTCGAGACTATTTACAAGGTATATTTACAGAGCATAACTGCAGCGCTGGCCAGTTCAGCTGAGAGCCAGAGAGCGTCCGTCGTCTTCGTGGGGGCGCCCGCGTGCACCGTCCACAAGAAAAACGCAATATGCATGTATCAATATTGTTTACACGTTTCATCTGAACAGGAAGTAACAATGCTCTCTCCTCTTTGGCCGTTTGCTTTGTTTCAACATCGTTTTCTAACGCGACAGAACAAACCACACTAACGGTGCACTCGCTCAAAGTGAAGCTAAATTTGCCCGTCTAACTAGCATAAGCTAAAGTTTTTGTATTGTATAGGTTGAGGCTACTATTTTTCGAACTGAAGTGATTACATTGAAAATGAGCACATTGCTAACGGTCAGGAAAGAGTAAGGAAATGCGTGATGGTGATCTGTGCACCACATCAGAACTTGAGGAAACGTGCTTTGTGTGCGCTTACATGGTCTTCTCGGGCACTCTTTGGTCATCCCGAGATGAGAAAGCAGCTGGAAGACTTTCCTCTGCTTGAGCAAGTGCTTTTTGAATGTTTCGTACTGTGCACACTGCTCCGTCGCTTTCTTCTGCAGGTCTTGCACGTAGTCTGAAAAAGAAAAGTCTAACGGATTATTGCATTTCTTCCTCTTCGTACCTGCACACAACTACAAAGGGGGATGCCTTATGGCATAAACAAACACTCCATATACGTAGTATGAGCTGTAGAGCATAATATTAGTTAATAAGCCAAGAATGTAAAAAGAAAGCTGAGGCACCTCAATAAACAAATGTTCTGGCTTCAAGTGTCGGTTCAGTGCGCCTCATATCAAATACCTTTGCGGCTGGCCTCTCATCCACATACCACATTTGCACGTTGCAATTTAATTTTCATGTGCGATACCATTTCAGTGCTTGTGCACATGTTGCTAGTTTTAAATATAACGTAGGTTTGTTGCTTACGTTATTTGTTAATCTAGCAACCTGTGCACAAGCAACTTTGGTCTGGCAGCATAGTTGTACATCGACACCTCTTTCAGAAGTCAGCGACCTGACTGCCCATGTCCTGTATCGCTCAGGTCAATCATTGCGCCCTTTCAGTGAGACATCTCTATGATGTATAGATTTTGGTAGTATGTGGCAATCGGGAACAAAATTCCACTGATCTGGCAAAATGTCTTTATTGGACAAACTGCCATGAAGGTTAAGGAAATGTCTGAGAAAAACAGTTGTGGCAGCCACTTCACTCTCCATTCCAAATGATGTCGATACTTTTGGTAGAAAGAACAGGAGGACTAAAACATTCCCTTTTTTACAAACATTGCTGCATAAGATATTGCAATTGACCGTGCTAAAACGCATGAATAACAAAAAGAAGACTTTTCCGAACCGCCAAAAAAACCAATAACCCCACCACGTGGCAAAGTTATTACGAAGCAGAAAAATCCTATAACCTACAAGTATACAAAACTAGACACTCTTTTTTTTTCTTCTACTCTACCCGACATGATTCGTACAAACCCACGTCAATTCTGGTAATGCATCAATCCTAACCCCATCAGAAACATAACACTGTGTGACGATGATAATAATTCAATTGAAGATCATGACGTTGCGGAAGTTTTGAATTTATCATTCAGCTCAGTTTTCACCCACGAACCGGAAAACGAATTACCCGATTTCCCTTCCTTTTCCTTTCCACCTATGCCGGGCTTCAGCTTCGAACCTGATGGCATTGTCAAAATAATCGACTCTTTGCAATTAACCGCCTCAGCTGGTGTCGACAAAATTAATACTAAAGTGTTAAAAAATACAAAACATGCAACAAGCACCGTATTGTCTCGTATATTTCAGCAATCCCTTTCATCAGCCATTATACCCCATGACTGGAAAATAGGCAAAGTCATCGCAGTCCCCCAAAAAGGGCCTTCATCTTCTAGCCATAATTATCGACCAATATCTATCACATGTATCACTTCTAAACTAATAGAACATATAATTTTCTCTCAAATTATAAAATTTCTAGTATCCGTCAACTTCTTCCACCCTAACCAGCATGGCTTTTTAAAAGGTTTTTCTTGCGAAACACAGTTAGCCCTCTTTATTAACGACCTTAGCTCTAGCATTGACCTTAACATTCCTATTGACGCCCTCTTCCTCGATGTTGAAAAAGCTTTTGACAAGGTTCCTCACAAACGACTATTCCTAAAACTTTCTCGTCTCAATCTTAACGATCATGTTTTCAATTGGATATGCAGCGTTCTCACTAATCGGCAGCAGTTTGTCTTTGCTAATAAATGTTCATCTTATTCTTCTGTTATATCTGGGGTACCTGAGGGCACCGTCTTGGGCCCCCTTCTTTTTCTCATATATATTAATGATTTGCCTGCTAACATATGTTCTAACATCCGCATATTCGCTGACGACTGCGTTATCTACCAGCCTATTACTAACACCGATGACATTTTGTTTCTTCAGTCTGACATTCAGCACGTACTAACCTGGTGTAATTCATGGCTAATGTCCTTAAATGTGAAAAAAAGATCTCTGCTATCATTTCACCGACGTCACTCACAACCATCTTCAAAATACCTAATCGGGAATACAGAAATCGCTTCAGTATCAACTTACAAGTATTTAGGCATCCATTTGACATCTGACCTAAATTGGTCTTTTCATATTTCACAGGTTACTAACGAGGCAAATCGCGTCCTTGGTTACTTTCGACGAACCCTGCGACTAGCACCCCCATCAGTGAAATCCCTTGCTTACTTAACACTTATCCACCCCAAATTAGAATATGCATGTGCGATCTGGGACCCTCATCAAAATAACCTTTCCATTATTCTTGAATCTGCACAAAATCGCTCAGCTCGTTAGATTTTCTCCGTCTATTCCTATCAGGTAAGTGTAACTGAACTAAAACGTACTGCTCATCTCACAACTTTAGCGAACCGCCGAAAAATTTCCAGATTGTGTCTGTTTCATAAATTCTTTTATCATCCATCTCTGAATTCCATTATCAGTCCCGCCCATCGCATTTCAAGTCGCACAAACCACGGGAAGGCCGTCTACCCTCCCCCTGCTCGCACTTCCGCGCATCTGTCATCATTTTTCGTCCATACAGCAAGGGACTGGAATGACCTGCCAAACGCCATCGTTGATCAGATCGACTCATCGTCATTCAGATCATCCGTAGAAGGAATGTACTGCTGAAATTCCACCCCCTCATGTTATACCCCTTCAATGGGGCCTTTGAGGTACTAATAAATAAATAAATAAATAAATAAATTACTGGCAAAGCATAGCACAGCAAATACTTTCAAATTGAATTGCCGAATGTGGGAGCTGTCTTGAGCGCACATGCTGTCAAAGTACTTTGCCTGACTTTGGAGGACTCTAAGCGCCACTGTTTTGTGCCATCACAGCTTTTTGCTTGCTCTCGCTGGGAGTTATCGTTGAAGTGAAGCGCAGCAATCAGTGTACTAGAAAATAATTTATCTCAGAAATTGTTAATCCACTGTAGTTTCATTGCTAGAACCTTAGCTTATGCAGACTCACCAAGCCTTGATGCCTTCATACGTGAATGCAGTGGACTTTGAGGCAAGCCCATTTAGAACACTGGAAGGACTCCAGGTTGTACATCTGAACAGATGGTGACAGCTGGCGGATGTCCTTCAGCAACAGTGGTGCTGCCAGAATGCACTCAATTTGCTTGTAGACAACAATTTACTTGTTGTCTGACGAGAAAACGAGTTATATATGCAGTTGTTCCATATGTGCCAGTACTTGCGGCGGGATTGTCCGTGAAGGCAGCGGGGGTACAGGCCACCATGTCCATCACGTATGTTATTTATGTGGTTCAGCATGCTCCTCCATGCTACCACCAACATGTCCCCATTGCCACCGCAAGAGCATGCACACCAGTACAGGTGGTTGGTGATGGTTTGTGTCCATTCCGTAATAGCACTGCATCCAGACCCTCGTGAAGCTTTAGCTAGCTTTTTCCTGATGCCTGTGACAAAGTAACAGCACAATACGCTATTGCTCCATGTCAGGTGGATCTGCAATTTGCGTATCATAAGCCTCACAAGGATATAGCAGCACTGGTAGGCAATGTACGAACAGAGGTTGCAAGCAAAGTCTTTAAAGGCATCCTCCGTCCAAGAATCTAGCCAAGGCTGATACAGCTGGAATACTAAAGATAAGAACAGAGGAGCCATGAGGGCACTGAACAGCGTACTGCGATAAAAGCCATAGCACTCTTTTAAAATCCCACATCAACTTCCCTCAGGAGCTGAAGAAAGAATGCGCGCACAACAGGCATGTAGTTTATGGACTATTTCGTTTTCAGGAAGTTTTAGCATAGTGTAAAGAACAACACAGATAGATGGGTCAAGTAATGAATAAGATGTATGGCTTGTTGTTACAAAGCACAATTGTTCCTCCTTAGCTGAAATGCTTGTCTGTTAAATTTGATATGCGAAACAATACGCTCATTACTAATTTTTTTTAATCACGAGGATTAACCATGGCCATGATCGCATGACGAGTGTATGACGATACTCAAGAGACATGCACAATAGAATAATGAATAATAATGCCGATGGAACGATGTAGGCAGTACAACGAAAACACAATTATGACAATGGGGTGTCGATGATAGCAGTATGATGAGCATATGACGAAAAATGCATGACAACGTTGCAATAATCATCACAGCAGCAGCACAATCGTAATTGTGTGATGATTTTATCAATTTTCTTGCCTTAGCATACGTATCCACTGAACAATCCATTATATAATTGCATGTCCGTTCAGTAAGTGTACCAGGTTACACACAGGTCATCTATTGCAAGTGAACAACATGAATTTCTTCGTATCCTTTGCAACATGCCACACATCGAAGTGGTGATTGAGTGGCGGTCTGTGCTCAATGAGCTCGCAGTCATGCCTTGCTCACAAAGAAATTTTAGACCTCTTACGAGGCCCTCTTTTTCTATCTGGGCACTGGCCTGTACTTGTTCACTCTAAAAAAACTAGAATGCACAGAAGGCACCGCTGGTATTGATATACAGCGTCAAAAATATAATCGTAGCAAAAACCAGTTTAGAAATCTCAAAAGAATGACCACCTCTTTACTGCGATGAGCCACTGAAAAGCTCGGATTGCATGCCAACGTTGCATGCCATATTCTAGTTGGATGGGGTGAACATTGCTTGCAGATTAAGACCTATCATGAGTGCATCTGAAGTGCTTCTTGCTTGGCTTGCCTCCTTCACTTGAACTTGCTCGGTGTTTATGATTTTTCTCTTTTCAGGGCACAGGAAGGAGTGTGAGAGGAACTTGGCGCAGTGGCCAGGGGAATCGCATCGCCCGTTACCACAAAGCTGCAGGCTGGTATTGCTGAACTCTATTATCAAAGTTTCCTGATCCTCATTCCAGACCTGTAAGGAATTCACGAGTACAGTTGAAGCGCAAAAGGGGTACAGGGGACAGAGAGCTTTGCTAAAGGAATTCACCCTGTTAATGAGTGTGGGAAGGGTAAAACTGCGCGAAAAAACAAATACAAGTGTAAAGAACACACACTACACCACGAGTGCAGACGTGTGTTCCTTCCGCTTGTCCTCGTTTTCTCACGCACGTTTTAACCTTTCTTCATGTACGAACGAACTAGTTAGCAAGGACGTCCTAATGAATGTGCTTCACGCTGATTGAAAATGTGACTTTGGACGAGGACATAAATAGTTGCTTCAAAGAATGAAAAATTGGTTGAGTTGGTTGCATTCACGGTAACGGGCAGGACGAATGACGAGGACAAAGAACCCCACAGGATGAGTGCTCAACTTCAACTGCACTTTATTCGCAGTAATTGCTTGCTTTCTTAGAAAAAAAAAATACACGAACCCAGCTATGATACGACGATGACAACAGTAGAAAGAGAAACAAAACTTGATAGCACAGACTTATAAATGTAACAAAACTTATCAGGTACATTAAGAAGTGACACACTAGTTCAAAATCATTGGTTGTCAAAAACTATGCAAGGTTACTTGCTTTCTAAATGTGACACTGATATCTGGCTGATGCACGCAATCCCTCTTTTTTGTATGTGCTATGCCTCTACCTGTTCGCACACCAATTTTTAGCGATGCTGATGCGACTTTGCAGCACGCAAATCAGAGGGCCCACGAAGCTGGCAGAGCCATACAACATAAAGAGGAATCACGTGTGTCAGCCAGGCATCAATAGCAGTTTTACAATCTGAAGTAACTTTGTTGCACAGGGGCTACTCAGGCGCATAGTTTTTGAGAATGCGATTTTCAACTAGTCTCTCACAATTTGATGGACCTGGTGTCCACACATGAATTAGTTATATTTTTAATTCTTTGTTATCCTTGCGGTTTCTATCCTTCTTTGTTCATCTTGTGTAATAGCTGGGTTTACTTACTTTTGGTTTGTATACCTACAGGCGTTTCCTGTTAATTAAATGTAGTTAGTTCAGGGCTCGTTCCGCACACTTCGTTGTCCTCATTGTTTCTGCTGCACATTACCATAAGTTCACAAGCAGAGAAGGTCAGCCACTGACATTACATTGAGACGTTTTATTACAAACGAGGCAGTGTAGATGCATTGTACACTGCAAGCAAAAGAATAATGAAGTGCAGCACAGATTAATTAAGCACCAGTGAAAAAATTACTTGCTATTGCATGCACAGCATGCCCATGATCATCAAAGACAGCATTTATTTCAGTAATAATGAGATAGGTTGACTCAGATAGGCTCATTGACAGTGTGCCTTCCCACACTATCTGGGCTTCTTCAAACAAGGCCTTCAACAAGGCATGACAATGACTCGCTAAAAAGCCTAGTTCATCATTGTGCACATTGTTATTGTGCTCATGCAGATGGTCATTTAAACGTAATGCGTCTGCTGCCTGGCAACACGTTTACAATTTCTTGTTTGTTGCTTTGGAAAGATAGTGTTTATGTAAGACGGCAGGTAAATAGTTGCACTCCTACATGCTGTTCTATACCTTTTTAAGGCAGGAAACTAGATGCATGTAGGGTGTCAGTATACCTTGTCATACTTGCAAGATACTCTTTCCGTCTGTGAGAAACATAAGCTTGTCATGTTTTCATTGATGTTCTAGCTATGCTGTACTTCCTCAATCTTACTTTCTAGCATACAGCGTGCACATGCGTAGTATGTGTATAATACACAGACCCATCAGAAAGGCAGTGCCTGTCCTGGCCTACTCGTTGATTTCTGTCCTTGTGCCAAGTCGCGCAGTTATATTTTCAATTATGCAGGACAAACATGTTCAATTTTTCATGTTATTAAGAGACATTTGTCGGCTATACTCGTCTGCCCGGACCTGTTTTCACCGAATAGCCTTATGATAAAAACATATCCTATGACTGAAGGAAATACTTTCTTGCAGCAACCAACACTTACACTTTTTTTCAGTTATCCCTGGCAGCAAAAAAAGGCCAGAATTTAATTTTGGTTCGTTTGGCCTATAATTTCACCCATTTAATGGTTTTGAATAAAATGAAAATAGGAATCCAGTTTACTGTGCTTTCATTACTGATGCAATGAATTGCACAACATCATAAGAATGTGTGTTCACATTGGTGAAAATAAGCACAGAACTAATCCTGAGGTTCAAAATAATGTGCTTTTTGTAGCATATTTGAATGGTGCCAGAAGTACTGCAGGTTGGTATTGTGAAAAGTGGAAGCTGTGCATTTACCGTGGTGACCGCAGGAAGAAGTTATGCTTTCTGGTAATTGAAGGAAGCCTGGTCGCTCATGACTTGCGCACCCATCAGCCGCATCATCCTGAGAGCACTAGTAGGACTTTAGCCGGAAAAAAGAAAAGCCGTTGCCAGGTCGATGTTGCCCCTCGGCTTGGTTCCGACAAGTTTCTGGCTGGACCACGTATGCACATGTGTGAGTGGACATTTATTTTCTGCTGTAATGCGTGCGCCAGTCTAAACAGCTTCACTGTGCACGAAGCTGGCAAACAAGTGCGGCACCGACTCAGAAGGGTGACCAGGCAGGTGCTATGGACAAATAAGTAGTGTTTCCGATTAGCATGCGTCTCATCTTCGTCACTATTGGAAAAGGAAGTGCTCACTGTCAGGTTTCACAAATATATGCATTTGACAATGCACACTGTTTATTCCATGATTAATAAATTGCTTCACTATATCTGGGAGGTGTTGTTCCATTAATTATGTTAGACCAATTACCTCGGGAAACAGTTCTTGGAGTGACATTCATGATAGAAAGTGCTAGAAATAATTTTGTGAAAGTTTCATCCTGATTGTGGGCTTTTTCTTATAAATTCTATGGTAACATTGAAGCTTACTCTCTAATTTGTGTTGATTAAAGTGGCCAAAACACTGGCCAAGGTCGAGCTTCAGACTTATGGCATTTGAGCTCGTTTTTGCAAAGGGGCTAATCTCGTAAAGGGGAATGGCTCTAAGAAATGGAGTTGGTGTCGGGAGTTGCTACTCCATCTCTTTATCATTGCATGTCACTAGTTTTGAGCATGGATTCCTATGTTGTAAAATATGAATCCTGCTCACTCATCAGCAAATGTTGCATCTAAGGTATAAGTTGAGTTGCCTGGCTCATATGTCATGCCTGTCAGCTTTCTAAGTTATCGGTGATGCGTCGGGCGAGACAAGAAAGCTGGCCTCCTCTCTAGATGTTTGTAGCCGCCGCTTGGCTCCTTCAGCTCTTCGAGCCCTATAACTCTTCGCAGGAGTTGATGCCACGGGCTTCCCTCTCCTACAAACCTGCGTTCCCTTTTCCTTTGTTTGCTTCATTGTTGTGTTAACTTGAACTCCTGCAATAAAAGATGCGTTGCAGAAAGCTATTCAACTGACCGTTGTAGGTGATAATTGTTTTAAATATTACTGTTAATGTAAATGCGACACTTGTGATAAAAATGAACATTCCTTAAATGTAGGTGCTCATGACAATAAATAACAGCTATGAATTAGTAATATAACAGCTATAAAATACACTGCATTAACCTGAGCAATCACAATGACATCACAGTTTTACTGCCCTTGCGATACTCCTCTCCTCAACAAAAAAACAAGACTGCATTTCGTGAATTCAGTGTGGCTCTGTTCATACGAACAAGGAGAAATGCAGATAAAGGTATCCTGTATCATAACCGGATAAGCCCAGTTCGGAAAGTGCGAACACAACTACAAGCGAACTCGCCAATGCTCGTGCCGAGCAGGCGAACTTGTGCAGATTTCGTATTTCTAATACTACCGCAACGTTTTTCGGCAGTGCTCGACGAGAGGCTTGCATCCGTTCCCGCGTCAGGAGTCGCCTAGAAAATAGCGAACAACTTGTGAAGCGGGCGTCAGGTGCGCCAAATTTGTGCAGTGACTTCTGCCAGTGCAGTTATCGAGCGAGAGCGCCAGTAATAGCCAGTTTTCGCTCATTTTGCGTACCAGCGCGTCGCTTTTGTTGCAGCTGGCTGTCGAAGCGCTGGTTTCCGATTTGCTATGTTCAGCCTGAAAATGAAAGCAACTGTATGCCATGGCTGCACATATTCGGACATTCGTAGCTTTTCCTTCGAGAAAACCAAATGCCGCACTCACCACCAAGTCTTCGTCATGCGCTTTGGAGAATGCAGGCAAGACCGACTTAACAGCACTACGGGAAAGCATTGCTTCAAAAGGCACTCCACATGGCCTCCGTGAGCGGGCGTTGAATTCGTAATCCTCTGGACGAAAGTGCAGTGAGCACACTATGAGATTTTTCGGCTCTTTGCCAACGCGCTGTAGCAGACCTACGACACTTAACCACTTCGAACGGAGAGGTTCTCTCCTTGGCACACAGTGATGAGTAACGCTGGAGTGGGCGCTGAAACTGGCCTTGGCCTTGGCCAAGTTCCGCGGGCCGTTCGGGCATCCCACGACATCACATGGATGTGGCATTCTCGCTGCTTGTTCCAAATGCAAGTAGCCAGCAGAACCAGCGCAGCGCGACGCGTGAACGAAACAACTGAAACTCCAAAGCGCGAGGGGCGCAGAATCGAGCGCGTAAAGTCGAGTGAAAATGAAACTTTTGACCACCCATACTACTCAGGGGTAACGTCAAAATTTTATTTTTCCTTCGAATCGAATAGAAGCAGACAAGTAGCATTTTCTTCCGTCTTATAATCTAATGAAATCATCTTTTTAATAGGAGTAGTTGAGTACTAGTGACATAAATTGTGATGAGGAGTGCCTTCGTCAGCCGGCTAGTACATGAATGTCCCTGGGGAGTCTCAAATCGTGTCATGCATTTACCTCGATTTCTCGGTTACTAAAGCTCTGTTCGCTATTATATTGACGCCTTAGACGTTCTAGAGACTTGCTCAATCACTTTACCTTGACTTAATATTAACCTTTAGTAGCCCTTTAAAGATGAACGGAGATTGATGTCCGATCAACAATCTGCATTAAAGTTCAACAACCTGCATTCAACAGAACTTCAGTTTGCCCTAGAG
This sequence comes from Dermacentor andersoni, assembly GCF_023375885.2. NCBI lineage: Eukaryota > Metazoa > Arthropoda > Arachnida > Ixodida > Ixodidae > Dermacentor > Dermacentor andersoni. The sequence continues at coordinate 890,303 of NC_092820.1, read as the reverse complement.
GGTGTTTACTGCAAATTATAGTGGACGCAAATTATGACGGGGACAGCGGAAGAAAACACAAAAATGGAATGGGCAGTATGTTGCCGCCCGTGTCGTTTTTATGTTCTCTTTCGCTGTCCCCGTCTTTGTGTGCGGTCACTATGACATGAGTTTAACACGTTCTTTGCATCAGTATTCGCCATTGAAGATCGTTCCCGAGGGCCCATTGTTTGCGATATCGATTTTCTGTTAATGGTGCCAATCACCATTACAGCAGAAAGGATAGCAAAACTAATCTCAAATATTTAAAGTATCATCTTGCACAAGCATAGATAACATAAATTCCAAGAGACTAAAAAAATACCGTGTCCATGTCTAGCCATATCCTATGTATCATTTTCACGCAATGGTTATCGTTAGTACTGCTTCGGAACGACTGCAAGGTTGGCAAATTTGTTGCCGTGTTCAAAAGCGGTAACAAGAATTCGTCGGAAAATTACCGCCCTATCTCGCTAACCTGGATCTTTTGCAAATTGCTCGAACACATATTTGAATCTAATATTTTTACTACCTCAAGTCTAACAACTTCTATAATAATAAGCATTGGCTCAGGAAATCATTTTCGTACGACACACAGCTATATGAATAACGCACGCATAATGCAAAAACGTGGGATCTTTCCCCACCTGCGGCAAGTTGGCTTTTTATCCACTTTCATTGTCATTAGTTTATCATTTCTTTAATTTAATTATTAAGTACAAGGAACTTCCCCTATGTTTTCCTCATATGATTAATAAGAATCAGGCCCCTCGGTTAAACCCCTTTCTTCTCGTTCACGCAGCTATTCGAAGTCGCATCCGGCTTGCATTTTAACATGGATGACAACCTTCAAACTGTTTGCACCTTTCCAGACTACTCTAAAGCATTCGATCGTGTTGCTCACTCTCGGCTCATTTCAAAATTATATGCTCTTGGACTTGACTCACAAACGCTATCTTGGCTTCAAATGACATTTCGTAGGCAGGTAACAGTAGCATATTCTTATTCTTCCTCTGTTTCTGATGTGAATTCTGGCCACAAGGTAGTGTTTTGGGTACTCTGCTTTTTCTAATTTACAATAATAACTTACCCTCTAACATTTCCTCTTGCATGCCACTCTTTGCCGACGATTGTATTATGTATAGAGCTATTAAATGTCCTTATGACCACATCTGCCTTAGAAATAATCTGAACTAAATGCATTCCTTGTGTCTAAATTGGCTAATGACACTCAACTTGTCAAAGTGCGAAGTATCATTTGCTCGTAGATTATTAAATTCAAACATTTCCTACCTAATAAACAACTCTCCAGTGGCTTGGGCGCAGTCATATAAGTACTTGGGCTTAAATCTGGCACCTAATCTTTCATGTAAAACCCACATCATTAGCATATACGCTAAGGCATCACAAACACTAGGTTTTTTTACGTGGAAACCTACGTCACTCACCTGCTAGCACACGCAAGTTAGCGTATGTAACCTTAGTCCCTGCGCAGCTTTAATTTGCTTCGTCAATCTGGTCACCTCATCAAGATTAGCTAATTTTAATGTTACAAGCAGTACAAAACAGAGACGCCAGATTAATTTCACCCAACTACGACCGGTACTCTAGTGTCCCTCGAATTAAAGCATACTTATCCCTTCTAGCATTATGTATGTATGCTTGTAATGTCACGCATTCACTGTACCTTTGCTTGTTACATATTCTGATGACTCATTTATTACGCCTTTCCTATTGGCAGCAATGTGACGGCATCATCGTATTTCTTTTGTGTATTTGCATGTGTTTACTTTGCCTATTAGGCTGTTTTTTTACTTTTTTTTCCCCCTTGAGGAAAAAGTTTGAAATCACGTGATGTTTGTACCACTCCTGCCTGGGCTTCCAAATGGAAGCCGGCAGTATTCTGAAATAAATAAATAAATAAATAAATACCTGTAGAGTAATCGTACTATTATGTCTGATGCACAAATACGTTCACGGCACAACACAGCATAAATTGCCCCTTGTTACCTCACTACGTAGTTTTAGGCGTCTTCATAATCGTCTCAGCCTCAAGCGAATGTTTGGTAGAACTAAAGCATTTAATTCCTCAGCGTTGCCACAAGCTATTGCACTCTATAGTGATCTTCCTGATAGTCTCCATCACTAGCCGCGAAAAATTCCGCGAGAATTTGTACACTCACTTCTTGTAAAGTTGTGTATTATATTTATAACACACAATATTAACTGGCATATTTATATGTAAATAAATAAATAAATAGTCCCGCTACGACGTGCAAGTACTTTGGTGTCGGTGAAGTAATGCGCCGGAGTTTAAAACCAGCCTCTATTGCATAAATGAAACTGGGGGATTTTCGGGCAAAAAGCTGGGAAGCTGAAGCTCTGCGGCGATGACAGGAGACGTAATTGTGGCGTCGTCTCCCTCAACAAGAGTAGGAGTAGCATCGTCCATGGCTAGTGTTCGAAAAAAAAAAACGTCAATGTACTCGTTGGGAGCTCGGTTTAGCGGAGGCAAGGAATACACGTTTTGACAGGTGAAGAACGGAGAGTCGACTTACTTATTGAAGTAACTTATTAACTTACTTATTGAGTCGACTGGCTTTATTCAAGAATAAAAGCAGGTTTGCAAAGTGGCAGTGGTACCGCCCCAGTCGAGCAGACACCTCGGTTCCAAGAAAGAACAGGGGGCAATGACCCCCACGGGGAGGCAAGGCAAGGTGACTGACGGTCCCTAGAAGTGGATTTCACTAAGAGCGTGGGGAGCAGTAAATTTATTACTCGGGTGAAGGCGTTTGAAATGGCTGATTAGGTCGGTTATTGTTCCCGTTTTGGTCATCGTCTTGAATTACGATATCCAGCCTTCTCCGTGTTTTCTGGGAGAGAAATAGGAATGACTTTGCAATGCAGTGGAGAGGAAACGTGTCAAGTAGCAACGTGAAATATCTCTTCCTCTCTCTCTCTTTGTTAAGTATCTTTAGTAAATTTCTCCGCGAACATAAACATTTAAAGGCATTGTGCTTTTCCAGAGTCGTCTCAGTTATGAAGTAAACGTGTATTGCAGAGTACACAGCGGGCACGGGACGTTTTCTGTAGGCTCCTTGTTTTCAGGTCCAATTGTTTTCATGGTGCTATGGCCGTTTGAATTTCGTGTGAGTTAGTGAGCGTGTGCGGTGCGTCTCCCTCCAAGAGATCCGATATTTACGCAGCGGATCAGTAGCTACGGCACTGAAAGGACTGGCGTCGTCCTGACCTGAAATAAGGCCTAGCACCCGCCTCCTTGGGCTCGAACTGCAGGCGCAGGCAGCCCCCGCCGTTGTACGCGGTCGTCGTGTCCACGGTAGCCGAGCCGCAGCCCAGGCAAAGACCCATGCCTTGATCACGTGGTTGGAGCTGCTGCTTGGCCAGGTTGTACCACGGGATGCTCGACGCAATCTGTGTACCCGTGGTTTTCTTGTAAACTGCAGGCCTTCGTTGTTTAAGCAAGGGAACACGCAGGCTATCCACTTCTCTACTCTTGTGTCCTGTCTGCACGCCTCACCTCCTTTTTGCATCTCAGCTTTCTGTCATTCTAGGCTATCAGAAACGTCATTGACAAACTACGGGCGATATGGTATAACTTCCAACACACGGAGTTAAAATTCTCACTTTGGCAAATTTTGTTTAAAAAATAATCTGCAATAATAAACTTTCGGCAAAGCCACGAGGCTGGTATTTGTAAACTTTCTAGTAGCAGGCTTTATATAGCACCTAAGCGGATGACACGAGCACCTAGTGGTTAACGGACATGACGGAAGGCTCAGAGCATGGGCCCTGAGATGTTCAGCGCGCCCCGGTCGTCACCTCATATAACGGAGGTCATGTGAATGACCCGCGCTGGTTTTTAAGCTTCTGGTTTCTAGAAAACAATAAAGGCGGAGACGGACTTTTTTTCAGTTCCCTATTGAAAAAGTCGTAGTTTCGCCCGAACGGCGAATCATCAATTTCGATAGCGAATTCATGGACAGCTATACGAAGTGAAGATATAAGTTTTATCGACCGTATAAACTTGTATACAAGCGCACAACTCTCTGCGGTTATGAAGGCAAAGATAGAGCAGCGCGGCTGCTGCACATGTGTTACCGTGCCAAGTAGTCCCGCAGCGTTTGACCGTTATTTGGTTGGTCGGAAAAGACACTAAATCGACGCAACTTCCACGTGCGACGGTTTCGCATTTCCACAGAAGCGGAAGGAAAAAACGCGCAAAATAAGTAAACATTTACAGTAAGTGGCGTGTTCTTATTAGAGCGATAGCTCTACTACTCCAGGTACAAACAGAAAAAGCTTGGTTCCGTAACTCTGACCTTCATGCTCAGCCAACTGAGGCTTATCCGGCCACTACCGGTGGCTGCTGCGTACCCCGCGTGAGCGCCCATACCTTGAAAGCGATCGGCGATGTGGACAAAGTGCGCCGTGGCACGGGCCTCGTCTTCAAAGCAATCTGCGAAGTCTACGAAGTGCGCCGAGTGCTGGTGGCTTCGTATGCGCTTTGTTCTCGTCTCTTTGTTCGCGATCAAGTGAGACGCAGCATGAATGTCAATTCGTTCGCTGGTGCTGCAGCACCGAGCAGCATTTGTGTGTTGTCTTCTGGTGCAATTACAGATGCGGTAGTTGCTGACGGCGCCGAGCAGCGTCTGTGTCCTTTTCTAAAGCAAGCAAAACCGTGCTATGCGAAACCATGGGACACTGCCGCGTGCAATTACATTAAAATCACCGCCCAAGCAGTCGGTACAGATGGTTAACCAGCGAAGCTGAGACATGCGACCCCGGAGTTTATCACTGGGTTAATCCCGACGGCTTATTAAAGCAGGGCTTCATAGGCTGCTGGATCCTCCGTACGCAGTTGCTGCTTGCACTCGGCTGCACGAGCCTGTTTCAGTGGCCGAGCTGCAGCATCGGCATGGCGTAGACGAGCTCGTTCCCGGTTCTGGTGGCGGCATTGCTGATCGAAAGCTGCCTGCTCCCCAGGACTACGTATGACGCATGGCCTGCCCATTGCGGAGCCGGAGAGAAACTGCTGCGCTGGAGAGCAAGGACGTCACTATCGTCGTCGAAACTATTAATCGTGTGCCTCTCCTTATTTGCCCCCTATGCGCATCGGGTTGCGCCGGAGGATGTTGCGGCGTACAGGCGACCAAAAGATGGACGCACGGGCGAATTGGCTAGCCATGTGCGGATTTGCTGTAAAAACCTTTTTTCTTTGTCACATAAAGCGACCGAGGAGAAACTGATGCACTTTTCATGCTGATTTTAAATCTCGGGTGCTTCTGTAATTTCCCGTGCCAGCTTATACATTTCCTTGCAGACCACTTTGATATCTCTCTGCTTCGGCACGCAGCCGCAATCCCTACAATGAAAGGCAAAGTGACCAGCATCTTTCTAGAGCAGTGGTAGTTATGCTCTGTGATCCTTGTGTTCAGACATCTACCTGTCTGGCCAACGTGCACCTTATCACACGCCAGCAGAATCGAATAAACGGCAAGCTCCGTGCAGGAGATGTACGGTCGCGTGTGTTTGATTGCACAAACATCCGTTGGCTTTTTCGGCGCGTTTGCGTTTTTTTTTTGCAGAGTGAGGACAACCGCACAGGCACTGAGAATTCTTTGACGAGGCGTGCTTTTGATCGTACTTGCGAGGGGTAAAATTGCCGGAGAAAGAGAGGCCATGTGGACAAGACAAACGTTCACTAGCAACTGATGATTTATGGAAACCTTCAATGAGCAACAGAACTGCGCCTGCCCTAGGAAGCACTCGCATGTGCCTACAACGAACCGGGCATTTGACATTTCCCATATAAACAGCACACACCTCATATTGCCACATTCTATAACGTCGCCGCGTCTATGTGCCAGGCCATGAAAACGACTGTGAAGCAGCGCGCAGGTACGAAAACAGACAACAATGTCGCATTTACTCTTCTGATCAAGTGCTTTTATCCCTTCTGTACACAGGCTTTCTCGTCTCCTAGTAGGTTGTGACACTGGTGGATGTGCTGGCTAGGACTGCCTCATGCTTGGCGCCCCTTTGCGGAGCCACACATCCAACGCAGAATCTTCCATCGCCCGTCTAAACCCCTGTTCACTGATACAGTCGCCGCCTGGTAGGCCTGACGCCCGAGTTCAGCCCACTGCAGCAACGCGACTATCTACTCCCCCCATGCCACTAACTCCATCGCAGGCCACGCTGGACAATCCTAAGGTTCCAAAAAGTTTCAATGGCGACTCTTTTGAAGATGTCCAAGATACTCTGTACTTGTTCATGCGTGTCGCCAGGTATAATAAATAATAATAAACTGTTTTATTATTTCTATAGACGTAATAGATTTATCAGGCTCACCAAAGCCACATTGGGCTTGACTGGCAGAGCGTGACCGCCAGCATACAAACTGTTCAATAGCGGGAAAAAAAGAAGAAAAAAGAAAGAAATACGTTTTTATGTATTATAACACCGAAGAAATGTGTATACATACACCGATACGCACATCATACGCATTTATAGTACGTATACGTGTATGCACACATACGGGTTTGAGAGGCACATCTGGGGTGTACAATTATCACCATGCCACATGATTAGTTTACATGGCACAATAAAATATGAGTACATGATTACAAAGTACAAAATGAGTTTAAAAAAACAAGAATGCTCCAATGAAACTTTTGCAGAAACAAACTGTCTCATCACATTTTTAACCAAAGCCACTCTATAGGCGTAATACAGGAGGAGGTAAGTGAGGTCAGGTCTCCGGACAGGCCGCCATTGGAATATAAACCTGGCAACGTTTAACGCTAGAACGTTATCTAGTGAGGCGAGTCTAGCAGGGCTATTGGAGGAATTAGAGGGTACTAAATGGGATATAATAGGGCTCAGTGAAGTTAGGAGGCCAAAAGAGGCATATACAGTGCTAAAAAGCGGGCACGTCCTGTGCTACCGGGGCTTAGCGGAGAGCCGAGAACTAGGAGTAGGATTCCTGATAAATAAGAATATAGCTAGTAACATACAGGAATTGTAAAGCATTAACGAGAGGGTGGCAGGTCTTGTGAAAATTAATGAGACGTACAAAATGAAGGTTGTACAGGTCTACGTCCCTACATCCAGTAATGATGACCAGGAAGTCGGAAGCTTCTATGAAGACGTGGAATCGGCGATGGGTAGAGTGAACACAAAATACCCTATACTGATGGGGGACTTCAATGCCACGGTAGGCAAGAAGCAGGCTGGAGGCAAGGCAGTGGGGGAATATGGCATAGGCACTAGGAATAGCAGGGGAGAGTTATTAGTAGAGTTTGCGGAACAGAATAATATGCGGATAATGAATATCTTCTTCCGCAAGCGGGATAGCCGAAAGTGGACGTGGAGGAGCCCGAACGGCGAGACTAGAAATAAAATAGACTTCATACTCTGCGCTAACCCTGCCATCATACAATATGTGGACGTGCTCAACAAGGTGCGCTGCAGTGACCGTAGGATGGTAAGAACTCGAATTAACCTAGACATGAGGAGGGAACGGAAGAAAGTGGTACATAAGAAACCGATCAATGAGTTAGCGGTAAGACGGAAAATAGAGGAATTCCAGATCAAGCTACAGAACAGGTATTCGACTTTAACTCAGGAAGAGGACCTTAGTGTGGAAGCAATGAACGACAATCTTGTGGGCATCATTAAGGTGTGTGCAATAGAAGTCGGTGGTAACTCCGTTAGACAGGATACCAGTAAGCTATCGCAAGAGGCGAAAGATCTGATCAAAAAACGTCAATGTATGAAAGACTCTAACCCTACAGCTAGAATAGAACTTGCAGAACTTTCGAAGTTAATCAACAAGCGTAAGACAGCTGACATAGGGATGTACAATATGGATAGAATTGAACATGCTATCAGCAGCGTAGGAAACTTAAAAGCAGTGAAGAAGAAGCTAGGACTAGGCAAGAATCAGATGTATGCGTTAAGAGATAAAGCCGGCAATATTATTACTAATATGGATGAGATAGTTCAAGTGGCTGAGGAGTTCTATAGAGATTTATACAGTACCAGTGGCACCCACGATGATAACGGAAGAGAGAATTGTCTAGAGGAATTCGAAATCCCACAGGTAACGCCGGAAGAAGTTAAGAAAGCCTTGGGAGCTATGCAAAGGGGGAAGGCAGCTGGAGGATCAGGTAACAGCCGATTTGTTGACGGATGGTATGTACTGAAAAAGAAAGATGGTATGCATGAAAAAGAGGTGTTCTATGGTACACTAAAATTAGTAGGAAAATATCAGAGAGCTTTCTCCAATACAGCAATACACGCTAAAAAATTGTTACGGGCAGTCCTATGTGACTACTTCATCGGTTAAATCATTTGGCAGTGTAAATCGAATCATCTTACGTCCTTAGTCGAAGTTTTATGTATTTACCATAAGTCACTGTTTGAAGTGTTTAACTGAACAGTTATTTCTTGGAAAGCGGTGAGGTCGGTAATGTATGCGTCATTGCTTTTCACAATAAGTCCATAGCGATTTATCAACTTGGTGCAGTGTACGTCTGTTATGGGCAGAAGCTTGAGTTGTTCAAACGCAGGTTTAGTATGTGCACCGTATCTTACGTTGGCGAGTGCACTGATCGCCTTCTCGTGTATTTAATTAATTACTTGAGAAACTTGGGCTTGCACAAACCTAGTCGCATGTTCAATAAATAAAGAGAAACGTTTGCACAGTACCCCAGTGACTTGCGATAGTTCACTACTTTATCTCTGGTATTAGTGCCCCATGAAATCGTGGAACATTACGCCGACAATTTTTCCCCAGCGGAACGATTTCTAGTTTTGACACTCCAAGATGATGTTTTATGTGCGGGTTAGTAACCGTTTTTCTAGTTCAAAAATTGACTGGATTAGTTCAATATGGAATAACTTGTCGAGAATTATGTGCCTCCTTAAGGCACACGGAACCTTCGTAGCCATGTTTTGAATATACGATAGAGTAGCTTCTGTAAGATACATACTAGCACCATACGCATTGATTGTGAATGCGGTATTGATGTAAATATTTACTACGTAACTTTAGTGAATGTTAAATTTTAGGGGGAATAAAATAATCTTTTGACGAACACCACTGCGAAGCGGCTGAAACCTTGAGCACTAACCATTGATTTGAACTTGTTGGGGGTGGCAGCATATAGGTAGCCTTCGATATGGTTTAGAAACTTTTCCCGAAATCAGCAAGAAGCTTGTCCTTTTTAGGGGAGTCTTACGGTTATTTCGCTCAGTGTAATAAATGCTCGGTGCTCAGTATAATTCTAACAACGTTTGTTAACATAGTCCCGAATTGTACAGAAATTAAAGTGAAAGTGTCTGATCATTTTATGCGAGCGTCGATGAGCACTATTTCGAATGCAAGCGTGCACCGTCCATTACTCTGAGTGCATGTACGATGAGTCATGAAAAGATAGCGGTTGATCACTGCTATCAGAATCGTCGATGTCCTAACCGCTGTCATCATGATTCGACTATCGCTTGCCTCTCTTGGCAAAAGTTAGTGCGATGAAGAGCTACCCTGCTACCACTGTTTACTTGCCGATGCAGCAGTTGGTTCTTCACCTCTGCCACAACGGGACTCACCCTGCCATCCTTGTAGAGCTTTTCGCCGAATCCCTGGCAAAAACCGGTCTTTAGTGGCAATGTCATCAAACGCCACTCGTTGCACAGCTGGTCCGGAAAATTCCACAGCCTGGACACAAGGTGAGAATGGTAAGCAGACGTTCCTGAAAATTGTATGATCCATCGGACGACCCGTCATAAAATGGCAGCTCCGAAGCGGGAATGGTTATTGGGTTTTATTTTTTACGCGAAAACCTCAAATGGCCTATTGAGCGGAAAAGCCGGTGTGTGCAGCAGCGAAATAGCACCTGAATTCTTATTGGCTGCGACGCCACATCACGTGAGCGCCTCAACGGAGGAAAGCGAGCAAAATGGAACACCTGTTGCAACGCTCCTGCGCCAGGAGTTGATTGAGGGTTGCGCCGCGGCGCCACATCAACCTCGCTCTCGGAATGCTATGTTATCCGCGCGTTCCGTGACTGCGCAAGCTCTCGCCTGCGCTCTCACTTCGGCTCGGTAATCGCTACCAATAAGTTTATGTACAAAAAAAAAGAACAGAATAAGTTGGAAAGGAATAGCGTTGGTGGTAGTGAGTTTTGAACCTACGACCCCACGCTGAAAAGCCGAGCGTCTTACCCACTGGGTTAAACAAGCGCCTCCTAGATAGCAGGCTTGTGCACTGCCTTTGATGACCTCAAGCTACATTGGCCAAAATTTCAATTGCCGCGCCCGGCGTGAAGAAAGCGGTGATGTCAGAATCACCGTGGGTCTCTCCGGAACGCCTCCACTAGATTCTGGAGGTAGCACGACGTCACGGATCGAAAGGCCTTGTGCAATCAAGGGGGCCAAGCGTCCCCAGCGTGCCTGCTTGCCCGCGAGGAACTCATAGTTAGAAGGACAGCTCGTTGAGGTTCATTTGGACGTTAATGCTTTCACATGCACAACTCATAAGAAGTACTAAGGTGCGCTCGTATTTCTATTACTATAAAGCACTTCATGTACACCAATATTTGCAAAATTTGAATTCATGGAGATGTTTTCATTACCCAAATAACTTGTTCATTTACGTTAGAGTGTATTGTTTACCGAAAACACCCTTGGGGTGCTAAAGGTGGTTGGGCTGTCAAAACACCGGTTCTTTGTACCTGTGCTAACCACTATGCTGAAAATTGTAAGTCACTAGCCGAAAAGCATTAAATATAGTGCAGCCTTGTATTAACTGGTCTGTGGTTTTGAGTTATCTAATAGCTGACTATATCAAAACACATTAAGTCTAGGTTTAATTAGAGTGGCTTATTGGGCTAGTTGGTACATGGATATACTAGGAGAATGCCAGCAAACTTGACAGTAGAAAAAATCGAGAAGCAGACATAGACCTTCCTGTCGCTTTGTCTATGTCTCCTTCTCGATTTTTTCTACTTTCAAGTTTGCTGGCATTGTCCTAGTATAATCTAGGTTTAATGTTTAATTACGTTGATCAGAGATATGACCACTGGCTTTACACTGCTGGTCGAAGCAGCATGGCTATATAGTGTTTCCCAGCTCCCGTTAGCCAAGCTAAGAAAAAATGATATTTAAGAAACACCATGGAAGATAGGGAGTACACGGGGAAGGCGGCAGATGGGGGGAAGGGGGGAATTACAAGACGATTACCAGAACGAGAACAAGGTAAAAGCGGGAGCCAGCGTTTTGTCAAGTGGACTTGTGTTTTTCAAGGCTTCTCCTGTCTTGAAAGAGACAAAAAACTTGTCTTTTTCAAGTGCACTTGTTGAAACGTTGGCTCCCGCTTTTACCTTTTTCTCGCTTTGTTCAACGATGGAAGACAAAATTATGAAGCCTGCGGTGTCTGGTCGTCAGAACCTGTTGTTGTTGTTATTGTAGTTGATGTTGTTGGACAGCTTGGCTAACTTTAACTGGGACAGACGGTATAACACTGGTTAGTAGGTATAAGAAATACTGCTCGCAGCGCGAACAGTGTATGTGTACGAATGCCCTGTGTTCGGGGTAGCTCTGTTGCGTGTGTAGGATGCTTCGGTAACTGTATTTATTCATCAAGAAAACTACATGCACCGAAAGGTCATTATGGTGGTGCGATACATTCTGAACAATAAAGGCATGGCGTAAAAAGTAGGCAAAAGAACATAAAACAGCAAGAACTGTAATTAAAATAAATCAGACACGCGTGTCACAAACCACCAAAACAAAAAACGGAATGCGGAGTTGTGATAATTGTCGATAGCAATTTCTATGCCATGACCGTGTATCACCAACAGTTAATGGTGCGTTTCGGAAGTATGGGTAACAAGATATAGGATGTGGTTACTACGACGTCGGGTAAGTTGTTCCATGGGGTATTGTGCGCGGGAAAGAGATGTTTGGAAATAGAAGCTGAGTCAGTGTATGTCTCCAATTTTGTTGCTGTCGTCTCTTCGTAGGATTCAGTACGTGGAGGGTTTGAAGTAATGTTTTCGACTGATACGGAATGATATATATATATATATATATATATAGCCTGGTGAAGCCCACTGCAGGGCAAAGGCCTCTCCCATGCTTCTCCAATTCTCCAAAGACACCGGTCATGTACTAATTGTGGCCATGTCGTCACTGCACACTTCTTAGTCACATCCGCCCATCTAACTTTCTGCCGCCCCCTGCTACGCTTCCCTTCCCTTGGAATCTAGTCCGTAAACATTAATTACCATCGGTTATCTTCCCTCCTCATTACATGTCATGCCCATGCCCATTTCTTTTTCTTGATTTCAACTAAGATGTCATTAACTCGCGTTTCTTCCCTCACCCAATCTGCTCTTTTCTTATCCCTTAACGTTACACCCATCATTCTTCTTTCCATAGCTCGCTGCGTCAACCTAAATTTAAGCAGAACCCTTTTCGTAAGCCTCCAGGTTTCTGCCCCGTACGTGAGTACTGGCAAGACACAGCTGTTATACACTTTTCTCTTGAGGGATAAAGGCAACCTGCTGTTCATGACCTGGGAATTCCTGCCAAACGCGCCCCAGCACATTCTTATTTTTCTGATTATTTCAGTCTCATGATCCGAATCCGCGGTCACTACCTGTCATAAGTAGATGTATTCCCTTACCACTTCCAGTGCCTCGCTACTTATTGTAAACTGATGTTGTCTTCCGAGACTGTTAAACATTACATCAATTTTTAGACCCACCCTTCTGCTTTGCCTCTCCAGGTCAGTGAGCATGCCTGAGTCCCCTGAGTTACTAAGCAACTCAATATCACCAGCGAATCTCAAGTTACTAAGGTATTCTCCATTACCTCTTATCCGCAATTCCTCTCAATACAGGTCTCTGAATACCTCCTGTAAGCACGCTGTGAATAGCACTGGAGAGCTATTAATAATGATATTGCAGGCTTTGTCTCTTAACGCATACATCTGATTTTTGCCAATTCCTAGTTTCTTCTTCACTGCTTTTAGTCTTCCACCGTTCCTAAGAGCATGTTCAATTCTGTCCATGTTATACTTCCTTATGTCAGCTGTCTTACGCTTGTTGATTAACTTCGAAAGTTCTGCCAGTTCTATTTTAGCTGTAGGGTTAGAGTCTTTCATACATTGACGTTTCTTGATGAGATCTTTCGCCTCCTGTGATAGCTTACTGGTATCCTGTTTAACGGAGTTACCACCGACTTCTATTGCACACTCCTTAATGATGCCCACAAGATTGTCGTTCATTGCTTCAACACTAAGATCCTCTTTCTGAGTTAAAGCCGAATGCCTGTTCTGTAGCTTGATCTGGAATTCCTCTATTTTCCCTCTTATTGCTAACTCATTGATCGGCTTCTTGTGTACCAGTTTCTTCCGTTCCTTCCTCAGGTCTAGGCTAATTCGAGTTCTTACCATCCTATGGTCACTGCAGCGCACCTTGCCGAGCACGTCCACATCTTGTGTGATGCCAGGGTTAGCGCAGAGTATGCGGTCTATTTCATTTCTAGCCTCACATTCGGGCTCCTCCACACCCACGTTCGACTATCCCGCTTGCGGAAGAAGGTATTCGTTATACGCATATTATTCTGTTCTGCAAAGTCTACAATAACTCTCCCCTGCTATTGCTAGTGCCGATGCTATATTCCCCCACTGCCTTGTCTCCAGCCTGCTTCTCGCCTACCTTGACATGGAAGTCACCCATCAGTCAGTACCACGTATTTTGTTTTGATCTTACCCATCGCCGATTACACGTCTGCATACAAGCTTTCGACTTGCTGGTGATCATGACTGGATGTAGGGGCGTACAACTGTACGACATTCAATTTGTACCTCTTATTAAGGCTCACAACAAGACCTGCCACCCTCTCATTAATGCTATAGGATTCCTTTATGTTACCAGCTATATTCTTATTAATCAGGAATCCGACTTCTAGTTCTCGCCTCTCCGCTAAGCCCCGGTAGCACAGGACGTGCCCGCTTTTCAGCACTGTATATGCTTCATTTGTCCTGCTAACTTCACTGAGCCCTATTATATCCCATTTGCAGCCCTCTCATTCCTCCAATTGCACTGCTAGACTCGCCTCACTAGATAACATTCTAGCGTTAAACGTGGCTAAGTTCAGATTCCATTGGCGGCCTGTCCAGATCCAGGGATTCTTAGCACCATCTGCTGCGTGACAAATCTGACCGCCGCCGTGGTCAGTTGCTTCAGAGCTGCTTGGCACTGAGGGCCGGGGTTTGATTGTTGCATTCATATAGAAGGTTTCTCAGGTATTGCACCAACGTGGCCAATCCTGCTTTGGTGAGGGAGTGCGTTACCGGTTCTGGTCACTGGGATCAGGCCGCACTCCAGCCCTGTTCGTGCAATTGTTCAACACGCGGACTTCTTTTATCCGGTGGAAAATTTCGCGGCACCGGTATTCGAACCACGGTCCTCTTGCACGCGAGGCGGATGCTCTACATCTACGCCACCGCTGTAGCATCTCTCTCTCTCTCTCTCTGTATATATATATTGTCACGTGGTGGTGACGTCAAAGAACACAGTAGCAAAACTGTGAAAGGCAAAAACTAGCTTTTATTGGGCGAACCTGTGCCCACAAAAAAGGCTACACTTAAAGCACAACGAAAGCGGCGAACACAGTCGGCGAAAGTCGTAAATCTGATCAGCGGGTCATGCGCGTCGGCTTTTATAGTGCAGACGTCGAATGTTCCGGACTAATCGTTCGGACCCGCGTGCCTTCCACAAAGTTCTACACCATTCGCGTCACGCGATGAAATCAGATAACATAAGGTTCGGCGACGACAGACAGCGGATAGAAGCATCGATAACTTTCCAGAAACTTCGGATACATGCAGGCGCGTCCCACGCTGTGCGATTACATTTGTTAGGCGGCGAAACGTGGTTGCCAAATACAGATAAGTACACGTGTCAATACCCCCCTCTTAAAAAGCATCGTCCCGATGCTACAAATATAAGAGAGCGAAACACAAAAGGACACTTATTAAACATAAGTAACAAAACAACGAAAAGAAACAAAGTCCAAAGGTCAGTTGCGCGAAGCCCCAAAGTTCATTAACGCTGGTAGTACGGCTTGAGTCGCACAACGTGGACTATTTCAGGTCGTGAGCGGCGCCGCTGTGATAGCGAAATGCCGTCTGGCACGACCTCATAGTCCAGTGCGCCAATACGTCGGATGATCTTGTACGGTCCGAAATAGCGGCGCAAAAGCTTCTCGCTCAGTCCTCGTCGGCGTATAGGGGTCCAAACCCAAACACGATCACCGGGTTGGTACTCGACGAAGCGTCGTCGCAAGTTGCAGTGTCGGCTGTCGGTCCTTTGTTGGTTCTTGATCCGTAGGCGGGCGAGCTGTCGGGCTTCTTCGGCGCGCTGCAGATAGCTAGCGACGTCAACATTCTCTTCATCAGTGACGTGGGGCAGCATGGCGTCGAGCGTCGTCGTCGGTTTCCTGCCGTAAACCAGCTTAAACGGCGTGATCTGTGTTGTTTCTTGCACTGCCGTGTTGTAAGCGAAAGTTACATACGGCAGGACCGCGTCCCACGCCTTGTGCTCGACGTCGACGTACATTGCTAGCATGCCGGCGAGGGTCTTGTTCAGGCGTTCCGTGAGACCATTCGTCTGCGGATGGTAGGCAGTTGTCCTCCTGTGGCTTGTCTGGCTGTATTGCAGAATGGCTTGGACGAGCTCTGCTGTAAAAGCCGTTCCTCTGTCGGTGATGAGGACTTCTGGGGGTACCATGTCGCAGCAGGATGTTCTCGACGAAAAATTTCGCCACTTCGGCTGCGCTGCCTTTTGGTAGAGCTTTAGTTTCAGCAAAGCGGGTGAGATAGTCCGTCGCCACTACGATCCACTTATTCCCCGATGTTGACATCGGAAACGGCCCTAACAAATCCATCCCAATCTGCTGAAATGGTCGGCAAGGAGGTTCGATCGGCTGTAGCAATCCTGCTGGCCTTGTCGGTGGTGTCTTGCGTCGCTGACACTCTCGGCATGTCTTGATGTAATGGGCGACGTCGGCGGTCAGACGCGGCCAGTAATACCTTTCCTGTATTCTCGACAGCGTCCGGGAGAATCCGAGGTGCCCAGCGGTTGGATCGTCGTGTAGGTCGTGCAGTATTTCTGGACGCAGCGCTGACGGTACAACAAGACGGTAGCTGGCGCGGACTGGTGAGAAGTTCTTCTTCACGAGCAGGTTGTTTTGTAGCGTGAACGAAGACAATCCACGCTTAAATGCCCTAGGGACAACGTCGGTGTGCCCTTCCAAATACTCGACTAGGGCTTTTAGCTCCGGGTCTCCTCGTTGCTGTTCGGCGAAGTCTTCCGCGCTTATTATTCCAAGGAAGGCGTCGTCATCCTCGTCATCTTGCGGCGGCGGGTCAATGGGGGCGCGTGATAGGCAATCAGCATCTGAGTGTTTTCGTCCAGACTTGTATGTTACAGTGATGTCGTATTCTTGTAGTCTGAGGCTCCACCGTGCTAGCCGTCCTGAAGGGTCCTTTAAGTTAGCTAGCCAACACAACGCGTGATGGTCGCTGACCACTTTGAATGGCCTGCCATATAGGTAAGGGCGAAATTTCGCTGTAGCCCAAACGATGGCGAGGCATTCCTTTTCGGTTGTAGAATAATTGCCTTCCGCTTTTGACAACGACCGGCTAGCGTAAGCTATCACGTGTTCATGTCCATCTTTTCTCTGGACTAGGACGGCACCGAGGCCTAGGCTACTGGCGTCAGTGTGGATTTCGGTATCGGCGTGCTCGTCGAAGTGCGCAAGCACGGGCGGCGACTGCATGCGTCGTTTTAGTTCTTGAAATGCGTCGGCCTGCGGCGTTTCCCATTTGAACTCGACGTCACATTTAGTTAGCTGCGTCAGCGGCTCAGCGATGCGTGAAAAGTCCTTGACAAATCGCCTGTAGTAGGCACACATGCCAAGAAATCTACGCACTGCCTTCTTGTCCGTGGGCTGCGGGAACTTTGCGATGGCAGCTGTCTTCTGCGGGTCAGGGCGGACTCCAGACTTGCTGATGACGTGGCCTAGGAACAGAAGCTCATCGTAAGCGAAGCGGCACTTTTCTGGTTTCAGAGTGAGCCCTGATGACTTGATGGCCTCTAGTACTGTGGCAAGCCGCCTAAGGTGATCGTCGAAATTTCCGGCGAATACAACGACGTCATCCAAGTAAACGAGACAGGTCTGCCACTTCAATCCAGCTAAAACCGTGTCCATCACACGCTGGAACGTTGCAGGCGCCGAGCACAGTCCAAATGGCATAATCTTGAACTCGTAGAGGCCGTCTGGGGTGATGAAGGCCGTCTTTTCGCGATCTCTTTCGTCGACTTCTATTTGCCAATAGCCAGACTTGAGGTCCATCGAGGAGAAGTATTTAGCGTTGCAGAGCCGATCCAATGCGTCGTCTATCCGTCGGAGGGGGTATACGTCCTTCTTCGGGATCTTGTTCAGACGACGATAATCGACACAGAAACGTAGGGTTCCGTCCTTTTTCTTCACCAGGACAACAGGGGATGCCCACGGGCTTTTCGACGGCTGGATGATGTCGTCGCGCAGCATTTCGTCGACTTGTTCTCTTATAGCTTCGCGTTCTCGCGGCGAAACTCGGTAAGGGCTCTGGCGGAGTGGTCGAGCGTACTCCTCGGTGATTATGCGATGCTTGGCGACTGGTGTTTGTCGAATCCTCGATGACATCGAAAAGCAGTCTTTGTATCGTCGGAGCAGACTTCTGAGCTGCTGTTGCTTAACCACGGGGAGACTTGGATTAATGTCGTAATCTGGTTCGGGAATTATGGTCGTAGAGGTAGATGCAGCGGAATCCGAGAGGACAAACGCATTACTGGTTTCCAGAATTTCCTCGATGTACGCGATCGTCGTGCCCTTGTTGATGTGCTTGAACTCCTGGCTGAAGTTTGTCAGCAACACTTCAGTTTTCCCTCCATGCAGTCGAGCGATCCCTCTTGCGACGCAAATTTCACGGTCTAGCAGTAGACGTTGGTCGCCTTCGATGACACCTTTTACGTCAGCGGGTATTTCGGTGCCGACCGAAATAACAATGCTGGAGCGAGACGGGATGCTTACTTGATCTTCGAGCACACTCAAGGCGTGGTGACTACGAGGGCTTTCCGGCGGTATCGCTTTATCTGCCGACAGCGTTATTGACTTCGACTTCAGGTCGATGATTGCGCCGTGTTGGTTCAGGAAGTCCATACCGAGAATGACGTCTCGTGAACACTGTTGGAGGATAACGAAGGTGGCAGGGTAAGTCCGGTCATGAATGGTTATTCTTGCCGTGCACATTCCAGTCGGCGTAATCAGGTGTCCTCCAGCGGTGCGAATTTGAGGGCCTTCCCATGCAGCCTTAACCTTCTTCAACTGGTCGGCGATGTGTCCACTCATGACGGAGTAATCAGCGCCTGTGTCCACTAAGGCGGTAACTGCGTGGTCGTCGAGAAGCACGTCGAGGTCGGTGGTTCTTTGTCCGGTGTTGCAGTTAGGTCTTGGCGTCGGGTCGCGGCTGCGTCGTGTTGAACTGAAGCTGGAACGTCGCGTCGTCAAGTCGTCTTTCGTCGGTGTAGTCTTGGCTTCCTGACTGCGTCGGGACGGCGGCGGGTCGTTATTATGTCGTCGAGGTGGTCGCTTCGTCGTCTTCGTCGGCGGCGGAGGATCTTCGTCAGTTCGACGAACAGCAACCGCACCTCCATCGGTTGCTGCTTTTAGTTTTCCGGATACGGGCTCGCTGACCGGCCCCGGGCTGGGCCAGTGTATGGTCGACGCTGCGGCGACAGCTAGCGGCCTGGTGATGGCGAACGCGACGGTCGTCGAGAGCTCCACTGAGTAGCGACGAGGTAGTCGGCGATATCGCGAGGGCGTTCACCTTGCTGCGGGCGTGGAGCGTTCACGGCGAAACCTCGCAGTCCCATTTCCCGGTACGGACATCGTCGGTAGACGTGACCCGCTTCCCCACAGTGGTAGCAGAGCGGGCGGTGGTCAGGAGGGCGCCAAACGTCGGTCTTCCTCGGGTAGCTGCGCTGGGCGACGGGTGGGCGTGCTGGTGGCGGCGGCGGCGGACGACGGAATTGCGTCGTTGCACGGCCCTGGCTTGGTCGTGGAGGGGGACCTTGACGGCGTGCGACGGCGGCGTATGTCATCGCTTCTGGCTGGGGCTGCGGTAATTGTGGTTGCAGCTCGGGAACTCCAAGCAATCGGTGCACCTCTTCTTTGACGATGTCGGCGATCGAAGCCACTTGGGGCTGCGACGAAGGCAGGACCTTGCGCAGTTCTTCGCGCACAATGGCCCTGATGGTCTCCTGAAGGTCGCCGGAATCCAGTCCTTGGATGGCGTACTGCGGCGTGAGACCCTGGCGGTTATATTGCCGGGTGCGCATCTCCAGAGTTTTCTCGATCTTCGATGCCTCTGCAGAAAACTCAGCTACGGTCTTCGGTGGGTTACGAATAAGTCCTGCGAAAAGTTCTTGCTTGACGCCCCGCATCAGGAAGCGGACTTTTTTCTCTTCTAACATTTCCGGGTCGGCGTGCCGGAAAAGACGGACCATCTCCTCCGTGAAGATCGCGATCGTCTCGTTTGGCAGCTGCACTCTGGTTTCTAGTAGTGCTTGGGCTCGCTCTTTTCGCACGACGCTTGTAAACGTTTGCAAGAAGCCGCTTCGGAACAGGTCCCACGTCGTTAAGGTGGCTTCTCGATTCTCGAACCAGGTCCTGACGGCGTCTTCCAGTGCGAAATAGACATGCCGCAGCTTGTCGTCGCTGTCCCAACTGTTAAACGTAGCGACCCTCTCATACGTCTCGAGCCAGGTTTCCGGGTCCTCGAATGTTGATCCACGGAACGTCGGAGGTTCCCTGGGCTGCTGCAGCACGATGGGGGACGCTGGGGCTGCCATTGGGGTAGCGTTGTCCACAATCTTCTTGGTCTTCTCAGGTAGAAGTCCGTGCTCCGGGGGCAGCTGTTGAAGACGGCGGCTTGCTCGATGCTCCGGGACTACGTTGGTGTTCTCTTTGCGGTCCGGGCTTGGATCACGGCTTGTTGGGGGCGTCCGGTACATGAACGAAAAGCACCTCCACCAGATGTCACGTGGTGGTGACGTCAAAGAACACAGTAGCAAAACTGTGAAAGGCAAAAACTAGCTTTTATTGGGCGAACCTGTGCCCACAAAACAGGCTACACTTAAAGCACAACGAGAGCGGCGAACACAGTCGGCGATCGCCGTAAATCTGATCAGCGGGTCATGCGCGTCGGCTTTTATAGTGCAGACGTCGAATGTTCCGGACTAATCGTTCGGACCCGCGTGCCTTCCACAAAGTTCTACACCATTCGCGTCACGCGATGAAATCAGATAACATAAGGTTCGTTGACGACAGACAGCGGATAGAAGCATCGATAACTTTCCAGAAACTTCGGATACATGCAGGCGCGTCCCACGCTGTGCGATTACATTTGTTAGGCGGCGAAACGTGGTTGTCCGATACAGATAAGTACACGTGTCAATATGTATGGCTACGGCACAGTATTTCTAATGACGAAGAGGCGAGGAGTGAGAAGACGACGACGGCGAATGCAGGCTAGCGCGAGCTGTTGCCTCTTGGTCAATTGCGCCATATTTCCTTGTAAATATACTTGTATACAGCTTTTCGTCTGCGTCTTCCTACGTAACATATCTGGTGGAGCTGCACGTCCCCTGTACCTCGGCACGGAGCTTCGTAGTGGACGGTACGTCGATCTTTCCTTCATGGCTCCCGGCGACGATAACTCGACTCAGCCGCCTCCGAAACCTGCTGTCACTTCGACAACGTACATCCCTCTCCCCGCTCCTGGTGATCATGGTGAATTCTCGGTGAAAGAAGGAGAAGACGTCGAGGAGTGGATCAGCCTGTACGAACACGTCAGCCACAATAACCAGTGGGACCCTACTATCATGCTAGCCAACGTAGTCTTTTACCTCGGTGGCACATCTCGACTTTGGTTTCGGACGCACGAAGATGAGCTTACCAGTTGGGATTCGCTTAAGCAAAAGCTCCGACACTTGTTCGGCAACCCCTACGGTCACCAACTTGGCGCGCAGAAGGCGCTTTCCGGCCGTTTGCAGACGACAACACAGCCCTATGTAACATGCATTCAGGACATCTTGGCTCTATGCCGCACAGTTGACGCACACATGACCGAGTCAGACAAGGTTTCCCACATCCTCAAAGGTATTGCCGACGACGTCTTCAACTTGCTCGTTTTCAACAACGTGGCACTCTTATAGAAGAGTGCCGCCGCCTGGAACTCGCTAAAAGCCGACGCATCCACCAGCAGTTAGCCCGTCTGCCCAACACCCCGTATGACATCTTCCTGTGCCGACACTCCTCGTCCCAACAACACTGGCAATGTTACCAAGATCGTCAGGCGTGAGATCGAGGCCACCTATCCGGCTGCTTTCGACTCCTGCCCCACCAACGCACCTGCCGTCACGGTTTCCCTCATCCAGGCAGTTCTCCCCCAGGAGTTCGAAAACATGGGTCTTCACACCATCTGCTCGGCCCATGGCCTTGATAACCACCGGGCTTCCATTCCGCCCCGTCACCCACCTTCTTACCCGACACGTTTCTGCAACGCATCTGAATGGCGCACTGGACGACAAGCCCATTTGTTTTCACTGCCATCGAATCGGGCACATTTCTCGGCACTGTCGCAGTCGCTGGGGTTCCCCGACCCAGTCTACTTATACTGCCTGCTCTCGACACCCCCAGGTGGCCCTTCTCGTCAATATGCAGCACGCTCGGATAACGTCGCCACTGATTCTCATGTGCCGAACCGCCCCTATTCTCGTTCGCCTACGCCCCAACGACGACAATCTCATTCCCCCCAGCCTCGTCGCTCCTATTCGCCTACTCCCTTCGGCCGCCACTCCCAGCCGGAAAACTAGACGAGGCAGCGCCTCGAGGTGACGCTGCATTGCTCCCTACGCAGCCAAATCCTCTACTGACGTTGCCCACTCATCTGAACCTTCCTGACGTGCAAGTCGACGGTGTTTCTGTATCTGCTCTCATAGACACTGGGGCGCATTTACCGGCAATGAGCGCTGACCTTCGTAACCGGCTGAAGAAAATAATCACGCCCGCCATGACGCCTGTTGTCCGTGTCGCCGATGGCGGAACAGCTCCTGTAATTGATATGTGTGTCGCCCGCGTCTTCTTCGCCGATCGCTCCACTATCGTGCTATTCAGAGTCATCGCCCACTGTCCCAACGACATCATCCTCGGCTTAGACTTCCTCTCCGCACATTCTGCCCTCATCGATTGTTCCGCCAGTACTCTCCGCTTTCGCGTGCCTGTTCTGGATCCCGCTGAACCACACACCAGTCGCCTCAGTTCCATTGACTTCGTTCGCTTGCCTTAGTGCCTTAGTTAACTTAGTGTCATCCCCACCAGTCCCCGACGGTCACCACATCGCGGCTCCTATCCAAGACTTCCTCCTTACACACGGGATGACAGTACTTCATAAAGTTTTATCAATTACAGCAAATTGCGTCTGCCTGCCCGTGGTCAATTTATGCTTGACGACACAAGTGCTGCCACGCGGGATGTCTCTGGCCCAGCTTTGCTCATTCGAGAATCACTCAGTAGCATCTATTGCAGTAGACGATTCAGCTGATCCTCCTCTACCATCGCAGTCGGCAACTTGTACCATCGCCGACTTACAGAAATTGATTGCGCCCGACATGCCGTCCGAGCACGCTCTTGAGCTCTACCGCATTCTATTTTCCTACCACGATAATTCTTACATTAACGACGGTCCTTTGGCCCATACTGCAGCTGTGAAACATCGCATTCATACCGGAGATACCCCTCCTATTCATCGCCGCCCGTATCGAGTGTCACCGGCTGAGCTTCATGTTATTCACGCCGAAGTTCTCAGAATGCTTGCCAAGAAAACTATGAAACCGTTATGTAGTCCATGGGCGTCGCCTGTTGTACTGGTAAAAAATAAGGATGGCTCCTGGCGCTTTTGAGTGGATTATCGACACCTTAACAGGGTTAGCAAACAGGACGTGTATCCCCTACCTCGGATTGATTCACGCCCTTGACTGCCTCCATGGTGCTGACCATTTCCCTTCTATTGACCTTCGCTCCGGCTACTGGCAGATTGCGGTGGATGATCTCGACTGCGGGAAGACTGGTTTTGTAACACCCGACGGTCTTTATCAATTCAAAGTGATGCCGTTCGGTCTATGTAACGCTCAAGCCACTTTTGAACGCATGATGGACTCCCTTCTTCACGGTTTCAAATGGTCCACGTGCCTGTGCTACTTGGACGACGTTATCGTATTCTCCCCAACGTTCGCTACGCACCTCGAGCGCCTCTCAGCAGTCGTAGACGTTTTTCGTCGAGCCGGTCTGCAACTCAACGCATTGAAGTGCCAATTCGGCCGTCCCCAGATTACCGTCCTTGGACATCTCGTTGACGC
The DNA here is from genome assembly GCF_023375885.2 of Dermacentor andersoni. Classification (NCBI taxonomy): domain Eukaryota; kingdom Metazoa; phylum Arthropoda; class Arachnida; order Ixodida; family Ixodidae; genus Dermacentor; species Dermacentor andersoni. Next base: position 866,727 of record NC_092820.1, on the reverse strand, counting down.
GAACGGAGTGCAACCGTACCTCGGCAAGATCCATGCTGTAACGCACATCCCTGTACCGAAGTGTGTCGAGGATGTGCGCAGCTTCATCAGCCTTTGTTAGTACTTGCACCGTTTCGTGAAAAATGTCGCGGCAATAGCACGACCACTAACCGAGCTATTGAAGAAAGACGCCCCTTTCCAGTGGGCGATAACGAGGCCTCTGCATTCTCGCATCTAGTCGACCTTCTCACAAGGCCTACCGTTCTGGCCCATTTCGGTCCTTCTGCGCCTACCGAACTCCGTACTGATGCCAGCGGTCAAGGAACTGGCGAAGTACTGGAACAACGCCAGCGCGGCAACGACCGGGTTATCGCTATCCGCACCAGGCTCCTCTCACCCGCGGAGCGCGACTATTCCATCACTGAGCGCGAGTGCCTGGCCCTAGTTTGGGCAGTAGCGAAGTTCAGCCCAAACTTATATGGCCGACACTTTTCCGTTGTCACACACTATCACGCGCTTTGCTGGTTATGCTCATTGAAAGATCCTACAGGAAGACTTGGTCTCTCGGCCTAACGCCTCCAAGAATAATCATATTCTATCATCTACAAATCTGGCCGACTACACAAGGACGCTGACTGTCTGTCTCGCTACACTGTGGACAAGCCTTACGACACCGACAGTAGTGCCGCCAAAGGCATTTTCTCTGTGTCTGCCTTCGCTAGCATCGCGGATGAGCAGTACCTAGACCTATCGCTGGGACCACTCATCGAGCGTCTGCACTCTACACCTACTGACGCATCCGTTCGCCAATATGTCCTCCAGGACGCTATTCTGTACCGAAGGAACTACCTCCCTGACGGCTCTGATCTTCTTGTCGTGCCAAAACATCTACGACAGACTGCGCTTTCTGAGGTGCATGACGCACCCACTGCAGGTCATCTTGGGGTAACCCGCACGTACGACGGCGTCCGCCGTCGCTGCTATTGGCCTGGTCTCGCTAGCTCCGTCCGACGCGATGTTGCTACCTGTGATCCCTGCTAGCGTCGGAAAACATCTCAGGCGCTACCTGCCGGTCATCTCCAGCCGATCACCGTCCCTGTGGAACCGTTCTTTCGTGTTCGATTAGACCTGCTCGGTCCCTTTCTCACGTCATCCTCTGGGAACAAATGGGTAGCCGTCGAAACAGATTACGCCACCCGATACACTATCACGAGGGCTCTCCCTACCAGTTGCGCCACTGACGTCGCGGACTTTCTCTTGCGTGACATTATCTTGCTTCATGGCGACGCGCGATAGCTGGGCGCCATGAAGAAAGATAATGACCGTGGTCGTAACTCTCGATAGTCATCATCATCATCATCAGCCTGGTTATGCCCACTGCAGGGCAAAGACATCTCCCATACTTCTCCAACTACCCCGCTCATGTACTAATTGTGGCCATGTTGTTCCTGCAAAGTTCTTAATCTCATCCACCCACCTAATTTTCTGCCGCCCTCTGCTACGCTTTCCTTCCCTTGGAATCCCTTCCGTAACTCTTAATGACCAACGGTTATCTTCCCTCCTCATTACGTGCCCGGCCCATGCCCATTTCTTTTTCTTGATTTCAACTAAGATATCATTAACTCGCGTTTGTTCCCTCACCCAATCTGCTCTTTTCTTATCCCTTAACGTTACACCTATCATTCTTCTTTCCATACCTCGTTGCGTCGTCCTCAATTTAAGTAGAACTCTTTTCGTAATCCTCCAGGTTTCTGCCCCGTATGTGAGCACTGGTAAGACACAGCTGTTATAAACTTTTCTCTTGAGGGATAATGGCAACCTGCTGTTCATGATCTGAGAATGCCTGCCAAACGCACCCCCGCCCATTCTTATTCTTCTGATTATTTCAGTCTTATGATGCGGATCCGCAGTCACTACCTGTCCTAAGTAGATGTATTCCCTTACCACTTCCAATGCCTCACTACCTATTGTAAACTGCTCCCTTCCGAGACTGTTAAACATTACTTTAGTTTTCTGCAGATTAATTTTAGACCCATCCTTCGGCTTGGCCTCTCTAGGTCACTGAGCATGCATTGCAGTTGGTCCCCTCAGTTACTAAGCAAGGCAATATCATCAGCGAATCGCAAGTTACTAAGGTATTCTCCACTAACTCTTATCCCCCATTCTTCCCAATCCAGGTCTCTGAATACCTCCTGTAAAAACTCTGTGAATAGCATCGGAGAGATCGTATCTCCCTGCCTGACGCCTTTCTTTATTGGGATTTTGTTGCTTTCTTTATGGAGGACTACGGTGGCTGTGGAGCCGCTATAGATATCTTTCAGTATTTTTACATACGGCTAGTCTACACCCTGATTCCGCAATGCCTCGATGACTGCTGAGGTTTAGACTGAATCAAACGCTTTCTCGTAATCAATGAAAGCTATATATAAAGGTTGGTTATATTCCGCACATTTTTCTATCACCTGATTGATAGTGTGAATATGGTCTATTGTTGAGTAGCCTTTACGGTATCCTGCCTGATCCTTTGGTTGACGGAAGTCTACGGTGTTCCTGATTCTATTTGCAATTACCTTAGTAAATACTTTGTAGGCAACGGACAGTAAACTGATCGGTCTATAATTTTTCAAGTCTTTGGCGTCCCCTATTCTATGGATTAGGATTATATTAGCGTTTTTCCAAGATTCCGGTACGCTCGAAGTCCTGAGGGATTGCGTATACAGGGTGGCCAGTTTCTCTAGAACAATCTGCCCACCATTCTTCAACATATCTGCTGCTACCTGATCCTCCCCAGCTGCCTTCCCCCTTTGCAGAGCTCCCAAGACTTTCTTTACTTCTTCCGGTGTTACCTGTCGGATTTCGAATTCCTCTAGACTATTCATTCTTACATTATCGTCGTGGGTGGCACTGATACTGTATAAATCTCTATAGAACTCCTCAGCCACTTGAACTATCTCATCCATATTAGTAATGATATTGCCGGCTTTGTCTCTTAACGCATACATCCGATTCTTGCCAATTCCTAGTTTCTTCTTCACTGCTTTTAGGCTTCCTCCGTTCCTGAGAGCATGTTCAATTCTATCCATATTATACGTCCTTATGTCAGCTGTCTTACGCTTGTTGATTAACTTCGAAAGTTCAGCCAGTTCTATTCTAGCTGTAGGGTTAGAGGCTTTCATACATTGGCGTTTCTTGATCAGATCTTTTGTATCCTGCGATAGCTTACTGGTATCCTATCTAACGGAGTTACCACCGACTTCTATTGCACACTCCTTAATGATGCCCACAATATTGTCGTTCATTGCTTCAACACTAAGGTCCTCATTCTGAGTCAAAGCCGAATACCTGTTCTGTAGTTTGATCTGGAATTCCTCTATTTTCCCTCTTACCGCTAACTCATCGATCGACTTCTTATGTACCAGTTGCTTCCGTTCCCTCGTCAGGTCTAGGCTAATTCGAGTTCTTACCATCCTATTGTCACTGCAGCGCACCTTGCTGAGCACGTCCACATCTTGTATGATGCCAGGGTTAGCGCAGAGTATGAAGTTTATTTCATTTCTAGTCTCGCCGTTTGGGCTCCTCCACGTCCACTTTCGGCTATCTCGCTTGCGGAAGAAGGTATTCATTATCCGCACATTATTCTGTTCCGCAAACTCTACTAATAACTCTCCCCTGCTGTTCCTAGTGCCTATGCCATATTCCCCCACTGCCTTGCCTCCAGCCTGTTTCTTGCCTACCTTGGCATTGAAGTCGCCCATCAGTATACTGTATTTTGTTTTGACTTTACCCGTCGCCGATTCCACGTCTTCATAGAAGCTTTCGACTTCGTGGTCATCATGACTGGATGTAGGGGCGTAGACCTGTATAACCTGCATTTTGTACCTCTTATTACGTTTCACAACAAGACATGCTACCCTCTCGTTAATGCTATAGAATTCCTGTATGTTATCAGCTATGTTCTTATTAATCAGGAATCCGACTCCTAGTTCTCGTCTCTCCGCTAAGCCCCGGTAGCACCGGACGTGCCCGTTCTTTAGCACTGAAATGCTTCTTTTGGCCTCCTAATTTCACTGAGCCCTATTATATCCCATTTACTGCCATCTAATTCCTCCAATAGCCCTGCTAGACTCGCCTCACTAGATAACGTTCTAGCGTTAAACGTTGCCAGGTTCATATTCCAATGGCGGCCTTTCCGGTAGTAGTAATCGCCGATATTGTGCGTTCCTGCTCCATTCAATACAAGCTGACTACCTCATGCCATGCTCAAAGCAATGGCCTGACAGAGCGGTTGAACCGTACTCTTATCGATATGCTGTCCAAGTACGTTCCCAAACACCATCACGACTGGGTATGGGTATGGAAAGGGTATGGCTCACCCACTACAAGCGTTTGAGCAAGTACAACGACTGGAACTCCACGGCTCAGCTCGACAATGTCGTTCTGTTCCTCACAGGCACTGCGCTAGTGGTGTTTGAGAACCATGAAGATACCTTCACAACGTGGGACAGCTTCGTTACTGGCCTCACAGAATGCTTTGGCGATTGCACCAGCGTCTGTGATCTGGACTGAGTGACCGAAGAATATCCCCAGTAGACTTTCGCTTCTTCTTTTAATCTTCCCGTCCCCTTTTCCCTTTCCCCACTGTAAGGTGGCCAACCGGGCTCAGTCCTGGTTAACCTCTCTACCTTTTCTTTATCATTTTCTCTCTCTCCCTCTCTCTCCCCACCGCAAAAACGAAGCGGGTGGCGCAGACATTGGTTCAGTGCGCTCAAGTCCCAGGTGAGACCTGTACTACGTACACAGAGCCGATCCTGAAGCTTTGCAAAACGCTCAATCCTCGAATGTCCGAAGAGGACAAAGTTGGACACCTTCTCAAAGGCATAGCCGAGGATGTCTACAATTATTTAATCAGAAAGGATTGTTTCGCCTTGGTCGCCCACCTCATCAAGCATTACCGCACATTTGAGGCCTTGAACCTGCGGCGTATCACAGCAAAGTTGATCAGTTTAGCGAATATCACAATGGTGGCAAACGTTGACGATAACAACTACCATTTTCAGTTTGACCTTGCGGCAACTATAAGGCAAATTGTCCGCGAAGAGCTTGAACGAAATACCAAAGGGGCGGATGTCGAACAGCTTGATTGCGCTTCCAACCAATCTCAAGAACATGGATCTGCTGTGTCCGCATTGTCTGCCATGCCAGGCGTTGCAGACTGTCGAGCCCATCAGCTGCGACAGCAACCACGTTCCGACAGCAACGCACGATCAACGCACTCGTCGAGCTACCACCACGAATCTGAATTCGGAAGATCGCGTTTATTATTCGCAGCATCCCAGGGTTGACCCCGAGGCTTACAACGTCGATCGCGCATCGCCTGTGTGTTACAGCTGTGGCGCTTCAGGACACATTGCTCGTTTTTGTCGCTGGCGCCGACAGACAACATATGCCCCACGACCAGATTGACCAAATTTTGAACGTGACAGATAAGTGGACCGCTGGCCGACAGACCCTGACACTGCAAACACCGCAGGCTCGCCACCCCGGAATACCTTCCGCCAATATAGCGCCCTGTACCGTTCTCTTCTCTTGCGTGTGTCCGTTTATTTGGCGTCTTTATATTTCATAATAGCAGAAGGAGTCGCTCGCCAGCTTCAGGCCGCAGCCTGACGCCCCCAACCAGTCGCCAACGCCGTTCATGGTCACGACGGTGACGTGCTACGTCACGACCGCCGTCGGGAAACTAGCCGGCGCAGCCGATGTAGCTAAGGTCGCCGGACAGTCTGCGTCCCTGCGAAATACTCCTCTGCATATTATGATGGTGAAGAACAAAGTGAGTGTGTTAATCGATAGTATACCTGCAACAGATTAGTGGATATTGGTGCTACCGTTTCCGTCATGAGTGTGACTTTCAAAGAGAGGCTGGGTCGGAAAGTTATGCTCCCGTGGAATGATGTGTGTGACATTTCGTCGTGTCAGTGGAGAGTGCCTAGTTCTCCTTGGTATTTGTGTTGCAAATGTTTTATTAGGAAGAGAAGATCCTAAAACAGAATTTCTCGTACTACCGCGGCGCCCTTAGGATGTGATTCTCAGTATTGACTTTCTTCAGGATTGTGGTGCATGCTTTAACTGTGGCGCAGGCGAAATTACTTTGAATAGGGCGCTTCTCGCCACCCTTTCCGACACATCCTTACCAGAGAAACACTATTGTGTTGTTTCGAACACTTTGCTGTTGCAGCCTTGGTCACTGTCACGTATCCCTGTCAATTTCGCTTCTGCCGACCTTTCATCGTTTGACGCGCAAGTCCAGCCACTTACGTCGAGCTGCGCAAGGAAAGGTGTACTTGTACGACACTCTCTCGTGAGAGTAGTGAATGGCGCCTCAAATTTGTGGGATTTCAATTGTTCTTGCATCCCTGCTGTTCTCCCGCGTGATATGAAGCTCGCTGAATTTGACGAGAAAACTTACAGCTCCGTTACCGTTGTAAGCGAAGAGGAGCAGTCTCATACTTGCGATCCCCAACGAAGCACTTCGGAAGAGCAGATCCTACGGATGATCAACAAGGCGCTGCTCTCACATGAGCGCCATGCTCCCGCACAAGTTTTGTGGGCACATCTTTCTGTGTTCGATTTCACACAAGGCGACAAGGACACTTCACTCCCGCGTTCTCGTGCTCGCCACAGAATTGACACCGGATATGCGCACCCCATTCGGCAAAAGCCTTACCGCATTTCTTCAACAGAGGGACAGTTGTAGCTGAACAGTTTAAAGAGATGGTACGGGAAAGTGTTGTTCAAGAGTCCTCTAGTCCATGGGCAGCACCAGTAATCTTAGTAAGGAAGAAGGATGGATCGTGGTGGTTCTGCGTTGATTACAGGAAACTGAACGCGGTCACCAAAAAGGATGTGTATCTGCTTCCTAAAATTGATTATTTCATCAATTGTCTACATTCCGCTGCCTACTTTTCATCACTGGATTTGCTATCGGGGTATTGGCAGATACCCATGCACCCAGACGATAAGGAGAAAACAGCCTTCGTGACACCAGACGGTCGTTATGAACTTAGCGTTATGCCGTTCGGCATTTGTAATGCACCAGCAACATTCGAACGATTCATGGACACTATCCTCCGAGGACTTAAATGGAAATTTATTTGTGCTACCTGGATGATGCGGTGATTTTTGCCAGCACATTGAGTGTGCATAACAGCCGTCTCAGTCTTGTTCTGGATTGTGTCATCCAAGCCGATTTGATCCTAAATTCAAAGAAATGTCGTTTCGGAGAAACCGAGACGTTATTACTTGGGCATCTGGTCGACAAGAACGGTGTGAGGCCCGGTCCACGGAAGATTGAGGCAGTCAGCTCCTTCCAAGAACCGAAGTCAGTGCTGGCGTTAAGGAGTTTCTTGGGCCTGTGCTCGTATTTTGTCACTTCGTCCCAACATTCGCCGACGTGGTGTACCCCCTAACATGTCTTCTCCAAAAAGCCGTCCCTCTCAACTGGACATCGGCTTGCGACCTCGCGAACAGCAAGCTAAAATTTCTACTAAGATCAGGGCCCATATTGCGCCACATCAATGCATCCTCACCTACGGAAGTGCACGTTGATGCCAGTGGCATCATCATCGGTGCCATGCTAGTGGAACGTCATCAAAGAGCTGAACACGTTGTCGCTTATGCTAGTCGCTCTTTGACTAAGGCGAAGCGTAATTGCACTGTGACCAAGCAAGAATGCTTGGCAGCTGTTTTCGCGGTCCACAAGTTTCGGCCCTATATCTACGGACGCCCGTTCGCTATCGTTACGGACCACCACGCGTTATGCTGATTGGTGAATCTCCGCGACCCGAGTGTACGACTGGCACGTTGGGCTTTTCGAGTGCAGGAGTACGACTTCGTTATTTCCTACAAGTCTGGGCGTCGACACGCAGATGCGGACTGTCTCTCCCGCCTTCCTCTGACAACGACGGAGTGTACGGAAGATAATTTTGATGACTGTTTTGCTCTCACTTCTTCTACATTCCCAGACTCGATGACTTTCAAGGGCAGGAAAATGATATTAGTTTGGAACCTCTATTTGTAGCCGCATCGCGTCCTGGAGGCACCGCTCGATGTTGTGGCCGTGACGGCCTGCTTTATAAGACCAATTATTCGGCTAAAGGCGCACGCTTCCTTCAGGTGGTGCCGCAGAGTCTGCGAGCGGACATACTGAGAGCCATGCACGACGATGCGACGTCTGGCCATCTAGGATTAATCAGAACTTTGAACCGGACACAGGAGCTGTTTTACTGGCCCAGAATGCGGGACACACTCGAGCACTACGTCGCCAGTTGCGAACAATGTCAACGCTACAAGCGCCCTACGACCTCTCCGCTAGGTCTTCTCCAACCTCTGCTGCCGCCTCGCCTGCCATTTGAACAGGTGGGTATCGATCTTCTGGGCCCATTTCCCCGATGATCTAACGACAACCGATGGGTGATCGTATGTGTCGACCATCTGATCCGTTCCGCGGAAACGGCGGGCCATACCATCTTCAACAGCTGTGTCCGTTGCAACGTTTTTGCTCTCATTCATTATTTTTCGGCCTGGTCCCTCCCGTGTCATCATTAGCGATTGCGGTCTTCAGTTCGTTGCGGACACCGTAGAAGAACAGCTTCGTATCTGCAGTTCGCAGTTCCGCCATTCAACGCCTTATCACCCTCATACAAATGGTCTTGTAGAACGTACGAACAGAACTTCAACTAACATGCTAACCATGTACGTATCTTCCGATCACAGAGACTGAGATGACGTTCTCCCCTTCATCACCTATGCTTCTAATACTGCAAAGCATGAGACGACCGATTACAGTCCTTTTTATCTCCTTTACGCACATCCACCGCTAAACTGCATTGACACTATACTACCGTTTGACTTTCACAGCGAGTACTCTGTTGCGAAGACGCTTTGTCGTGCCGAAGAAGCCCAGCGTATTGCTCGTCTTCGTACTGTGGCATCGCAACATCGATTGAAAGAGCGCTATGACAGCCGACACCAATCTGTCTCGTACGCTAAAGGAGATTCTGTGTGGTTGTGGGCTCCGGAACGTAAACGTGGCTTATGTGAAAAGTTTTTACCCCAGTACACGAGCCAATTCGTCATTATAGATCACTTGAGTCACTTCACGTACGTGGTGGCACGCTTGACGCCCGCTGGTCCTCGGTCTTGCTGGACCCAGTTAGTACATGTTGCGCGTCTTAAGCGTTTTCACCCTACGGTTTCCGAGTGATTCGCAGTGCGGCAGCAGTGTACAAGACTTTTGGGCGACTAAAAGTACATCTGCAATCATTTACAGTGCACCGGCAACTGACGCCTCGTCACAGCTCGCTTGATCGCCGGAACCAGACATCCCGGATCGGCGCAGGAAGCTGGCTGCTGATCCACGGCTGGCTTTACAAGGACTGGAATTCTGGTCTCCTTTGCAGTCTGGCAGCAGTGTATGAAGCGATTGGGCGACTAAAAGTGCATCTGAAATCCTTTGCAGGTAAGCATGAGGAAATTTAAAAAGTGTCCCTTGGTGGGAATTTACAGCGAAGCCGCTCTTCATCGACGCATGACCTGCAGTGCATCTGCAACTGGCGCCTCGTCACAGCTCACTTGATCACCGGACCGAGACATCCCGGAGTCGGCGCAGAAGGCTGGCTGCTGATCCACGGCTGGCTTTATAAGGACTGGAATTCTGGTCTCCTGTGCAGTCCGGCAGCAGTGTACGAAGTGATTGGGCGATTAAAAGTACATCTGCACGCCTTTGCAGGTAAGCAAAACGCATCACCGTGCTACTTACCTTGCTTTCTTGCACTGCTGCCGGACAAGTGACTTAACTTTACTTTGAAACTTGTTGGCTGAAGTTCTTGCCATGAGTAAGGGTGACAAGAAAGATGTCTCGACACTAATTTCTCATTTTCAACGAGAAATACGTGCTGTGATAAGGTCGCTGAAAGAAAGCTTAAAATTCTGCAGCGATACATGTGATGATGTGAAAGAAATAGGAACCGACATTAGGGCACTCAGAGCCGAAATAAGAACACTACTTTCCTAGAACGAAAAACTAAAGACCGAGAACCAGCGGCTTGAAAAGAAAATTGAAGAACTTGAGCAATACCGAAGGAATCACAATCTTGAAATAAAACGTGCAGCCGAGGAGCTTGACTCAACTGTCATGGTTAAAAATATAGGTGAGCTCGTAGGCAAGCCGATCTCTGATACTGATATCCACATCTGCCACAGGGTATCCACGGCAAAAAAGAATAAACGAAACATTGTTGTCCATTTCATTTCCCGCACAAGACGTAATGCGCTACTCGCGAAATCAAAGAAACAGAAGATGGTTTCGACTGACCTAGGCCACAAGGGCACAGAAAGCGCCATCTATGTTAACGAGCACCTGACATGACAGAACAAGCAGCTCCTTGGTGCAGCCATAGCAAAAAAGAAATCCGCAACATGGAAATATGTATGGACGAGTGGAGGAAAAATTCTTGCTCGTAAAGATGAAATTTCAGATGTAATCCGCATAACAAGCACTGCTGATTTAGATCTCATCAAGTCAACAAACGGAGGACGAAATGGACGGAAAAATATTTTTGCTTGTCAATGGAGAAAACAGCAGCGATGAGTAGTAATGCTTATTCTAGATCTGGTTCTGCCTTACTGCATCAGAATATAAGGAGTCTTAAGAATAAGAAGAAAGAATTTGATATATTTTTGAGTTCTTTTCATGCTGACCCTGATGCAATACTGTTCACAGAACATGGCTGTGTAATATTGACCTGTCTCCTGAATTCACCAATTATTCTGTAGTGCGATTGGATCGCGTAAGAAGAGGCGGAGGGTTAGCTATATACCTGAAGCCGCAATATTCCTTTCAAGTACTTGATGGTCTTTCTATGAGTAATGGTGACATAGAATGCCTAGCAATAGAAACGAACTCGTTTCTGCTTACTGTAGTACACAAGACCCCTAACTGGAAACAAGCGCCGTTTCCTAAGCCATTTAGAACAACTTATGCATTGTTTTAATGACATAAGAAGACCATATTTCATCATGGGTGGTGTGAACATTAATATGATGATTGAAGATTCGTATGCCCTTGATCTTATAAACTGTATAGCATCCTATGGAGTTGAAAATGCTATTTTAGAGCCTACCCGTATTACTCACAACAGCTCCAGATCTGTCGACGCCTGTATAAGAAGCCTAAAGAAATACAATTACAACGCAGGCACATTGTGCTCAGGCCTTAGTGATCACCTACCTATTTATATTTGTACACAAAACTTATTCATTAAAGAAAAACGTGCAAATATTCCGCGATATAGAAGTATTAATGACAAAACTCTCCTTCAGTTTAGCGAATTAATTAAACAAGCTGACTGGGCAAGTGTATACGCGCAAAAAAATCCAGATAAAGCATATCACACTTCTTTTGAGATCTTCGTTGAATGCTAGAACACTGCTTTTCCGTTACATCAGTTCCAAATGAGAAAGGGAAAAAATAGAAAGCCATGGATAAATAGCGACCTTTTGAAAATAATCAAGCAAAAAAAACGCAATTTGTCAAAGATTTCTAGCTAGTAGAGATGTTGCAATATTGCGAGAGTTCAAACAATTTCACAACAGGTTAAATAGCGACACCAGAAAAGCAGAAATAGCCTATTATGAAGTAATTTTCTCGCGCATAAGGTCACATCCTGCAGAAATATGGAAACAAGTTAATTCTTGGAAGAAATAGTGTCATGCAATGCACCTAAAGAAATAAAAGTTAATAATATTATTTTAGAAGGCAGGGAGCTTGCGAATGCAATTAATCATTACTTCGTGAATGTGGCTGACAGCAATATGAACTTCAACTAGGTAACCACGTGAATTCTCTCGTGTTGAACGAGGTATTACCACAAGAGGTCCGCAGATACATAGCAGAAATGAAGACCAACATTTAAAGTGGTTGCGATGACGTAAGAGCGGCTCCAGTTAAGGCTGTTGCATCTATACTTAACCCTGTATTAGCATATCTTATTTCTTTAAAACTGAAGGTAGCGCTAAAAAGGACGAACACACGGTGAAAAGACGACACGACGACGAAGAAACGCTACTGACAACTGGTTTTATTTTTGAAAAGGGTTCAATATTTAAGAGAATCACAACGCATGCGCACAGCCGAACTGCGCCAGCCTTCTTTATCGCAATATTGCAAACAGTTACGGGAAGTGAAAAAAGATAGACCACCTAAGCAGCAAGAAGTGAGCACATGACCAATAGAAGAAAAGCCATATGTTACGATTTTTCAAATCTTTCCAGAAGTGTGCGCTCAGCCGAGTACAAATTTGTTGAAGCATCGCCGATGCACAAACCCGCCTTTTTTTGTATGTGGAAAGCTTCCAGCAAAACTCTAGCTTTAGCGCTTGCACTTCTGCCCAGAACCTTTGCTTCTTTGAACCACGGCACGCACTCGCAAACCATCACATGCGAAACTAAATTCGCAAGTTTATCTTGTTTTGTTAAGTTTTCAGAGTGTTGCCTTAAGCGGTCATTGAGGCAACGCCCCGTCTGCCCGATATAGCACTTTCCGCGTGACAGGGGAATAAACCACTCCTGGGGCACTCCTGACAAGGCATCTTCATGCTGCAAAAAACAAGCGGAACATTGTGCCTGCTGGCCACTTTTTTGAGGTTGTGTGAAACCTTATGAATGTAAGGCATCACCTCAGGTTTGGTCTTCACGCGTTCAGGTGCAGCCTTCATTCGTCGGGGACCAAATTTCTTAAGGAGGGTTTCAGCGACTGCCACAAGGACCGAGCAAGGGAAGCCTGCGGCCAAAAGCCTGCGAACCTGATTGTCAAAACTAAAAAGCATTTCGTGCGGGCACGACTTTTGAAGCGCCGAATCCATGCAGAGCGATGCAATTGCTCTTTTCACGGTTTTTGAATGAGACGATTCATAGGGCAAAAGCTCTTTCTTTGCACGTGGGAAATACGCCCAACAGGTGTTTCCCTTAGTTATCCTCAGCCTGAAGTCTAAAAAACGTATCTCGCCATTTTGCGGCAGTTCATGAGTAAAAGCCAGGCCTTTAATTACCACGGTCGTTAAAAGTACTTAGGACCTTTCTTACAGAATCTTCAAAAAAAATGTCATTACGAGCTTTAAAAAAAAATAAAGAAAACATCGTCGACATATCTAAAAACCTTTAAAACCGGGCATCCTATAAAATCGCGATCCAAAAGGCGATCAACATGAGCTAAAAAGATGTCGCACAATATAGGTGCAACACAGGACCCTGTACAAATGCCATTGCGCTGGAGAAAAGGCTGCCTGTCAAAAAGGATAAAAGTGACACTCAGATAAAATTCTAAAAGTTTTAAAAAATCATCAAGAGACACTCCTGCTGTGGACTGAAAAGAGAGTTCGCCTGAATTTTCGACAGTTTCCGTCACAGCAACTAAAGGTACGGAATAAAATAAATCCTCCACATCCACAGGGAAAGCATAACCGACACGGCGGTTATTCTGGAGAAAGTTTGTAACCTCCTGGGATTTTCTTGTCAAGAAGGGATCGTTCACTTTTATCGACTTAAGCTTACATAGTAGAAAGAGGCTGACACATTGCTGCCTGGTTCCGTTCACACTAATAATGGTCCTAAAAGGGATGTCAGGTTTGTGAGGTTTAGCTGTGAAGAAAGCATTCAAGGAGTTACCTCTGCAATTGGAGATATCATTGCCTAATTTTGTCAGGTTCAACACTTTACAGAAGTTCACGAACCTCGTTTTTACACGCACATCGCTTTTCTTCACTCGCACAAAGTTCTTATAAACTGCTTGCAAGACTTTTTCCTTGTACATGCCCGCATGCATGACGACGAAGCCTCCGTCTTTGTCCGCTTGTAAAGAGATAGCTTGTGTTCCTTGAAATACGCGACAATACCGTCTAACACACACGACCATGGTAAAGGCCTGGCTTTTACCCATGAACTGCCGGAAAATGGCGAGATACGTTTTTTAGACTTCAGGCTGAGGATAACTAAGGGACACACTTGTTGGGCGTATTTCCCACGTTTAAAGAAAGAGCGTTTGCCCTATGAATCGTCTCATTCAAAGACTGTGAAAAGAGCAATTGCATCGCTTTGCATGGAATCGGCGCTTCAAAAGCCGTGCCCGCACGAAATGCTTTTTAGTTTTGACAATCAGGTTCGCAGGCTTTTGGCCGCAGGCTTCCCTTGCTCGGTCCTTGTGGCAGTCGCTGAAACCCTCCTTAAGAAATTTGGTCCCCGACGAATGGAGGCGGCTGATGAACGCGTGAAGACCAAACCTGAGGTGGTGCCTTACATTCATAAGGTTTCACACAACCTCAAAAAAGTGGCCAGCAGGCACAATGTGCCGCTTGTTTTTTCTGCGCCAAACAAGTTGGTGTAGCTGTGCCCCCGCATCTGCAGTGAAGGTAAGCACGGTTGCAAAAAGCAGCATGATGATGTCTTCGTCAGGTGTGCCCTAGGAGTGGTTTACTTTACTTCCCTGTCCTGCGGAAAGTGCTATATCGGGCAGACGGGGCGTTGCCTGAATGACTGCTTAAGGGAACACTCTCAAAACTTAACAAAACAAGACAAACTTGCGAATTTACATTAGTAAGATCTTGATGAGGGCTAGTTGGTTCATACTTAGAACTGAGGTGAAACAGCGCGAAAAAGACGAGGACACAAGGAAACGAATACCACAGACAAGCGCTTGTCTGTGGTATTCGTTTCCTTGTGTCCTCGTCTTTTTCGCGCTGTTTCCCCTCAGTTCTAAATTGCGAATTTAGTTTCGCATGCGATGGTTTGCCAGTGTCTGCCGCGGTTCAAAGAAGCAAAGGTTCTGGGCAGAAGTGCAAGCGCCAAAGCTAGAGTTTTGCTGGAAGCTTTCCACATGCAAAAAAAGGTGGGTTTGTGCATCGGCGATGCTTCAATAAATTGTACTCGGCTGAGCGCACACTTCTAGAAAAATTTGAAAAATTGTAACATATGGCTTTTCTTCTATTGGTCATGTGCTCACCTCTTTCTGCTTAGGTGGTCTATCTTTTTTCACTTCCCGTAACTGTTTGCGATATTGCGATAAAGAAGGCTGGCGCAGTTCGGTTGTGCGCATGCGTTGTGATTCTCTTAAATATTGAACCCTTTTCAAAAAATAAACCAGTTGTCAGTAGCGTTTCTTCGTCGTTGTGTCGTTTTTTCACCATGTGTTCGTCCTTTTTAGCGCTACCTTCAGTTTTAAAGAATGCATCACCAACTAGCCCAGCACCAAGTTTTATGGAAGCATATCTTATAAATTTTTCGTTTCTGGTGGAAACTTTCCCGGCGAAACTTAACGTGCAACAAGTTACTCCTATTCATAAAGGCGGCAAAGTTCTGAATTAACAAATTTTCGACTGATATCCGTGCTACCTGTCTTCTCGAAAATGTATAAAAAAAGCATAAATAAGCGTCTCACGAAATATCTCGACAAACACAGTCTATTATCGCCATATCAATATGGTTTTCGAAAAAACAAAACTACGGGAGAGGCTCTAATAAGCTCAAAACCGAATAATAGAAGATATTGAAACTAAAATGTTTACTTTAGGTGTCTTCCTTGATCTGCGTAAAGCTTTCGATTCAGTTGACCATCATATCCTATTGCAGAAATTAAGCCGCTATGGGATTCGTGGTCCTGTCCTGGACTTATTTAAAATCTATTTATCATCAAGATATTGTTACGTAGGAAGACGCAGACGAAAAGCTATATACAAGTGTATTTACAAGCGAATACGCCGCACTTGGACGAGAGGCAACAACCCGCGCTAGCCTCTAATCGTCGTCGTCGTCTTCTCACTGCTCGCCTCTTCATCATTGTAAACACTGTTCCGTAGCACTACCCCCAGAGGCAAAAGCGCCGTCCCGGAGCGACTAAAGGCCGGACTCGGAAGCAGTGTAGTAGGCCTTGAGACTACTAACGTGCACGGCATCACTAGATGCCAGAGTAGAGGACGAGGCTGAACACACAGGAGCAATTTCGTACGTCACAGGCGTCACCTGGTGCAGCACGCGGTATGGCCCTGTGTATCGCGAAAGTAGCTTTTCTGAAAGTCCGACGGGATGAGAGGGCGGCCACAGGAGCACGAACGCACCAGGCAAAAACTGTACGTCACGGTGGCGAGCGTTGTCCTGACGCTGCTGAGTGGTTTGCGAGGCCGTCAGTCGAACACGGGCAAGCTGGCGTGCATGCTCGGCGACGGCGATGGCGTCGCGCGCATACTCGCTTGTTGAGATCGCAGTAGGAGGAAGTGCCGTGTCAAGGGGCAAGGTCGGTTCGCGACCGTGCAGTAGGTAAAATGGAGAAAATTGGGCGGTGTCGTGCCGGGAAGAATTGTACGCCAATGTGACGTAAGGAAGGGCAATGTCTCTGTCGTGGTGGTCCCTGGAAATGTACTCGGAGAGCATATCGGTAAGAGTACGGTTTAACCGCTCTGTGAGCCTGTTGGTTTGAGAATAGTATGAGGTAGTCAGTTTGTGTTTAGTGGAGGAGGAACGCACAACGTCAGCGATAACTTTCGAAAGGAAGTCACGACCACGGTCAGTAAGCAGCCATCGCTGGCCGCCATGAAGTAAGATAATATCACGCAAGAGAAAGTCTGCGACGTCAGTGGCGCAACTGGTAGGGAGAGCCCGCGTGATAGCATATCGGGTGGCGTAATCAGTTGCGACGGCTACCCATTTGTTCCCAGATGATGGCGTGGGAGATGGGCGGAGGAGGTCTAATCCAACAGGAAAGAACGGTTCCACTGGGACGGTCATCGGCTGGAGATGGCCGGCAGGTAGCACCTGAGGTGTTTTCCGACGCTGGCAGGGATCACAGGCAGCAACATAGCGTCGGGCGGAGCGAGTGAGACCAGGCCAATAGAAGCGATGGCGGACGCGGTCATACGTGCGCATTACCCCAAGATGTCCTGCAGTGGGTGCGCCATGCACCTCAAAGAGCACAGTCTGTCGTAGATGTTTTGGCACGACAAGAAGATCAGAGCCGTCAGGGAGGTAGTTCTATCGGTACAGAATTCCGCCCTGGAGGACATATTAGCGAACGGATGCGTCAGTAGGTGTACAGCGCACACGCTCGATGAGTGCTCGCAGCGATAGGTCTAGGTACTGCTCATCGGCGATGCTAGCGAAGGCAGACACAGAGAAAATGCCGTCGGCGGCACTACTGTCGGCGTCGTCAGGCTCGTCTACCGGGTAGCGAGACAGGCAGTCAGCGTCCTTGTGTAGTCGGCCAGATTTGTAGATGATAGAATATGAATATTCTTGGAGGCGTAAGGGCCAGCGACCAAGTCTTCCTGTAGGATCTTTCAGTGAGCATAACCAGCAAAGCGCGTAATGGTCTGTGACACCGGGAAAGGGTTGTCCATAGAAGTATAAGCGGAACTTCGCAACCGCCCAAACTAGGGCCAGACACTCACGCTCAGTGATGGTATAGTTGAGCTCCGACGGTGAGAGGAGCCTGCTGGCGTAAGCGATAACACGGTCGTTGCCACGCTGACATTGGGCCAGTGCTGCACCAATTCCGTGACCGCTGGCATCAGTACGGACTCCGGTAGGTGCAGAAGGATCGAAATGGGCCAGAACGGGAGGCGTTGTGAAAAGGTCGATTAGATGCGAGAATGTGGAGGTCTCGTTATCGCCCCACTGGAAAGGGGCGTCTTTTTTCAAAACCTCGGTTAGTGGTCGTGCTATGGCCGCAGCGAAATGGCCGACAGGGGTACTGGCCTCGCGAGGAAGAGATCGTAGGAAAATGTAGGTGTCCACTCGATTGATGGAATAGACAGTCTGAATTACAAGGTTCGCCAACTCGTCGCGCACAACAGTCTGCACAAGGGAAATCGTCGGTCAAGATTAGTTCGAAGAGGTCTGAAAGCCAACCGGTGCCGCGGCTTCGATCTTCCGGCGAACGATACGGACGAGGCTCTCGGGCATTAACGGCTGATGCGCGGAGTGCAAGTCCTCTCACGAAGAATTAGCAGCCGTATTTCGAAGACGCATAAAGTTGTGTGCGATGCGACGACTTTTTGCTTCTTCGAAGCATCGACATTCATTAATGACGTCGGTTGTGATGGAAAAAATCTTACGCACGAAAAGATTACATGCGTCGTTTGCTATGCCCTTCAGTACGTGGTTAACTTTGTCTTCTGCTGACATGCTCTCGTCAACCTTGCGGCAAAGGGCGAAAACGTCCGGCATGGATGTCATATTTGATTTGATTTGATTTATTGATTTCCATTTACACACACTCATGTACAGAGGAGTGGTAAATGGAGGTGGATGAGGGAAAAAAAGCCGCACAGACGCGGCTTCAGGTAACCTCGCACCCTTAGGTACAATATGGCTGCATGGGGTAACACATCAAGCGCCATATAAATTACATTTATCTAGTGGCCATAAAACATTGCAGTTATACAATATATTAAAGAACAGTGAAATATTTCCACAATAACAATGCAATACACACTGCGGCATTGAAATAAATAAATGATATACACTTGGTAACATACACAAAAAAAGAGGAACATAACACACATTATTAATCATTAACAAACGTGCTCTAAAGAAGTGAAAGCAATAGAGTTTTAAATTCTGACAGTGATAAATCCTGTAAATTGAAGCCTGCTCTGTCGTATAAATTCAGTAATCTTGGAAGGTTGTTACACAACATTTGACAGCCGTAGTTAGTTCTAGAGCGCGGAACCTTCCAGACTTCAGGTGTACGAGTTGAGTAACGGTATGAATTGACGAATAGATTTGCAAGTTCTGCAAGTAAAGTATTGTTACGTTTGGTATTAAAGTAATACTCGCGTAATAGTCTGCAGTCATAGATCTTATGGGCTGTCGCAATGTTGTATTTCTTGAACAGGTTTTCAGTATGGGCGGCAAACGGTACATTAGCGATGACACGTATTATTTTCTTCTGCATACGAAATAATTTACTCAAGTTACATTCAGTTGTGGTGCCCCATAATATATGTGAGACACGAATAAGGCATTATAAATTAACAATTTTACACACACGGGTAAAGTATACCTGTAGCGATTTAAAACACCTGTTATGCGGCTAAGTTTTTGGAGTACAAAGCTTACATGGTCGTCCCATTGCATGGTACTCGTGAAGTGTACCCCTAAGGGCCCGTACATGGTCGCTCCGCACGTCCGTTCCGCCCTCGTCCGGTCGCGTGCGGAAGCCTCTCTACTGGTGAGCGAGGAGCGGACGCAAGTTTCCCGTCCGGCCGCCTGCTCGTCTCTCATTGGCTGGTCCGAGGCGGACAGTTCGGCTGTCGTCACAGCAAACATGGCGCTTGCTCGAAGCGAAGCGAAGCGGGGACGTAAGGCTTAAGCTACAGCCGCGTCAGAAACAGTCTATTTTTTCTCCTTTTTGTGATTTTTACTAGTTATCTGGCACCCACGGAGATAGTCATCAAAAGCAGCAAGCCGGCGTACCCTTCCAGACCTCATCAGTGCGTGCGATCGCCTACAGAAACAGACGGAGCGCAGGAAGTGTGTGTTGTGTTTACGAGAGCATCGGAAGAAATATTTGAAGCCGTCGA
The DNA here is from genome assembly GCF_023375885.2 of Dermacentor andersoni. Classification (NCBI taxonomy): domain Eukaryota; kingdom Metazoa; phylum Arthropoda; class Arachnida; order Ixodida; family Ixodidae; genus Dermacentor; species Dermacentor andersoni. The sequence goes on along the minus strand of NC_092820.1, from coordinate 847,123 downwards.
CTTCGTGATTTTTTGTTCCATGCTTCGCGTGCGTGTCGCAAACGAGAAGTCCATCACATACACGTGCATTCTGAGCAGCAGGACACATGTTCAGTGCGTGGCAAAATAACTAGCGTCCGATTGGCGCACCCAGCGTACACGTTTGGTTTCTGCTCTGTGTATGCGGATCGTTGCCGCGAAGTGGTGAACGCCAGCCCTTCGCAACTTTCAGAAGTAATGATACGATCAGTAGCGATAAATTTTTATCGCCTTGTTATCGCTGCCATTCCGCGTGTGCTATACTGCGCGTGAGCCGTTTGGCGGCTGCGACGCGCCGAGGTGACCGCGACGTTCGAGCTGTGTTGTTGTTATGAAGTGTGTCCTATACTGCGTGTGAGCCGTTTTGCCGGCTGCGACGCGTCGAAGTGACCGCGACGTTCTACCTGTGTTCTTGCTGCTATGAAGTGTGTTTGCAAGCTACAAACCGTGATTATGTATGCGCGATGTGTCGCAGCGTTGCTGGGTGTAGAAGTGCTCGTTCTACGCGATGTGCGTTTGCTCAGAAGTGAACTGTGCAGATGTGTTGCCGATCGCGTTTTCATATTTAGTACCCTTACAGATAAGCCCTATCACACCGGCCTTTTCTGCTTCGTACATTTATCTTTTCTTTCAAAAGTTGTTACTGCATGGTTGAAGATGCTTCTATCAGTGGGGGGAAATTAGGGAACATCATAATAATTGCATACGTCAAGACGGTCAGCGCTGTCGTGAAATGTGGACGCGCCTGAGAGCACTAATGTCATGAATGCAAATTTCTGGCAGCCTTGATTTTCATAATGTGGACACTAGTGTGAAGATCAAGAATTTCTAGATTTCACGAAGTAAATTGCTTTATATTTTGTGGTGCAAGCGGCTAACGTAGCCAAAAATCTGAGCTGCTTGTTTTTGACTAGTGACTAAGCACAGCGTCTGTTTATGAAGACACCGGTGGCATGGTAGATGAATATGTTATAGGTAAGAACTGGATACTACCTTCTTATTAACTAAAAATTTTACGCTTGCTGACAAAAAGCAATATAAATGTAAAAATGAACACGTAGGACGAGTAGTAACAAGTAAGTGTCACAGGTATGGTGTTATATAATATTCTGCTAGCAGCCAGCAGAACTGCGTGAAATAAATTTTGCCCAGAGTTCTTCCTCACTAGCCAGCCATGGCCACGTTACTAATGCAGGCAGAATTGGGTAAGCGAAAGTTTGTGGTTACTTTGTTTATCCACCCTATTTGATTATCTGGTTCGTGTCGCCTGTTTTGGCACGAGCCTTCAGTTTAAAGCGAACAATAGCACAAGTACCAGCATTATATGCCTGATAAGTGCTTTATTTTCTTTCCTCGTGTTCATTCTGCCAACAGTCATTAGCAAATAATGTGCATTAAACTGACTTGGGCCTGTAAAGTATGTCCATTAAATGTTTTTCCAGTGCACTTTCATCTGCGAGTAAATTTACTGCTACCTATCATTCGTGGGTGTGGGATGTTGGACGCTATAAGTGGCTATCTGACTGATCTTTATTTTGAATAGGCCATGGTTCCACTCATTAACTGAACCGTTTTCAGCTGCGCTGCCACACTATAGAAAGGGGGACCTCGCCTCTTCTCATTCTTTAGCATGTTCATGGCCACAGTGCATTGTCCATGAGAAGTCAGCTGCTATCACAATATAAAACGTGCCTATTGGCTGCTATGAGTTTATCCTGAACACGAATTTTCACAGTTGTGTAAGCATTAGTTATGTGACCGAAGCCAGCCAATGAGCACGAACTGCTGGCAAAATTTTCAAGCGACTCTGCAGGCAGAGTGTCTGTTCCCTATATTATGTTAGCCACACTGCTTTGTCAGTATGCTGAATTGTTCTTTTTTTTGACAGAAATTAACTACCCAGCCAGACAAGATATTGCCAAACCATCAATTTTAGGCCCGTACACATGGTCACTTCTTTATTTTATGATTTTCTGGGCATGACAGCCATGGCTTAACTTATGCACGGAGTTGAGTTGCTGCATGTGAGAAAAAAAATCACTGCGTAGCTAATAGGAATTAGACTGGTACAAAAAAATTATTTATCTTTATGGCTTGTAGTATAAGTGGTGCTGTTCATTTGATGCACACAGTAACATGTGAACACAAATGTATGTGTACCTTGCATTTATGTGCATGTGTGTGTGAATAAAACAGCACAACTTCTAATATCAAGGCACGTTGTACCAACTATACCCATTAAAGATGTTCTATGTGGTATTCAGCTGATCGTATTGAAATTTTATCACATGGTGCAGTTACAACATTTCATACCTGTATGTAAACCTATTTAAGAACTGTATTCACTGCATGCGAGAATCCATATTTTAGGCCAATGCAGTACCTGGAGTAGCAGCTTTTTAGTTAGCTTTTGCCACAGCTCATTAGAGGGATCGTGTTGACTATGCCATCCAAACAACTCATATAAAGGTTTGTGTTTAGTATACCAGCAGTGAAATACTGAATGTAGCTGCAATTCTTTGTATACTAGTGAGATTAATTCCACTGCTCATTGTTCTGTAACGTATTGTTCTTCAGTCACACATGGTGACAGTATTTGGCGTCACGAGTTCTAGGCTATTTTTCACATGGGCCTTTTGATGAAGTGAAATCTGCCTCTTCAACAGTAAGTTTAGTGGAAAGCCACCACTGAACCAATAGCTCAAAGGCCAATTCCTGCATGCTTTTCGCCAATTGGGTAGTGCGCGGAAACTATGTGTGATACATCACTTCAGCTACACCAATAATCACACAGCTAAACCTGCCACATATAGTTAAGTCATTGATATAGGCAGAGGAAGATGATTTACGTATGTAACAGTTACTCATCCCTTGAAATGTGAATGACCCAAACCTTCGCGAGCATATCAGTCACAACCATCCAGCAGCACAAATGGGAACACTTGTGCTATCACAAACGAAAACAAGTAGAATAGTACCACCGTCTCAGCTGGTTTGTTGTGATTACCTTGCCTGCAAGTTTCTTGTTTATATTGGATAGGCTTCCTACTTCCTACAAATAGCTTGTATACATATTTGACCTGCACCGCAAAGAGCTGATGTGACAAAAAAATGTGTACACCTTAGTGTTATGTTGCTTTTCATGGTGTCTCAGTTTACTTAATACAGTTTTGAATTTACAGATTGCTTCACATGTTTATAGCTAAAAACCACTGAAAACTACTTGCATTGTGACTGCAAGGTCACAACACGAGGATTTGTGTGGTATCCTTCCTGTTCATCGGTGTGTCCTTGCACTATAAATGTAAAATGTCACACCTGCAAACCTGAGCATCCACCCTTACATTTCAAACACTTTTTTGAATGCTCGGCAGTTATGCTTACAAGCACATTGTGACAGCAAATCTACACCACCTTAATTTAAGTGCGATGTAAAGGGTTGTTTGTGCATATCCAAGCTGTTCTAGCGTGCCTGCAGGGATACAGCATTGTCCAGTGGCACCATATAGTTCAGGCATAACAGTGAACTAGTAAACAAAGCGGCTGATAATACTAAGCTGACCCATATGTAGCAGCATCATATTATCTAACCCGCACGCAAAGTTGCTTTCAGTGTACTGAATAACCGCAGCTTTGATTTACCAAGTTATATTACTGCACACACAGAGCGCTGAAACAAAGTCTGTACAATGGTGAGAAATGTGCCAAGGAATGAAAGATAACTTGTGATGTGTGGATTTGAATAGTAGATGTGAATGCATACCCAATTCACCAGTATGCATGTTTTCTTTTCGAACAATTTTACATTTGGCACAGAGGCTGAGCCACTACGGCCTCTTGACTGCAAATTTCTGTGCTCTCACAGTGCTAATGGGAGTATCGTTCATTTGGCTACCCAAATAGTGAATAGGCAATAGAGCACTACAATCTTTCAGTTTTACGCAGAACACCTTGTGCATTATTCACAAAACTGAACCTAAGGAACTATTCGCTGGTTTGTTATGGAAATAAAAAAATGACAATGAATGTCTCCTCGCTTTTTGTGTGGCCCTGTCTTCTGCCCTACGCACCTTCATTTCATTGTCATGTGCATGTTAAAACAGCAACTAAGTAAGAAAGACAAACACAAAACTAATAACTACATCAACCTTTTCACACCACAAGAGGCCACTGAACTCACTGCTAAGCTACACTTGATAATGCCAGTTTGCTTTCAAATAAATACAGGCACTGGCCAGCTGTTTATGTTATGCTATGCATTTTTCATTTTCTTAAATATATGGCTGTGCATGAGCTAGCAAGGTTGTTACTACATAAATACATAAACATGCAGCCCATGCCCAACTAACTCATATAGCCTGAGTATAGCTTATTTTTTATATGTAGAGCAATCAAAATAGAACACGCATGTATGATGCCGACAGTATCAAACAATCTCAAGTCGAACATCCTTGTTTGGTGCCATGGGTGAGAGAGGGAGCATGCCTGTCAAGGTACTGCTTAATTTTGTGCGCTTTGGTAATGTTTGTGCATTGTTGAAATGTTAAATTAGGTATGTTAAGTAGTAAGGTGGCAACATATTGGGTAGCCAGGCTGGCAAGAAAGAATGCAATTGTTTGATTTCACTCAAAATAAGTTTTCTTATCAGCAATGTAAATTATATGCTTTCAAATAAGTACTCCCCTTGGAAACATATCTCATGAGTATGCATATATCTGCATAAGGTCACCGCTATACATACATATTGCTTTAAGCCAGTCATAATGAATTGTGCATTCACTGCTTAACCTTCAATTTCTTGCTGCATGAAGTTAACCACTTATGCATAACTTTTTTTTTTGCACACGGTGAGAACTTCAGTCATCGCTGAGCAAATAATTTAAGGAAAAGGCATTCCATGAATCCAACTGCTTTAAGCACTCTCTTAAAATTGGCAGAGTGAAAAAAAAAAAGCACGAGCGAGCGTATCAGCAAGCTGTACTCGGAGCCTCACACGCGTGCTCAGTGGTAAAAAGGTGCGTCTTGGCGACCTACGCAAATGCATTTCGCGACAGATGTGCGTGTGTTCCGTATTCTTGCAAGCTGTCACTAGCACTACAGAAACCGCGCTTCCGGCGACACTATCAGTCTCGCGTGACGCAGAACGCAGCACGTTGGATAATTAGAGAGGTTTTGTTCAACCAGCCAAGGCAGCGCGCACTGAAAGTAATCATCCGAGAATACGTCGCGTGCTGCGACGTGATGCGATTGCAATACATCTGTAAAAGGTGGCGCAGATAAGACGACTGTGCAATGTTTCGAAGGATGACGGTGCCAATGCAACACATACGGCTGCAGAACAGAATGTGGCAGCCTAGAGTCGCATTTTCACCGGAACGCGGAAACTTGAAATCAGATCTGCAAAAATATGCCAGTGTCGTCTGCTGTCAAAGGTCGTTGCCAACCTTGAACACCTTTGCTCCGCCGAACGGTTGCCAGCTGTCAACAGGCCGCGTCGCCCAATAGGAGTGCGCGTGCGTTCCGGTCGTGCGGATTGAGCGTGCATCGAATTTTGCGACACCGTCCGCCTTTCGGGCTTCCGCACGCGGCCGGGCGAGGGCGGAACGGACGGGCGGAGCGACCATGTACGGGCCCTAACACCTTTGCAGAAAGAGTGAGTTCTATATTTGTGCATCTATACACTAATGTTAGATCTGGAGGAAGAAGACTCATGCCTTTGGTATGAAAAATTACGGTTTTTGTTTTCGCCGTATTTACTTTTAGACAGTTCTCAGTGGACCAATAGGATAGGCTGCGCAAGAAGTCATTTGCCATACTAATTAAATTAGTACAAGAACCGGACGAGATGAAAACACTTGTGTCATCTGCGTAAATTATAAATTTCGCCTTTTCGTAGATGGAAGTAATATCGTTAGCATATAAGTTAAACAGCAACGGGCCCAAAATGCTACCCTGTGGGACGCCACAAAGTATTTCTTTGGTTACCGATGTATTGTGGCCTACAGAAACAAACTGGCGTCTGTTATTAAGATAAGATTTTAATAATTGAAGTGAAATGCCTCTAATTTCATATTTGTCTAGTTTCTGGAACAAAATGTTGTGAATAATATGATCAAATACCTGTGTAAAGTCGACAAATACGCCTATTGTTAATAGCTTATGTTCGAAGTTCTGCAATATAAATTCCTTTTGGTCGAGAAGAGCTAATTCAGTCGACCTGCTTTTACGGAAACCGTATTGAGCATTTGAAATTATCTTGTACTTTTCACAGAACGAAGACAACTGACTTAGAATAATTTTTTCAAGACCTTTTGAAAAAACAGGGAGGATCGAGATCGGGCGATAATTTTTTATATCTAATCTATTTCCCTTTTTAAATAATACTACTACCTTAGCAACCTTCATATTTTCTGGAAACACGCCTGTGGAAATGCACAAATTATAAATATGTGCCAAAATAGGGGCTATATGATATATAACAAATTTTATAGGTAGAATCTGAAGACCACCGGCATCGGAGCTGCGAGATGTCTTGAGTCTTAGGTACACAGAACAAACATCCGAAGGCCTAAGTGGCTGAAAAAATATTGTGTTTGCGTTTGGAGTAATGTGCACATAGTGCGGCATGGGATGATTGAGGTCAACGTCTCTGTGTACAAAATAATCATTGAAAGCGTTTGCCAAATCCTCCTTTACCAACAATCTACCGTTTAAACTAATTTGTTCAATTGGATCACTCCTCTGATTTCTGTTCATAAGAGCATTTAGTCTATTCCATAGTTTCTTTGAGTCATTCATACAAGACGAAAACATCTGCAGAAAATAAGCATCACGTGCTTTTCGTAGCTCGTTGCTTAATTTGTTACGAAACATTTTAAATGTTTTTAAATCCAGAGGCTCTCGAGTTTTGATGAATTTTGCATATTGTTTGTCACGCTTCTTCATTCTTTTACAAAGAGCATTCGTTAACCATGGCTTTCTGAGGCATTTTTTTCTCCTGTTAACTTTGTAAACAAAATGCTTTTTATACACGGTAACAAACCTGCTAAGAAAAATATTGTACGCTGATTCAGCATCATGTTCCTGTAAAACGTCATCCCAGTTAATTTGCTTCAGCTCTGTTTGAAAAGATGTTAGGGTATCCTCGGTTACTTTCTGGAAGGTTCCGCTTGTGTCTCTGTGCGAGGTGCTAGCTATTCTAGTTTTGACAAACATGCAAATAGGCATATGGTCACTTATAGCACTACTCAAAACAGCACTTACGATACACTGAGGAGACTAATTCGTTATAAACAAATCAAGCGTAGTTTCCGTATTTTCTGTTATTCTAGTGCTGGAGTGAATTGTATTTAAACAACCATTTGAAATAATACCCTTTCAAAATTGGACCGGCGTACTGTATCCGTGCCAATGCTTACATTAAAATCTCCTACAATAATTATGTTTAGGCGGTTTTCATTAGCAAATGATAACAGATCATCAAAAAAATCAAGAAAATGGGCAAGAACACCATCAGGAGGGCGGTAGCATACAGCAAAAAGGTCTTTCTCTGAATGAACACATAACACTTCGTAATCACTCGTTGTACGCGAAAAATTAGGAAGTATATCACAAGGTATAAGGTCAGATTTTAATAGGGACACACCACCCCCGCGTCTTGTTAATCTATTAAGGTAAAATGTTTTCATGTGCGGAAGTTCTAAAATGTGACTGTCATTCGTATACCAGGTTTCGCATATCATAACAACGTCACACAGCTTATCTATCCCCACAAAGAAGCTTTCCAGTTCTTCTATTTTGGTAGAAACGGATTGAGCGTTAATATGAACACAACTAATTCCCTTTTGTTCAGCTTCTATGTGGGCAAACCATTCTTGTTTAGAAACCGACCCTAAGTGATTCATGGTGCTGAAAAAGAAATAAGATCAACAGCAAGGAACATTAGCAAGGAATACTAAGTAAGAGTCGAAAGCTCATCCTCGTGCTTAATGACAACAGCCTGGGCACCATTTTCTTTGCGTACAAGCACATGCCCATTCGCGTGCCATGCATACTTATACCCGGAATGTTTTGCCCATTCCTTAGCGACAGCCAGAAGCTTTCTAGATCGAGTTGTCATGTTCTCGGCAATAAAAATTTTCATGGAACTATCTCTGAGGGATCGTTTCTTAGCAAGCCAGGCATTCCTGACGCGCGAAGCGCACAATTATGCCACGGGTCCTGCCCGACCTAGCTGGCAGCCTGTGTATAGCCACAACGTCCTGCTCCGATAGACATTCGATGTTAAGTTGCTGTGCTATTTCGTTCACCTGAGATAACAAGTTCTCACCCTCAGGAACTTCATGAATTTCAAGGTTCAGGCGCCTGCTGTGCCATTCAAGGGCGTCAATGCCATCCCTAAGTTTAATAAGGTCCTCAGGGGCTCGAGCCCCTTCCATCTTTTCCACCCTACGCTTTACATTGCTGATGTCTTTTTCATGATTCGATCGACGCCTCTACGCGGGACCCAAGTTCCCTTTGCGCAGCGCGCTGACGGCCAAAATATTTCCCGAAGAACTCGTGGAGCTTTTGATTCCATTGCTCCCAGTTCGTCAGTTCTTTCTTGTGATTCCGAAACCAGAGCCGTGCCATTCCTTTCAGGTAGAAAATTATGTTAGCCAGCATAACAATTTGGTACCACCTGCTGTGGGTGCTGATGCTCTTGTACATTTGGAGCCGCTCATCGACATCAACATTGTCGGTCGCGGTAAACGTTCCTGGTTCGCGGGACTGCGACAAGATGACTGTCGGCGTTGGAACCCCTTCTAACAACATATGCGCTTATGACACTTAGTCGGAACATTGGTGGTGCGTTAAAGCAGTGTTTCGGCAAGAGATCGGCGGTGAAGTCACATCTCACTTCAAGAGCAAATTGTTTCGCAGCCTCCCGGTAGAGGGAAAATTAGGACAATTACTTTTCACCTTCACTTCGTGCAGACTCGTGTAGACGAGTGCAGTGCTGGGCAGAGGTTATGACGTCATGTGCTGCATTTGACTCGCTGGGTTGTAGCGAATCACAGCAGACTGCGTAGTCGTCTTCTGCATCAGCAGACGAAAAGCACTTGACTTCGCACTTACCGGTAGCATATTTCAGTGTTAGCGGCGACAATACCAAAGGGAGCCTCGCATCGAGCCTTATTCGTAGAGGCTTGCCATCGCCTTTTGCAGGAGCAGGGATCGCCGTCACACACGCTGGTATCGCGGATTGACGACGCCACGGACGAGTGTAGCACTACCCACCTCACGCTACCCTGAAACTAAACTCGAGTGTACGATTTTTCTTTCGTCAGCAAATCTAGACAAACTGCAACTAAATACATGGCGAATGGGCAGTGCACGATGATAGGGCGGAGTCTGGAACAGCCTGCACCATCCATGAGTAAGATAATTTTACCTTCTTGGAAGACTAGCTCACCTCCCTCTGTGACAGATGGTCAAGCAAGCACTTCGCTACCGTCTTTGCAGCGAATATTTACTATCGGCGCTATATCACTAACATTGTTTGACGTCCGCTGCCTGCATTCATCGAAACTGCAATGAAGAAAGGGTAGTTTTCATGCTACGCTACAGCTATAAAAATGACTTTGTGTTGGTTGGCGGAAGTATGCTTTTCTACGCCAAGTAAAATAATGGCGACTTCCTACACTAACGACACTCGTGTAGCCAGTGTAGATAAAAAAATAGCCCTATTGACTTCGAGAGGCACCAAATTTAAACCGCAAGGTGACTTATTAGAGCTGTCGTTGGAACCAATTGCAGAGCAAGTGTGATTTACTCTGCACGCAGTAGCGTCTTGAGAGGCGGCAGGGAAGGAGAGGGAGTGTGTATGCGTGTAAACGTCTTGAGTGCGCATGCGCGTGTACTTGAGTTTGTGTTTTCGCACGTACTTGTGTCTCCGTATTTGAATCTGCGTCCGCACGAGTGTGTGTCTGCGAGCATACGCACGTTTGTGTATGCTTACATTCCCGTGTGCGAGCGTGCGTGCGCACATTTTTCTGTGTGTGCACATACGTGGGCACCCGCCGTGGTTGCTCAGTGGCTATGGTATTGGGCTGCTGAGCACGAGGTCGCGGGATCGAATCCCGGCCACGGCGGCCGCATTTCGATGGGGGCGAAATGCGAAAACACCCGTGTGCTTAGATTTAGGTGCACGTTAAAGAACCCCAGGTGGTCAAAATTTCCGGAGTCCTCCACTACGGCGTGCCTCATAATCAGAAAGTGGTTTTGGCTCGTAAAACCCCAAATATTAATATTATTATTACATACGTGGGCGCGTGTGTGAAGGCGAAGATGCCAGTTATCTGTGTTTCTATGCTTGAGAGAGAGTGAGAGAGTGGTGAATATCTGTTTGCGTGTATAGGTGTGCGTGAGAAGCTAGCATTTCCTTACTTGCACCTGCTCTCGGATGCAAATAGGTAATAGACTTTAAAATTATAGGATTTTTCCATGCCAAAATCACAATCCGATTATGAGGCACGCCGTAGTGGGGGACTCCGGCATAATTTCGGCCACCTGGGGCTCTTAAACTTGCGCCTAAATCTAAGTACATGGGTGTTTTCGCATTCCGCCCCCATCGAAATGTGGCCGCCGTGGCCGTGATTCCCACCCGCAGCCTCGTGCTTAGCAACCCAACACCACAGACGCTAAGCAAGCACGGCGCGGATATAGAGTTTACTTGAATCTTATTTATACCCACCGAGACAAGAACGAATGGCACTGTCTTTATAGCATTATCACTTTCTGAAAGCGAAACCGACGCAAAAAGAAAAAAAAATATTAGGAGCCATTCCACTGTAAAAGATGGATGACCAGCTAAGCTGTAGCACATCACACAGTATTCGACAAGGGGACATGTATTTATTTTCATAATTTAGTAATGGTAGAGGCGATAGCCTTGTGATTACTGTGATATATACGGGTTGGTCCGGTACAACGATAGACAGAATCTTGGATAAAGTTTAATATATACACAACCGTTTTAACTTAATTGAGTTACTTGGATTGGTATAGCACTTGAAATAATTATTTTTGCCCAAACTGTGTGAACCACTTCTTTTCTGGTCTTGAAATGCCCACATTGAAGTCTCCAATGGTGATCACAAGGGTAGTGTCATCGCGGCTAACCAATGCGAAGTGCGTGGTCATGAACTTCTCGATATCACACTTGGGTGTGCCTGAATTATATGGGCAGTGCATATTCCGTCTTTAGTTTGTACGGCACATACAACCACACAGTCGGTGTCCCTGTCCTCTTACGAGTCAAGGTTGTGTGGTCGTACATACATTTCCTCCTGTGCATATATGGCAATGCCTTCTGCTCGTGAGTCCATGTGCTGTTCACAAACTATTCAAGCATATGAACCGACTTAAAACAGTGCATGTTTATTTTATTTCTTCTTCTTTGTCTATTCTTCTTCGTCTTCTTCTTCTTCTTCTTCTTCTTCTTATTATTATTATTATTATTATTATTATTATTATTATTATTATTAATATTATTAGGGGCGGAGCACTTGAAGCCTGCTCCGCATCACAGCCGGATACTCCACAACCTCCGGCATCGGCCCACATTTTTGCTCACTGACACAACAAATGCATTTCGGGGCATAGGTATTACAGCTTCGCTGTGAAAGCCCCTGTGCAGTCAGTATTGCCGCCCTGTATTTTGTCTCGATGGCACCATCACACTCGGCACGGTCCCACGAGGAGCTGCTAGTGGTTCGCGTTTGTTATCTTCCTTGCCTCGGCCCATTCTCTTGCCGGCGATGATGCGCTAAATCTGCATCGTCATTGCGCCACGCATCCCTTCTGCGACCAAGCGAGCTTTCTGCGGCACACGTTCGCTGCTCGGTTCACATTAAAACATTAAGCTGCTTACTTTCGAAAAAAAAAAAACGTAAATGCGTATCGAAAACGGACTAGCTAGCCGCGAGGAACATGCTCACGCAGCGACACCATTGATGACAATATCACAAAAGGCTCGGCTCGGTCAGGTTGCCCTAAAAGGCGTTCTTTTTCAGCGTCAGTTATGCTTTCAGAGTTTACATGCAAAACATTTGTGACAAACACAAGCATGTTTAATATTGCTACGGAACAGTATTTGCAATGACAAAGAGGCGAGCAGGGTGAAGGCGACGACGATGATTAGAGGCTTGCGCGGGCTGTTGCCTCTTGGCCAACTGCGGCGTATTGCCTTGTAAATATACTTGTAAATAGCTTTTCGTCTGCGTCTTCCTACGTAACATATCTTGTGTAGGTGAACGTTCCCTGTACCTCGTCACGAAACTTCGCAGTGGACGGCTCGTCGAGCCTTCTTTCATAGCTCCCGGCGACCTGCTGCCAGTTCGACAACCTACACCAATCTCTCCACTCCCCGTGATCCTGGCGCATTCTCGGGCAAAGAAGGGGAAGACGTCGAGGACTAGATCAGCCTGTACGAACACGCCAGCCGCAATAACCGGTGGGACACTACTATCATGCTCGCGAACGTAGTCTTTTACCTCGGTGGCACACCTCGAGTATGGTTCCGGACGCACGACGATGAGCTCACCAGATGGGATTCGCTTAAGGAAAAGCTCCGACACTTGTTCGACAACTCCTACGGTCATCAACTTGTCGCGCAGAAGGCGCTTTCCAGCCATGTGCAGACGTCAACAGAGCCTTATGTCACGTACATTCAGGACGTCTTGGCTCAGTGCCGCAAAGTTGACGCACACAAGACTGAGTCAGACAACGTTTCCCACGTCCTCAAAAGCATTGCCAATGATGCCTTCAACTTGCTCGTTTTGAACAACGTGGCGAGGCTGGATGCAGTTATAAAAGAACGCCGCCTCCTGGAACTGGCTAAAAGCCGACGTATCGACCAGCAGTTTGCCCGTCTGCCCAACACCCCGGCGACTTCCTCCTGTGCCGACGTTCCTCGTCCCAACAACACTGGCGATATTACCAGAATCGTCCGGCGTGTGATCGAGGCCGCCTATCCGGCTGCCTTCAACTCCTGCTCCTCCAAAGCACCTACAGTCACGGTTTCCCTGATCCAGGCAGTTGTCCGCCAGGGGTGTGATCGGACATGGTTGTTCGGCGCGTTCGTTCGGTTACCGGCGCGCGCGATTGGCCTACTCCGCGCCGACGTCGCCAGCCGCGGGGCGCCGCCCACCGGATGATTGACACGCTCCTGTCAATCATCTGCCCACCGAGCATTTCGTCCGAACGCGACGGGAGTTGAGAAGTTTGGAGCGATCATACGGCTTCGCATGGCGCGTCTGGTGGATTGGATTGGATCCAACAGGCGGCCTTTTCGGCTGCGGAATAGCACGTTTGAATCCAATCCATAGTTTAATTCAAGAAAATGGCGCTTCCGTTGGGAACTTAGGTTGTTGCGCTGGCGTTTCTAGAGGAAGGAGGAGAGCGGGTGGCGGTGCGAATCGCGTTTGAGGAAATGGCAGAAAGTGAATTCCGGCGTCGTTTTTGTTTCTCGAAACAAATAATTCGTTGGTTGTACAGATAAATCGACAACATCATTGGTGCCAGCGAGCCACTGGAATGTTGTCGCTGCCCCTTGAAAAGTGCGCCACTCCTCCCGTCGTTTTCTTTTTCTTTTTTCTTCTCGCTGTGCGCGACACCACCTAGGGACGACGCAAAGGACCTAATAGTTATAAATTGCAGTAGTCACACGTACTACTATTTGAAAACGTGTTTCGGCTGGAGAAGAAAAAATACATTTTTTTAGATAAAGATTTAATTCATTTGGAAGACGAGAAACATTTGGTTTTGTAGTATACCGTTTGCAAGCAGACGACAAACGACGGAAGTAAACTTCCGGGGAGGTCACCGCTTCCTGATTGGCTGCTCTCTCCGCCCCGCTGTCACAAATTTTGCATACTGCAACTTTGTGACGTTGCAGCAACTGAACAGAACGCGTATCGAACAGAATATCTCCGATCGCGCCCCAGGAGTTCGCAAACATGGGTCTTCACACCATCTGCTCGGCCCATCGCCCTGATGCCCACCCGGCTTCTTCGATTCCGCCCCGTCCCGCATATTATTCCCACCACGTTTCCGCGACCCATCTGAATGGCGCACAGCTGACGACAAGCCCATTTGTTTTCACTGCCGTCGAATTACGCACATTTCTCGGCACTGTCGCAGTCGCTGGAGTTCCCCGATGCGGTCTACTTATGCTGCCTACTCTCGCCCCTCAGGTGGCCCTTCTCGTCCCTATGCCGCACGCTTCGATAATGCCGCCACTGATTCTCCTGCGGCGAACCGCCCCTATTCTCGTTCGCCTTCGCCCCAACGACGATAATCTCGTTCCCCCCCGCCCCGTCGCTCCTATTCGCCTACTCTCTTCAAACGCCACTCCCAGCCGGAAAACTAGACGATGCAGCGTCTCGAGGTGACGCTGCATTGCTCCTTACGCCGCCAAATCCTCTACTGACGTTGCCCACCCGTCTGAACCTTTGTCACGTGCAAGTCCACGGTGTTTCTGTATCTGCTGTTATAGACACTGGGGCGCATTTGTCGGTAATGAGCGCTGACCTTCGTAACCGGCTGAGGAAAATAATCACGCCCGCCACGACGCCTGTTGTCAGTATCGCCGATGGCGGAACAGCCCCCGTAATTGGTATGTGGGCCACCCGCGTCTCCTTCGCCAATCACTCCACTATCGTGCTATTCAGTCATCGCCCACTGTCCCCACGACATCATCCTCGGCTTAGACTTCCTCTCCGCTCATTCTGCTCTCATCGATTGTTCCGTCAGTACTCTCCGCTTTGACCTGCCTGTCCTGGATCCCGCTGAACCACACCCCAGTCGCCTCAGTTCCGTCGACTTCCTTCGCTGGCCACCTTCGACAGTGTCTTACGTTGACTTCCTGTCATTCCCACCAGTCCCCGACGGTCACTACATCGCGGCTCCTATGCAAGACGTCCACCTTACACACGGGATCACAGTACCTCATACAGTTTTATCTATTACGGCGAATGGCGATTGCCTGCCAGAGGTCAATTTTGCCTTCACGACACAAGTGTTGCTATGCAGGGTGTCTCTGGCCCAGCTTTGCTCATTCAAGGATCACTCAGTAGCATCTGTTGCAGTAGACGACAATTCAGCCGGTCCTCCTCTACCATCGTGGTCGGCAACTTGTACCATCGCCTACTTACAGAAAATAATTGCTCCCGACATGCCGTCCGAGCACGCCCGTGAGCTCTACCACGTTCTGTTTTCCTACCACGATATTTTGTTACTTTAACAATCGTCCTCTGGCGCAAACTACAGCTATTAAACATTGCATTAATACCGGCGATGCCGCTCCTATTCATTGCCGCGCGTATCGAGTGTCAGCGGCTGAGCGTGAAGTTATTCACGCTGAATTTCTCAAAACGTTTGCCAAGAACATTATTGAACCGTCATGTAGTCCATGGGCGTACCTGTTGTACTGGTAAAAAAGAAGGATGGCTCATGGCGCTTTTGCGTGGATTATCGGCACTTTAACAGAGTTACCAAAAAGGAAGTGTATCCCCTACCAGGGATAGATGACGCCCTTGACTGCCTCCACGGTTCTCGCTATTTCTCCTCTATCGACCTTCGTTCCGGCTACTGGCAGATTGCCGCGGACGATGTCGACCGCGAGAAGACTGCTTTTGTAACACCCGACGGTCTTTATCAATTCAAAGTGATGCCGTTCGGTCGATGTAACCCTCCTGCCACTTTTGAACGCATGATGGACTCAATTCTTCAGGGTTTCAAATGATCCACGTGCCTGTGCTACTTGGACGACGTTATAGTATTCTCCCGAACGTTCGCTACGCACCTCGAGCGCCTCTCAGCAGTCCTGGACGTTTTTCGTCGAGCCGGTCTGCAACTCAACGCATCGAAGTGTCAATTCGGCCGTTGCCAGGTTACCGTCCTCGGACATCTCGTTGACGCAAACGGGGAGCAACAGGACCCAGGCAAGATCCATACTGTTACGCAATTCCCTGTTACAAAGTGTGTCAAGGATGTGAGCAACTTCACCGGCCTTTGTTCGTACTTCCGCCGTTTCGTGAAAATTTCGCGGCCTAGCACGACCACTAACCGAGCTTTTGAAGAAAGACGCCCCTTTCCAGTGGGGCGATAACGAGGCCTCTGCATTCTCGCTCCTAATTGACCTTCTCACAACGCCTGCCGTTCTGGCCCATTGCGATCCTTCTGCGCCTACCGAAGTCCGTACTGATGCCAGCGGTCACGGTATTGGCGCAGCACAGGCACGACGCCAGCGTGGCAACGACCGTGTTATCGCTTACGCCAGCAGGGGCCGTATAACGTAAAACTATTCCAATATGTTTTTATTCCAATCTCCTGACGTCAAATTTGCGTAACCGCCGACGCGAGCATCGGGCGGTCACCCGCAGGGTTTTCTAAACAAACCAATCAAATGCTCCCCTCCTTCATAGGAGGTCACTTTTGTTTGCTTGAAAAACGAATAACATTGCCTGCACTGAGCGGCTTGTCTTATCTAATTGGCTCACAAGAGGCGAGGAGCATGCTCAAGTGTAGAGGGATTGGATTCGGGCCGAGCCATTGCACTCAATATCGATAACCGGATGAAGAGGGAGTGCCGGCGTCTGCGATTGTTCCGCTTTCGTTCACTTAGCTTGCGGTGGCTCGTCGACAATGGCGCCGGCATGCAACGGAAGCTTAAGAATGACGCTAAAACGGATCCTCAGGAAAGAAGAGTGGGCAGAACGATGTCGTAAACTTCCCGAAAGTGCTCGAAAACGTTACACCGACATGCAAAATGTTTTATTATATGCAAATAAGCCCATGCTCTCTTGCAGGAGCAAGTAGCCAGTGCCGGAACGATCGACGGCAGCCATCTCTTATTCCTTTGGGAACAGGGCAGCCTGCGGCTATTCAGAAGAAAATTCAGTTTTGTTCATCATATTAATGCATCTTTAACGCGTACACATCACTTTGACGTAGTGAGTTTTTGCGGTTTTGTGACGTGGCGTGAGAGGTAGGTGAAGTGGGTGCAGCCCAAAAACTTTTGACCAATAGCCGAGGGCTAATGGCAAACAGGCGTCGAATCAGAAATAACTATTTTTTTGTTCGGTCAAATTATGCATAATCAGTGTGTACACATATCAGAGGGGGAGCTATCGCGGATTTCGTGACGTCGCGTGACAGACAGGAGAAATGGGGGTGGACCAAGAAAGTTTTTGACCAATCGCGGTGGGCTGATTGCAGAATTGGAATAGAAAAGTTTGGAATAGTTTTACGTTAGAGCGCCCCAGGCTCCTCTCACCCTCGAAGCGCAACTATTCCATCACTGAGCGTGAGTGTCTGGCCCTAGTTTGGGCGGTTGCGAAGAAGCGCCCATACTTATATGGCCAACCCTTTTCCGTTGTCACAGACCATCACGCGCTTTGCAGGTTACGCTCACTGAAAGATCCTACAGGAAAACTTGGTCGCTGGGCCTTACGCCTCAAAGAATATTCGTACTTTGTCACCTACAAACCTGGTCGACTACACAAGGACGCTGACTGCCTGTCTCGCTACCCGGTAGACGAGCCTGACGACGCCGATAGTAGTACCGCCAACGGCATTTCCTCTGTGTCTGTCTTCGCTAAAATGGCCGATGCGCAGTACCGAGACCAATCGCTGCGAGCACTCATCGAGCGTCTGCGCTCGACACCTACCGACGCTTCCGTTCGCCGATATGTTCTCCTGGGCGGCATTCTGTACTGAAGGAACTTGCTGCCTGACGGATCTGATCTTCCTTTCATGCCAAAACATCTATGACAGACTGTGCTCTTTGAAATGCATGACGCACCCACTGCAGGACATCTTGGGGTAACCCGCACATACGACCGCGTCCGTCGCCGCTTCTATTGGCCTTGTCTCTCTCGCGCCGTCCGACGCTATGTTGCTGCCTGTGATGCCTGCCAGCGTCGGAAAACACCTCAGGTGCTACCTGCCGGTCATCTCCAGCCGATCGCCGTCCCTGTGGAGCCGTTCTTTCCTGTTGGGTTAGACCTCCTCGGTCCCTTTCCCACGTCATGCTGTAGGAACAAGTGGGTAGCCGTCGCAACTGATTACGCCTTCCGATGCGCTATGACGCGGGCTCTCCCTACCAGTTTCGACACTGGCGTCGCGGACTTTCTCTTGCTTCACATTATCTTGCTTCATGGCGCCCCGCGACAGCTACTTACTGACCATCTTGGTAACTTCCTCTCGAAACTTATCGCGGACATTGTGCTTTTCTGCTCCATTCAACACAAACTGACTACCTCATACCATCCTCAAACCAATAGCCTGACAGAGCGGTTAAGCCGTACTCTTACCTATATGCTGTCCATGTACGTTTCCAAGGACCACCACGACTGGGACATTGCCCTTCATTACGTCACATTTGCATATAATTGTTCCCTGCATGACACCGCCGGATTTTCTCCATTTTCTCTACTGTACGGTCGCGAACCGACCTCTCCCCTTGACGCGGCACTTCCTCCTGCTGGGATCTCAACAAACGAGTATGCGCGCGACGCCATCGCGCTTGCCGACCATGCACGCCAGCTTGCCCGTACTCGACTGACGGCCTCGCAGACCACTCAGCAGCGTCAGTACAACGCCCGCCACCGTGATGTACAGTTTTCGCCTGGTGCGCTCGTGCTCCTGTGGTCGCCCTCTCATCACGTCGGACTTTCAGAGAAACTCCTTTCGCGATACACAGGGCCCTACTGCGTGCTGCGTCAGGCGACGCCTGTGACCTACAAAATTGCTCCTGTGCGTTCAACCTCATCCTCTACTCTGGCATCTAGTGATGTTGTGCTCGTCAGTAGCCTCAAGACCTACTACACTGTTTTCGAGTACGGCGTTTAGTCGCTCCGGGACGGCGCTTTTGCCGCCGGGTGTAGTGCTACGGAATAGTATTTCCAATGACGAACAGGCGAGTAGTAAGAAGACGACGACGACGATTGGAGGCTAGCGCGGGCTGTTGCCTCTTGGCCAAGTGCGGCGTGTTTCCTTATAGATATACGTGTATATAGCTTTTGGTCTGCGTATTCCTACGTAACAATATTTATTCGCTCAGCTAGATCATCTCGAGGACTGGCTCCAAACTACTCATTTCCGTTAGCTGCCTAAGATTAATTCCGGGTTAAAGTGGTAGTCCTGTCTGGTTTATCTTGACGATGTCGTGATTTTTTCTACCACCTTCGTGGTAGAAAAAATGTGGAACGTGGACTGTGGAACGACTAAGGACTGTGCTCAAAGCTATTAGTTCAGCAGGGCTGACGATAAAGCCACAGAAATGTCACCTCGGCTTCCATGAGCTCATTTTCCTCGGCCATATGTTATTAGCTCTGAAGGCATCCGTCTTGACCCTGAGAAGACCGCAGCAGTAGAAAAGTTTCCTAGACCAACCGATGAAAAGGCCCTTAGGCGATTCGTAGGACTTTGTGCCTACTATCGGCGTTTCGTCAAAAATTTTTCGAAGATTGCCGAGCCGTTAACGCGATTAACGAAAGAAGATATGCCTTTCGTCTGGCAAAGTGAATAAGAAGATGCATTCAATGAGCTACGACGGTGACTTCAAGATCACCCGGTCCTTGCGCACTTTGATGAGGAAGCGGAAACAGACTTCCACACTGACGCCAGCAATTTAGGATTCGGTGCCGTCCTCATTGAATGGCAAAACGGAGAGGAAAGAGTGATTTCATACGCTAGCGGCACTCTTTCGAGGGCGGAAACCAACTATACAGCCACAGAAAATGAATGCCTCGCAGTAATATGGGCCATAAGAAAATTCCGACCATACTTATACGGTAGACTGTTCCGAGCAATCAGCGACCATCGCTCATTGTGCTGCTTGCCAACCTGAAAGATCCTTCTGGACGACTTGTTAGATGGAGTCTGAGGCTGCAGGCATACGACATAACGGTCGTGTACAAGTCAGGTCGCAAGCACAGTGATGATGATTGTTTATCACGTTCACCGGTCGAATCTGCTCCTGTGAAAGATGGACACGACTTTCCGTTTCCTGGAGCTATGACCACATCTGAGAAGGCCAAAGATCAGCAGTCTGACGCCGAGTTGCTCCTACTCATCAGGCACCTCGAGGGACACACCGTCCATGTTCCGCGAGTTTTCTGCCGGGGATTGTCATTGTATGTGATGAGAAATGGCGTCCTGTACAAAAGGAATCTTGAGCTCAGCACAGACAAACTTCTACTCGTCGTTCCTTCAGCTTTGCGATCAGAAATCTTGGAAGCCTGTCACGATGATCCATCAGCAGGACACCTCGGAGTGAGCAGAACGTTCACTCGAATTCATGCTAATTACTACTGGCCAAAGCTATTGAATTCAGTACAGCAATATGCACGAACATTTCGGGGTTGCCAAATACACAAAACGCCTCCATTAAAACCCGCAGGCCTCCTTCAAGCAATAGAACCCCCAGGAGCCCCGTTCTAACAAGTAGAGTGGACTTGCTCGGTCCCTTTCCGACATCGTCATCAGGGAAACGAGGGATTGTAGTAGCGACGGATTACCAAAGCCGATATGCCGAGACATCCTCTCTAATCAGGGCAACGGCCGTTGAAGTTGCTGAATTCTTTGTCACCAAGATAGTATTACGACACAGTGCCCTTGCTATTATTATCACGGACCGAGGAACTTCATTCACAGCCGATTTGGCACCGTCCATTATGAAGCTGACTCATACCAGCCACAGGAAAACAACTGCCTATCACCCTCAAACGAATGGGCTAACCGAGCGATTGAACAGGACGCTGACCGATATGTTGTCAATTTACGTAGACTTAGAGCACCGTACATGGGACAAGATACTACCCTATGCAACATTAGCCTACAATACCGGATTGCAAGAGACCACTCAAGTAACGCCATTCCAACTTCTTTTTGGTCGAACAGTTACCACACCTTTGGATTCAATGCTGCCTGTCAGCGACAGTACAGAACAGAACCCTGACATCAGCGACTTTACACAGAGGGCCGAATAAGCACGTTAGCTGGCGCGACATCGCACTCAGCAAAGACAGCGCATCGACGCGGACCGACACAACCTGCGGCGAAGGGAAGTCGAGTACGCACCAGGCGACAGAGTATGGGTGTGGACTCCCGTGCAGACGCACGGCCTGTCCGAAAAGCTTTTGCGCCGTTATTTCGGCCCTTACCGAGTACTTCGCCGCATCAGTCGCCTGAACTACGAAGTTACGCCAGAAGGACTAGTGAGCTCATCACGATGCCAGCGTTGCACAGAAACTGTACATGTGGTCAGACTGAAGCCATATTATGACAGGCAATGAATATTCGACCAAACATCTATTCTGTGCCATATAACACTTTAGTATGGACAACAGCTTGAGAACAATTTCGTCGCTTTACGCATCGGGACGATGCGTTTTAGAGGGGGGATAATGATACAAGGCAAAAACATATTTAAACAACGCGCGAAGGTTCGTGCGCCCCCTCAAGAGGACAACGGCGTGTTGGAGGAAAAGACAACGAAATAACGGCACGTGTTTTCGCCGCACGCATTGGCATCGTAGGTGGCCGTTGTCGGCGTCTACAAGAAGACGAAGAGGTGAAGCGACGCTCGAGAGACAAGAAGAAGAAGGTGTGTCTGATCTCCTCTTTAGAACGCGGCAGTGCTTTTTATTTACCCCCAGGGCACAAGTTAGCCCACAATAGTTGTGTCTGGACTCCCTTAACTGTTCGTTACAATATGAATGAAGAAACAAGAGAAAAAAACGATGGAAAGAAAGAAGGCGAAGTTCACGCAATAATGAAAGAGAGAACAAAGAAAGACAAACAAAGAAAGTAAGAAAGAAAATCGTGAGCCATTCCACTCTGTGAAGGTGGCTGACAAGCGAAGCTGCTTAGCATACGACACGAAGGTGACACATTATTTTGAAGGTACGAACTCATTTATTGTCTTGATGGGTCGTCATTATTTCACTCGCAACTGCAATCACATTCTTCGATAATGTCAAATCGATGCACGTACGCCACTGCGGGGTCGGTTGGGCCAAATCGGTGTAGCATCCCAAGGGATATGTCTGCAACACGGAACGCGTAAACCACTCCCTTTTCGGTACCCACACATCCACATTGAAATCACTGACGACAAGAGGCGTAGTGTCATCGCAGCTAATTAACGCAAAGTGAGTATTTCACTCGCAACTGCAATCATATTGTTTGATGATGTCAAATCGATGCACGTACGCCACTGGGTAATCGGTTGGCCCCGATTTGTGTGGCATCGCAAAGGACATATCTGCAACACGGAACGCGTAAACCGCACCTTTTTCGGTACCGACATATACACATTGAAATCACCGACAATGACAACAGACGCAGTGTCATCATAGCTAATTCACGCACAGTGAGTAGCCATGAGCCTTACGGGGACTATGAGTAATTGCATTTTTGGCTTGCTTACTGGGGTGTGAGCAATTGCTCACGGGGGTATGAGCCACTGATGATGAAATTTTCCGGCATGCTGTTTTGTATTCTGTGTGCGTGATTAAAAAGAATTTAAGCACTGTTTGCTTCACATTGCTGAGTGCTTGTAGCCTCTGGCTTACGGGGCTATGAGGCATTGCATTTGTTGCTTGTTTACAGCAGGATGAATGCTTACGGAGGTATGAGCTATTGATGATAATACTTTTCGTTCACGGAGAACAAAAATGCACGGAACTGTAGCCATATATAGAGCTTCGTAGTAAAAGCGAAACAGTGCGTTGTGCTTTGAGCGTTATTTTTTCAGAGGACAAGTGCGCGAAATATGGAGTTAGATTCATGACTCACAATTTTGGAATTGTCTTCTTCACTATCACTTCTATGTGACATTAAACACATGCTACATTTTCATTGAGTGAATACGGATAAATGGACCATATACTCTTGCTCCGCTTGCGTTTACTCTTCCAACGCAATATTTTATAATTCACCACGAAATTTTTTTCTATAACAGATTGCAAAATACAGGAACTTGGATATTAACAGGATGTCTCAAGAGAAAACAAGATTTACTGCTTATTATTCAGTTTTCGCCGGACCGCAGAAAATGGAAATTAAACAAAATATATCCTTATCATATTTAAAAGTCTGTCAACTTCGAAGCGATTAATTTGAGTTCCTGGTTTGCACGCCGATACCGACTAAAGGAAAAACGAGGGAAAGATAAGAAAAGATAACAAGAATAGTGAAGCGATAGCCAGAGTGGGCAAACTCCAAGACCAATGACCGCTAACAGTCGCAAGCGTTCGTATACAGTCTGCAGTCGTTTTCGAGAAGCACAGTTGGTCTTTGTGGCTTTGAGCATGTATTAGTACTGAGGACAAGCTTCCGAGACATTTTCCTCCGAGCGCAGTCTGCCATCCCGGCGGCTGATCTCCTGGAGCCGAGCGGGGAGCGTCAGGCGTTGAGTGTCCAGCCTCTAACGAGACGCGTCAGCCTAGAAACGACAGGATAGTTGCTAATGAATATTGATGACTTGGATATGTTTGTCAGGAGACCCAAGACAGCACCGTGTCTTCTAACGTCTTATTATGCTCGCGTGCCCGTGCAGTAAACTCTTTTCTGAAGGGACGCGCCCCGTAACATGCGGTAGTGCGGCTTCCGTTTAACATGTAATGTATCTCTCCTGCGCACGTAAGCCGAGATACGCTATTCCAAACTGTCTGTTTAGAATAGCGTTTCGCTGAGCCTATATTGTTAGTATTCCCACAATCGCAAGAGTCAAAAGTGTGACTTGTTCTCCAAGTTGAAAGTTGTCACGATAACGGGGTTGTAATTCACAGCGCCTGCCTCTAAGCAATACGCAACGAGGTATGGTGGATGACGAAATGATTGCCAAGAATGGTATTCTGGAGGCGTTTATTACCATGAACTGCGGGCGCCTATACCACTGCAAAGGACGGATGTTGGGTGGTAACTGCAATCGTTTGCTCGCCGCGTGACGCACCTACACTGCAATTCAACTGGTTTCCCCAACGCCCTCATGTATCCTCTAAACCCTTAATTGGGACTTCGCCTGCCACCAGGGGCCATATAACGTAAAACTATTCCAATATGTTTTTATCCCAATCTCGTGACGTCAAATTTGCGTAAGTGCCGACGCAAGCATCGGGCGGTCACCCGCAGGGTTGATTGAACAAACCAATCAAATGCTCCCCTCGTTCATAGGAGGTAACTTTTGTTTGCATGAAAAACGAATAACATTGCCTGCACTGTGCGTCTTGTCTTATCTAATTGACTCACAAGAGGCGAGGAGCGTGCTCAAGTGGAGAGGGGTTCGATGGGGCCGAGCCACTGCACTGAATATCGATAACCGGATGAAGAGGGTGGTGCCGGCGTGTCTACGATTGGTGCGCTTTCTCTTACTTAGCTTGCGCTGGCTCGTCGACAGTCGCGACGGCATGCAACGGAAGCTTAAGAATGACGCTAAAACGGATCCTCAGCAAAGAAGAGTCAGCAGAACGAAGGCGTAAATGTGCCGAAAGTTCTCAAAAACGTGACACGGTCACGCAAAAAGCTTTATTACACGCAAATAAACCCATGCTTTCCGGCAGGGGCGAGTAGCCAGTGCCGGAGCGATCGGCGGCTGCCATCTTTTATTCATTTCGGAACGGGCTATTCAGAAGAAAATTCAGCTTTGTTCAGCATATTAATGCATCTTTAACGCGTCACTTTGACGTGGTAAGTTTTTGCGGTTTTGTGACGTCGTGTGAGAGGCAGGTGAAGTGGGTGCAGCCCGAAAACTTTTGACCAATAGCCGAGGGCTAATGGCAAAAAGGCGTCGAATCAGGAATAACGATTTTTTTTCGGCCAAGTTACACATAATCAGTGTGCACACGTCATATCAGATGGGAAACTATCGCTGTTTTCGTGACGTGGCGTGACAGACAGGTGAAGTGGGGGTGGTCCAAAAACGTTTTGGACCGATCGCGGCGGGCTGATTGCAGAATTGGAATAGAAAAGTTTGGAATAGTTTTACGTTATAGCGCCCCAGGACTCTTCTCATTTTTTTCTCTTGATGCCCCTCGCCCCTTTCGCAATCTGCTAAGACGTGCTTCTCCCGATTCTCGTTACGACACTGTCGGTAATAATTAATTAATTAATTGTTGACGATGCCAGCGCCTGTTCATCTCCGTAATAACACTCTCTCTCACGTGGACTCTGTACACTTGTGGCAACGCAACGACAAACCTAGGCCTAGTTTTGCACCGAGAAATCTGAAATTATAATCTTTAATGAAAAGACGAACAATTACATGGTGTCAATTCAACAGCAAGTCATACCCATAGTCAAACAACGTAAATACATATGCGTATATACAGGGTTTCTCACGTAACTTGACCTAAACATTAAAAATATGTATGGCTTCTTTCACGCTCGCAAAAACAGTTTTTTTTGTTAGGTATTTAGCAAAGGAAAGCCGTATCGGGAGTATTCATGTCGCTCTACAATTTTCTTATTACAACTTCCTATGTAATTATAATATTTGAGAAGTTGATTACTTAAGACTAATTATCTAATTAGGTGGAACGAAAGGAAATATCTGATTATCTCCAAGCGACGGCAAACAAAACCACTTTTGTTCTGCCAACCTACCTTGCATTACCATATTTTTAATGTTTGGCTCAAGTTACGTGTTGGAAACACTGTATAAATCCGCGTAGGTATTTGCAGTGTTTCACTATGGGTACGACTTGCTGTTGGATTGACACCATGTAATTATTCCTCTTTTCATTAAAAATCATAATTCCCGATTTCTCTATGCTTAACTTAAGGCCTAGGTTTGTCGCTGTGTTGCCGCAAATATTCACAAGTGTCTAAATCACATACATTGTTTACTAGTGGCAGCATGTCGTCATCATAGATGAGTCCAGGACCTTCTGTTGAGCGATTTGTCAATTACTCATGCTAGATAAATCAGACCCTGATTCGCTGTTTTCCCTTCTTTCACTGTTTTTCCAGATCTAGTCGGGTCCGCACTGCCCCATCTCTTACAAATTTCGCAAAAAAATTATTCAGTGCTTTCCCCCAGACAGTTGTGAAGGGAAATAGCATTGTTTGCCTATACTTCAGCCATTTCGAACTCTATCTATCTATCTATCTATCTATCTATCTATCTATCTATCTATCTATCTATCTATCTATCTATCTATCTATCTATCTATCTATCTATCTATCTATCTATCTATCTATCTATCTATCTATCTATCTATCTATCTATCTATCTATCTATCTATCTATCTATCTATCTATCTATCTATCTATCTATCTATCTATCTATCTATCTATCTATCTATCTATCTATCTATCTATCTATCTATCTATCTATCTATCTATCTATCTATCTATCTATCTATCTATCTATCTATCTATCTATCTATCTATCTATCTATCTATCTATCTATCTATCTATCTATCTATCTATCTATCTATCTATCTATCTATCTATCTATCTATCTATCTATCTATCTATCTATCTATCTATCATCTTACGCCGACCCAGTGGCGGAAGTAGTCTACCTGCTTGGGCCTCTAGGTATGTGCTCCTTTCATTTATGATGACGCCAGGAAACCAAGCCTGATGCCCCGAACGTTCAGAAATTTATTAGGGAGAGCAAATAATGCTCCCGCACACTTTTTGTGATGTACCGTGGCGCTGAAGCGTTTGTTGTACAATGTAGGAGAATACATTGTAAAGACACAGGTGCACGATTGGGCGCACGCGTTCTAAGTTCATCAACTTGAATTGCGTCAAGAAAAGCTGTCCAAGCGTTCGCACCTGCTTTATCAGATGCCTACTGCACTATCAATATACAAGCGGTCCTTTTTAATGGCCCCCAATTTTAAGAAATAGATCAATACAAATCTTCCTAACACTATTGTTATTAATCGAGTGTTCAGGTGGTAACCTCCGGATACGGAGCAAGTTGAGCAGTTGTGTGCCTAATTGACGAATGTATGTTAATTATCTTTTAAATAATTGATCTTGGATGGCTAAAGCAAATGCGTAGTTTGGAGCCTGTCTTTCAGATTGTGTAGTTGAAC